>NC_052546.1:6250000-7500000 GCF_016699485.2 Gallus gallus
GTTAAAATATCACCGCAGCAAGGCTCAGCGAGGCTGATGGAAAGCCGGGCTGCCTTGAGGTCAGCTGAAGGTTTTGTTTTGTTAGGAGTGGTTTCATTTTTTTGGTCTCTTTAGTGTTTAGAGATTGCTAAGTGCTCTGGTCTCACGGAGCCGCGCGTTGTACATCCCCAAAGACCTCTTTGTGGACTGATGGATTCCTCTCCCAGGTTGCTGAAGGTCAAACCAGAGGAGCGGCTGACCATCGAAGGTGTGCTGGACCATCCCTGGCTCAACTCCACTGAGGCACTGGATAACATCCTACCCTCTGCCCAGCTGATGATGGACAAGGTTTAAACAACATTTTGTTTTATCAAGAACGTTGCACAGAGGAGCTGAACAGCTCCTGGGCGGTTTGAGGGTTGTCTGTCACATCACGGCCATAGCTAACATTGTCCATGAATTCACAAAGCGTAATTCTTTTCCTTCCAGGCAATGGTTGCAGGGATACAACAGGCTCATGCAGAACAGCTTGCAAACATGAGAATCCAAGACCTCAAAGTCAGTCTCAAACCCCTTCACTCCGTCAACAACCCTATCCTGCGCAAAAGGAAATTACTGGGGTAACTCTCTAAAGCTGTTTTTGAAAGATCAGAGTGTAGGCAGCTGTGATGCTTGGAGAGTGACTTTAAACATGTTACAGGTTCATTCAATTGTAACTGTGCTCCCGAATTGCTGATTTGGTTGCCACGCTCTTCGTGCAGAAGCAGATGGTTGGAGCAAGTCATACTTGCATGATATGGTGCCTCTTCCAAGATAGGGCAGTGAGAAAAGAGATGGAATAGTTATTTTATTATATGACAGTGAAACAGATCCATTATGAGCAGATGAGTCAGATGTTGAGAAGGCAACACGGGAGAAAGAATTGCAATTTTTTTTCCAGATCTTAACATTTATTTACCAAAAAAAAAAAAAGTCAGGTAACCTCTCTTTGTTCAGGTTACCTATTTGAAAAAGAGAATGATCAATTTTAGGATTACCCTTCAATTAATGTGAATTAACATTTATTTTTCTTCATTTTCTTCATTTAAAATGGTCTTGTAATGTAGCATGTTGTAATAATTAATGCTAAATTTGGATCCCTTTCACAGCTTTCCAGACAGTGAAAGAGAGTGCTCTACTGGTACAGTTATGCAACGAGTAGCAGACATGAGTTGCATTCAGATTGTAATTGTTCCTTCCTTGTTCTTTTGCAGCACAAAGCCAAAGGATGGTGTTTACATCCACGACCCGGAGAATGGAAGTAATGATTCCAATGTGGCTCTGGAAAAGCTCAGAGATGTGATTGCTCAGTGCATTCTACCACAGGCTGGTAAAGGTTGCCACTTTTAAGAAAGTTCCATTCCTAAATAAACCAGGCATTGATTTCTTTTCCTTGTGCCTCAGGATCAGTCTGTGTCAGTACTGACAGTCTGTCCCAGTCTGTCTTGAGAGGATGTTTTCTGTGGACTGTAGTTTTGGTGCATGCATAACACTAATGTCAACAGCAACATGTGGAGCTGTTAAAATTAACTTCCAAACAGGAGTGTTTGCCTTCAGGCCAGTTTCCTAGTTTGTATGAGGCAAGGGGGAATAACTGAACATAATGTTTACTAAGCACTGGATGTTGCTCAAAGGCAGACTGACAAAGCTCCTGTTTATCTTTGTTCTCCTGAACAGGAGAGAATGAGGATGAGAAGCTGAATGAAGTGATGCAGGAGGCGTGGAAGTATAATCGGGAGTGTAAGTTGCTGCGAGATACTCTTCAGAGCTTCAGCTGGAATGGTGAGGGACTCCTCTTCCCTGGAGAACAGTGCTAATGCTGGTGCATGGGTGGGAGCAGGGACCTTATTACATGGAAATGAAACAAATTGGAGTTTGTGCCAGGCTGGGGTAGGTTACAGCCCTTCTCCAGCATGGATGTTTTAGAAATGAGGCTTGAAGTTCTGCTTCAAAATTCCTGTTTGAGGTTCAGGGTAGAGCTTTCAAAGGCACCGGGTTGCTTAGGAACTTAGCACAGATAGATCTTTACATTAGAAACTGCTTCAGCTGGTTTCCTTCCAGCTGCTCGTTACCCTCATTCTGTTGGAGGCTGCTGCCCTTATCTCTGTCAGCACAACATCTCTTCTGCTCAATTGAGGGAGGAAATGGAATTAAACTAGGCCAGCTGCTTTTGGGATTGTTCAGATGGCTCCTTGACAAAACAGAGCACAGCATCAGCCAGGTTCACAAGGCTTGGCCATGCCTCTCCCTTCATTTTTTTGTTTTGTTTTAAGCAGAGCCAGAGATCTTAACTCATCCTGATGGCCCTGCAAATGCTGTCCTAAGTGTGTTTTGTCTCCAACCAGTGTACGATGCCAGCAGTAATGACTTTCCTCCTTGTGCCCAACACCTGCTGACTACCTCTTGTTTTCCTTTCAGGCAGAGGATTTACAGATAAAGTGGATCGACTAAAACTGGCAGAAATAGTAAAACAAGTTATTGAAGAGCAGACAAACTCCCATGACTCTCAATAGCTGGAGCTTCTTAATCTTATTTTTTTTTTTTACCATTTAAGATTTATTCTTTAACTGTAAAAAGTATTTTTATGTAAATTAATAAATCATAATTATTTCATTAAATTTCCATACTGCTTGAAAATGCTGTATAGTTGTAGATACAAAAAAATCATTGGTACTGTAATATTTTTTTAAAACTCAGTTCCTTGAGGTATATATGATCACTTACGTACTGTTAATCGTAAGTCCCCCAGATGGGGCAAATTATATTGTTAAAAACCATTCTATTTCTTAATAACCAGTTGCAGAAGCTGCCTTCCATCTGCTATACATACAGCCAGCTGCAGTGACTATATATATGAAAAAGACAGCCAGTTTCTCAACACCCTGCTCAGTAAGTACTTGAAGCAAGTGCTGTGAAATACAAACTTCATAGCTACCCTTTGCACCTAAATTCTGAGTCTTTATATAGAGGCAACAAAATAGCCTTCTGTTCTGCTAGATGACCCCAGAGCCACGCTTGGCCTTGCCAAGGGCACCTGAGTCCATATGCTAGCTGTGCTTTTCAGTTCTGATCAGTAGCTGCCTTTCTTTCTCCTGTAACCCATCTTCCTCAGAACTTCCTTATGGCCTAATGGCTGTTCAGCATAAGGCTCCTCTTTTTATCATGCTCTTCAACAGCAGAATCAAAGAATGTTCTAGTTACTTACGTACAAGCTTTTATTTTTCTGATGGGATCTTCTACAGACAACAGTAAGTATGGGGTCCATTTGTTTCGTCTCCAGATCAGCAGCTGTGTGTGTTCCACCCTATTCTTTCCTCTCTAGAAGATCCAACGCTTTGTTTCAGACTTATCCTCTTGTTTGAAAGAGATCATCGTGGCAAGGGTCCTAGTGCTGCTGTGTGAATCCACAGTGATCCTTCTGTTGTGTCACCCTCTGGAGTCCAAGCTCCGCATCTCTTTGAGGCCTTCGAGCTCCTCCTGGTGGAGCCACAGATGCAGGGCTGCTCCTTGACACATGTCCTTATGCTGCCTGGACCACGAGGCTGTCCAGGGCAGATTCTTACACTAGTTTGGAACATTGGCTCCAAAAGCTGCTTTTTTTATTTTAAATGAAACAAACGAATGAAAAGATTCTGTACATATTTCTAGTTTTCTACCTTCTGACACTTTTCTTTCTTTTGAGACTGGTCGAAGGCTTTTTATAGAGATATTTTGGTACCAAACACGTGCAGACATTGAATGAGTTCGGTCTGCAGACTGAAGTGCCAATTCAGGGCTATTAGTAACGACTCTTGAACATTATTGTTATATTTCATAGCTCGTTAATTTTGGGTTTACATTTACAAACTTGAGCCATGAATCTCCCAGTTTCCTCTTATGGCAGTCTAGCCTCCTTTTTTGTCTCTTTTCTATAACAGACTTCCTTGTAACCTTTAGCTTGGATGGCAAACCACTGTCTGACTCTTTCTATACAATTTTGTAAGCAGTAACTCAGTTTTTCTACATGAAGGAGATATTTCATTTCCCATTCTTCCTCAACACCTTATCAGCTTTCTTTTAATCCTACTGACAGTTTTCCAATGCCTGATTTACTGCAGAGTGAGAACCACAGTCCCTAGCTAACCATCACTTTCTCTGATGGAAATGGGGAGTTTTGGCATAAGCCAGCATTGTACTTCTGACACTACATGGAATATTTGTGTACTGACTTGCATCAATGACAGCTGTAGGGAATTGGCAGGAGATGAGTATTTGTCATTTCTTGATCTTGCATCAGCAAGTTTGTAGGCCATATGTGCATTTCTGTCCTTGTCCTAAATACCAGATCATGTCAACATCCGCACAATCTTGAAATGTATGGATATTTCCTTTATAACTTGAAATTTGTCTTTTTTTGGGAGATATCTCATTGTGTGGGAACTTCTAAGTATGGCAAATAAACAAACAAGGAAATCACCAGAGTTTGAATAGGAGCATAGAAAATTCCCCACAAAAGCACTTTGCAACCCTGCCCTCTGAGGAGGAAAACACTCTGGTGCTTTCCTGGGAGCCAGGACTTCCAAGCAGAAACATGGATCAGTTTGTAGCTATGCCATGCCACAGCCTGATCAGCTCCAAGGAGCTTGAGAGCATCCATGGGAGTATAACACTGGGACAGGATTGTTCCTTGACAGATTGATCTGGTGCTAAAGACAGCAAGGCTTGTACGCTGGTGTGTGATGCTCTGTAGAGATTGCTTCAGCCTGTTTTGTACTACTGAGAGCAGTTACTGATTGGAGAGTGAGTGCACCTGTGATTGTGTTTTGGTGTCTGAAGGGAAGTCACATTTCTAAGGGCTTTTGTGATGAGGAACTGCTTTGTATGGGTTTGCTATTGATTTTAGTGTCTGTGAGAACTGAGAGTGGCCTGATCTAAAATGGAGGCAGGGAGGGGCAGATCAGGAAAACTGAAGGTCAAATGGTTTTACTTCTGTGACAGAGTCGATTCTTTTACTCTTGAAAAAGTTATGTTTTAGATTTCAAATACAAACACACTTGAATTGATCTCATTTGCATATTTTAAAGTGATACTTTACTTTCTCTTTTGTGTTTCTGTTCAGTGGACATAAATGCAGGATACCTTATCTTGGTTGTGTAGCCTTTTAGTGGTAATAATCTACTGATGCTTTACAGCAGACTGTGAATATTGTAAATACCTTGAGATGGAAGGGTTGTGTGGGAACAAAGAGGACATTCTTTGTCAAAACACTAAAAGGAAATGGGGAAGCTGTGTTGTTGAGTTGGTTGGTTTGTTTTCCTAGAATTTTATTTAAGAGAAATCATTTGACTTTTTCGAAACTTTATGTATATCTGACTTCTCCTGTGACTTGATTATTTAAGGTATATATATTAAAAGGTTAGAAGAACTTGACTAGAGAAAGATTGGAAATAGCAACATGTCAAAGTTTTGCTGTCATACCTTCAAGTTTTTCTTTTAGAAACCTGTATCTGTCCTCATCTGCCACGTTCAACTCCTGTGTACGAAAACGTTTGCATTTCTCCTTTTCAGTGTTACCTGTAACATGTTAGTTTATTTCTGATCAGTATTATATTGTAAATATTACGCATCAGTGTATATAAATGATTTTACTAAAATTATTAGTGGCCTCTTTTGTTTGGTCCCCAGGTCCCTTTGGCACTGAAGGGGAGAGGATGGGGGGGAGGGATCATCATGCTCCTGGTGCCACCCTGAGCTTCCCCACGTTCCCCGCTGCCCTAGCAGCAGTGCTATGAAGCTTTGGTTTTGTATCGTTGAAATGAAAGAACGAGAAGAGAGAAGGTTTTACCTTGCCTATGAATTCATGTCCCCTGAAAAGCTTTAACCACTGTCTGCCATCAGGTGGCAGCAGGACATTCCCAGTGCGTTGGGAGAACGGGTTTTTTTTCCTGGTAGCTACAGCTTCCAGGGAAGGGAGGGATGAGTTGTTCTGTGCTGCTGCTGCAGCACTTGGTGTTTCACTACGTTTCCTCCTGTTGAGGTCTAACAGCTGCATTCTGACAAAAGCATTCCCTGGGGCAGGAGCAATGCACTGCCTTACTGCAGGTGAAGCAGTGCAGGGATTTCTGGCAGGGCTGGCAGCTGGTGGGAACCCAGGAGGGGAGAAACTGGTGGGCCCTGGTTCAGGCTGGTGGGAAGGGAGCAAGAGAACAATCCCCAGATATTCCAGGAGTATTTAAAGCAGACAAACCAGCTGCAAGAGCTCTATGAAAACGAGACTGTCTTCTACGTGTAGAAGAGTACATAACTCAAAGTATGCCTCTCCCTTTCCAGCAAGAAAACTGCCCTTGAACAATTAAAACATTCAGTACCATGCAACACTCAGCTGAGTGATGAGCCCTGCAAAGATATCTGTCAGCAGGCACTGCAGGCTCTCACCCTGCAGCTGAACCCATTAGCAACCAAATCCTCATTGTTTTCCTGGTAATCTGCTATTCCTTTCCACTGATGAATGCTTAATCCCCTTTTAAACAAATTGCCACAGCAGCTCTGGCTCATTGCACTCACAGCAAACAGGGTCAGCCTGAGCAGGATGCAGCATTTGGGGTGTATCTAATGGGGTGCTGCTCCTACCTGTGCTGATGCCAGGGCTTTGCCGTTGCCTGTACTCCCCATGGAATGTTTGCACTCAAATAGGAGCCAGAGAAACGGACACTCCTTAGGCCCTTCATTCCAGCTGGCGACCATGGCTCCAAACTGGACACAGCCAGGACTTGTGCCAAGGTGTGTCCCAGTGGGCAGTGGGGTCCTTACTGGGATGGGCTTCTCCTTCCTGCTCACGGGGCTCCTGCTGCTGTGTGCAGACTGCAGCCCCCAGCCCACATGGGGCTATACAGCCTATGAAATAGTAACTCCAAAGAAAGCTGGCTCTAAGGCAGGCAGAGCCAGCCAGGGCAGCATGTCCTACTTCATCAGCATTCAAGGTGTGAATTATACCATTCACCTCAGGCACAAGAAAGGCTTTGTAGTAAAAAACTTCCCTATACTCACTCGTGACTCTGAAGGGCAGGTGATGATCGAGCAGCCCCGTGTGCTGGCAGATTGCTATTACCACGGCTATGTGGAAGGCATCCTGGACTCCACGGTGACTCTGACCACCTGCTCTGGGCTCAGGGGACTGCTGCAGATTGGAAACTTGAGCTACAGCATCGAGCCCCTGGCAGCTTCCTCCACATTTGAGCACCTTCTCCTGCAGAGGGAGGCAGTGGTTCCTGGGACAGTGATCTACAAAACACTCCAAGGAGGCAGGCGATTTCCAGGTCGTGGGACAGCACCCAGGCAGTTCCAGCCATGGGGACGCACGCGGTACTTGGAACTCATGGTGGTGGTGGACAAGGAGGGGTTTGACACCTTCGGCACAAGTATAACAAATGTGACACTGGAGGTTATTGAAATAATCAATCTGGTGGATGGACTGTTTTCCTCTGTCCGCCTTCGTGTGTTATTAACAGTACTGGAGATTTGGACAGAGAAGAACCCTATCAGTATCACCAAAAACATAACTCAGGTCCTTCACAGCTTCAACCGCTGGCGGATTCAGCATGGCCCTGCACACATCATGCATGATGTGGGGTGTCTGTTTGCCTCGCTGGACTTCAGTCGCAGTACAAGAGCATTGCATGTGGGCGGTGAATCAAACTTTGCCAGTGCATGCAATAGACAGCACTCCTCTGCTGTTGTATCATTTGCAAAACACACTTACATTGAGACTGCTGTCCATGTCGCTCATGAGTTAGGATATGTCCTTGGCATGGAGCACGATGATGAACACTGCAGGTGTGGAAATGCCTCTAAATGCATCATGAACCCAAAGAGCACAGTGAGCTATGGATTCAGCAACTGCAGCACAAAGTACTACTTTGATTTTATAACATCAGGGCAAGGACAATGTCTGAATAACATCCCATCTTCTATAGCAAGATTCGTACCTCAGCGCTGTGGGAACGGTGTCCTGGAGGACAGGGAGGAGTGTGACTGTGGCACAGAAGAACAGTGTAAATCAGACCCTTGTTGTGACAATACCTGTCGAAAGAAAGAAGGAGCCATTTGCACTTCTGGACAGTGCTGCAAGGATTGCAAGCCTCTTCCAGAAGGAGTAGTGTGCAGGAAGAGCACCAATCCATGCGACCTGCCCGAGTACTGCAATGGGACATCTGAGCATTGCCCAGAGGATGTGGCCAAGCAGGACGGAACCAGGTGTGCTGCAGATGGATACTGCTATTCAGGCAAATGCAGATCTCGCACGTTACAGTGCAAGGACATCTTTGGTGAGAAAGCACAAGCTGCTCCACTACAATGTTTTGAGGAGCTGAACACAAAAGGGGATCGCTTTGGCAACTGCTGGGGAGATGGCACAGCTACCAAATTTCAGAAATGTAAGTTAGAAAATGTCCTTTGCGGGAGGGTGCAGTGCACTAATATTAGACATCTGCCTCAGACAGAAGATCACTCAACCATCATCCAAACCCCAGTGGGCGATACCTGGTGCTGGGGCACAGAGTACCACGTGGGCCTGGACACTTCAGATGCTGGGGTCATCAAGGATGGCACGCGGTGCGGAGAGAAGAAGATCTGCATCAATCGGACGTGTGTCCCTGAGGAGAAGTACCTGGCATCTCGCTGCTCTGCCAACACAACCTGCAGAGGAAAAGGCATTTGCAACACTAAAGGAAACTGTCACTGTAACAACGGTTGGGCACCTCCCTTCTGCCAGTATGCTGGTTTTGGGGGAAGCATCGACAGCGGGCCTACCCCAGTCACAAGAAAAGGGCTTTTTAAGTCCATCGTCAGGATTACCATACTGACTGGCACTGTTCTGATACTTGCAGCACTTGCCATCGAATACATCAGAAAGCTTATAACAACCCGACTGTTGAGCAGATCTGCTGGACGGGGCCAGTCCAGACAAGGGGGTCCTAAGAAAGAAGAAAGCAAATCCAAACCAGCTGAGAGTTAAAACTCCCCAGTGTAGGACTCAATCAGCAGCAGCTGGGCTCAGTCACTAACTCCTGACACAGCTGCAGTGGACTCATTTAAAACTGATCCTACATAAGTGTACAGTTTGGGAAGCTCAGTTTCTTTTCTGCAGGATAGCAAAATGAAATTGTTTTGATAGATCTCAGTACAGAAAAAAAAAAATTGACTAAAATGACAGAGGGGCTCAGGTTCATTTGAAGTCCTGATGGTTTGCACAGGCAGTCATGGCTGTGAGTGACACATGAAGCAGTGAGGATCCCAGGGTGGCTGGGGCAGAGCCTTTTGCTCGTACCAGTGCAAAACAATCAGAAAGATCAGTGCAATGGAAAGGTGATATGAGAAGCATAATGAGAAGGGGACTAATGCAATAGAAAAGTGTTACAAGGGAAGGAAAAAAGACAGCTCACACATCTCCAAAGATCCACACTCACAGGGGAAAGCTCCACCAAGAAGAGATCTCCAGAAAGAGATCCTTCCCCAGGGGCAGTCAGCCCTTAAATGAGGTCTAAGAGGTGCAGCCACGCTTCACCCCTTCTGATCACACAGCTGAAGTGCCTTCATCTGTGCTCCCAGGGCTGACCAGTTCCTTTCTCCAGGTGCTCCATCAGTACTTCAGGCTGGGAGTCAACAGTTCCCACACACCTGTGTATGAAAAGCACAGGCTGGTTTGCAGGGGTAACCCCAACCTGTGCCCTGGGGGTGCTGTTGGCAGCAGGGGTCTCAGAAGAGGGGTGTTTCAGAAGTAGAGCAAGCACACAATTTACAAATAACTAAATATGTGTATATTGGGAGGGAGCTCTCAGGAAACCTATACCGATAGGGCTGTGTGATAAAGAAGACCGGAGACCACAGGTTTACAGACTGGCAAAGGAGGCAAGGCAGTGAATCAGGCACAGACTGGCTCAGGTTGGAGGGGCCCTGAGGGAGCAGTGCTGCAGGAGCAGGCTGCCACATCACAACATGGCGGCCAGGAGTGATGCGGCCTTTCCGGAACCTTCTTAAGGGAGCAGCCGGGCGCCATCTCTGACAGCCTTAAGGGTGAGGGGATGGAGATGCTGGCACCAGGGCTGGCCTCTGTGAGGTACCTCACCTCCATTTTGAAGGTGATGAGGTGGCTTCAGGCCCCCGGGACAGTGCTGCTCCTCAGGCTGGGGGCCTGGGTGGTGCTGGGGGCTCTTCTCCTCCCTGAGGTGGGCGGCCATCACCCGCCACCCGCTTATGCTGTCCATGAGATCATCCGGCCGAGGAAACTGGTCCCGGCGGTCGGCAGGTCGATGCAGGGAGAGGTGTCCTACATCATCAGGGTGGAGGGTGAAAACCGCATCGTCCGCCTCACGCAGACGCGAGGACTGGTGGTGAACAACCTCCCACTCATCACCTACGGCCCCCGCGGGATGAGGGTAGTGGAGCAGCCCCACGTCCCCGAGGGCTGCCACCACCTGGGTTATGTGGAGGGCAGCCCCAGCTCCATGGCAGCGCTGAGCACCTGCGCGGGGCTGAGGGGACAGCTGAGGATTGGGAACCTGAGCTATGGCATCGAGCCTGTGCCGGGCTCCCTGACCTTCCAGCACCTTCTCTATAGACGGGAGAAGAGCTGGGACAAGTCCTCGATGTGTGGCTTGACTGACATAGTGATGCGAAAGCAACCGAGCTGGATGGGGGCAAAAAAGCCCTTAGGGAAGCAAGGCTTGGATCAGAGGCTGCAGCGTACCAGATACGTTGAGATATTTGTTGTGGTGGACCACCAGCTGTTTTCCTTCCAAGGGAGCAATGAAACCTCTGTGATGTTTCTGGTGATAGATACGATCAATTTATCAGAAATACATTATTATCCTCTGAAGACCCGCATCTGCTTGATTGGGCTGGAGATCTGGACGCGTGGCAACCTCATCAGGTACAGCCCAGATATAGAAGAAGTTCTTAGCAATTTTAATGACTGGGGAAATAGGTATCTTTCCCATAGGATGAAATACGACGTTGCACATCTATTCACCTACACAGACTTTGAACTCATCGTTGGGCTGGCGTACGTAGGCAGCATCTGCTACCCTGGCTACCAGTCAGGTCTTGTATCCCACATACGAGAAGATTTTGTGACCTTTGCAACTATTTTTACGCATGAGCTGGGTCACAACCTGGGGATGGAGCACGATAGAAGGGAGTGTAAGTGTGGAAATAACAAGTGCTACATGACGGGAGGTTCGATCGACGGTGCCTCGGCTTTCAGCAACTGCAGCATTCAGAGCTATTTAGACCTGCTCAGCAGAGGGGACGGCAACTGCTTAAACAACATCCCCGAGCCCAACAGATTGTTCTATTTTAAGAGCTGTGGCAACAAAGTGATAGATGAGGGAGAGCAGTGTGACTGCGGGGGGTTGCAGCACTGCCGAAGCAATCCCTGCTGCTTCCATAACTGCAGGTTGAAGCCGGGGGCTGTCTGCTCTGTTGGGCAGTGCTGTCAGAAGTGCCACTTTCACCCTTCAGGGCACAAGTGCAGGTCAGAGGTAGATGAGTGTGACTTGCCTGAGTATTGCAACGGGACTTCCGAGTGGTGCCCAGAGGATTTGCACATGCAGGATGGGACGCCCTGCAGTGACAATGGTTACTGCTACCGTGGGAAATGCGTGTCCCATGACAAACTATGCCGAAAAGTCTTTGGGGATGAAGCTCGGGGTGCTCCAGAAAGCTGCTTCAAAGAGCAGAACATGAAAGGGGATAGATTTGGCAACTGTGGTGGCGATGGGAATGAAGTTGCTTTTGTGGAATGTAAGCCCCAAAATGCTCTGTGTGGAAGGCTGCAGTGTGTGAATGTAAAGAAGACAGCCTTCCTGGAGAAGTCTGAAACCATCATTCAGACACCAGGACCTGAGGATTGGTGCTGGGGCACAGCCCACCATGCTAGCATAGATACACCTGATATCGGAGGAGGAACTGACGGCACCAAATGTGGTCCAAAGAAGATCTGTATTAACAAGACATGCACAGATGCCACCGTCAGAACCAAGTGTGATGCACAGGTTTCGTGCAAGGGGAATGGGGTTTGCAACAACCTCGAGCACTGCCACTGCAAAGCTGGCTGGGCCCCCCCTGACTGCAAGTTCCATGGCCTCGGGGGGAGCGTGGACAGTGGCCCCCCACCAGCTCTCATGATCTCCATCGCAGAGGCTGTCCAAGATAAAGCTTTTGGAACTGCAATAGGAATCACTGTTGTCGTTGCCCTCGTTCTAGTTGCTCTCCTCATTGCTGCAATCAAATACATAAGTGCAGTAATTGCAATTTTCAGTACAAGTTCATCCACAGAGGCACCTGAGACTCCTGAAAATGAGGAGCAGAATATGGAGGAAGAAGAAGACGACGATGACGACGACGTTTAAAAAGCATGAAAGCACTGCGAAACTCATCAACTGAGCTTTGGGGAGGACTGAGGGGCTCTGTGGGTACATCCCTGAAGCCAGACCGACAGTCCCAGATTTGTACAAAGTGATTTATGTAATGTAACTGTGTAAACTGTATAAAAGTTAATTACACAAAACTTGAGTATTTCCTCTTCTCGTATAACCAACTATGTAAATAAATTTGGGTTAGGCCCTAAAAACGAAACTATGAGAAATTAAAGAGCTTGAAAAATATAGCGTTGCTTTCCTCTCAATGCAGCTAAAGATACGTTTATGGGACCTCAGTAATTCACTTGAGCATTTAGAGGAGCACATACAGATTCACGTGCAGTCCTGCTCTCCTGGTAAGTGAGAGGTGCTCCGCTGCGTTGAAGAACCTTAATTTTCTGAGTGTTGAGGCTGAGCAGAAGTTGGGATGAAGAGAGATGTGAGAAAAGGCAAAGCATGGAAGTGTGTGCTGATGACTGAATCACCAAGGTTGGAAAATACCTCTAAGACCATCCAGTCCAACCGTGCAGTCTTGCTCCATGCAGCTGGCTACCAGGAGGGTGCATGCTCTTGTTTTTATATTGAATGGAAAGATGGATTTAAAAATATTCATCTTTGCTTTAATGTTAACTTGTAATGGCAAATACCTGACAAACACTTAGAAAAGTAAAACATCCTTTGACCACAAGCCCTCAAAGGAGCTGTACTAAATCTTGGAGTTGTTACATATAATTTGCTGTATTTCTAGAGATACTTCCATCAGGAGAAAGCCCGTGCTAAAAAAATTACCAGGTTTAAAGAATCCCTTTCAAGTCCATAGAAATCTGTAAAATAAATAACTATCTTCACAGAAAGTGCTTTTCTGACAGATCTGCTCGGGCTCTCGTAGCACTACAGTTAACCGTGCTGATGTCAAAACAGTCCACACCAAGACAGCCCAACAGCTCTGCTGGCTGACATTGCTAAAATACAACGAGGCCCCATTGGGATGCTGCCTACTCTCATTCTTGCTGCAGGAACTCATCAGAGCAGGGTAGATGTGGACACCTCAGTGTCTGGAGGGCTGGCAGGGAGTGTGCTGGCATAGAACTTCTTCTGAGAGCGCAGGAGAGGAGTCTGAGTGTCAACGTCGCGGCAGATGTTGCGTTTGAGGGAGAGGAAGACGTGCTGTGTCCAGCCGTACACAATGCAGTTCAGAAGTCCCTGGGAAGCTGCTGTCAGTGCCTGGGAGAGATGGCAAGGGAGATCAGGGCTGCTTTGTCAGTCAGCACTGCACAGCATTCAGCAGCTCCCTGCCAGGCTGTCAAACCTGGCACGTTATTCCAGGCCTCCCACTTCCAGCATGATTTTATCTATCTGCAACCCCCACGTGATATAGAAATCTCGTGGTTATTTTAATAATCCCTGCTAAATTCTGCCTCCGGCACATCAGACAGCTGGACAAGTGTTGAGGAGGAATTACAATCAGAGGCTTTCAGAGAAAATGAAAAACGTAACTGAATTCTGAGGATCCCTTCTAGTCCTATTTAATGCAATATCCACGGTTGTGTGATTTTGGTTACTGAGACCTTTTCAAGTCTGCAAAAAAACATAGCAACTAAGAAAGAACTTCTTTGCCAACAAAAAGCAAGAGTTCAACTCAAGCAGTTACATTCATAGCTAGAAAAGCTCTGTTTTGTCAAGCAGAGATTAGAAATAAACAAACACTAATTCATCTGTCCAAGCAGAGAAAGCAAATCATCAGAGGCTGCAGACAAAGACTTTTACCTGCAGAACGAGAAGAGCCATGTAGATTTTGCTGCTTGTTGAAGCTGTCAGCTTCAGTATTCCAAGGAGGACAGCTGTGAGAAAGGATTGACAAAAGGGTGTTGCTTTAACCTCACCTCCTTCGACATTCATTGCCAGGCACTGTGTTGTGGGAGAATACTGCGAGTGCAACTCAGCTCTCTGCTAACCTGGGGCCCAGCAGCAGAAGAATGCGATGGGGTAAAAAACCACTCGTTGTTCCACCATCTTAATCATTGCCCACTGCTGATCTCCCAGGAATCCTGTGGAGTTTACGAACCTTTTGTACAAACCTCGGGCTTGAATGAGTACAACCTGGAAAGAATAAGCACATATTCTTGCTTGCATTTTGAACATATGCTCAGATCTTGCTTGCCTCTCTGCAGAACAGTATCTCATGCTTTTTGGTGAAATCCTCACATCAGTCTATTAAACCTCTTCACACTGTGCAACACTGTGCTTCCTAGGAGAGAGCAGTTGCTTTGCACGTGATCTTCTCAGAACTGAGGACTCTTCATTGACTGGTCTCTTGCACTGAGCTGGCATGTGATCTCTGGTGCTGTTCTCTAAGCCTTCTCTACCTACTGAGTCCTGTTTGAGATGGGCTGCTCCAGATGGATTTATATTTTCTCTTACCCCGAACTGTTCCAAAAGGGAAGCAGTACTGCACAATTCTTCTCCTCACACTGTCTGGCTGATGATACCATCCAAACAAACTTGGCCGACTGAGAAACATCTTGCATGCAAAGTGATTTGTGACTCATGTAATGATGAAATGGGGTAGAACTTTTCCCACTATCCAGCTGGTACAATGGCTAGCGTGCAAGGATTATGTTTCTTACCAGAATGGCTATGAAGCTGATCAGAAAGGAAACAAGGAAGACCCCAATGCCATAGAAATGCATTGCTTGGCAAACAGAGCCACTCAGCGTTAGCAGCTCGTTGGTGGGCTCAGCCATTTCTGTGTGCATCAAGAGACATCTGCGGGGAGAAAGGGAGCAGCCTGAGCTCTTGCCATGACTCAGAAGTGGTGAGGCTGTTTCAGAGAGAATCATGAGGCTTACCCATGCTTTTGACTGAAGTTCTGGTAGCAGTTACTGCTGTTGCCCAGGCAAAACACAGGCACCATTAAAAGAAAAGGGATCAGGCTAGGAGAAGAGAGGACAACAGCACAGTTACTGCATTGCAATGCACCTGCTGCCAGCCAAACACTCCTTGTTCTTTCTTCTGTCACTGTAGAGGACTTAGAAAATGTTTTTATTGACACTGCTCTAGAGGAATATTTTACCATCTTTGCTAATTTCCACACTTTATTCATACAGGCAATAGGTAAAGGGAGCACACTCTGAAAAAAGACTACATTGTAAATATAATTAATACAGTTATAACTAACTAGGCTGGAAGAAGGCCCTTACATCCAAAGACTCCTGCTCTGAACATTCAGTAAAGCTCACATCAAAGTAAGTACAAAGCAGGGATCAGTGCACTGCAGTTGACCAAACTCACATCATTTTGCCAGAGGGAAATGAATCTTACCTGGACAAAATCGTTGCTACTCGGCCAATGCAACTTGCATAATCTGCAACCTGCAAAGTCCAAATAGTTTAGTTAAATGATTGTACAGCCAGTGGCTCCCAGCAACCAGCTTCCAGAGAGTGCTCCAGCAGCTCCAGGCTCTAAAATGCTGATAAATCCCCAGACCAAATACAAATGTTTGTTTCTACTTTGCACTGAATCAATACTGCAAGGTTCAGCATGCGCTGACATACAACAGACACAACCAACACTTTCACAAGCTTACTGACACGTCCTCCTTCAAGATGTGGGAATTGGAGAGGGGAACTTGGAACCAGACAAGTAGCAGACACTGTATGAGCTCCTTGGTGTAAATAGTCATTCTTTGTACTCCTCATTAATCTAACCTGGCCCTGTTCCTAAGAAACTTCATGTTCTGATGAAGAAATGCAGGCAATTTAGATGTCCTGGTCTCAGCTCACCAGGAAATGTACTTTGCCAGCTGGCATCCACGCACCAGCTCTGAGAATACAATGTGGGCACAGCTGTAGTGCTAGGGAACTTACTGTAGGTCCTGCATTTTGAGAATGGGAGTCCAGCAAGAAAGAAACCAATCCTACAAGCAGATCCAAACCCTACAGACAAGAACCCTTGAAATACAGACTGATCTGTCCCACTTGCTCCTGCACAGACAGATGGAGTACCTGAGACACAAAGTTTGCTGTGCACAGCAAATGTCTGGGGAAGAGGAAGGGTATAGGCAGGGCTGTTGTGAGGCTGATGTGTTCAATGGGAAGAGCTGCGTAGTCTGTTGTTCTGCAGCAATATATCAGGAAGAATTTCAGTTACAAGAGCAACTGTTTAGCCAGGTGTGAGGAATGAAACAACTGCAAGTAGAGATTTTGATCACATGGTGTGTGAAGTGTTTGTTTAGCCTGTAACTCAAAGAGCATTTTTGAGTACTATGTCCTTGTTCCTCAGTTCCCAGTGATTACACCAGCTCCAAAATGGGCTTTTATAAAGGTCAGTGATGATGAAGTCAGGACCGCCCATTCTTCATGGAGCCAACTCACTCCTTTATCAGTAGCTCCCTTCTGTCACACCTAACTCAAACTCTCACAATACATTACTGACGCTCTTGAATTACATATGATATCTGGGGAGGGCAGAAATTGCAGTTCTCTGTTCCAAACTGTTCAGGTCCCTGCTGCTCTCCTTTCCTCTAGAGAACCATTCCTCTGCCATGAACCGGCAGAAGGCAGCGAAAGCAATAAACCATTTATTAAGCTGGTGCAAATTGCTGTTCTCTGGAAGAACTCCACCAGTACACAGTCCTGAGCTTCCTCTTCTCTGTGACGTGCATTGACAATTGCTTTTGCCCATTTCAGTCTTGCAAGCTTAATCTTTCACTGAGATCCTATAGCAGACTGAGCTGTATCTCTGCTGACCTATGTGGTCCAGCAAGATACATCAGTTCATACAGTCGCAGGGCAGAAGGACCTTCAAAGTCCTTCTGACAAGATAAACTGTCATATATGCACCTCTTAAACCCCAATTATACCTCAGTACCCAACAGCTGTAGTGTATCTATCCTACTCACTGTGGGGGGCATCCTGTTGAGGTTCTGATTGTATTTCACCTTCAGGTCCATGTACAGATGCCAGGTGTAGTTGGCAGTGTATAGAAAAGAGGCCACGTAGAACACCTGAGGAATAGAAACAACCAGTATTTTAGCTCTACAATACTTGTTCCTGTAGCAGGATTAGTTCCTTACCAATGAAGCATGGGCTAAAGGCGGGATATTAAGCAGAGTGGTGGACTGCCAAAGGTGAGGCCCCTAACCAGCACAGGTGTGGGATGAGTGTGCACAGGGTCTCACCTTAGCCTGCACAAAAGCAGCTTCCCTTTGGCCCTAAATCAGGGACATGAGAGCAGATGACTGAAGGACTATCTTGTAAATACATATCTTTGTGTCTTGGCTCATTTTTGGCTCAAATTCTGACAATATAAAAGGGGTCAAGGGCACTTTGATTTTTATCCTACATCCATTAGGAAACACAACACAGACATGGCACTTAGATTTTGTAACTCACATAATGAGCTCACAAAACAGTGAATTCACAGAAAAAGAAAACAATAGTATATTTTAAGAGGAAAGAGGGGGCAGAGGATACAACACTTTCACAATGAGCAAACATTAACATGCTAAGAGCCCTTTTCCTTCCATGGGAAAAAGAAGAAAAGATACAAAAAACTGTTTCCCACAGTGAGTTTCCCAGCCCTTGACTGAAGCTTGAGGTGAAACCAAATACCTGGAATCTCCTGTAAAAAGAACAAATCTTTCTTGCACTTTTTCTGAATCCCCAACCATGGTTTCTCCAGGCAGTCAAGTGCAAACAGTGCTGCCTGACCTCGAGATATATATGCGTGTGTTGTTTGTTACAGGAAACACATGCTTCAGTGACAAAGGCAAAGAGGAAGGGCTGGGCTATTGAATTTTCCTGTGGATTTTCTACCCTCTGCCAAAGAAGCATGGAGCACAGGTTTGTCAACCTGGTATCATCTAAGTCCAGGAATGCAGTCACTAAATAAACCTGGTCTCCTTCATTGAGGTTGCAAACACTCTTGGCTGGTTCTCAAGAGGCTCAGTCCAAGGGGCTGTAACACTGCAGCAGGAATATTACAGTGACTTTCCAGCTCATTAGAGGAGGTTTAATGAGGGTTCATAGCCGTTCTTCAATTACTTCCAGGGAAAGTCATCAAAACAGTCCACAAAGATAATTCTCTTGCTCTTCAAAATGCCTTGGAGAGCTCAAAAATGTCAGCACCGCATTCTTTTTTGGAAGAAGGAACTTGTGAAGTTGCCAAAAGGAAGAGAAGGGAGTTCTCCTTCCCTGAGCCCCACCTTGGGCTGGGGACGGTCCTGCAGGAGGAGATAAAACAGGCACTGGGAGACATGGAAGTCCCTCATTATAACACTTCTGTGGCTCCCCATTGTGCTCAGCAGCATGAGTGGAGCTTGCCAGGACATTATTAGGCCACTGGAACTGAACTGGAAGAATGTGGGGGAATTGTGCAATTATAACCACAATCTCTGCTCTGGACTTCACTATTGCAATGCAAAGGCAAAGTAAGGAGGAGAAAAGAAGAAAGTCAAAGCATAGCAGAAGGGAGCACTATTTACATTTAATATCACGAGTTTAACCAAGAGTCTGGAGCCAAAAAAAGTTTTTGAAACAAGACCATCTCCTCCTTTACAAGATAGTAGAGATTCTAAGGGAATTCCATCAGCAGAAACTTCGGTCCTTGGTAATAAACTGAAGGTCAACAGTTTGCATAAGCCAGAATACCATCCTGCTCCTAAGGAAATGCCTCGAGACAACCAAATCATATGCAGTATGATGTGGTTCTCTGTAAACATGAGTGCTAAGCCCTCCTGTGGCTCACTGCATTTTACAGATTTTAGGTGTCTGTGTGCAAACAAGCCATATGTATTTATGAGACACCCAGGAATGCAACCCTTGCAAGACTTCTCCTCTCCACACAGGCAGGACAGGGCCAGGAGACATTTATTCATATTTTATTTGGTTACAGATCACTTATACTCTGTAGAAGGCACTGGTCAAACCTGTTGCTGGCTCCTACTTACGCACAAGACGTTCCCACCACATAGGAGCATTGCTGGGGTGTTGAGCAAGGAGGTGTCCTCTACCGTGTCACATGCACCATGTGGGTGCCGTTGCTATGGCAAGTGCTCCATTTGTTTTAATTTCTCACAGAGCAAACAGCAGCAAGAGCTCCTGCCAGATGCACGCTATCTCAGCTGTCCTGCTGTTGAGGACCAGTAACCCTGTGGCTAAGCTTGGGATGGGGCAGGCACCCCGCACACCCCTACCACTGCATCCTGACAAGTCCTGCAATGACTGAACAGGAGTAAAGCTCCCTCCCCTCACTAGCATCCCTAAAAAGCTTGGTCACAGGCTGGAAAAGCAAGGGTAGAAAAGAGGCAGAAAGGCAAGAGGGCATAACATGCTCTCTGTGTCCCCACTGAGAAATGGTGCTGCATTGTGTGCATCCAACCTGCTTCTCCTCCAGCACTGAAATGTCTTCTCCAGGCTGTAAGATCACTCCCAGCACTGAACTTCAAGAACTGTCCCCCATGCAAAGTTACAAGGGGAACATCTCTGCAATGCCTCTTCCACATCTCCGCAGACTCCTTCCACCTTCAGGCTCTGAAAAGCCTCTCTTGAGCTGTTCTCACTTTCCCCTCTACCATCATCTGAAAGATATCTTTGATATTGCTCTGCCTCATTCCCAAATGGCCAATTGCACTGTTGCTTCTCTTGGAATGAACATACTATGCTGCTTCCACAGCAGCACAAGAGAGCTTGAGAAAGCAGAGATGAGCAAGAAGAGGAACAGCTGCTCTCTAAGCACAGCACTCACCATCACAAGTAACACGATCTCACCCAAAGGCACAGCTGTTGAAAATATCCCAGGGCAGCAAACACCCATCCCCAAACACAGAGCAGTGTGACTGTTCTCAGACCATACAATTCCCTGTCCTCTCTTAGGTACACAGAGAGCCTTGATAGCTTTGGATGCTACAACGCAGCAGAGACAGTTCCTATCTGTGGGTACCACCCTGCTTCCAAGGTGCTGGACCAGCCCTCACAACATACACAGAGGCTCCCAACAGCCACTTGCTCTTCCCAGACACGTTTTTGTAGGCACTTTGAAAGGAAACCATTAAGACCGAGGACCACCCCTTGCAAACCAATGCTGTGGCCCATGTTCAGCTGTGCCCTGAAGAATTTTTAAAGAGCAGTGGTATGCAGCACCTAATGTCGTAATGGGAACTTGGTGAGATGAGAGCAAACTATTAGGAAAATGGCATTTCACTCATTCCACTCCAGTTAGGCTCAGAAATCAGCCTGAGTGTTGGAAATGAAGCGCTGGGGCATGGTGCTGAGGTTGAATGGAAACAGCAGCCCCTTAGCATCCACAGGACCAAGTCAGAGAGATCAGGAAGGTTATGGCTCTTTGTCTGACTAACATGCTAAGCTTTAGCCTAAGCGAATGGCAGAATGCATCTGTTCCTGCCCAGAATGGGAGAAGCACAAAGAGGAATTGAAAAGCTGCAGTATGGGAAGCACACACATAATCTTTGGCACGGGGCCAATAGGAAATAGATAAAGACCCATCTACACACTTTAAAGAAGCAACCCAAACACTGTAACCACAACATCCCATGCTCTCCTTGCCTTTCTTACTGCCTCTCACAAGTCAGCTGTACCCACACCCTAGCACTGTTATATCTGTTCTACAAATGAAGAGATCTGCTAAGCCAAATTCACACAGGGATCCTGTGCCAAAGCCTGTCTCAAAACAGTCCCAAGTGGCCATGCTGTGATCGCTGGGAGACTAATTACAGCAATGAGCACAACGTAACAGCATGAACTGTGATGCCAATCCTACTCACTTGTCCCAATGCCTGCAGGTTGTAGCAGATGAGATCCTGCTTGGAGGTTGGTGTGCTATAGAGCAGCGCTCCAGCAATCCAGCACATGCCCAGAAATAGGTCAGAGAGACTCAGGTAGAAAAGAGGGCGAACCTGAAAAAAGTGAAATTGGTCAGCAGGTCTGGACAATGGTCACAACAGCCCCATGGCCACCAACAGCAGCAGCTTTAACCCCTCATCTAGATGTGTTTTCACTCCCGAGCTTTTTAGGTGGGGCAGGTAAAAGCCCTTTGACTCCTCCTCTCAGGAGCTGCTTCTGTGCAGATGCACTGTTCTAAACACCTCCTCTGCCCCAGATCCAAGAGCAGCATCAAACCTTACAGAAAACATTTCAAAGGTTCCCAGTGCTACGCTATGACAGAATGAGCCAGGTTTGCAGGGAGAAGTGATGTTGTTTATGAAATCAACTAAAAGAGCAATCAAACATCAGGTAAACACAAACTCTTCTTTCGATGTGAAATTACTCAAAACAGACATTTTTCCTATGTTTTTCATGGCATTTCAGTTGATGACTAAGACTGAATCTTGTCACACATTGCTCGCATGCGCTGCTGCATCTGCATGGAACAGAGTCACATCTCCTCTAAGGGTAGTTTTCACTCTACTTCCAGTTTCCATGCACTGGCCAAAAGGGCTGCAAACACTGCAGGAAAATATTTGTGCAAAGCTCTGGCCAACACTGACATTGTTAGTGGTAGAGCATGGACTCTGGAAAAGCAGCCTAATTATCTAGATCCTTAATTGTAGTCTTTGGTACCTAATTTTCAGCAACCTGGAGAGAAAATGATGGCTTCTTTTCTTCCCTTCAGGAAGTTATAATACTAAACACAGCAAGGGAACATTTAAGCAGGGCTTGATTTTGAGATTTTTTTTCATGGAACTGAGCCTTTGGGTGAAATTTGCCTCAGTGTTGCTCTTTAGATAAATGCTTGCCACCCATTGTGTTGTGTTATACTCCTCACTGTGAGTAAAAAGAAAGAGCTCAGAAAGTCTGGAAAGAACCAAGGCACAGCTGATTGAACCAGAGTTGTCCTGGCAATTTCAGGGGTAAACTGCCTGGGACTTTCTGGGCTCCACACTACACTCAGCAGCACAGCAGTCCTCTGCTTCCTGCAGGACGTGTTTCCTCAAACAGCCTTGCCTCTCCAGTTCTGAATTTGCACTACTCAATGCAGCAACACAGTAAATATAGCTCTGGAGCTAGCTTCTACATCACTACATTTACAAACGTCTCTTTTAAACAGTGATGAATCCAGACTTTCCCTTGCTGGTACAGAACTGAAGCACTGGCAGGCAGAGGATGGCAGGTTGGGAAGCTCTAAGGTTGTAAGCACTGCATGTTAGAGCCAAGCAGCTCTGAAATAAGAAAAGCAGCAACATTTGCATTCACACAGGTGATCCCTTTCTCTAGCAACATGTGTCCTTGGTGAGAAGCACCGCAGGTGGCTGAGGAGCTATCTTGGCAGAGACTTAAACAAAGAAGTAGGTGGCACAGTCGTAAGCAAAAAGCAACATGGTTCTTATTTGCAAAAGAAAAAAAAAAAAACAACAAATGGTATTTATAAAATAGAGGAAGGGAATGTAAAGACGTAATGATTCAGGGGAGCTGCCAAGCTGGAGCATACGTGTTGATCTTGCTATGCCTGGCTGCTGCCCAGAGACATCTGCCTGCAGATAGCCTGTTGACATGGCAGAGGAAATTCCACGTTCACTGCTTGCCATCATTTCTTCTGAATGATTTAGCTCGTGCTGAAGTTTTATTAACTTCATAGACACAAAAAAAACCAAGGTTCAAGAATGCAATATTTTATTTCCTCAGCTGAGGGTTGGAGAGGGAAGTGTTTATAATATTTTTCTCCTCCCAGCCTCCAGAGCTGTTTATATTCTACTCTGGAGTCTCATGACCCAGGGAATATTCAGTTTGTGGCAAGCTTTGATATGGATCTCTTCCAGCCCCTTTGTTTACAAATTTGCCCATAAAACCAGAAGCGTGGGGAAAAGAGGATGGGGAAGTTAGTGAAGAGTTTGCTGCTTTTGAAACACCAGCAGCAGATCCCCTAGCAGCAGAACAAGAGCCTGGAAGCCTGATGTAAAGGGGTCATTCTGGCTGATATCCATCCTATCCAGATTTGCAATAGTAATCTGAGCAGAAACATCTGGACTCTCTTGAGCAGCAACAGTCCATCCAGATGGAGCCATGTGTAATTCGCAAGCAGTGAGAGCCACAGCCACATCATATGACCAATAAATAGCACGAGGGCTCCTGAGTAATACGGACTTACGCCCTGGAAGTCAATGGGGCTTGGGCTGCTGAGTCACTCTGGGACCCTCAACCAGCTCCACACCACATCAGAGGGGAGGATCTCAAGAACCACATCCAGTGGTCTCCGGGTGCAGGCAATGTGTCAGCAGCTCTCAACCCAAGGAGCTTTTGATAGACATGAAGTGCAGCACAGTCAGGAAGCAATGGTCCTAGCACCAAGGCAGAAATCCAGCTCTCCTTCCTCAATGGGAGTGCACTGAGGTCTCTGCAGCTCGTTCTGGATGTGCTGGGCACACTGTTTCTGTAAGGCTCTGGCTACCCAGGAGCAATCTGCCCTGGAGACAAGGACACACATTCTCCTCCCTACCCTGCTTCATCCAGTGGCGTGTCATTTGTTAGCCTGTCTGCATGCCTTCCTTCCCTGAGGATAATTAACTGCATTCCCTGAAAGTCCTCGACTGTGGGCTGAAGATCAAACCCATGTTGAAGACAAGGGAAGTACAAAGACAGCTCTGTTACAACGCAGCTGCCAGCTTTACCATTCTACTGCTCTTAGCAGTAACCTGTTATCTGCATGGTCCACAGACCAGGCTGCAAATCCCAGACAAAGAACCATAGCTTCCACAGCTCTGTGCATTGCCTCTGATCAGTCCTGGATGGACAGAAGGGGATTTACATGGACAGAAAAGCCTGGCAGGCTTGGGACAGAGTCTGCGATGACTGGTGTATCCCGGATATGCAGGATTCCCAAGTGTGATGCACTTGGGATGTGACAGGTGCTGCTCTAGCATTAGAAATTCTATCTGTTCCTGCACATGGCCAAGGTGAAACCTTTCAAAGCCACACTCCACGGCTCAGCACAACAAACTGCTGTTCAGCCCAGTCTGGTTTGATCTGAACTCTGCAGCACCTCCAATCTATGACAGCTTCAGCAGCACACCTGCCTGTGAAAACAACTCAGAAAACCCCCCTGCATCTCCCATAGTGGGTTTGCCAATTTACACCCCAGCAGCTCTGTGCAGAGCTCCTCAGCCCTCCACAGGTTTTGCCCTGTAGAGGAAGGCACACCAACAAATCCTCATTCCCAAGAGAGGACTCGCTCAGCATTAAGGAACCCGCTTCTCCCTGCACAGCACAGCTCAAGGTTAATCTCAAACCTGCACCACGGACAAAGGGTCACACTCTCCAGCAGCCCTTTGCCTCCCAGCTGCTGTAAACAAGGTCTAGCCAGAAAAAAAAAACACCATGATGTGCAAGGTGCCAACAGCTCGGTGTGGAGAGAATAAGGGGCGCAGTCGGGAGCTGGACTCAGTGATCCTTATGGGACTCTTTCAACTGAGGTATTCTATGATTGACAGTCCTTACCTCGGGGGACCGCACCACGTTTTGAAAGATGGCGTAAGTGATGATGGAGCTGGAACCTGTAACACTGACAGAACAAAGCACAGGTTGGGATGGGAAGATGGGCATGGCCGGGATACGCCACCTCCCTTCTTGCTGAGGCCCGTCCGTTGTACCTGAGCATGGCCATGGTGAAGTGGATCCACTGGAGAGCCGAGTAGACCTGGGGGAGAACCAGAGAATGGGGATCGCTGCACCCAACTCGCAGCTTCACGCGGCACCGCTCAAAAAACCCCGACCCTATTCTGAGAGCGTCGTCCGAGCTCCAGCAGCCCGGGAGGAGCCCGTTCCGCGCCCACCGCCCTCCAGTGAAGAACTTTCCTCTAACGGAGAGCCACACGGAGCCCACGCAGCCCTCACAGAACTCTCACGCGGCCCACGAGGAGAGCTGAGGGGAAGGGCCGTCCGGGGGCGCTCACCTCCTGCCAGCCCCCCTCCGGCCGGGACGCGGCCGCCTCCGGGATGGCCATGGGCACCGCCGCCGATCCCCGCGCAGCTCTCGGGGCTCCGAGCACCGCCCGCGCTCCGCCCCGGGACCGCACCGCACCGCGCCCCGCCTGCCCCCGGCCCGGCCCCCGCGCTCGGGGCCGCTTCAGAGCTGGGCAGAGGTCCGGGAATAGCGGTGGCGGGATCTGTGCCGCGGAGCGGGGCTCGCAGGGATTCCCCCGCTCCACACTACGACAAACTCGTACCGTTTCCCCTCCAGCAGCCGACCCGAGGCGACCCTGCTTAGCTTCCCCACACCGCCCCCCCTTGGAGCACACGGACACCGCGCGCCCCATCCCTCTCCCGCTGCGCTGATGACGTCACGAGAGGCCGTGGGCGGGAAGGCATCTGCGAGGTGCGCGCGGGCGGCGGCAGCTGAGGGGGCGCGTGGCGACCGTTGGTGGGAGCGCTGAGGGGGCGCGCGGGCTCCGTCACCTCAGAGGTTCCCGAGCTGAGGGCGCGGTGCGGGGCAGCAGCGCCTCCTCAGGAGCCTCATCCAGCCTTCGCTTTCCCACCAACCACAGAAACCAGCAGCCGTTCCTTTAGAAAAAAAAAGCAATTTAAGCAGCAGCAATTCGTTGGAACCAGTTTTTATTATCATCAGAGCAATATTAATACATTTCGTCTGGCAGCTCTTCATCCCCACCCCAGGATTCAAAAGGCAGCAAAGCTCCCACAGAAATCAATTTGCTTAGCAGAAAGCACAGTCTCAAGGTGAAACGTGAAGGTGTTTGTGACCCTGACAGAGCTTTTAAGGGAATTAACGCTTTTTCTTCCTGTCGCAAGACCTCGTTTTTAAATAGTTTTAACTCTGCCGAGGGCTGCTGAAGCTTTAGTTTCACAGTGTCATTCTGAAGATCAGGCTGGGAGAAAGCATTTTCTTCATGTTAGCAACCACTCGGAACTTTTAAATGTCCCTTTCTGCCTCCTGCTCTTATTCATGAGGTGAAGTTTGGACAGGAAGAACAGGTCAAAAAAGCATCGGGTGCCTTCAGCCATAGGAAAACTCACCTGAATTTAATCTGCCACTGGAAAAAAAAGCACATTTTTGCACAAATGGGTGAGCCCCAGTGTAACTGCCGCTGGAGGAGACCTCAGCACTCAGACCTCGCTCTGCCGGGTACCACAAAGGGGTTCTGCTGCAGCAGGACAGGCTCTCATGTGCAGATTGAACCCCAGCCCAACAACTGCTGGAAAAGGCAGAAGGAAACGGCAGCTCTCGGTCAGCAGCAGCAGCAGGTAAGGACAGGACTCAGAGAAAACCCTACCGGGGAGAAAGAGGGTGGGATGAGGGGTGAACAGAACTAAACCCAAGAGCACTAAAACCAGGGGCAGGCGGGCATGGCAGGGGCACCACCTCTGTACCTTTGGAAACACGGAATGTGAGACTGAATTTTGTCATTGGTTTGCCAGGGAACAGCTGTAAAAACTGCCGGGAATGTGCTCCAGGCCAACATAGTGATTTTTTTGGTCTACTTTAACACTGTTACTTAATAGTATTTCACAATACTGGCAGCTTGCTTTAAGGTGTTTTTCCCAACACGTAGAATACTGTGTTTTTGAGGCATTGCTTCCTCTTGATCTTATAACTGAGGATACAAGGGCGTCTGCTGCTCTCTTGAAGTCAGCGGGAAGTTTGCTTGCACTGGGAGAACTGGTTAGGACTTGACAGTGTTTCACAGCTTGCACAAAGTTCCCCAGAGTATCAGAGCTCATCTTTTTCATTATTCTTCTTTAGGAAAGAAGCGAGGATATTGAGGCTTTTCTGGAGCTCCTCCTTTTTTCCATCACTCATTTTGTTCTTCTCAATCAGTTTTGTGATTCGGACAACTTCGTTAGCAGCAAACTCTTCTCCCTGCTCCAGTATCTTGCTCATAATTTTCAAGTATTGCTCAGCTGACTTCTTCTCAGTCTCCTTTGCTTTCTCTAAGCTCTGCTGCCCCTTCTTCAGGAGGGACTGGCGTTCTGACTTGTCAGTGACACTCATAAACTTGCTGGCCAGCACATCATACTCCTTCAGACAGCCCGGCATCCCCAGGTAGATGCCATTACTCTTCAGCCAGCGCTGAATAGCCCCGGCTTTAATGTGGCCAGAGTAAGGTAAGGGATTGTCAAAGTCACCATCCTGGAACAAATAAAAGATAGGGTACTTCTCCTTGTCCAGCTTGTACTTTTCTCCCAGCTCAGTGTTCAGTTTATCACCATAGTCTGTTATGAGAGAACAAAACACAGAAAAGCACTATATGTTAATCCGAAGGAAAATAAAAGTCTTCTCTTGTACACAAGCTGGTAAGTATTTATCTCCTAATGACCTCTCTGCCATGAAATGCCACACACTGCAACAAAAACACTCCAGGCAATGCATCCTTAGGTTTTCCAAATGCAAATCCAAAATCCTAACGATGCTTTGCTGTGGCTGTGGTAGTGCCAGTCATCACCAACATCTCTATGTACAAACCCACTTCTCCTTAAGGGAAATTTTGATTTTTTTTGTTCTTGTTTCGCTCTATCCATTGATTTTATCTGATTTTACAGTTACTCTGTCTTTTTTCTCCTGGCCCATGTGTAGAGAGCATGCCAAGCAACAACATGTTTCCTGTTCTTACATAAATTGCATTTATTCTTGCAGTCAGAAAACATAACTTGAAGGGATTTCAGCTATGCTACGTAGGTAAATCCATCTGTGCTTGCAGAAGCCAGCACGGTGGAAATTTAGGCTCAACTTCTTAATTCTATCCACAAAGCAAGAGCAAGTGAGGTGAATGACCCACTCTTCAGTGCTTTTGCTTGAAGCCAATTGCAAGATGATCCAACCGCACCAGCTCTGGTGCAATGACCGCTTCCTGTGCTTCACCAGCAGGACATGGAGGGTTTGCTACAACACACTGCAGCGTGTTTTATTTTCCCCACCCAACCACAGCGTGGCAATCTGCTCAGAGCTCCTCACCTGATATTCCCACTTCAGCCACCAGAAGATCTTCACTGGAGCCTGAGCTCTCTGCCAGCTTTTTGAACTCATCTTGTTTCTCGCCGTAAGGGTACTGCGTATCAAACTTCACAAGGACAAACTTATGCTTTGGGATCACCTAAAACAAGAAAACAGAAAATCAAAATTCAATCATTTCAGGTTTAGGCAATCCACAAGTAGCTGAAGGTTGCTTTAGCATGTTCTTATCTTCCTATGCAATGAGTAGGTGCAGAGGGAGGATGGAAATTTCATAATGATGGCCTTTGGTAAATGACTCACTGCAGCGTGAAGGAAAAATGCATGTACGTATTCCTACAGCAGATGATAAAGGTGGTACGTGATAGGTTTGGAGGATCTGCTAACAGCTTTATTTATACACGATCTGCTCACTGTAAATCTGATTAGCATCTTGGAAGAAAGTCAATGAAACAACTTTCCGTGGGACATTAAGAGGATAGAGGCCAAATCTAATGTCACTCTGCATGTCCCAGCATGACAACCACAGCTCTTTGCTAACAGAGGAACAGGCAGGAGTGGAAACGCCGTGCCAGTTCACTAAACACAGAATTACTGTTTTGACTGGTTCCCCTTCCCTTGAGCCATTGCTTTTGGATTTTGCTCAGGTTATTCCCTTTCCAAGTGAGTTTGGACAGAATCACCAAATGCAAAGGTTTGGATGGGACCTCTTGGAGCAGCCCGACTCCAACCTCCCCCCACAGCAGCTTCCCTACAGCAGGGTGCACAGGAAAGCGCTCGGGCAGGTGTGAACATCTCCAGAGGAGGAGAATCCTCCACCTCCCCGGGCAGCTTGTGCCAGGGCTCTCAGCCTCTCCCCATCACAAGATGCTCCAGGCCCTGACCACCTCTGCAGCCCTCCACTGGTCTTTCCAGCAGTTCCCTGTGTGCTTTGAGCTGAGCTCCAGCTGCGACCTGCCCAGGGCAGAGCAGGAGGAGGATCACCTCCCTCTCCTGCTGTCCACACAGGATGGTAGAAGGGTTGTAGAACGCGGTATCCTTAGAACGCCCAAAGAGGTCTGTCACAGCAGAAGATCAAGCAGGGGGCCGCCCCGTTGCAAAAGACCAATTTTCAGCCTGTGTAGAGCCATACTTCTCACACAGCGCAGCTGACTGCTGTCCCTTCAGTCCCTGCGCTGCACTACGAGGCTTTTCAACAGGCGTGCCCACGGCGGGGGCCCGGCTTCGTGCAGCGGTGCCCAGGGCCAGGCAGGCCCCCGCGGCACGGCTCCACTTGGACCGCGCCGATTGGCTGGGCGCTGTGGCTGCCGCTCTCCTATTGGCTGTGCCGCGGCCGGGCCGGCGCCTCGGCCATTCCGCGAGCCCTGCGCTCTCCTCGCGGCGCAGCCCCGTGCCCGCCGCGCGCTCCGCCGCGCAGACCCCCGGCTCTCGGGGCCCGTTCTACGCGGTGCGGACAGCCGTGGTACTGCACGTGGCGGCGGCGCAGCGCTCCCGACGCGGCCGCACCCCCCCTCCCCGAGCGCCCCGCTGAGCCCGGCAGCACCCTCCGGGCGGGCGGTACCTTGTAAAAGGTGATGGTGTCGAGGGGCACGGAGCCCTTGGTGTGCAGCGCGCTGCCGGGCAGCGCCAAGCCGAGCAAGCAGAGGAGCAGCGAGCCGGCAGCGGCCGCCGCAGCCATGGCGGAGCGCGGAGGGAGTGGGGCTGTGGGTCACGTGAGCGCCGACCGCCGCCACCGGGGCTCGGCCCGCCCCCCTCCCGCCCCCTGCGTGGGGCTCAGGTGCGGCCCCGAGCCTACAAGGGGCCGATGGGATTTGGAAGCAGCTGGCTGGTCACGGGGAGCGTTGGTAGAGCGTTCCACGAGGACGTGGAGGTTTTCGTGTTGGTACCTGTGCGCTTTCCTTACTTACCCTGACAGCCTGGGTGAAGCGCGAGCGAGCAATGCACAAAGCCTCAGTAGCAAAGGGAGAGAGGATAACATTAACGGGCACAACCAAACCCCGTCCCTACGCAAACATAATTCTGAATCCCCATCCACACAGGGAATCCACAATGAGCGCACTCCGTGCACTTTATCTTCCTCCTTCGCTGTGGTTAACTTGTTTTTCCATCACCACATACTAGGATACCTGGGTTGACCAAAGTTGCGTGAGGAGCACCTGTTACCTCGTGACCAGCCAGACAGAAAAAAGGAGGCAGTAAAACTGATTTGTAACGAAACTGACTTTTATATAAATTATAAACCCATCCAGTTTAAAGCAGATCTTTTGCAGTTTTGTCACTTATGGCCGTAGAAGGCTGAGGCATACATATCTTCTACAGTCATAAATTACAATGAATAGTCAAGGAAGAGAAAGTTCAGATAAGGCTGCAGAGACAACAAGAAATCCCATTTAAGATTACTAACGGTTAAAATAAAGTCATGATTATCAATGATCGCAAAATATAAATGCAACTCTTGAACAGTTAGAAGTGGTAAAAAGTACAAAAAAAGTACAAAATGATGGGGAACACAAACAGGCATTGTACATTTTCTTCTGCATGTAGACAAAGCAGGGTAAGAGACTTCTGACCTTTATCTACATCAGAAACCAATTTAAAGCAAAGAGAAGAGTTGAGGAAATCTGTAAAAGGATCATGGCTCATGATCCCAGTAGTACAAAAACAGTATTTTTTCAGTCTGTAAACAGTAGACTTGGTAGGTTTTTTTTTTTTCCCCCCCAAGTATTCTTTTCAAATCATCATCAAAAACAAAAACCCACCCAAGAGTGGAAATGGGTGAACAGCAGCAATGGGTTATAACTTGAACTTCTTACCAAGTGCCAGTGGGACATATGCTGGAGGGGAAACACTCTTTTGTAAGAAATATATATTTAACTGTACACAATTTGTAAGAGAATTTTTCCCTCAACTAAGCCCCCAGACAATCAGTACACAATCATTTTTGTACCCCACCATCTCCTCCCAGAGAGAGGATTGTGAAGAGGCTTGTGAAGAGATGGCGGCGTCTGGTTTATAAAACACTGAGTAAATAAAAAAATTGTATTTGATAAGTTTATCATTCACTGGTGGCCAGACCTGGAAATGGGACAGCAGGCAGCTCTGAAACACAGCCAGCAATCCCCGTGCAGACTTGCAGATGGTTTGAGACCAGCCACCAGCAGACCTGAGCCATGCCAAGTGCTGATGGGAAGCGAGCCATGCTTCTATCTCAGACTGTTTCATATGACACAAGTCTCCCCCAGCAGTTTCAATTCTGCTTTTAAGGAAACGGATGCAGAAAACTTTTTTTTTTTTAAAGCAAGTTCTGCTTTCTGGCACATGGGATTATAAAAGCTTGATTTTGTTAACATTACTTCACTTACATTGTCAGTGTTGTTCATTGAAATGACTGGTTCAGTTCAACTTGTTGCAGCAGCAGTGCAAGGAAACTCCAGCACAGGCCAGCCCTTGGCCTGTGCCCTCTGGATGAGGATGCCATGTCAACTCTGCATTCAACACTGGTGTTGCATGAAGCCCTATCTACATTTGCACTGCCATGGGAAAGGGATGGGGCAGACAAGTATCAGCCATTGCTGATATTCCTCCTTTAATTAAAATGAGCTGTGCAGATTTCTGGCTCAGTGCTTCTCCATTAATTGCATAATCTCTGCACATGCCCTACGTGTTTCAAAGCATCAACATCAGTTATCAGTCTTGCTTTAATTTAAGGAACACACCCTTCTTTCCAAAACGGTATTTCTATACAACGTATAAGACAGTTCAGTTTGCTCAGGAAAAGTATTACTATAAAACAGACTTAACACATTTTGGTATTCCTCCAGCCGAGAGCACTTACCAGACATCACAGTTAAACCATTAAGATCTCCATTACAATTTAGACAACCTGCAGACAGCCTTCTTTCCCTTACAGGATGGGGCAAAGCAAAACTAAACCCAGCAAGAGCAGCAAGGTGGAATTTTTACACAGGGGATTTATTTTAAAAAAATACTCTCATCAACATTCTAGCATTTCTAACAAAACATATTCAGAAGAGATGACAAAGGATTGTCAGCTCTCTTAAAACTTTAAATATAGACTTCAGATACTAGCTGCTTTAAATCAGAATGAATCTGTAAAAGTCTGACCTGTCCCTTGGATTGTAGGTGCAACACAATTTTTTTGCCTACAAGTTTTAGGCTGCATTACTCATTTAAAATGAAAAAAAACCAAAAAACAAAAAACAAAACAACAACAACAAAAAACAACAGCAGAAATGCAGATTCAGTTGGAGCAGATGATGTGATTGCACTACGAGAATGCCTAATGAGCTAGTACTTGAATAATCAAAGATCAACCGCAAAAAGCAAGCATAGTTATAAAAAGTATTCTCAGCCTCATACTACAGCGGAAGCAAAAGTTACCTCTGCCAACTTAAAACCAAAGCCAATAGGATTTAATTTCTATGAAAATATTTAAGTCTTAAAGTCTCAGTAATCTAAATACACTTCTTTAGAAGTCATGATGATTGCTGTTTTACATTAAACTGTCATGAAATTAGAACGCAGTGTCAGACATCACTGCAGCTATTATATACATGGTCTCTACTTTTGTCTTTTGCCAAAACACTGACTCCCATCTCTCTAAAGCTTAATGGCCAAGTTTGCTCCTCCTCAGGCTTGAAGTTTCTCTGAATATGAAAGCAACCTGTGTGTATGCTGATACTACCTCCTTCCTCCAGCAGCTCTCTCCATGTTCAGCCCTTAGAGGAACCTGCCTCCCCACTAGGCTCTGCTGGAAAGCTGCACACAGAGGGTGTTCTGTCAGCACAGCCTCCCATCTCCCAGCTGGGCCAACACACTGAACTCAGTAGGACCAGGTGGCTTGTGGATAACATAGGCAGCTCCAGAACTGGCTCATTTCATTGGAGGTGGCTGAACGTGGGCATCTATAGCTTCTGCATTCTAAGGCAAGGACCATACAAAAATTATAAACACTGTATGGTGATGAAAATACAACTCCTTTGAGATATATGCTTTACACTGGATTTCTATTGCTGCTAACGACCATCTCCAGTTGTTTCTAGAGATCAGAAGGGAAGAAAGTTATTCAATTTTCTCCTGTTGTAATATGCTTATGAACATGTATAAAAAGTGGTCAAACCCCAATACGGGTCCCTGCTCCTTGTTTATGTACAATAATTTAAGTCAGCTGAATACATCTATAATACCTAAAAAAATTGTTTTATGATTTTAAGTCCTTCATGCATTATGAGGAAGTTCTGGATTGAAGTGATGGTACATCAGATGTTGCTTCTGTCTGGGACTCTGGTGTCACTCTCCTGTGGAGTCTGTCAATGATTTCTCAAATCTTTAGTTTTTTAATAGTATCAAGTCTCTTTTTCAGCAGTTCTCCAATTTCCTGAACCGAGTGATGGTAACTGCTCTGGACCTTCCCTTGCACAGTCTTTGTAAACTTTTTTTCTTCCTGCAAAATGCAAAAGAGAAACCATTCACTCAATAGCAGCTGTTCAAGTTCTCCCATGAAAAAACTTCCCCCACCTCAGCAGTAAGCTTTGGCTGGCACATCACCAGTAATACCCCAGTCCTGAATCACACCATAATTTTCACTAACACTTGAACATGAGAACTTTTTTTAAAAGCACTTTTTAGTTCTGAATGCACAGGGCTGCAAACACAGCCCTGGCTCTGAGCAGAGCTGTGCAGATTGCCTATTTCTGGATTTACCACAACCTGATCAAACAACAAATGGAATTGCAAACATCACAACTAAACACGGAAAAAGTCAGATTCCCAGAAGTGCTTCTGCTCAAATCCATGTGAATCTGATGCACGGTTTTTGCAGGTCTACCCTGCATAGCTATTTGATGTCTTTCATAAAGATGAGAATATGGAGGAATCTACTGACTCAAAGAACCAGAACAATCACAAACATCTCAACAATTATCTGAAAATACCTGATGTTGAAGCTTCTTTGATGTTAGGAAAATGTACTTTAACTTTTACTCAAAAATCACATAAATTACAGTCTAAGATTTCCTTCCTTTATCAGTTTTTAGTGGTTTTTGCTTTGTTTTCAAGAAGATACTTCTACATCAGCTTCATACAGCAACAAGAGAAGGGAAATTCTAAGTAGTGTACTATGAAATAGAGGACAAACTAACTGAAAAAATACAAGCTCGTTAACAACAGATAGGTGGATACAGTTCTGAAACAGATGAATGCAGCATTTAAACCCTCCCCAGTTAAAAAAGCTCTAGGATCTTTCTAGACAAGTGTGTACGCCAGTGCCCTGTAGGCCAGATTTCCTACTTCAGAACAAATGCATCAGAAATCTTTTTGTCCTAAGTGACAGCTCATCAGACGAGGCAGAGTCACTGCACCAGGGGAAAAACCAGAAAAATACTCCAACTCACCATTACAGAATTCAGTTTGGTCCCTAATATTTGGTTAATAGCAATTAAGTCATCCTTAATAGGTTATCTGTCACACACAAGCACACTGATCACTCAAATAACAATGCAAGTTCTTACCTGTAAAAGCAGAGTGTCCTTGAGGGACAACTCTTCAAGTTTTAGTGCAGTCAGAATTATTTCAAGCCCTTTGATGTGATCTATTACATTGGAAGTTAACGTCTGTAGTTCAGTAACATAATCCAGAAAGTGTGTAAATACAGGTGGCTAAAAAAATAAAAGACATGCTTTTAGTTTATAAACACATACTAATGTCTCTTCAGTTACAATTGTATATGACAATTCATAATGCTTACTCTATTTCACACCCACGTACCCCCAATACTTAAGCTTAGATCTACCTATCCTGATAAACACTACCAGTTAATTAGCATACTGCAGTGCATTCACAGCAGGGAGATCTGTGATAGTCTTAATGGTATTTCCTGTTATAAAGTTGTCACACAATGTCAGAGATGTGGCAGAAGGCAGAAAAGGAGTTTAAAAAAAAAAATCGGTTGTAAAGTAAGCTCTAATCAACATCAGATTCTACAAGGCAGAGTACATGCAAAATAGTTTGTTAGCATGCCATCTATCCTGATTTTTTCTTTCCGTACATAGCTGGATTGAGGGAGGGAAGTGGAAGAGAAAAAGGTATATTACCTACCATAGCTACATTGGTTTCTTTTTTTTTCTTCTTCTTTTTTTGCAGGTTGGATTTAAAAGGTCGAAGGACACCATCACAGTAACTTGATACCCACTGAGTGATGGAGATGGTCTGGAAAGAAAGGTACAGGTATGTTACATGCTACATTTACAGGAGGCTTCTAAACTCATTTTAGCGTACATACCAGAAAGACTCAGAATATATAAGAGCTCTGTTTTCATGACTGACTGAGCATACAACTCACTGCTTTTTAGTCTCAGTATTCCCCCTCTATAGTGCTCCACAACTATCATTTTCCAGCAAAAAAAAATTAAAAAAAAAAATATATATATATATTAAAAATACCTCAACAAAGAAGACTAAGTTTTCTAGCAGGTTTGGCTGAGTTTTCAAGGTGCCATCTCTGACTTCAATCAAGTCACCTTTACATTTATTGAACAAGTCTGAAAAGAAAAAAAAGGAAAGCCTTATTCAGGACATGAAGATCAACCAACCCCAATGCTCGTTTTCTGTCCAGCATGTATCTTGGTGTAGTGATCAGTCTCCTGACTGCTTTGCAGACTAGGCTGTTATTGATAAATTTAGCTGAAGACACTCAAGAAGGTCAAGCTCCAAAAGTTCCTTCTAACTTGTGTTTCACTACAAATAGCATCTCCACACAACATTTGGACCAAGTATCAGGAAACAACAGTTGCTAAGATTAGGCTGCAAGGTAATGAAATGATAGGACATAACGTCATTATGTGGATGCAACAACTCTGTGCTCAGACAAGCTAGGGGCACTCTCAGCCTTGCTCTCAAGCATCTTGCAAAAGGGTCTGCAGATCCATTAATGCACTTTCCCATATTTGCAGCACACTTGGGAGCTTATAACAAAAAGCACTTAATTACCAGTGTTTCTTCTTGGGTTACTACTTACCCGTTAGGCGTTCTATTAAAGACTTGAAACTATTCCCTATCCTCTCCTGGACTTCTGCTGAATCTTCTGAAAGAAAAAAAAAGACAGCTATAAACTATAGGTTCTGTGTCTCCTGCTCCCAGAAAGGATGCTGTATTACATCAACATACACCACAAAATTGAAGACATGGATAAAGCATTGAAGTGCTGTTTCCCAGGTAACAGTGTCATTCAAAAAATAAAACAAGTCATAGTTTGGTCCACATCACCCAATATCTAGCAGTTTTCATACTAAGTGGAAACATACCACATTCCCTCCCACCTCATTAATCATCTGGTTAAGCCCCTGCCCCTCAAACACTTACCTAAGCCATTGGTATCTAGTTCATAAATATCACTAACAAGATAAAACAAGCTAGTCTGGCATTGACAGCTGCCATTACTGAAGAAGCCAGCCATTCGGGTAGGAGGAGGGCCAAGGACAGGATACTAGGCAAGAAGCAAAGAAAAAGATAAAGGTGTTGCAGCTTTTCCTTATCCAGAATACAGTGTTTGTCTCTGGCACATCTCTCAGTCAGATTCATACACTACAACTCAGGGTCAGTTAAGTGCATTCTGCAGCCTGCTGGATGTTACAAGATGCATTCAGTTTTTCTGCTTGCATTCACGTTCATTTAATATTTGAGGATAGCTTTTTCCTTAATGGGTACCTGAATTTTTTGTTCTAGAAACTTCTTCCCTGAATCCACTGCCGCTTCCAGCTGCTGAAGCAGAGATCGAATTGTATCAATCTTGGATGAGACGCCATTCTCTGCAGTCTTTTCAGAGTTCTTTGGTTGAATACTGTGACTAAGAGTTGGGAGTCCGCTTACTAGCCTTAAAGTTAAAGACCGGATTCGCAACCACAGGGTTTCTTCCTCCAGTGAGAGTTTCCTATGTTCTTCAGAAATGTCCCTAGAGAAAGGCACCAAATGTTTTCAGGAAAATGCTTAAGTTTTGCAAAGTTGCAAGCTTCACTCAGATACAAAAGCCTACCTGATGCTATCAAATAACAGATTGGGAGGAAAGAATGGTCAGAAATTCAGAAAACCATTAATATGTAAAAAGGCAGCACTGCTAGAAGTGATGAATGAATGTTAAGTTTGCAGTTAGCCAGTCTAGAGAACATCTAAGTTACCCTGAAAGGATTTTCTTCACCATATGTTATAGGAAAAGGTGCAAAACTACAGTTAAGGACATTTCTATTCACCTGTCTTTTGGATCCCAGTTAAACAAGACTGTCAGGTCTCTGTTGTCACGCAGATCTTTCCATGGAATGTCATCCTCTTCTGGGCTCAGACTCATGGACTTTATGCTTTCTTCTAAGCTAGAAGATCTGTACATAAGATTAAATATTAAATCAAACATCTGACCACTGGAAACACACACTTAAAAGACTCCATTCTCTCCACTGTTCAACCCCTCACACATCACCAGTGTTACACTAAGTACAAAGAAGGATGCTGAAGGAAAGAGCAACCGAGAGCAACTTTCAGTTTTTTGTCAGAGTGCTGCTTGGTCAACATTCTACCTATGCATAAATCTTAATTTTTGTCACATGAAAGTACTGTATTCACTGCTGCTGTACTTACATATTTGCTTCAAGTAAGAGGTCTAACAACATTCGTTCTGTGCGAACTTGTGCAAAGTGAAGGGAAGAGTTCAGCCTATTTCTAAATGCAATGAATTCTGGAATCTTCTCAAATGCACCGTATTTGTAGGCTTGAATGATGTATTCTGAGGTCTACAAGAAAGCACACACCAGCTTTGTATTAGTTACTTCCATAAATTTGGAATAACCAAGAGTTTAACATGGTCAGTACCAAGAAATTGCATTTCTTTGGCTTTCACTAACCCAGAGGTACAGAATCTGTCAAATACTTAAGCCCTGGGAGGATGTTGCAGTTTTGCTTATTTAAGTCATACACGTAGTTTTGTTCCTTAAACTTAATAATGCCTGGAGGATCTACCAGGCCGCGCTATTAAGTAACCAAACCAACACTGAACAAAATCAGGTTGCTGTCAACACAGACTGAAAAATACTTACAGGCTGGGAGAGATGATTATGGAAGTTTATATTTTATTGTTGTTTTTCAAATGGATTATTCAATTCATCGTCTCATTATGAGAAGTAGTTTCTGGCAAAATAGACACATCCCAGATTTTCTGGAACTGACTTGGATGTGCATCACATTATCACAACACAGATAAAAAAAATTACTCACACAATTTTTTGTTTCTCTTTATTAGGTTTTTTTTTTTAATACAGTATCACAAGATATCATGCACACATACATGTGTTACAGTACAATCTAACCAGCAAAGAAAGCTGTCAGTGTCCATAGGATAGTTTGCTTCCCCTCTGATGAAGCACAGCAATACAAGCCACATAACTAACATTTCTCATCTGTCCGAGCAATTTCCAGAAGATTTCTCTGATGAAGAAGTCCCAAACAAGCAGAATTTCTCACTGAAATATATGGTAACTAGAATGACAGAGTGAACAACTTACGATCCCTGTCAATACAAACGGCTGTATTCTTAAATCAGTTCCTCTGCAATGGAGAAATTCTGGCAGATCAAGTATTTTCTTCATAGCGTGACTATGAAATGCACTGAAGATTAGAGGTACCAGAAAGTCCCCAGGGCAACTAAAATCTGTACTGTACTGACCAAGACAACCATCCATGAAAGGGCTTGAGAGAAGAGGAGCTATCACTCACAGTTAAAAGCCCCTGTTTTATTTTCTTTTCTCCCTCCAAAATAAGAAATGTCTTCTAGATAGCTCTGCCTTTTCCCTATGCAATTTGGTTATTTGCACTGTATGAAAAAAATATGCCAAATATTCAGCAACATACCCTCTGATACACAGCCTTGCAGAGGTCATTGTCAGGCTACGGGACTGCACTATGGGTGCTAATTCAACTGCATCGACGTAGTTTTAAAATCCCCATAAGACACGTTGGTGTTCTGTTTGCCTGTGGATCTGGAGAAATTAAAGACGGACGGACACAAGAAAATTAAAGAGATTACTTGTGATTCTGCATATTTAAAGGAGGACTATCTAGAGAAGATTGAAGTTGCCTTTTTAGTGTCAGTCAAATATAGCAATACTGCCTTTTCTCTCCTCCCTGTTATTGGCATCCTCTCCTAGAGCAGAATTATTATGTCAAGACAGCATAGTATCCTGGAGGGCTGTTACTTATGAGACCCACTCTTAAAGAGGATTCACTTTAGATTGTTAAGTTCAGCAAGTCAGGAGGACAACATCCAAAGTTGTCACCTTGAATTAGCAGCTAAGCATGTTGTTTTTTTGTTTGTTTGTTTTAAATACCGATCACTTTGTTCATACTCCATACTTCCTGGTCCAAGCAGAGTCCCATGCATAGCAGAGAGCACTTGCAGGGCACGTTCCTAACGTTGTTTTAGCTGTAATGTTTGCTACCTTAATCTACAGAGAAGCAGGCAGTAGCTGAAGTCAGGTAAAAAGGTAACCTTGATAGGATAGTCCTCATTTAATACTGCAGTTAGATACTGTAATGGGACCTGAAAGGAAAGTTCAAAATAGGATCATGAAAGGGAAACCCCAGCAGAACCACTGCAGCACAGAAACTGGTGGTGTATTCTGACCTCATGATATTGGAGACATCTTATAGTAAAGAACCATTTTTTTTCCCCCCACTTTGTTCTTGACTCATCTCAGATGAACGGTTGTTTTTGCAGACACTTGCTATTTGCAGGCTAACATGGCTTGTGATGGGTTTCTTACTAAAACAGTCTGAAGACAATAACCACGGGAAGCATCCAAACCCTGAGATTTGGCTACTACTCAAGAACAACAATGGCTCAGAGTTCTTTGGCTGCAGTACTCCAAGAGACATGACATGAGCAGGATCCTGAGACACATCTTTGTCTTGTAGCATGAAGCATGTAATACTGATTGCATTGTTTTACCCCTCTCTTGCAATTTCAGCCTTTAAGGTGCGGTAGTGAGGCACACTGAACAATTCAGGCACCATTTTTTCAGCATCTCTTGATGATGAGTTGAGTAGCATTTTCTTGGCAACAACACTTAGAATATGATTCAGTGGGCTTCTACCAGTGTGCATACGCTGAGTTATTGGAGACAATTAGCTCGTGCTCTGCAAGCACCTTTATCATTCCTGACAAAGAGAATGACCATCTTCCTACTTCAATCAGAATGCTTTCCAGGGAAGGATGATTTCTTGCTGCTTTACAATACAGTGTTCCCGAGCAGATAAATCACATTCGGTAATTTCTTTCTGTTCACTTTTTTTCCCCACCTTGCCCACTGCAGTGGAACATTTTGTTTAAACAGCCGGTTCCAGGCATTGGCTCCAGGTATGCTCTTCATTGAAATCATTCAGTATGTGTTAAAGACTGAAAAAATAACTCAAAAAAAAAATTGCCACTGCCAACAAGAGACATGTAGGAGAAAGCTGTTTGGATCCAGAGCTTCACTCTAGCACAAAATACTGTACTCAGGAATGCAAAGATTCTTAGCTAGTATCAGTGCTTAAAGTAAAATAAGCAAGTGAGAGCAAGCTTCCACCACATGACCCACATACATCTCTGTGCATCCCCCTCCCTACAGAGAAGTGTCCACGTCAGGCACAGCTCACAGTAACTCACCATCTACCTTCTAGGCACAGGTAAATGGCAACTGGTACCTTGCACACAGGAATAATCTGAGCTGCACAAGGATACTCATCTGAGGGATTACTGTTCGAGCACCTTCAGAATCTTTACTACTCAGTACAGATAATTCCTGTGTTTTTACCTACTGGTGTGATGGTGGAAAAACAAGCTGTATATCTGCAGAGCCCCTGCAGCCAACTTAGCCAGTAACTGGAAGAGTTAAAACTGGATTGTACCTTTGTTTAAGTGTCAAGTGAAGATAATTTTCTTCCCCCACCCCTTAGCAGTGAACAAACTGTAAAAATATAAGAATAGAGAACATACTCTCAACTCCTCAGAATGGGCCATTCTTGCAAATCTTAGGGAGATGAACTAATATTACGCATATAGTTTCCTACCACTGTTCTAGACTACTTTTTTTCCCCTTCCTATTTGCACAGTGCATTTCTACCAAGACTTCAAGAGAGTTGTTTACCATTCTTGCACTCAACCCATTTTTCATGCTTCCGTGGGAAATGTGAAGTGAAACTGATGTTTTCCTTATGAATGTACCTCACAGTGCTTTCCAATCAAGACTAATTTAGACAAGTACTGTTACTAATCAGAAAACTACAAGTATGATAGATGCCTAGGTCACAGCATGCATTCAGGAAGGACCCAATCTCTTGGAAGAATTTAACTACTCTCCTCTCTCCATTCCATTCTCAAGGTTCTCATTCAAGATAACTTTCTTTAATTCATACCATTTTGTGGGCGTGAATTGAATAAAGCAGGTAGTTCCCATTAGCACAAGACCAGACTTAACAATTTGATCCTATTACCTGAAAATAATGCAGTTAGTCATGACTTCAAGAGTTAACTTTTCCCCTCTGAAATTCTCCCACATTGTTCTTTGCACTTCCATTTTCTGATGAGCATTCCCCACCACACGTGTCATCTCTAAACCACACTTCTTCAGATGAGTGCAATATAAAGCTCATACATGTCATCAACAGCTTAACCCACCATCCATGGTTGGTGTACAACTTCTCAAAGTGCCAAAAGTCATAACTACACCAGGACTTATTTGCTACATTACGTCGCGCTTATTCTCATAAACCACAATTCATTCATTTATTCATTTAATCATACCAACTTTTTGAGTATCCAAACTGGTTTGTATAATAATAAAGTGCTAAAGCAAAACTCCATCTAACAAGTTACAAACCTTTGCAGTGAGAAATACAGGCTGAGGCAACCTTCACTGTAAACACAAAGCTGCATGTATTATTTCTGTGTGACTACCTACTACAGTTCCGTAAGTTCTTATGCATGGCACAGAATTCAGTACAGCATTATCAACATAACTGCCCTGCTACAAGGATGCAGAGGTTTCTTTCAACTTACATCTTTCTGGTTGGAGTGGAAAAACCTGAGTGCAAAATTGCAGGATTGGGATGCAGCAGCATAATGGCCCAGTGCCTCTGCATAGCGCGTCAGGAGATAGCTGCAACACAACACAGCACAAGTCAAACATCAGCACACACGCTGGGGAATTCTGAATTTCAAATGCAGCTCTGAATAGAGAGCTACAGCCCAATTCAGCTTTATTGAAAAGTCTGGAGATTTAACAAGGGTACTCTCAACATTCATATTAAGATTTAAGCTTTTAACAGTAAAGGAAGGAATTCTTCATTGCATGTGGAAGCTCGGAGTTCTCGCTCACTTAACGAGGTGGATAGAGGAACTTTATTTTGACATTCACAAACACACTAACTGAGGCAAGGCCATTTGGTTGTGTTTCCTTTAACCACTGCTCCCAAACTTTGCTCAGCAATGACCCAGGCTGGAACACCTAGCTACAACTGGCACAAGATAAATATTTCACAGATTTCATATTCTGTTTAATTAATATTCCTAAAGTCCAGAAATGATTAAAATCACACAGGAAAGATACTCTACTAGAAGCAGAGCACACTTTAGTAGATGCATTTTACATATTTCCAGAACACAGTGAAAATCTGACAGTCTGCTATCTTTCAGTAGCAATGACAACTGAAGATCTCAGAAACAGTTACCGGAGGGTCACCACAACCAATTATTCTCAGTATATACTACCCACCCAATGGTGTCGTGCTGTATGTGTTTTGCATCAAGGCTGGAGTAAAGCTCTGCAACCGGTTCAAATGCACCAAGCCTGCAGTAGATTCGAATGAGCAGCAATTTAAACTGAGCATTAGAAGGACTATGAGATAATCCTTCTTCTAAAAGGGTTAGGCACTGCCACACAGCCATCTCTTCACCTGGTGACAAAGAAAAACACAGGTGTGAACAGGGAGGGGTGCTCCACACTGACAGCACAATTCGCTTTGGCATTAAAGTTCCCTTCCTCATTTTGCACTTTGCTCAGCACATTCCCACCCCAGCGCTACAGCTGGTGGAAAAACAATTCTTTACAGGGAATATCCAGCTCACATCAGCACAGAGCACAACCCTCACGTACTGGAGAGAAATTTCTGAGATTATGAGACTAATAAAGCAGAGCAGATGAGAAGTAAAGAATAACTAAAACCAGAGCAATGAGTCTCAGCCAAGGTCTAGAAGCCAGGAACCCAGGAGACAAATTGTATCAAGGAGAAAAAGAAATGTTTTTCAAAACACCTCTGGTATCAGAAGGGACTTGTCAACATTACTTGAGCAAAAGGAGAGAAAAATATCTACATGGCAAAAACAAGCTTCTGGGAATGGACAACACTGAGCTGCATGAATCAGCAAAACTCTGCCAGGACTTACACAAATTATACAAAAAAATTAAATCCCTTTAGAGGTCAGCAAGATTCAGAGACTCCTGAAATAGCACACAGCAAGAAGAAATTGAAAGCTATGGGATTAACGAGCAATGCCAGATGCACAGTGGCTACACAGGCACAATCTGCCTACCCACAACCACCCCAGGTGGTATTAAGCAAATATAGAGACATACCTTCCTCTAGCCACAGGTCAAGCAGCAGGTGAACTGCAAGGAGGCAGTAATAATCCGAAAACTGTAATTCAGTTTTCAAACAACTTTTCCCTAAAAAGAAAAACAAAATTACCCTGAATTGCAGAGTTAAAGAAATACTACGCTGTCAGCTGTTTCTCACATTGCCAGCACTATCAAGTGGCACAGGCACCTGGCAGATCATAACCACTGCCTAAGTTATAAGTCTCAGAAGTTTTAAAACTAAAACAACTGTACTCATGCTCTATATCTTCAGTTTTTTCCTCATTTCATTGTGCTTGAATTGCCAAAGCAACACATTTTATTTTGTCCAACATTACGTTTCCTTGGCTCTTCTGTTCTTTGATTCAAGATAGAAGCACTGAAAACAAATCAATAGTTTTCACACACATTCAGCTTTTTTTCTTCCTGTTAACAAATGAATTCCTGATCATGATTTTGAAAAAAAACCAAAAAAACAGAAAGAATTCAGGTGCCCAAGGATGTAATAACAAAGGAGAGAACACAATATTATCTAGCTGCACAATGGACGTTATACATCAGTAGTGATACAGGCCATCAGAGTTTGTGCTGTCACACTCCCTTGGAAGAAAAAAAAACTCTGAAGCTCAAAAAAAAGAAAGCTACAACATTGGTTTCAAAGTTTTTTCCTCACCAAACTCCAATCCATGGTGGTATCTCAACATTAACTCCCGGACCACGGTCAGCTTTTGCATCTTATCCATGGCATGATAGATACCAAGCAATCTGGAGAGCTGCACCACACACAAGTGTTGTTGAAGAGCTTTGATGTCGGCTGGCAGTGCGATTTCACTCTCTGCTGTTGATGACAGAGGGATTACTTCCAGCAATTGACTGATGAACTGGAAGAGAAACAGTTGTTAAATTTTGCAGGGCAGCTGAGACTACACAAACAGAAAACATCGTTTCCTCTCTCAAATCAAGAATAGCTAATGAGGTGGAAGTGTCAGTGTAAACCTTGACATCACACTGAAATCAGTAGCTAGAGAGTTTGTTTTTTGATTTTTAATTTTGGTGAGCACAAATTATGGCTTTGCTTAATAGCTCAGTTCATCAAACAGACAGAAAAAAACACAGGAAAGTTTCCAAAACATTGACACAAGGGATTTCAAGCACTTGTTAGCACTCAAAGTAGTAACAGATGCAATTAAAATAATTAGTTACTGGAAGTCTATAGCACACTTGATGGGAAATTGTGGTTTTGTACTAGTTATTACGTTTTCTTTCAACTCTGAAGCAATGCAGCGTACCTAGTGACATCATCATTGATTTTTTTTTTAAGTCACAAGAAGAGCAGTGTCTCACTGTTTACAGTTTTACTTAGCAGGAGACAGCAGATTTTTCACAATACAATCAGGATTGGACAGAGGGTTTTCTTTTTGTTGCTGCCTTAAAATTCAACAGTGTTTACAAACTTAAAAATGAGTTTAAGTTAATGAATTCAGCTTTATTACATTTGGTCTTGAAATAAAAGAACTACAAGTGCAAGGGAAAAATATAAAACAAAACCATACCAGGAGTAACAGCTAAGTAAGAGGAACACAGCACCATGCACAAGAATTCTAGTTTCCTGTAGATTTTGATGAAGATTTGACAAATATTTGCAGTTTGAGATTTTACTGACTTGGGCAAGAGCAACCAAATCACTATACTGCATATTTCAATTCCTGCCTTTAGAAATTCAAGACTGATGTTAAGATAATTATTGCTGAAGTATCTAAATGTTTTCAGTGGCCAAGTAACATCACCATGATTTTTTTTTTCCCCTTCCTGACAATTGAGATTCAGCGATTCCAGTTACCTTGCAATGGGATCACCACTTCCAAAATTATGAGTTGAATGTATTACTGACCACAGCTGCTGCCAGTGGGTAAGAACACACTTTTCACTTAAAATATCAGCAGCAACCAATACACACTAAGGCCACCATTCTCCTTACTAATAAGGCTGTAGGCTTACATTAATAAGGTTTATAAATCAAGAAAATATTTTAATAAACTAACAAAACAACAATACTGTCTATACTTTGTTAACAAATATTTAATGAAAAGCCTCTAGCTGATCCAGGATTCTCCATCTAGCTTACCCAGCACTAAATTGTATACAATGGCTTTGAGAAACAATGGGATGAGTGACAGGATTCCCAGCTGCTGAAGTCATTCAACAAGCTGCTCATGACTCTGCACAAACAGACTTTTAAATTGAAGAGAGCTCGTTTCAAAAAGATTCTGGAAAAGTTGCCATAGTTCTCTTAGTCACCCCTTCATCAGTATCAATATGTCCATTCTTCAACATCGCAGAAGAGTAAAATATGCAATAACCTACCTGGATCCATCTTTCCAACTAAACATGAGAAAAATAAGGGATGGGTACGATAGGAAAGGAGAAAGATGTTTTTGTATAACAGAAGCTGCAGTACGCAGCAAATACATCTCCCCTATCTGTTATTCTAAATAGATCAAGCTTCAGCTTTGTCCATCTCTTAATAGGACGTGGAGATGCATTAACAGAGAAGTACAAGAGTGCAAACAAGCACTCTAGTTCCTGTCAGCATCTCAGATTTTCCTCACCTTTGTGTATTGGCTGGATGGGAGGAGATCCACAAATACTTTGAGATCAGTGAAACAACAGGGCTTGTCCCCAAATTTTTTGAAGTACTGGAACATTAGTTCTTCGGGATCACCTAGGAAAAAGGGCCAGTTCATCTTTTCAATATGCTCTATTACAAGCTGAAACTATAAGATCACTTTAAAAATGTATTATCAAATGTTTCTCAATTTGGGATTATGCAGAGATTTACAGCCCTATTAGCTGAGCTGCTGCAGACTTTAACCAATGCTCACTGTCTTTAGTAGCCAAGGACACACCTTAAGAGCTTCAATCAAGCTACTTTGGCAGATAAGAGCTCAGCATAATAGGCATGCATGCATAGTCCCTGCTTATCTAACTCATTTAGGAACTAGTAATCACAGATATTGCTGTAATCATATTCTCTCCTTCACTGACTCCCTGACTGCAGTTTTTAAATGCAAGTTGTTAAAAAGCAAATCCTAGTATTACTGAAAAAAAAAAAAAAAAGCCAACAACAAAACATCCAGAGATTACAGCTAAACAGAAGGACTGTACAAAAGCAGCACACTTTTCATCACAATGACACTGATCATATGCTCCCAAATTCAATAGATCCTTTAACCTGCTTACTTTCCACAAGCCCTAGAGCAGTCTGAAACAACTTTCTTTTTTCAAGGCTCATCTTCTAATGCTTTCAAAATTCTTTACATTAAAGAAACCAGCACATACAATGTCATAACACACTGCTGAATCAAGTACATGCTGAATTAAATACAAAGAGATTGTTTTGTGTTCTCTCTCCAAAGTTTAATTTATCATCCAGTTAATGGCTCTTACCTAGTTTATATTCATCGTTACAGCCTCTGCAACGCAATCGTCTAATCAGCTCCAGTTTAGCTAAATATGGGCCTCGAAGTGGCCGGGTGCTCTTAGATTCTTCTGTTATTCTCTCTTCTATAAATTTTACAGCTTGCTCTATAGAGTAGTGTACCTCTCCTTCCAAAGAGCTGTGCAATTAAAGAGACAGAAGACTTATTTTCCCCCATTCCTAGGTCACTGACAACATGCGTTCAATGTACTCCCAGAACGCTCTTCAGGAAATCTGACATGATGGATTCTCTAATAACATAATAAATATGAACTGGAAGAGCTCTATGCAGTACAAACCACTATTTATACAGCTGTTTCCAACAGAGTTGCCAGCCCCCAAAGCAAAGTAGGGAGAAGACATCATCTGGAGCCTGATGTCAGGAAGTCAACCAAAGACAGAGACAGCAATGAAGGCTGTCTCTAGCACAAAGGAAAAATTCACAGCAGAACCGTTGACTTACTGTTCTTCTTCCAGAGGAGGTGTCCAGGATTCATCTATGAGTTGAAATACTGAATCAAAGTAGGTTATATAGAACTGCCAATCATCTGAGCTGAAACAAAAAGCAGACAGAGAACAATGTTTAGGGAACTGCCAAAACATTAACTCACTTCTAAAACTGCAAAAACTGAATTTAAGGAATAGCAAAGACTTATATTACAAAAAATACAAGTGCACTAGGAATCATTTCTCCTTTAATAGATCTTGCAACTACAGTTCTGGCAAAGCCTCTTCCTTGTGACCTCCACCGCAAATCCTCCAGAACTCTATTTTGTTGCTTCTTCCTCAACCATTGGAGTGTAAATATTTGAAAATACTCTCGGAATCTCTGATATTCTTCTGCTTTAACCACCATTTACAAGAACTCCTGAAGGCTGCAATTCACAACCAGTCAAGGATTTTTCTTCAGTCCTTGATAGGATTGCAGAAATGTCTCACTTTTTCAGCAGCAGTCTTCTTGACAGCGCATTGCACTCTGGCCACCTACACAGCTTCTTGTACATTGCCATACACTTGTTCTCACGGCTTTGGAGCTCGCTTGTCAACTTCTCTAGATTAAAAACAGAAGGGCAAATTTATTTAATCAATGCATTTCCTTCTGTTATGATAAAGCATCAAAGCATGTTAAGGATGCAAAGCAGTAAGACAATAGAAGACTTTCAAAGGCTGGAAAGGCCAAATTTCCTATGAAAATCTTCACATCCCAATTCCTTAAAACTGCAAGAGTATTTTAATGACCAGAAGGAAACAGTCCACAAAAATCAAGACTATAGGATAAGTATGCTCTTGCAAAATTCATTGCTGAATATGATTCTTAACTATCATAAGCATTTGGGTAAAATCAGTTTGTACAAGAGAACCTCCAGAGTTTGCTTCAGTGTTTGAAACTGGTGCTAAGAAGCAAGCTTGCTTACAGGTGTGTTTCCCCCACCTCCTCCCCCCCGTAGCCAGTGGACAATCTGAAGCCAAAGAGCTATTGTTCCATCATGTCTGTGATTATTAATTGACTGAATAAGTTACCTCCTAGTTTTCCTCTCACAACATCTAAGGCTTCCTGGTATTTCTCCAAACGTTCCAGAATCATGTAGTAAAGTTCGACCTTAGAAAAAAAAAAGATTAGACTGCAATGAAACTTGCTAGTAAAACAATGTACAGGTATGCCAAGAAATAAAGTGACTTGTGTTACTGTCATTAGAAGAAGACAGCAAGGACTGCAAAGTTATCTTTAGCATCCCAAGGGTGGAGCACTCAGGAATTTAGGTCTTTTTTTCCATTATCAGTCCTAAAATGTCTCCTGGGGCCTCCCAGGGAGCAAAAACAAGTACTTCATCACGTCTAATGAAATGCCGAAGAATTTCCTTGGCCAGACTTTTTCACATCCCTCCCCACCCTCTGCTTCGTCTCCTTCTGTATCACTACACTCACATTTAATTCCAGAACACTACTGATTATTATCTTGACAAAGTAATTAATTTCCTTTCACTCTATACTCATCTCAAAAATGTTGAAATCAAGCTGGAAAAATATCCACAACTCTTACTTCAGCCTCAGCTTCGATCTTATCCTCTTTTACCATTTTTTCCACCATTCTCTCAGCTAGCGGCAAAAACATCGTCTTTGAGAGGTTTTCATCCTGTGCTGAAATAGACTAGAGAAAGGAAGAACTACTGTAATACATCATCAACTTTTGTGTTGTCCCATACATTGTTTTCCTCTGCGCTCCATGAGAAGAGAGCAAAATTGGATGCTTTAACCCCTTCTCCCCATATTCAGAAATATCACCCAGACACGCAGAGAGCAGCCCCACTGTTAAACAGGCAGCAATAAAACTAGTGAGCTGAAACACTCTCTTAACTGCACTGCCTAGAGACTCAGGCATCTAGGCACACAATAGCCATGGCAAACAACACTGAGCAAGAACACGCTTGTATTTTCCATGGCACAGTATTTTGGAGAATGTAATTAACAAGTCCGTGTTTATTTGCTTGGCCAACACTTTGTCAGGTTGTTTAACTACTGCTTCAATCTACTATCTCAACTAACACAGCACTGTTTATCTGCTGTCTATCATTGCAGATTTTCTGCAATCTGAAAGACATGCTAAGTCCAGCACTCCTAGAGCCTTTGTAGTCTAGGTACAAAAGAGGCACAGTTCTGCCTAAGAGGCTACAGACAGTACCTGCCTAACTTAAGAGCCAGCAGGGTAATAGCCAAGACAGGAGAAGAAGCTGTAAAACTGTAAGATCGACCAGTTAAGCTGCATTAAAAAAAAAATACAGTATTTGTTTTGAGCCACATTAGTAATGTAGTTTCAGGAAGGTCCCACCTTCCCAGCATCATACAGAAATGGCGCCAACATTTTACTCGAGATACCTCCAATATTTTCACTCAAAATATTTCTGTGTTTGCAGTACACCTGCAGTAAAAGTCAGACTAATTTTCAACACTGTACAGACCTGCATAATCAGGCTCATCACGGACCAAAAATAGTAAGGATTTTTGGGTACGATCTTATAAAGTGCCATTCCAGCCTGAAAAATAAGACAGATTAATTATTCCTAAAACATCTGTTTATGAACTCCCATGACAAGCATTGCAAGTTAAGCAGCAATGATGGCAGCAAGCAACTTGAAAACAGCAACTAGATGGTAGAGCTTTTAATCAACCCGTAAATCCTTTCCGCACTTAACACACTGCTGAAGAAGAAAGGGGGTGAAAGTTTCAAGGATGAAGTACTTTGAACAAGTTTGACAAGGAACAGCAATGAGTGTGTGCATGTATGACTGCCTGAACAGATGACAGCTTTAATTAGAAACAGTAACTGCATCAGGAAGCAGAAGATTTATTTGCTAAGAGCAAAGCAAGATATTTCCAGCACTGATTATTTTTCTGAGGGCTGCAAAAATTAACTTGGACTTTTTGGGTATTCAGCTACACAATGTATCAAGCAGGAAGAACAGGCTTTTAGTCTTTAACATTGTATTGACATACATACACACCTTTTTAACAATAATCCTTTAATTTGCGGTTACATAATCATCAGTGGAATACCACACCCTATCAGAGGGTGCAAAATTCAGACCTTAACACCACAGTTATCCTTTCTTTTCAGGTAACTTGAATATAGGTAACACCAAAAATCAGATCTCGATTAATCAAGATCCAGGCTTAAGGTCAGATACATCATAATGCTATATTTTTCATCATTCTTAATAAGCTTACAAAAAGTTTGCCACCTTGGTAAATGTCATTTACATCAATAGCGTTGTCCTTGCTTACAACTTGAACTCAAGCAGCTTACAAGCTGGGCTACAATGGAGAATAACACTACAGCTTAATATTTCCCTTCAGTTATTTAAACCATGCATATAAAAATTCAAGTCACCTTAACAGAGCGGAAGCAAGGAGTTTAAGAGTCATTTACTTGGCTCCTTTTTTATACAGAAGAGTGAACACACATGTTTTGAAAAGAATCTTCCATTTATAGGCATTCTCCAGGCACCTAATTTGGAAGTGATGAAAACAAAACTAACCAGCATGACAACGCTCTGCCAACTGAGAAGATGAACTTGAAGTACTTTCAGTCTGCCTTCACTGAACTGCAACACGCTCAAGCCTAATTGTATATTAGATTTCAGAGGTAAGAGCATGGGCAAGATTGCTTTTCCGAAAGACAACAGTAAATTAAGGAATAAATCAAGACTGAAAGCATGGAACAGAAAATCTTGCTATACCTTCTTTTATCTATTTCCAAATTGCTTTATAATACACTGTAACTACCACACTGTTTCAAGACAGAAAAGACAAAAACCTCCTGTTCCAAAATGGCCCATCAGTGCACATATGGGCACACAAGGCACAGTCATTCTACTCCTTTGAAGGAAAATGAAACATTAGTCTACATATAACTCATTCCCTGAAATAACAGTATTTTCAGCCCTTCTGCAAAAACAGAGCATAACTTCTGCATCAGCTCAGCCTACCTTTGATTACATGCACATTGAAGAGGCAATAACTGTTTTTTAAACAAAAAAAAAAAAAAAAAAAGAGGTTTGTGACACCTCAACATGACCAGAACATGAACCATTGATCATACCTGTTGCATCTTCTTGTATTCTCCAACCCTGGCATAGGCCATGAAGAGATGAGAGTGATACTCTTCACTGTTGGGGACTTTCTTTACAGCTGCCTCATAAAGTTTAGTTACAAGTTCCGCTAAACCAAAACCAGATGCTTGAGTTAAGACACATATGGGACTGAATTTAAAGTACAGCTACCTAAAGATAGCAACAGTGATACTCTGAAGAGTAACATAATTATGTTCATTAACCACAGAAATGGTACTCACCCCTCTAAGACCCCAAGACCTACAAACAGTAGTCTAAGGAGGAAACCACTTAAAAAAAAAAAAAGAAAAAGAACAAAACAAACCAATAATAGTTTGACAGCAACAACTGGACTGCTCAGAAATGCTTTTAAGTACTTTCCTTGAGCAAATTTATCTAGTTTGGACTATTAAAATGAATCAAAACCTTCTGGTCCTGGCAGAATGACTCCACGTGAATTGTGCATCAAAACACAAAACATTTTCAGAGCCTGATATCAAGTTAGTTACTCTTATTGAAGGTTTGCCCAAGTGAGTTATCTCTCATTTCTCAGGTGCACTCTTAGGAAGTGAAATACTTCACACTGTATTTTTTAGTAATAGGTCTATCGTGACAAAATAATTAGGACACTACGATAGGCAAAACTTCTCATCCTTCCAACATTTTTCTTCTTTAGACCTACAATCCTACCTCAATGTAATACTAAAAATGACATGTGATGTGGCTTTCACATAGTTTACACATCACTGATATCTATTTCTGCAAAGGTTGTTTCACCCTGCTGTCATTTGCTCCAGCAATTCAACAGGAAGTGTTATCACCACCAGGAAACACAAGCTGACAGAAACAACCGTAGAGCTGAAGATAAGCAGCATGTAAGGTCTGGATTCTTTCATACAAGGGCATGCAATTTTACTCAGTCAATCATTCACAATCTCAAATTTTATAATACAGTATTGCTACAAGGGTCTGATTTCACAAAGGTAATGGGAGGCCAGGATTTCCCTTTTGTTTGTTACACAGCTTATCATGGCCTGAACCCCTTAACTTACTGTCTAACAGCATAACAGAGATCTGTCATCTCTATTACATACGACAACAAAATAAGTAAACTCATGCTGATCATGATGGACAGTTACGGCATGCCATTCGTTTAGGAACTGTGCACACAATAATGTTAATGAGAGAAGTCTAAGCAAGGTTCTTTGCTTTATGGTGTTCAGTAGAGCCTTAGAGATATTTATAATGTCATTTAAATTCCCCAGCCTCTTAATAACATGCTTGAACATACTCGAACACTGGACTTCATACACTTCCCATGAAACTGCAGGTCATATATTCTTTTGAAAGAACGTAACTTTGATTTTTAAGTGAAGCAAAGGAAAAAGCTTACGTCTATGCATTTCCCGGTAAAGAATAGTTAGTGCTTGCAAGGAATTATCATCTGTGGGTTCAAGTGCTGCTACTTCTTGTGCCAGAGCATACGCTTCATCTTGCTTGCCAGTTCTCTGCAAGCCAATTGCCTTTAGAACCTATTGATATAACACAGAGGCAACTGTTAAAAACAAAGTTGGCAGTTACCAGTGAAAATCTTCTCATTCCTCAAGAGAAGGTTTGCCCAAGCACCTAATTACTTCTAGAGAACTTAAGTTTTTAATGAAGCTTCTAACCCATATGGCTGTAGTGGAAAGTTTCCAAATGCAAGCTGCATCAAATAGCATGGTTTTGTATTTCTTAATACACATGCAGGCCACTAAGGCATCAGCTGCAACTCAGTTTTTCCTACCTGCAGGCTTAAAACTGACCAGTCCTGCCAATTTGCATTTTTTCTTTTAATAAGTGGCCAGAGAAAAGTGACATAAATGAGATTCAGGTCAATGACACTTGCTTCAGCCTGGGAAGCTTCCAAAATACAGAAGTGATACAAACTGTAGAGGAGAATCCATAGGGAAAAATAGAAAGATATTCAAGTGTTCAGGAAACTGATGAACAAAACTCTTCTCCCTTCAGCAGGGGCATAGCAAGGAGGAGAGTGAATAAGAAGCAAAAAAGCAAATGCCTCAAAAATCACCTTATTATGTTTCACTAAAATTACACCTTCCAAATAAACTACTACAAATAAGTACCTCCACTTAAGGTCTAAAAGAGGCATTTTTAAGGCACAGCTCATCTGCCCTGGTTGCTCACAATGGCTCTGATAGGGATCTAGACAGTTAGCACAGGTGTAGCCACTTACACCAGTCAGAGGCACCTCCCTGGGAGGATCTGCAGGATTTTTCAGGCAAACAAAGAATTGCATGAATTACAGTAGTCAGATGTCCAGAGTGTTCTGAATACACTGTAGTCTCTGGAAGATCAGACCACAAAAAAGCACAGCAGAGCACTGCATGTCTCAAACTATGCTCAACCATGAGGTCAGTGAACAAACACACTTACCTTTGCACAGTGAAGATCCTTGTGTTTTTTGAGCAGTTTATCTGCTTGCTGGATTGCCATTTTATTATTGCCATTATCAAGGTAATCTGCATAAGAAGAACACACACAGTATTAAAACAGAACAAAACCATTCCAGAAGGCTACCTCTAGTTTTACTGAGGGCTACGTGCTGTTAGGGGAGCAGTGCAAAGTGCATTTTCCCTGTTCAATTACTCCTAAACCAAACAGTCAGGAAATGTGTCACTTCATAGACGAAGTGTTCATCTTGCTGTACTAGTTCTAGTCATCCAAACAAACAAGCTTCTGTAATTACTCCACACAGGTCATCACACCAACAAAAGAGCTGTATAACAGAGAGGTTCTGCAGCAATAGCCCTTCACAAGAAACTGAGATTTCACTCTTTGCTTCAGGAAAAGAGTTAATTGGGTGTGCTATTGGGAGATTTTCAATGACTTCTAATGGGCAGTAGGTCAGAAACAACACGTTTGCAATCTATCAAGTATTAAGTGAGATGAATTACTTGTCAACATGCTCTGTATTAGAGACAGAGCAAGACTGTCCCCTAACAGAATACCACTGTGCCTTAACCAGAGCAGTTCTAAAGACAAAGAAGTGGAGATATCCTGCTATCCAGTTGCACAACACTTCAGCTGTAGAAAAAACAAAAACCACCTTGAGACCATTTTCTCCTTCTTTCAGCTTTGTATTTTAAATTTCAGCTTCCCCTGCACCACATTATCGTGTTTCAGACAATTACAAACAACTAACTTTAGGTTAGAGCACAGGCCCAACACACTTCCCTCCCTCAAAAATTAATACTTATTAACCCAAACCTAGCAGAAAAACTGAGCTGCAGCTGACATGCCAACAAGGAAAGGGTCTGCTCATGCTGTTCTGGCCTCTCCCCTAACAAATTATGAGCAGATCTAATGCTGGAATATTTAAATTACATTATACATCCTTTTCTCTTCAAGATTGCAGCTCTCATTATGAGATAGAACTCTTAATAAGTCAAGAGGTGACCTTTAGTAATTCCTCAGTACATCGTACAAAATGTGCATCTATACTAATGAGATTTATATTCTGCAGCTTTAACGTTTGCTTCCACGGCCAAGTGGTGCAGATTTAAAGTAGAGCTAATTGGACTCCTGAGACTATACAGACAAAACCTCAAATGAGGCTGCCTGCCCGCACCAACCAAAACAAAATGTTGCTGTATCAGATATTCAGGCCGTTTGAAACTGCAATACAGCGCCTTTACACGAGTTAGGCAACCTACGGAAACCTATGCATCACCTCTAACCTTAAAGCTTCAGCAGAGGCTCCTCAGTGAAGAGGTTTTAAATATTCTGCAACACAATATCCCAGCAATCTCTCCACACACAGGCAGAGATTTAAGGATCCATGTTTTAAGTTCCACTTGCACACAAACCACCCGCCAGCCTGCACTGCCTGCCTCGGGGTTGTCGTACAGCGAGCTGTACCGATAGCATCTCTGCTTTAGGTCTTCTGAAGTAAATCAAATAAACCACAAGCCTCTCTAAACTGCACAATAAAAGGATTATATTTTGCAACAAGGAATAAAGTTTGTTGGAAGCCAAAGCGGTTGGCAACTCCTAAAGAAATTCCAACTACGGGAAAAAAATGCTTAAGTCTATGCTAGCTACAAATCTGCAGGTGGTTACATTCAGTGGCTGTAAACGCAACACGTGAACCCACAGGTGAAGGCAGACAAATGAAGACAAACAATAAAGACATCTGTCAACGAGCCCCAGCTAATCAAGGCACAAAGTGCAAAAGGAAAAGCACTTCTTAAAGTCAAAGACCAAACTTTAACCTCATCCTGCACATCTCCTGCCTACAGCCTCTGTGAAGTTGTGCTTCTATCTGCGTAAGGAGGGTTCTGCTGCACCAAAAAGGAACTCTGATCTCACAGAGCAGAAGTAGCAGAAAGCATTTTCAGATCTCTCTCAGCAACAACTATACTCCAAAACCAGTGCAAGAAAACGCGTATCACCCGGGTTAACACCGTTGTATCAGTTGAAGAATAGACATTACATAATTTATAGCAAAAACAACTATGTTAGTAAATATCTACAGTATCACAGATCACAGTACCTACAAAAAACATCGTTAAACTGCACAGCTGCAATCAATTATGCAACAAACTTTAAAACACAGCTTAGCTTGATAAGAAAGGCAATCACAGAGCTTCCCTTGCTTTCTCCACAACTCCACAGATGCAAACCTGAACCCAACTGTTGCCCCTGGGAGAGCAGCGCCCAGGCAAAGGGCAGCCCAAGGCACAGCCACCCCAAAGCAGCGGCAGCTCTCCGGGCTTTACAGGGAGAGGTGCTGAAAGAAACCATGAGCATCTTCTGGAATTGCAATCCATTGCTCAGTTTCAGAGCAGAACGACGCTGTAGCCCGGGGAATCAGATTTTTCTCTCTCTATTTGCATACACACAAAAACTTGTTAACAATTTCTTAAGCAATCTCAACTGTATGCAACATCCCTGGAAACACTACCGCTTCTCCTAACTTCGCTCATCTTCAAATTAATTTCCCTAACAAAGTCATTAGTCTGTGCCACTCAGCACGCAACGTTAAGGCATTCGTGACCGCTCGTTTGTTTTCGTTACACAAACGAACCAACCCGTAACCCCGACTCCCCACGCAGAGCGATGCGCAGGGGCAGGCGCGGGACTAAGCAGCTCCGCTAAGAAACCAAACGGAGAGCAAAAGACGGAGGTGCGGGGAGCGCCGAGAAGCGCACCGAGCGCGGCGCCCGCGGGCGGACGGTGGGACAGAGCCCCGAGCCCGGCACAGAGCCGGGAGCCCCAGCACCGCGGGGCGGGAGGCCGCAGCGCCGGGCGGAAGGGGCGGCCTGGCGGCACACACCGGGCCCGCTCGCTGCCCGCCGCAGCCCCACGGGTCCGGTCAGCTCCGCGGGGCGGCGGCGCGGCACGCCGGGCCGGGCCGGGCCCGGCAGGGAAGGGACCGCGCGCACCGTACCGTAGATGGGCCGCAGGCGCCGGTCGTTGGGGTCCTGCACATGGCCCCGCGCCGCCATGATGAGAGCGCAGAACCGCAGTGCGCAGCCGCCGGGCCGCGCCGGGGGCGGGGGTAAAAGGGCCGGGCCCGGTGCGCTCCGCCCGCCCTGCTGCGCTGTGACATGGCCGGGGGGAGGCGGTGAGCGGTGTCGGGGGTTGTGCGGCGGCGGCTGTGATGGCTTTGGTGCGGTGCTTGTATTCCCATAGCTTGCAGCTGGGCCAAAATGTGTTGGGCCCGAAGCTACTGTGCTGTGTCTGAAGTTACCGTGCCGCTTTGGTTGCTTTATGCTAAGTTAAGGTTTTATATCGCCAGGAGCAGCTGCTGCTCCCGTCGTCTCCGTGTGAAGGTCCTTGGATGGGTGCATTGATGTGGCCATTGGTTGCACGGTACTGCCTGGTGATGTGTGAGTGTTCACCTGGACAGCACCGATGTGTAACCCTGATGGGTCAGGCTGATTTTATTTCATTCGTAGAATCATAGAATGGTTTGAGTTGGAAAGGGCTCTTAAAGGCCGTCTGTTCGCACTGCCTGCAGAGCACAGGGACACCCACAGCTCCAGCAGTGCTCACAGCCCCATCCCCTGACCGTGGCTGTCTGCAGGGATGGGGCACCACCACCTCTCTGGGCACTCTGTGCAGTGCCTCGCTGCCCTCAGTGTAAAAACTTCTTCCTTATATCCAGTCTAAATCTCCCCTCTTTTTCAGAAACCACTTCCCCTTGTCCTATCAAAACAGACAGTGCTAAAGAGTCCATCCCTTTGTTATAACACTGTGCCTGGCTGGTTCTGCTTCAGTCCCACCATTAAGGGTTTTCTGCAGCTTATGGCTCTGAGTTTCTCCCTGCCAGGCCAAGTGTGGGTGGGAGAAGCCGAGCACAAGCACACGTGTCCTTTGTGAGCAGCTCTCGGCTGTGCTGTAAGCGGATTGCAGCGTGTGCCTTGGCAAGAGGTCAGCTTGTGGATGCAGACAAGACGTGGTCACCTTTGTGCCAGTGCCCATTTGTTTGCTTCTGGCTTTAGAGGAGGCGAGGTGAGGCGTTACTTAGAAAGCAGTGCCTGAGCCCAGCTGGGCCCTCATCGTGCTGGATTGGCATCTGCACATCACTGCTGACTTTGCACTGCACAGGGTGCCCACAGGGGTGGTGGTGCCCCATCCCTCGGGACACCCAAGGCCAGAGGAGGGGGCTGTGAGCACCGATGGAGCTGTGGGCTCGCCCAGGTTAGGTCACTTCAGGAAGCAGGCGTTTTTCTTGGAGAAGAAAATACAAACAACAGACAGAACTCCGCGCTCACACCCTATCCCAGGCCCGGCTGCCCTCAGCTCGCACAGCGCGGGGCGGAGCCCGCTGCCCGGTGACGTCTGCGTCAGCCAATCGGTGCCGAGCGGGGCAAAGGGCCGTTTGACCGGTGAGCGGCAACATCCTCACCCAGTCAGCTCGCGGCGCGGCTCGCTCCTGTCCAATAGGAGGCGGGGGGCGGGCACGAGGAGGCCGGTAGGAAGCGCGGGGCCGGGTCCGGTGTCGGCGGCTTGAGCGGCGCGGTGAGCGGGGCCGTTTGGTTGTTAACTCTTGCCGGGCCGCTTCCCTCGCTGCTTTTTCGCCTCCCTGTGCCGCTGCGGTGAGCGGGGCTTTCCTTGCCGTCCCCACGAGGCGCGGCCTGTCCCGGCCCCGGCCCGGAGCTGAGAGAAAGAGCCTCCGACCGCCGCTGAGGCGCGGTGCCCCGGGACGGATCGCTGAGGGCAAAGTGCCGTACCGGGTCGTGGGGCAGCGCTGACGGGGCGGCTGCCTGGAGAGCAGCCATCGGGGGCGGCTCCGCCGAGGCTCGCAGCGAGCAGAAGTGAAACTGCCCGTGTTGTCATCGCTTTCGGTTCCCGGGCGGAACGCGGCCATGGCTGCAGTCACGGAGGTGCAGACCCAGCTGTGTGGCAACTGGTAAGGGCCGGGACCTGGCGGAGGGCTCTGCTCCCGGCCGGGTGGGGTGGGGTGACAGATAACATCGCCTTGGGCTGCTACAGAACGTCAGAAGGCATAAGTCAATGGACAACTCTCTTTGGAAACGGTTGGGCTTTTCTTCCTCCCCCCCTCAAAGTATTAATGGGTTATAAAGCAGTTTCCCCAACCATTACTCGAGTTCCTGAATTACCAGGCAGCTACCACAGCACTCCAGTAAAAACAAGAGCTTGATTTGCAGTGAGGTGGATGCAAAGGATGTGATTCAAAGCTCTTCTTGACACAGGTTTTTAGGAGTCAGGGATGTAAAAGCAGTCCGTATGTACGTGTTGATGTAGCAGTTGTGTCTCTTTGATAAGCTATCTCTCTTTAGAAGCTCCAGCATTGGTCATATGTTTACTAATAATGTACACTGTTTTCAGAAGTTGCATATTAAATACAAGCAGCTGAACAAATGCACGCTTATTTTCTAAGAAAGACATGGAAATCTGAACAGTTTCTTGCTGTGTTAGTCTAGTTTGTTTGCTAGAAGTACATGCAGTTTACACACTGCTGCTGGACCACACTGCTTTGCCAGGCTGTTCACTTCTTGGGGCCCGGCAAAGGAGAAAACTGCACACCTGCAGTGTTTTTCCTTTGTGGCAGGGAAGGACACAAAGCAGTAGGCAGTGAAGATAAAGATCCGGCATAACAGAGTTGGTTATCTAATTGTTCCAAGCAGAGCAGTGCTGGACATCTTAGAGCCAAGTTGTTTTTCTAGAGGAAGCTTTTATTTTTCCAGATAAGTCTGTTGAAGTTGATGATAGCTTGTATATGCTGTTTCTCTTTCACGTGAGGAACAACCTTGAACTTTCATGCCGCATTAAGACAAATTGTGACCTCTGCACAATATGTACGTTCACATTGTGACTACCTAGGAACATTGAGGCCTGGCTGGGCTTGTCTTTCTCTTTAGTTTCTTGGCTCTCTAAACAAGAAAATTCTAGAAAGCCTCCTTAGAGGGTTTTTCTTTTTAAATAATTACTTAAAATTGTTCTCAGGTTGTTTTCTGATAAATGATCTCTGTGATTTTTCTCACAGCAAAAAGGATATTCCTGCTGCTAACTTCACCATTCATGAAATCCACTGTAGCAGAAATCTTGAAGTGTGCCGTTACTGCAAGGAGTCAGTCCCAAAGTCTGAGATGAAGAACCACATTGAATCTGAACACGTGCAGGTGATGGCAACACTTCTCCCCTGAAGTTGCTGATTTCTGTGGCATCTGATCTAATGAGGTCTGTTTATTGTAGGTTACATGCAAGTGCAGTATGAAGGTTGAAAAAAGCCTCTTGGAGGATCACGAGGTTGGTGTACCTTATATTTACACACACCTGGGAGATTCTGCATGGCATTTCCAAATGCTGTTCCTAGAGTCTTTCTGTTAGCCAAGACCTGGATTCCAGTCTGCATCCCTTTTATTTAACGCTTTCTAAATTCAAGTTCTCTGAAAGAAGTTGTGGGAAACTGCTTGTTCAAGCCTTCCTATCAAACCATTATCTATGATAATAAGTAATTTGATCCTTATTAGTGATCAAGATGAAAAATGGAAAAGGAACTCAGAAGTACAGAATACAATTATTAACTTAACAGGAATGGATTATTATTTTTTTAATACATTTCTGTATCTGTTGCTATTGTTATGAGTGTTAATAACTTGTGTCCAAACAGACATTAAAAAAAAAAACTTGTGAAATAAACTACCCTGGAGCAGAGTGGGATTTTTTGGGTTACTGAATGCAGTTCTCTGCTGCCACAGCCAATCTTGTTATAAATTCCCTTATTTATTTTCCTTCGGGCTCAGTCAAAGACAGCTCTGGAAGTGCCACACAGATCTGCTTATTGGTGAGGAAATGAAATATTTTCATTTGAAGACACATCCGGTCCAAAACACTGGAAGTAGTTTATTCTGGAAGTTTGTGAAATACTTTTGTTTACAAAGTGGCAATGTGTTATTGCAGCATCTTCATTTATAACATGTAGTTAATTTATGTTTAGCTTCAGTGTAGGGTAAAGAGCGTATGTAAGTGATTATTGCTGACCAGTAAACGTGCTGCAAGTCTGCTCCCTGGTATAACACGCACTAATGTGTCTTTCAGCAGTACTTAAATGCGGTTGTGAAGAACGTTTCTTAAAATCGAACTTTAAAAAGCACTATGTGAATCTGCTGTTAAAGCATTACATATTTAAATGGTGCGTTTTGAATGCTGGTAGCCTTCAGCTGACAGCTTTCTGACTACACAGGTTATATACAATGTATCGTTCTTATATTTCTTGTATAGTATTTTATTTCAGGCAGCTCTTCATTGTAGCTTTGTATCTAGCTAAAGAAACAATAGCAAGCTCAACTTAAGTAAAGTGAGAACCTCCATCTACCTTTGCCTCTGTCTTCCATATGTGAAGAATAATCCCTTCTTCTTTTTTTAGACATCAGCGTGCCCTTTGCGTCCTGCAGTCTGCCAGCATTGTGACATCCAGCTTACTTTCAATAAGCTTCAGGATCATGAAAGTTACTGTGGAGCTAGGACTGAGATGTGTAGTGGTTGTGGCCTTAACATAATGGTAAAAGATCTAAAAGAGCACCCCCAAGTCTGTGGGAAAGAGGCGAAGCGAGTAAGCAAAACAGTGCCTCACTTTGAGGGAGAGGATGCAGGTTTGCATGCCCTTCGAGACATTAGAAACCAGCTAAGATCAGATAACTGTGCTGGGCCTTTGTGGAGAATGCCCAGGGTACTAGAAAGGCAGACCTATAGCAGCTGTGTAGGAGACAGAACACTTAAGGACATTAGCAGAAGAAATGTTTCAAGAACACAAAGAAATCAAAATCAAGGTAAGGTATAGATGAAAGTAATAACTTGTTTTTAATCTGACATTTGCCAGGTGATCCAAGTAAAAGATTTATGTGAAACTAAGTAAGAAAAGCTGTGGAGGCAATGAGTGTGGCACTATTTTGCTGTGGAACAGAATTTCAAAGCATAAGCTTCCTAAACGGAGGACTTCTGAGGTAGCTGGTGTGATGAAACCCTGGTATATTGCCTATGCTGTCACCTCAAGAAGTATCTAGCTTAAAAATGACACTGGAATTGTTTGCTCACTTCAAATTCTTTTGATTTTTTTTTTTTATTTAGCAACTCCACTCTTCCTTTAAGTAGAAGGCTAGGTAAGAACTGTATGTGGTTCACATATGTAGTGCTGAGCATTTATGCAGTAACAGCCTGTCTGGACACAGCTGAGACTATTATAAATGCCTCTGCTTGCTCATAAGCCTCTAATCTCCCACCTCCACGTGCAGAGGGTGACATCACATTTAAGACATGCCCTTTCCATGAGCTCTCTGCTGAACGTGTGCTCTGCTTTCTGTTGTGGGCCACTTGGAAGGTTTAACACTGCAAAGTACTACGTTACAGTTTTTGCTATAGAAGACTGCCTGGCTTGCAGAAATAACTTCTGGGGTTAGTTAATGAAGCTAAATGCTTGGAGAACTGTAACTTATCTACTTGTACTGAATTCTAAAGAATGTTCATAGTAAGATCTTCATACGTGTGTAAGCTTTCTTTAAAATTCTCATTTAATCGAGATGAATGAAATGCTGGAGATGTTTGAAATATGCCAGCGTGGGGGAGGAGCTTAGCCTTCCTCTAGACGTCATCAGTTCAGTCTTGGGTCTTGGGCCCTGTTCTGAAACTGGTTTTTTTTGGTTGTTTCTTTGGTTGTTTTAAACTGCTTGTTTTTATGCATAACTCTACAGCAAGGAAGCATTTCATCATTTTTTTTGTATGTGTATAATACTCATTGGTCAAATGTAGTATCATTAAAAGGAATTATTTTTCCCACTCATATATTAGAGAGACAAGGTTGAAAAGTTCCAGCCTCATAGAAAGGAGTAGATGACAGTATTAGAATTGAACCTTGTTCACAAGGTAGGATACAGAACTTCTCTCCTTAACTTCATAATGTTTGTGTAAGAGGAACAACTTTTCTTTTTCTCCTCATGTTGGTTGTTACAAACAGAAATAGGACGACTGTTTTCCTTCTTCCCAATTTGGTATAAGGAGTGTCCTAGGCTTTGAAATACTGAACTCCATGAGTGTCCACACGTGAAACCCTCTTGGTTGAACTAGACTAATGTGCTTAAGTAATAGTTGCAGGTTTAACATTACCTAAAATTTATATTCATCTTTTGAAGAGTATGGACTGGAGCAGCCGGAGAGAAATAAAAACATTAACTCACTTTATGAAGAACAGAATGCCAATTTAGACCACATGTTGGCTCTTAGCCTTCAGAATGAGAATAATCCTCGCAATAATACTGCAGCAGAGATTCACAGGGACGTCTGGGAAAACCGCTATGCCAAAGAGTCTGTGCCATCTTCCTGTCCCAATGAAACAGACAACTCAAATACCCTTCCTTATGACTCTTTATTGTCTTTGAACACTTCAAACCACATGAAACGTAAGTATAAATGCTGTCTTTTTTAGTTTGAGAGAGAAAGAGGATTCTTGGATTCCGAGTGTCGAAGATCATCTAAGTAGATCAAAGTGAAGCTCTTTGAGACTCCCTCTAAATAATTGTTAAATAATTAATAATTGGAGATTAGGCATGCCATTTCTGACTTAAAAGTTATCTCCTGTTCCCTCAAAAACAGTAATATCTCTTTGAACAGAGGTAAAGCAAGACAGCAGGGGAGGAAGAATTAAAAGGTGTAGTGGAGCTTTGACCTTGATACGTTTACCCAGAAATTCTTTTCAACTCAACAGTTTAGAACAGTACAAAGATAAGTACTGATATTATTCCAGGGATGAAAAAGTGCCTTCAGTTCTAAATGAAATACTGCTGAACCTTTAGAAACAAAATAAGTGCCTGTGCCCATCAGTGGTTAGGGATTCATAACAACAAACTTTCTTGCCGCCTTCCCATTGTGTTTATTCAACACCTGTGAGAGACTAGAAGTGCCAATTTAATTTGAAAGGGAAAATGATATGAAGGCATTTATCTGAGGCAGTAATAGGCTTTTGTACCAAACCATTTAATTTCTTCGACCCCAAAACATTGTCCTCTCTCTGGGTGATATGGATTTGCTTACGAAACTCAACAAGTGGGACTACAGTAACTATTTCCTTAGCATTTGCTTTGGCTGCTGTTCTGTGCTACAGAACAGGAGTTTATTGCTTAGGAATTTTGAATCTAAGTTGATCCAAATGCAGCCAGGCTCTATATGGTAGAGGATATAACCATTATTGCTTTGCAGGTGATGAGATCATGTTGCCGTGTGAGTTTTGTGAGGAGCTCTACCCTGCTGAAGATCTGATTCTTCATCAGGTTTAGTACTTCTTTGTATTGTATCTAGGAGCTTGCAGTTAAGACTTGTTTGTTACTGTGACTGAACAAAGGTGCAGTGTTTGCTCAGTGATACAATTAAAGTCTAGTAATTTTATCTTTGCTCAGCATTAATTTTAAAACACCTGTGTGTTAAGTGAGATGGCTAACTTTTCTATGTTACTTGCTTAACAGACAGGTTGTAACCCAGCAAGTGCCTTTGCCTCCTTCAGTAAAAGAGGTTCTCTGGATCCACAAAAATATGATGATCTGCATAATATTGGGTACAACAGCTGTAGGTCTGATTACTCATCCCGGTACCAAGCTGTCCAGGAAGAAGGAAACATTATCATTCCCTGTGAATTTTGTGGCATCCAACTAGAAGAGGAGATAGTTTTTCATCATCAGGTAATAAACAGAGCTCAATCTGTGCGGTCACATTTAGTTCAAGAAGTTTGCCAAGTTTTGGAGTGCAATATTTTGGGAACCCATGTAACTGTCCCCCTGTCAAACCTTCCTAAATAAACCCTGCTGGCAACAGCTAAGCTGTTGTGATATGCTGGGGCTCCTACTGGGGAAAAAAAGAACAATTGCTTTGAAAGTTCTTGTGAAAACTAAAGGAAGGGCCCTGAGATTACACAATATGAATGTTTGATTTACATGTGGAAGTTACATTGAAACCAGGCTGTATGAATCATAGCTGAGGTGGGAGTGGAGCACAAGGCTGTAACCTGCGTAGGTAAAGGAGGAGATAGACAACGCAGACTGCTGTCAGGGTGATACTGGGAACCTGATCAGACTTACAGTGACAGTAGTTCAGGGCTGCTTGCCACATGCTTGGGACTTGCTTTTCAGAGTCATCTCTCGGTGTGAGGCAGAACACTGAGTAACAGTACGTGTTGGTTGGCTGGCAGCAGTATCCCAGGTGCAGGGTCGCTGTGTTTGGCAGCTCTGGCTGGTGATGGCAATTCCACTTTTTCCTTAGGGCCTGTAATAGCAAGTAACTGTTCCTAGGTTATGCGTGTAAGAGGAAGTGTGGGCGTCAACAAGCCAGTATCTGCCTCTTCCTAAAAACAAATCCCTAATAACCTTAATGTTCTTAAAGGGCAATGCTCTGCAATGTTTTTACAAGAATAAATTTGAATGACCTGTCATTTAAATACTCAATGGTTTGCTTTAGGATCAATGTGACCTGCGCCCTGCCACAGCCAACCCAGCAGACAACTTGCCATCACAGCAGCCACCATCTCCTCGAGACAACAGAGAGAGAAGAGAATCACCAGACCTGGCTCGGAGGCGAATCAGGCATCAAGGTGTGGGCAAAATAGACTTGGATGTATTGCTTTCCTTTTCACTTACAGGCACGTTGTTTCTGTTCCAAGCTGAATAGATGTTCTTAGCCTTTTCTGTCTCCAAAATTTAAGCATTCAACCTTCTACCATTGTTCTAGTTCTGTGTGAGAAAGATTAAATGTCTGAAACTCAGTATCCTTAGAAATCTCTTTTTTGAAGTCCTATACTGCTTGAATGGAAGTTAGGTGTAGTTCTGCTATCTGAACGGGTGTTGTGTTTACTGTTCCTATTAAGTGCCCCCTTGTGTTTTATTTTGTTTTTTTTTTTTTCCTCAGGAGATGTTTCTCCTGGGTGCATAGAAGACCTCAGGCAGCAGAGGCTCAATTGTCCTGCACGAGGGAACAGGGCACTGAGTAATGCAGCAACTGCCAGGAATGCACCACTGACCTCTTCTGGTACCGTGAAAACCAGCGATGCCCTGAACTCGAGAGGGAAGCCAAGGAAGGTGGCTGGTAACGAGGGAAGGCTGAAGAACAGAGGTGCAGGTGAACCTGCCAGTGGGGCAACGCCATGTGTGAGACCTACTCAGAACCTTCATTCAGAAACCTTCACATCCAGCTTGTCAAGAACTCCAGTCCAAACAAGGTAATACCTTGCATGCTGAGAGCCGTCTTCAGTTTCAAGCTTTCTCTGGGCCTGCCTTAAATAGTAAGGGAACTTGTGGTGCTGCAAGGGCAGAAATCATAGTGCCTTCATGGCTGAACGCTTACTTTCTTTGCTGCTTACTCTATCTTGAATTATCACTAGGCTGAATCACATGTGGTCTTTTTTTAAATCTACTGTACATGTATGTTACTGAAATGCCTAAGGGCAATTGAATAGAGGGTTCGGTTCTTCTGTTACAAAAATAACTGCCATAAGATTCAGAAGAATGCAGGGCTTTTTCCTAGAGCTTCTAAACTTCCCATGTGGAGGGACTGCTTATTCAGTAGTGACAGGGCTGAAATCAGTAGACTTGCTTCATCTGAAAGCATCCCTGCTCTTCCTTTACAGCATCAGAAGTGGAAGAGGAAGGAATCCAGGCACGTCAGATGTTCCAGTTGGCTTCAGGAGCAGGAAGGTGAAGGTAAGGCAGCCAGTACCTGATAGGAGGTTGGTGCTTTGCTCTATGTCCTCCACTGCTGCAGAGTACAACAGATAGCTCTTCAGTCTTTCAGTGTACAAGTGTTACAAAGCATTTAGGTGCTTGACTTGTTTGCTGCTTGCTTGGCTCATCCTGTTGAATGGGACTGCTTAGGAAGAGCAAATGTTTCCTAGCAGTAAGCGCCCACGTCAGTGCCTAGGTGGGACAGATACAGTTGCCTCATTTTGTGATGATGGTTGCTGGGATGATGAGCTACTTGCAGTCCTTCCTGCTTCAGCAAGGCTTTTATCAATCATTTTTTAGCTAATACCTTTTGAAAGCAGCCTTTTTTTTTTCTTTTCTTTTCCCCCCTCCCTTTTAGGCAAAGCCCCAGAGCCCCGAATCTGGGTATCCAGAGGAAGAGTGATCTACCACGTATGAAAAACTTATCTAGCACTCTACTATGCACTATAGTACTTATTTATCTGAATGCAAGTAATTGCTATATTGCCATGTCATTGAAGACTTTATATGAATTTAAATTTTTATGGGCAGTGATCATTTTATATATGTATTTTTTAATTTGTGAGTGTATACTACAGGTTTTTACTTCTGTGATCAACACTAGCGATGTCCTAAGACATGTATTTACTAACACTCTTCTACTTAAGAAACCACATCACCCTGTTGCCCCACTAGCTTTCTGCAACACCCACTGAAGAGAATTTCTTTTGTCATACTCATCTCTAGGCATGTTTCCTGCTTGCTCAGCGCTAGTTATTTTGAAGGCAGCAATGCTATGAAGAAAGGCAAAGCAAGCTCTCAGCCAGGACTAGGTGTGGGAGGAGGGAGGCAGTATCTTGTTGGAACCCTCTGCCCTGGTGTATAGGGGAACACCCAGTGCTGTGAGGGGGGCTGGTCTGTGGCACATTGAATTTAGCCTTTTGGATGAGTGAGCAGTTGAAGAGAAGGCTACCTCTCAGCCTGGTGAGACTAGGATACAGAAACTAGGCCCTAGTGAAGGGTCTAGGCTGTGGGGGATCATGACTTCTATAGTGGATGAGCTCTAATCCCAGGGTTGTGTGGTAAAATGCTTTTTAATGCTGTATTAGTCAATGCTTTTTAAAACTCCTTGTAATAAATTTATCTAGAGATGTTGTCCTGAAACATTGTGCACTGAAAATCTATTAATTTAAGCAGTATTACACCCTCACAGAACATTTGGAAACCCTTCTGCCATTAGTTTTATCACCACAGGCTTAAACGATGCCAATTCATCAATTCATGTTCTCTGACTATTACCTGCACTAGTCTTTGTCAATTTGCTTTATGAGCACTGTTAGCATCCCTTTTGTTTGGCACAGCATAAGGGAATTGGTGATGCACAGACTGCAGTAGGCAGGCCTTAGATAATAGCTTTAGGCTGATGCCTACAGTCATTAACTGTGCACAGCAGTTGGTATTGGCAATAACTAGCTAGGTGCTGTTGTAGGGCATGGCAGCAGTAGCATGCAAGGGAGAGGACCAGAGGTGGCTGAAGTGGCTTTGTTTTAGAACTGAAACCACGTTATGGACACTTTCACCACAGGTAAGCATATATTTATACAAGAGAAGGAAGGTATTAAAAAGCAGGTAGTAACCAACCTTGCACTGGCATTTCTGGGGAAAACTGCTAATATAAAGGAAGTTAAGCTGGCTCTGCTGTTGTGTGAGAAGGTTTATAGGGTGCCTTGGTTCAAACAGCATGAAAAAAAACTACAGAGCTGACACCATAGTTTACCACACTATTTCTCAAGCATGAGAAATCATGCAAGCTAAGTATTAGCAATCACTTTACTTTACCTTTTGTACAAAGTACTTACATTTCTGGTGAAAGTAAATACAAATCACAGTGTATTAACCTATAAAAGTGGGGTTTAAAGCAGAGAGCCTGCAAATTCCTTTCTAGTAGTTCTAATCCTCTTCATCAATGCGGCATCATCATTGGAGGATTACTTTAATTTCCAGCCCCAAATAAGGACACAATACATCTAAAGGGATGTTAAGAATCTCCTTTATGCAAGTGTACACTGTATGGCCAAGAGCACTTGACAGGTTAATGCTGTGTACGGTACCAAGATGGACACACACCAAGCTAGAACTAATACCCAGCTTCAGAGTTTTTCCATTGTTTAGTACAACTTTACATTCTGAGTATATATATAAAAAAAAATCACAAACCAATCTTCGTTTTGACAAACAAGCCTATTACAGACAATGTCAAGTTCAGTTAAAGCACAAGAAAGTAATGATTAGAAAAAGCTTTAATTAAAAGGCCTTTTGTGCTACAGTCAAGCCACCGCAGCACTTCCCTCCTAGTAACTTAAAAACAAACAACTTATCCTCTTGAAGGGATTATGCCATTCTTCAGAAAAAAAAGTCAGTGAAGGTTATTTATTCCTGTGACAATTTTCCTGTATAAGAAGCTTCATTTACACAGCAAGGTGTAAACAGCATTGACTAAGTTTGTTATTTGTATTCATAAATAATTAATTGTAATAAATATGTATCAAGTAACTTTACAGCAGACTTTTCAGGGCCAAGATGCAGATATGTTCCTTTCAAATGTGCTCTTTGGAAGGAGAAGACAGACATTAGCAGCAGTTATCTTACAGCTGTAATCAGAGCCTTGGAAACCATTGGCATACTGAGTTCTCAAACACCTGCACATGAGGTATTTGCAAGTCCACTTGAAGTACTGAGGGCCTGAAATGGGAGATTTAAAACCAACACAGAAATTGCAATTCAATCATCAGAAAGAAACCCCAAACATCTCATTATTATCAACAACAGTTCTGTCATGAAAGTCAGTTGATGCTCTTCACAGTTCCTTGTGGCACCTAAGAATGCACATCTGAGATGGGAACAAAACAGCTCCGAGCCATTTGTTCTGCTCAGTTTTCCCCTTGGTCACTGTAAGCTCAGTGTGTGTGTTTGCATTTATTCTGAATAATTTCTCAGCTACATATATGCTTCTACCAGGAAATGGACAAGATTCGAGAGTAAATATTCTTCTTACATGTATCTGTTCCTTTGAAAAGGGACATACGCCATAGAAGGGAACACAGCTTTCCTAACCACAGGAGTTGGAGACTCTGTATGCCAACAACTATCTCTACAACTGTTGCACACACATTTTTCCATTCGCTCACAGAAGAACAAGAATGTACACACTTGTTTAGGCTTTTCTCTCTCTTACTCACACATTATCTTCCAAGTACCACACACTCATCATTCCCAATATTCACAGTAATATACAATAAATACAGCTTTTTCAATTCCCATCACCACTGACAAGCCAAATTAGTGTATGCTGTCTTCTAAAGAGACAAATAATACCCACCTTGAAGCACAGTTACACACACACCATCATAGACCTTTCATGTGGTTGATGTGCACTACGCACATCAGAAGAAAAATAACTTGTAGCTCAGTACTGGCACTTAACTTACATATAGCACCGAGCCGAGTAGCACAGCAGTAATTTCAGTATGTTCTCGTCAGTTCTTCAGCACGCAGGTAATTCTCACATGGGTCTGGCTTGAAGTGATTAACAAAGCAATGCCTTATTTTTAAATGTACCCGTTACAGTGCAGTGCTGTTTTTACGTGAGCAAAGGTAGATGTGCACATTGGTGGGCTGTTTGGAAACCACTGCAGAACATACCTTGTGACATACCAAAGCTTTGAGAATCGTTCTCTCCCTGTAACCTACCAAGATCTGTGAATATGCAATAGAAGCTCTATCTTCCAACAAGCAACTTTGTGCCTTCCCCCTCACCTCCTCACCCTCCTTTCAAGTGTCACATTTCTAGGATAACTTACTCTCAGAGATCATTTTTGAGTACAAATATGAGTTAAGAGTGTTTCACTCAGTGCTCATCAGGCCACACCTGCAGTACTGTGCCCAGCTCTGGTCCCCACGAGTCACAAGAGATGAGGATGGACTGGAAAGGGTGCAAAGTTGGTCCACAAAGACAGAGGGCTGAAGATCCTGCCCTATGAGGACAGCCCGAAGGAGTCAGGTCTTCTCACCCCAGAGGAAACTCAGGAAGGACCTCATCACAGTATTCCAGTACCGAAAAGGTGGCTGTAGAGAGGTGGAGGCTCTCTCCCCTCAGAAGGAGCCACACAGAGAGGGCTGGGGCAACAGGTACGAGCTGCACTGGGAGAGGTTTCATCTCGATATAAGAAAATAATGTTTTACAGTGAGAATAATCACTCACTGGTATACAACCTCCCCGAAGGCACGGCAGCATCCTCATCACTGGATGGCCAAGGCACAGGACATCTCAGCCAGGCTCCCTGTCCCCACAGCAGGGTGGGAGGTCACTCCAACCTCGGCTGCTCTGACTGCGATTCTCTGATCATTCTGAAAGCTTGCTTGGAAAGAGGATAAAGTCACAGATTATAAGCTCATATCTTAAGCCATACAGAGAGAAGCCATTTTGTTTCTGCTAATATTTTAATTACAATGAAGAAATTATTTTGTTACTAAGCAAAGCAGACATTCAAGAACATCTAGGGCAAGAACGCCACTGAGTTATGTTCCTTTTCATGGTTCTTTCACTTATAAACTTTCCTAATCAGAAGAGTCAAGCTGAAACCCCACGTGAACTGTGGCAGCTACCTGTGTGTGTGCTTGCTTAAAGTTAAAAATTTACAAGAAAACGGTGGAAATGTAAACATGCATTTTGGCAGCGTATTTTCTGCTCTAGAACCCAAGAAGTGCTGGAAGCCCTGCGTGTCCTGCAGCTGGGAGAGAGGCAGCGCCGTGCCCAGCTCTGCCTGGCAACCAGCAGCACTCTGCTCCCACGCCAGATTCCTTCCACTCAGTACTCAGAAACGCCTCACAGGAGAGCGATCTATGAGCCTGTACCTTGGAATTCTCTCAGCCTCAGAACATCCTCACTTTTGTTGTGTTCACGTGGGTAACATCATTCTGAATTAGAAAATTAGAAATGTACATGTTTAAAGGTTTTTCAAAATTAAATTATACACAAACTGGTCTTTACTAAACTATCCTACAAATATTCCACAAACAAGGCAGCAAAATAACCAGTCCACCACAAAAATCTACAAATACAAAATGTAAGTCTTCCAGTAATTATTGTAACGGGAACAAAAGTTCAGAAAATAAATTAACCTCCGGCCATCACACAGTGTTACAGGAGGCATCTTTACGCGAATGGAAGGGTTTCCAACATCGGCACAGTCATGAAACAACCCGGAGTCACCTCGAGGCATCCCCGCCCCGCTCAGCCGCTGAGAGGATCCTCCCGGTAGTGGATGGCGTATCGGAGCTTCTCCAGCATGATGTCCAGTGATGAGTACTGAGGAAGTTTGATCATGAACATGCACGTTTCCACACGGATGTACCGAGAGTCCGGAGAACCTGAGAGGGAAGAAGCACCAGCAGTCTGAATGCACCCGCTGCTTTTTGCCTTGTTCCCCAAAAGCATCCCTCCCTGTGCTTGATACCAACAAGTGTCAAAAGAACAAAATCCTCCTTAACAGATCTCTGGAAGCTTAAGTAGTGCTGTACCTCTGCACAGCTCTGGGGCTGATTACTGACAGTTCTGCCGTTTTAAAAGCATACAAGACAAATATGTGCCTTCTAGAGACTAGAGATGTGTTAAGCAGTTAGAATTTTCATTATAGCTTTTGCAGAATTACATGTTTTAAACAGGTTCTCTTTTCTTACAGCCACAATTATGTGCCTCTTGTGGCAATTATTTACACTTCAAATCGTTTTTTAATTAAAAAAAGGAAGAATTGAGAACTGTGATAATGATGTAAGCAGAACTGATGTTGCTGTAAGAGACAGCAGACAAACCCACCTGCAGCTCCATCAGGGGGGGCTATTTTCATGGGGTAAGGCGGGACGTGGGCGGTATCGGGACCGCCGTCCTTGCAAGGACACGTGAAGGGGATCCGCTCCTGGTTACAGGCAAACTTTATGAACTTGCAGAGCTCCTCCTGAGTGAACATCTCCAGCGCGCTCCAAAAAAACTCAATGTGCTGATCAGTTTCCATCAGTCCCACCTGGTACATCGTGTGCGCCTAGCGGAGAAAAAGCATGATGTCCACTGCTGCTTTCTTCTCCCTTGATAAGTCTTCCCCACTTAACACTAAGATAACGAGAGGCGATGCTGTCTACACCTCTCTCCCCAAGCTCTTCTGCATTTTCAAAATCATTACAAAATCCAACCATGGCAGACCATTAATATAAGCAATTTCATATCTTTTCAACCCATCAGCTTTTCTAACAGGCTTATTAGTCTGGTGGTGTACACCACTCCTGTTTTACAAGCAGGACTGGCACAGTTCATCGCTGCTGCTGCGTGAGCAGAACAGCAAACACTGCTAATACTCTTGGTTGGGAATATGTCACACAGCACATGAATTTTTGATTTATAGAGAATTTTTCATACCTTGAGAAACTCCAGGTTGATGTATGGAAGCCCACATGTCCTCAGCTCCATCTCAAGAGGGGTCAGCGTGGTCAGAAGCTGCAGGGGAATGATGGACCCAAGCCCAGCACGCACTGCAGTCATGCACTCTGGAGTCTGCAGCTCACGCATTCTCAAGCTCCTGATTGCAGCTGCATACACGTCCTTGTTCTCCCATCTGAAAGGGCAGATATTCAAGAGAAGAGTGCTTAAGAACCCTGCTGCACAACCCTCAAATTGCCATACAGGAGGGTTTTAACGATATTCTGTTTTTGAATAATTGAGTCTCATCATTAATCTACTTATGTTCTCATGCATCTCAACTTATGTCTACTTCATCATTCTCCTCCTCCTCTCTCGTGCTCATGTCACCCACTTCTCAAGCCTTATATCTGAGTGTTCACTTAAGCCAACAAGCAGTTCATAAGCACTGCTCCTCAGCTGTTTATTTCTTATGGAACAAAATGCAATGAACAGTGCCAGAGATTCCAAGTTCCTTCCAATCAATGTAAAGTGTTCCCAGACTGTTCCAGCCTTCAGCTGGTTAGAAAAGCGTGTCTTGGGACAGCTTGGCTTTTAGAAAATTATTCCAGAGACGCTTCTTCCACATGTAACCCACTGCAACAGCCTGCCAAGAAAGCTGGTACTCACCCCACTGGGACGTGCCTGCCCCTGGGACAGAGTTCCACCTCTTCCCCTGTCATGGTCAGGTAGGTGAATTTGCAGCATGGCTTATTAGGACAGTCAGGGCTCTCTGTTGCTAAATGCTGAGAAGCAATTTCTGCACACAGAGCTTCCAGTTCAGTTTCATCATTTATCTGTCACAAAGCACAGGTATAGAACCCAATGACCAACACGTCGTAGTATCTTATCCTTGCAATTCACTCCATCTTAAGTCTTTTACACCGCAGTGTACAAAGTGCACTGATATATTGGCTGGTGACACCATGGACACCAGCAGGCAGTAATTGCTTTGGTTCATAATCATTTGGTTTAGCACTGCGGAGATTCAGCCAGCACTTCACAGACTAAATCACACTGTGCCTGGCAGCACATGAGATCCAGCAGCTCTTCCAGTCATCAGGATGTAACATCCTGCACCTATACGCTTCATGATCCTGCCCAACTGACAAACATCTACCAGCCACCAAGTCAACCACTACCGGTCAGAAAACGTCGCTGTTATCAACAGTGTACTTACGGGGAAACTGTGAAGAAGTAGTAGTATGAGAACAAAGTGCTTACATTTTCAAACTTTTTAATGTAGTTGTAGGTGAGGATATCAGCTTCCTGGAGATCAACATCAGGATCCAGCGGCTCTCCTACCAGAGTCTTCCAGAATGAGGGCAGGAGGTCGAGTGGCAGGGGAACATCTGCTCGAATTGCAATGCCCAGAAGCTGCCCAAAGAAATGGAACAGCTGCTCCTCTGCATAGGTTATGGGGCTAGGTGTCAAAATGTACTTCCCCTTCAGAGAAACAGGACAGAGCACACAAACCAGTATTTAACAACAGATTTGTATGGGGGGGGTCCACAAATTAACGCTATTCTGAGAACACCAATTTGAAAAAGATGAATACTACTGAAGTGGCTACAAAAAGTTTTGCTCAAGCATGGCATGGAGGCTATTTATTACACAGTGACATGATATCACATTCCTATAACTTAATGATCAAAAGCAACAGCATAAAGTTGGTTTCCTTTTACAAGCTTGGTTAATCAGCATTCACACAACTTTTTGGTATCTGTGTTAGCAGTTTGACAGCGAGTCTTTTTAGCTGTGAGAAGCATACAGCCTTGACACGTGAAGCCAATTTTATTCTGTATTGCTAGCCAAACTTCTTCTACTCCTGTTCAGATACATGCAACTTCACTTCTTGCATGGAGATATCCCACCTTGTTCTTGTTGACTGCAGAGCTTGGACACAACAGGAGAAGAGAGAGCGAGGAGCTCTGCAGCTCCTTACAAACTTGCCAGAGGAAGTGACGGAAAGATCCACCTGCAGGAGAGAGGGGCAAAAAACCAAAGGGCCTTGTTATTATTGCTATTTAATCCAGAACTTGCTGTTAAGACTTGAAACGCGATTTCAAGCATCAGTTACGTGCTTAACCTCTCCAGCTGCACAGACACATGACCTAATAGCAGTGGGTAGATGCCCTGGCACTCACACTCAGGTCCACAATTTAATAATGTACTTGCATGCAAAGATATTCACTGAAATGCCTCCTGCTGAATTCTGAACTGCTGCTCTGCCTTCCAGCACCCTGCACAAGACTAGCACGAACACTTGCTATACACACCAGCTGGTCTGCAAATGGAAATCCTAACGTGATTAGAAGATGAACAACAGGGTGTCATGCTGCATGCAGTGCATTTCCACACCTATAAGCAGTGAGGCAATGCATCAGAAATCACTAAAGACGCTGAGCTGTGGAAACAACATCCATCTCTTTAGAGATATTATCAATAGCAATGAAGGACCTTAACGAGGAAAGAAGGCATCAGGTAGCCTTTTGTTCAGTAATAGGTACACGCTCCCAAGAATCTTTCTTTACACAGTCTAATAATTGCCAGCTAGTGTCATCATGAGAAGTGCATTTTGGGCTTTTCTCCTCTAATGCCACATCCCCAAGAATCTCTAAAAAGGACCTGTTATAATCAGTACATGGGCCTGAATTAACCCAGATAGCAGTGATCAGTTTCTTTCTTTGACAATCAGGTGGCATTTGCCTCAATACCCCATCAATTATTCAACACATCTGCAAAGCAAGATTTTTCTGGCTCTTAGATAGGTACAATCTAAGCCTATTCTTGGAATACATGCAAACTCACGTAGCATCCAAGGGAGCTAGCACCCCAAAAGGAAGTCAACATGCAAACAGGTCCACATGAAGGAGAATTTACAAAAAGAAATCCCACTGATTAAAACAGCATCAACAGAAGAGGTGTAATAATCTTGCTTAATACCATGAGATTAACATTTAGCGCTTTCTGATGAAGAGTAGGAGTCTGTCTCCCTTCCAACTGGGTGAAGCAGGGCAGGAGAATGTCTATTCCTTTTTAGAGTCATTCTTTTAACCAGTCACATGAAAATTATGAAAATAATGACAACAAATGCTGTTCATCTCCTTGCAAAAATAAATAGGATGCAGTTTTAATATCGTTTACTGCAAAATCAGGACAGTTTTTAAAGTAGCAAAACCTCCTGCAGTTTCCTATTACAGCCACCACCTGTTCAGCTCAGGACAAGTTGAAGCTCGTATATATCAATCAGCACAGCCTGGGTTTACAATGGCTAAGCATCAACCAACCCGAAGGAAACGTTCTTATGCAATGCCCTTCCCGTATTTCAAATGTTTTATTACTTTATTTCATGTCTCTAGTCAGCAAAATTGTATGCCCAGATGCTTCCTGCTCTATTAGCTAAAAGATGTCTGGCTTGCTTAATTCCTGGATCACGCTTCTTTTCTATCCCCAGCGTGCAGGAAAACAAACATGACAAGAGTAAATGCTGCTCCTTAAAGTTAACACAATCCACAACCTGGTAGAAACTCAGATTCCACCTGGAGTAAGTTCTCACAACCGCACCCGATGTGACCCACACTGGTAACCCCCATCCCGACCTACTTGTTCCATGGACCTCCTCCCCTGTGAACCGGATGTTGAACGCGTACGTAGGGTCCCCACCACTGGCGAGTTTGACGCAGAGCTGTGAGGATGGCACACAGGCCAGCTGCCTTGCTGCCTGGCAGAAGTAGGAATTTTCTGAAGAACGGATCTCCCCTATTTAAAAACAAACAGGGGAAAAACATAATCCCCATACGCAGAGTATTTTGCGTTAATAAGCATCCGAGCTTCCATAAGACAGGTCTGATGCCTTACAATGGATTATAACGAATTTTGAAGAGGATAAACGTTTCCTTTACCTCCAACTATTTCCAAGGGATCCAAGGTGATTTCTGGGGCTGCGTGATCAGCAGTTCTTTGGACAGTGGCATTCAGCACTCTGTTCATTACGGTTATTTTTGTGTCATAGAAGATTAAACCTACATAAAGAAACACAAGTTTTGGTGCAGTTAATCTGGCCTTCTACAATCTTATTTTCTGAAAATCTTTGACGGACAGTGGTCAAGCAATAATTGCATCTTCTTTAGGTAGGTGAGAGATGGATAGCTAATCCACGTCTTCGATTATTAAGTATTTGCTACCGATACGTACAAGAAGAGCAGCACTGGATTAGGCATGGCTGATCACAATTCTAACATTGTATAAATAGATCCTAGCAACTCCACCGGTAACCACACAAATCAGGAACGCTTTGCCAAATTGCTTTCAGAAATCAGATGTTTTTACAGTAATGCTAGAGGAAGGATAACTCCCTGTCAGGCAACACCCACGCTCTCCCAGAAGCTGACCTTTGGCCTCCTGCAGCAGTGCAGCAATGCTGTTACTGTACATCTCAGTCTGCCGAAGCTCTACCAGCGGTAAGAAAAACGTCTCTAACGTCGTATTGAGAGACTGAAGCAGTGCAAACCGCAGGCGGAGACTTTCAACGGGAACATCTGAGGAAGAAAAGTTCAGGCAGAGTTGAAGATACTCTCTACCTGCTATATATACCTCCACCCTCCCAGTGGAGCCAGTCCAAGAGCCACAGGAGCTCACTCTCATTTACACAGCCTCTCAAGATCCTTGCACACCACGAGAGCAGATAATGAAAGGCACAGCAGTGAACTATGACATCCCTTCCTGGATGCTTTGTCTCTGGTACCTGAGTCCACTGTCCTTCACCATTAGTGAACTTGCATTCATCTGGAGACATTCGCAAAAGGAACCCAGTGCTTTGAACAGGATTTAGGTGAGTGAAGTCTCCCAAGATAAGGAATTGATATTCAACTTTTTAACCTCCTTCAAGCTAAACTCACCAGATAAGTTCCCATTCCAGCCTGATCTAGAAGGTATGCTCGGAGAGCACAGAACGCTTGCAATGCATTTCTAACAGTGCTGCCAAAGGCACTGTGGTGCCAAAGAACAGCCAAGGATCTCCTTGGAAGACCTGGACTCAGTGCTCCCCCGGCCTGCAGAGGCTCCAGTCAGTATCTCCAAAGGAACATCCCAGCTGCTGCATGACAGCCAGGGCACTACCCAGCTCTGCTGTTGAGAAAAGCTTCAGAGCGAACATGGATGCAGGACAGCATGGTAGAGAGCACAGAAAGAGGCAGGAGAACCAGACAGCTTAGCAATTTCAGTGCTATCCTTCAAATCATTGTATTACTTTGCCTTACCTCCCCTGTGCTGGAGGGGAAAAGAGGAAGCTGCATGGAAGTGCTACCAAAGGTAATATCAATGCTGACTGTAGGGAGCAGTGACTGCCCTGCATACATGGAGCTATCTAATTAAAGTACTCCAATAAGCACCAATACAAAGAGGGTATCCCTGTGTTCTGTCACTTCAATTAAATGGACCTGAGAAAACCAATCTTGTGTGAAACGAGGCAGCCTGGATATCCCTGAGAACCTCTCTCAAAGATTCAGCAGTTCCAGTGGGTGCCTCTTCTGACATAGCACACAAATGGTATGGGAATAAGAACACAAAACATGAACATCAAAAGCATGTTCAATTCCTAAACACTACAAAGCATACATACTCAACAGACAGGAGATTCTAGGATCTGCTGCATCAGCTGGATCCAAATATACTTCATGTGGATGGAGTCGTGCTGGTGTAATTGCGAGGTGACGACAAAGCCTGTTAATGTACTGAACGAGAGCCACGTCCATTTCCAGAGTCCACTTCCGAGATGCTTTCTGTGCATGTCTTGCATCAATGCAGGCACATCTGAAATGCAAATGGCATTACACCTGCTGGAACATATATGCTGCATGGAGTAGGAACACTTGTTTACAGTGAGCACCTTAAGTAGTGTCATCATCTTTCAGAAGAGGTTTCTAGAACTTACCTTTCAAAATGCAGATCATATCCACAGGACAGAATAGCTCTCCACACACTACGGATATCCTGCTTAGATCGGTCAATGACAAATCTGTGAAATCCATCCAGTGTCAGGTACTTCTCCTCAGGAACTGGCAGAGATAGAACCATCAAATAGTTCATGACTTACTATAAAGTCTACACACCACGTAGGAAAATGGTTGGTGTACGAGGTGGCTACACCTTCAGCTTCCTTCTGCTTTCACCCAGCCCAGCACAGCTCATTTCTCAGGGAGTTCTCAACATCACACTACACTCCGGTCCTAGCCCTGAGTATATGGCATCAGACTTTTCCTTACAGACACACATCCTCCCAGCTGCCCTCTAGAATAGCTCTACCAACACATCTAACTGCGTATCAAGGATCAATACTTGCTGAATGCTGAAGTAAATCCCCCTCCCTCCAATTTTACTTTAAACTTAATAGCTCATTTCCTTACACAAGTTGTGTAACAGGGTTGAAAAACACCCCATCATATCCCTCTTCCCCAGTGTACAAAAAAGCCTTAACATCACATCTCTAGGAAGTTCACTGAGTGTGCTTTGCTTTCACCTACATTAAAAAAACCCAGATTTACAAATATATAAATAAAAGCACAATGTTTGCTACTAAAAAAACCCCCACCTACACTAGCCTACTTAAAAACAAACACAACCCAAACCTATCATGATGTTGTTTAAGCATGCGAATCCAAAACCATATCTGCTCTTTAAGGTTCTAACACTGTAGAAGAGTCCTATAGAGCTACTACCTTCTTGTTTCTTTGTGGGAGACTTTTCAGGGTCCTTCTCTTCAGGTTTGCTCTTCTCAGGAGACTTTGGCTTTACAGTAGGTTTCTTCTCACTCAAAGCAGTTCGGCTAAGGGACGAAATGAACATTAAAGTTTTCTTATGTCTGTTCAAAAAAAACTAAAACACCACTTGAATGCCTTTAATGTTCTAAAAATCCCTTTTTCCTCTTCCAATCAGTACAAGGAAGTACAGAGGAGAAAAACAATCTAGACCCTGAAGAGAAATCAAATGTTTCCTAACTGCCAAGAAGCTGAAGACACCAACCTGACGCTGTTGAGTACAGACTTTTCTTTTGTGGGTGGTTTTGTAACTGGGCGCTTGGTGCTCACAACCTTCACCGGATGCTGTTCTTTGCCTGCCTTGTTGTATTTGCTCTTGTCAAATTTCGGCTTGGGCACACCGTATTTCCTTAGAATCTTCCAACACAGAAAATGAATAATTAATCAATGCTTTTGAGTCACATGAAAGATCCCAAAGAGAGTTTTCAAAGCACTACCTGAGTAAGCTGGTCCTCCAGCACCTTCTTTGGAGGACGGACATTTGTGAAGAAGACATGAAGAAGGTTTCCAGGAGTCTGAGAATTTATCTGCTCTTTACTAAGATAGATATCAGCAACCTTAATTGGTTTTGTTGGAGTCAGGCTCAGCATTTGCTCAGAATGGACGCAGCTTTTAAATATTTCTGTTAGGACCTCCCGAGCACCAGGAACCAATTTCTCACCTAAGACAAAAAAAGAAAAAAGAAATGTGATAGAGAATAAAATACCATGATAACTCTTCAGAGCTTGAAACGTGTAATAAATGTTGCATTCAGATAAAATATTCTATCACAGACCAATTACACCAATAGAAGAAATAGCTTAGAAAAGTTCAACTAGCAGATCTGACCCCTCTGAACTCTAACATCCCATTTTTAACAGAGAACTGAATGTCATCTTTTGTTTTGGCTTAACAATAATAATTATTTGGATAATTGTAGAATCTGATTCCCTGCACGTCACAACATAAGCGAGATATTTGCCAGTATGAAAAGCACATAACCTTTTATTGACTTATCATTGAAGTAGTCTTCTAGCGCCGGGCTCCCTTGTGTGTCAAATAAACTCTGATTTACAGTAGAAACAGTTAAAATCTCTTCAGTTGACATTTCCATCAGTTCGTCTTCACCATCCAGACTTGACAAACCAATGAGATCACTACTGTTAAATAGGCTGGCTCGGATTTTCTCTATTTTAGCTCTTGATCGTATCTGTACAAATAAAGAAATCTGTTAGATTAATTTATATTGCTTTATATTAACTTGGATACTCTAAGCTTTCTCTCCTCCTCATATGGATAATCGGTATTGCATCTCTCCTACCATTCTTCTACGTTAATCATGAAAACATAATTCAGACTTCACCTAGAAAATATCCCTTTTATGAAAATCTGGCAATTCCAACCATCATGCTGTGAGTTCATCATGCACAGCTCTGAAACAGCTGTTCCTTTTCTTAGCCTGGAGACAGCCCTTAGAAATATCAGAGAAGTCTCACATCAGTAACCTGTCATTATTTGCAACTCTATTGTCTTTGCCTCAATTCTCCACTTAGAAAAATAACTACAATAGCACAAGCCTTGGAGTCTCAGCTACACAAAATTGGGAACAACAGTTTCCTTCGATTCCAACAATAACTGCCATGCATCATTATCTGAGCAGCTATGGACTTGGAGTAGGTGAACATGCTGACAGATTTCCATACACACTTGATGGTTTATTTCAGTGCTGGTGTCTTCTTGTCAATTAATAACTTAAGAACAGCAATTGAAGGTTTTCCCTTTCAATAAGCTGATTTTCTTCTAAAAGGTATAACCCCAGACTATGTAAGAACATCTCTCACAATTTACAAGCCACCAAAATGGCAGCGCTTCGGGAAGCTTCTGGCAAACCTGCAGCAGGCAGTTAGTGTAACAGAGAAGGCTCCTGTGCAGAGCTGAAAACCTGGAGAGATCTGGCATCAGTGATAGATACCTACAATGTTTTAAAATTAATTTTGAATCAGACATCAGCAAACACCAGTAATCTCTTCTAAAGCAACTTGTACAGAGATATGTAAATAGTTTAAGATACATGAAAATGTAGGCATTAAACATTAAAGAATTGTCTTGTGGGTCAAAACTAACTCAGAATTAATCTCCAGCAGTAGCTGGCAGTAAGTCTCTGAAGAAAGTTATATGAAAGAGGAAACTAACAGACCTTTGCCTTTACATATTCTCTCCAGAAACTGGTGCTTTAAAGACTTCCTGAGGTGAAGGTTACAGACCACTGTGCTTAATATTTGATTAACTAAAAAGAAACAAAAACCCTGACCAAAGAAATGCCCCTTCCTGACTGAAAGCTATTACCTCCACCACAGCAAAACCTTTGATAGGCCGTGACAGAAGTTGCTGGTTGTCCAGAGATGTGACCGTGTACATCGACCCGACATCAGACACTGATGCTGTCTCTACATTGTCAAGCGGCTCCCCGAGGCTGCCAAGGCTGCCAAGGCTCCCAGTACTGCAGTGCGACAGATCCAAGCTCTCCTGGCTGGAAACGTGTGGCTCCAGCAGTCCTGGTGGGATGGCCAGTTCCAGCCCAGCCTGGTACTGATCAACAGAGATGTCACTAACAGTCCGGGAGATACCCTGTGAGCTGCACAGGGAAGCCTGGCTCGTTGATGCTGACGCACTAACGCTCATAGCAGGTGTGACACTGCTAGAGCTGCTGATATCCAGACTGTCCGCACTACTTGAAACAGTTGGCTTTTCCAGCTCAGTTCTGCATTCTCCTCCTTCTGCTTTGTCCTTGATTTTTTTGGGATCCTCTTCCTGCAGAGGGATGTAGATTTCATCCTTGAAGACTCCACCATGCGCATTACACGCCTTCCTGATTGCATTTCTGACAGTACTCTCCTCCAAGTGAGTTGGTATTCCAGAAATGACAAGCAAACGGCTATGAGCTGTGGGTCCTACCAGTGCCTGACATGCATCTGCTACAGCATCGTTTGTCACACCCAACCCTTGTGGATCCTTCTTCGTTAGGTGTCTGAGAATGATAAGCAAAGTCAGTGCTCTATGAAACCATAGCATATCCTCAGGCTTGCTTCCTCCTATACTGAGGATTGCAGCATCCGTTTCAGCTGCTCTGGATGAAGATCGTTTGCCTGAAGACGATGTCTTTTCTCTCTTCATTTTGACTTTTTTCCTCTTTGACAATAAGCTTGGACTCTGTGGTGTCTGTCCTGGAGAAGATGAAGATGAGGAGGAAGAGTCACTAAGATTTGGTGCACTCGTTGAAGATATCACATTAGCTGTTACGCTCATATTGATAGGTAGAGTTACTTCTGCTACAGCAAGGCAAACTTCCATCAGAGCATGGAAGTATGTTGAAAATCTTCCTTGGTCAGCAGCTCCAACACCAGAACCACCGCATGCATTTCCAGACACCCAGTTTTGTGTTTCCTCATCGTACAGCTTATGGAGTTCTGACTGCAGGGCCATAAGCATAGCTAGACAGGGATTCAGCTGAAGGGCAATAGAAGATGATAATCCTGCAGGACTTTTCTTCTGCTCCAGGTTGTGAATTTTGCGAAGCAATTCAGCCAAGAGATGAAATATCAATTCCTTTACAGATGCTGCCATGTCAGTTGTCCACAGAAAGTTCCCTGCGTGTGAAAGGCAAGGCACTGGAGTCAGCACTGTTTCATTATTAGTAGCTTTACTACACGAGTTGCAACAATAACACTGAGAAAGCAAACAAGTACAGGTCATTCCAAAGGATGTATGTTTGGCTCACTGCTAAGTAAAAACACCGCATTCTCACCTAAAAATTCCACTACTTGCAAAAGAACTGAAGGAGGAATAGTATCCAGTTCATCTTCTGATTTCCCATCCACATCTTCCAGTTTCCAAGTTAACAGCTGTTCTGTAAATGCCATTGCCAGGGGGAACTCAAGGGGAAGAGAATGCAAGACCAGCACAGCTCCAGGAGGAGGAGACACTCCTAAGCAAAAAGGTCAGAGAAAACATGTATCAGGACTCCATGCCGCTTCTGAGAGTACAGTTAAAAGATGTTTAAACTTTATTGCCTTTTACCTAGTTTGATGTGCACTTTGTCTGTAGGAGTGATCACTGAAGGGTACTGATTGGTTGTTGGGGGAGGTGTTAGGCCTGTGTTGGTCGGAGAGGCGTCTCGAGGGTAACACACTGCCTCAATCAGGTTTAACTGGCCATTCCTCTTAACTTTGTGCCCCAGCCCGTACACAAGCACCCGAGCCCAAGGAGCTTTATACAGGGAAGAACTAAGAAAAGAGAAGGAACAATGTGGCTGCAATATAATTAGCTACTAGAAATTTCAACCCAATGACAGCAAGATTAAACTCCTTGCAATATTTACCCCCACTCAGAAAATGAGTCTCTGAGAAGAGAAAAAAATGTGCAAAATCAGCACCTGCATACTCAGGATACACAGAGACTCAAGCAGCACAGGCAGCAATGTCTTTCATCTTTCATCTTTGTCACTCTCAGACCCTCAGTGACTTACTCTTTGCGGAATCCAGACTGGCTTTCTTTACAGGACACAATTACAAACGCAGCCCCAGGAAAATTAACATCCATGTTGACTTTGGATTCTGAAATTGGGAATTCTTCAGCAGGAAACTGTTCTGGTGCAGTCTGTAATGCAACAATTCATAATGAAAGCCCCCAGGCAGCAGCAGCAGCAAACCACCCCCCTCCTCTTTTTCAAGTAAAATATATCACTACAAGTAATGATGGAGCATGAGGCTTCATTTGAACATGGTCTGCTGTACTGCTACTGCTTATGCTTTCTGTGTCCCCAGTATGACCAAAACAGCAGTATAATCCAGCTAGAGAAATAATTCAGTGTGACAGACACCATTATGAAAGTTGTGATTCTGTGATTACGAAAGTGAGAATCACATATAAACCAAGGGTTTCTTATACAGAAGACAGGCCCTGAGAACAACACTGCTCTCAAGACATCACTAAATATTTTACCTGCAAAAAAGAGCAGATCTGCTTAGTGAGGTCTAACAGGCTCTCCTCTCCTTGATGCAGTGTCCGAGTGATGGCAACAGTAAGCCACTCTCTGATGGCTTGTGAATTGCCCTGGTAGAAGAGGTCTGTGGCAGCACAGTTCTGGGAATGGATGCAGTGTTGCAGTGACTGAGCCAAAAGAATGGAACTTGAACTGATTGTTCCATCTGTAATAAGTAAAATAGAACAAATTTGGAGATCAAATTTTTATGCAAATGTTTATGCAGCCTGTGAAACAGGCAATAGAAAGAAGTTCTTAAATACTTGAATGTTACAAGCTGTTACTTTCATTCCTGAGCAAGTGCAATTCTCTTCTCAAGGGTCAGCAGTAGAAAGGATCCCTCCGAGACCAAACCTGCTTCCTTACATAGTTGGTTCCAGATGGGATAGCCCTCTAAATGCCAGCTGTATTCTGCATCTGCCTTAAAGCCACCCTTAGGGAGGCCTGTCAGACATATGCTGAGCTGTAGAAGTTCACAGCTGCTTTGTTTTGTTCCACATGTGAAAACAGACATCTTCATTTACTGCATAAATACAGTGAAGACAAATGATCAGCTTTCTTCCATACTCATTCTAGATGAGGTGAAGGCAGCTTTATCTGTCCCCATATACATACAAGACAGCTTCTGAGTGGCACTGAATGGGTATCAAGCCAAAATCTCATGGTTGTCACCCTGGAGCTAATAAAAAAAACCAAAATGCAGTGCACAAAGGAGTGGGCAATTCACCAAAAATCCCAGTCTGGAAATTGTATGTATTAGCACTATCTGGATTAGACCTACTTTTCAACTAAAAAAAAAAAAAAGGAAAAAGAAAAGCTTGTTAACTTATTCTCAAAGCCATGCAAAGTAATGCTGTACTCTGCAAAAGGTTCTGTTACAATGCAGCATCTGTTAGAGGCAGCCAAGTTTCAAAGTCACTGAAGGAGTTAAAGGCACTCTCTCCAATGGCAGCTATTTACCTTCAATTATTAATAGCCTACGCTTAGCATTTTCTCTTTCCTCCTTATGCCTCAGCCACATTACACGTCTCTTTGCATGCAGGAGAGCTTTGTCACAATAATTGCCTTTATTAACACTCACTTGAATTAGCCCAAGATCCTTTTCCATGATTCAGCACATACATTCTCTAATCAGATCTGTGATTCCAGTAGGAAAAGGACAAACCACTTCGTGAAATGAAGAATAGTTGAGTTTTGAAAACTGTGAGACCCAACTGGCATTTAGTTTCCTTACAGGTATCCTGTATGGATATACGTCCCTCATCCCCACCCCACTCCCCTCAACAGAAGGCCAATGGCAACAAAGGGACAGAAGCACTCTGAATGGAATCTCAGGAGAGTCTCTGAACTTGACACAAATCCAATCATTAGCAAGAATTTAACATCAGTATCATATCATTAAGATAATTACATCAAAGAGTCTGTTAAAACATCTATTCAAATACTATAATTAAGTGCCAAAGTCTTCAGATTTCTTTTGGCCACAGAAAACTTCTGTACCAAAGAAATTGCTGTGATAAAAATGAGCGTTTACCAGGAAGAGGTGGTGCGAGAAGTTGGTTGGATAGCAACTGCAGGTGCTCCAGAGTGATATCACGGATAGCGGGGATATGAAACAGACGGGTGAACATATGTGGAGATTTGGGGGCAAAGATATTGAGGAGAGCCATGCGGCAGTACAGCTTGGCCAGTGCAGCTTCACTTCTCAAAAGCTCTCTGGAGAACACAAATATCAAAACATTTGATTGCTTCAACATACTTAACACAAGTCACAGCCAGTAAGCTGCCTCTGAATCCAAACACAGTCTATTCTCATTAATGGTTCAAGTAAATCCAAATCTTTTTTAGTCAGCCCACCAATTCTGGTACCAAATTAAGGTTTTTGAATTAGAGGTTTCACAAAGCAAGTTCAGAATTCTTGAGCCCTTAAAGATCAATTGACTGATGGGACAAGAAACAAAAGTTTCACAGATACACGTTAGACAGATACATATAAGAACACTTTCACATGCTAAGTCTTACTCAGCATTTAAGAAAACATGCCCGCCTCCTCCTCCCTGACATCATTCCAGCTTTTTTGTAAATTTAAGCCCCAGGAAATTGCTCAGGTTGTGTAAAACCAACTGCATGTTACTGATGTTTAAAAAAAAAAGTATTTTACTGCTTAATGTCTTTAAAATCTTAGGGAAAAAAATACTCACTTAAAAAAAAACCAAACAACTATTTTAGTGAGAGGTAAAATCCTGTCCTCATACCAGGACAGGATCATACCTTAAGCCAGATAACATGTTTTTGTGAGTTTAAGTGTATCTTTCCTATCAAAAATCCATATATATAACAACGTTGTAGATTGAGTCAGGTAATCAAAAGTTCTCCAATTCTGTTTCTTTTCTTTACCTGTGGATTTGGATATTGGTATTGTCCAGGGTAACCAATCCATTTGTTGCAGTCCTCCTATAACCAGCAGGTGGCCTTTCTAACATGTCAATAGGATACCAATATCTTACCAGAACTCCCTCACTTCTGAGATAGGTCTCTACTTGTACCAATTCATTCACCTGCAACACCAAAAATAACACTGTAAAACATACAAATGGTGTGGTTTTTTTCCTTCAAAAAAGAGCACCAAATCAGTACTGTAAGCACTTCAGTACACTTAATCATAGTTGCACACAGAAGTATGAATACAGATGCATTAAATGCCCTTCCCATACATCTTTACTCACTGAATCAACATCCAGGACAACACCATGAAGACCAAATGTCTTCAGCATTCCCCGAATAGCAAACTTGGGTAAAGCTGTTCCAACAGCACTGCTGGTAACGTTGTTACTGTCAGGAGAGCGAGTCACAACAGTGAGACCTGGGCAGAAAATAACACAAGGCTCAGCATCTTCTTCAGACAAATGACACAGGACATCTGCAGCACCAGAGCCCTTTGGCTTCTTATTGCTTAATACACTCTTCTGCTGAGTTTACCTTTTCGTACTTTATCGATTGTAAACTTGTTTGCTTCATCTTTGATATCCTCAATGGTAGGAAGGTAGAGGTCTCTTGGGATGCCACCGTTTTCCTCATACAAGAATTCTACAGTTTGTCGTGCTATATCAACCATTCCTGGCAGGGAGAAAGGAATGCCAGTTAATCTCCCCATCTGTTTGAAATAAATACTCTTGATGGGCTAAGAATTACTGTTCTCATTAACATCATAGGCAGATGAGATATCTAATTACTTAGACAATTCCTTCAGTACACATGACAGATAGGGAGCAGAGCTTTCCTGACAGACTTTTTTTTTTTAAATCAGAGCTCTGACTTCTCCCTTAGCTCTTACTGTGACTTTCCCACAGATATGTCATGTTGGCAGAACTGTATTCACTTACAAATTCTCTCTTACTAAAGTTCCTCAGAAGTTCCGTGTGTAGATAATTCCTTCCCAAACCATTATTCCAAAGCATTTCTGGATCCAAATATAAGTTCAGGGCAGTACAACAGATTCTTCCACAATTCCTAAAACCATTTTCCTTGTTTAAAATAATCAATTCAAGTAAAAAGGCTGGGCAGGTTAAAATCATGACCTCAAAACAAATTCTAAGTTCTCAGCAAAAACAGCAAGTGAGAACATTTATTTTCCAGCCCTGAATACAGTAAGACAAACAAAACACAGATGTTATGACGTGCAGTAATGGCACAGATAAAACAACTGCATGGAATGAAACACAGCCTTACCTAACTGTAAGGCTCCTTTAATTTGATCCAGCCCAGATTTCCTCTCAGCCTCATTACGGAATCTTCTTCTAATTGTAGGGAAAACTTTAGTTTCCCAGGCTTTAACCAGCAGGGCATAGTGGTCCTCCTGCAAAGAGGAAAAACATTTAGAGTAACAAAAGGGAAGAAAAGTTATTAATTCCAACTCTACTTTCCTTAAAATAGCTTTATAGCAAAAAAACTTAAATCTGAATTACGAGATCCTTATTTAGAGTACAAGTGATAGCAAGCAGTGCATGCCACGTTGCTCACCCTGGGAATATCATCATCGTCGTCATCATCACTTTCATCATCTGCAATAGGAGGGGGATGAGGATCAGGCCCTGATGTGATGAAGTTCTCATAGCTTAGTTCCATTTTATAGTGACAGGATGTGTCACTGTCATATTCTGCAAAATACATACAAAAATCTTGAGACCATAACATGCCAGCAGGCATGCAGAACTATTCAGTGAGATTTCTGAGATACATTGCGTCTGTAGAAAGGAAGATCAAACTAAAACTATTATTTTTAATTGCCTTGTCTTAAATGAAATAAGCACATACTTGCCAATAATCATTGTACTACCTTATCTAAATAGGCAGTATCTACAAAATGCAGTCAGAACGTACTTAAACCCTATTTAATTGATTATAATTTTTCTCTCAGAGCTTTTTAAGAAATGTTAACCATCACTTTACGTTGTTGAGCCGTAGCAACAGCAGCAATTCTACAGGGAGGTCCGTGAGTCCCAGGATCAGAAGCTATGCTGGTGCCAGCGTCGTTATCGCTATCAGAAGCCATAGCAAATGGCAATGCCTCAAAGTTGGCACTTATCTCTTCAGCTAGGTCAATACACAGATCAGCAGCATTCCTGTGAGCTTGGCCTTCGGCATAGGCAAACTGGCGAGATCCAAAATTAGCACGGACTTTTGTGTTCTGTAACAAAGTACAGATAAAGAATTTAGATGACCTGTGGGTTTCTGAGGTCCTCCTCTTTACCATACAGCTTTCCCAGCATGACTGGCTATAAAACTGCATGCCCATGGGAAAGTATTAAGCTGTCAACCACAAACTTTGAACTTCCTTTTTTTTTTTTTCCTTCCCCTAGCTTCAAGTCATAACATATTTAGCTTACACACTTTGCAGCAAGGTCACTGCTGGGAAAGAATAATAATACCAGAAGGGCTACTAGCACAGAACAATGCAGCATCATCAAGCTAGCTGCATGTTTAGTGTTGTTCCTCTCTGTAGGGGAGAAAGTTCCAAACAGTAACAGCACAAATATGCACACTGTGCAGAAAATAAGTGCTCAGAGCAATGCAATAAAGATAAAAACCACTCTACTGTTTTATAGATAGAAATATTACATAGAATAGATTGAGGTGGCTTTAGCTAATACTTGTGAAAGAGTATTATATGTTCAGTATTACATTTTGGGCCTTATCTCAACTTGATTATCAGAATGACACATATATCAAACAAGATATTTATGTTAAGAACTTGCCTTTTTCTGTATGTGAACAATTGGCCACATTCCACCAGAGACATCCTCTAGGTATGGCCCAAGTCGCTGCCCGCAATAAGTAAAATAAACTCTGCCTTTAGCAGGCTGCCCTGGTGGGGGTGGAGTTCCTTCTGCTCTTTCCCATCCAATTCCAGCCACATCACCTATCAAAATATATCATCATCAAAAGAACAGCACTGATTTCTCTCTTCTCTCATCTACAGTTTCCCTTACATTTAAGGAATGTTTTTGATATACCAGTTAAGCTAATTAGCTGTGCTCTTACATACCAGGAGAAAGAGTCACATCCAATCGAACACTCTTCCACTGTAACAAGCTGGAGCCATTGTAATGCACTGCTCGCCCATTGCTAAGAATTAATACAAGAAGAAGAAAATTAAGAAGAGCTCTGAAATGATTACAACTCAACAGCAACTGAAGTCTACACAACTACAGTACAGGCAAAATTTTAAATGCATCTACTGCCTGCCACAACGAGATTGTCACATTCTCTCTAAGAAGCATATAGGCATACTGAGCAAGACCAATTTTGGCTGTTCATCTCCAACATACTTATGAAAAAGACAGGTGCCCACTGGGTTTGTCCAAGCCCCATCCCGTTTTTCTGCCTCTGTAGCGAATCCAAATGAAACTATTGGACCAGTGTCATCATCTGTATCTCCATAGGAAACTATTTCAATTTCCCAGTAGAATGATGGTGCCTAGAAAGTAAAACAGTTATTTGCATCCTATAGGTAAAATAGAAAAGGTTTACTTTTCATGCATTACTAAATATTAAATGAAAGAAGCTGTTGTATGGTGGTGAATTCTTACCTGCACGGGAACTGGAGAAGTGGCATAAATGAACGTTCCCCGAGGAAGTCCCCCACCTGCACTTGGATCAGCCAGGAAGGTCACAGCAGCAAGATGTGATGAAAACATGCATGCTCGTACTGGGGGAAACACTCTTGATGGGCTCCAAGTGATTTCTTTGGGCTGTAAACAGGAACAGATTAATGGTAATTGGAGTAAAGTCATCTCATAAAATTAATTAATACATTCTTTTATGAAAGGCGCATAAATACGGCACATGTAACTGCTGTAACTGCAATCACAAGACAACACGTTCCAGTACATGCACTCATATGAGATGAAACATCTCTAAAAATTCAACCAGCTTGGCTCCAACACCACAGGCAGACCTGTGCTCAGTGGCTCACTCATCTGTGAGGGACAGACTGTTCATCTCTGCTTCTTTGCTCACCTGCCTTCTGTCTGCCTGCAGTGGAGGAGGTGGGGGTCGAGCACAGTCACGATACAACATCCTTAACCTTTCACACTGCATTTCTACTACAGTGAGCCTCTCTCCTGTAACAAGAAACCAAACCAGGTCAATGAGGTTCCAAGCAAATCTAGTTACTCTGAATCCAACAATTCCATTTTTAGAACTGTAATAGAAACAAATGTGCCATTTACATTTTAAGATATGTAATCAAATAGTGTCTCACCTAATTAACAAAAACAGTAAGGACAGAATCCAATTCATACAAGCAATAGTTTTCCTCACATTTAGTTTCTATCTGGTTAGCAAAGAGATTATTGTGTTAGTTAAGACACAGAGGTCATTTTCTGAGCAAACTTATGGCCCAAAATCAAGCAGGAAGTCAAATTAATTTATGCTTACTGTCAAAAATCAGTACGTTCCCTTTCACACCAGAGATCATCCGCTTGGCTCCTACCCTAATATCCTCTGCCTCAACCATTTCTCCTCTACTGAGAGGCTGACACGTTCCTAAACTTGCCCTTGAACTAGGACTTCTGCTGGGCTCACTGCTTATCCTTAAACAAAAGGGAAGGAAATCAAGAGCTAAACAAGGAACATAGGTAACCACTGTAAAAAGCAGAAAGGAGATCATAAATAGAAAACAATGATAATATCAAAGAATACAGAGTAGCTTACAACAGAAGCAAGAGCAGTGAAGTCTCTGGGTGTACCAGAGAGCTAGTCCAAGGACTTGTGTCTTCTGTGACAGAGCGTAATCATATTCTGGCCTAAACTTTATACCTAATGTTTAAATGATTTAGTCTGATTATTAGCTCTTATGTTATAACAGCTCTACAAGTAGCTAGTACTGTTGTAGCTTTCATAAACTAAGCAGCTAGAGGACAAAACATTGAAATGATTTCAAGTTAAGCCCCTGAACTGAACATGACAGCAAAGCTGCAAGGATGTGCTGTATACCTACCAGGGCTGCACTCCTGGGCTACCAAATTAAGAACCTCTACAGCAGCTGGGCACTGTTGAATGAATTCTTCACAGAATGAACTGTCTTCTAACAGCTGAGCCATCACCAGGCATGCTCTTAATGGAAAAACAGTATGTTTTACATATTACAAAAGCATACACTCACTTCATTGCTGTATTTACCTCTACTTAACTCTGGACTATTTTTAAAAGACAGAATGTTTACTGTATTCCTTTGCCTTTTTACCTATCCACTGGAACTTTCAGTGACAGCCTTCCCTCCCTCCTACTGTCCACCTGCATGAAAGTATTTGCTCAGTGCATTGCCAGTATTACAAGGGGCACTTCATTTCTGATACACTTAACAACATCCAGGCACTACATGTAATTAAGGAAGCAAACAGGAATTTTGGCATTGTCCCTTGCTGTCATATCAATACACCAGTAGAAGAAATACAAGAGCCCACGCAATTCATTTGAACTTTTCTTATATGGCATCAAAACAGACTGGAGTGCAGCACAGAAACAACAACTCACCTGGTTCTTATTTCAGCAAGGAGCCGGACCACTGCCATTACTGGAGTTGAGCCATCTCCTGTTGCAGGAAGTGAGGTGTGAATAGATAGACTTCCCTCCTGAGGAAGCAACATGGACTGGACTGCCTGTACTACCTTCTCAGTAATGGACAGTTTATGAAGAGGCAATGCCTGATGGTGGGGGGGCACGGTAAAAAGTTAAATTCAAGTAGTTAGTTTCTACGAAATGAGGGCGTTTTATTACCTGGAGTTAATTCTCATTTTGTACTACCACAAAACCAGCACCAAATCCCAGCCAAAGAAGGAAAAGAAACCCCATCACAGTATACACAGGAACATCTTTAAGCATCAAAAGATGAACATTCATATAACTTCAACGAGAGCTTAAATACAGATATTGTTAAGAGATGTTTAAAATGAAGCAAACTTCAGCAAAACGGCTTTAATCAAAGATGAAACAGACTTTTCATACGCTTTAGATTAATTGCCAATATTCTGAAGAATTTTTCTGTGAAAAACCAGAACTAATATTACACTTAATACCATACTTAATAAGCTACCGTACCTCAGATCTTGGAACACAGAGCCTAGATAACGGAATAGTTAAAGTGTCTGATGCTTGTGAGGTCTTTCTACTGTCTATAGTGGTAGGCGGAAATTTGACCGTTGCTATACCTTCTTGTTCATTAATAGATGCCACAACTCCAATGCTTCCTGCTATTCCTTTACCTAAAACCTACAACCAAAGAAGGTATGCATAAATTTCAGGTTTCACAAGCACAAAACACTGAGTGTTTAACACCTCGCAGACTCAACACACAACCGCAGTCTCCACAAGCCTTACTGAAACTGCTTCACATTTGCAGGCAATCTGCATGCTGCTTTGCAGCTACGCCAAAGCAGGCAAAACATGGTCAAAAGCATCGACTGTCATCTAAAGGTACAAGATGTGAAAGGCAGCAGATTACCTGAACTTCAGAACCGATTTTAATTGTCTCCTTAAAGCCACCTAGAGCACAAAGAGCAGCTACTGCCTGTCGAGCAATTCTTTGAAGTTTAGCAAGCTTCCTTCCACTGCTGCTTCCATTCTCCAAAATACTCTCTGCGTATTTCCCGAGTTGTGGAATGTACATCAGAGCCCGAGACAGAACCTGAAGACAGAAGCAGAAATACCAGATAATGACTTCAAAGCACGATTCAAACAAAACCCAACACCCCAATCCTCCAGCCCACACAGTCTCAGATGAATTATTTTTGTTCTCAAAGCAAATTATGTAACTCCAAATATTCTAAGTCCTCTGAAGTGCGAATACCATCAAAGCCAGCTTTATTCCCTAATAACTCTCAGAATCACAGAGATATACATACAAATTGAGCAAAAATCTTTGCTGGAGGATTCAGCCTAAGCAACAGATTAGGTGTCACTGCTTTTAGAGGAACAGAAAAGCAACGTGCTGTATACTTTCTAGCCAACACTTGAGACCTTCAGAGGTCACCGCTGAAAGGCCCGAACAGCAAAGGTAGAGTAACTACCCAGCAAAAGCAAGGTAACCAGACCTATGCAAACACATTCATTCTCAGAGTTACAGTTGCTGCCAAGTAACAATATACTCTTTGCTACTGGATAATTTTTTACTATGTATCTGACATCTTAGGTGGGATAAATACAGATGACTAGAAAGGGAAGCTGCCATGCAACCACACATCCTTGTTACAAATAAATTGGAAAGGAGTAGCTCAGGAAAACACTGATGATTAAGTCCTCTTGATTACTAAATATACATTTCATTACAATTTGATAATTGATCCTCTGCTTGCTTACTTTTTCAGCAGTTGTTGTCCATATTTGAGCCGCATTTGATTCTGGTGCCATCAACAAGCTATGTAGCAAAGCGATCACTTCTGCTGCCATGCTATTTGCAACATGACCACTGATGAATGGTCTTACAGGATCAGTCCTACATACAGCAAGGGGAACAATGTGCAAAACAAGAGAAGGAAAGAACCCTTAGCTGTCAGAACAACATAAGGTACAAAAATAGGAAGTTTATGAATCTCCAAGCTATTTTCTGGAGCACTACAAGTACCGGCTTATAAAAAAGTAGAATGTCTACTAAGTATAGAATCGAAGTGACCTACCTGGCAAGCTCAGAATTTCTCTCTCTGCAAATAGATGTCTGTGCAGTCTTCTTTTTGTCCCCAGAGGACATCCCACTGGTTGCTTCTGGATTGACAGTTTCTATGGGTGGCCCAACACTAACTATCAGACCAGACTGAGCCCACTTAGTTGCCTTGCGAAGAGCTGCAGCAGCTTCTTCTGTGATAACTTCACAGCAGCCACTCTGAAAATACAGTTGTGAGAAGAGAAATACTGATAGTAGTTCTATTTAGCTATACTACATTGGCATTTAACTCCCCTCCCTCCACATAAAACTGTGAACACATCAAAACATCCTTCTGTATATATATTACCAGCCATGAGAATTTCTTTAATTGATCTACAAAGATTAGAGACCAACGTGGATTGAGTGCTTTTAGAAATTCTAGTCTTAGCTTAACAGCACATTCCTCTTTTCTGACCAAAAAAAGCCTAAAAAAAGCAAATAAAACCAAAATTAATTGGTTTAATTAAACCAGATATTTCTGTACAAGCATTCAAAAGCAAGTCTGAAAACACATGCAAAAATTGAGTTTAAACAGGTAATTTAAAATTCACACCAAGAACGTGCATTGAATGCTTATGGAAAATTAATATTAAAGAAACTTAAACATGACATACAATAGCTGGAGAAAGTATGAACTGAAATTCTGTTTTAGCATTTGCCACTATTTACATCAACAACTACCTACTGCTAACATGATAATATAGAGCTGTCCTTCTAACGTGTTTTGCAAAATAAAAGAAAAATAGAAAACAATATATGCAATGAGGAATTTAATATCAGTCAGAGCAAAGAACTCCAACTGGTCACCAGCTGAGTAATTCTCTATTTCTTTTCTTACTTTAGTCATGTCACGATCCATTTTCACCACCTTCTCCATGTTGGCTCCAGTTCCTAGTCGGAATGGGCGACCTTCGGAGCTACTGTTAGAGTGAAAATAGAACAAACACATTAGCTTTACTTGCATAGGTGGAAAAAAGTGAACTATGCAGACCAATTTAACCTATTATGCTTATCTTCAAATGATTTCCTATCAAATTCTGCAACAGAACTGCTCAACAGTAACAGAAATACTTGATAATTACAGTACCCAAGTGTACTGTAATTTGTAAAAGGAATTGTTATTGAATTTAGCTATTTACTAACAATTTAGCCCTTCTCCCTCTGAAAGGAGCATAATGAAGTTTTTTCTAATAAATGCTTGAAGGTTAATAAACATCTGAGAGTGCTGAGTTAACCTTTCACCTAAGAACACTTAAAAATGCACTTTTTTAGCATCATTTTAAGGCATAGATTCAAAACTACCTCAGAGTGGGAAGAGATGTGACAAACAGTGCAAAATGCAGGAGGTAATAAGGTTGACAGCTCAACATTCAGAGATCTCACATCTAGGCAGATATGACTGCATCTTAAGAACACTGAAGGAGCTATAATAGCAAGTTATTAGCCAGTGTATGCATTAAAAACACAACTTTAAAGCCACTTTGTTTCAACAGTTCTGTAAATCCTATGTAGTCCACAGTAACAATTATGACAACTCATTCATTTTTTGATGCAACACTACTGAAGTAGCTACTTTTTCATGTGTTTTTTTTCCAGACATCAAAATGTTCATATGTTCCAAGCCAAAAAGAAAACACGTCACATTCTATCACAGCTTCCTGCTTTTATACATTCATGTACAACAGCCTCTTTCAGCTTTGCTGCTCTGATCAATAGCAAAAAAAGAGAGAAGTTTAAGAAATATTTAGATCCATTCTATTACTACCTCACCAAAAATTCAGTGTAGCAGTATCTATTTTTATCCATGTAGGACTATGCTGTGCATCAGCCCTATGAACAATTTTTGTACTGTCTTATTGTTTACCAGGAAATACAACATACTAGGAAGACATCTTGCTTTCCCACTTCGCACTATGTCTACGACATATTCTTCTACAGCTGCAGCCCTTAAGAACTTAAGAAAAAAGGAATCGCTTGTTAATTCCAAATGCATGAATGAAGATTACCTCAGCAATGGCTGAAGCACTTCGTGGGATGACTGGTCTTCCCGTTTATGGATGAAAATAGAAAGTTTGCCATCCACTGCCTCACTTTCTTCTCCAGGGTCTTTATCGCCTTTTATAGAATTCTTAGGGCTGCTTTTTGCTAAAGCAGTATCTGGTTCAGAAGCAGTTGGAGAAAGAACTGTCTGGCATCCTTGAAGTGAAAAGGAATGAATAAATAGAGAGTCAGACAGCATGAAAGTCATCAACAAACTTTCTTGGCCCCAAAACTAATGCTGAAAACCCTTAAGATGCATGTATAATGTCACTGTGACACAAGACAGTGTGACAGAAATACCACAGTCTCTGAACACCAACATACCATGTACCTTTTCCTACTCAAGCCTTCTACCAACACAAAAGCTCTTTACAGAAATGATGACTTGCTTAGCAATTTCTCAAATTAGCACGATACCAAAACATGGTGGTACCTGGTACTACATAATCTGCCAGCTTTGCTAAGAGCAGAGATGCAATCTTGGAGGCTGGGTCGCTGGGATCATCTTGTTCACTGTTCAGGGAGGGCACAGAGTAACTCCAGGGAGGCAGTTCTACATTTCCACAGTCTTCAACACTCATGAGAGGTAGAGCAGCACGACACAACTGAAGGATTATAAGAACCAACTTTGGAGAGGGACGTTGATCCAAGAGAAGTGACAGAAGTTTGGACACACAGGCTGGCTGGCTCAGGATTGCTTTACCTATGTGACTCCTGAAAGTGGGGAAAAAAAAAAAAACTGCTGTTAAAAAGAAAGGAATACTTGACTGCAATCTTGAAATAAAACAAATTTATTATTTAGAAGACACAGTTAAAAAAATCCATCTGAAAAAACTACAATCATAACAGTCGATAGCACTGTTTAGAAACTAAGTCCAAATAAGACTCAGTTCATACAATGATTTGAAAGTTACCTTACCTTTGGTTATGTCAAAAATAACCAAAGAAAAAGGACACCACCTGCTTTCATACATAGAAAAAATTACTCCACAAACAAAGGCCTAGTACCTCGACAGGTCATTAAGAAGACTGAGGACGTCTTGAAGTGCATCATTTCCTGCAGCTTGATTACCACAACACTCTGTAGCTCGTGCAAGGTGATTGGTAAGAAGGCTGGAGACCTGACGAGCCAGACCAGAGTGAACAGCTTCTGTTGAACCACCTTTAACAGTAATGCAAGAACACAGAGTTATAACAAAAACATGTGTACAGAACTAGAAGTTCCTTTCCCGTACACTGAGTATAGTGATGTATTTTTGTTTGGCTACAGCACATTTAGACATAGAACATTACAACTTGAAGTAAAAACAAAGCCTAATGCAACAAATACATTTGCATCTGATCAGGAAATAGCCATGTGTCTATAAACGCATGCATATTGTGGGTGTGAATCCCAAAACAGGAGAAGTACACAAGCAATTGTGAAAGGTCTCTTGGCTCTCTGTCACATCCAGGCAGAGCAAAGTGGCAGACATGAAATTACCCACAGCACATACACACTCCTGTGAGCATGGTTAAAACAGTTCTCTTTATGCAGAAAAAAAATGGATACACTGCATAAGAAGTTTTCCTTCATGTCTGAAGCAGAAACAATTACCAAAGAAATGAGAACACAAAAGAACCCTCAGACTACAGAAGAACTAACAAAAAAAACCCACAAAACCCCAGACAACACCAACAGGAAAACCAACTTATTTTTGTATCCATTTGTATAAGGGACACAAATGCTACTACGTGAGCAGTGAGAGAACACTATTTTAAGTCTACATCTACACCACTTCTCATACAATAAGGCATACAACATAAGGACAGTTGGTAGCATTCCTACCTTCTTCTTTCTCCCATTCAACGCAGCGATTGGCCAGCACCTGAAAGGCAGCCCAAGCCATGGTGGCCACCTTCTGCTTCTTGGTCTGTTTTTCATTTGAACTGGATTCTGCCTGGCTGCTTAAGCTGCACAGCCTGTCCATAAGCTGTACCAGGCCACTACGTACCAAACACTTCTCTTCACTCCTGTATGAGGAGAGAAATTCAGATTTTACCAAAGTAACCTTCCAGTTAATAACAACAGATCCAAAAAGAACCAAGAGCTTGCTGTTAAACTCAGCAATTAAATACTTTGCAGAACTAGATGGTTTTATTTCTTCCTCCCCCCTCACCAGATAAAATCCTATACCCTGAGACAATTTAACAGAATGTTCTCAGATACTTTTTTTTTTTAATTTCTCTTTTAATAAGAGGAATATATTTATGCTACATAACACTTCCCCTTCAGGTAAAAATCTAATAAGGACAAGTGCAGATCCTTTCCATGTGAAATATTTCATACCTTGTGTAAGGTATAGTGCATAAGAGGCCAATGCTGTTTGCACAAGCAATGGGGTAGCGAGCACACAGCGAGACCACGGATGTCATAGTCTCCCCAAAAGCTTCCTGGACTTGTTCCACCATCCCACCACACGTGAGCTCTTCAATTCTGTTGGTGGTAAACATTTGAAATAATGGTTTTCTAAGTTAAATAAAACAAACTTCCAACCATAGCTTTACAAAAGTTATGATATATTACAGATTACCCAAGGAATATTTAGATACAGTATTAGCATTGGCTACATTTACCAATAGTATCTAATTAAAGTGAATTTAGTATAAATCAAGATAATATCCTATACCTGTAGACATCATCTCAGCACGAAATGAAAGAAAAAAAATCTACTGCCAAATAAAAGCACTTAGGAAGTTTCTGCCTTTTCATCCTACAAAGCCCAATGCAAGTGGGCGTTACAAGCTTAGTTCTGCAAACCTGATCTCTCAACTTCCAGACACTTCTCACAGTTTGTCTTATGCAATGCAACTTGCTATTTTCTACAGAGACCAAAATATTATTTTCAGAGCTACAAACAAACCTTGGTCCTCCCTGAAGTACCATGGTCACAGGGCCCACGAGGTGTGTCACCCCACCAACCCGAACAGCCGCAGTCAGCAGCTCTCTCATATGCACTAAGGCTTGCTTCCTTGTGTTCCCACGCCGCCACCTTGTCTGAGCAGCGAGCAGAAAACTGCTGCTGGATACCTATGACATTGGTTTGTTAATGAGACACAAGCAAGACACCTCTGCACAGGAGTTTGAATTCAAGAATATGACAATTCAGCAGATTTAAAAGGGCATACCGCTTGGTCAGGATTAGTTCCAATGAAAGCAAAGAGCTGCCCCAGTAGGACACTGTATGTAGGTTTATCTCTGCTGTCCTCAATGGTCAGTGATTGCAGAAGAGTGAAAGAGCTACTTCTGTGGCTGGTAACATGGCGTCGCCTATGAGAACACACAATCATATAATCAAAACAATCTGATATGAGATCAGAGAGTTAAAAAAAACAAAGTGATGTACTTGTTAAAAACATTATATACTTTACAACACAAGCCACGCTACTGTAAAGCAGCTTAGTTGAATAAAGCCTCGCATACCTTTGACTTGATCGAGCAAACTCAATATCTTCGTTACCAATCATCTCTAAGTCAGATGGTGCTGACATACTGCGAAGGAAGACGGGCTGGCGCACTGCATGAGATATCACTTTTGTTTCAGATGCAGACTTACAGGCTGCAATATTACATAATGTGAAAGCACGTTACTCCTGGTGTAGTAGGTTATTTACAAACTGCTTTTGAAAATCATTATAGCAACAATGAAGAAAACAAAAGCTCGACTTAATTTAGTGTGGAAGAGCTTATTTAATTTGAAGAAGTAAAAACAGTTCAATTTTGGGGGAAAAGAAGAAGAGGAATGAATTATATCTTTGAGACAGAGGAAAAGGAGAAAAAAAGTACAATACGAGTAGTGAGACATTTACCTGGAGTCTCTGCAGGGGTTCCAGATATACTTCTTGTGATACCAGACTGCGCTGCAATAGTGACATGCAGCAACAGCTCTGCCCTGTTCATCAAGCTTTTAACTAATGCTTTTGTTTTTGCTAGGGGATGATAAGTCTTCTGTATCAGTGAATTCACTTCTTGAAAGAACTTCTCCCTGAGATTATGATAAAGGAAAATAGAACTACTCAATTACGTTGTAATGCTATCTGAAATACTACAAGGAGAAATATTTTAAAGACAGTGTCACAATATTATGCCTACAAAGCAGGAAAAAAAAAGAGTACTAACTAGCCAATTTGTTAGAAAAGTATTCACAGCTGTAGATACTTATACTAATATATTTAGACAGGAAAATTAAATTTAAAAGGATTTGCATTTATATTTGTAGTTGGAAGTTCATTTGAATGTTTTTGTTTCCAAAGATTGCTTTCTCCCCTTAAGTCTCCAAGCCTTTCAATGAGTTTAGTAGTTGTTTTGAAAACATTTAACAATAGTGTGAAAAAGCAGCCAATAAGCGTCAGAGGGTATACTGAGATTTAAAGGCCAACTTCATTAAGCGTTTTATGCACAAATGCAACTTCAACCCCGCACACTTTCTTACAGAACTCACTGAAACTCCACAACTACTTAAGATGGTGTGCTCAGCATCCAGCTACTAACCTTAATGCCAGGACCACATTCTCAAGATCACTTCCATCAAAAGAAACTTCCTTCATAGAACACAGAAGTTCCAGTTCTTTCATCTTGCTCTAATCAAAGTGAAGGAAAAGGATGAATGCGTATTGAGAGAGCAGTATGAAGCATGAGCACACACAGCAACCACAATGCTTTACCTCATTGAAGTGGTAATCATAGAAGAAGGGAACATTATTCTCCAGCTTCCCATGCATGGCGTCATCAACCTCACTCTGCCATTTCTGTTCCAGCTCAGCCACACTCTATAGAAACAAATAACACTGCAGATACCTATTCTTAAGGAATACAAGAGCTCTATAAAGAGAGGAAGTACTTTCTGCATCTTTAGGCTTCTAAAATGCTTGTAATACATCTATATTCTCAAAAAAAAAAACCAAAACCCCTTTTATTTGTATAGTTTTGTACCTGTAATTGTCTCTCCATGGCATTTAGCTTCTTAAAAGTCTCTCCCATAATTTTACAAAGTAAATCATATTCTTCAGCATGTTCTTCCTGATACTGGAAGTTTATTAGGGACTGGAGTGCATCAACCAAATTCAAATGTTTAATCACACATGAAACTACCATCTCCTCCATTACCTCGGGCTGAATCACTTCCCTAGGGTGAGAGGTAAAGCCAAGCTGATTAAGCAAGAATAGCGGACAAACTTGGACAACTCACATTTACCCCTTGCTTGACACTGCATTCACAGACAGGTATTTACAGCATATCAGATGCACACCACCAAGCTGACAGGCAGACAGTTTATTTTTAAATACTTACTTTGGTACCAAACATCTCAAACAAAAATCAAGTTAGAAAAATAAAGCAATGACCACTTACTTTATGCTAGGTCTAAATTGAGGCCGAGCACGTCCAGAAATTTCCCTGAGTTTTATCATGATTCCTGGAGGCAGCCTAATCCTAGGCAGATCAAAATAGTGTCCAATGGGAGGCACCAGCACATCAGAAGGATAAGTAAATTCTCTGTCCTCATCTATAGTAAGAGGCAGTGGAGAAGGACTCGGTGTAAGGGCTGGAGATATTACACCATTAGCTTCCACCTGCCATTGGCACCTGAAAAACATAACCAAACAAGAAAAGGATGTGGGTTCCATTTTTTCCCCCTCCTTAAACTCTCCCTCCTCATTTAGAAAGAAGCATTAGAGGAAAACACATTACAAAGACTTACATATAGCTTTATTTCACAACACTAAGTGTGGCTTATATCAAACATGTCCCAGTTCTGCTCTCCTTACTCTAAATAAAACCTCTATTCTACAGAATATTTCCTCAGTTTTGAGCAACACAGAAGTACTGAACAAACTCTGCACCACACCTTAAACGTGGGACTTGAGCACAACTACAGAATCTTCCCTCAGAAAATGCAAGGTCAGAAAATTTTTGCTTGTTTACCTTTGTAATAGTTTAGATCTTAGAAGCTCTTGACAGGTTTCTTCATCTTTGGTAATTTCTGGTCCATTGTACAAAATCCGAAGCATAGAACAAGCTAACACAGAAAGGCCAAGTGCCAGGTCAACTAAGAATGGCAGGCCTCCTGACACATCCTCTGAAGACTCCTGCAGTAGGAATAGTGATGAGTTGCACCAATCAGTCAACCACACAGTCCTTCCCTAGCATATTTCAAAGCAGTATATCTTATGGAGAGATATACTGAAAAAATGCTTTAAAGATTAAAAGCAATATATAAGAGTAACTCAAAACAATAAATAAAAAAGAAACAGCAAAGTTGGTTTTGGTTCAGTCAGTCCTTGGCCTGACTCTCTCTCATCACACAGACCTAGTTCTAACTCCTCAGTAGCAGGATTCAAGTTTCCCCCACTCTTCTTTATAGCCTAGTATCATTATAACGATTTCCATAGAGAAATTCTCATCTATAAGCAACAATGGATGTTAACGTAACTTCATCCAAGCCAGCACCACTGACACAAAACAGGTAAATTTGGCAATAACTGTCTTCATAGGACATTAAACATGCTACCATACCATGCCAGAGGGCACCTCTAGTTAAGGAGGCTAAAACTTAGATCCTATACACTTAAACGTACATCCAAAATAAGCCATTACTGTTCTAAATTTTAAAATTTAACCTCAGTGTCTAAGTACGTTTCTATTTGATCTGAAGTACATAACAGAAGATACATTTAAGCTGAACCTGTCATGTTTGAGTACCTGTGCTCGAACAGTGCAAGCAAAGCCCCACATGGCTTTGTCTGGAGTGTTGTGCTCACGACCACTCCTCATTTCAAAGGAGAAGGTGACTGTATCTCCTTCCACCTTAAAATTTTGAAGGGAAGGAGGAAGGAAAAAAAAAGAACAAACACAAACAAGAGATTTAAGTAAGAATTGAGGCAAACAAACAGGCTTTTCATTAAAAGTGGCTTATTTTATGGATTAATGTTTTTAATGACCATTATTTAAGTATTTCTTTTATTTAAATACATACACATATATTTCCTTTCTGTCAGAGCATCTTTTAGTGGACAATTTGATTTTAATTTTGCTGCTGGCTAAGCATAGTAAAGCAACAAAGGAAAGTTGTTGGAGAATCACAAGAAGAATTTATTAGGTCAGTTCACGTTATGCAGCCTCATTTTTCATCAAAATGCTTTCTTCGTTTGTCTGCAAAAATCATGCAAGGTGGGAAGACAGCCAAAGCTCTTCAAGGAGGAGAACGTCAGGACATGAGTAGAAGATTTTGCTAAAAGAATCTCATGAAGAATCAAGGTCTGAAAATTCACCAAAATCCCACTATTATGAACAATTGTCTGAGATTGCCTTCCAGATCATTACTTCTTGTTCTTCTTTTGGCAATCCTCTTTCGTTATGTCTATATGCTCACGGGACAATGTAGGAGCACAAATGTGTGAGAAAAGAACCAACGCATGGCATACAGTATGAGGGAATGTATTACAAAACTCCTGAAATACTGAAGTTTTGACGAGCGTGAGGCATTTTTTTAATCTTACTTTTACTGCAAAAAGTATCTGATGTAATTTTAAAACCCAACACAAATGGTTGGAAAGCTGCTACATTTGCTACTTGTTAAAGGTGACCCACAAACCTAAAGAGCAAAAACTGAAAAAATAGCAATCATCCCCATAAATCCTAAGAAAACATGCACTGCCTCAGACTGGACCAGAATTCATCCTACAAAGACATACTTAGGAGAACAGCAACGTCATCAGAGGTTGCAGGACTGGAAGACACCTCTAATGAATTCCAGTAAGATGCAGTAAGTAAGACAGATAAGCTCAAAGGGAAACATCACGCAACAGATGGACAAGTTTACAGATAAGTCCTTGGAAATAGCAGCCCACTTAAGAAGAGCTCTGATCATGGAAAATCATTACACTCAAAAGCTTGGACTTCATTTCTATAAGGGTTAAAACAGACTAGACATGATATCCAAAGAGGATTTTTCTATGCGGAATATTGTGGGATTGTAATACTGTACCTTTACTAAGTCTTTCGGCCAACCAGTTCCTAAGACACTACGGCTGCCATATCCCAGTGTATTGCCTCCATACTCAGCAACCTTCCTACTGTTTGTGTTAGGACCAGCATAGATCACCAACTTCAAAACATAAAATACACTGTTAGACTGTAAGAGAAAAACAAGAAAATCTAATAATAATAATAATACTTAGCACTTACACCGCGCTTCATATTTTCAAAGCGCTTTATCTACATTAACAAATCCTCACAACAGCCTTGTGAGGGGAGTTGGCAAGTATTATTATCCCCATTTTACAGATGGGGAAACTGAGGCAGAGAGGAATTTCAGTGACTTGTCCCCAAGGTCACACTGCAAGTCAGCAGAACAACCAGGAGAAATCCTAACTTCCAGTCCTCGTGCTGAGCCAACTAGAATATACTGCCTCTCTAAAAACAAAGGGACTGATCCTGTTCCCACTGAAGTTGGTATTTCATCAGCCACTTCACTGGAAACATGATGAGGCCCGAAGTTTTCTGGAGGAACTTAACCAGTCATGAGTGACAGCGATGAGTGTCAGTATTGCAGGATATTGATCTGCAATATTGAGGAATATGTGGCAACAATTAAGAAAGCTGCACAAGTATCTCTCTGATTACTTAAAGAAAAAAAATGAACAGTGGTATCAATTCCTTTCTTGAAATTGAAGACACATTTCATAGAAACAAGCCATTTATCACCAAAAAAAGAAACTATTCCAGTTCTGCCCAGTTTAAGTAACCTGTACTGATCTACAAAGTAGACACCTAGTTTAATTTTAATAAGGAAAACTGAACAACAACAAGAAGGCGGCAGCACACTGAGAAACTGAGCCATCATGAAATGCAATTAAAAAACCTGGAAGAGTTGGTATGAATTTATGAAAGGGAAAAAAGGCTGTACCTCTGGAGCAAGTAAGTATCTAATTACTACTATTTCTGACATCTGTGGTGAATATTTGTCATAAATAGAGTCTAAGTCTTAAAAGAAAATCTTCACTACTCATCGACAACCATTGGTTACTGTGTTCTGAACCAATACCAGAGGAATCAAGCACATACTTTTTTGGTTTGTTTCTACAAGAATAATAGCAATCAAATAGGAATCATTTATGTTCCATCTCAGTACCTCTTCACGTTAATGTTTTTACATTATATAACATTTGGTTAAATCTAGTCCTCTCTGCACTAAGATGAAACTCAGTAACTCCTTTGAAAAGTTGTTCACATTTGTGCAATATAAGAAATAACCCCTCAGCATCTCTGTACTTTAGAACATAGAAGCAAGCAGACTGTGACATTACAGTGTACATTACTGTTCTGTCAATAAAAACCTCCTTCACTATCCTGACCACTGGCAGTAAGGTACCCAGAAAGGCAAGGGGCAGAAAAGATGAAAAAGAAGTGCTGCTGACAGAAATACACACAAAAAGAATTTCTGAGTTGGCATGGGCTTACCTTATCGTAATCATATTGTGAAGAACATCTGTTGTCAAATCTAAGATACAAACAGCGGGCTCCTGGTATGTGTACAGTTTCCTTAAATTTATAGTTATCCCTGACAGGATGAACAGTTTCTACAGTCTTCCCAGCAGCCCAAGGAGCAGGGATCTTCAAGCCTGTAAGAAAACCTGGCTCTTCCTTCTCCTCCAGCATTCTGAAATAACAGAGAGAAATCAGTCCTAAAACTCAACACATGGGTTTGTGCTATATGTTCAAACATATGGGTTATCCCATGAAAAAGACTCAAATGTGAAATCACCTCTCATCATGTAACAATTTCCCTTTGTGTTCCGACACACCACCAGGAGAACTGTTCAGTTCTGAGAAAACCGGAGACTGAGTTTTAAGCAGCAGTGCAGTCTGCAGGACAAAATATACAGTGTTAGAAACATGCAAATACCCAATCACTAAGATCTTGTTTACCGAAGCTTATTAAGAATTATATTGTATATTCTTAATGGCAATTAATGATTACTTGGTACATCTGCTTTTGGAATTGCAGAGCAGTTTTTCAACTGTAATCTGTGCATCACTTACTGCAGAAAGTTGACAAAAATCCACAGTGTCTTACAACATGCACACACGCAACACCTTTTGTACCATGTAGACAACTGCTGACACAAAGGCCATACCTGACTTGTATAGAGAACCAGCTGCACCAGCTGAGGCATCAAGGCATCAGCCATGGTTAGAGTTTGCAAATTTGGATGCATCAGGGATGTCAGAAGGACAGGAAGCAGATGACCAAGCATAGTAGCTTTCGTAATTTGTTCCAGGCCTTTTAATCTGAAATAATCAAGGTTACACAGTAACAACTACTTTACAACATAGAGAGTCACTACTATTCCTAGTAATCTGGTTAACTTTGTAACAGACAGCAGGTGATTGAAAATGCAGAAAACATTTACACAGTATTTAAAAAACCAAACTCTATTAGAACATTGAAGACATAGTTTCTCCAAAGTGTTAGCATCCCAATTTTGATGCCAACTATTAAACAACAAAGCAGAAGACAGTTAATCAAGAGTTTAATAATTACTCAGAAAACGATAAGCTTCTATTTGGATGAGATGAAAGTCCCCATCAACACAAATATGTTTGTTCAGTATGTATACCACATTTCTAACACAGCTTATGAGGATATTGTCAGCTGAGAAATTACTTTCTTTTCTGTCACCCTGCTCATAAATACCACTGTCATTGACTGAAAACTGATCACTTTGAATAGTTTCTATTATTATGTTGATTATTAATGCTAGTGGCTCTGTCACAGGGAGCCCGATTCTAAATTCTTTAAACACTAAGTGCTAAGCAAATGCTGTATTAACATACAGTTCCTACACATTCAAAGCTCAAATTTGAAGTTACAGCATACAGAGTAAGTAGTGCTAATTGTGCTTGCACAATAAGCTGCAGGAAGCAACAATTTACTGTTTTCACATTCCCTTGCCTTACCTTTGTTCTCTGTCAGCAATATCACTGTTTATTAGTGCTGTAGTGACTTGCTGCAGCATTTCTAAGACTTCATCACATCCTGTCAGAATTTGTGTAGCAAGAGACAAAACGCTGGTCTTCAGCTCCTGGGAACAAAAAGAGTTAAGATGCTTAAATTCTTAGAGAACAGAAAAAAGCAACAGCTGAACAAAACGATGGATTTCCAAATTAAAACAATGATAATGTGACCTGGCAGGCCTGCAGCAGTAGATTCATCCAAGACTTAAATTTGATTAATGCTAAGCCCCAAAGTGCTGGGAGAAACTAGGTGCATATTACAGGATGCACATCCAGTTTCTAGAGGAAAGGAATCCCCAAGTCCAGCACAGGAGAGAGCTGTTAGCCAGCCAAGGTACAGCACTGGTGACAGAATGTCCTAGCAGGTATGAGGATCACTGCAGAGAGAGAAACAATGAACAATGAAAACATGGGTGAATAGCGAGACAAGAGAAGTACCACAGTATTTAGCATTTACTCAATGAGCCTGAACAAATAACTTTCAACTGCTGTGGATTACAAGCACACGAAGTCTCAAAGAGGAGCAGACAAAGCCAGCTTAACAAGCAGTATCAGAAACTCAGAACTCAATGCTACTACAGAGGAAATATTGCTCTTATAAAAACTATAATAAGACAGCCTGCACACTAGGACAAACACAGCAGCTGTGAGTTCATTCAAGGCTATTCCAGCAAGTAACATGACACAACATTTTAATAAACCTATCAACAAGACAAGAGCTCTCAAACCTTGTTCTAATGCTATTCATGCAGTTTCATGTGATGGATGATGGTTTACATGGAGACAAAGATGGCTTTATAGTTAAAACTGCACAAATCTAGAAGCTTGGTAAGGTAAATGAGAAAGTCCCTTTCTATGTAAATCTGAAAAGTACTTTTTTTTGTACCATCTAGATGATAAGGAGAAAAGAAGGTGGTGGGTAATACGTTCAGAAACGATTCCCAGCCTGTAAGTTATCTGACAAGCATATGTCTACTAAAATACATTTTTATCTTCATGACACATACTTAAGGAAGGAAGTATTTGCTCTCACTAACATTATAGGACTGAAGTTGAGATACTTCAGCTGAAGAACAGGAAAAAGAAAAATCCATAGTAATATAACTATACTGAGAGGAAAAGAACTGTCAAAACAGCTTAGAAAGGAATGCATTGTAGAAACAAGAGGAGTCAGAGGAACACTGACTGTAAAGAGCCATGCTGGAATAAAACTTGGTGTTTACCTGTACCTTCAATGTCTCTCCCTGTAAGGAGCTGTCACTGTCATCATTTTCATCAGGTTTAATCAAAATAGTGTTACTGAGGAGGTGGTTCTGTACGGCCATCAGATATCGCAAGCATGAAGATGCAGCCTTTAACACAAATAAGTACACTTCACATTATCTAAACACTTAAATCAAACTTGATTCAGGCAATCCTTTTACTTACAAGCAGAAAAGAAAAAAGTATGGGAGAAGGACAAGCAAAAAGGAGTTCATTTTCATGTTGTCAAGAAGTTCTAATGATAGACAAACTTCCTTTAAAATGAGACAGCTATCAAAGCAGTGGGAAAATAAATCCATTTATAAATCTATTTTAGCTTTTAGCATACACTGTACGATTTACTTTGTCATAAGAAACTGTTAATGCATAAACAAAAGACTTTCTTTTCCTGTATTTGTTAAGATATACAACCACGGAAGTCACGCTTCTATATACTCAGTAAAGAAGATGGATTTAAGAAGGAAAAGAAGCCAAGGGCAATTTTATCAAAATACATTTTACTTACAGGCACAGTTGAAAGAAGCCTTTGAAAATCATCTTTAGATACAGTTTGGCACTTGGTGATTAAGACACAAGATTCTCGGACAACAATCTTGAGAATGTAGTGCAACAGCTCATCATTTAGTCTTTGAAATGCAGGAAAGATGCAAAAAATGTTTATCTAATTAGTGTATATTTTGTACAGCCCATATCAAGTGTCTCTCAAAGCTCTCTCACAAATCACATGAAGCCAAAACAAGAATCTGTTCAATTTGAGATTCAGAGGCAAAGCAAACCAAGGCCAGAACATTTAACAACAAACAGCAACGGATTTCTCCCAACTTTGAACAGGTAGTTTTACTGCTAAAAAGTAACCTAACAGTGATACAGAGAACAATGCCACAGTATTGTAATACAGAACTATCACCTACAGTTACCATATGCATGGTATACATCAAGGAATCCAAACTTAAGTTCATGCATGGAATTCTCAAAAGTTTCCCTTAAAACCCCAAATCACCCCATCTCTTTGGTTCTAATGAAATCCTAACCACTAACACCACAAAGATAGTATTTCAAAAGTCCCACTGCTACTAGAGGTAACAAGTAACTAGCAGAACATTATCCAAGCTTACCTAGAGCAAATAACAGAAACATACAACATGATAAACCGGAGGAAATGGAAGCACACTGTTTTATTTTACCTATAATGATCATCATCTTCACTCCCAAATCTGTTGTTCTGAAGCTGTTCTGCTAGATTTGTTAGGATGACGTCCCGAAGTTGAGAAAGACCACTATTTCTCTCTCCTAAAATGAACGCAAAAATATTTTGCAAAGATAAGCTCCATAAAATGTTGGTTTATTTCCTCAGGTATCTTGCTTCTCAGAAACAGTTACATTTACACCACAACCCAATTGGCTGTTGGTATTATAGACCTAAAACTCACTTTGCACACAGCACTGTTTTAAATTCCAATGACTGTAACACCTGAACACACTGCTATGAAGTAATAAATTACCATGCATCAGCTGCTTCTGGTACAGGCTTCCATTTCGTGCTCAAGGTAGAAAGATTAATATTCTTTCTAATGAGGACTAAAATTACTTCTGGTCATTGTGTAACTGCCAGGTAACATAAACTTCTAAATGGTTCTAAACTATCAGCTAGACCAGAAAAGGTCATTAACACTGACAGACAACAGATTGAAACCTTTCAAACTTAAAGCAGCTGCTTGAGTGAGACTAATTTTCTTTTGTGCCCCAAACACACACAGCCATTCAGAAGGGAGCTTCAGAACCTGAAGCATTCTGTAACTTCCTAGCCCAGCCTGGGTTCAAAACACACCAATACTCCATATTCTGAACTGGTCTTCCTCAAAAGGATAATTGTTTTTGTATTTTATTTTCAATTAGAAATACAAACTCTCACATGCTAATAAGAAATTCTCACCTTCAGTTAAGACCAATTTCAATAAATTATTGATTTCTGCTTCTCCAGGATACAGGATATTTAAACCAGAGCTGAAGAAAAAAAAAAAATTACTTAACATATGTAAGAATGAACAAAATCTTAATGGACTTGTGAAAAAGCAGAACAGATTTCTGGCTTAGTTCCTGATATACCATTTACAATTACCAGGCAATAGCTTCTTCCAATGTAGAAAGAAATGAAGATTACAGTAACTGCAGTATTTTGAGACTCTCTGAAATGTTGAAAATATTACAGACTTCTTTCCTTCCAGACCATCCCCCACCTCCACTCCCCTTTCTAATTATTTCTCTGGTGTAATGCTATAATGGTTTGATAATAGCACGGCAGCAAAGCCTTTGGCTACAGCAAATGAAAATGAGCCCGAATGCAGCAGCCAGAGATGGAGAAATGAAAAGGGAAAAAAAAAAAAAAAAAAGCTGCTTACCTTTGGAGGGCTTCAGGTGTGTAGGGATCTCAACAAGAGATACCCCCACCCCCACTGCCAACCCTTAAATGAGGGCTGGGAACAGGTGGATCCTGGCTCCAACCCTTCTGGTCACTAAGGTACATTGCATGCACCTGAGCTCCCCTGCCTTGGCCCTGCCTTCCCACCAGGTACTCAATCATCGCTTCAGGCTGTGACTTAGCATTTCCACTACATCTGGTATGTCATTAAACTGCTATGTTTTTGTATACTGAGAGAAAAGACTGTTGTGGCCTTCCTACCTCTGGCTCATGTTGATGACGTGATTCAAAGACCAGGAAAAGTTATCATACATTGCAAACTAGGTTTGAGGGTTCTATTGATATCTGAATCCCAGTCAAAAAACAGGAGGAAAAAAAGAAAGATATTACCTACTCCCCCATCTCTGATTTTATACAAGTCATTGAAGGATAGCACACACACACACCAAGAGAAAGAAAAAACACAGATTGATCATCAGAAGATATTGTTCCGCTCAACCTTTGGAGCACTTCCCACTTGAAAGCAGATTACATTTGTGCTTGAGATATTTGAGACAGAACACAAATCTCAAGGACAAGGAATACTCTCGTTTTCATAATATACAATCACACTTCTCACTACCTTTCCTGCACTTAGTCATTCTGCTATTTTTAACAAGTCACAGAAAGGAAATTACACAGCATGAGGCTCAAGAGATGCAGCAGCTAACATGATGTGGAACTAAAGCAGCCATCCTGCTGAAGTGTTTGAAGAAGTGCTGGTGTACCACCCCAATACATAATGCCATACTTCTTCCAAAACAGATTCCCATTTTCTCAGCATAAATCTGTCTCTTTGGACAGTCTTACTACTCCACCCGTGTTTCAACCTGGACCTTCAATCTTACAGCATTCCTCAGGTATTACTCACTCTGCTTCCCTTGGCATTCCCTCTGTGTGGGAGAATTCCAGTGCTGTCATTTGAAATACTGATCTAAAGCTAACAACATTGGCATTACCCTCTCCAGAGCACCAACGAACTATATAAACTAAACATTGAAGATGTTTCACTCACCACTGAAATGGAAAAAACCTCGCTGGAATTAAGCAGCTATATTATAATAAGCACTAAAGAAATAACTCCAAAAGTCATTACACCATCATGACAACAAACACAATTTGCTTTTCTCCACTGATATAGATTAATTATCATCATATTAAGTTGTTCTCAATATTCTTATATTAAAATATAGTTGCCAAATACATCTTGAACATTTGGCTACTGTACCATTATAAAAGCATCTAAGATGCACTTGATGAGGCAGATGTTTACCTTATAGCCAGGCAAACCTCCTTCTGAATCTCCGCACAAATCTGGTCCCTTGGTGCCATCAACAACTGCCAAAGCAATAGGCCCGACCTCCTCACAATGTCTCTGTTTCTTTCAGTTTGTGGGCTGAAGAAAAATTTAAAAACCACCTAAGAAAAAAAAAATTAAACAACAACAACAATAAAAACAATGTAAACTACGTCCAAGTCACCTCATTTTTTGTAGACAGCTTCACAAAATATTTGTCTAGGTCACTAAAAAAAAGCATCAGCCAAAAATGGAATTTGAATTTCCAAACTTTAGCACTCTGGCAGCCCAACAGGGCTTTTTTCTATTTCTATCCCCTGGCAGAAGAAAAAAAAAAAATCAAGTAAATGAGAAACTTCTCAGTATTTCACATTAATCTGTAAAGGTGGCAGTTACATTTCAATTAGGACACTCAAACTACAGGAAGGAAAGATGTCGTTGTACCTGGAAGACAACAAGGATGCAGCGTATTATACAAGTATCTCCGTTCACCATAGCTTTCTCCATAATGTCACAGATACTGCTGAGATGATGTGCTTCGATTGGATGCTGCTTCCCCAAGAAGTTTGTTATGGGAAGATTATTGCTGGCTGCAAGCAGATTGAGTTGGTGGATACACATGGCACCAACATGGTGCAGTAACTGGTTAATAACCTCATTTGTGGTTGTTGCATCCCCTAGGAGAAGAAAATCAGTTTAAACACTGTCTAAAAGAGATTACAGGGTTAGAATTTTCTTCTAAAATGCATTCTATTATCATCATTATCTCTAACATCAGGGCTCCCACCCACATTATAAACAAAAGAGTTATCTGCACTAATGTGATAAGGGTAGCAATAATCTGGAAACTTTCGAGTTTGTCTCTATTTGGTTTTTACTTTCTTAAACCAAAGAGCAGGCAACTCAAACAAGGAACTTTTTCCCAAGGCTTAACTCATGTTTTAATAGAAAGCTTCAGAAGGTAGTTTCTGTGCATTTATTCTATGATGTTTGTATGTTTCACTCTCACTTGGTATAAAATGCCCATCTGCAGGTTTAGCTCACCTTTGGGCTCTGTAATGACATGGCTCACTCCCAGCCTCTGGCAGACACAGTGGAATGCCTGGTTCCCAGGATTACACCACTGATCGATGTAATCATTAGAGCACGTCCATATCATGTTATTCATAGTATCATAACAGGCACCTGAGGAACACATTTTCCACACCAAATTTTAGAATTAAAAAAAAAAAACACACGCACACCAAAAACCAGACTAAAATACTTCTATAGCAAATAGAAATCTAATGTATTTGCTTTAAAAATTCTGTCATGTGACACTGCAATTTAATAATAGTGCCCTGTGGTTAACTGGTAATAGTTTTAACCAAAACTGATGGTTTGCGTGATGCAAGTTGTTGAAAGTGGTAAACCTACAGAGACTCATCTCCTTAAAGTGTGTAGGGTTTCCAAACACAAGCAGGTCTGTAACAGTAAATGTAAAGGGATAAGTGGGCTATAGACATGAATGGCTCGATGACAGCATATTCTAAAAGCTGTTAAAAATAACATATCTGTGCAGCTGTTTCAAATAACGAGGTCTCCAGTAGCAGTAGCTAACATGACATTTCCTCAGGAAATTATGAGCTTTCAAAAACAAAGTTTACAAGATTTCACTACAGACACAAAACCTCACTGTCTGCAGAATCCATCACTGTGAATTTATAAATCCGACTAGTTTAAGGATGGGATATGTGTAGTTCTTGAAAACAGATCTACCTACCAAGTCCTGGTACCAGAGCACCACGTCCAAGTGAACTTCCTGCAGCATCAATGAGATCTGCTCGGCTTGTGAACTGCCCATCCGAAATATTGAACACCAAGCTTGAAGCAAGAACTGCACAGAACAAAGTCTCCCATTAATTTCTGACAAGTTGATTGCTTATCATGAAGGACTTAACCTGCCAGAAATGCACCTGACTTACTTTTTAAAGATGACAAAGCACTTGTTCCTCCAAAGAGTGAGCGTGTTGCAGAACTGCCTGACCCTCCTGGGGGTGGGACCAACATCACCAGGTATGTTCCACATGTGTATATCGGAGTCTTCCTTAACATTTTCAGTGGCAGCCCGCAGCTTGTGTTAGCAGCTGAAATATTCAACAGGAATCAAATCAGCATTGTATGTCTTCATAACATTAAAACCTTAATAACAGCAGCAAACAAGAAAGAATGCTATTTGGGACTTTAAACAAATTGATACAGAAATTGATGTAAACTATACTTGGCAGCATTTAGAAGTCGTGTGTAGGGGCAGCTTCATAATCCCACACATTCAGCGTTAATTCCCAGAACGATATAAGCAATTTCACAGGTTATTTAACTAAAGAGAATGACTTAAAAATTAATAAAGGTAGCAATTTCTGGTTCCAAACCTGGAAAATTATGAGGCTAAAATACAAGTACAAATAGAACTGTTATAAGAATCATATGGTACTACGCATATTGAAGGCGGTTTTAGAGACTTTAAGAAAACATAAAAAGACCATTTAAGACTCACTAGGCATTTACTATTTTAAGTCCTCCTGCTCCACATGAAATGTATACAGTCATAACGATCGAACTCCTGCCAGAGCTGATCAACACTTTCCTGAGCACCGACTAAAGAACTGGACAAGAATAACTGCTTATCCTTCTTTAGCACTCTCCTTGTAAACTGGCAAAATACAGCATTTAAAATAGCTCTTGAAGCTAAATCTTTGCCAATTTCCCTGTAAGAATATTTATGTCCTGTATAATTTGTTTTTATGAAAATACCTCTAGTTGTTTAACATTTTAGAAAGCAAGCTCATTTAGTTTCAGATGTATACATGAAAGAAGAGAAGCAATGGGCAAATTGGATAAAATCCTAAGGTTCTCTAACTTGGTAGTTTCAGCAGATCCATAAGAGAATACCCCAAAATTTTGCAAACTACCTCAAAAAAGCAAAATTACTTCAAAATTTGTAACATTCAACTTTCACAGGAAGCAAGAATTTCATCTTCTAAATGGCAGTCCATTTTTACATAACAATTCAAAGTCCAGCTGAACTAGCAACATAGAAATATGGTTTTCCATTTCATCACACATGGCATAATCCAGTCCTATAACTGAATATATAACCAAAAAGGGCACCACATATACCAGTACTCCTCTAGTTTTTTTCTTCTTCAACTTTTCCCACTAATTGAGCAAAGGAACTTTTAATTCAAACAAGAAACAAACACTGCACATCCATCTCAAAGACTTAATATGGAAAAAATGCACACAATTTTTGACAGCTCCTCAAGAAATCAGTGCTTACTCAAACTGATATTACGCACTAAGAAACAATACATGAAGAATTCCTGAGTCAAAATCTCCACTGACCTGCTTGGTCCTCTTTTAGAGTATTAGAGATGGTAGAGCCAGTGAGAGCAGCTAATGTTGCTGATGGGGAGGCTCTGTACCTGGACAGCCTGCTCAGAAGCATCTCATTAATACTCTTTGCAGATTCACCTTCCTTTCGCATTAATATAATTCGTTCCTGTAGAGGATTTGCTATACACACACCATTTTCTACCTATTAAAAATGGAGTAAAGAAAAAAAAAAACCTTTTAGATATTAAGTTCATAGGATACAAATAACCTAAAATGAATAAGGTATATCAGGTAGGGATACAGATATAAACCTTGATGCCAAATTTCTTAGGGAAAAAAAAGCGTAATTTCAGTTGTCAATATCAGATGCCCACCAACTGCTCCACACTTTCCTATTTAAGTCTTTAGACTGAGGTGTTTCACTGTCAAATTAAAATACACACACACAAATGTATGCATGTAAGCGTGCATACACATATGGACCTATATATAAATGCACAGATATATAAATGTATGAAAACAAAGGCCATTGAGAGAAGAAGGTGATCAAACTATTGATAGGTTTCTCCAGATTCATTTTGAAATGCATTTGGTTTTACACTAAAACCAATGATTGCCACACAGCGTGAAAACATTTCAGGCTATAAAATACAGAGCAGATAAAACAAAGTATCTGCAACTTGTGGGAACAGATTGACTTTTAACACAACGAAGCAGATCCATTGTATGCAATGCTTTAAATCTTAGTACACCGTCTCAGCATAAAACTTAATTGCTAGTTATAATAAAGTATGTTTTACATTACAAGACAATTCCTACTGTGAGCATGATAGTTGTATGCCCTCTGAAGACAGAATTGAGCAATACACCTTCTGTTTTGTTATACTGTAAGCACATAATAAAACACTATTCAAATTACATCTATCAATATTAAAACCCAGTATTTTGTATTTGAAAATGTTGATACTCAATTGAACAGCAGTCATGCTACCAACTCACAGAAGACACCTAAATTTGCTTACTATAAGTTCAAAAACATCCATAAAGACAGAGTGGCCTTTTGGTGTTTTCTCATTGAGGCTTGCAGGAGACCAAATCCAGTAGAAATATGTACCATCTGAAGAAAGATGCACGGTGGTCATAGTACTGCCAACTGGGAAGTGATTTACTGGCATTGGGATTATTTGACACACCTACAAGACAGGGACAGCATCTTAGTAGTTTTTACATATCAGCAGCTTCTTAATAAAATCAAACAAAGCCAACCCATAAAAAGCTTCTTGGTGGACATAACATGACGTGCATTTGTTTTGAAGAGCTATTGTGCAATATTTGCCAAGTGGGTGTACTGCATACAAACCCCTTGCAGATCTAAACAGTTAACAAACCTAAAAATGAAAGCATTCCTTTAATGATTGAAAGCATACCCACAATACCAAAAGGAAAATACACGTGCTAAAAAACCCACTTTCTGCAGCTTCTCTGAAACATAACTGAAACTTTGGAAGAAAAGGAGAATTCAAACATTGTTTCAGGAAACATACATAGGATATAAATACGTGCATTCATCCTTAAAACCACAATGCAAAAAACAACAACATAAAAAAAACAAACCACAAAGTAAACAAAGTACTCATTTTACAAAGGATGACTAAAGAACACAATTAAATCAGAAACAATACCTGAATAACGAGCTGTTCAGGAAGCATATGTTTTGAGTTAAAGCCAAAGTCCATTTTTGCTACTGTTTGATTGTTTTATATGACTGTACCACATTCTGTCTCTTACACTACTACAATAATACTTTATATATCTATAGATGTGTATGTTCATATACACATATACAATAACAAAGAGGAAAATCCATAATAACTTACAAGTTTCCTGCAATGCAATTTTTAGATTGGGGTTTCACAAAGGCAGCTTCACAAAGCAAGAGGCAGAAATATCAGCACCACACTAATTAAGAGTTAGAAGTGACTGCGACAACTCCATGTTTCCTTGCACTAACTGTGCCATGCACATACTAGCTGTTCCTTTTACCTGAAGGGTATGCTGATCCACAACCTGGAAAAGGGAGTGAGGCTTATTATCAAAAGAGACAGGCCGATGAAGAAGTTTGCTGTTGCCAAAAGCAACCCACCCAGCCTCCAGCTCCTCATTTCGGCAGTAGACAAAACCTCTGGGAAAAAGAGAAAAAATAAATAAATAGAAGTACATTATAGCTCTTTAAAACTCTGCACTTCTTGTTTGTTCTTCTAAGAACTCACAACCACATTCCGGAACTTTGAACTTAAATTCAAGTCATTTTAAGTCAGCAATTTCCGCTGTAAAGGTTTTAACCATAAGAAACCTCATGACTTCAAGCAATAAAGAAGCAAGGCAGTACTGTTAGTTACAGCTGCACTAATCATTTCTACAATGAATAGCATAATTAGAAAACAAATACTTACAAACCCACTAATTGTACAGCTCTACATAAAAACTAGTCTCTACTACATCCCTCTCAGCAAAGAATAAATCAACTTTTATATATATATATATATATATATATATACACACACATACATACACACACACACATATATACACACATACAACTACTCTGCTACTACAACTCTTTGCAGGGGAGGCTGAGCTGCTTCGTCACCAGAGGTCACTTACAACCAAGTTATCCTATAATTGCAGAGAAAACACTCTCAAGAACTACAGATGAGATGACCAAAATGTTAAATAACATTCAATGAAAACGCAAAACGTGCTCTAGTCCTGTTACTTCTAACATCTGAGAGATTTACCAAAATATCAACTTTTTTTTTTCCCAAATGGATCTGCAGAATAGCAAATACTCATCTATGTTGTCACTCACCGCAAGGTACCATGTAATCCAGATCCTAATTTGCTTATTCCTCTTCCCACTGAATTTGTTGTATAAAGGTAGAGGCCATCTGCTGCAAGACAACGTCCTAAGTCTGCATCTGAACCAGGAAGAAAGAACAGAGCAGGGATTTTCCATGTAACAAGCAACACTAGAAATTCTCCATGGTTCTTATTCTCCTGCTACAGCTACAACAGCAACTGAAAGCCAACAGATGCTCACAGCAAGCCACAGTTGACAAGTTAGAACTACTTCTTTTAATACTGAATTTATTATTCAGTGTTCTAAGAGATACTGTAGCACAGTTAAAGTTCAGTTCTTCTTACTGCAACTTCTTTACCTTTCCCTCACCCCTTAAAGGGGCATTTGGATCACACACAACTCACGCAAACAATACAAGGTTAACTTCCTAGTGATACCAAATAAACCAAACAGGAATTAGGGGCTGGTCAGCCAGCTTCTTCTTTTGAGACAATAACTGACATCAGTATAGTTCTGAACATGATTCAAGCGGCCATCACCTATTTCTGGTGAATTTCTATTTCCTGCTTTGTGCTCTCATGTCAGCATTAAGACCACCCATCTTCTGCTATTAATTAAATAATTTTAATAATGTTAGTACTACTTTAAACAGAAGCTTGTGCCATAGGTTTAAACTGGCTTTCCTGCACTCCATTCAAAACCACAAGTACTGTAGGAGCCAATACCCAACACCATGCTTAGGAACACAGGATTAAGCAACAAAACTCATTTCAGGTGGAAAATTCCCTTAAATATAAACCAACTTGGGCATCTGCTATTAAACTCTTTCAGAACAACCCAAAGGAGCAGAATATAATGCTCCTTTTGCAACAGGTAATGTTCAGAATCCAGGACTGGAAGGAAGATTAACATACAAGTTAAGATACAAGTACAAGGAAGATTAATGCCTATGTAAGCCCTTCTGCTCAGGACAACTGCCATTACCATAACATACTGCTTGTGGGAAAGGAGTAGTATGATTTTGAGCCTTGATCTAATTTCTGGTACAATACCACACTTCTCTTCCAGCCAGTAAAATGCCCCTTTCACCTCTGAACTCTGCTAAAATTAAGACAAAATGTCTTTCTGTCACAGCTCCGTCACTCAGAAAACAGTAATTACTGACAATCAAGAAGGGACACACAGGACAAAGCTTTGTAACAGAGATGTCAATAAACCGTTTCAGTCAACCTATTTAAATTCACATAATTTCCACAGTCATCCAGGGAAACAAAAAAAGGCACTGAACTTGTACTTCTAAAAATAAACATGCCCTGCCAGTGATAGCTACTGAATACAGGGATACTGCACGTGACAAATAAATTACACTCACTGAAAGATTAATGAGGGGATAATGTCCAAAAATCAGTTCAACCTCTCTGAAAAATTCCCACTGAAATAAGGGAGGGCCACCACGGCTACAGCTTTTGATGGTTTGCTCCATTTAGAGCACTAGAGCAGTTAAAAAGGCACCTGCCCTGCAGCAAGCACAAAGTAACTCTTCAGACACCTAACAGCTTGTATTTTAAAAGCTGCACTAAGACCAATGCAACCTCTTCATCTTAATTCAAAACAAGATATTTTCTCTTACCTGATCCCCAAGCCAACTTATAAAAAGTCATTTACATATTCTAGTTAGATTAGCTTGATAAGAGTTGAGTTGACAAGCTAAATAACATACACCGTTTAGTACTTCTATATATGGTCCATGTTTCTTAAAACTTCAGCTTTGAATGTACAGACTCTGACAACAAAGTGCCCGGGCTGCTGCTGCCCTCCCACTCCTTATCTATCAGGCTTCTCTCTCCCTTCTAAGCCGTTCAGCTTTCAGTTACCTGACCTGTACCGTAGCTGCTTTTACACGACTTCCAACAGAAAAGATGAAATCCTTTTCAACTCTACAGCCCTACATCATTTTATTTTTTAAATAATTAGCACCACAAAAAGCATTTTTATCCTCTTCTGCTAATAGTGACAGACACGAAATAATTCACCTTTATTTTCACCACTGGAGCCACTGTTGGCATCAGGTGCAGGTAACATGTCTTCAAAGCCCCAGGACACTATATGCTTTCCTCCAAGCAAACAAGAAGGTGAGCCAGGACCTCCCTCCAAAAGCAACAACCTTTAAGCACAAAACAAGGTAAGATGCACAGAGAACAGCCATAACAAAAGCTACCTTCAACAAAAGTTTACATGAAGTTTTATTCATTTTAAAGCATTTTTTTCTTCTGTGAGAGGACAGAAGCTACTTCAAGGAATCATCAGCATTTTACCAAACAAGTTACTGGATCCTTTTAGGTTTGACTTTCTAATGTCTTCCTTGTTTAACTGAAGAAATTCCAATCTTTACTACAGCTTTCATAAACCCTAAAGCATTTTCATTACATTTAAAGACATTTATCTGTAAATGCATTTATCAATTATCAGAGCTGAGGTAGAAGTGCTACAATTAGAAAAGTCACTACAAACCTGTATAACACATCAGCCACAGGCAAGGTTCCCAGATCGGTCTGTTTCTGTAATAGATGCACTGTATGAACAAAGGTTTTCAGCGACCCTCTAAAAGGATAAGAAAGACATGAATTAAAGATGTCTATTGAAACAAGACTGAAAGCACACAGACAACAGCATCTATGTAGAATATAATATCCAGTACCATAAAGAGAGAGTAACCAAGATATTTCATCAAGATTCTTTACTAATTTGCATTTCTTTTCTGGTTGATTTTCATTCTTTTGTAGAGGAAGAGAAAAGAGGAAGAGAGGGTAACATAAAGGAAGAAGGATGCTGGCTAACTGCCAAACTAAGTCACACTGTCTTTTTGGAAGAGGATGAAGCACCATGCAGGTAGGGAGATCAGCAACTGTGTGACAAACAACACGTTCAGTAAAAGCCTTCTAGGCATGTAATAAAATATCTCAGGTTTGCAAATATTATAGGCAGCTACTTTCAGTATTTCTTGTTGCTGACTGAGCACTTTCAGATCTTCAAGTACAATATGTGGGTCTTCCTGGGACTGAGGCACAGCATTACTAAGAGCTGCTGCAGACATAACCCAGAGATGGCTTTCTTGTGTAAAACAGAAAAGACTTAAACTCATTAGTTTATTATCATGAGTTCGATTACATTACTTCTGAACACAAAGTTGGAAGCTCTTTCCCTTCTGAAGTGATGGATCAAAACGTATACAAGAACCAGATAGCTACTAGAGCAAAATTAAACGCAAGCAAAAATCATTTCTTATCCTTTATAGAAATACGTTGCTTTAAAAATTTCACCATGGTATTTACAAGCAGATGGAGTTTGTAATTCTAATTATAGCTCTTGTTCATTCGTCTGTTGAATTCTTTTCTTTGGAGAACTTACGAAATCCGCGTGCTAACAAAGAGGGAAACTCAGTTTGTTGTGTTTTGGTTTTTCTCCCCCCAGAAATAGAGGTATTTGAAATATATCTACTTTACAGTTTCTGTTTTAAAGGTCAGGGTATCAGAAAAAATGCCATCTTCTGAAAGATGTGCTGGCTTTATTTCCAGGCACAACAGCCTAGCTAAAAACAAGAATCTCAACTGTGCCTTAGCTATGACAATAGCTGCTTATGAATCGATTTCTTCAGCAGCATGACTGCTGAACTGAAGAGATCCCTACCAAGCACTCTACTGAATGCAGCCTTCTGCTTTCTGTCACACACAGCCAGTCATGGGTCCTTAACTCTAACAGCCGCCATCTCCTCATCCACCTCCAAAACCACACTTTCCCCACTGCCATTTTCAGCTGTGTGCTCTCACAGATAGACCTCAGCTTGAAGAAAATTGACGCTGAATACTTCAAAGCACCTCAATTAATTATTTAAATCCATATTCACCCTGCTGCTTTATTCTTAGTAACACAAAACACAAGATTGCAACCAGGAATCTCAACAATTATCTCATTTTGAAGACTTTCTCTTTATAATGGGTACCCAATGCACAAAATACCTATTTAAAGGAAAAATGCAGGGCTTTCACAGGTAAACAAAGCACGTCAGATATTGCACCTCCACAAGCAATGCAAGAGAGATTTGCAAAGGAAATACAAAATCAACTTCCATTTCCAAAGCACTATTTGAAATTTAGCTTTTACAAATTCAACCAAAAACAAAACTGCCATAATTCCTGAAAACTGACACCTGGGGGAAAAATATGTACATACATACATATGTATACTCTTTACAAAATCCAAATCCAACTTACTGAGTATTTTTTCCAAGCACGTTGATTTTAGGAAAGGTAGCTGCCAATGCAAAATAACTTGCCATGTGAAGTAAATTCCTTCATTACAACAAGTACACTGGAAATAAAGTGCCTTCCATTTGAAGAAACTATTTTTTTTTTTTTAAAGCAAGCTGTGACAGCTCCTGAGAACTTCAACATCTTAAATCAGTTAAACTTGACAGACAAGGCTGCAATCTAAGAAACATTAAACATGATGGCCAAGATTGCTGTGCAAGAGCTAAATGTAGTCCTGTCCCCCTCCCCAAGCCCAAACCAATAAGAAGAGAGAATCTGTATTAAAAGCTGTGATGGCCATTTTGTCCTCGATCACCCAGTGCTGTGCTAAACACACACAGGACACGGGATAGTTCAAACTATACTCATTGAATTCTTCATAGGCAACCAAATGAAAAAACGTCTCCAGATGCTTCACAAGGCAACAGTGAAATCTGAAATGAGTTGTCCTGAATCTTACCAGCAATACTTTCTACAGCCAAATGAAGAAAGATTTATAAGCTACAGGACTAACAAGGCAGTACAAAGGGCAAAGGGACACAACTTTCCTCCATGACAAAAACATTTGGAACTCTTCCTAGAACAGATTGTTGCAGCAGAAGCAGCACTATGCACATTTCTAACCTAGATCCTTCTGTTTTACGTATGTTGAACACATGAAAAAATAAATACTTAGTTTGCCAGTTTCACCCTTCCCATACCAGTACTTAAGTGTTAGGAAAAGACAAAAGTAAGCAGCAAATGAATGTCAACAGTGTGAGCACATCATTTTTGATACTTATGTTTAAGTATAAACGCTATTAATACCATCTCAATCCAGTTTCCTTACCTTGCACAAGCCAAGGCAACTAGGGCAGCAGCAGCATTTTCCTTTTGCTTATATGGAATCTGATGACCTGAAGCAGAAGTTTCTTCCAACCACGAGCACAGCAAAGACTCTATCCCATTGAGACAGTCAGCTGGCTCCTTAGTCAAGCTCAAAGGCTGGCAGTCTCGAAGGCAATTCAATAGCACCTCAGCGGTTATGTTACAGAGAGAAGGGTCTGTTCTACTTTGAGACTGAATGAGGGGAAAAAACCAGCAGAAGCCCCATTCGTGAAGTAAAGGGCGCCTGCTCAGGCTGCTGTAACAAGCCTTGACGTTTGAGTAAGGCCAGTGCTTCTTCATCCCCTGAGCTCTCCCGGTCATGCTGCTCCTCCAATGCTAGCTGCCGCTGGGCGTTCCAGAGTCCTCGCAAAGCGTTCAGGCGGTACTCCAGCAGTCGAGCATAAGCATTGCTCTGGTTTCCACACACAGACCGTAAGCGCTCAGCTAGCTCTGTCGGGTTCTTGGTCTCAAACGTAAGTATCTGAAAGGAAGAAAAATGGTATTTATACAGGTTTTGTTTTTCTTACAGACAAACAACACGTGCCTGCAGAGGACAGCCGGTCTGGGTAGCACACTGTGAGGGACTGGGGGATTTTTGGGGTGTAAGAATAAAGCTCAACTGGAGGCCAAAGAGCAGGGAAGTGGCATGCAGGCTGTTACTGCTGAGTCAGCACTGCCACCGAAGCCCAGGATTTAAGCTGTTAACTTTCAATTGTGATGCGAAAAGAGTACAGCTTTTAAACAAAAACATGTATGAAATAGCTTAGAGCTCCACTGCAATAGATTATGATTTTTTTTTTTTTAATTGAGACAATTCTGCTAAGAAATTCAAGGACTGAGTGACGGTGTTCAAAGCCCCTCTGTGAAAAATAGCCAGTCAATATCGTTACAATATTCTGTAATAAGAATCTGTACATTTTAGTTCCAGGACTTTCCAAATCAAAACACCATCAGTTCACTAAAACAAACTCACAGTTTTGTTATGTGCTCTCCCCACCCTGTTCCTCCCCCTCCTCAGTTTTATCATATTGCAATGAGATATCTTTCTCAAAACATTTCCAGTTGCTGCCATAGCTTAAAACCCGAAAGCCTCCTCTGCTCATCATTTCAGACAGAAGAAAGAGGCCTTCTTGGCACGCCTGAGCAAAACGGGAGACAAAGCTGCAACAGAAAACAAGTAAACCATGACAGAAAGAAACATACTTATGGGTTAGTACCTAGCCTGGTGCTTGAATGAGCTCACAATTCAAGGTAATTTACAGACAACTTCTCCCTTTACAACAGCTGAGATCAGCAAAGCCGCTTAAGCTCTGGCAACCCCAAGGAAACAATGAGCTCCACACTTCCTGATACTTTGGATGCATTGTCCAAAGGGCTTCTGCCTGCACAGCACACCGCTCTCATCCACCCTCACACACACCTCTCAGCCCATTTTTATGCTACAAATCCATCCTACCCCCATCCCACGGTAGCTGTATAGAATACGAAACAGATATTTATGACTAACTGTAGAACTATGAACAGCTTGATAAAACACTTCAGGACAAATCACATCTGCCATTTCTACCAACACCCTCACTACAGTCAGTGAAGAAGCTTTTCAGTACAGCCCAAACACTCCCCACTAGAGACATGAGAAGTTCACTTTAAAGTGCAGTTCACATAATAATTACGCTTCAGTAGATGCTAGGATTAAGCTTCTTAAAACTCAAGAATCTCTTTTTATTAATTTCTTCAAAGAGATTAAGAATATTAATTCCTAAATCACATATATTTAGAATAACTACCTCCCATTAATTTGTGTGTTCTATTGTCTCAAAATTAAGCTTAATTATTTTCTATTATAGATGCAATCACACTCAAAAGCAGTTTGCTTCTGACTTTCTTGAACTGTACTACATAGGTGATGGATCCCCAGCTAAGCAGTAATAAACTACAGCAGTGGAGGAAAAAAGAATCAACATTTTCAGCTAAAGGAAATGCTGACGAGGTCTGTGACCTCAGCTTTACTAGCAGCAGAGATGCCACAAAAGACAAGTTGCTATGCCTAGTTGGCTTTCCCTTTAGATTGTCCCTTTAGATTGCAATAAGCACTATGGCTATGAATCAGCAGTTTGCCTTTGGCTTCCCCCCTTTCGACAGACACAGAGGAACCCCATAATCCATGCCAGGTTGCACTTCTTAGCTTAGGCACAGCATTTTAAGCCATTTTAACCCACTGTATTGGCCAGAGGTGAGTGCTTAAAGCTACCTCCAGAAAGAGCTTTAAGACCAAATTTTCACACTGACAGGCAGTAACAAACAACTTGGGAACTTTCAGGGTTCAAAGGTACTCCTTAAGATCTTACTGTGCACCACAGACCACCCCAATTCTCACTGGTTATCCAAACACCCCTCCTGACCTGACACAGACAGAGCTTCAGCTGCTCTGTGCCACACACACCGCTTCCCTTCGCAGTCTGAAGGCTTCACAACAGACCCACGACCCTTGCTGAGGTTTCCTCGGTGCACTGACTACTTTTCTTACATCCCCAGGCAAAGCTTGTTATCCTGAAGCCTATTTGAAGTCAAAGCAGATTAAAGCAAAATGCAAGAAGAAAACAAATAAACATTCACGAATTCCAAAGCAGACAACACAACTACCACTGCTTAGAAAAGAAACAAAATCTGTTCCAAAATAACTGACAGGAAGAGTAAGAACAGAAAGGTCTCTCCCATCCTTTTCCCAGCTGACTTACTGCACACCTCACTGGCATGTGGATGCCATTCCAAATACCTCTAGCCCCAGGCTGTACCCACTGGAGGGTTTCTTCTGGCTATAAAAAGGGAGGTTTGGCAGAGTACACCAGATTTTAACCCCTCCAGCAAAACTTAACCCTTCTGCCCCAAATTAGCTTATTTTCTTCCTATCCAGGATATGAACTGACCATTCTCTTTGTTAAAATAAGCACAGAGTCATTCTCCTACAGACACACGTCTGTTACACCTTGGATCTGCATTTCCCTATACAACACTTGGGAAGACCTCAGAAGCAAACGGACCCCAAAAACTGGCACAGCACAAGCAGACACCTGGACCTGCAAATCACAGAATATGAAAATCAGGGAACAAATCACTGCTTTGCCATAGAACAAGTTACCCAAGTACCTACTTACACCTCAAAAGACAGTCTCTAACAGAAATGGAAGCTCAACAGTAACACCATCACACTGTTGTCAGAAACAAATGAAAGATTTGTATGTATGTGTAAGGGAAGGTCACAAAATAAAATCTGGACGTACAGTTTATGATCAGAACTGCTGAAAGAAAACTTAAATAGCCACACTACAGAACAGCACATGTTAATACTCTAAGAAAATAAGGGCACGAGGAAGTGAAGATGCTGAGTGTAAGTTAATAATACCACTGTCATTGTAAAAAGACAAACACAGAATTGAGGAAAAAAAATTAAAGTCTTAAGAAGATTAAAGTAGCTTGTAGTTCAATTTCTGCTTTTAGATAAGACATTTTGTTTAGCAACACTCAATAGCATTAAACAAACAAAAGAATCAACCCTATAATAGAAACGGAAAGTTATAAAGAATAGCTGCTGAGGAACAACAGCAAGTGAAGTGTCAGCTACTTCGCAAGCATTCACTAATCAAGATGCTAGAATTGGGGAAGAAATAAAACAGCATCAATTTTTAAGCTCCCTGTCTAAATGTGATTCTGTAAGTAGGATAAACATCACCTTGGTACCTTTTGCAAATAAGAATTCTGCTCTTCAGTCACTTTGAAAACACAGCTCCTGCACTGTGACTGCAATCATTACCTATTTAACAACTTTAAGACAGCTCTCAGTCAGCAAAACTGCCCTGAAAAGTTTGTCTGATTTTCAAAGGCTGAGGTTTAATGGCCTGAAGTCACCTATCAACACTGTGTTACTAAGAACTTAATTGTCACTACTTTAACTTTACACTAATCTTGTTCTTGCTGATTATTATTTAATATCTTATATCAATTTTAATAAATATTTTCATAAGAAAATGGTCGATCCAAAAGTTCAACATTCAGTTCATCGATACCTTCCTCAACACCAAGAGGCACAGAAGGACCCACTTCAGAAGACCAGCGATGGGTAGCACAGCTCCATTCCCACTGCATCTAATTTCTGCCCCGTTTCATACAGGACAGAACTTCCACCAGAGACTTCTGCCCATTACGCAGTACTTCCATCGCTGGAATTCACTGCCACGGTAAAGTGCTTCTCCACCAACTGCAAACATGAGACATCCTACAATTAAGACACGTTAATCTACATGAAGAGCTTTAGCCTGAGGTTTTATGACCCCATTAAGTAAATTTAGAAGTGAGCTGCCGCTAAAAAGCAGCTCTTTCCTCCAGCTAAGATCCCGGTCCCCTTACGCTGTGCCTGGTGCTGGCAGCAGTGCTTGTGCTCTCACAGCCCCCAGCCCCTACTTTTTGGATGGTTTTGAAGCCAGGCTTTTTGGCTTAGATCAGATCCCAGGGGTTCCCAATGGGCAAAACAGAAAGGAGCAGAATGGAAAAGAAGAAAATACACGGCCAACAACAGATGTGAATGAGGACTTCTTCCAGCAGCTCTACCAGCACACTTCTTACAATGAGTCTCAGGCTGAGCTTCTGCTTTCATTCTGCTACGCATGGAACTGCTGAACAATGAAGCTGTTCACACAAAGGTGGATTTTTCTCCTAAAGTTATAAAAGCTGTCACTCACAATACATACATCCAAAACAGCATTTAATTATTTTTCTGCATAATTAAACTAGCTGAACTTCGCACACTCAGGGAGCAACTCTTTGAAGACAGAAGTACATTTGCTGTATCAATTACACACGTGACACCCCCTGAGCATTAAATAAGCATCACCCCCATCTCATGGGAGGAACAAACAGCACAGAAAGGCAGAAACAACGTGGAAATCATAAGATATATTTAAAAGATGCATGAATAAAAGTTAACTGCGTTACTTTCACCACCATGTTACAGCTATAAGGTCATTTCTCATGTGCCACAGCATTAACATAGGAAGCACTGCTTGCTTACTTGGTTCTTTTGACTCCAGAAATACAAATAAAATCATATAGGGAAGAGAGAATCCCAAGATTTATAGATTAGAAGACAAATACCTCAGGTGGCAGTTAAGATACTCAAAGAAACTGAAATACGTATCACAAATCAAACTGCTCCCATAACCACCACTGGATACGTCCTCCAGGCCTCTGCTCTGTCACTCAGCTGGTACCAGCACTTCTGCTGACAGCAGCTTCTGCAGGCACACAGTAGGAAGCCATCTCTATGAAAACACTGCCTTCATTTCTCCTGAAACGTTTTTCCAAGCCCTCTATTGGCTTTTTGTTTGATATGCCTGAATGTTCAGAAGGTATTTATATGTGTACAAACATTTTCAGCCTGGTGTTTTAGATACTGAAATGTAGTTTCTCAGGTGCTACCCCATACTTACATCGCGCAGTCGGAAACTACACCACAAAGATGCACCTTCCATTTAAAAAACAGAAGTTTCAAAGCCTGTTCCAATTATTTTTATCTTTTGCTGCAAGAAACGTTAACTGCATCACCTTGTTCAGGAATTCTATTGATCCCTCATCTTGCATATAGCAGTACAGCTTTTTCACTCAGCTAGAAGCACAAACTTCTCCCTCCTGTGAAGGTACTGGAAGCCTCACTGCACTCTGAAATAAGCACTAAGGAAAGCAATCTCCTAACACATACACAACAACGTACCAAACCATCTTTTTGTTCCTTGGTATCTGAAATGAATCAGAGCACAGGCAAACCATAAACAAAACCTGTAAAGTAAAGCAATGTTTCTTTATTTGTTCATTAAAACACTTACGTGTCTCTTATTTAATTAGAGTAAAACGTCAGATAAAGAAAAATCTTTGTCATTTAAACATCTGAGAGCACAGACCACTGGAATACTCAGCTACAATTGGTAAGAAGCACTAAATTTGGGGAAATACGTTTGCAGAATTTCCTTTCAGATGATATTTTCTAATATTTCCCTACCAGGAAAAATAAAGTAACTCAAACAAAAAGGCAGTATACTGTATAGGAAGTCTGAATAAATTCACACAGGCCATAATAACTGATAACAAAACCAGCAACTCTGCCGGAGATTAAATCACACAAAATTGGTGGTTTATACAGCTATAATCTGATGAAAGTGAGCTTGGAAGGAAAGTGAGCAACATTTCAGAGAGCTCTCAGGCAGGAAGCGAGAGACATACAGCGATACCTACAAGAAAATGATTCACTCCTCCACAAAAGTAACAGCCAAGGCTCACACCTGCAAGGCTATCTGCCCTTGCAGAGCTAACTCCAAGACCCATCCACTGGTATCACACTGAAAGCTATGAATGCTCTCAGAGGAGTGCAGAAGCGTTTGAAGGGGTGGCTGCCAGAGGCAGGGCTGGGAGCATGGCCTGCCCAGCTGACACGTCTGCATCCCCAGCAAGAGACCACAACCCCAAGGAAGGTCACCCCCTTTGCACAAAGGCAATTGTTTATGCTGACACTGGAGGTTTTTAGCTTGTCAGAAGGGAAGCTTGTAGATGCAAGCAGGGTCACAACTAGAAAGATTTGGGAAGCACTGACCTAGATAATTACAGAGAATTACCCTCTCCTTCAGCAGTCAGAAGTGAAAATGTTTCTGCCAGCCCATGAGCAAAGTGGGTGAAAGTTCCAAGTTTAGCAGATACCTCCAAGTCATCACTGTCACATCCTGTTCCAATACTGCTGGACTGGTCCCTTCAGCTAACCCATCTTCAGCTAACGGCTAACCCAGACAGAAGAAGGAAAACCATCTTTATTTTCACACCTACACGTAATTAACGATACCTATGAGCAGCACAGTGACAACCGCTCAGTGGCATCTCACGTTCTGTCCTACAATACTGGAGTTGACAGGAACCAAACTATGAGACGAGGACAGAAATATATGATCCAGACAGCTACAGACACTGGAAGTGCTGCTCCTACCTCATGTAGTACAAAGGAAGAGAAACCAGATACCCAAACGACTGCATTAGGCTGGTAAGTAAATTGAAGTATACAAGTCACAGAAGTGGAATGGCACATTAAGGTATTCTACTTTATATTGTGACTATGATTTAAATATTTGTCTTTCTTCCCACCTATTTCTTCATAGAAAAAATAACTGAAGCTATCACCAGTTAAGCTGAAAAAATCACTGATGCTGTGTATTTAAAACTAATGGAAACACCAGACAGAAATCTGAAGATCAGGAACATGTCCTCTTTAAATGGCAGGATGACAGTGGTCATGTTCGTCAGCTCAATGAAACCGTCTATAAACAAGTGAACGTTGTTTACCATTTTGTTATAGTCTGTATGTTCAATGGCATTCTTATTACATTGCCAAGGGTTACAACAATTTGTATTGCTGGCTTTCTCATAAGACGTAGCACATCGACTCCTGGCACAACAGCAGACCAAGCTATGTGGTTGAAGGGACTGATGCCTCCAGACAGCCCATACTGGGGTTAGTGGCTCTGTGAAAGACATCGATTGGGAAGATTCCTCAAATGCTGCAGTTTCCATTGCAGCACCTGAAGGAACAGCTCACCTTCCATTAAGCTGTCCCTCCTGAGCAGGCAGAGATGGGGCAAAGTGTCCTGGCAACCGCTCAGCTGTTAATCAAGTAAGGCTGTCTCCAAGAAGCAGATCTCACGCACTTTGAAAGTAATTCCTCAGTACAAAGGGCACAAAGGCTTGCATAACTGGTAACTAATCTAGCTCTCTTCCTGACTGGATCTGATTGGGAAACCCATACCAGAAGCAGCTTTTATATGCACATCATTATAATCTATTGATATTTAATACATATGTGCATACACATTTTATTTATATATATATATATATATATATATATATATATATATATATATATATATATATATATATATATATAAAATATACTTAGCCCTTTCGGTTTTGGTACTATATCTTTGCAAATATGTTGATGATCTAAAAATACAGTATATAGCATTTATGCTACGTAAAAATTAAAAGTAAGAAATAAATGACACTTAAAACTGAATGGTATCTCTAGAACAAGTTACCTTCATGTCAAGGAGAAGGTTAACACTCTTGGAAAATAGTATTATGGGAGAAAAATATATATATATGTACATACAAATATATACATGAATGCACAGGTACACAGATACTAAAAAAAAATAGTGTGGAAATCAGAACAACAGGTCTAAATGTTCATAAAGCTGTTTTGGTAGAATGCCAGCACTGTAACAAGACCTTAGAACAGAGGACAAAGGAAACACGTGCAAATACACTGACGTTATGCACCAATATGCTCTTAAAGGGATTTTTAAGCAAAACAAACCGTAATGTTACTTTCAAAATAAAAAAAAAAAGTGTTGATTTACATGTTAAATATTTTTTAATTAACCACTTCATATGGAAGAGTCAATCAAGGCTCTCACTGTCACTGACAAAGCACAAGGAGTGCATTAAAGAAGTTTAGTAATCAAAGCAGCAGCTGCAGCATCTCCCACCCTCATCCCATCACATATCCCCAGAGACTTCCAGTCAGTCTGTCTTCAAATATATTTATTACAAAGCAACCAGGAGTAGAAACAGTGCAAATGTGCCATTCAGTGTATCAGTTGACCGTACGACCACACTTCTTCAACAAGATGCATGCACCTATTTCCACAAAATGGCTCCTCAAAGCCTTTCCAATTTGCCAAGGTAGCCCTTTATTTAAAAGGCTCACACACAGAAAAGTTATGGGCAAATTAATTTACATGACTTGAAATTTCAAATCGTTTTTTTAAACACCCCACCCACACTGCCAAAAAACTATAACCATAACAAGAAGTGAAAATTAAGTCTCTTGTGGTCATCTATCCATTCAGTGAAAGGAAATAAAATGCTTAAGGATATACACTCAAATGAAGACCATAGCAAAAAGGGATGTTTATTTATTTTAAAGTTTCACAGTGCAAACATGGGTAACAAAACAAGAAGATCAGGAACAGAAAAGATGGTGTGAATCATTGGCCCTGCATTGCTGAAAGACTCATAGAAGTGTCTGAAGGACAGGGCAGCCTTTTCCTCACCTGAACAAAAAACTGCCCAGTTCAAAGCGTTTGTCCAGTTCCATGGGAGAACGCATTTCCAGCTTGTTAGATCTTACAAAACGGTTTGTTTTTAATGTGTATCCTCCTTCATTACCACATGGCACTAAGGATGCAGCGAGTGCATGTTTTCCCTCACACATTTATTAGACTTGATGCTGTTTCTAGAAATATGTAATGGAACCAAAATGCATTCTTGAATTCAAGCTGCACTGAATGCCAGAGCGGACTCCAATCACAGGGAAGAACCATTTCACATTTATGCTCAGAGCTGTCATCCACCTTACAATCCAACCTTGCACAGCTTATGTGAGTTCTGCCAACGTCCATTTCACAGGAGCAGCTCCTGCTCCCATCCCCACCTCCAGCGCCACATCCCACAGAGCAGAAAACGCTCTCTCAGCAGGAAATCTCTCCCCCTCGATAAGGCAGTGGGGAAGTTTTCATAAAGGCTGTAAAGACTCCACGTCACGGCTCGAACAATGACGCTGCCGGGACCGAACCCTCCAGCCTGGCTGCGGGCTTCCTGGGGAGCAGCCAAAGGGCTTGGAGGCCTCAACGCAACCCAGCACAGCGCAGAAAGAGCTGCTGCTGCCGAACCATCCCCTCCTGGCTCCTCTGACAAAGACCCTGTGTCATTGCGAGCCACAGTGCTGGAGAGGAGGGCGGGGTGAAAGGAGAGAAGGGAGGCACACAGGGAGCAAATGCAGCCTGCAGAAGAGATGCAGCCTACAATCCGTGACATTCAGCCCTCCGCTGTCTCCTCAGGAGATAAAACTGCTGTATAATTTGCCACCGCCAAGGTGGAAAGCTGGAAGGAAAATCCCAGCTGCCCTCCTGCGTCTTGAATAGCGATCGCTGGCAGCAGCCTAAATACAGCCCCCGGACATCCCAGTACCATAAGCGGACTATTGTAGAACAGGTTAATTGCAACAGCAGAAAGACACAAAACCATAAATAAAAACAACCGAGCCAAAGGCCGCCGCAAAGATACGCGAGCACGGTTCAAATGATCTCCTCATCCAGGAGACGCTTCACCCTCCATCTTCATCGCCACCGTCCTCCTGCCCAGCTCCGCTCTCACCATTATTTGCAATAAATCCGACAGGCCTCGGTGCCAGGAGGCTGCCAGCCCCGCACCCACCTCCCCATCCTCCCCGCTCAGCTGGGAGCCCACCTCACCTCCAGCTCCGTGTCCCCGGGCTCCGCCACTCCGACGATCTCGCTGGGCAGCTCGGCCAGATCGGTGACCCGGATCAGCCCGTCGTGCAGGAAGATGGTCTCCTCCTTCACCGACAGCCACTGCGCCGAGTCGCTGGCCGCCGTCGCCGCCGCCGAAGCGGCCGCCGGGGAGCCCATGGCGCGGGCGGCGTTGGGGCTCCGCAGGGCTGAGGGGAGGCGGCCGCCGCTACCCCCCCATGGCGGGGGCAGGGCGGGGGCAGGGGGATCCCCGGCGGACAGCCGGAGCGCGGTAGGGAGCAGCGAGGCGCGGCGCGTTGCCACCGCGGCGCCAGCGGGCCGGGAAGCGCCGGGAGCCGCCGTGCCCGCCCGCCGCTACCGCGTCCCGCTCGCTCCTCACACACACAGGTGACAGCGCGACGCCATGTTGGGGGCTGAGGCGGGCCCGGCATGCACCGCGCGGGGAACAATACACCCAACCCCCCTCACCCAGCCCCGACGGGTCCGCCCTCGGCGCCCCTCGGTGCCGCCCCGGAGCCCTGCACCCCGCCCCCGGGGGCGGCTCCCCTCAGAGCCCGTCCCCGCCGCCCCGGTGGCTCCGCTCAGCGCCGCGCCCCGCCCCGCCCTCAGGGCAGCGCCCCTCAGTGCCCCGTCCCGCGCCCCGCCCTCAGGGCAGCACCCCTCAGTGCCCCGTCCCGCGCCCCGCCCTCAGGGCAGCCCGCCTTCAGGGAAGGAGCCTCCGCCGGTGCTTCGATCGCCTCAGCCCCTCAGCCCCCCGCGTGGTTCCTCACCGATTGCTGCTCCCTCAGCGCTGTTCCCCCAGAATTTCACCTCTCAGAGTTTTCCTCACTGCCCAGAGCCCCCCGAACCCCGGAGGACACCCTCCAATCCATTTATCTATGTGGTGAACGTGGCAGTGGGTGCCAAGGAAACGCTGCAGTACCTGTGGAGAATAGGAGACGCAAAGAAAAATGGACTTTTCTTCCCTCATTTGGGCACCATTGTGTGACATGCCCTATTTCCATCACTGATTTCATACCCTTGGGCTCAGACCCTCAGCCCACGACAAAATGGCGTCTGGCATGAGAGTGTGTGTGAAGCAAAGGTGTGGAACTGAATTCCTCAGTGTGGAAAAAATGGTGCCCACTGACATTCATCGATGTTTATGGAGACCCAACAGTAAATGTGAGCACAGTGAGGGGTGAGTGGTGCTTTTATGGGTCACCTCTGCTGGTGCAGATTTGTACGAGCATGGCATTGTTCACAGTTGCCAAAAAATGCAGAGCTAATGGCGGTGACTATGTTGAAAAGTCGTGTTTTGTAGCTGAGAACGTGCTCTACCAAACAGTGTTATTCTGCTCTTTGTAGTTGTTGTAGTTGCCATGGAAATAATTAAGAGGTATTACTTTTGGAGCAACCTACGTCGCTTTGCACTGGAGAGTCTCATTTTCCAACAGGGTGTTTTGTTATCAAAGGCTTTTGTAAGAGAGAGAGACTGTGGTGGGCATCTGTTCTTTTCAGTCAAGGCGTGACACAGAGAACGATGGCTGCAGACGGACGTACCCACAGACGTGAAATCCGCCCCATCCTCCCCCAGGAGCCCTCTGAGTACTCAGAATGCTGAGGTCTGAAGATCTGATGGCAGGTGGGACGTGGCAGCTGAGTGCTGGCTGGTGAGATAAGCTGTGCTCGCCAGGTCTCCTCAGAGGAATGGGAAAGCTGCTGAGCTCAGATTAGTCACAGTATTTCACCACAAGATAGGGACTGGTGTTATTGTTTTGTTACCAGAGTAGGGGTTTTATATGGTTTTAATTCATTTGTATGAGACAAGAATAGAGAAAGAAAAAGTGTATGTACGTATAACCGGTACACTGGAAAAAATTCTCTCTTTAAATTTTCTAATACTATAATGGTACCACTTGGTACATCTACTGCAAAATCAATACAGACAGTAGAGTTAGGATTAAAATAAGATTTTCACAGACAACACTCACGCCAGAGAGGCTTGTCAACAGAAAGGATTTGCCATGTTTTCTAGAGGTAGACAGTTTTGGGTACGTCTGTTGTTCTGGGTAACCCCCGGCTGGAAATTCTTTGTCTCCAGATCTCACATGCTCCTTCCAGGGCTTTATGGACTGCTTTACCCTGGAGGAATAGGGCTGTCACAGCAGCTCCCAGATGGAGAAGCAGGGTTTGATATAGCTGTCGATTCAATCCACTAATTGCTTTGAAATACAAACCAAGGTCTTGTTTTTGAATAAAGAGCTGACTCAGAGCTACAAGAGAGGTATGGGTAACTCTGGATGCACTCCTGCTGGGCTAAGTGCAGAGGGAGGTGCGTGGCTAAATTATACACCAGCCAGAGGCTGTGCTTTGTCATTGGTCTGGGGCTTGGCAAACCTCTCAGGGCACAGCCCGGTGCTCGGGATCCTGCTCCATGTGTTTGTGTGTCAGGTCAGTAACCTGAGCTGCTCCTGAGAGACAAGCAGGCTGCTTAGCTGTGAGCTGGGGATGATGCCTGTGTTCCAGAAATCCCTCTTCATATTCATTTTTTTTGGGAAGACATTCCAAAGTGAACTTCTGTTCACTGTTTCATAGATCTTTATTTGTTTGAGGGTTTCTTTTTTCCTGAATTTTAAAGTATTTGATCTGACAATTGGAAGTGAAATACCAGTTATTGAATTTATTTAGTGCCAGGTCTTGGGGAGACCTGAGAGCGGCTTTTCAGTACCTGAAGGGGGGTTATAAGAAAGAAGGAGATGGACTCTTTAGCAGGGTCTGTGTGATAGGACAAGAGGAAATGGTTTCAAACTAACAGAAGGGAAATTTAGATTGGATGTAAGGAAGAAGTTTTTACAGTAAGGGTGGTGAGGCACTGGCACACTCTATGATAAAATTGAGAGTCGCATCCTGCTCTGCTTCAGTGTGGTTTAGTGAAATAATCACTGGTAAATGCAAGATTTACATGCCCACCACTGTATGATGTATGAGCTTACATAGCAAGGAATGCTGACATAGCTTTATACGTGAAATGTTCAGCATTAAGGCCGTGGTTGTGTAATGAATTCTGTGAATCTAATACTGTTTGCCTGGCATCTGGTGCAGAAAATCTTGTATAATCTAGTGAAAAGAAATATTATTTTTGTTCTGCATGTCACCAGAAAATGTCAGCCTCTGTAACTTCGATGTGGCATTCAGAGGCATACTGCAATAACTACAAAGACTTGTACTACATTACAGGAGATGGTATGACTTAGAAGAAGACAAGAATAACTTTGTGACATAAATCCTTGAGGTGAAGAAATGAAACCCTTGGCTTGTAAGTAGGTTTGTACAGAAAATCAGTCGTTTGCTTTAATTATTTTCCAAGCAGATGGGTCAGCAGTCTGCAGCTGGGTCTGGCTTGAGGAGCTGTGGCCATGCTTCTGGGTTCTGGATGTGTCCTGGGGCTTCTCTGCATCACAGTGCTGAGGTTTAGCAGGAGATGCTAGTGGTCTGTTCAGTCCTGTGAGCTGAAACACAGAACATAGAAATTCACTATTTTTGCCTCAAAATAACCATTTCTTACTATGCAATGGAATGTAAAGGAACATTGTATTGGCCTCCAGTTTAATTCTATACTAATGCCGTTGTAGTGGATGGTGGGAATTCTTCTCATCCGAAGACTTTGGTGTACATCTTTCTGTTCATATAGAAATGGCCACGTTAGTTTCAATTTCTATTGTGGCCCTAAGAAATGTGAGAAAGAATCCTAGTAGTTGCTATTTTTATGTGATCTTCAATAGCTAGATTTCCACACCCTGAATCCTGGCTCTTCAGCCTCATACATGTTTACATAGAGAGCCCAAATGCCATCATTAATAATAGTGCCACTATGCAGGGAATACCGGCATTTCTTGGCACACTAACAGGGATTCCAAAAAATAGAGTTTCTTCATTTTTTTTTCCCAAGTAAAACTTAGAGAGAATTGTAGAATCATAGAATGGCTTAGGTTGGAGGAGACCTTAAAGACCATCCACTTCCAACCCCACAGCTTTTGTGGCAGGCCATGTGCTGGCTGCCCCCAGCTCAGCTGCCCAGGGCCCATCCATGGCCTCGGGCACCTCCAGGGATGGGGCACCCACAGCTCTGGGCAGCACTGTCGGGGCCTCAGTGCCCTCTGAGCAAAGAATTGCTTCCTCACATCCAACTTCAATCTCCCCTCTTTTAGTTTAAAGACATCTCCCTTTGTCCTATCAAAGGATTGAAGCAAAAAGTAAAACCACAGCATTATATAGAAAAGAAAAACTAGACAGTGAAATGAAATATTTTCAAACTTCGAGAAAAAACACATTTTATTTATGAAGGAAAATATTCACATTTTTCTCATTTTGGTATATTAACAGTGAGCACTGAAGGAGACTTACTGGTGGCAAAGTAGGACTGATGAAGGAAATACAAATAGCAAAATGAGTGAGGACCGTTTTAATGTATGAAAAACGGGCATGACTTACCTAGCTCACAAGCATGAATTAGAGACTCATAATCCTTATGCAAGGTTTTCTTAGAAATCATGAAATCCAGTGCAGTGACCTAAGCTGTGACTACATGATCTGTGACACATACTTGTCCCATCTAAAGTCAAGAGTCCAACTGCAGTCTCTTCCACTGTTCAATTGTAATTACTTTTAGGAGTTCCCTGATGCATAATTGAATTTCTGCTACTGTAATTGTAGCCTTTTTGTTTTGTTTCAGCAGCTGAAGGCACCGAGAACAGTTTATTTCTGATTTTAACATCAGTAGTGCCTTATGGTGGGAAGTATTTAAATGCTGCCCATCACTGAGGAAGAGTGGCTGTGAGATGAACAGATCCCTTCGCGGTTGTCCTGAATTTCTGAATCTGTAATGTCTCAGAAGACTCATTATTAATACCCCAAAATAGGTAGGTTTTAAATACAGCTATTCGGTACTGCTTTAAAATTCAACCTCCCTCAAAACTGGTGCAATAAAATGAGGAAAAAAGTAAGTGAAAAAACGTCTGCTACGATATTCTGTTTAATGCTGTAAAAATACAAATGTGACAAGGTGGATTTATGTAATTCATAGAAATTATTACAAGGGCCACTTCCTAAAGCATTTTTCAGGGCATGTAACACTAAACTGTCCAAATCCTGAAGAGTTTGACTGAGATCTGAGGATTTTAAAATCAGTTTTCAAGAATCAGTTATAAAAATGCCTTTTTTTTTTTGGACCAATGTAGGCTTCAGGAGCTGCGGTGTTTTCTTTCTTTTGCAGAAGGGCGGAGGACTGCTTGGCTGTGCTGTCATAATGCTGAAAGTGGTCTGCAGAGAGGAAGGGCCAATACTTACACACAAAGCCAAAATACATCTTTCACTGGAAGTTTATCTAGCTTAGTATTTACTGCTTCTTCTACATCAAGTTTTATATAAAACTCTTGGAATAAAAAGTGTTCCAGTTCTCAAGGAATAGAGTTTCTACATTTGTATTTCAATAATTTAATTTTCCATGCAAATTGGTTGAAATATTAATTCTTCAAATCTCTGTGTTTGACAGTTATTCATTGACAAGAAAGAATTCCATTTACTGATGCAGCAGCAGCTTGTACTACAAGGAGCGTTTCCTTGTCACTCAAAGATGTCCTTTGTCCCATGGCAGACATCTACAATGTCATTTTTTTTGTGTTCAAAGACATCAGTTTCAATTTTTGCAAAATTAGTATAAGCTCTGCTTGCAGTCACAGGCTGATAATTTTAAATCTTTGATAGTCAACAAATAGGAATGGAACAGTTCAAGGGAGAGCTTTAATGTATTTAAATTCAGTATCTTTTCCTTCTCTACATTAAGCAGCACAAATACAAACTGTTTTACTTCACATTGTATTTTCAGGGAACTTAAAATGTAAAGTCATCCTCAATGCACTGTGCAGAAAATGAGTGCATTAACCTCTGCTCTGGATCATGCTGCTGTCACAGCACCGTGCCCCTGCTCACAAACAGGATGTCACCTCCCTGTCGTTGAGTGCAGGAGATGGGTGCGGCCATCTGCCAAGGTTTGTGTCTGATTCATTGGATTCCCTGAAGTGTTCACTCAGCACTGACTGAAGCATGTTGTCAAACCTGCCATCAGACTTCCTGGGGGAGGAGGGAGATGTTCACATCACCAAAGACTGATGGAAACCTGAAGCATGGGGATAGCAGCTGCAGCATGAGGTGTGGAAGCATCATAGGTTGTACTTGCAGGTGCTAAGGGGTGCTTTCACTCCCTGTAGCCAGACACCTACATGCTGCCCTGGGAAGTCTACCCCATTTGTGCAGTGCCTCCTTGTCCTTATTGTAAAAGACTTCTTCCTTATATCTAATCTAAATCTCCCCTTTTCTAGTTTGAAACCATTTCCCCTCGTCCTATCCCAACAAATCCTGCTAAGGAGTCTGTCCCATTCTTTCTTATAACTCTCTTTAGACAGTAAAAGGCATTTCTTGTTCATAACCATCTCTCCTTCCTACAGGAAACACCTTGGGAGTAAAATGTCAGTTTACTTCCAAGGTACTCCCAAACTTGTCAGTTTTCTTTCCTTTTTGGTATATTAGAAAGTCAAACTATCTAGGAAAACATAAATGTTAGGCTAGCTTAATTTCATTCATCTGTCTCAATTTAAATTCATCATACAGTAAGGTCAGGAATATTTTGACACTGAGAATTTAACACAGATATGATAAATAGAGCAAAATGAAATGTATGAATGGTAAGTGGGTGGAAAGCTGGGATTACTATTACTAGCAAGAATTTATATGTAATACTTTTACTTATATCTGTACTTCTGTAGCAGCTGTAAGCTTCATTCAAAACCAAAATCTTACTGAAATATTTTACAGGTGCAGAACAGAACCATTTAAAAATTGAACATGGAGAATCATCTGGATGGCTGCATTTGGAATCGACCTCTGCTTTTCAAGAGGCCTGTGAATGGACTGGAGAAAGCCTTGATGAGAGCAATTGTGCAACTTGAAAATACAGTCTGTGAAGAAGGCTTGAAAGGATTTGGTACATTTAACCTGGATAAGAGAAGGCAGAGAGGATACATAGCAATAAATTTGTGGAAGACTGAAGCAAAGAGAGAAGAAATAAACTTCTGGACAGAACAAAACGTTGTGAGCTTACACTCCAGCTGAGGAGACATCAGGAAGCCTTTCTCATTGGTGTGTTCAGCATGGGACTGGATCACCTCCTGATGTGGGATCTCTACTAGCAGAAGGTCTAGCAGTGCACTAGACAAGCCAATCCTGTTGCAAAGCCTATTCATCTGCCCATGCCTAGATAGCAACGCTGGGAATAACATCCACAGTGCATTACATTTCATTCCTCTAAAAGTAAGTAGCCTTCCATGAGCACACCTGTAAGTAAGGTACAACTTGCAAGGATGTTAGAAAATAGTGACTGGAGAGTCTACAACAACAGGGCACAAAAGAAAGAGCCAAAACAGGATTTTAAATGAGGTGTTTAAATGAGATGATTTTTTGTACATTTGTCTTCTATTTGAAATTCACAGATCAGTTCCAAAATCCTGTGAAGTCTTAATTAGCAGGTTTTTACAGGCACTGCAGCTCTAACTACCCCTTTTCCTAAGAAAAGGAACCCAGGTCAGTGAATCCCTGGCCTGAGAAAATGCTATATACTGTACTAATTTTCTCTTCAATGGTGACAGGCATTCAAATCAAACTAAAATTGAAAGCCACTAATTGAGAACTGAATCCACACAGTGCAAATTGGAATGCCTTCTCTGGGGAGAGCAATTTTGCTCTCTGCATGGTGTTGTTTTGCAGCTGTAAATGCCCAGAACTCCAAAGGTGCTCTTCCCTCAGTGTCTGCCTCCCCTTCCTTTCTTTCAGTTATTTTCAGTATCTCTTTCCTATATTTTCCAGCCAATAATCTACTTTTAAAAGAAGAGTAAGAAGTGTTATGCAACAAAGCCACAGCAGTGAGCTACTTGATGGGATATAAATGAGGGAGACGATCAAAAAAAGGTATAAAATTTGAATACTGGTTTTAACTAAACGTCTGTCATGAAATACATGCATTCTGTTTAGAGCCTTCGTATTAGTTTGTTCTGAAAAACAATGATCCTTCCTTGCATATAAAAGACATACTTACTCTTTAGGACTATTTTTGCACATTTCATCTTTGTATTTTATCTCCTCATAGGAAAATAAGCCTTTTGAACAATAGGAGACCACATACAGCCCTTGATGATATCTGAAAGCCTTAATTTTAAAAACAATTACATCCCAAGTGCATCTGTCAAGTAAGTGAAAAACCTCCAGATCACATAGGACTGACAAAATGGATGAAGATGTAATTGCTTCTGGTTTAGTCTGTTTTCTTCATGAGGTTTAAAATCTTTCCTAGTGCTACTTGGTGTGGTTGCTCCAGTGGACTGGATAAATAGTGTTACCTTTGTGTACAGTTCCTCAGTGTTGTAACAGCAGTTTTTACCTGTGTTGGGTGTTGTCATGAAGCCAATGTGCTCAGTTTGTGTAAGGTATGAGAAGTTATTTATTACAGTCACCAGAAAGATTCTGCAGGCAAAGTGCTATGTATTGCTAACTGGGAAGAATGCAGAAACAAAGTCACTGGAGATTCTAAATATTTATCTGACTTTCTTGTACAAACATAATAGACTAAGTTCTGCAATGATGACCTTGCAACTGATAGGCAGAACTATGAAGCCTTTGTTCATCATGCCACCTGTGCCAGTCTTCAAAACCACCCTGTGTTTTCATTGTCAGCCAAGCATGCACTTCTTACTCTTATGTACTTTAGAGCACTGCCATAAAATTCATGTTTGCAGATGTTTAAAACACTTCCAGAGACCTGATGTGAGAAAGTATTACTGCTATTCTGCAGGTACACAAACAGGGACTTCACTGAAGTTACTTGCTCAAAATCACACGGAAAAGCAACAGAACTGAGAAAAAAAAATCAAAACAGTTTCATTAAACTTGAATCTCTCAACACCTGGCCAAAAGACTGCAGACAGCAGTCCCGTAAAAGCACCTTCACACTCCAGCCATAGCAGCTTACCTTCAGGTTGAAAACAAGCATGTCAAACCTGAAACACCAAAAGGTAACATTCTTCACAAACCTGCCACTTGAAAGTGCTTTCTCTTGCAATTAAGCTTCAGTTTACACCAACTTCCAGAAGTGAAGCTATTATCTGCCTTTTCGACCGCCAGCCAGCACAGCAGCAAGCAGGAACACTCTGTGGACTGGACTTAACCCACCAGGCCATTTCACAGAAGCAGCCAATAGGTAAAAACAGGTGCTCATAGATCATAAGGCATCACAGCATATTATCAATTCCCTGGGAAACTCAATATCCCTCTCTCTTTCCTCTCATAAGGATGCTTTATTATAATTACATATCACTTTATTAGGCAGCTGAAGCAAAGAGCACATTTGATGCTAATGAAGTGCTGCTGTGGTTGAGTCTGTCACTATTTTTGGACCTGCACATCTCCAGCACTTTTGATTGGGTGACTGAGGCTTTGGATGTCTCTAGCTTCTTCTGTGGCAGATGCTCAGTGAAAAGCAATGACTCAGCTAGCCAGGAACGCAGAACTGTTTACATGCTCAGAATGAGAAAAGCTGTGGGACAGCAAGAATGCACACAAAAGCTCTTTATTTGGTGGAAGTACTTTTCAGGTAGTGGATGGTATTATCTAGATTGAAAAATCCTTCTAATACTGACATTGCTTCTTACTTGGATATCTGTACAGTTGTCATTATTCCTCTTTTCCATCCCCCACCTCAAATCACTTCAGAAAAAGGACCGATTTCACAGAACTCAGGGAAAATATTTTGGAGGTTAAGAGTAAGACAAATCACAGCTATTCCCTGGCTATTTTTCCTTATGGGAGACGAGGGTTTTGCTGTCCCCCTTTTTCTGATTTGAAGCCCAAGGAGCTGCTTGACACAGTAAAAACATGATTTGGTATTAACAGCTAGTGCCCCTGCTCCCACACTCCCCCTTCGTGCTAGTTTATATTCCCAAAGGAAATATTCATTCTTCCCTCTCCCCCCACACCTTGCAGGGCTCTTACAGGCTGGTTTAGCTCCTGGTTCACCCCCCAGACAAGTGACAGTACTGGGACAAAGGAGGCAGGAGTACTTGAGACCGCTTCTCTGTACCTATGAAGACAATTAATTACATTACCAAGTCACATCCTGACAGCACATTAAGAGTCAAGAGCACCCCTATTCAGTAAATGAGCTTAATGGGTCTAATAGTAATTTCATGTTGGCTGATACACATATGAGGAATGTGTCAATCATAATTATAGAAAAGGCAGTTGTATCGAAATTATTTGTTTCCTTAGACTAACCCACATGCTATTTCCTTACTACAGCTTCCCCATTCCAAAAAGGGGAATAACTGAAGCAGGAACAGCTCTTAACTGTTCCCTTAGATTGCAACTGTGCAATTAAATCTTGGTTTGCAGACTTTGCAACATCACATGGAGCTACTGACTATATTGATCAAGGTCTGCTTTGTTTTTACCCTTTTCCCGTTTAAGTACTCCTGTGTACAGTCTTTCTTTAAGCAAGATTTCTAAGCATATTGCTTTGCTTCCTTTGGAAGTATCAGCTAACTTACTTTAGCACATGCACTGAGATGCATGCAACACTTGCATCTCTTTCTAGTTGATTTACGCTAACAGGCCAGACCCATCACTGCTGTGAAATCTCACATCAATTTAAAAGCCTCTGACTACACCCATCATCCATCAAGCCACATAGAAGAGAAGATGCAACTCATCACAAACGTTGCTCTGACAACAGTGAAAAACAAAGACCACCTTCCAGGAGCAGCACAGGGCAGTACCTGGCAAAGAGCATCATGAGACACACACCCAGACAGCAACATAGGAGTGCTTGCTGCATTTGGACAAAGCTTGCTCATTGGCTCCCTCTGCTGAAGCACACTGAAATTAAATCTTTTAATTTGAAGAGGAAGATGGTGGAAGGACAATTAGTGCTTCATGCTTCCGTATTCTAACACCAGACAGCATGAGCTATAGAAAGAACTACAGTCCCTGATCTGTGAGAATCCAGAGCCAGTTATTGTCCACAAATCTAGACCCTTTTCTTCCCCTCAATGCATTTGTGACTACTTACATCTCAGTGAGGGCTGTATTACTCCCTTTTCTAGCCTCTTTTCATGAAGCTTGTATGAATTTGATGAAATCTTGACTCCGTCAAGTTTGACCCCACTGGCTACTTTCCTCTAGGAATTAATGGGAAAACAGATGGCGCAGTTATATAAGCCTCATTTCCTGCAAAAGTCTGGCTAAGAAAGACCTCAAGCATGCCAGATCTGTTAATATGTACATCCTCAGTTTTTGTAAGAACAGAGCTATTACTATCCAAGCATTTTTTTTTCCACGTATCTTGATAACTGACCTCAACAGAGAAAGCAAGCAGACAGGATGATCTTTCTCTAGCTGCTTTCTGGCAGTTCCTAAGATTAGGAAGTTTGCTGTAACTCCCTAAGTTTCCCAAGAGAGAAACACACTTGCCTTTCACTGAAGCTTTTTAACTCATTCCTGAGACTACAGAATTAAGACTCATGCTTTTGCTCCCTGATCTAAGCAGGTACTGCCGTGGCAAGGATTCCTGCTTCACAACTAAGGATGATCGAGCCTACAAATAAAGAACAGGAAGTAAACACAGGGTAATTAAATCCTACAAAACTCATTTTAGAATATTCCAGTGTTCCTACTTAAGAAAAGCAAGGCATATTTCCAGAAATGCCTCTAAGAAGTTGCTGTATTTGCCAAGGTTTATGTAGTGATTGATGGATCAAAGCAGCTCATCAGAAATGCCATTTGAACAATGCTGCATCCAAACTTTAAAATGCTAATAAGTTACCTAGCAGTGGGGTGCTGCTACAACCTGGTTTTTCACAGATTCAGAAGACTTCAGCAATTAGGATACAGAGAACTACACCAGCAGAGGTGTAGTTCTGAGCTGGAAGTTTATTCTCAAATGTGTCCTGAAGAGTTAAGTTAATCCAGCATTTATATTCTGTTCCCAAAAACTTTTTTCCCCCCTGCAACTCATTTATGGTTAAAACTATTTGAAATCCAAGTGCTTGTTCCCTTCGTTAATACCAATAGCGTGTTTATATAAACACCTCCATCCCAAAAAAAAACCCTGACCAAAAGAAACCCCACAAAATAAAGCACCACATAGCCCCAGACTGTATGCACTTGCTCAATTCTAGACATCTGCATGTAGTATCTCAATTTCCTAACACATGCAGGACTCCAATCCTTTAAATAATTTGCACTGCAAGATTAACACAACACATCCAATTGTGGAAAGCAATGAAGACACCAGAAATCCTTGCTTTTTTTTCCCCTCAAATTTAATGTGGTGCTTTCAGAACACTTAGAACACCAATTTGTGAGGATAGACTCCATTTGAGAGAGAGAATGTGGAGCGCAGGTACCCACGGAGCTGAGGCACCTTCTTGATTCGTGCAAGGATCTGGGAATCCACCGCCTTCTGGTCTGTCTTACGTTGCTCCGTTATCTCATATTTCTAGAAAGTACAAAGAATAACGTTAAAATCCTGCAGAGTAACCTCAGACTCTTCTAGAGAAGATTCAGGGCAAACCCTGAGTTCTGGCATTTTCAGGAAACCTTTTCTCAACTTGTGCTAAATATGGGATAGGCGGTAGGAGACCGGAGGTGGCAGAGAGAACTGAAGCCACTGTTTGGCTTATGTTGCAGATAACTGGAGCCAGCAGCATGCTGTTGGCAGTACCAAAGCAGTAAAGGTGTTCCTTGGTCAAGGAAGGCATTCAACTAGAATAATCATTGCTGCTAAGGGAGAAGTAGAAAACAATCCCCAAGTTTAAAAGGAGCTTATCTCAATGCTACTGTATCTGCTCATTTTAATTGCATTATCTTTCTCTACTACGGACCACTTAGAATTGAACTGTCCATTTGTTTCACGGGATTTCCCCTTTCCAGCCTGGCTTTAAGTAACAAGGACATTCACAAAGAATAAGCAGTCATGTTCCTTACCTCTTTTTCAGTGTCAAAGATCTCGCCTTCCTGGTGCTTGGGCTTACGCAGCTTCTTCTTCTTAAAGTATGCATCAGTGAGATGCTTGGGAATTTTCACTCCAGAGATATCAACCTTGGTAGATGTAGCAATAACGAATTTCTGGTGGGCCCTACGCAGAGGGACACGGTTGACAGCGAGAGGTCCTAAAGGCAGAGGAAAGACAGGCAACAGTCACCATTTTTAAATGGCATGTTTGAGGTGTATGAGTGCTTACAGCTGCAGATCAGAACCACCAAAAAAACCTTTCCCCACTGCCTCTTCATAAGAAAAAAATACTTCCTGATCTCTTCCAGGTATGCAGATATCGAAGCTTAATAAACTCCCACTCACATCCCTGGAAAAATCTCAAAATATAATTCCTCATAGTTACACAAACACATGGCATGCTAAATCCTCCCAATACAGCTCAGTTCACTAATTCCAGAGTGAAATTCAGACTAAAAAGTAAATATTTGTTTTTTTTACCTGTAACAAGCAACAGGCCAGTACCAAGCTGCTTCAGAAAGACAACACGCTGAAAAAGAGATGATACGTAACATTAGTCCTCAGATCTCAGCATTACACCTCCTCTGACATATGAGAAACTGCAGCCAAACTGGGACCACATCTACATTCAGTCTGTGCTGTTGATACATACGTTAAAAAAAGCAGCCAAGCATGGATGCAACTGTGCTACATAAGAAGCAACCACCATAGGAGCAGAGCTACCAACATTTGTCAGAGTACAGCTTTGATAGAGCTCCCACACAGTGAAACTGATAAAGAAAATGCATAATTCTTTCCCTGTAATAGCAAGCCAAAGTTCTGGCCTTGCTGCAACAGTAATACAGGCACCAACTCTGCTATTCAGCAGTGCCAAGTCAGCATGACGAGCACCTGTAGTTTTTTGAGTTGCAACAAGTCTCCTTTATCATTGTACAATCAACTGGATTACTGTTTTAATTTCCAGCTCTGTACAGAAGACTGTTCATTCAAAGACTTCCCCTTAAAGACAGGATGAAAAAGCTCTCTAGACTAAATGCAACTGCACTTGTAGATCTGCACCCAGTGGCTGAGCAGCATCCCATAAAATCAGCTGGAAATTCAAGATAATGTACACAGTCAAAACATTTCCTGCACAGAAGTGCTGCAAAGCTGCTATGTAAGCCAAGGTGGACAAGAGCACCAGAAGTTCCCAATTACCTTGCCTCTGTGACGACCAGTCAGGAGGATCAGAACAGTTCCTGGAGTAATAGAAGCCCGCAGCCTCCTCTTGTGTTGGGAAAATGGCTTTTTGCCATGACTCAAAAGCTTGCGAGGAACATCCTCAGTTGGATAGTAGCGAGGCTAGAAAGAAAAGGAACAAAGTATACCACCCTGTAATCCATGAGATAAAATGTTTGCATCACAGACTCCTCCTTTTCTAAGAGAACTCGTTCTTTAAAGATCATCTCTGTAGAAGGCAGCTTTGGCAACAACACTGAAACTGTTTTCTAAACAATTCACTGCCCTGCTAAGAGACGCAGCATCTTCCTACAAATCTCATGCTACAGCCTTACACTGTGAGCATTTCAACTCTTTTTCTCAACTCTTTCTCTCACCATTTTGCGGACTTTAACCACACGGCTGCCTCCATTCTTATCTCCACCAACCGGTTTGATGATGGTTGCACGTGGCTTTTCTTTCTTTTTCTTTTCTATCTGTAAGCAAAGCAAAGGTAAAAATGAATGAAACTTCAAACCAAAGTCACCACCAAAAGTGGTGGAACAGCATAACTATGTAAACCTGGCCTTTATCATCCATACCTTTGTTTCTGGAGCAGTGTATTTGCGTTTGTACAACGCTTTTCTGGCATACATGGCTGACCGGGAGTATTTCCCAATACCCCGGGCCAGGACAGGGTTGCGGCTGGCATGGTACTTCTTAGGCTTCTTTATCTTCTCACGTACTTTCTTCTGGCCTGCCTTCTTCTCAACGGGCTTTTTGTCAGCTGGTTTCTTCTCTCCTACCTTCTTCTGGGCCGGCTTCTTCTCGCCTGCCTTCTTTTCACCCGCCTTCTTCTCACCCGCCATCTGCAGCCATAAACAGAACAGAAACTATGCAGAGAAACGATTACAAAGCATGCAAAGGAGCATCTAAGATACTAAAGCCAAACAAGAAAGCATAAAATTATCCTTTATACCGTTCTGAGAGTTCTTAGTGCCTTTTATAGTTATTGGAAAAGGAGACTCCACAGAGCTAAAAGCCACTGCAGTGTGAAAACGACTGATGTTTTAGCTACCCCCTAATACTGCCGTTGAGTTCAAGGACTGCATCCACTCCCCTAACAGGCAACCTAAGGTACAAGCATACGGCAAGACCACAGTCACCGTCCTGTCCCTGAGAGTCACCCTCAGCTCCTCCAGCGCCGCGCAGCAGCCCAACCCCGGCTACAGCTCTACGCAAGGCCCCGGCTGCGGCCCAGCCCAGACTCAGCGCTCCGCCACAGCTCGGCAGGAGGCAGCCAACCCTCCCTGAGAGCCCCCCGCCCGCCCTACAGGGCCCAGGCTAAGACTACGCGCCCAACACAGCTCCCCAAGAGCGGATGGCGGTGGATAGCACCCTCTCAAGCCACAGCCCTGCGCTCCACGGCTCCGCCATTCTTACCTTCCGGGGAGGGAAAGAGATCTACATCCGGGCTCCTGCGGCCTAAAGAGAGCGTGGCGCCTGACGTCACCGCACCAATCGCGGGGCACGCTGGGAATTAAAGTCCGGGAGGGCCAGGACTTCTTTCTCTGAGGCGGTGTGACGCGCGGTGATGACGTCAGCGGTGACATAGGGCGGGCCGCGCCGCGCTCTGTGCGTTCTGGGGTTCTCAGGCCGCAGTTGTTCGCGCTCCTCTCAGGGCGCCCATAGGCCGCGAGTAGTGTGCTGTGCTGAGGGGGTCTGGGGGCCCCATGTGAGCCGGCGGCCGGCTGCGGGGCGGTGGGGGGCACCGCGACCCGCCGGGCAAAATGACATCGCGGAGGTGAGGCGGCTGTAAGCCCGGCGTTGGGGTGCGTGTGGGGGGGTGGGCGGTGTGGGGCTGAAGGGTTTTCTTTTCTCTGCCTGCAGTATGCGGTATTTGTCTGCTTTCCGCTGTTCTCTCTGGGTTAAGGTAAACTCTTAAAGGGAATTGCTGTGGTAACGTGGACGTTGTATTCCTTCTTATTGTCTAACCTGCCTGCTCTTAAAGTTGATGCATCTCTTTAAGTAGAGGAGGGGCAGTGGAGCGAGGGTGCTGTGAGCTTTAAGGCCCCACCTGGAGTGCTGTGCACAGGCCTGGGGCCTCCAGCACAGCAGTAATGTGGAGCTGTTGGAGTGGGTCCAGAGGAGGGCCGTGAGGTGCTTGGAGGGCTGGAGCACCTCGCCTACAAAGGAAGGCTGAGGGCTGCTCAGTCTAGAGAAGAGAAGGTGCTGGGGAGATCTCATTGCAGCCTTCCAGTGCTTGAGGGTTGCTATATGCAGGGGAAGTGGGTTTTTATACTGTCTAATAGTGATAGGGCAAAAGGGCAATTTAGGAAGAAATTCTCTATAGGATTGTGAGGCTGTGGCACTGCTGCCCAAAGCTGTGGGTGCCCCATCCCTGAAGGTGCCCCAAATCATGGATGGGCCCTGGGCAGTCTGAGCTGGTGGGAGCACCCAGCCCATGGCAGGGGCTGGAACTTGATGGGCTTTAAGGTCCCCTCCTACTCAAACTGTTCTCTGATTCCATGGAGTTTTTCAACACTGGGTTGCCCTCTCCCTTGTTCTGCTTACCTTGGTGCAGTGAGGTCAATTTATTCTCATTTGGGCTGTAGCTGAGCCCAGCTTTTGGATCTCAGGTGTGTGTGGGATCTGCAGAGCATGCTGGGTTTTGTGCCTGCTCCCACCTACACATTGGGACTGGTGTGCAGTGCCTTTCAGAAGCACTTGTTGGCATTCTTGCTGTCAGAGAAGTTTGTATTTTAATTTGAGACTGAAAAATATAAGTCTGTGGGCCTATAAATAGGAATAATTAGGCTCCCAGTCACCACCTCTACAGATGCTGAGACCCAGAGCTGATTTTTATCTCTCCTGCATTTGAAAAGGTGATTGGAAAAGCTCAGTCACTGTGTGGAAAAATGTATTGATTTTTTCTTTCCTCTGTCTCTTCAATTTGATAAAAGTCTGCTGGCAGCGTTGGACTTGTGAAGCACAGATTCTGCTTACTTTTTCTTCACTGTGCAAAATGCACATGTATGCTTGTTTAAAAAATGATGATAAAATAGCAGTGCTATGTTTTCTGCCATGTCACAGTTTTCAGCAGAAGGTTTTTTGCTTAGTTAATATCCATTGCTTTTGTAAATGACTCCCAACTGTTCCTGTGGCTGCTTTTCTGCTAACATTTTTGCCTTTCTGTAAGCTAACAGGTGACTTGGGGTGGTCTGCTGCTGAACCCCCAAAGTGGAATTGCTGCATGGAGTATTCTGTGCATAGTGGCACAGTTGGTTTAATTAGAGTATGGGTTTACATGTATGTGTGTTGGTTTTTTTGGTTGTACCTCTTGGCTGTGATGCCCTTCACTTGGGATAGCCTCTGCACCTGCTCATAATAGAGATTGGAAGAGGAAAGCAGAAAATAAGTCTAAAATGCATTCCATCCCTATAAAAGGAAGCATAGGAGAAAGTCCTCTATGGGGGTTATGTTACTGATAGCTGTGCCTGCAGCCCCCTTCGCTCTCTCCTCCAGTTTTGGAAGGGATGCAGCCTCAAGGTTCAAAAGCACACATGTGATGGCAGCACTTCAAATGAAGAGATCTCAATCACCGGTCCGGAACCGTTTAACCGAGATCACTAACACCCCCATTTTTCTATTTGGGGTGGCTGACAAATGCATCTTCCTACACAAAGCCAAAAATACAAGGATGAGAGAGCAGGAGAATGAGTTACCACTAGAACAAAAGTTACATAAAGTGCAATAAAGCCCTCAGTCTCCCAGATGTAGCTTTTCTTTTGCTGTACTTTATAACTTTTTGCCATCTTGAGTGGGAGTGTATCTATGCTTATTTCATATTTTTAACAGCTTGTGTACAGTTACTTCCAGGTGCATTAAGGTTTAGGGTGAGGTACAGAAGGTATTATATTTATTGAACTTCATGGAGTGACAAAGTATAATAAATCTGTAGGATTGGTCCCAATAATTTCTCCTTTTTTATGTTTATAGGCATAAATTTAGAGACAAGCAAAGGTATCTTTTGAATTCCATGTGTATTGAAATTGCTTATTAACTGTTCAGAATGTTGCTACGCCATTGTGGTTGCTTTCCCCCTAATGGAAGTAATAATGTTGAGGCTGGAAGTGTGGTAAATATACTGTCATCTCCTTTAGTTGTTATTTAGTGATCAATTAATCCCAGGCACTGATGCTTGTGCAACATTTCTTGTGATAACCGCACTGAAAGAGAACTGTTCTTGACCTTCAAGTGGCTGTTAGATAAGTGGAGGATGTATTGATTCTTTTCCATTTGCTGTAATAGCTTGGAAGTATTTTTTAATATATTCTTTTCAAGCCCCGTGGTGCATAGGTTTGATTTTCTTTATCTCCACTTAGATATACGACAGTGTTCTCTAGGCTTTCTTGGTGCAAGCAGGATATCCTTAATTAGTTAAAAAGCAAGATTAACAAGAGAAATCGTTTACTTCTGAAATGAAGTTGTACATAGGTAATCTTGATTCTCATTTGGATATTCTGGTATCTCTAAAACTCCCAGGATGTTTGCATGAGATGCTGTGTCTGAATGGAACAGGCCAGGTAAGGGCTTGGTAGGAATGTTGTCTGCTTTTCAGGATAGAAAGAATTGCTGAACCAATCGAAACAATGAAGTCATAACCCTAAAATTAGATGCATGCTCTATTTGCTGTTAGAGCAATTTACCATGAAATTTTGAATATCAGAAGTGCTATGTAACTTTTTTAGACATAGCATCTTTACAACCGCAGTGAGATTAGTTGCAGGCTTCTTGTCCTCACGCTTTGCTTTGGAGCAGCTGAGAACGCTCTGTATAGAGGAGCAGCCCATGTTCTTTCTGCAGATGTGGATGTGCCTTTTCACTGTGCCCTGCCTAGTGCCCGATTCACAGCAGAGCTGCAGAATGAAGGAGATCACTGAATCACCAAACGAAAGTCCAACCAAACCACTGAAGCAGTTCTGAGTTGCTGTGTTTGCATCTCTGTCCCTGGCCCTTGTGGTGATTTTTTTTTTTTTAAGTTATTTCTATTCTACAGTTTGTTGCCTGAAATCACGCCTTGCTTGGCAACCATTCCATGGCAGTGAGTTGGAAGTAGATGATCTTAGTTTCCTCCAACCTAAGCCATTCTGTCATTCTCATTAAGAAGTCCATCTGCAACAGAGGTGTAGCTTACAGTTCATTGCGCTCTTAGAGTTCTGTAGGAGAGCAATAAAATTCCTCAATTACAGATAAGAGGAATCGCAGACGCGTTAACTGAATGGCTAAGAATAAGTTAATGCCATAGGTGGGGACACTGAGCTTCTTAGATGTAGACCATATACAGCTCTCCTTTGGCAGGGCACTATATTAGTCACTCATTAGACCGCTTGTGGGTGGTGAATATCAATATGGGGTTCCTGGATGTTTGTATTTAAGCGTGGTACGTTTGGGTGGGAAATTGCCAATGGTATTCAGAAGGCAGAGTGGCAATCTGGTGTCTGGCAGCAGTCAGCACCCTGTGCCCTTGGGGTGGAAGGAGCCTGAGTAGCTGAGCAGGTTGTCCTCAAGTGGAGACCCTTCTTGGCTGGTGGTCAACCTGTGTGCTAAAGGATGAGGTTCAGTTTAAATTTCAACCTTTAAAATGTTGTCTGATGTCACTTTGGTTTGTTTTAAGTATTTTTCCTGATTGTCTTTCAGTGTCTCTGAGTGTCTTGTCTTCGTGTATGGAAAATGCATGATTCCATCTGTTTCTGTTGTGTACCTTTCTTTGATAGCACTGTAGTCTACACAGTCTGAATGTGTATAGGTATAGCTTTTTGACTTGCAAAGAATCTCTTACCAATATAGAAAATAGCAGTGCAATATAAAAAGAGTTATTGATATGTTTTACTTAGATAGCAATTCTTATTAATTTTAGAGCAAAAATTCAGTACTGTTTTGAAACAGCTGTGTAGTTCTGTTTAGTTTTGTCACGTAGATTAACTTTGAAAATGAGACTCTTCTATTTACTTGTTTGCTCTCTTTATTTTTAACCTCATGTAGATGGTTTCATCCAAATATCACTGGGGTGGAGGCAGAAAATCTACTGTTAACAAGAGGAGTTGATGGCAGTTTTCTGGCACGGCCCAGCAAAAGTAACCCAGGAGACTTCACACTCTCTGTTAGGTATGTTTAAATGTTCTGTCTCTCTTCCCAAGGTGTTCATTTGATGCTGTTCTTTGGAGAAAGAGTGATAAATGATTTGTAAGAGATGAAATAATGCATAGATCTCATCTCTTCCCCCCTCTACGTTTTCCCTGAAGAAGTTCCTTAAGTACCTTTACCCAACTTGGGGAATCTGCAGTTTGGAGATATTGTAGAGATGGAAAAGTTAGGGGGAAGCAGAAGTAAATTAATAATTGAATTACCATGTGCCCTTTAAAAATCTATTTGATAACCATTTGAGAGTAGCAGAGGTTATCTGAATTGCTGATCAAACACTTGCAAGGAAATGCTATCCTGACTTTTTTCTCGTAGGAAAAGTCAGCAAGTCTTTAAGGTCAACTGTGGTGCTGTTCCAAACCGGACCTTTTGTAACACTTATCCCACTGTCAGTGCGTGTGTAGTGGTAGGGACAAGGAAAGGAGAGCAAGAGGAAGTAGATAAAGGAAAAAGGAAAAGTGGGTTTGGTGATAAGAATGGTACTACTGGGATACCTTTGAGATAATGGGCCCTGTTTAACAGATGGGGCCTCTTTCGGGGAGCTGTACTTTGTTAATACCAGAAACTCCAGGACTAAATGGTTTACGTTTTAATAAAAGAGAGATCCTAGAAATTAGTGTGAAAGTCTAGCAAAAGCAGCAAACAAGCTCTGATGGGTGTCCTGTGAAAGCTGAGTTCTTTCCTCACCCTTCCACCCCTTGTGCTTATGAATGCAATTCTGGGGGGTCCAGGGAATTTCTGTTGCAGACCACAGGACCCTGCAGCTTACTCTGGCTTAGAGAATCCCTTTGACACACAATTATTGTTAATTTTTTTCTTATTCTTCCTAACTGTTGGGCAGCCCCTTCCCCTTCTTGCAAGCCACCAAGATGTGGCTGAAATATATCTCAGAAATATGCACTAGATCAGCTGTTCTGCCGTATTTCATTTGGAAAGTGATGCAAAAGTAAGTCTGAATTTCTCCAACTGTGAAAACAGAACTCTGAGTATAGAAGTGGTTTATTGGAAATCAGCTGACTTGCATGGTTTCTTCCTTTGTTTCAAACATTAGGCGAACTGGAGCTGTCACCCACATCAAGATCCAGAACACAGGAGACTACTATGACCTCTATGGAGGAGAGAAGTTTGCTACATTGGCTGAGTTAGTCCAGTATTATATGGAACATCATGGGCAGCTCAAAGAAAAGAATGGAGATGTGATAGAGTTGAAATATCCACTCAACTGTGCTGATCCTACTTCAGAAAGGTCAGAAATGGTGGTGAAAACCTCAGTATCCATGTGCTTCTTAATAAGTGCATGCTATCCCCATAGGCTCTGCTTCTATTTGGTGGGAGGGTAGTCACTAGTACACTAAAGCTAATCCCCCTGAATTCAGTGAGATTACTTGCAAAGTTGTCTAAATAAATGTGGTTAAAGGTAAAATAATCTGTTCTGAACAAAATAGATCTTGAAGCTTTCCTCCTGGCATGATAGAATACAGGGAAAGAGGACAAAGTTCCTTTGGTCTTTACTGGGAGAAAGATTTATAGAATTTCTCCTAGTGTTCTCTGAAGCTGTTATGCCTTGGAATTCCTTGCAGTAATATTTCTGTGCCTAACCTTATACATGGCTTTTTTTTTTTCCCAGCAATGGACATATGTTTAAGAAAGTAAATGGCCTGCAAATCCTTAAATTGCTCAAACTGATGGTTTTATGAGCATGGCTAAAAAGGAGCATCTGAAACTTTTGTCATGCTGAGGAAGTCTGTGCATGATGGAAGTGAACTTCTGTGGCCAGTAGATGTCAGTTTATTCTCAGAACTGGGGAGAGAGGGGAAAGAAAAAAGGAAAACATTAAACTCTCTCATTCCTCAGTATGGCTTGTATTTAATGGCTGTGGGGAGAATTATTGCATTTATGTGATTTATCCTGCTCAGTTCCTAATGTGATGGAAGAGTAAGGTCTCAAAGGTACTAAGTTCCCAGAGCATTACTGGGAAAGTATACCCTCATGAAGGTAACAGACCAAGAGTAGATGACACTGCTGAGGAGAAAGTTGCTGTATGAACTTGTATTTATCGGACATCAGGGAATTCATTTGTACTGCTGTACAGGATCCAAATGAAAGCTTTGTTTGAAGCTTGCATAAAATGCAAATTTCAGGGCTTGTGGAAGTGCCTGCTTTGAAGTGTTTCTGCAGTTGCTCGTGTTTATGTACACGTACACTTCCAAGAGGTTATTATAAACTATGAACCTTTCTGTAGACCTGGACTCATTCAGTGTATAGTTTAGTGTTTTACTTTGTAATAACTTTTTATACCAAGTAGATTCAACCATGGCTGGAATGACTATTATGGTGCTGTTTATCTTTATTTAAAGGTGGTTTCATGGGCATCTCTCTGGAAGAGAAGCTGAAAAACTATTAACAGAAAAAGGAAAACATGGAAGCTTTCTTGTGCGTGAGAGTCAAAGCCACCCTGGGGACTTTGTTCTTTCTGTCCGGACAGGAGATGATAAAGGAGAGAGTAATGATGGGAAATCTAAAGTGACACATGTCATGATTCACTGCCAGGTATGATGAAGCAGGAGCTTCTTTAACAGTACTGCTTCTATGGGCAGAGGGCTTATTCTAACAGCAGGGCCTTTCTGCACTTCACTAGAGTCATGAATGTATTTCCACTTTTCCCTGTGGTGCTGTATGTGTGATATACATCATCTGGTTGATCAAATGGACTAATTTGATAGCTTCAAAATTCTGTTAGCGTTATTTTTTGATTCCTTGCCTGACTTAATAGTGTCATCCTATACTGTGCTGTCAAATGCCTTTTAATAGATTTGCTTTTGATTGCATCAGAAGTCTGTCTTAAAGCCTTTTGCTGATGGAGCTTTTAATGTTCAGGAACCTTCTTAAGTGAGTTGCTGTCTCCTGTATAGATGATATAAAGACAGGAGTAATTGGACAAATATTTAAGTTATAGTCTTTAGATATTTTTGTCTATAACAATGGCTTGCTGTTAAATACTCGAATCTGTGACTTTTGTTTTAATTACTTAAAATTGTAATTGTTACAATTAATTGTATAAAAAACTCAAATGCAGTAAAAGAAACAGTTTAGAGATGGAAAAGAGAATGTTGTCCTCCCTAATGTGTTTCTTGTTGCCTACCATCTACTAGCAGAAGAGTTTTATTGCCTTTTTCTACGTGTAGTTTGAAAGAATTTCTCTTATGTTGTATAGCCTAAATATTGTATCAATGCAGACTTGACTTGAAGTTTATTTTGATGACTGACAATCTGTCTTTTAAGGATCTAAAATATGATGTTGGTGGAGGGGAGAAGTTTGACTCTCTGACAGATCTAGTGGAGCATTATAAGAAGAACCCTATGGTAGAAACTTTGGGCACAGTATTGCAACTCAAGCAGGTGAGTGAATGGAGAGAACATCACTAAATTTTAATTTCAATGTATATTGTTGGGGAAGAGTGGGCTTTTCCCTGTGTTCTGTGCGACACCGTAACTTTCCTTTTGAAAAGTGAAAATGAGGAAGGAAACTTCATGAAACTGGTTGATAAAGTCATGCAAGTCTAAACTGGAATAATTTTTTGCTGCTGGTGAAGAGCGGACTTTCTTTGTGATGCATGTAGAACTTCTTGTAACTTCATTGTGATCCATAGGGATTGCAAGACTAGTCCACAGATGAGACAAGTTATTAAGAACAACTGTGAAACTTTATCCAAAAGCATTTGTTCCATACTTCCTTCCTCTCTTCCCTCACTGCCACCAGATTGTATAAATAGTGGAGTCTTGGATCTTGGAATTGCCTATATAATGTATACTTAGTGTTGGGAATTTGTGGTTTTTAACTGTCTTTTCAGTTGTCCCTGTTCTACCTTTAATATTTTTCTTCCTAGCCCCTGAATACCACCCGTATTAATGCTGCAGAGATTGAAAGCAGAGTGCGAGAGCTAAGCAAGCTAGCGGAGACTACAGATAAAGTCAAGCAGGGCTTCTGGGAAGAATTTGAGGTACTTCATTGTATTTCCTATGTTATGGTATTGAATCTCTGTAGTATTTCAAAGAGGTTTGTTACTGCCTTCTGACGATAGCTTGGCTCTACTTCCATCGCTTCAGATCCTGGCTTTTGCTCCCTTCTCCTGTGTCAGGTACATAATGTGTTAAAACTTACCAGTTCCATTCCTGTGTTTGCTAATAAAATGATGGAAACATTTGCTCTTTTTCCTAACTGAGAGGTAATTACAAGCTTTGATGTTCATTCTGACCTAAGTGCATTTCCTCCTGTTATCCTTTCCATCATGAGGGAGCCTTCCTATAACTGGCACCATATCTGGCCCACCAGGACAATCAGTTGGACTTCAGTCCTGGGTCCCTTTTCTCCATGTGTGCAGGGAGAGGTCTGTAGGCTGGATTTTTATTTCTGGAGGCAAAGACCCAATTCCTAGCCTCTGTTAACTATGTTGACTATTCCTAGCCTGTGGTGACTGGGAAGCAGTATGATAGCAGTGTCTGATGCAGTTGGAACGTGTGTTTTGCATATGAAGGGAATTAGGCCATGCTTTCTGTTGCTTCACCCAGTGCAGTGGGATGTTTTGATTTGGACTCTGTTGTGATTAGGAGGCTGGGTGTCATTGCTGCAAGGAGGGTTCAGTGGGATTTCTCAGTTAATATGTGCTTTTGCTCTTGAGTTTGTGGCTCCTTTGGTAGCCATTTTTGGGGGATCTTAAAGAAAACTGTTGTGAAGAGACAGCCCTCACAAGCAGGGTCTGAGATGAGGCCATATTGATTATATGTATTCCTTGGGCTCTTCGAGATTTACTTTTGTTTGGATGTTTTAATTTCCGTCCGTAGAAATCCACTTCCTTCCCAGAAGGTTGCAGTGCTTTTCCTCTCTCTTATCCATGTACCCTTTGTATTACACAGCCCTGCTAGCCCAGCTTTGTCCTCCTTTGAGTTCCTAATGATTTCAGGGAGTTGCATAGTTTCAGCTCTATCTACTTCCAAACCTAGTTATTTCTGAAGTAGAGAAAATGAAGTGTGAGCACCAGAAATGTATTCCAAACTAGTTGAGTTTAGTGTAGTAGAAATGCAAGTCATGGCTTGAACCAGTGATTGAGCACCTGATGGGAAGGCAGAGCCAACCCGGGGGAGCTCAGGTGTATGCACTGTACCTGAGTGATCAGAAGGGGTGGAGCCAGGATCCACCCCTGCCTGGATCTCATTTGAGGGTTGGCATTGGAAGCAAGGGGATCTTGCTGGAGATCTCTGCATACTTGAGGCTTTCCAAGGGTAAGCAGATTCTTTCCTTTGTTTCTGTCCCTGTGACTGCTGCATCCTAACAGTTTTCTGACAATTGGATTGACTTAAAAACTGCATGATGATCATAGCCAAAAGCTTTGGTCATGACTTTGTTATAATGAAGAGACTTATGTCACTCACTTCGTAGTGAATTGTGGAACTCTACCAGCAGATGGCAACAGGAAACTGGAAAGTCTTGTGATCCAAGATCTTTGACAAAGAGGCAGATTTTGGATGTGATGCTATTTTGAGAAACTTCTTGAAAAGTGATGGATTTGCAAAGCACCATTCTTGAAGAAACGCATTTCTGGTCAGACACACTCATTAGCTCTGCAGTCTGCTCTGAGACTTTTAGTGGGAGTTGAAAAATAAAACCGTGAAAAACCATTGAGTTTTACAAAGATGTAACAAATTCCTGTGTAAATTTGTTGGAATGTAGGATAGTGAGATCACAGCTGGTAGGGGTGGTAATTGTAAACAGTGTATTACATTTCCTCTTCTTTCTCACCTTAATACCTGGCCTTGACCAAGGGCTGCAGAGTTGTTCTTAGCCTGAATGCTGCAGTTTTAATGCCATGTTTTCTCATTCATCTCAGGTGAGCTATGGCTGCCAGTCCTGGTGGGAGGAGGCAGGGGGCAATCTCCAGGCTGTCTGTGGATCTCTTCATGCCCTGTTGTGCTTTGGCAGTCCAGATGGTAGCTGTAAATTACTTGTCTTTAGGCACATTGAAGAATGTGCCTCTTGTCCTGTTAAGTGTTAGACAGAAATGGTGACAGTCTTCGTAACACTTCTGCTTCTGGAAAGTGACTCGAGAGCTTTGTGTTTGAGTGGTGTAGAGAAATTGAGGACTCCGTACCAGATTTATTGTTGTATTGTGTACATCTCATAACCAGCTTGTTAGAAGTCTTTGCTGCTCATGGATTGTTCATCAGGGATGCTCAAAGCAGTAACCATTAACTGTATGAAGTAAAGATGTTCAAAGTTAGTATCAAAGCAGTTATTTCCATTTTTTAACCTGCTAGCAAAGTTTAGCTTTTGGTTCTTTGCTTGGCATTTCACTTTGCAGAGACTCAAAAGTGTTAATATTATACAAAGGTGCTCTGTGATAATGGCAGTTAAAAGACTTGCATTATGACAAGAGTTGAGCTTACTGCAAACAAGAAATGCTTTGTAAGTATATCTTTCTGTGCATTATGTATGTGAAACCTCACAGCTGTGTTGTTTTTGTTCTTTGGATTCCCTGTCTTTAGGATGAGCTTAACTGTCCAAGGTCACTAAGTGAGGTGGTAATGATAACACAGACTGAAATAGAAGTGAGCAAATGTGCCTGACGTGCCTGAGCTTTAAAGTAAAAGTAATCTGTGAAGGAATATTAAGGTGGTGTTAGTGAACAGAGCAGCTTCCAAAGCCAGAGTGTTTCTTTTAGTCAGACCAATACTGCTTTTGAGATTAAAACTTGGAGCAAAAGCATAGAGATTCTTGTCCCCTTGGCTTCATTGCAAGTATGTGGATTTGCTACTAAATACTGCTGCTATGAAGTATGGAATTACTGTTGTCCCTGTCATTATTAATTGGGAACCGGACACTGAGAAATTAGGGCCTTGCCAATGGGAGAAATCCCCATGCAGATTTATTGCTTCTGCACTAGGATGATTTATGGATAACCACGTAGGTAGTTACCGAACACCTCCCCAATCCACCAGCATGGTAATGTGAGAAATCTGAGCAAAATATGTTGGGTGTACTGGTTTAGTGAAATAGCCTTGTGTCAACAGGAGAAATGGAGTCACATTTTGCTCCCAGGTGTATTGGCCTATCCTTATTTGTCAGCCAGCTTTGTAGCAGCTGTGCCTGTGAAAAGGATTCACTTAGAGGGTTAATTACCTTTCCTGTGAAAAGTAAAGCACAAATTACAAAGTACTGTTGTTTCACTCAGTGCTAATTGGCTTTCTGGCTTTCTAATGCCATCTGTGTGTTTTGAATATTCTCATCCTATTGTGGTTTTAAGGGAATAGAAAAGAATATCTTAATATTCAGCTGAAGGACTTTTCACTTTGAAACTGAGACAGCTGCTTGTGTTGGTGTGCTTTGGTAGGTTTTCTGTAAGCTCCTTCCTCCCCTTTGGCTGCCTAGAGATGATCTGGCTGCAGCCTGCAAGGATCTCAGGGATGTGGTTTTGAGGCTTTCCAGCAGCACTTCTATGGATTGGCAGTAGCTGAAGGAGGGGAATAAAGCTAGTAAGGCCTAGAGGAATCCAGTACTGCTCAGGTAGAGAATCCTGTCGCTCGTGTTCCTGTGTTTGTGTCAGTGCCTTTTCATACCTTGAAAGCAATGCTGTGTGTAGTCTGAATGGAGCAACCCAGGAACGTACTCTGACTGTTGATTGGTATTATAATCAAGTGCTCTCATTTTAATGGAAGAAGGATTACTATAATGATGATGAAACAGTCTTTGTCTTTTCTGTGCTTTTACTGACACCAGTTATTCGTGCTGTTTTTGTGCAGACTTTACAGCAGCAAGAATGCAAACTTCTCTATAGCCGTAAAGAAGGTCAGCGTCAGGAAAACAAAAACAAAAATAGATACAAAAACATTTTACCCTGTAAGTACTGATTTCTTATGTAAGCCCATTACTTTTCTGTGCTTCGTTATTTTAGCTGGTAAAGACAGGGTTAATTAACAGTATGCTTTTTCTTCTCTTTAGTGGTCAGTCCTTTTATGTTGTCAATATCAGTCCATACAGCTTCCAGTCTGTGTTCAAACGTTTCCCCATTATAGATGCAGATATTTTGATTCTGTAATATTTATCTTCAGCTTTCACTTAACAGTGCAGGGATATGATGCTTTTATTTAGCAAACTGGAATGCTTACACTTAAGAGGATTAATTTGTGGTACAAAACTGCATAGTGCAAATCCAGCAGTGTTTGAGACTATTTGTGTTGATTTAGATAAATGCTTGTTTTGTGATCTGTGTTGTTATGGACTGGAAACTTGTTTTAAGAAACAGAAAAAGGGATGGGTGTTCTAGCAGTGATTTGCAGAGTTTCACAACGTAGCAGTAAGAATGTACCTGTTGGTTGCATATTTAAAAATAGCTGTATGCTCACAATTGTAGGATGCAGCTGCTTAACATATAAATATACTCTTCCAGTTGATCATACCAGAGTTGTTCTGCACGATGGTGATCCAAATGAACCTGTTTCAGACTATATCAATGCTAACATTATTATGGTAAGTATGCCCCACCTAAATGAGTCTTGTAGGCACAACCTGTGCCTACTTTTTAACTTACTCTTTTAAATCCAAGTTAGTCTTCTAAAAATGAAGAAATGTCACCATTTCTTAAACTGTTTTTGTCTCTAGCCTGAGTTTGAAACCAAGTGCAACAACTCAAAGCCAAAAAAAAGCTACATTGCTACTCAAGGTTGCCTGCAGAATACAGTGAATGATTTTTGGAGGATGGTTTTCCAGGAGAATTCTCGAGTTATTGTTATGACAACAAAAGAAGTTGAAAGAGGAAAGGTAAAAATCTTAAATTGGTCTCTGGAGAGGTCATGATATCTGTCTGCAAGTGGGGTCTAAACTGACTTGGTTATATTGACTCATGCTGAAATGCGGTGTGCCATCATGGTCTTTGGAAACTCGCTGCTCAATTCTGTAAGGTGCTGAATGTTCTTTGTTAATTGGTGCCTGTGGGAATTAAGGGTGCACTCCTATTCTATCACAAGGCCTCCCTTTTGTAAGGGTTGTCTGATTAAATTCTAGCTACTGAATGTGAATCATTGCATTGTGAGAATACCCAGGGAATGAGACACTGGAAAGATAGGTGCTGCAGTCAAACATTCTGCTTACTTGAAGTGGAAAATTCCCTGTTCATGAAGCAGCACTATAGCCATTTTATTTTAGCTTACTGAGTTTGTGTAGGCATTATTAAAAAAGCAAATTGTGGAATTTTATTAGTATAAAAATGAATTCAGAGGATACTGCTTAAGTAAAAACTAGAAGTCTAGATGAAAATGTCCACATGAAAACCCTTTTCCAGTCACCTTCCTTAGTTTTTTTTTCTTGGAAGAGAAAGAAATTATAGAGTTCTTTTGGAAGAGTTGAATACTTCTTTTGGTGTGAGCTCTGGCTATGTAAAATGCTTTAATATCTGATTACTTAATCAGTGATAAGGAAAGAAGGGCAAAAGTAAGAACAGCAAAGCATCTCATACTGTATCTTTTATTGGCAGAAGAAACTTTTTGTTCCCCTATTTTCTTGTAAATCTGCACTAGGCACTGCAAATAAGAAATATTTTTCTACAGTATTTGGTGTTTGGTCTGTTCGCTGTTCCTTGAACCCGAATCTGTCTACCCACTACATTTCTCATCTAGGTCTGTGTGGACTTGCATTCACAAGGCTAACAGGAGCTGCTGTTGCAGGAACCAAACGAAAGTAATAATAGCTTTAAGCCATCCTTCAGTGCGTAGAATGCATCCCTGGCCAAAGATAAACTGGAGAGAGAAGCAGCATGCTGAAAGCTCTCAATGTCAAAGCCTACAGACACATCAGGCCCCCTGTTACAGGGGGCAGTTCTGTTACTTTGGTGATTGAATTAGATCTGTTAGCCCTTTCTTCCATGATTCTAAGCAATGGAAAAAGCAAATGTCCAAGCTGCATTCCTGTTACAAATGACTTATCTTTGGCTTGCATTTGTTTTGCAGCCAGTTAGGTATTGATTGTAAGACAGCATATAAAGCTGCAGTGTTCCCTTGAAAATTCTTCATATTTTGAAACCAGCAGTTGGGTGGAGATATAGGTAACTGCATTTTAATCCCAGGGCTTTGAAACTACTGAGGCAAAACTGGTACTAAAATCATGAAAGCTGCTGAAAGGAGAGATTGCATATGCCTCTTTCTGAAATAATTCCCTATTTGATATAGGGAAAAGAAACTTTCCCTTCACATGTACTTTAATGTGTCATTTGATGCTGTCCATTTTTGGTGCTGGTAGTTGTCTTCAATGTACTCAGAAATGAAAACTTCAGAAAAGCGTTCACCAGTTCACAAAGCAGCCTTCTTGATTAAAATGTTGTTTGTTTGTTTTGAATCTTGCAGAGTAAGTGTGTCAAGTACTGGCCTGATGAATATTCCCTAAAGGAGTATGGTGTTATGCGTGTGAGGAATGTTAAGGAGAGTGCAGCACATGACTACACGCTAAGAGAACTTAAGCTTTCTAAAGTTGGGCAAGTAAGTATGTTAGTAGCTCTGTCCTTTTAATTGAGGTTGCAAATTAAAAAAATGCAGGAAGGCTCTTTCTGAAGAATCAATAAAAGCACTAAGAGATTAATAAATTGAGCCTTGACTCTTTCTTTGAAGTTCCAGCTTTAGCTCCATATGTCTTTCTCTTTGTCCTTGGGCTAATTGAGGATTCTTATACCTGAGCACTTTTTTGGCAGAAGATGCATGACTACAGAGCTTGGAGGAAGTCTGGAAAGAAGCATGAAAGTGCTTTTAAGTAATCATACTTTAGTCTAGCTAAGCATTTATCTGCCCTTTCATGGAGGTGGTTGTACTAGAAGGAACTGGTTGTATGGGAGTCTGGAATCCAGGAAGAGCTCTTAAGTGAAGACATATGTAAGATGAGGAAGGAAGCGCAGTGAATTAGTGTGGGAAGAGCACTTTGTTGTTAAGAAACAGAGCTTTGCCCTAACTTCTAAAGGTGAAGATGGAAATACTGGAAACAGCTAAATGAGGAAAAAGAGGGAACAGTGGGAGCAGGTAGTGTGATTGACTTGTCAGGCCAAAAAGAAACCCATCCCTTCTTTAAATGAGTTGTAGGGCTGTGGATGCTGAGCAGAAGGTTGTGTATGCTGCCTTCTGATCTGGCTCAACCTTGCTGAAGTGATGCTCTTAGCTGGATTTTGATCAGAAGGATTTTTTTGATGTGTTGATATCTTCCTTCTAGGGAAACACAGAGAGAACAGTCTGGCAATATCATTTTAGAACTTGGCCTGATCATGGAGTCCCAAGTGACCCTGGTGGTGTACTGGACTTTCTCGAGGAGGTGCACCATAAGCAAGAAAGCATTTCTGATGCAGGACCAGTTGTGGTCCACTGCAGGTAGTGATGCACTATGCCTCTGCTTCTGTGGAGTTCTGTTGGATTCTTCTTTTTTACATCTATTGATGATGTATTGCTTGGGATCATGGGAATACTAGTCTACCATCCCCCGTCCTGTGAATGAGATATCACTCCTCATTTTTAATGTATGAATTTTCACTTTGCTTTTAATATAAGGCAAGGAAACATTTGATCTTTTAGTTCTGTCTGATCCAAGGTTGTTAATAAACACTAAGAAACAGAAAATGCTGTTGCAACTTCTGTCTACTTGTATCTCTGAAAATTTAGGCCTCTTTTCTCTTGTGTAGTTTGGTTTGTCTTTAGCTGTAGTCTGGAAATCTAATGTTGTTTAGTGTTGGACTTCTAACTTAGATTAGTGTTCTAGTGCCTACTCAGAGCAAAATGATTATTTTTCTTTTCACAGTGCTGGGATTGGACGAACAGGAACTTTCATTGTGATTGATATTCTTATTGACATAATCAGAGAAAAAGGTAGGTTTCCTCAACCTTTTGTTTTCTGCTGGGACATTGACATAGGTCACAGGAGCATCACAGTAGAAACAATAGAAATGTTGACAGAGGATTCTAGTATTTTTTCCAGAGTACTCATTTGGCATAAAAGGGACTCAGTCATTCCTCTTGACTTAGTTGGAATCAAAGTGCTGAAATCCTGCTGTAGGTCAGGATGATGAAAACTTTCAGCTGAGGATTAGCTAGGAATCTGATTGCATTATTTTTGTTAATATTTGTATTTAATTACTTAACTCTTTCATGAATATGTGGCTGTCAGTGTGCTCATCATATGTTGAGGAGACCAATCTCTCCAAAAGCACAGTTTACTTTATTGTCCCTAATCTCATGGGGTTTTTTATTTCGTAGGTGTGGACTGTGATATTGATGTTCCAAAGACCATTCAGATGGTGAGATCACAACGGTCAGGAATGGTTCAAACAGAAGCACAGTACAGATTTATTTACATGGCAGTACAGCACTACATTGAAACGCTACAGCGCAGAATTGAAGAGGAACAGGTATATTCATCTGAAGTATAAATTATGTAGGAATACGTTATCACTGGAGCAGGGAGTAGAGTTGCTCATTTGCTGCTTGTGATTTGGAGACTTGGCTACAAGTATGGTAATCAAATTTGAGTGTTAAACACTCTGTTTTGGATTCTTAAATTATGTGGAATGAAGTATATTGATCTAAAGGATTGTAAAGCATGTAGTGATCCTACAGTACATTGTCCAGCCAATACCACCTAGAGGAGTGATTAATGTGATGAGAAAACTTTTGGAACACAGGGGCAATCACAAGACCCCCCCCCCACACACACACCTCATTCTTTCTGTTCAGGTACCCCATTGCTCTGAAATTCTACATTGCATCTTTTACAGAAGTTGCATGGTTTGGTGATAAAGAACTAACTTTCTGTCCACTGTTGCTTTCATTCTCTGCCCTAACTTCTGGTCATCTGGGACTTATATTTTTCAGAATTTCAGTATCTTCTGCTGCCTTACTGCTCAGGAGATGAATACACAGTTCATCAGACAGATGTGGGGAGCCATATGTTCATGGTTAGTTTAGTGCCAGGTGTGAGATTTAAGCCCTGTTTTAGAGGTAGGGTGTACCAGCTCAGCCATGGCACTCCTGTGTGGCTTCTGGCTTCTTTGGAGTGTGACAGTATTTGCCAACATAATGTAGATGCACTGTTCAGCAGAGGATAGACTTTATTCTTTTCCCCAGGACAGCTGTTGTGTGCTCTGATGCTGATTAGACACAAAGTGAAGAACATGAAATCCCTCAGGTGTACTTTTTTCCTGGTTTTGTTGTTTAACTTCACCTTAGAGCTTCCTCATATCTGTATGTGATTGTGCAAGCCTTGTATCCTCAGCTTTTGAATATGGTCTCTTTCTGCTGCCACCATTTATAAAGTAGATCTGCAACTTCTTGATGGCTGTAATGTGGTTTTGAATGGTGTTTTGATATTGAGTGCAGCAGTGCATTTCTCTTACAATGATCAGTTGTTTCATCCTCTACTGTATTACTAGGTCAGGAGGCACAAGAGCAAAAGTTTCCTAAACTGGAAATAGAGCATTGCTTTACGTCATGAAGTCTTGAACTAAGGGCTAGTGGCAGACACAGGAATAAGGCAGCATAATACTTTTCAGATAAAAGCAACACTTTGAGTATAGGAAGTAACATCCTGGAGGAAAAAATAAAGATGTGATGTCATGCAGCACTTAGAGCTGTGCTGAAGCAGTGGGTGTGTATACATAGCTGCATCCATCCACACAGGCATGAGTTCCTTATATTCAGAGAAGTAATTTCCTGGACTCTCTGCTAGCATTCCCTTCTGCATTGCAATGCTGAGAGCTTCAAGAGTTCCTCGACTTAAATGTTGTGTTGGATATTGCCTGTCATCTTTCAAGTGTGGAAAAAGGGAAATTGGATTTGTCTTGCTATGTTTTTCCTGCAGAAATTTGTATATTGTTTTACAACTAGGAAACATGTTTCTACCACATTTCTATTACTGTGAATTAGAAAGGATAATTAAGCTGGAGGAAGAGTAGCCAGATAGGTACTTAATCTTGGCTTTTCTGTTCCACTCAGCTTAAGTAATAGAACTGATTGATTCCTTTTAATTGATTTCACTGTATAGAATATCTGTACTTTGAACTGCTATTCATTATGCAATTAGAAAAAAAAGAATCAGAAATTTAAAAAGCTCTAATTTGGTGTTTCAGAATATTATTGGCAGGAGAGGGGTTTACACTCATAATGCTGTTAAATGCACTGGTCAGAACCTTTGCATTTTGTTTAAATCCTATTGTTAGCTTTAGCCTTCCAGGTAGTGGATCTGGACTCATGGTCGAAAGGGTTTGTAAGGAATAGGTGGGAGGTTGAGAGGGGAAGAAGTTCTGCAGAATAATAGAAAAAGTTGAAGTCTCAGAGGACTGCTTTGAAAAACTGCAATTTAAAATGCAGTGCAGTGCTTTGTTAATGGAAACTCAGCAGCCAAATCTCCTCAGGGACTCTGCCAATCTCTTCTGTGAGATCGACTCATGTCTCTTATATAGTACTTGTTGGAGCATTTAAAAAGCAAAATGAAACAAAAACCCTATGTTCTGTAAAATTTTTTAAAGTAAAGCTTTGATTTAGATGTAGGTTGCAGCGTGTGTGTGTGTGTTGTGAATGTTTGTCCTGGAAATAAAGAAAAGCCATATCTGTCTTTCCTAGCATAGCTTTGTTTGCTGGAGCCTTCAGTATCTTTAGATGGATGCCAGCAAAATTGGCTGCAGCTTGTAACATATGTTGCAGAATACAAATGACAGCTTGGGTTCTTTTTATATCAAATCTAATGGCCTAAGACGATATTTTATTAGAGATCTTGCAAACAGGATTGTTACTCATTTGGCCACATTTCTGAGATGGGAATAAGGTCAGTGGGAGGCGCACTGGCTGCTGCTGTCTGTTAAAGAATGAAGTGTGGTTTCTTCTGCCAAGTAAGACGGAGGTTGTGTATGAGTGCTGGTTCTAAGGTTGGTATGTTCTGCTGGAGGTGGTGGTGGGAAGGGGAGTGTTGAAAAAAGAGGCTTTTTAGGTCATAGAACAAACAAAGCCAAGTTTTAGGTTCTATCCATATTGTGTATTGTCTATGGAATTGAGTTCTTTGGTGGTCGTAGCTAAACCCTTCTAAACACTAATCTGGTTAGCTGTGTGTGTAATTTCCATATTCCTTCAATGACTTTTTCCTCAAACCTGGTTTTTCACTGTGTTTTGCTTCACAGAAAAGTAAGAGGAAAGGTCATGAATACACAAACATTAAATATTCTTTATCGGACCAGACAAGTGGGGATCAGAGCCCTCTTCCACCCTGTACCCCAACCCCAACGTGTCCAGAGTAAGTTAGTTTCTTATGCTGGTGTGAAAGTTTTGAATGGTGCTAAGCTTCAGTGATCTTGAATGAGTTACCACAGAACTTGCGCTTGGACTTCTGCCATGTACTTTGCTCTTAAACTAAACTATTTTACACTATTAAGTGTACAAACTTGGTTTGCTCGGACTGTGAATACTTGTTTCATTTCAGAATGAGAGAAGATAGTGCTAGAGTATATGAAAATGTGGGGCTGATGCAACAGCAGAAAAGTTTCAGATGAGACCGTGTACAGAGACTTCAGTGCAAGGGCAGGTATGTATGTTCAAAAGTGACTGTGCATATCCAGCCTGGAGTTATGTGATTTGAGTAAAATAGACACCAAACCAGACTATAACCACATTTTCTGATGCCTGAAATGCACGTAATCCATCCACCCTTAAGGAATTTAAATTTCAGAAGCTAATTTTGATTGAGTTACATCTATATTTACCCTCTCAAAACAATATAGAATATTAACTTGGTGGTGGTGGTTTGTTCTCTTCCCTTGACTCAGCAGTGGCATAGGTTTGGAGGTCTTTATTATTCAGGAGACTGGTGTTGTGTATGATGAGTGGGAGCTGCAGCCTGAACTCATGTCTTTTAAGTGATCTTTGCTCCTGGTCCATACTAAGGATTTGTGTTCATCTAAAGAGATTAAAAGAACACTTAATCTAATGCTCAGCTTCAGTAAAGATGTATTGAGCAAGATTACTGCTGCGCCTGTATGGTGCGAACAGATACTGGAAGAAAACAGTGAAACTGATCTAATATGATAGCCTTTTACTGAAGTCTTTAAACTATTGTCAGCCAGAAATGAAATCTTCAAAGTTAGTGTCCTACTGTGTTTGTATTAGTAAAATTAAATCCTTGCTTTTGCTGAAAGAGAAAATTATGATTCTCTTTATATTTTAAATAGCTCTTATAGTTTGACTTATACAGTCAATTGAGTAGATATTGGTTATTGGCTAATAAGTTTATTAACTGTGGCTAATGGGCTGTGAATACAGCAAAGGAATAGCTTCAAATTTAAGGTGTCCTTTAGTCATTTACTTCTCCTGGATTCTAGCCTAAAGCTTTTCATCTTTTTCGCCTGTGCTTTTAAAGACCTCAGACATCCTATTTTCCCCATTCCTCTTAGTAACTGTAAGTATACTTCTTCTGTTCAGTCCACAATCTTCTACATACGTGTATTCCACTTAGTCCACAGTCTCAAATACACATTCTCTTCTTCTAATGCCAAAGTACCCTGCAGCTTATAATCAAGACTTGAGATTTGCAGTTGAGTTTATGGCTTTCTTGAGTGAAATGTGAACACTTCTGTATAATGTCAGAACAAAACGGTCAGCTTATTTTTGTGTTGTTTTATTTTGTACTAAATTGCTTTTATCATCTTCTTTCCAGAAATGAAAATGGTTTTTAAAAAGGTCAAGAAAGAGATGGAAGAAGTTTCACATGAATGGTGAACTCTGAAGGCTTGGTACCTTTTTGATTTACGGTTTTAATCCTTCAACAGTAGGCAAAACTTACGACCATCTAAAGATTGTTTATATCTCTTCTCTCCAATGCCTGATTTACAATTGCTCATTTTCCAAATAAAAGGAAATCCTATCTACAATGTAGACAACTACTTTGTAGAGTCAGTTTTGAATCCAGCAAACTGTCGGACTGTCATCCATGTGTTTTTTTAAATAGTATTTTTGTTTCATAATATGGCTATTAGTCGGTTTTGGTGTTTTGTGGATTTTTTTTTTCATTTGAGCCATTGTGGGTTTTTTTTGTCATGGGTGGTGGGAGAACAATGATATGGATATAAATCTGTTAAACTAATGTAAAATAATGATGGGAACAATACTTGATTGAAAACTGTGGATCACCAGTGTGAGTAGAATCAGCTACATGGTAAAATTAGTCCTAATACATTTCAAACTCAGACTGAGTTTTGTAAGGGTGAGCAGTATATGAAGGTGCTTTTTGTGGTAACTGATAGCTTTGATTACTACTTAGCTGAGTGGCTGACTGAGCTATTTTTGAGTAATTATGTAAGATAGCCTTTATCAAAGGAAATTTCTTTTACATGTTCTCTACCCTAAATAGAAATTTACTGTATCTCTCCAAAGGCATGGTGGCCTAGTGGTTTGTGAGGATACTATCTCTGTTCATTTGTCTGTGTTCATCTATTAAGCAAGAGATTGGATGCGTTGAGTTTGAGTAATTTTAAAATTTGCATGCTGACACCTTAACAGCATACTGAAAACAGAGTGAAACAAGTAACCCACTATGCAGGCTCTTACCTCACTGTAAGGTAAGCCTCTTCTCCCTTCTCCTGGGGAGATGGAAGCTGCTGGGCCTTCTGGTTTTGTTTTAGTAAGGCCTTATGACAGTGTAAGTGGCTAAACTAAAGTTTTGTGGGGGAAAGCAGTGCATAGAAGCTGGTTATCCACTGAAACTGCCTTGGTTGAAAAGGGTAGAATGGACAGCAAGGCCAGCAGGCTCGTTCTGGTTTGTTTCATCAGACAGGAGTTTATTACCATTCCACCTGAAGTGCCTTTCAGAGCTGCATTGAAATTGCTGTTCCTATTAGATTAAAAATCATGTTCATCTGAAACCACTTCTGATTGTTGTCAGTGAAATGGAGCCCTCTTCTACAGTGAGACTACAGAACGATGAGCTGCTGTTGAGCTGCCAGGTAACTGGGTTCCTTCACTTGGTTTGCTCTGTCCTGTTTCCTGGATCAGAAGCTCCCCTTAAAGCTGTATGCACTAGTGACAAAACCAGTCCCCAACAGTAGGTACTGGTGGTGTCTTACCAACATCTTCCCCTGTGTTCCTGGGGAAGTTCTGTGACTTCATGGTTAAGGATTTATTGCCATTTCTGTACAGTGTGTACAGATGGTGAGCACTGCATCAACTTGCTGTAGGCGTGGTGCAGGGCCAATGAAATTGCATTATTGGCCTTACTAGTGAAATTATGCTAAAGCTTGGAATGTAATTAATGCAGCTTTGTGAAAGGTTAAGTGGGAGATTACATTACCTTTTCCTGAGAGTGCTTAGCAAAATCAAATATTTGAACACTTTGTTTGAACTGAATGAAGGTGCTTCTTTAATGTTAAGCAGAATTTTGTTACTTTGCCTATTGTCCTTTTTTGTCTTCTGAGGCTTTGGGTTTTCTTTTCTCTTTTTTTTTGGAACTCCTGTCACCAGCATACCATAATGCATTTTAATGTCATAGCCTTATAGTCTAATCATAATATTTACTCCCCTTTTCCATCTGAAATTTTGTCGTGATGAGAGAGAAATCTATTCCTTTGGTAGTGAGATGTGTTCTGCATTGCCTGCCTCCTTCCCTGTCCCTGCATACAGCTTCATCCTGCTGAACAGAGATCAGCTCGAGGTGTTGGTATTTGCATAGAGCAATTGACAGCAATCTCAATATTTGTTTAAAACTTGGTGTGGAGTTGGATAAATTCTACACTTCATATATTAGAGCGAGGTGGAATGCATGTTCTGTACCAAACCGAAGTCATGGTGAAAGTCAAGAGAAACCAGAGAAGGATCCTGAGTGACTCTGAACTGTTTTGAACTCTGTTAATGTGATGTCTTAAAAGATTGACCTCTATAAGCAGCAATCAGTTGTGTGGCCAACATAAGGTTGCCTCTTATAACCTCATTTTAGCTGTTTAGAAGCTGCCACTGTAGGATTTCTTTTTTTTTTCCTTGGAGCCAAGGAATTCCTACTCCAGAATGTGTATTAATCCTGAGGAGTATATGGTGGAAGAATGTTGATGAGAAGCAGAATCTGAAAGGTTGGGAATAAATACTGCGCTTCTAACTGGAGGTTGGACCATGCTGGATGCCAAAGGGGAAACCTTGCAAGACAAAACCTGCCTGCCCTTCATGCATGAGCAAGAGAGGGGTCGTTCTTGGAGCATTAAAAAAAAATTGTTTTAAACAATGGGTGGATTTTTATTGCGGATGAAGCAAAAAAGAGAAATGTCCTTTGGTTTAGGGGAGATAAGTGAATATGTGGGTTTCATGTATTTCTAGTGAGTTTTTTAGAGAAATCTTGTGCGTTGATCTACAAGCTGTGGCTGTATCAGTGGAATGGAAAAGGGATGCAGTTCTGAAGTGTTCTTTTAGGGAAGACTTCATACCACAAGGGAAACTTTTAACCCAGTCCTAAGGCACAACGTTTTATGCCAGCATGAATTTGCTGCAGACTTCATTTTACTGAATGTTTCATAGCGTACACTTTAATTTCAGCTAGCTGTTGTTAGGACTGATTGGTTCTGCTATTAATCCTGACCAAACTTTTACTTTTTCCTCTTAAGATACGTGTCTGAAACACACTTAACCAGGATATGGCTAATGGAACTCTAAAACCCATTTCCTTTTTCATTGTAACGATGGAGAAAATCACAGCTGGTACTAGGATGTGTTGTCAGGTTTTGGTTTGTCATTATTTCAAATTAATTTTTAATTTCTCCCTTTTAAATAGTGAAACATGTAATTAATAATTTCAAGCCTGTTTATTTATGACATTATTGTGATTTTTTTATTACAGTACTAAAGACTAATGAAAAAGGATCTTATTAGGTGGAGTAGACCTTGCATTTTTTTTTCCTGCAGTGTATGAAGTATTGTACCAGAGTATTAAATGAAATTGTAATATTTTATTGAAAAATCTCTATCCTTTAAAAGGAATACATTTAGGATGTCATCAATTTGATGTGAATCATGTAAATGTTGATAATGCGCTGTTTATCATTCATTTAGTGTTTCGAAATTCTTGCTTCTTGCCTTTTGCCCACGTACATTCTGTAGACCATTTACAATTGTCAAAATGTGACATTAAAATAATAGTTCATGTATAGAAATATTGGTGGTTGTCCATTGTTTTCTGTGCTGGTATTTATGGGTCTTAGTTCAGCTGCTCTGCTGCTGCATTGTGATTTTTATTGCTGCGAAGCTATATTATCAGAAATAAAAGCATATCTGTAAACAACAGAACTTAGAAGAAAAAAAGGGAAAAAAAAAGAGAAATAAACATAATTTTCTTAAGATGACTTGTCAGTTACTCTGTTCTCCAGCTCCCAGGCCGGAATGATGGTGTATGGGCACTCACCTTCAGGCCTAGATGATAGTTTGTGAGTTGTGGTGATGAGATCTGTTGGAGAGAACAGCTGTCCTTCCTGAGAACCAGCGGAGCACAGCTTCTAGTAAGCATGATGTATGTGAGTATGTGTCCTGCCCTTGTGTTCTTAGCATTGGCCAGAGGTCCATGTGCTGCCTGTGCTGCTACCTCTGGCTCTTGTCCGTGCACAGGGCTTGCAGGACTCGGACAGGGCTTGTCTGCTCTGCTCCAGCCTGCTTTCCCTTCCAGAAAGCTGCCTCTCATTATTTCATGGCTGATTTTTGAACTTGGTGTGGAACACCTGCAAAGCTGAGGTGGGAATTAGCCTCTTTTTTTTTTTTTTTTTGCTGAATATTAGTGCTAATCAATCAGATTGATTTGCAGGAAAGGAATGGCAATCCTGCTCTCTTGGCTACAAGCTATTCTGCCAGGGATGAGGGGGAAGGAAGCTGTTGCTCTCCTGCTGCTCCTTCCATCCCAATCTTTCATCTCGAGTACATTTGTCTTTGGGCCTCTGCTGTTTGCTGAGATCCTTGTATGCCAGCACCATGCAGTGACTTAAAAGAGGGACTGGTGCTTTGCAAAGGAGCTGTGCTGTGCCTCAGGCTCCTTGCTGCCAGCTGCTGCTCCCATACTTCACAAGCTGTCAATGTTTCTGATCCTGTAACACTTGGAGCTAGACGCTTCCAAAAACGTAATGTTCTACCTGTTCTCTGGGCAGGAGCAGGGGAATATACATGTGCCCCTAAGTATTGTGTTTTATGTCTAATTTTAGGTCCAGTAATACTGCTTTTTCTTCCTTAAAGCTATTGGAAACGTTCCCACTAGGCATGTCACTGCTGTTACTGATGCCCAGAAACCAGACAGCCTGAGCAGTCAGTCAGCTCTGCTCAGATAGGAGGGGTTTTGATTCAGTGAAATTTCCACTGAGCATTAGTGCTCCCCTTGATCCTGCTTACAGGGGCTGAGTGGTGAAAATGCAGATAAGCCATCCTGCAACTTTTTAGGAAATAAATGCTGTGTTGTAGCAGGGTCAACGTGGGCAGTGCTGGTTGAACACAGAGCAAATATCAGCTGAATTTGTAGTGAAACAAGCTTAATCTCAAGGCGATGGCAAAGCAATGAGATAATCTACTGAAATGCCAAGGAGGAGGCAAAGCCCTGTGGTCAAGGCCTCGGCAGCATCAAATACAAACAGAATTCAAATGAGGCCAGCAGCTATGTAGAGCAGCTTGGTTTTAAGGCGATTATCTTTGCAGAGTGAGACTTTTTTATGAATGTGTCTAACAGTTTGCATCCATCTCTGAATATAGCAATGGTTTTATAATCTCTTTCAGAGGGGGACTTTGACAAAAACCTGAAGTGATAGCAACGTGGTGAAACGTAGCACCTCCTGCTTCCTTCCAGGCTGCTGCATTGCATTTTCACTTGCCCGTTGCAGGTAAGTATCAATGGAGATGGTTGTGGAGTCCTTAAGGTTCACGTCTCTCCTGAACTGGATGTTAGCCCTGTTTGCAGGTTGTTGTGTATGCTGTGCTCTCTGGTTACCCACTGGTAGTGTGTGTTGCCCAGGTTTGCTGGCCACTGGTGTGTTATGTCAAGCCAAGGCTGGCAAAAACAGTTGTAAGGTTATCGTGGAGCTGGAAGCATGTCCTGACATTGCTGTTGTTTACAGGTGGCTCTCAGCACTTGATGTTCATTCCAGACTTGATGACTGGCTGTTGTTCGAGGACAAATTTATCTCTGTAAAACCTTGAAACGCTGGCTGACTTCTTCAGGATAAATTCCAGTGCAAGCTAGTGGTTAGTTTAGATGAATCTGAAACATGCCTTCTGTTGTAAAGGGAGATTCATCATGTTGCTCTTCTCATCCTGAAGCAAGAAGAGCTGAGCGGGTCGTGAAATCCTGCCACAGAGGAAAGATGAAGGTGTCCTTCAATCAACCTATAGGCTGTTTCCAAAGCAAATGTTTTTTCCAGTGCATCTCTGACACAGTCGATGCAAGTCAGAGCTCTGTTTTCAGGGTGACAGTTCTCCTTTCATGTCCCTGTGTAGCTTTTTGTTTTAGTCCCTTCACTTGGAATCACCTCTGAGCCCATTGCACAGCATTTGTGCTTCAAGTCTGAAATCTGAATTGTTGCCAGAGGATCAAATGTGTATCTTTCCTTTTTTTTCCCTCCTTTTTCTTTTGTAATGCTTAGGAAAGATACCTTCAAAGGATTCTTAATATGCTGATTGCTTCCTGTTTTCCCCTTGGAGTAAGACTTGGAATAACAATTCACAGATCAAAACGCTTGATTTGAAAAGAGCCCCGATCTCCCAATGAGTGCCTCAAAGTACTGGAGGGGCTGCTGTATTTTTAGTGTGCATCATCTTGACAGCTTGCTGTCCTTCTTGACTATGTACATATTTGCTACTAATGGAGGAAGCAGCCTTGGATTCTTATGCTGGTGCTTTTCTCAGTTTCCTTATTTGTGTCATTGTGTGTGAAACAGGAGGGGGAGGCACTCTCCAGCCTCTCTTCTGCAGGAAATCAGGCTGGAAGATTGCTGCGATTCCTTCTGGCCTTTTTATTTAATAGTGCTGTGTCTGAGCTTAGTTTATGGTTGTTTATTCTGGCTGTAATCTTCAATTTTATAGATCTGTGAAAGTTCCATGTGTGTTTACGACCATGAGTGATAGCTTTAGGGATATGAAGTGCCATATAGCAAACAGTAGAGAGAAATAACATGTAAGTGGTGGCTTTTTCAAACTGCTTGATCTCATTTCATCTTCTGTGATTAAGATTTCATAGCTGTAGAGTGGGTGAGTGCCCTTTCAAAAAGGGAATGGCTCTGTCCTTCCAGGTCATTTGGCTGTGGGCATGCAGAGCAGGTCTAGGGCTTGCATGTAGATCTTGAGGTTGAAATCCAGCTGTAGGCAGGGCCCTTCCACGCCTCTGCTGCTGTTGAAAAGCCTGTTTGGTTCAAAGGCAGCAAGTGAGGGAAGATTTATGCTTCCATGAGAGAAGCATCAAGCTCTCCTGCATGGCTGGTCTGGATGCACATGTCCATTCTGGCCTTCTCCATGGGAAGTCTACTGGGAGACTGCTGTGGATCCAGCCCTGCTCACAGCCACATCTTTCCATTGCTTTCATATGCTTCTGGACCCCTTTGGCAGCAACTGTCCTAATTCTGCATAGCAGAGAACTGCTTTAATTGGAGTGTTCTTCCTGTAGACTTTTGTGCAAACAGCAAACTGGAACTTCTTGTCTGCACTTTGCAAACCTTTCCCCCCAACAGTGTCAAGCCCTGAGTTTCCACCTTCACCCATCTCCATTGCAGCAGTTGGTGTGTTGGCTAAGACTGTGATCTGCTTACGTGCCTTCAGTCTCCTGGAGTCCTTTTGTGAATCACAGATGCTTGCAGAGACTCGTGGCATTGTAATTAACAGCCTTTCTGCACACTGCAGTCAATCTGTGTTTCTCATGGCTGGTGAGCTTGGGAAAATGCAGTACCTCCAGAGCACCTCTGCTGAATTGCTGTGTGCTGCTGTTCCAGGTGTCCTGCACTGACCTTCTGTTCCCCATGCGGCCTTCAGCCATCTCATTTGTGTGATGCTGAGACTGCTGTTGGTCTGTAATAAAGAGATTTGTCTGGATATTGTATGAAATTGGAGATCAGTCTCTAAGGGCTCTCCCACAGAGACCTGTCTGAGTGTGTTAACCTTTTGACTCATAGCAGTTTGTAAGTATACAAAGCATCAGTGCTGGTACTGAGTTTCTATTAACGTTATTCCATTTCCCAGGCCCAGATCTGCATAGTAATGTCAGTAATATGAGCAATCTGCTCCCCAAATCCAATTGAATCGATCCGAAGGCTTTGAGGGGTGACTTTCATTGCAGTGATGTTTTTCTGCAGGGTGCAGTTGTTCAGGGGAAAAGCAGTATATTCTGATACTCAAATTGCCCTTCTCAGGCATGGGTCACTGGGTAGACTCAGACTGTGATGCTTTCACGAGGGCTGTAAGAAAAATTCAAAGCTTCTTTCCCAAATTGTGCCAGCTGTGGATGAGAACCAGAAGGAAGAGCCCAGTGTATTGTCCTCAACCTACAAACAAGTGTCCTCTGTGCTTAGGTGTGACAGTTGTGCCCTTCTCCCAAAGGATCCCATTCCCTGTGGCTGCCTCCTGCCCTTGAAGCGTGACGGTCTTTTGGATGGAAGGTCTGAAAACTGAATGTTGAGGAAAGGAGAGCTGGTGCTTGGAGCTCTTTCCGCTTCTTTCACGAGGGCTGCAGGAAGAATGGACAATACTGATGGTGAGCTTCCATCTGCAGGGCTTGCTGCCATTTCCTTGCCCTTTTGCTCGGTGTTTCGGACACACAGCATGCTCAGTGCCCTGGCATTGCCTCAGAAACACTGGGCAAAGGCTTTGTTCCCCTCTGTGCTGCAAGGGGCTGAGTGCTGATGCATGAGCTCCTGCCTGGGAGCTCAGCAGTGGTTCCCTTGTGCTTAACGCACTCAGCTCCACAGCACCTGGGGCTGAGTTAAACATATTCTCCAGCAGGCTGTAGCCCCACTGTGCTCAACTCTTGGAGACGCAGAGAATAATAGACAGGTCTGCTTTGTCAGGTAGATTGTGAAATTAAACACCGTGGTGATCTCCAGCTCCTCAAATATTACCCCAGCGGGCACCATAAGGGCCTAGCATGGGACATTTATGTACAGTTCACCTGGCTGCACGGCCAGCATTGCTCCTGAAAGCCCCACGGCTGCAGAGATGCATGTATCTGTGCTTTCCATCACTCAGCCTCACTGCTGGAAACCATGGTTTGTTTGCCTCATCCTCTGCAATTGCTGTGGTGAGTGGGCACCGAGGGGCTCGCAGAGCTCCATACTGGGGCTGCTTCATCACTATTAATAGTTATTTCCTCACTGAGGGGTTTTTATGGCTGCATGCTTAGGGAGAGTTGCTTTCAGCTTCTTTTCCTATCACTCAGATAAATGGTGTGTCAGCTCCGGGATAAATAGGCGAGATGGGGAAGGTGTTGCCATGGTAACACAGGGATTTCGGTGATTGGTATCCATGGAGATTGTTGCTAAATTCTGAGCGATTTAAAAGTGCTTTATTTAAAACATAATGAGTGTGCCACTGCCTCTAGTGTGGTGGGGAATTGTGTGTGTGTATACACACGTGCGCTTTCAGCCGGCAGCCCTGTGGTACATCAGGAAGGAGGGGAAGTTATTCTGGGCCATTCAGATGCTGTGAGAGATGGCAGTGGGACACGGTGAGCCCTCCTACCCAAAGCTGCCTCCTCATAGCACACTGATGGGCGACAGCTGCCCTACAGCCATGTGCCCTGCAGTGGGTGGGCACTGCTTTGCAGCCCCTTCTCAGCACTTTGCTGCTGCACCCCTCGTCCTAATGGGGTAAGAGCTCATCAAACATCTCTCTGAAATGGTCCTGTGCCAGTCAGGAATTATCTTATTTTTATTAGTGGGGATGGAAAGCGTTGGAAACCTCTTTTTTGGGCAACCTGAATGATTCTATGGTTCTATGATTGAAGGTGGTAGAGATGTGTTGGAGCGGATGATCCTAGAGGTCCTTTCCAGTGCTAATGATTGCATGGTGTGGCTAGTGGCAGCTGGGCTTTTCCTTCTTTACTTTCCGGGATGCAGACTTCAGACCTGCCCAGTTGGAGAAGCTCTGTGTGATGCTGGTTCCCTGTGCAGGAGGTACTAAGGACGCTTTGCTCATTTTTAGTGAAAATAATTGACATTTTGTGCTGTGCACAGAACTGGTGAGATTGCTAGTTTGGTTTAATAGCTGGAATTTCTTGTTGCCTTTGAGTCCTGTTAGCCCTGCGTGCCGTGCCGTGCATGGCAAACCTAAGTATTTGGAGATGTCTCACGTTGCAGCCTGACCTGGGTGCTTTCTGCTGATGCCTGGTGAGACAACAGCAGTAAACATCATGCATAAACAGAAGCATTCAGCTACGTTAGCTCTGCTTCCTCCGCTGCTGCGGCTCTGCCGCTGAACCACAGCGCCTGCTGTAATTTGGGGGGCAGTCACCACCAAGGGCAATGTTTTGTACCTAGTTGAGATATTAAATTACTTCAGAGTTCTGATGGAAATGCAACCCTTGGCTTCACGTCCCAGTGCCCAAAGCGAGCGGCGCTGAAGCATGGCAGCTGTTGGGAAGGCAAAGATGCACAGTGCTTTGGGACGAGAGCCTGCGTGCTGCCTGGGCTCCTGGGCATGGGGTAATGCACCCACCCCAGCAGAGATGCTTTCTTGGGAATGTCTCAACGCTGACACACGCTGGGGTTTCTTTTTTCTCATCATTTAGTGCTGAAAAATGAAGTGCATGCGGGCGATCATTACAGCGTCCGGGTTTGTTAAAGGATCTTTTTATTCGCCAATTTGCACAACTCCCTTTCCAGGCTGCTGGGCATGATAAAATACAGCCATTCGGCCTGTCAGGGAGATAATTGGTTGGCATTATGAATCATAAAAGTATGTTCCCCCCTGGAATTTTATCCTGACACTTGATTTAATTTTTCTTGACATCACATCCATTATATTGCATCGTCTCGCTCTCGATAGTTAAATTTGCAGGCTCGCAGTAAGGACCAACAGGTTACTTAAGGAACAAAGCTGCTGTTAGCGAAAGGGTTGGCTCTGTGCTGAGGAAGCCCTTTCTCTTTTGAGGAAAATCACCACAAAACAAAAACACGGCAGGAGTGCCATTGGGAAGGTAGGATCCCCATTTCTGCCAATGCCCCGCGAGCAGCGCTGCTCGGGGATGGGTGGTGGGAAGGGCTGCACTGACCTCCATTATACAACATCAGTTTTGGAGCCAACGGATCATCATAGAATGGCTTGGGTTGGAAGGGACCTCAAAGATGATCCATTTCCAACCCTCCTGCTGTGGGCAGGGCTGTCAACTGCTGCATCAGGCACAAGGTGAGGCTGCATAGGGCCCCATCCAACCTGGCCTTGAACACCTTTGGGATGGGGCATCCATGACTTCTCAGGAGCTCCACTGGAAGAAGAAGGGGTTGGTTTTTGTTTTACCCTGCCTTCATATTGCTGCGCTCTCAGCATTCCTAGCACAAGGGGACAGTGGGCGTTCTCCCAAGAAATGGGGCAGCAGCACTGTCCTCTGCGCAGAGTGAACCCCAGGGCCCTCCTTGTGTGTGGTGAGACCCTTCCTGTGGCCACGGTGCTGCCCCAGAAGTGCAGGGATAGAATGAGGAGCTGGGATGGGCTGCGTCCCCGGGGCCCCCCCACAGCTCCCTCCCTCCTGGCGCATCCGCCTCACATGCAGCCTGCTAATTAGTGTGAGTGTAGCATCCTATTAATTGCAGCGATTGTGATGTTTAGATTTCTGGGTTAATTGGTAATATCTGGCGTAGCATTTTTTCCCTCCGGGTATTTCAGATCGCAGTAATTAACCTCCCCCATTCGGCAGAGTAGGCTTTCAGTACTGAGCTCTCCAGCTGCCTGCAGTGAGGATGCTGGGGGGACTATGCTGTGGGATGTGGTTTTTTTTTAATCCTAGAATCATAGAATGACTTGGGTTGGATAATCCTCCAGGATAACTTGTCCTGGTGTCTCGCAGAGGGTCTGCGTGCTATGAGCGTCCTCTCACCTGGGGGGCTGCAGAGAAGAGGGCTCCTATGGATGGCATCCCAACTGCATGGAACTGAGAGGCAGATGCATCCCCTTGGAGATCCCAGCTCAGCTCTGGATGGCTGGAAAATGGACACAGCATTAGTCCTGCAGAGAGCAAGGGGACTCGGTGAAATCTGTCCCCTCTGTGTGTTTATTTGGATTGTCCTCAGGAAGCACAGCAAAGCAGAGGCCACGCTGACTTGCCTTTATGCTTGCAACATTAAAGCTGCTGCTGTGCTGCGTGTCTTTAGGCAGAAGCTGGATCGTTACAGCTTTGCTTCCGTATTATTTCTGCAGTGACAAATGGGAGGTGGAGATGGGACAAGGAGTGCCAAGCCCGGCAGTGTAATTACAGCTCCCTTCCATTTCCCCATCCCCTCCTGCAGCCTGGTGGTAAATGATGATGGATGCTTTGCTCTGGCTGCTGACCGGGACTGGAGATTGGGAGATGGGATGGAAGCAGATCTGAAAAGGTCAGCGTGTCGTTCTCACTCTGCTTTCCTTCTACCCTATGGCTCCTGCCATGAGGGGATCTGTAAAAACCCGAGCTTTCAGCGGGATTGCTCTTAATGCGCTGCTGGGATCCTGATTGCTTTTTCATTGATTGCACAAGCAGTACCTGGGGTTGGCAGGTGGAGTGCAATGGGGCAGCCCCTGCACTGGGTATCTTTGTACCATTCCAAAAATGTAAGAGAGCCAGGAAACAGGGCCCAGGTTGTGCTCAACCAACAGATATTCCAAAGCTTCCTTAATATTCCAAGTCGATATTCCTCAATTTTTCAGGAATACGCTCTTTCCCACCCTATAAAGCTGCCCTTCTTCCTGCTGTGAGATCTTTAGCCAACAGGTCTACCCGCAGTGTTCTTTTTGCCACTGGTATGTGTTTGATATTTAAGATATGTTTCCTGCTGAGTGTAAGCTGTGAGCTGTACGCGGGAGGGGAGGGGGAGGTGATGGACAAGCCTGGAGCTGCAGGGTAAAAGCCTCTGTCTGTGGTCCTTGTGCTTCCAGCAGTACCCCAGACAAAAGGCTGGGATTTCAAAGGCACTGAACAGAGACTGCTGCAGAGCTTTAGAGGCGTTGCTCTTGATTTCCACCAGCCTGAGGAACCATCCTTTGAAAATCCCAGCTTAGCCCAAGGCACACCACAGCTTGCTTTATTTTTTAATTGGCGTTTTATTCATTTTTTCTATTTTAAATTGCAGGAAAAGTGGAGATGTGAGGTGCAGAAGGGCTGCTGGCCCTGTGTGTTCCAAGGCAAGCTGAGGACAGAATGCTTTCTCTCAACCTGGAGAGCACCCTCAGCTTGCTTTCGGCAGGGTAAGTGATTATGAGGTGAGTGGAAGTAATTCTCGACTGTCTCAGAGTTATTGACTTTGCAATGATCCTGTGATTATTATTATTTTCTAGTCAGAGCAGAGGTGTGCACTGAGCTGACTGCAGATGTCTGTCTTAGGGCCGGCACGCCAAGCTGCCTTCCATTGTCCCCATCATTATCTCTCTGCTTACTTTTCTGTTTTTATTTTATTTTACAGGAAGTTTGCCTCCCCCCTCCAACTGAGCTAAAGCAGTGTTTCAGGGGACCTGGTTGTTGGGCATGGTGGTGATGGGTTGGGGTTGGCCTTCGCCTCGATGATCTTAGAGGTCTTTTCCAGTCTTAATGGCTCTATAATTCAAATTGAATTGGCAAATGCGTAGTTAATGGCACAGCTTAATGCAGTGAGTGGAGGAAGCTTTGTGTGTGGAGGACAACTGGGAGGTTTGTACTGTTGGTGAGAGTTTGTTGTTGGGTTGATGAACCTCTCATATCCCCCCACGGCTCAGAGCCATCACTGTAGGCTTTGCCCTCATGCTGTGGAGCTGGGGGTGTCTGTGAGCATCTGGCCAGTGACTAACACAGGGAACGTGTCCTTTGTGTTCTTTCCTCCTGCCTCTGCCTGGAGGAGGATAATAGGAGAAGTGTGGGAGGACAGGATGGCCGCAGCCCTGAGGACAGCCATCAGAGCCTGAGCTCAGGGCTGCTGGTGGATGAGCAGCATATATATGCCCTCGCCTTGCTTTGTCCCTATCCTGCTGGTTTTCGTAGAATCATAAAGGTTGGAAAAGACCACTAAGATGAATCCAACTGCTGTAGGCTGTACTGGGCCCATAGGTCTTGAGTTGTTGTGTCTCCAGAGGTGGTGGTGTGCCTGGAGCCCTCCATTGTGTTCATCTGGCTTTCAGTGTGCAGCTGAATTTCCAGCGCTTTCCTCTTCTGAGTGTGCTAATTTCTGGTTGCCTGTTGCAGAGTTTGCTACTGATTTCCCCAGAGGGGAATAAAAACTCAGGCAGAAATACGGCGTGGAAAATAACTGTCGCTGAGCACATGCATTGGAAAGGCTGGAGCCTCACTGGAACACAGCAATGTGTGCGTGCCTCCAGGTACAACAAGGAGAGAGAACCCCTAAATTACTTCCACCAGACGTCTCCTCTTTCCCCAACCCTCCATACTGATGGCTTTTGAGGCCAAAAGGGATCTTTCTGTCTGAGTCCTGATATTACCCTGCAATAAATCACGGCCCCAACTGGAGCAGATCAGTGAGAGGAAAACAATATCGAACGTGGCTTTGAGGAATTGGCTTCTTATTTTCCTATTAGGAAGAAATTCTTTACTCAGAGGGTTCTGAGGCCATGGATGGGCCCTGGGCAGCCTAAGCTGGGGGGCAGCCAGCCTATGGCAGGGGGATGGAACTGGGGGATCTTTAAGGTCCCCTCCAACCTCAGCCATTCTATGATTCTATGAACCATTCCTAGGGCAAGTGAATGCACCCCAGTGCTCATAGGGCTGGCCCCATGCCCAGTGAGGCTCTTAGGGGTGCTCTTGCAATCCTCATCAACCCCCTGCTAATTAACGGCTGCACAGCATCCTGCCGGTGGGCTCTGCTTCCCTCTCTGACATTTGGGCAGCTGTTAAGCAGCTGTTTAGAAACCTATCAGGGTCAGTGCTGGTTTTTATATTGTTCCAGCTTCTTCATCAAAATGTCATCTGTGGCCGCACCCGACACCTGGTTGTGTTGGTAAACTCATTTTGGACTCTCATAAAAGGATCAGGTTGGTTTAATGAAATCTGCTTTTCATAAATCCGTGATGATTGGCACTAATTAAATTTCACCTCTTCATTAAGTGGTTCATAATGTTCATAGCCTGTTTCAGCTCTGCTGTTGTTTTGCCTGGCTTCAATGTCAGACCAACAAGTTGGAAGATGATGTGGGTGGTTTCAACACTGGAAAATCATTCATTTTTCAGAGAGGTGGTGGTGCCCCATCCCTGCAGATACCCAGGATCAGGGGATGGGGCTGTGAACACTGATGGAGCTGTGGGTGTCCCTGTGCACTGCAGGCAGTGGGAACAGATGGTCTTTGGGGGTCCCTTCAATTCACGAGTTGTTACTCCTGTTATTTTATTTTATTGCTTCTCTGGGTTTACATCTGCTTTATGGTCCCCTCTGTCTGTGCCTGGCTGCAGGGAGAAACCAAAGTCCCTGTTAATGAAATGAAAAGGAAAGGGAAAGAAAGAAAAAGGGGAAGGGGAAAGAGAAAGGGAGGAAAATGAGGGAAGGGGAAGGAAAAGGGCTAAAGAAAAAAGGAGACCTGTGGGCAGGGGCTGAATTGGGGACTTAGGGGAGGTGCTGGCAGAATATAGAAGAGAGAATAGCATGGAAATCTGAATTTATGCCGTAGACTCATGGCCAGATGCTTCAGGGAGGCACGTACAGCCCCAGCATGGTGCAAGGGGTCGGGATGCGGAGCGCTGTGTGAGCGCGTGCAGGCACAGCAGGGGACTTGTTGACAAACGCATCCTACAGAATCTGCCTCTGGCAAGCTTTTTTATGCCTTTGGATTATTCTCCTGTGGTGCATTTGGGAAGCGGTTAGTGGATCATTTTATGGGGGGAAAAAACCCATCTCCTTTGAGAGGATGTGTTATGTTTCTTAAACCGCGCTGCAAGAGTTGTGAGTGCTTTCAAAGTGATGTGCTCTGAATTACTGCATTGGGTTTGTTCCCCTCTGGAGCCTGGGGCAGAGAGATGGGAGGACAAGGGCTGGGAAATGGCTTTTCCTGCAGGAAATGTGCGCCCAGTGGCTCAGCTGAGAGGAGGTGCTGCTCAGCAGGGCTGGGAGGTGGGAGCATCGCCTTCTCCTGATGCCTTGGGGTATGGAGCCAGGCTCTGGGGAAGGCATTGCAACATCTCCACTGCACCAGCCCCAGAATGCCCATTTTTCACTCCCTTTGGGTGTAATATCCTATCTTTCTTGCTTTTGGACTATTTAACAGTTTATCCTGGATCGTGTTTTTGGACTCGCTGGGGATTGAAAAGAGAAGAAAATCCCCAGCATCTCTCCTCCTGTTGCATGCTCTAACCAAACCAGGGCAGCCCTTTGGGTGTACCTGCTATTGCCCAGTGATCTCACTGCCAATGCAGAGCAGAGTGGGCCAGGAGTTTGGTTGCAATAAAGCATCCAAATGGATGAGCAATAGCGTAGGGAGAAAATAGCACGATGATTTGGTGCACTGGGATTTATTTCTAAAAGTCCTTTCTAAACCCAAAAGCACAGTCTTCCACTGCTTTCCTTTCCCTGCCATGATGCTGGGGATGAGCTGTTCTGCCCTGGCAGCACCCTTTAGAAGCTCAGAGGATGCTCTGACCTCCCCTTCATCCCTGCCTCTAACCTAGGGCAGCACCAGCTGCTGCCCCTGGCCCTAATTTGGAATCTGCAGTGCTGGGGGGAGCCTGGGGTCCCCCCACTCCTTGGAATGTCTCTTCGTGCCAGCTAGAGCTGTGGAGGGATTGCTGTGTCACTGCATCCTGATTGACACAGCCCTGCTCCCCTGCACTGCGGAGCAGATGGAAACGTGCCGTCCTTCTGTCTCCTGCTCTTGTACAATTCCACCAACAAGCTTTATTCTTGTTTTAAATCCTTCTGAGCAGGGAAGCTTCAATGAATTTTAAATAAGCTCTTGGAGCTGTGCATTAAAACCTAATGAGGCAGAGTACCAGTGATGCACCTGAGGAGTAGATGCGGGGAGCTAAAGGGTGGCTTTGGGCTGAGGCTGGTGGTACAAACTCATCCCTGCTGGGCTCCTTGCTTTGTCTTCTCTGACCTGGGGCCAGCATGTTTTTACTTTCCCTTTGTTAACTACTCTGTTGGAGTGCCATTCTGAGCTGTCACCTGGGCAAATGTCCTCCCAAAGCGAGCAGTTCTCCTGGGTGCCCAATTTGGCTGTCTCAGGGCTGGGGTTTGACTTCATGATGCAATCCCAAAGAGCATGGAAAATCCCTTCTGTTGGTTGAGATCTACTGCTCAGTGTTGTCAGGTTGGTGGTATGTCACATTATGGTTATCTACTCCTTGGCGCATGAGTTGGGTGGCCGAAGTACTGTAGTACCACATAATCATTAAGGTTGGAAAAGACCTCTAAGATCTCTAGCCCCAACTCATTATCTTGTGTTGCCAAGTCCTTCATCTCCTCATTTCCTGAACATCTCAAGGGATGGTGACCCCACCACTTCGCTGGGCAGCCCCTTCCAATGCCTCACAATCTGTTGTGATTGTGTTGGGATGCGAGGGATCCCAGTGGGATGAGCTGAGACCTGAAAATGGGCCCAGTGTGTCCTTCTGTGATTCACTGTGGTTTGAGATGTTAGCACCAGTGCACCTGTGGGCATAACAATGGGATGCCCAACCCTCCTGATCCACAGAGCATCTCTTCCCAGCCTGCCTTCTCCCCCCACCCCAAAAAACAGCTTTGCATGGCTGCTCTGCCACCTTGATGAAGCATTGAGGGTTTCAAAGGTAATTAAAGCTCCTTGAGCAGCGATGCAAGCACGTGCCAGCTACAGCTGGAAGGAGAGAAGGGCAAAGTGAGCATTTGGAGAAGAAAACTGAAGCTGAGTTACTGCAAGGAGTGCATTGAGGTGGGGGAGTGGGATGGTGGGTGGGAGGGGGCCGGTTCTCCTCTGCAATTGCTTGTTTCCACCACATCCCCTACTTTTTTGTTGTTAATTTAGTGGCCGACTCTGCAGCAGATAAATCCAGGGCAGGTTTGTAAATGCTGCATTGCTGGCAGCCAAAACACAAATATGCCCTGAACTGCTGCCAAGCAGGGAAAAAGAAAAAAAAAAAGAAAAGAAAAAAAAAAAGGCAGAAAAAGCTCAGTGGCGGGTTTTACAGCCCTGGAAAAGAGCAGGCTGCAGTGGGCTCTTGGGCACTGCTCTTAGAGCATGGGGAGGAAAAACCCAGAGCTGTCCCAGCACCGGGGGATCCTCAAAGGGAAACCCTGGCTCCCATCCTGTGTTACTGTAAGGTCTTCTTCCCAGAGGAGGGGCCTGGCACTGGGGATGCTGTTGCCAAAGCTCAGGCTCGGAACTTTGCTGCCTGAGCTCCTCCTGTGACCACAGATGAGGTGGCCATGTCCATCCATGGCCATGGAGCGCAAGCAAATATGGCCCCATGCAGCTGCTGTCCCCCAGCTCTTTGTGCTGAATCCCAGGGTGCTTGGCCACAATGGGACTGCTGCTTGGAGGAGGTGTGTTGGTCCCAATGGGGATGGGGAGCTGGCAGCTGCTTGCCCTTTGTGCTGAGATTTTAGATTTTTTTTTTTTGAAGCACTGATTTTAGCAACATGTTAATCCCTGTGTTAGCTTCAGCCATCCAAGATCCTGCTTGTCATTCCTTCCAGACACCGCTCCAGTGCCATCAGGGGAACATCCCCATAGGGCTCCTTGTGGGTTTTAACCATGATTGCTTCTCCCCTCTGGAACCAAAGAATTTTCTGCCTGGCTTGACACAGGAAGCAAAGGGCTGAGCAATACAGCGTAAAAGAAGGAAAAAAAGACTTTAAAAAGGTAGAAAAAGGCATAGGAGCCTCCCCAGACCCAAAGAGAAATAAGAGAGAAACTCAGGAGAGTGCAACCCCTAGGATGGGACCTGCTTTGGGGCAGAGGTCCCCTCAATGTGCTCGTGCACCCCAGGACCCCATCATTTTGGAGTGCAGCATCACCCTGCCCCACAATGCACATTGCTGGGGTCGATGTGGATCTGGTTGGCAGCCCCCCACCCCACACCCCTTCTCCCTTGGCTGGCGGCTGCAGCAGCCGTAGCATCACAACCCACGGCCGCGGGGAACAGGGAAGGGAGAGGCTCTATTTTAATGCACCGCTGTGGGTTGGTGACCTAGAAAAGCAGCTCACAGTGCAAGAGTGTGAAGTCCAACCTCCCCCGCTGCCAGTGTTGCTGCTGAGCGTGGGGTGACCTATATAAAGCAGTGCAGGAGGCATTGAGGGGTCCCTTCTTGTCCCCCCACCCCTCCAGGCGCTATGGAGGGGATGGGAGATGGCTAGGATGCACAATAGCACACAACAGCTCTGTGCTGGCTGGGATGCATCTCTGTCGTGACATATCGTGGCAATGCATCGTATCGAAAACATCTTGGCAATGCTGTAGGAAACGCCACCAGTTCATGGGTTGGAGGGGAGATGGAGCTCCTTTTTTTCCCCTCTGCTCAACGAGCCCCATCAGAAATGATGTTGATGTTATAAAGCTCACAGCCGTGTGCGCTCTGCAGCCCCTAAAAGAGAATGAAGCGCGGTTATTCCAATAGCAGTCAGTTTCTGAGCTGCTGCACCCAGCCGAGCGGAAGATACGCCAATTAATTAAATCAGTAAATAAGTTATACTAATCCCATTAACAAAAGAGGAGTTGGAGATTAAATCTCTTATGGTACTGACTGAAAAATTAATGTCGTCCGTCTTTTAGGAAATATATTCTTCCCCTCACCTCGCCAAGGATAATAGTGCTGTTATATAGGACAGAACGTTATCTGAAATGAAAAATGAATGTAAAACTAGCACATCTCTTATTAAAAGATTGTAATGAAGTGGCTGTAACGATGTGGGGCCGGCTGAGCCTGGGGCTGTGCAGCGCTGCCAGGGAGCGTGCCAGGGCTGCCTGCAGGATTTGGGGTCTTCATGGGTGTCACTGTGCCATGGTGCTGGGGTGGAAAACGTTTGCAAAGCCTCCACTCCTCCTTTCCCTGCTGCAGGAGTTGACTTTTGGCTTTTGCACGCACATCCATCTCCCGGGTGCCCCAAACTGGGGTCTGATTTATGGTTTATGGACACGGTTATGGGCATGGTGGTGGACAAGGTCTTAGTGGTCTTTTCCAGCCTTTATCATTCAGTGGTGCCATGGGACTCTCAGGGGTGCTGTGGGGCATTCGGTTGTGTCAAAGGACTCCAGATCATGCCATAGGACACCCATTGGTGCCATAGGACTTCTAATGATGCCATAGGGCACCTAGTGGTGCTGAAGGACACCCAATGATGCCATGAGATTCCCAGTGGTGCCAGAGGACTCCCAATCATGCCATAGGACACACAGTAGTGCCGTAGGACTCCCTATGATGCCATGGGATGGTTACAGCCCCCCTCCACACGGTGATGGCTGAGCCAGCCCCACGGCACGTGCCACGCGCTCACTGTGCCATATAGCAAACCCGTGACAATTAGAGGTTCCGCAGCCACAAAAACAAACCTGAGAGGAAATAAACCCCTGCCACTCCCCGGCTTTGATCTGCTGCATGAGACACCAGACTGCCAAAATGCATTTATAATTCAACAAAATCCAAGGCGGCTCCTTTATTTTTAGAGCAGGGGCTGTCTCGGCTGCGCGGGGAATGGAAGCGCCAGGCTCTCAGAACAGATAATTGCAGGTGTTCCTCACTGCCTTTGCTGGAGAGCACGTTTTAGAGCTGCTTTTCGGATTTCTGCAGACGCTTTTTCTTTTCTGACTCCCCGAGGAGGGTGTCAGGGCGCATCAGCTTTACGGCGCCGTGCTCGTCTCTCGCACTGCTTTGCATAAGCGCCATAAATAAAAATCCATGGGTGTGCGGGAGCAGAAGGAGATGTCCGTCAAGCATCGGTGCGAATGCCAATCAAAACCCAACCCCGAGTGGAGGGACGTGTCCCGTGGTGAAGGCAGGAGCGTGCTCCGTCCTTCCGCTGTTCTCCAACTCCAAGGGTTCCTTTGGTTTTGTTTCGTGAAAAATATCGGAATTTGAACGAATGAAAGATTTGCAGCTGGGTCCCGTGGTCTGGGCTTTGCAGGAGGTGTGAAGGCACGCACGGGGCTCAGGCTGGTGGTCCAGGAGAGTGCTCCCAGGTTGTGGGATCCCTGTGCTGCTTAAACCTCCATGCAGGGAGCTGAGACCCGATGGGATGCGGCTGGGTTGGGGATGATGGGGGTGGTGCGCAGGGGAAGCCCGTGTCCCACATCGAGCCCCCGTGTGTGGGTGGGGAGGTTCTGGTGGGGCAGCTGGGGGCTGAGCGTGGTCTGTGGGGTGGAAAGCTGCTGGAACACCCCCAGGGATGGGATGGGAGAGGGGTACAGTGAGAGGTGAAGATGGGGGATGGGAGATGGAAAACGGGAACAACGTGAGAGATAAGGATGGGAATGGGGAATGGAAGACGGGAATAATGTGGTAGGTGGGGATGGGATGGGGACAGGAGGTGGGGAAGGGGTGGGAGAAGGGAAGGCTGGGAGGGGGCTGCCGCTGGCTCTGCCCCGGGGCGGGCAGCGTTGCGGGGCCGCCCCGGCCGTGTCCCCTCCCCGCGCCGCCTCCGCGCTGCTCCGCAGTGCTGCCGGGGAGCCGCGCTGCGCCGAGCCGAGCCGAGCCGGGACGGGCCAGGTAAGGGGCTGAGAGCCGGGGTCTGCATTGCCCTGCTCGGGGCTGGGGGTCTGAGGCAGCTGCGGGGCGGGGGGACCCCGCTGTCCCCGAGCATCGATGCCCGGTTCCAGGACGGGCAGAAGTGCTGCGGACGAGGTTAAAAGCGGCAGTCTGCCGCTCCGAGCGGGCACGGGGCGAGCTCTGCTCCGGGCTCGGTCCGTAGCACATCGCTCCCGGGATGTGACACAGCGCGTGGGGGTCGGGGTGGTCCCCTCCGGGGGGAACGCGATGGGAAAGGATGAACGCAGAGATCAGAACGTAGGGAGCTGCCTGCGGGGATGCAAAGCTGATAACAGATGAACCATTTGCTTTAATTACTGGTATCAAAAGCCCAGGCTGCGGCTTAGCCTGAAAATAAATATTGTTAATGTCGTGATACCGGGGTTTATTTGATGATGCATCGTTCGTCTGGCGGGGATTTAGCGAGCTGCTCTCTTGGAGTGTAGGGGAGATCGGTGCGCAGCCCTTCCTCGGGGAGCGGCCGGGTGGGATTCCAGCAAAGCTGCCCCCAGACCCCCCGACCCCATTGGGAACAAGCAGCCACGCATCCCTGCTTTGCACAGCCTCCTTCAGCCCTCCCTCCTCCTCCTCCTCCTTTGCAGCCCTGCTTTGCACCCCGAAGGAGAGCAGAGTGCTGGGAGCTTTGTGGGGTGCACCCAGCGTTTGGTGCCCGACTATTGGGGTACTGTGCGATCCGAGAGGAGGGGACGCAGCTCGTGGTGGTGGTGGCACTGTCTTCCTGCCGCAGCCCAGGAGGCAGTGTCACCGCAGTGGCTGCCAATTAGTGGTGGCAGCTGATGAACCACTCAGGGCACGGGCAGCTGGTTAATTGCTCATTCTGTTAAGCTGGGTGGGGTGTGGCTGGGGCCGGTGCCCGTGGTGGGCTATGGGGCTGCTGTGCTGGAAGATGTCCTAATTGATACCCACGTGTTGGAGCTGCACCACTCCCCTCCTGCTCACTGGTGCGTTTGGGCTCTGCTGGATGGGATGAGGGCACGGTGATATTAATGAGGTGTGGGGCCTGCCACCTGCATGCGTGGCCTTGCAGCCGTGAGTGTCCCATGGTGGGACATGCACCCACCCCAGTCCTTGCTCCTGCTAGGAGTTGCAGTGCAGACCTGGTGCTCGGCCTCTGCAGGGCAGCTTTTGGGGCTGTTCCTGACTTCCCAGCAGCAAGCAGGACGTGCCACCTCCAAGAGCTCCTTGCATTGCTGCACTTGCAGTTCTTGGAGCTTTTGCTAAACTTCTTTGGTTGCCTCCACCGGTGTGTGGGGTGTCCCTGTGCTGGGATCTGTTCCTATTGAAATGGTGGGCACTGCCTGGATGGGAGCTTGGGATAATTGCACAGAACCAAAAAGATGTTTTCCCCTTGACGTGCTTCCCTGCCATTAATCAGGGGGAGTAATCCTGGTGACATTACTCCGTGATGGCTTTGGGTTCACGGAGGAGCAATGTGAACAGATGTCCTTGTGCTGCCTAACCCCATCCCTGGAGGTGCCCGAGGCTCTGCTGGGTGGGTCCTGAGAAGCCTGATCTGACAGGAGGCAGCCAGCCTGTGGCACAGGGTTGGGAATGGGTGATCTTTAAGGTCCCTTCAACCTAAGCCATTCTATGATTCTCTGATAAACCCGAATTGACTGCATGCTGCTGGGATGGATCTCTGCCTGGAGAATAGCAGGAAGCTGGGAAAGGGGGCTGGAGGGATGCCATGGGGCTGGGAGGGTGGGCTCAGGGTATGCCATGTTCTTGGTGGCCAGGACACACCGTGCTTTGCATTCACTGTGTACCCATCATCTGAGCATTGCTGCACCTGCAGACTGCAGGCACCGCCGCCATTCATTCACCTGCTGGCTGCATTTAGCCTTAATTAACCAAATGGTGCCAAGCTGCAGGATGAGCTTCCCTGTTCCCTGCCATGCCTGGCAGGGGCCGGAGGATGGCATGGCCCCAGGGTCAGGGCTTGCTGCTTCTGGCTCTTTCTCCAAAGCTGAATTTCCAGGGCTCCTGGGCCATTGCTCGTGCTGCAATGCGACCGGAGGACTTTGCGCTGGATCCCACCTCTCTGCCTTGTGTTGTCTCACACCAGAGCTGCATTTATAGCATTTACAAGTGCTCGTGGCGCAGGCCTCTGCAGGAGTTGCTCTGCATGCTCAGTGCTGTCAGGAGCAGATGGGTGCAGGCTGTGCCACTCTGGGAGCTGGTGCAGGAGCCCTGGCCCCAGGTGGGGCTGAGCAGTGTCTGCCCATGCGTGGTGGAGGATGCATGCACACAGGGAGCCCTGCTCCTTCTGGCCCTGTTTTCATCCTCCCATCCCTCCATCCACCCATTCACCCATCTCTCTTTCCATCCATCATCCCATCCATCCCTCCTTCCACCCACCCGCCCTCTCTGCCTGTTACGGGTGCCCAGTCCTGCCGGGTCGGGTTACCACTCCCACACCATTCTGCCTGCCGAGATCTGCATCTCATTTTTCTTTCCATTGAAGGGAAGTCCTTAACATAGGCAGTTTCCCAAAGTGTGAGCCACGAAGAAGCTTGCTTGGCTTTACCCAAACCTTCTGCAATGATTTGTGCCTGGGATGAGCCAAAATATGAGTGCTCATTGCCCTGTAGGTGAAGCTTGGAGTTTGCCCCATCCCTGTAGGTGCCCAATGCCATGGATGGGGTTCTGGGCAGCCTGAGCTGAGGGCTGGCAACCAACCCATAGCACAGTTTCAAACTGGGTGGGCTTTAAGGTCCCCTCCAACCTAGATGAGTATTTGGAGCAGCATGGTGAGCTCGGTGCCTGCACCACGTTCATGCTCTGGGTCCCCCATGGTGCACTCAGCTCTCCTGGAGCACAGAGACTGCAGGATCCCATGGAAGCAGCTGCTAGCAGGGAGCGATTCAGCACTGAAGCTGTTTTGGGGATGTGCATGTGTGTGCTGAAAAACTGAGGTGCTCCAGGTTCTGCAGCAGAGCTCCCGCATCTGCTCTCCTCATTGCTCAGAGGATGGCCAATGGGTCACCATTACGTTCCCACCCATCGTCCCATGGGCATGGCACTGGGGAGCCCATTGGGCCACCAACCACTCATTTTCCCAGCTGGGTGTGAATCACAAAAGCCCTGAAGGGCAGTGCCTGGCTCCACTCGAGCTCAGCCCTGCTTGGCACTGCCGCCCCGGGAGCGCTCAGCCTTGGCACCGCGTTGGCTTTTTGCTCGGGGTCCGGCTGCTGGCGGGGAACCTGGAGCTGCACCTTTCACCGGGTGAACGGACAGCCCTGAAATCCTCCTCTTTCAAACCAGATTAATCGCATTAGGGCTTTGTCAATGCAAAAATTACCTCATCATTGGCACTGGCAGGTGGTGTAGAGCGGCAGACTTATTCAATATTTAAGAAAGCTGCATTGCAGAGCTGAGAAGGCTGGAGAAATAGGTTGCCTGTGTCAGTGTCTTTGCTGGTGGAAACATCTCTGCAGGCACCGTGAAGTGAGAAATGTTGAGCTCACCGTAACAGCCTGATTATTGCACTGAGAGTCTTTAAAATACCAGATTTTCTGTTTTCTACGGCAGATATCCGTAGGGCTTTGGGTCAGCCACGCCATGGGGACCCTCTCAGCAGTTGGCAGATTGATGGTGGTGACTCCAGGTCCCCCGTGCCACCCCTGTGGCTCAAGTGATGTGGGGCAGGGTGGGCTCATGCCATGGGTCTCCCCATGGGGCTGCCCACTCTGGGTGCTCTGCTGCCTTGCGGGCACCATGCAGAGCGACACCAGGAAGTCGTTCCATCCCTTTTCATTAAGGCACGGCCAAACGCATGGGCTCCGTCATACAGAAGTAATGGAGCATCATGCAGCTCTTCCTCAAGGCCAGGAATTAAAACCCCGCTGCTATTCCTGGCCGTGCTGGGGTGCACCAGGAGCGTGGGACCGAATGGTGCTGGGGATGCTCCAAGGTTGGGTTTTGGCTCGGTTTAAAGGATCTGGCAGGGTCATGCCAATGGTTTCTGCTCTGTCTGAGGCATCTGTGTGTGCTGTGAACAGGTGTTGCGTCGCTTTGGATGGCCCTGGGTACCTTAGGGTGGAAAATTTCCATCTCATTAATGTCACCCAGTTCACGACTTGGGCTGCCACAGCCTCTTGCTTCTAGCAGAGATCTGGGGCAGGGAAAGCCACGGCCAGCTGATTTTGTTCTTTGCCGTGTGCTAAAAACGCACAACCAAGCATTAACGCCAAGCAAGAGTAGTTGCTGGAAGTAATGCAAAGTAGAGCTTCCAAATCTATTATTTATAGGCAAAGGGAAAGGCTCCTGTGCTCCTCCATCACCAGGCTGCTCTCCATCTGCACCGTGGTCTCTCTGCTGTTAGAAAGCTCCAGTGGGGGAAGTTTTCCTCCCAGCATCTCTGTGCCTTTTGCTGGGAAAACCCAGGGATGTCCCCCAGTCTCTGCTCAGGGTCTACTGGGAACATCCCAGCCAACCTTGGGCACATCCCAGGGCGTCGCAGGACAAGAAACATGGGGGAGAAATCATAGAGTCATAGAATGGCTTGGGTTGGAACAGGCCTTAAAGATCATCAGGTTCCAACTGCCTGCCGTGGGCAGCGACGCCAACCACGAGATCAGAGATGTGGGGTTGAGTTCTCAGCGTTGGCCATAAATCGCGCCGGGAGCTTTGCTGCTGCAGTGCAGGTGCAGGCAGTGGCTGCGGGATGGAAATGAGCAATTTGCTTATTGAACCGACCTTGTCAATCAGCCTTCTGTTTTGGCAAAAAGCAAAGCCTCCGCACGAAGCCAAGCAGAGCACTCATTACCCCACGGACTTCTCATAGATATCACCGTAAAGTTTTTGGGGAAACAAAGGTGATCCTCCACCCTCTGCCAACCCTAATGGGACAGATGCAAAACCCCTGCAATGTTGCAAGGCGGGGAGTGGAGGATGGGGATATTTTTTCCCCTTTCCGGGCGCGGTGCACACTTCCTCATCGCTCAGAATTCAGGATTTCAGCTCCCAGCCTTCCCATTGCCCCAACGTGAGGTTGGCCTCCTACCTTACCAAGGCCCTATGCCTGTGCTAAGGTTGTCCTCTGGACCAGCCTTCATCCCTGATGCTTCCATCCTCCTCCTCCTCCCCAGCATGATGGGTTTGGCCCCGTGACAAGGCTCAGCCCCACCTGCACGGAGCTGCCCAGGGGATACATCACCGAACTGCTTTCCCCGCTCGGCTGGGGATGTGGAAATGGCACCAGAAATAGCACCTCTTTACTTATTGATTCAGCCTAACCCAGTGTCCTCGTGCCGGGAGGTAAAACCAGGCCCAGTCATTGTGAGCCGGCGTCGGTGGCTGCTGAAATCAGTAAGGAGGTTTGAAATCAGTGAAATCCATTTTTTTTTTTTTGGAGGGGTCCCTTTTTCTGGGACCCGTTTGCAAACAGGCGTCAGCGTTCCCCCATCTGCTGGAACCAACGGGGATGGGTTTTGCTGGTGTTTTCTGCACCAAGGGAGAACTCCGCAGCCCTGTTACCACGGGCCGGGCTCTGCAGAGGGGTTTGGGATTTATTGTTATTTTTTTTTTCCCCAGTGGTGCTGCAGGTAGGAAGGAGCAATTCAAATGCAAGTGTTGCGAGCAATGCAGGCAATGCTGCGCTGCCCCACGCCCTGCAATGGAGAGGTGGGGGGGACCCATGGGTGGACGGACCCATGGATATATGGATGGACCCATGGACATTCCTATGGCACCCACCTATGGGGCTGGCATCAGGCTGGGCTTTGCCATCCGGAGCCTCCTTCAGCACTGCTTGGCGTTGCATTTTGCAGAGACTTCGAGATGCCAAAATGCTAAAGGAGGAGTTCTGTTCCCCAGGAGAGGGGATAGTGCTGGGTTTTGGGGGGAAAGTTTCCCAGTCTGTACACATATATGTTTCTCTTTGGAAGGGAAACCTCCTCTTCCCTCCCAGCTCCGAGGCGCTGTAATTAATGCGAGGTCGGGCATCTCGTTAATTACATCCGCGCCGAGGGGAGGGCTGTGGGCTCCGTGCACGGTGCCGGCAGTGATCGGCAGTGCCATCCCCGTCCCTGCAGCTCTCAGGCAGTGGGATCGGGGCCAGGCGGGGTTATCCCCCCGCCCCGTGCCACCCCCTCGCCACCGGCAGCTGTCGGCACCGGCTGCCAGCAGGAGGGTGACAAAAAGCTCCGCTCTATCCCGGTGGGGAAAAATGATGGATGCGTCTCCTTGTGCCAAAACCCAGCGAAGCGATTTGACTGCCCGACGCGATGAGTCAGCGCTCGCCGGATGCTAAATACCGCTGCTCCCTGCCCCAACCCGTCCGTGTCCCCGCAGGTCCCCTCGGCGATGACCGACGCGGTGGTGGGTGGCAGTGCTGACCGCTGGATGTGCCCCGGTGACAGAACCATGTCCCTCAGAGCCAGGTAAGGGGGGGGGGGGGACAGCGGGCAGGGCGATGTCACCTTGCTGGGTGCTGGTGGGCATCACGCTGCGGTTCTCTGTCCTGGTGGGAGGGGTGGGCATGGGCTGGTTTGGGGATGCCAAGGCTGGTTTGGGGATGTGGAGAGTGGTTTTGAATGTGGGGTCTGGTTTTGGGACATGGGGTCTGGTTTTGGGACGTGGGGACTGATTTCGGGACATGAGGATTGGTTTTGGGACATGAAGAATGGTTTTGGGACATGGGGTCTTGTGGATGGGGACGTGCAGTGGCCAAGCATGGGCTGAGCCACCCCCATCCCGTTCCTCCCCTCATCCTTGTCCCCTCTCTTTCCCTGTGCCTCCAGCAGCGAGAAGGAGCAGTGAGTATCCCGCTTGCTTTTTTTGTTGTTGTTTTTTTTGCTCCGTTGCACTTTAGTTGTGTTATAACACTCTCACAAAGACGGGGAGGACCTCACCCTGGCTATAGGAAAAGCAATCTCATCTCTAGGAAGCGCTGCCTTAATGAATTTACGGTCTTTTTACTCTGACAAGCTCTGCAGCTCCGGTGGGAGCAGGGTGCCTGGGGAGGTGCTCAGAGCAGCTCAGGGAGCACAGAAAGACCATTTTAACCCTGAAGGTGACTCTCTCCAGCACCACACATCTCTGCCGTGGTTCCTCCAAATCCTCACCATCCCCTCGCTTCCATGCCAAGTCCCCCCTTGGTGTTCCCACTCTGCTGCCAGCTATAGGACACAGTGTGGGCATTGGGGTTACTCTGCCTGGTACCCAGTCTGAGGCTGCTTTTCATGGGGACTTTTTGGGGAGGGTGGTAACAGGGAAGCTCCCAGGTTTGGTTGTGGGGTGCTCCTGCTGCAGGTATCCCATCGCCATGAACAGAGCAGCTGTGGGAAGAGGTAGGGTGGGAAGAGCGACTGAATGCAGCCCTGGTTGAACAAGGGGATGATGGAAATGTGTCTCTCCACTTGAAACAAGTCCCTTGTTTTATGTTTTGATGTTTTCCTGAAGTTCCCCATAGCAAAGGGAGGCAGCGATGCTTGGGAGTCTGCTGCTGCTGGAGGTGCCCATAAAGCAGGGACATGGGATCCATGAATGTGCTCAGAGCCGGGTCCCCAAATGTCAGCTTTTCCATGGAGCTGGGCTGGAAACGTCACCAGAGGGGAGAGAACCACGAGTGCCACCTCCAGCTCTGATTTCACACCTTTTGGGACTGCAGTGCTCATGGATGGCAGCCAGATGGGCTTTAATTTGCAGCATCAGTCTCAGCCACGGGTTAATTATAATTAGTGTCTCTGTGGATTGCATGGAGTCCGGTGAGAGACTGTGCTGGGGACGGTGGTGCTTAAGGACAGGTGTGGCCATGCCACGTGCACAGCCAACAGGACATGGCCATGGGGAGCTGAGCACAAGGGGTTGGGAATTAGGGGGAAGAATGCATAGGCCACGCTCTGCACAAATGGAAAATGGGAACATCGGCTTCCAGCCAGGAGGAGAGTATGGAGAACAGGGGGGGCTTGCACGATTTTTCCCCTTCCCGGGGGAATGTGGTGCCCGGCTGCCCCCCACCCTCTCCCTGCAGGATCCCTGCGGGATGGGCAGCGCGGGGCGGGCAGCCCGAGCGGCAGCGCAAGGGAGAGGAGCTGACAGATGAGGAGAAGGAGATCATCAACCGCGTCATTGCCCGTGCCGAAAAGATGGAGGAGATGGAGCAGGAGCGCATCGGGTGAGCGGGCGCGGCGGTGGGACGCGGCTTGGGGGCAACGAGTGCCTTCAGTGTGTTCCACCCAGAGTGATGCTGGGGAGATTCTGGGCTGAGAATGGATGGTCTCGTAGATTTTTCGTTGCCAAAAGACCTTGACACGCGCTTGTGTGCTGGTGAATGGCACCTAAACGTGCACATTCACAGTGCTCCGCTGTTGCAAACTGCCCGATCCGCAGGCTGCAGCCTGTTGCCTCTTGGCAACTCCAGGGTTGCACTCCAGGGTTGCTTTATTTCCCCAAATACTCAGTTTGGAGCAGCTCTGGGCAGCTCCAAGACCCGAAGTTTGCTTGCGTCCAACACTGAAGCGTGCCGAGCTTCTGCTGCTGCTTGTAGAAACCAGCTCCAAGTGCCTATGAATGGCAAAGAGAGCTCGCTGCTGATTCATTCTGCAAAAGAGCTTACGAGCAGCATTTCCCCAGCTTTGCACATTTCCAGCCTGCTAAGAATTACTCTCAGCAGTGATGCTTTTTTGGATTACGTGCCCAGGAACGTTAGCAGTGAGGGAGAGATCTTTTTTTTTCTTCCCTCATTGTGTGTTGCAGCAGCTGTTTGCAGACTGTGGTGTGCGGGCTGGAGGGGGGGATATCCTTTCCCCCATCCAAAGGAAATGGGCAGGGGATGGTACCCTCTGCACCCCATGGCCAATTCCCCCTTCCAAGCAGGCACAGGAGGAGCCATGCCAGCTTCTATGTGCTGTTGGCTCCAGCATGAGCTGGAGGATGTGCTGCTATAGAAATAGGGGATAGTGCCTATAGAGCATCACCCTGGAAGTTATCCAGGAGAGCTCTGCATGTTATGGAAGATGGAGCCTGCGGGGATGCAGCTGAGCACTGCATCCCCTGGGATGAGCACTGCATCCCTTGGGAGATGCTCCCAGAAAACCGGATTGTATGGGATCACGAATGGGTTTTGCATTCCCCCATTGGAAAAGGGGTCTCCCATTAAAAATAATAATAAAAATAAGAAGGATTGGTAAATATAAAGAATAGCTTATGGGGTGCAGAGGGGGGTGCCTCGTTCCCGGAGCCCTCGGACCAAACCCCCTTCATCCAACAGTAGGTCGATGAGTTCGCTGAGAGATGTTAGTGGGGTCACTCATGTCAAACACAGCTGGGATTAATCCACAGCCAGATCTTATTTTTAGCAGCGGGGCGGCCAGCGGGAGACGTGGGCTGGGTGCTGATTGGGGCTGTAGGACAGGGACACTTTGCTGTTTTCTTATGGCTGGGTCTCATGGCAGGGAGAGATCTGGAAGGAGAGAAGGAGCTGAATCACCTTCAGCAGCTATGCAATGGGCTGATGGAGGGCTTCCTGCAGCCCAAGGCTTGTTATAAGGGATTTCTTTCCCCCAAATCCTGGTACATGTCGCTCTGCCTCCATCCTGTCCCATTCTTGTCCCTGCTGTCCCTGCAGCTTACCTATCCCTGCCCCACTCAGGATTACCCACTGCGCCAAATGCACCCCTGTGCCACTGCCATCCCATTAAACATATCCTGTGCTATTCCTTCCTGCATGGCGGCAGGGAACATCGCCAGTCCTGGACCATTTCTTGCTGCAGGTGCTCTCCCATAGCATATTTATAGGGCCAGGCAGATGTTTTATTACCAGGGAAGTGTTTTACTGCTCTTATCTCAGGTGCACGTGAAGCATCCCAGATAGGCGGTGTTGCTTGGCTCTATCTTGCTGCCATCAGCCACGAACACATCCTCTTGGTTATGGATGGGATGCTCTCCCTCCCTGCATGCTGCCTTCAGGAGCCCCAGCTGTGGGGCTTAACTCAGTGCCACCACTTTCTCTTCGCCCTCTGCTTATTTTATTTTATTTATTTATTCCCTATTTTAACCGTTTGGTATCAGTGTTATCTCCTGCTCTTGGACTCAGAGGGATGGGTGCTTTGAAGGGCACATGGTGATAAAGGAAATGTTGCTGTGGTCCTAGGGACGTGCAGGGGAATGGGATGAAGATGGTCGTCTGATGTGTGCCATAAAAATTAGCACTTCCAAGGGATAGAGGGGGAGGAAAAGTCCTTGGGAAGGCAGAGATGGATGGACACAGCCAGGGCAGGAGCACCACAGGATGCAGTGGAGAAAACAAACCGAATTTGCTTTGAAATGCTGTAAGTCCCGCTGCTGTTGGCAGCAGGAGAGCAGCTCATGCTCAGCCCAAGAACACCTCTCTGTGCCCACTGATGTCCTCCATCAGGTCCCAGCCTGCCTCCTTCTGCCAGGTTCGCCCCAGGACTTCGATTTTAATCTTTTATACCCTCCTCTCATGGCAGCGTTTGAATCAGGGAAGAAGAAAAGCCCAATTTCTCTGGCTTGAATGGATGTTTTAATTAGGCAAATGGGCTTCGTTTTAAATGAGTGCCACAGGTGTGCTCACTGCCAGCTGAAGCACTTCCACTGGTTAAAAAACCTCTTAAGGAGCTCCTTCTGCTAAATGAGAGACTGGGAAAGATTTTGCAGCTAAATAATGAATCTCTTGAAATGTTAAGGCTCTTTTTTCCCCTTCTTTTTCTCCTCCCCCCCTCCCCCCCGGCTTTGATTGTGCCATTTGTTCTAGTTTCTATAATAAGTTTGTTTGGGCTTGCAGATTTCCAACGGGAAGCTGCCTCTCTTTGGAGCTGAGCTGTTGCAGCACAGGGGGAAAAAAATGCAGATAAATGTGCTTTGCTGCTGGGAAAATGAAGGGTTTTGCTTCAGAAATATTTCCCCTGGCCAAGTGGGGACAAAGTGCTCATGTTCCGCATGGTCGGATGTGAGGTAGAAAACCTCCATGGCATTGACATGCAGCAAAAAGCCATCCCTGCCATGGGCTCCTTGGTGACCCTCTGCCATGGGCTTCATTTAAGTAAGAAGTAGTTTGGGAACAATCCGTTTCTGGGTTTTAATGAGCATGATGCTTGTTTATGGGATAATCCAGCTCTGCTGAAGTCAAGGGGTGGAAAATGACCCTACGCCAATGGCTCCGGCACCCAACTGGTTGCGTAGGAGGGAATCACGTAGAATGATCTGTAGAGCATTAAACAGATGCTCAGAGGCAGGGTCAGACATCACAGCTCCTGGAAATAAAGCTGTAACAAAGAGCAGCCTGCTGCCACCAAGCGCATGGAGATTAACCCACTGCATGGGAACCATTGGGAAACCCATGAGTAGGAAATTCACCAGCAGGAGCCCACCGATGGGAACCCACCAGTGGGAAACACATGAGAGGGAAACCACCAGTGTGAAATAACCAGTGGGAAACCAACCAGTTGGAAACCCACCAGTAGGGTTAAGCACATCGCCCACCCAAAGAAGCCATCCAGCCACATTGAAGGGGCTGATAACCTCTGCTTCATCATGGAGCAACGAGTCCATGCTTTGGATTTGGTTCGGTGGCTGATGAAGTACTCCCAGAAGCTCCTGGTGATCCCAACCAGCTACTGATGAGGCGTTTGATGAGTTGCAGTAAAACGCCTTGGAGCATGCAGCCTCTTTTTCCCCTCTTGCTGCTTTTCCTCTCCAAGGGCCCGTGTAAAATGACATGAGTGCACACTGGGATGTGACATGCGGGATGCTGACCAGGGTTGGGACGCTGGTTGTGAGCAACTGCAAGGTGCTGGCAGCAGCAGAGCCATCATCAATCTGCAGATGCCATCAGATGTGGGAAAAAGCCTCTTAAATGCCTTGTTTTTCAAATGCATCTTGCGTTAGCATCTTTGTCAGATTTGGGTCATGCTGTGATGGGAGTGGAGAAAGACCCTGCGGGTAAGGATTGTGCCGTTCGCTCCGGTGGACTCTGTTTTCCTCCCCTCTTCCTTTTTTCTCCCCGAGTGCCATCAGTGATGCATTATTTTCCCCTTCCAGCACTATCTGTAGGTCTTGGACTCAGGGTTGGCACCTGCTCTCCTGTGGATGAGCTTTACAAACCCCGCTTTGTGCTGCTGGGGGCAGCTGAACTGTTGAGTTTCAAGTTTGAGCTGCTCAACTGTTGGGTTTTGTTGGTTTGCTTGTTGTACATTTGCAGCTAACAGATGTGTTTTTAAAGACTGTTCTCTGGTGGGTTTTTGGCATTTTACTCAAAGGGCTGCAAATTACGGCAAACTATATGCAATATTTTCCCATAGAAAATGAGAAAATCAATTAATTCATCCAACCTTCTCACAAGAACCATTCCAATGTTCTTTTCAACAGCAGGATGGATGTTTTTTCTTTTGTTTTTGCTTTTTTTCCCCCATTTGGGCAAAAGCTGCTTGGTTGACGTCAAACTGCTTTGCAAGAAGATGCTGACATTTGGCATCTTTGTGCACGTGTAGCAGTCGGCGTCAGCAGGAAAGTCAATAGGAGTGCAAATTATAGTAATCCCAATGGGGATTATAACATTGCAGCGTGCCCCCTGGGGTGTGTTCCCCCCCTGTTGCACTCCCCATGGCTACAACCTGCTGCTGAAAAGTAGAGGCTGCCCCAAGGCCCCCCTGAGGCAGGGTTGCAATGCCCACGGTGACAACGTGTCCTCTCCAGGCGTCTGATGACCCGGCTGGAGGACATGCGCCGCAGTGTGCTGGGGGATGGCGTGAACCGCTGCATCCTCTGCGGGGAGCAGCTGGGGCCACGTGGCTCTGCCTGTGTCGTCTGCGAGGACTGCAAGAAGGTGAGGATCTTGTTATCCCTTCTCTTGCTTTTCCATCTCTCATTAGTCCATCTCGAGTTGTTCCATCTCCGGTTGTCCATCTCTAGTTGTTCATCTCCATTTGTCCATCCCTCATTGTCCCATCCCTCATCGTCCCATCCCTTGTTGTCCATCTCTCATTATCCCTACTCTTACTGTCCCATCTCTTGTTGTCCATCCCCCATTATCCCATCTCCCATTAGCCCAGACCTAACATCCCCACGTGACATCCTTCTGTCCCACGGCACTTTTCTCTCTCTGCAGAACGTCTGCACCAAGTGTGGCGTTGAGACAACCAACAGCCGTCCCCACCCCATCTGGCTGTGCAAGATCTGCAGTGAGCAGCGGGAGGTGAGTGCGGCCACGATCCCTACCTGGGGGCTGCAGTGTTGTACCTTATCCATCTCCTTCAGCCTGGTTTCTATAGGATGCTCTGGGATAAAATGCCTTATTCTTCTCTTGCAAATAATCTCAGGATTGAAGAGGGGCTCCTGGTTGTCACAGCAAGAAGTGGATGAAAGAAATCGAAGAGTTGAATAAATAGCAAGAGGGGCTGTGAGGGTGGGGATAAGGGGCTGTGGGGATGGGGATAAGGGGCTGTGTGCCCTCTGCCCACTCCCTGTCTTTTTCCCCCCAGGTGTGGAAGCGCTCTGGCGCTTGGTTTTTCAAGGGATTGCCCAAGCAGATGCTGCCCCAGCCAATGCCTGTCAGCAAGAGCAAGGTGCCCCCGGCCCCCAGTGAGCCCAGCCCGGCTGAGCCACCAGCCCCAGACCCAAAGGTGCCATCCCGCACACCTGGTCGGGGTAAGTGGCATTGCTCAGGGGTCCCCATCGTGCTGAGCCCTAAAAACGAGTGTCCTGACAGTTGTAGGGGATGCTATGGGTATTTTTACGGTCCCATAAATTGCCCTGCTATCCTCACTGCCTCTTGAGTGGTTTTTCTTGGGGGGGGTTCTCTGGGTTTGTGGGATCCCTCACTGCTTCTCACTCTGTTTGTGCTCCCAAGGCCAGGCAGATGAACAGGACCACTGCGGTAAGCACCATGTGTGCCCCGTGCCCTCTCCCAATGCCTTCCCCTGTGTAGGTGCTGCCCGGTGGGGTTTCTCCTTCCCGCTGGTGCTGAGCTCCCTGGGACCTTCCCACCCGCTGCAATTGAATGCGCTGAGCAGAGCTGCTGTCTCCTTATAGATGCTGTTGCTCTCCTGCCGTGCGGGGAGGATTTATCCCAGCTGCTCCGGGCCCCCAGCATGCTCGCACCCTGCCCCTCATTTTCCTAAAGCTCCCTTGGAAAACGACTCCTTGCCTCGCCGTTTCCTCACCCGCACCCCCTCGCCTCCCTCCGCAATCTGTTGCGTTTCACTTCTCCTTGCCAAGGATAAACAGCCCATTTGTGTCACAGAGAAGATTTATACCCACGAGCCGGGTGAGGGCCGGGACCTTTCGCATCCCATCTGCGGGCTGCGATTCATCAAGGAGCAGCGGTGCGGGCACCCCGGTGTGCACGGCGGTGATTTATCCGCTCGGATGGCCGCCGTGGGGTGCGCAAATGAGACACGGGCAGCTGTCGCTGACGTCTTGCTAATAAATAGCAGATGATTGGCAAAAAGAAAATATGATCTCCCTGTCCTGTAAGGCCATTAAGGGGTTGATGGGCACTGATGGATGTCCTTGTTTTCCGCCTCCTGGTGTCCCTGTGATGCGCTGTGTCCTTTGGATGTTCCCAAGCGCTACGTGCAGGCTGCGTGTGGCTCTTCCTTCTTCTCCTCCTCCTCCTGTTCCCCCCAGGGATGGGTGGGATGAAACTCACCACCCTGTTTCTCACTTCTACAGGCAGTGAGGTGACAATGGCTGCCCGGGTCCGCAAGCCAGCCGAGGGCAGGACGGGGCCATGTGGCAGTGAGGACACGGAGAGCCGCGAGCCCACCACCGAGAGCGGGGTCAGCAGGAGCCCTGGTGAGAGCCATGCGTTGCACACGGGTGTGCTCGTGCACACTGGTGACACCGATTTATTTCACTTTGCTGAGTGGTGCCGTGGGACGAGCCCACTTGTCACATCAGGGCAATGCTCAGCTCCCAGCCAGAATTGCGTTGCTCCATCCCAATGCCAGTGCTGATCTTGCTTCCACTTGCAGGTGTGAAGAGAGCCAACTCCATGCAATCCAACTCCACGCCACCCCCGCGGCCACCCGCTGTCACTGCCGGGCCAGCAGCACCTGCAGGTAGGTTGCTGTGGGACTGGGGTGGACACCCCAATGTTGGAGTGTGCATCTCCATGGTCAAGCCATTAACCATGTATCTATCCCCAGCGGCAAGACCAGGTCCTGGGGCAGCTGGCCGCATGTTGGAAACACAAGGTAAAAGGTTGGGTTCCTGCTGAGGGCCTGGAGACAGCACACACTGGGGGCTAATGGGGTCTCTCCCACAGCGAGCCCACCACCGGGACCCCCGGAACCAGCCCGTGCAGCCCCCAAGGAGGAGCGGGCCGGGGGCTATGCTGCACCCCCAGCTCGGGACGAGAGGCCAGCCCGGCCCCCTGGAGCCCCACAGCCCCCTGCCCCATTGCGACAGCCGCCCCCAGAGGAGGAGGAAGAGGACGCCAACAGCTATGACTCTGATGAAGGCAGTGCGTACCCAGGGGTTGGGGCTGGGTGATGTGTGGGTTTCTGTGGGAAAGCCAACTGGAAAGTGAAAAGTACTCTCCAAAACTTCAGCCTGTGATGTTTTGGGTACTTCCAAATGTAGGAAGGACCTCAGAGCCTTAGGGGTGTTTTTGTGCTATGGTTTTAGCTCTTGACATCTGGGTTGGGTGAGGGATGGAGGATGGAGCTGCAGCCAAGTCCACTCCCATCCTCAGTTTTGCACCAGGTTTCTCAGCGCTGATGTGTGCTATTGTCTGTGCTAATGTGACCTTCCCATTTCAAGAGGCCCAACTGTGGCTGTTTGTCCATCCACCTGTAAGAAGGGCAGGGTGGCTTTAGTACCTTAATGCCACAAGATCTCGATGTTTGGCCATTTACTCCCCTAACAAGTGACTTTGCTGCCTGAGGATGAGCATCCCTGGAGGGACACGGCTTCACCTCCCCAGCCTGTTCCTACCAAGGAAGGGTTTCTGCATCCTCAATTCATGCTGGGTGGTGATGTCCATAAGAGGCTTTTACATCTAAGTGGCAAATCTTTCTAATTACTGCTAATCGGGGTTGCTTAAGCAGAGGTATTGGCTGGGTTTCTTACGAGGTGCCATTTCCATGCAGCCACGCTGGGAGCGCTGGAGTTCAGCCTGCTGTACGACCAGGAGAACAGCGCCCTGCACTGCACGCTCATCCGTGCCAAGGTGAGCCCTTCCCGGCCCCTGCCGTGACAGCATCCCATCACCCTGTGTGTGCTGTGCCACTGGATGGTGCTTTCTTCCTCTGCCTTTCTTTCATGGACATGAATCTGTGCCCAACGCCCTGGGGCTGGTAGGGATGGAGTTGGATGTTTTTCTGCTTATGGGCACTCCAGATGTTCAGAGCTGCTTCCCTCTGCCCCCTTCCCTCTCTCCCCTTTCCCCTTCCCTTTTTTCCTTCTCTTCTCTTCCTTTCCCTTCCCTTCTCTTCTTGTTTCATGGATAGATTTCATCCTTTCCCTGCCCTGCTTAATAAGGATTCATTCCCTACGTCTCCTTTACTATATTTCAGGGCTTGAAACCAATGGATTCAAACGGCCTGGCAGATCCCTATGTAAAGCTGCACCTCTTGCCTGGGGCCAGCAAGGTGGGTCTCGTACTGGGCTGTGTGTGCTGGCCATGGCCCGGGGAGTGAGTGGAGGTTTTCTAAGCCTCCCAGACCCCTGGCTTGCAGCAGACCTCCTCCCCTTGAAGTCTTTGTGTGGCTTCTCCTTGACATAAAACCTAATTATTACCAGGGTTTGAAAGTTTGGTTTGCTTTGAAGTCATGGCATGTTCTAATTAGAGCTGTGAAGAAGGAACCATTAAGAGAGTGAACTCTAACTTCTTTTTCCTCCCCATCGCATCAAAGCAAGCTCTGGAAATCTCCCTCCCCAGCCCAGCTGGATCTGGCTCAGTGGGGAAATCATTTGGGAATGCAGGAGCACGGTTGGCTCGGGGCCACTGGCATGGCTCCGTGCTCAGGGTGCAGAGCTCAGTCCTACAGCTGAGCTCTGCCCAGGGGAACTGTGAGCAAAATGAGGGAGAAACAGAGAGCAAAAGCCTTGAATTGGCATTTGCAGGTTTACTTTGTGCACAGAGACGTGCTGGCTGCCTTGTCTCATGCAGAGTAAATCCAAGTGTCATCATCAGGAAAGAGCTTAAGTCTTTGATGCCACTGCCCAGTTGCCTCCCCTAAGCTACAGGTGCCCAAAGCCCTGGCTTAGGTGCCGTGTTATCTTTTGGTGCTGTAGTCAAATAAGCTGAGGACAAAGACCCTACGCAACACCCGCAACCCGGTGTGGAATGAGACCCTGGTGTACCACGGCATCACAGATGAGGACATGACACGGAAAACACTCAGGCAAGTAGAGGAGCTGGGGAATTGCATGGTGCTTGGCAGGATGCTGCTGGGAGAGGGTACGGGCAGAGCACCTGGAAATGGAGAGTTTGGGGTCCACATCTGAGCTTCATACTCTTAATCTTACAGTATGCAGGTCAACAGAATGATTAGAAGTTCCTGAAAATGTCTGATGTTTCCTTTCTAAAGGAAACTTCTTCCTTTTGTCTTCTTGCCTCAATTCAGAGTACACTCAAATATCCTGGCAGAAGAGAAGTTCTGTTTTCTGGCCATTTTGGGCAGAGGAAGGCAGATGTTTGGCTCTGCCCACCCTGGTCACCTTGCAGGAGGGTTTTCGTGTGGTTTTATGCTCCAGGTGTTGCTGTAACCTGCCTGTCTGACCCTCACTTTGCCCTTCTCTTTCCTCCAGGATCTCCGTGTGCGATGAAGACAAATTTGGCCACAATGAGTTTATTGGAGAAACCAGAGTTTCCTTGAAAAAGCTCAAGGCCAATCAGAAAAAAAACTTCAACATCTGCTTGGAGAGAGTAATACCAGTGAGTTTCTATGGAATTTCTGCTACTTTTACCTTTGAGGTTGTTAACAACTGGTGTGTGAGGGAGCTCATGGTCAACCCAAAAGTGTAGATACTGGATATCATTGAGTCTTTAGGGGTGGGTTCCAAGCTACACCCAAAGCCTGGATTCCAGGGAGCCTTTTAGCCTCTCCCACATGTGGTCACTCACGGCAGCCTCTTTTCTTCCCTTCCCCATCCCAGATGAAGCGTGCTGGAACAACAGGCTCGTCTCGCGGGATGGCTCTGTATGAGGAGGAGGTAGGGACCCTCAGCACTTTTCACCTCATCTTTCACATCGTAACCCTTCTTCGAACCAGCAAGGGGTTCTGCGTGCCTACAAGTCTCCTTCACATCTGTTCTGTCTCTTCTTTGCCATTGCCTGGCTTCCGCTCCTGGCCTGCATCCTCATCTCCAGTTGCTTCCTCTTGCAGGTGGATCGCGGTGGGGACGTGGAAGAGCGTGGCAAGATCCTGGTGTCCCTCATGTACAGCACCCAGCAGGGCGGTCTGATCGTCGGCATCGTGCGCTGCGTGCACCTGGCGGCCATGGACGCCAATGGGTACTCAGACCCCTTCGTTAAACTGTAAGTGAGCGTCCACTGTCCATGCCACACGGCCATGGAGTCACTGACTGCCCACGACATACGGCCATGGGGTCACCAGGAAAAAGCACCCCCTGTTCTCCCTAACAGCCATGCAATAGCACCTGTGTTGTGCGTTTTGCGCACCTCCAGTGGAACGGAGCGGTCTTCCTTCTCAGTCTCTCTCTTTCCTCTGATATTTTCCATCTTCACCAACAGAAAATGATGGCTTTCCATTTTTAAACCGACTTCCAGCACAGATCTAACGAGTGCCAACCATGCAGTTTAATTTTGGGTCTGCAGCCAAACGTGGAGCGTGAGCCCCTGACCAATTCCACATTCTCTGGATGAAACCACCTTGGCTGAGAGCGCTGGTCTGCACTTTGTTAAACACTGAGGGCTATTCTTAGCTTTTTTTAAATATAAATCTGGCCACCGATGTATGCGTTGACACATTCCTGGCTGCGTTTTCCATCAGCAGTTTTCCTTGGGAAAAGAAGACTTGGGACCAATTGCATTTTTTGTTTGGAGGACAGAGAGGGGCTGAAGGCACGGCTCCAGGTCAGCTTTCTGGTCTGAAAGTGGCACTGGTTGCTGTGAGCAAGGGAAACACCTCCCTGCAGACAGGTTTCTGCTGAGCTCAGCTCCCTGCAGAACAGGGCTGTGTGGCCTCCCGTGTGTAGTCTGGCAATACGAGGAAGGGAGAAAAAAAAGAGTATTTAAGATTTTACTGGTTTTACATTTATTTGAGATAATTTTAGAAGGTGGGAAGGGAGACTGGCTAACCCATTTCATTGCCTTAAATATCTCTGGTTGCTTTCTTCTAGTCCAAAAATCACTATTTTTTTTGGTAGCATATAAGCTCACGCTCTTCTCTCACTTGAATTTTGAGCTGTTTTCTGTTGCCCCCAGTTGGCTGAAACCTGACATGGGAAAAAAGGCCAAGCATAAGACCCAGATTAAAAAGAAAACACTGAATCCTGAGTTTAATGAGGTAAGGATGGATGTAATTTTCCTATTGATAAACCAACCTTAATGGTATTTGCAGACCATGGGAGACCTAGAATTGCTATGGGTGGGATGGGCACCCTGACCCACTATGGTGATACATCTCTCTGGCTTTGGCCACCAACCCAAGGAGGAATTCTTGCCAGGCTCCTTCTGCATCTCCTAGGGAAGTGTTGTGCCTGGAGGCTTTGTGGTTGAGGTGATGGGGAACACACAGAACACTCAGATGCAAGGAGTGAACTTTACAGTTGGACTGGATGATCTCAGTGGTCTTTTCCAACCTTAGTGATTCTGTGATTCTATGATTCTAGCTCGGCTTGTGGACTGTGCTGCCATCCAGGGGGAAGAGCATCTGCTCTTCACTACTGCCCTTTAAATATCCTCTCCTTGCTTCTGAGTTCAGGACATTTTCAATTCCTTACTGCAGTTTTGCAGGTATGTTTTCCTTGCAGACATGGGGGTGATGTAGGTGTTCTCCCATTGCAGGAGTTCTTCTATGACATCAAACACAGCGACCTGGCCAAGAAGTCCCTGGACATTTCTGTCTGGGATTATGATATCGGCAAATCTAATGATTACATCGGTGAGTGGAGGTCTCCGTGTGGTTGGGTGCCCCATGCAGGGCCGGCTCTATGGGTGGATGGAAATGGTTTGCCACGGAACAGCAGCATCAACTCTGAAAGTTCCCTCCTCCCCTTCCTGTAGGCGGCTGTCAGCTCGGCATTACGGCAAAGGGGGAGCGCTTGAAACACTGGTATGAGTGTCTGAAGAACAAGGACAAGAAGATCGAGCGCTGGCACACCCTCCAGAACGAGAACCACGTTGCCAGCGATTAAAGGCAGCCACGGCCCAGCCCTGCACCCCTCCTGTAGGTCTGTCTGTCTTCCAGTGCAGCCATGCCTTGCTACGCGCCCTGGGCAGCACCGCTGCTCTGCCTCCTCCGAGCACCCCCTGCGCCCCAATCTCACCTCTGCGTGAAAACGAACCCAGATCTTTTGTATTCACATCCTTTTCTTTTGGGTCACCCAATTATCCCGGCGTGCAGTTTTGTCCGAGCAATAGTTACTGTGCCCATCCCTTTGCCTCTTTCTCAGTAGTCTCAGGTGTGCTGCCGTAGTGTTGGTGTGTGTGTGACAGCACGTGTCCCGTCGCCCCGGCTCACTGCTCCACCCCAGTGCAGGATGTGCAGCCCCTGGATCAGCTGCGCTCGCAGCACGGATGTGGCAACAGTGGATGGTTCTGCTTGCTGGGTGCTGATACTGAAAAATTTGGCTTGATGTGGGTTGGAACCATCATTCGGTATCCACAGCCTGTGTCACAGATGTCACCCTGTGAGCACGGCTTGAGCTTTTGATTCGCTCCATGTGGGCAATATCACAGTGTGTCTTTCTGAATTTCTGTTGGGAAGATCCACCAGTTGTACAGCACTGGTAGAGGCATGCAGGGAACCATGGTGTGCTTGCAGGGAGGCACAGACTGGGGCTGGGTAGGGTGAGCTGAGGGTGGCATGGGGCTTTGCTGCTGTCCTGCCGTCCCAGTGCAGTTGGGCTGTCCCAACATTGGCCGCACCGTGCAGGAGGGAAGCTAAGGGAGAAGAAATTTCCCACCAACGAGCTGTTATGTTCATAGATTGTTGCTTTAAAATACCACAAACACCGAAAGTAGCTGCAACAGGTAGAGGTCTTCCAACTTTTTGGTTTTTGGGTATGTATATTTTTTGGTTATAGTTTTTTGCAAGTCTGCACAAGACCTGCTGTCTTCAAGCTGTGCTTTAGCAATTGTCTGGAGGTGTTTTCTTTGCTGTCTCTAGCAGAGAGCCGCAGCGCTCTCAGGCTGATGCCCATCGCTTCTGTTCCCATCCTGCTTCCCCTGCTGTCTCTGGACAACCTCAAGCATAGCAACACCATTGGGCAGTGCTGGGCTGTCCCGTTGGTCAACCACAACCCACGCATGCTGTGCAAAGCCCGGCTCCAGCCCCTCTGGCTGTGCTGCTACCCCACGCGACTCTCTGCTGTGTCCCGCCGTGCTCTAATCCAGCCGTACCGCAGAGCTTCCTTGTCATTGAGATGAATTATTTTCCTATTCTTGAGATATATATATATATATATATTTAAAATATTTTTATTTCCGTAACCCCCTGGCAAGGGGGGAAATGCTGGGGAAACGTCTGAAGTTACCTTTAAAAAAAGAACAAATGAAATCAAATCTGAGCAATTCCTTTACTCCAGCCATGCAGCAGCCCACCCTCCTTTGTGCGTGCAGAGCTATTAAACTAAGGTTGCTTTTACCGAGGCAGTTTCCTCCTATGTCCTGTATCAGTGTGCCCCGCTCTCCCTTCAGACAACTGATGCTCAACTCATCTCTTGGCACCCATGAAAGTAAATGAAGTGCAACTCGCTGGTCCCACTCCGGGTATTGTGCAAACCACAGTCCTTGTCTCCATTTGCCACCCTCCTCTGAGTTTTTCTGATGGTCGTTTCTGCCCTGGATGACTTTCTTTTTGTTGTAAATAAAGCATGCACGTATGGATGGGGAATGGTACAACAAGAACAACAACAACAACAACAAAAGAACAAAACGAAACGAAAAGCCTCTTCTACTGCTGTTTGCATTCCAACTTGCATGCAGTGATTTTACAGCAAAATATCAGTTTACAAATATTAACAGAAAGAGAAAGCGTTACACAGGAACTAGAAATACTCCAGTCTTCCGCTGCATGCAGCACAACATCCTCTCTTGATGTGGTATCTAATAAAGTGAGACTATTGGAAAAGAAAAAAAAATAAATAACTGATGGCTCTTGGCTTCTTTCATTCCCTGTGAGAATAGGAACCCACGTGGGAGGCACGGGTGGGACAGTCACAGTCGTGTTTGTAGCCCATCTCTGCAGAACGAGGAGCTCCCGCTGCCCGGAGCTTGGCTTTGCCCTCCTGTGCCGTTGGAGCTGGTGGGGGCTCTGGTGAAAGACTCATTTGCTGTGACCCTGCTATGCATCCCATTGAAGAGCAACCCAACCACACAGCACTAACATCCCAGTGCCCTCTGTCGTGCTCAGGTTGGAGCTGCCCCCATGCAGTGCAGATGCCATCCATTCCCACTGCCTGCAGTGCACAGGGACACCCACAGCTCCAGCAGTGCTCACAGCCCCATCCCCTGACCGTGGCTGTCTGCAGGGATGGGGCACCACCACCTCTCTGTGCACCCTGTGCAGTGCCTCACTGCCCTCAGTGCAAACAACTATTTTTTCTTCTACTCAATCTAAATCTCTCCTTTCAGTTTGAAGCCACTTCCCCGTAACCCTCTCACAGCAGACCCTGCTAAAGAGTCTGTCCCCTGGGATGGTGTTCCATCCCTTGGATCACTTTTGTGGCCCTCCTCTGGACGTGCTCCAACAGGTCCTGTACCTCTGTTGTGCTGAGCACCCATTGGGGCACCCATACCCTCTGCAGCCCTGAAAGGACACCCAGGTATTGCTGGGTGCAATGCAGGGATGCAGCAGCAGAGGCCACTGCTGCTCCACTAATAACAAGGAAGGCCGGGAGGGGGTGCGGGGCATTCCGCCCAGCACCACCTGGTTTAATTGCCACCTGGTTTAATTGCCGCCCCACGTAATTACGGACAAGGTAGCTCAGCTGTGGTTGGTTGTGAGGTCCTGATTGGAAGGGCTTCTAAAGAGAGAGCAGGGATAAAAGAGGGTCGTTTGGCCTCAGCTGATTTCTTCTGCTCCCATTTTCTTCTCAGCCTCTCTAACAGGGAGCCCTTGGACTGCAAACTTGGTTTGAGCAGGGCTGTTATTTACACGTTCTGCTTTTGTAGGTAGCTTTATGTTTTTAATTACACCTCAGAGCATCTGAATTGTTCTGCTATTCCTAAGAGTTTCCTTGAGTGCTAATTAGATTGAAACCTTTGGTGCAATCAATAGATTCTCATCTCGGTACTGACCAAGCCAGTCCCAAACAGTAATTTACAGCTCTGGTTGTTATGAAATCAATACAGATTTGCTTTTCATTGAGAGGACTGTAAAGCATGGGTGACAGCCGGCGTGGTAAGCAGCTGGTGTGGAAATGGATCCCTTGCTGGTGTTGGAGAGTGGCCAGAGAGCTTCAGAGAGGAGAAGCTTTGGGAGCAGAGCACGCCTCTTCCACCTGCTGGGCTGAGGATGCTGATGGAGCGCTGGGCTCCTGCCCTTCTACTGAGCAGGAGGTGAGTGATGTGCCCAGGGGAGAGGGCTCAGCAGCTTTGTTGGATCCGTGATGCCAACGTGGTGAGCTTCCCGAGAATGGTGGAGCAGGAGATCCCTGCGGGCACTGCTTGGTTCTCTGCTGTCTTCTCCCAGGATGTGCTTTCCTGTGACGCTTGTGGCCATACCCAGGGACCCAATCCATGCTGTCATTCTTTCAGTATCTAAATGGAGGCTGTAAGAGAGAAGGGAATGGACTCTGAAGCAGGATCTGTTGTGATTGGACAAGGGGAAATGGTTTCAGACTAAGGGAGAGGAGATTTAGGTTGGATATAAGGAAGTTTTTTACACCGAGGGCAGTGAGGCACTGCACAGTGTGCACAGAGAGGTGGTGGTGCCCCATCCCTGCAGACAGCCACGGTCAGGGGATGGGGCTGTGAGCACTGCTGGAGCTGTGGGTGTCCCTGTGAGTGGTGGGAGCTGTGCAAGAATGTGGGATGCCTTCATGGCTGCTCTGGTGATGGGAGCAGTTCATGGAGTGACACCCTGGGGCTCCCCCAAATCTGGCTCTAGGACAGTTCCTGCCATCCCAGGAGGCAGTGCTGCAGGTCACTTCTCATCCCCTGTCTTCAGCCTTCCTGCAGGAGACTCTTCTGTCTTCTTCTGTCTTCTGGGATCAGAAATAAATAAATAAAGGATGGCAAACTTCCACTGTTAAATATTTCACTTAAAAAATAGAGAAGCTCAAAGAAATAAATCTGCTTTCAAGCGTGGCTTTTCAAAAAGCCTTCAGCTAGAAATCTCTTTATCTCGTAGGGCACAGATAACGATGCAATTATGAGCTCAGATCAATGACTTTCATGCTAAAGCCTAAAAATAAACCATTACTCAGATGTGCGGTGCTGGGTCCAGCATCTCCTCTGGGCTGCTGGCCCAGTGTAGAACCATTTTGAATCGGCCATGGGGCTTCAGAGGATTTGGTGAGCCCAGGAAGCTGCTCCTTGGGGTTTGATGGGTTGATGTGGGTTGATGCTGATGGTTTAATTCGTTCTCATCTCCTAGGGTTGCACTGGATCCTGAGCCACCCCATGTCCAGCTGTAGGGCAGCGCCTGTGGTGCTGAGTTACCTCATAGCAGCTGTGAGTGTTTTGAGTATTTCAAGGGACAGAAAACATCCCCAGAATAAATATCATCCCTTTTTGTTGCATGCTGCATAACGGGAGTGTATCTTATTGCCTTTGGAGGGTGCAGTGTGGCAGCCACCATCAATCCTCGATTCCAATTGACTCAGCTCACACTTAAACAAAAGTAAAGGATGTACAGGCAAACAGGGAGCATAACTGGAACAACAAGAGGAGCATTTTGATTAATCACAGTTTGAATATTAACTGGATGTAATGCAGGTTTCCTTGTATAGATAGAAGCCCCACAGTGTGTGCCTGCCTCGCATTTGCAGCAGCTGAATAACAAATGTGTGGAGCATCATGGTGTGTCTGCCAGCCTGGGGTGGGATTTTGGGTGGTGGTTTCCCCCCATGTCTTGGGGTGGTGCTACCAACATTAACAAATGTGGCAGTGAGGGACGTGGTTTGGTGGGCATAATAGCGGTGATGGGTTGCTGGTTGGATTGGATGGCTGTAGTGGTCTTCTCCAACCTTAATGATTCTGTGGTTCTATGAATTGCTGGGACAAAGTGGCATCTAATTCGAAACATGCGTGAATGTGGGTCTGGTCTTCCTCTCTGCACTGGAGAGGAAACATTGGAAAGGAAAACCAGGTTAAAGTATCAGCACTCGCTCTTGGTGATGCCTCCAAGGACGGTTGGTCCGTTTTCAGCTCCAAAATAAAAAGGCTTTCAAACTTGGAGCCAGGCCTGCCTAAAAACGCCCAGCTGCAAGTGGGCTGGCTTGTCGGAAAGGGAAAATGTGGATGGAGAAATCTTTGCAAAGGTGAAATTGAGCAGGGAACAGCGTCGCTGATACAGAGGCTGATGCAAAGCTGCCTTTGTGTGCTTGCCCGAGGTGCAGGCATTGTGCAGAGGGCATCTCCTGGTGCTTTAGGAGATGAATGGAGGCTCTCAGTGGGGCTGTGGGGCTGACGTGCCTGATGGGAGTGGTGTGGAGCCGTGGTGATGCGCGGAGCAGAAGCTGAGTGGCTTTTCTGGCTCCATCGGGGTTATGTGGATAAATGGTTCTTTGTTTTCTTCTGGCAGTGTTGTGACAAATCCCAGCAAGCAATCTCCTTCCAGAAACCGTCGAAGCAAAAAAGATGTCATCTTGATTACACCAAACCCAGAGAAGAAAAGCTTGGGGCAGCGGAAAGCCAAAAGGAGGGATTGTTGTTGGGTCAAAGGGAAGCGCCACTGAGAGAAGCATTCAGGTTTATGGGTGGGGAGGGCTGAAACTGAGAGCCTCAGCTTCAGAGGAGCCTCAGAAATTCGTGGGTGTCTCTGTCGATTGCTTTGTCCCTGGGGTGAGGGTCAGTGTGATTAATTAGCAGCAGGGCTGAACAGCTGATCGCTATCTGCCTGATAAGAGCCCTGCCATGGAAACCCTGATTGTTGCAGGAGAGGTCTCAATAGCCTCAGTGAATTGCTTTGGGGCTGTTTGTCCTGCCAGTAAGAGAAAGAATTTCCTTTTTAAAATCCAAATCAGAGATGCTGAAGGACTCCTGCGTGGCTATGGGAGGCAAGGGGGACTTTGGGGATGCAGTAACACCTGCAGGGCTATGGGCTTGATCCGTAGATGGACTTGAAGCAGTTCTGTCACCTGGAGTCCTCACCGTTGCCCACCCTCAGTGCCCACCAGGATAACAATGAGTTCTTTGGGACCAAGCCAAGCATTGGCATGGGCTGCCCAGGGAGGTAGTGGGGTCTCCATCCATGGAGGTGTTGGAGGAACGTGGGGATGTGGCACTGATGGACGCGGTTAGTGGGCATGGGGTGGGTGGGTTGGGGTTGGAAGTGTTGTTGTTAGTAGGCTTTATGATTCTGTGCGTGGGCATGGTAGTGATGGGTTGATGGCTGGACTTGATAGTTTTAGTGGTCTTTTCCAAGCTTAATGATTCCATGATGCTTGAGGGCTGCTGCGAGGTGACAGCATGCAGGACATGTCCTCATGCACATCCTCTGTGCTGTCCTCTGTGTGTCCTGCGCATGGGATACACGCCAGGGGAAGGAGCTCTGTTCTTGTCCTCTCCCTCCTCCTGCTCCTCTCCCCATCTGGCCACGCGGCTCTGAGAAAGGAAACAACCACCCCAGTGCGTCAGATTGTTCTTTGGTGAATGGTTTAAGCCGAATCGTCTGGAACAACGTCTGGAAAAAAGGGAACGGCATTTCCCACAGCAGCAGCTTTTAAATATTAGTGAATATGGAGCCAAGTGTGAATAATTCATTCAAAGAGAGACATGAGCTCAGTTTTCTTATGCAACGGGCGGGCGAAGAGTTGGATTTGATTCAGAGCGGTAAGAAATGACAGCAGGGGGGTGACAGCACCCATATAGCAGCTCTTCCTCCTGCACCTTCCTGCTGGGTTCTGACAGCCCTTGAGAACTGGTGTCCCCATCGTTTATTGCCTTGGATTTGGGCTCCCTGGGCCAAAGTGGAAGCAGAGGATAAAGGAAAACAGCACCCTATGAGACGGTCCTGATCCAGCGGTGCACAGCTGGATGCCGCTGGGTGTGGGCTGCTGCGCTTCTTCGCTGCTCAGCACTGGAGCCTCTCTCTTATTGATTGCTTCCGTTTTCCAGCCCGCGTTGACATGATAATATTTGGCAGCAACATTAATGCTGAAATATGAGCCGCGCTTGGGCCTTTTTATTTTTAATCGCTTGAAAAATGACCCGGGGAAGGCACTCGTGCCCTCGCAATCTCTGTAATTGGCTGGTGGTGCTGTGTGGGGAATGATGCTTCGACCCACCCGTGACCCATCCCGTAGCCGCAGGGTGACCCAGGGCGCTGCGGAGCTTCCCATGCCTGCAGCAGATGGGGACTGGAAGGCTGGCCAGCGTCCTCCCTAGGGACAACGGGAGCGTGAAGGACAGGGCTGGAGTGCTCTTGGCACTGGGCTCATTTAATCTCCAAATGGCAGGGGAGAGGGACGCGGCGGTCACCTTGGCCACCTGCCATATGGCCGTCCTTCGCACCCGGAGTGACCCAATTAAACCCATCCTCCTTGTACCCATCTCCCTGTGCTGCCTCCTGCCCTGACAGCTCTCCTTACCCTCACCAGCAGAGCAGCTCTTTCCATCCACTTCATGGGGGATGTCAATGGACGGGCCCAGGCTGAGGTGCAGCCTTCCTCCCCTTCCCATGTACTTCAGCAGCATCACCCTGCCTATCTTCAGCATCCATGCCTATGTTGGAGCAACACGTGCTCAGCACTTAGGCAATTTGGCCAATGAGCAACTCAGACAGGACCCTAGATGCTTGTCTAGATTGATTGTCAGACCTTTTGTGCCATCCATCATGCCAGGATCCCAGTAGGGCCCAGTGGATCCCTTCTGTGCCATCCATCATGGCAGCATCCCAATAAATGGGTGGCTGGGACCACAGGGCTGGTGGTATGGTACGTGCTGAGATGCCACCAAGGCCACCTGATGGCTGCCACTTGCAATGTCCCCACAGTGGCTTTTCTCCTCTACAGCTCCTGCTGCAGGGCTGAGGCTCTTTGGTGTGAGTCCCCTCCCCCCGCCAGCTTTTAGCAGATGCCTATCAGGGTGAGGTGCAGCAGCTGCTGCCCTGGATTTGTCGCTTCTGGAATCGGGACACAGCTCTGGGAGCTCCAAAAACCATCAGCTCAGTCCTTCCCCTGGCTGTGCTCAGAGCCCTCACCGGCTCCATCAGCACACAGCCCTGCTGCGGCTGAATAATTCAGTGCTCTGCAGCAGCTCTGGGCCTGCTGAGCCTGCAGCACCGCTGGAGAATGCCAACAAGGCGGGTGCTGCAGAGCAGCAGCAGCAGCAGCCAGCCACCGTTTGGGCTCAGAAAGCTGAAAATTGAATTCTTCTCCCTGCAGCCAAGCAATGGACCAGAATGCAGTGCTGGCAAGGCAAATCTGCTCTGGAGAGACATGGGGACACGTGGTGATGTCAGGGCAAGGAGCACCCTGAGGGCTGGCAGGTCTCTGGCTACTGTTCAGTGCAGGATGTGCAATGATGCTGGATGAGAACTGGAAGCACCCTGGGTGCTCCCTGCAGCATCCTTTGCCTCCCCTTGCCTTGTCCTGGGTGGTGGCTTTGTCATCCCATCAGGACAAGGGACAGCTGGGGACATCACTGAAGGTGGGACACTTTTGTTAAGCTGCTTAGCTTAGAGTGTGGAGCACCAGGACAATGTTCCAGTGCTAGTTAGGGGCCATTGAGGCCAGAAGGGAAATGAGGAAGTGGTTTTGGGACTGAAAATATAGGCATGTGGAGAGGATTTGCTGCCAATGAACACACTGAGGCTGTTTTTGGCTGAACTTTGTTTTTCCCAGACAGGTTTTACCTTGCCCTGAGTGCAAGGCTTGCATGCAAATGGGATGGAGCAAAAGGGCTGAATCATCCCCAAAATGTATGCTGGGGCCCTCAGCCCTGGCCATGGCCCCAGGACTGGGGGCACATCAGTGAGAGCAGCAGCATCCTTTCTCCAGAGTGCCCTCACCACCTTCCATCCCAGGAGCCAGCACTCCTCAAGTGGAGACCCAGGCTGAGGCTGCATCTTGGCCATCATCTTGACCATCAATCGATGGTTACCTTGGCCATCAACTTGGCGACCATTTTGGCCATCGTCTTGTCCATCATAATGACCCAAAGCTGCAGTGGTGACCCTGCTGCCTGCTTTCCATCACTGCTGTCTCCTCATTCCAATTGCTGCTTCTGATGGGGTGCAGATGCCCTCAGCTTGCTACTTGCCTCCCCACCAAGCTGGAGCTTCCTCACGAGGCTGCAGGAAGCGTGACGGCGCTGCAAGGAATTCAAATCACTTTGCTGTGCAAATCAACAGCCAGCAGAAGTAAGGCTGGGGGAGAAGTATTCCCATTTATGTACAGAAATTGTGCTAACCAAGCAGGTTTTGACAAGGAGCTATGAACATGCAGAGGGAAGAGAAATGCCGACGGCATTAATGTTTGTGTCTTCTTGCAACTTTTATGTCTGACTCAGAATTAACTTTTGAGCTGGAAAAGCACTAACTTCTGATAATTAAGCCCAAAATACATTGGTCTCAACGTTAGGTGTCACCCACACACATATGTTCAGTCCCCAGCCCTATTATTTTAAATTGATGCAATTATTCATCTTGCAGAGTAATATATTTCTTGTTCTCTGGTGCCCAGTAGAGCTTAAAGCAGAACAAATGCTTTAATAAAATCGAGGTGGTGCTTCCTGGAAGCCACAGTGCTGGGTTATTAAGGACTGTAGTGTGAGGAGCAGGTTTGGGAATCTTTAATAACTTATTGCCTAATATTTCTTCCTTGCAACGTATTTATGCGATTAGTAAACGTTTTCTGTTCACTGATTAACTTTGTTTATTTCTTAATTAGGTTTAGCGCTGTCTATCTTTGTGGTTGCAAAATAATGGTTTGATTAATGTGCCTGAATTTACATTTTCATTAAGCCCCTGCATCGGTTCTGTACCAATTAGCTGCGCCGTAATATGCAGATCTGGGACATTAGAATTACAGTTTTAGCCCATTAGGTAATAACTGTTATATTGATTGGTGATAATGGAGCGCAGACGGTGAATACACAGCTGAGCTGTGGCTCAGGGTGGGGGCACGGAGGGGGGTTGGTGCTGGGGGATGGTCCCATGTGCAGAGGTGGCACAACGCTCCTCCAGCTCCCTTCTGGCAGCAGCCAGTGAATTAAATAGCTTTAATTGGTTCTTTTAATTTGGGAGCCCACGTTTGGCTGCTGTGGTACAGTTTTGGTTCCAGTTGGGGGTGGGCGATCCGGGTGAGATGTGCCAGAATGGGAACGTAGCCTTCCCAGGGGGAGAGCCTCTGCTTCCAGTGATTTAGGGCTTTTAATTAGTAATTAATGATATTGAAATTAATGCCTTTACTTTGTCAGGAATGAGCTGCCTGAGATGGCAAGGTGACTTCTGCTGTGGTGCACTGTGGGGATGGGATGGGGATAGGGTGAGGATGGGATAAGGATGAGATGGGCAATAGGAAAGGGATAGAGATGGGAATGGGGATGGGAACGGAAATGGCATTAGATGAGGATGGGCATAGGGTAGGAATGGGGTAAGGATGGGGATGGAAATGGCATAAGGTGAGGATGGGGATGAGATGGGGATAGTACGGGAGTGGTGATAAGATGGGAATGGGAACGAGGATGGGGATAGAGTGGGGATCAGGTAAGGATGAGATGGGGAATAACAATGGGGATGGGCACAAGGAGAGCGGAAGGACTGTGAATGGGGAGAGGACCAAGGACGGGCACAGGAGCAGAGATGAGGACAGGGACAGGATCTGCCAGGTGCCTCCTCCTGGGGCTGGCAGGCAGATCAGCTGCTGACCCCGAGGGAGCCTTTATGACTGCATGGCAGTGCGGCTGGAGATGATTTGCTATCAAGAAAGTGGGGGACAAAGAACCCCTGTTTCATTTTCCTTGGTGACCCCAGCACGTCTTTCCAGCTGGTAACGCTGGAAGAGCCAACGTGAGAGCAAGTTACTATATTTGCTCTCACCGCTAATGTGAGCAGAATCCAGCATAAAAAAGCCACAAAAACTAGGGCACGGCCATTACACGTGGCTGCTCTAAAGCTGCAGTAATCTCCTGCTCTCAGCCTGGGGACAGCAGGGCTGGTCCACAGGGTCCAGCCCGTCCCATGCCCCGCAGAGTCCCTGGGGCCCCCACGATTGCCAAAATACACCCTCCCTTTCTCCCACTTCTCCTTTTTTGTATGAAACTGGTGATGAATTCCCTCTTGCCAGAGGGGGAAAACGAGTCCAGATGATTGCGTGCTCTCAGCTCATCTGTAACACGCAAAGGAGGAAATGGAAACAGCAGAAAGAAGTAATAAAGGCAGGTTATGCTGCAGTGGGGAACTGTGGGTGCCGTGGGGACTGAAAGGCAGTTGGCACTGCTGGATAATGCTCTCAGGTGAGGGCTGTGGGCAGTGGACCCATCCCTGGAGAGTTCCCGTCCCCAGTGGGAATGTCCTGCTGCAATGGGCTGGGAGATGTGCAGGACTAGGAATGGGACCAGGGGAAGGATTGGGACCAAGACCAGGAATAGATAAGGACCTGGGCCAGGATCAGAACCAAGACCAGAGGCAAGTCCAGGACCGAGACCAAGATTAGGACCAGGGCAAGAGTAAGGTCCAAGGATAAGGACCATGTCTGGGACAAGAATCAAGACCAGAACTAGAACCAAGACCCAGACCAGGTTCAAGACGAGGAGCAGGATAGGACCAGGACCAGAACCAGGGCTGTGGCTGTGACAGCTATGAGGCAGGTCCAAGCAGTTTGCAGCAGGCAGCCCTGGGGCACTGCTGATATGGGAGAAGGACAGCACCATCAGAGGCAGATGGTGGCTCTGTAAGCAGGCGGGGAGCCGGGGGCTGAAGCTGCTCTCCTTCAGGAGATGGTTTTACAGCTTCCATTGAAAAACAGCTCCTTCATGTTTTTACCAGCCGGAATTTTACTGGCAGTTAATTTGTGATGTACCACCCCCGTTCATCACACCAGGGAATGGCTGCAAAAGCCATTCCTTCAGTACAGGAACGAGCAGACCCAGACTTTATGGGCTGTATTCTCCTTTCAGTATCTTAACGTTATCAGGAACGAGCTGCAGGAATCTTCATGGCATCGTTTGGTGGAGGGCAGCTCTCAGCCAAGAGCAGGATAACGACAAAAATACTGCACTCATCTCCAAGGTAAGGGGAATGGCTCCACATGGCATCGGCCAGGCTGGATTCTTCTGCAGGAATCAAAGAGAGGAGGTTTCACCCTGTAGGGAACTCAGGGTCCGGTGCACACAGGGGCAACATCTGTGGGGGTTATGTCACCCATGAGCTGCTCCATGTGGTTGCCTTTACTCTGAGGCTTTATCCCTTGCTGTGGGTCGGGCTTTTGCACAAAGCCTTATGCACAACCCTTATCCCTCCCCTACTGCCCCAGCTGTCCCCTCCCTCTGTCCCACCCTTGCAGAGCTGTAATTCACCCGTAGGGGAGATGATGTGTGCCCTCCTCCCCCGGGACCCACTGACAAATGAGATGTTTTATTCCAGGACTTTATCCCAGGGAGGAAATAAACAAACAGAGAAACAGAAACCTCATGAATTTTTTAAAGCGCTTATCAAAATCTTTCCTTTCTTCCCCTTTTGTTTCCTAAGGCAGAGCAGGGAGCCACCCCCTCCATCTCCATCCCCTGCACTTCTTTTCCCTTCAATCCCTTAATCATCTTCCCTCCAGCTTTAATCCACACGCTTCCCTCTTCCTCCTTGTTTGTTTATTTTGTGTTTCAGTTCCCTGAGCTCCAAACAGTCACAAAAACAATGCCAACACGTGGGAGGCCACGTCCTCCCCAAATGAGCCGTGCATGCACATGCAAACCTATCTTATCATACATCCCTCCTCTTCCTCCTCCTCCTCTCAAACGCTTTTGATGTTCAGTCTGATTCCATCCCGTGCTTGCAGAACTCTCCCATGAGGCTCGCATCGCCATCGCTGCCATCCTAATGAGTTCATTAAGAAAAAGCAGGGCGGGAGAGGTGCGAGCTCCTGAGGATGGCACCTGGGAGGCACAGTCCCTTGGGGAGATGCTTGCTGCTCCCATGGGGCCGGGGATGCGGCGCTGGGGATGGTCCCTAATGGATGTGATGCAACAGTGCAAAATGGAAGAGGATGGGCAACCACCCGCACTGCTTGCAGAGGCTCATTGGTTTGCAGCAGTTGTGTTTTTGCAGGCTCTCTCCTTTCTGGCTCCCATCACTCCGGTTGGCCAAAGTGGAAGCACCGAGAGCATGGGATCTGCTGGGTGCTGACTTTTTGTCAGCTGCTCCCTGATAATGCAGCCCTGCTGTCCCCAGAGTTTTGGCATAGACACCTCAGGGACAGCGGTGGTTTTCCAACCCCCAGCACAGATATAAGCAATGAAAGACCCAAAGGCATCTCCTCATCCCATTGGTTTCCACTTAGCTCGATGTCTGCATGCTCTGGACTCATCCTTCAATTGCAGAGTCATTAAGGTTGGAAAAGATCACCAAGCTCACCGAGTCCAACCCCAACTCATCCCCTCCATTGAACTGCATCCCTCAGTGCCACATCTCCGTGTTCCCTGAACACCTTTGGGGACGGTGACCCCACCACCTCCTTGGGAAGGCAGGAGGGCAGCTCCAGCCCCACTGCCACCCATCTGCAACACCCCAACCCCACTGCCTCCAGCACCCCCAGGCAGCAAGTGCTGCTCAGAAAGCTGACGTTCTGAATTGCAAAGGGACTCAGAGCGGTGGCATCACGAACAAAACCCTTTTTTCGCATCACGAACAAAACCCTTTTTTCGCATCACGAACAAAACCCTTTTTTCGCATCGCAGCCCATTAGTGGCACAGAGCAAGAAAGCAACAGCGAGCCATTTAAATTGTAGATTCTGACCTTTATGCTTAAGATCTTTTCAGACATCCTGTTTACATCTTTGTGTGTGTGTGTGCGTGTGTGTGTTCTGGCACTTCGTAATCCTCAAAATGAGATTTTATGCTGTCTTCTTGGTGGTTTTTTTTTTTACTATTATAATGCCCCATGTCTTCCTCCTTTTCCCCATTGAGGAGCCTTCCAGAAACAGCCCCAGGGAATGAGAAATATCTGGGAGCCCATGGATCAGCACTGCCACCTCCCTCCAGCGGTGGCCTTCTGGACGCAATCCCATGTACATGTATGTACCCAAAGAATGTCACCCTGGTGCTGCTTCCCCTGATAAGGATGTTTAAAGAAATGTTGATGTTGGCTTTTGGCTCCGAACCCAACATCCTTGGCATAGAGGAGGGGTGGCACCGTTACTTGGGGACACTTCAGAGTGATGTCAAATGTCCCCCGGCGATGGGTTAAGGATGGAAAATGCCATTCAATGCCTATAGAACATGGCCAAACTGAGGCTCTGGAGTCTGTGATCCAGAATGATTCCCATTTACACCCATGGGGAAGGTCTGTGGGAGGCATTCCTCCAGCCCAGTATCCCCCAGTGGCTCCTAGACCTCCCTCCCCCCCCCCAGAAAAAAAACCCAAAACACTGAGTTATTTTTTTTGCATATTCTAATTTTAGCCATCATCTCTGTTTTCTCTCTCACACAGCCACGCTCAGAGCTGGCTTAATTCTTCTGCACGCTGCAAAACCCACATGTTTGCACCTCACGGACACTTCCTCACCGCTCCCCCAGCTGTGAGATGCAGAGAGAAGGCGACGAGGTCTTTGCAAGCAGCGAACTTCCCTCCTGCTGATGCCCATCCGGAGAACGCACGGCGCATCCCAGTAGGATCTGCAATTTGGGATTGCAACGGCTCACCGGGGGGAGCTGCAGGGATGGCAGCCCGGGTGGGAGGGAGGGCAGGAGGGAGGGAGGCCACACCGAGAAACCCAACACGATAAAAATAGCGCCAAGCAGAGGCAGCGCTCCCCATCTCGGTTTCCTATGGAAACGTCGCCGCCGTCCCTGCGTGCGTCCGCCCGGGGCAGCTTCGGATGCTCCATCGCACATGGATGCTCCGGCAGACAGCAAGGACGGCGCTGAGGCTGCAGTTTCCCTCTGCGGGAGCATTCCCAGCCGCCGTCCTTCTCTCGCAGCTCAAGGCCGACCGACGAGAGCCCGGAGGCTGCCCCGCACGCCGTGACCCCATTGCTTTGGGGCCATCAGGAGGACAAACCCCCCCGTCCGGCCCCCGTACCCCCGCCTGAAACAAAGGCGCCGGGTGGGCAGCAGAAGGGGCCATGGCACGGAGGGTTCCTGCCTTCATCACACCAACACAGAGGTATTCCTCCAGATTGGATCGTTCCGGGCGTGGAGAGGCTGTGGGGTGGCACTGGGTGGGCTCAGAGGGGCTGCCCTCCAAACTCCCCCCCCCAGCACTAAAGTTGCTGAGAGAAGCGTGGGCTCAACCCCTCTCTCGCTATGTTTTACCATCCCAATTTTTGCTGCTCGAGGGGAAGTTTCTAATTGATTTTTTTTTTTTTTTAATTAATTGCTCTGGCCTCAGATAAAGGGGCAAACCTTATTTTTCGGTCCCGGCTGGAAAATCCTGGGCTGAACCTGAGCGGGTGGGAGGTTTGAAGGGGTCGGAGTGTGGGTTTAGTAGGGTCGGGTGGGTGCTGCAACCCTGCATCACCCAGAGGGACCGTGCACCGAAAAAGACCTATCTATAAAATAAACAACCGAAGGGCACGGAGCAGCGGTAGGGAAGGAGTTAAGCGCATGCAGCGCTGTAGGACCGAATCGCGGCAGCTCCGGGCTGCGCTCAGCCTTGCGGCCGAACCGAACCGAGCGGAGCCCAGCGGTGGGGGATGGCCCGGTTGGGGTCGAACCGCTGCCCGCTGCTCCCCCGGCCCCGCTGCGGCGAAGCAGGGACAGAGATATCGGAGAGCGCTGGGTGCAGGTAGAGGGGGTGATGGGGGTTGTAAGCGAGGGGGTGGTTTGATGGGGGGGGGAAGGGGGGGGGGGTTAAAAAGAAAGAAAATAAGGAAGATATAACATCCCCCCCAAATGTGGCAGTGGGGCTTTGCACTGCCTTCAGCTGCCAAAGCCATGGGTTTGGGTTTGGGTTTGGGATCGGGTTTGGAGAGGCACAGGGACTCTCCTCCTCCCCGCAGTCTGCAGGAGACTGGAGGATGGCAATCTCCTACCACGAGCCTCCCCTGTTTATCCGATCCTTTCGGCATCTGAGTGGAAGATTTGAATATAAAGCTAAAAAAAAATAATGCACGAAGAAGCGGGAGGCAGAGGGGAAGTGTGTGAAGGTTACCTTGAGCTCAGCACTGCTCTCCATTCCTGGCACCACAACAGGGTTAAATAAAGTTTCCTGGCAGTGTGGAGCTGGGGAGCACTCTCTGGTAATGGGGTCCAGCCCTGGGATGCTCCTACCCATCCCCTGCTCCTTCCCCCTGACTCTGCCATAACTCCTGGGCAAGTTGTGCCCAGTTTCCCCTTCCCATGGGCACGTTCCTTTCCCCCGGGTGTCTGGGACCTCAGCCATGCACAGGGCAATGGAAGCAGCCAGGCTCTGGCTGTGGATGCGCAGTGACCCCATTGTGTCACCCTACACACAGCCACGGGGCAGTGGGATGCGGTGGCTCCGGGGCTTTTCTGTCCCCTGGACACTTCGATTTGGGAAGCACAGCAGAATTTGACTGAATGGAGGCAGCCCCAGATGCAATGCAAACCTTTTGCCATTGCACGTTGGGATCTGCTTCAGATTCTCTTGCCTATGTGGGGCTATACGAGCACCAGGATGCCATAGTGATGGGTGTGCAGAATAAGAAAGAAATCAGCCCCTCTGGGAAGGAGCTCTAAAACGAGAGCTGCAAGAACAAATCTTCTGTACTGTATTCATTTAAATAGGCTGCAGAAGGCATTGTCTGCTGCTCCAAAAGCTCATTTTTCTAATTGCCCCTGTGCTGTGCGTAATCCCAGATTACTGAGGGTTGAGCAAAGCCCCCATAGCAGAGGGCAAAGCGTGGGCTATATGGGCAAATTATGTGAAATTTGGGGCTGTCTGGGGGGGGCGCAGCTACCAGCCCTTGGCTGATGGGCCCCATGGGCTTTGTGGGGTTTATGCCAATATAGGCAGCATGGGGTTGGTCCTGTTGGTAGTGCTTATCCTCTCCGGTGCACGTCTTGGCTCACTAAGGCGTATTGAAACCCATAACTGGATTTTGCAGACTGGGCATAAAATACCTAGAACATAATATGTATTAAGACTCATTAGGTTAAGCCAATTCCCAGCTACACAGAGTCATTTGAATGGAGTTAAATCACCTTTTTCACAGAGCTTAAGTGTCGAAAGGGTGCCAGCGTTGGGGATGGCTCCTTCTGCAGCTCTGGGACTGAGGGAATGGGAGGGAGCCAGGAGCACTGAGTAACGTGGCCGAGATAAGAAGCAGTGTCCCCAAACTGTTGTTGGATGACGTAGGACCAGCCTGGCCCTGTTTGCATCCAGACAGGTGTGCAGGAAAAGGTGTGCAGATTGGAGAGGCGAAATGGCTGGGAGGGACGCACAAGGAGGGATGCTCCAGTGGGATGCATGGGAAGGATGCTCCAGGGAGGGATGCTCCTTCCACCAACCCTCTCAAGTTGTGCAGGAGGATTCCTGAGTGCTGGGGAGAAGACAACACTACTGCAAAGTGCCAGATGGCCGTGGTGTGGGGTGACTGCATGCTGTTGTCACAGCGTGGGGTGGGCGCGTAGGGGACACCCTGCGTGGCAGTGGGGACATGGGGACACCCTGCAAATGAGCACTGCGCACTGACTCATGCACAGCATGCAGCAGATTTTCCATGCTGTGCCATGGATCCTCTACACCATGGCCTGGATCCCGCATGAAACACACGGGATCCCGTGCATCATGCATTCCATCTTCCATGCTGTGCTTCAGATCCTGCACAGCAAGAACTAGATCTTGCATGGCTTGCCCTGGCTCCTGCAAAAGCTGCGTTGCATTCTGTGGGACGTGCATTCTATTTTGCACACTGTGCACATTTCCAGACCCAAGGGTGCTGCCAGGGTGCAGGACTGTGCTGGGGGAGGTCCTTGCCCACATCACACTGCCCTGCCCACCTCCTCCAGCCCATCACTTGCTATTTTAAAGCCCTATTCTTTCCCTGTCCCTCCGATAAGAAATGCTAATGACGCGATGAAATCGGATAGTTCAATTGCCTTCTTCTCCTAATGGAACTCTTGTGTTCGTTAATTTGCTGTTTTTAATGGGCTGATTGTTCTCCTGCGCTGGGGGAACCACGTGAGCACTTCAGTGTGTTTTGCAGTGGTCAGATGTGAGGTGGTGCTTGAAGGCAGCTGAACCTTGTTGCTCACTAATTGTGGAGCAATTTGAAGAGGAGGCCCAGGTGTATAAATTATCAGCTCTGCATTCCTTCGGATTATGAGCAACTGCTGAGTCCTGCTGGGATCTCTGCCTGCTATCCCTGGGTGCCAGGGGGATGAACCTTGGGAATTAAGGAGGTAGGCAAGGATCTGGCTCTGAGGAAGGGGGTATTTTGAGTGCTTCTGGGTGTGAACCCCATGGTTCTCCCCATGCTAGTATCCTAGAGAGCATTGCTGGGAGCATTTGGGCACTGGGGATAATGAAGTGAGGAGGGCTGGGGAATAAAGGAACCACCATGGGGTGGGTTTATAACAGTGTTATTGCATGCTGTTGGCCCCAGTGATGCCCTGAACCCCTGCTGGGTCAGAATGCGGCTCTGCTTGCTGTTTGTAATCCTTAGCCAGTGAGGGAGCGGTAAGGCAAGAGCATTATCTCCTCCAGACAATTAGCAGAGGCATTAATGGAATATATGCAAATGTGCAGTAATTGACCTGCAACTCCGCAGTTCATGATGGAGAAGGATGAGCTCCAGATGGCTTAATGAGAGTAATTGAAGCCCCTTCTTTATATGCGATGTTGCCTTGCTGTAGCCTAGCAAGAGCAGAGCTGGGGCTGGGGGGAGGTGAATGGGGACATGGGGATAGGAACATGGAAAGGGACAGCTGAGCTTGGAAGCGTCCACTGATGCAGAAGCTTAAATAGCATGTAGTCTCCTTGTTTGGCTGCTACTCTGTCTTTACTCTGCTTTTACTCACTTGCTGGGGCTGGGGAGAGGTCAGCGTGTGGGGACCATGGGCTGTGGGTCCCAGCGGATGGATTCTTTGTGGGCTGCACATAACTCATTCAAGAGGTGATTGAGTAACTAGGCTGGGAACACAAATTAAAATATTTATGTATAATTCATGCCATATGTTCCACCAATATTTTTTATTTAATCAACTGAAGACAGATGGCAGAACATAGAGGCCATTAAACTAATGGCACTTTGTTTTTCCATTTATTTTCCTCTCCTTTCCTAAAATAAGATGAGCAAGTGACAGGCAGCAGAGCCATAGGTCATGGGAATGATGGGGCCCCCACTGCTGCTGTGACACGGTGCCGGTGATGTGTCCCACTAACAAATGCCTCCTCCTTGGTTTGCAGGTGGAACTTCCTCACCCTGAGACTGAAATGAATGGAGAACCTCAGGGCTGGAGATGCACCCAGGGACTTCTCACTGCTCATCTGCAGGGTGCACAGCCCTGATCATGATAGAGATGCTCGTGGGATCATCTGCTGCTGAGAGCTGCTGCACCAACTGATCTGCTCCAAAGCTCCACCCTTCCCCATGGTCCTCCATGCTGCTATGTTCCTCTGGAGGGCTCGTCCGGGAGGGGAATAATGCAGAATCCCCCACAAAGGAGAGCATCTCCCTGGCCCTCCAGGAGGGATGAAGATGCTATGGCCAAACTATGGGTCAAATTCCAGCGCTCCTTTCGGCGGAGACCTGTGCGCTTCTTCACGCTCCTGGCTCTCTACTTGGCGGCTGGCAGCTTGGTTTTCCTGCACGCTGGCTTCACTGGGGAGCCCCGGGTGGCGGGGAGCCAGCGCAGCCCTGGAGCGGGCGAGGGGCTGGGACTGCCCTACCTGGGGGCCACGCGGCTGAGCCGAGGTTTCTCGGAGGTGACAGTGGGCCGACGACGTGGGCACTGGTTCAAGGGCATGGCCAAGGAACCAGCAGAGAGGAGCAGAGCGGGTGACTACGGTGCAGCACGGAGCCGAGCACCCAAGGGCCGGGGCGGCCGTGACAAGGAGGAGGACAGAGGTAAGGGCTGTAGTGGGGTACCTCTGGGGTGGCCTTGTGCTGAAATCCAAGGAATTCTGGTCTTGTGTCATGTTGGTGAGATGTTTCTGAGCACGTGGCACCAATATATGTGTATTTGTTGATAAGCTGTATGGATGACATGATGAAATTGGGTTGTCTTCCTTCCCAGTGGGTTGTTGTGCACACCCAAGGGTGCATGTGCCTTGCTTTGGAAACCACTGGTCCAGAGAATGCTCTGGGGAGGATTGTCTTCTTCATCCCTCCCTTCCCAAATACCGATCATCCAGTGCACTTATTCCATTTTAGCTCTTACCCTGTGCGTTGCTGTGCTGTAGGTTGCAGCTTGCGGTGATGGGCACTTTGAGGCTGCCTGATGGGGAGATACACGAGGGCTGTTCTGACAGATGAAAGCACGGAGATATGGCTTTTGGGGACGTGATTTAGTGGGGATGGGTTGAGAGTCGGACTCAGTGATCTTGGAGGTCTTTTCCAATGTTAATGATTCTATGATGGGTTGATGGTTGGACTTGATGATCCTGGAGGTCTTTTCCAATCACAACCATCTGATGATTCTGTGACATCTCAGCCTCAAGAACACCCATCCTTTGGAATTTCAGGATCAATCTCATTGGCCCCAATGAACGCTGAAGCCCAACATGCATGCTGGGTTTGGCCAGGAGCTCCCTGCCTGTGGTGTGGTGTCGAGCAGGAGCGTTATTAATGAACAAGCATAAGTGAATGCAGTAGTTCTCATTGATTTTTAAAATGTCATCTATTTATCCCGAAGGCAGCTAAAGGCAGAGTTCCATGCTCACTGACATGCTATGAGGCCGCGTGGTGATGTGAGACCGTATTGCACCCAGTGCCTGCAAAACCCAGAGAAACACAGAGGGAAGCTTCCACTGTGCCTCTGTCTTTGGGGTTTGCCAGGCAAGCCCCCTCCCTGATGGTTTCGTGACCCCTTGTCGAGGCAGCAGCTCACCTTTCTGGTTCGATGGGGAAGCTGTTAGGATTTGTTGTCAGTAATAAAGTGGGTTGGTGAGGAGCAGCAATACAGCTTGCCACAGTACAGTGCACCTGTGACAGCAGTGTAATGGATCACCGTGGTATTTAGGGCAATCGCTGCAGTATTATCCATTATAGGAAACACAGAATGAAGTCAGCAGTGGAGTGGTAACTACTGGAAAGGTGTTTAGGTGTTGTCGGGTTCTCTGCTGTCTTCTTGTGTCCCCTGAGCCCCACAGGATGCATCATGGTTGCTGCACAGCACGAGAGCCAGGATCTCCCCCATGTCCCTGCCATCCTGGAGCAAGGTTGTTCCCATGCCTTGGTGCCAGGGGTGTCCCATTTATTTGAGTGCCTGCAGATTTCTGCCTGCCTGCAGGTGGAGGCTGAGTGAGGCTGCTCCAAGTGATGGGGCTCTTAATGAGAAGGGAAAACTGCTTGTGGTGTTTAAGGCACTTTCTCCTGTTAAAATGAGACTAGAAGAAGGCTCCCTATGGATGACGTTCCTGCCCTCGTGCTTGCATCCCACTGTGTTCATGTGGTATGCAGGGGCTATGGAACACTCTCTGTGCCATGTGCAGCCATGATGTCTTGTTAATGCCAACTGACACATCCAAGACCTTGCCAGATGGTTGGCGAGAAGGAGCTGTCAGTCACCATGAAAACCTGTTGTGCCTGTATGCATTGCTGCCTCCAACAATCAGTCTTTGCTGGGCTCCTCCAGCTGTGGTGCACGAGCAAGCTGTGGCACAAAGAGTGGCAGTGGCCAGAGGGGGGTTGCAACATGGAACACTGGGCTTGATTTGATGCATCCAGATAATCCTTGCCTGTTGCTGGAGGTTTCCTGGTGGTGGGCACCATCTGTGATGGTGCTGTGCACAGTGGTTTTGGGAAAGCATCTGCAGAGGAGCTTCGTGGGGCTGGGGAATGGCTCAGCCTTTGATCAACGAGCTGGAAAATCAGGGGCAGGTATTTGTTTCAAGCATCACTGCAGCACAGCCCTGAGAAAACACCTTGGTTCTGTATTTAGCTCACTTAACAGCTTGAGCAGGGGAGGAAAGAGGGTGGACAGATGGGCAGTGGTGCTGCCCAGCTCGGGGTCCACCCAGCAGCCAGCCCCTCACTCCCCCATTGTCCTTTCATCTCCCTCATCATTCCAGTTGCCTTCCTAATAAGTTGCAGCACACACATGTCGAGAGCGATGGATTGAACGTAATGCACATCAGTCATTGGCCCTGTGAAAATTGCCAGAGCAATCCTGTGCTGGTTAGATCTGTCACGAACTAAATTAGCTGACCTGCCGAAACCTGCTCAGCGCTGCGGAAATGCCAAGTTATGCTGAGAGCAATTGGGAGCAATGAACGATGACTGCGTGGTGGTTCGAGTTATTAGGAATGTTGCTTTCTGCCTTCCTCCACCCCATGCCTGGGCTGGCTTGGAAAACTGGACTGCAGCATGGATGGGGTTGTGCACAGGGGCATGGCAGCAATGGGGTGCAGGATGTGGGGCCGCTGCAGGACCCTCAGCAGATGCACAATGCAGGCAGGAGGTGGGAAATGGTGGTATTTTGGTAGGGAGGGCGTGCTGTGTGAAGGCATCTCGCTGTTGGTTTGGTGTAGGGGTGGAGAAGCACAGCTGGATGGGTGCTGTCCATGGTGGGCACAGCTGGATGGGTGCTGTCCATGGTGGGCACAGCTGTGAGGAAGGAATGCAGTGAGGGCATAACTGTTTGTTCTCAGATTATTGGAAAAGGCTAAATTTATTCAAATGAATGATTTCATTGTAACTATTTATTCAGCTCTGTTCCCTGTCCACCGACCATCCTCGTTTGCTCTCAGCACAGCCATCGCTCTTTACTTTGCCAACTGTTAGTGCTGGGCAAATATTGTCTGTGTTGATGTCTGGGGCTGGGGAAACATGAGTTCCTGGCTGAAAGAAATTTGGTTCACACTGCATTTCTCCCTAACCCAATAGCTCTGCTCCCATCCATGTCCTCCTGAGGACCCTTTGGTTCCTCCCTGTCCTGTCCTGAGTTGCCAGAGCACTGCAGCACATCCCTATTAGAAATAATAATAATAAAAATCCTCACTATCTGCAGGCTCTGACCCTCTCCTCTCCCTCCCCAGCAAGGTACATCGGTTGCTACGTGGACAACACTCGGAGCCGCACGCTGCGTGGTGTGTCCTTCTTTGACTACAAGAAGATGACAGTCTTCCGTTGCCAGGACAACTGTGCTGAACGGTAGGGTGGGGAGCGAGCACCACACCTTCATTGGTTTCCATGCATCCATTGGACTTCTCTGCTGCCACTGCTCCCTGCCCCAGCTGCTCCTTGCCCTTCCCCCCTTCTTTATTTTCCTTTAGATGTGTGTCATTTTGATTTTTATATATATGTATATATTTTTTTTCTGGGAATGTGAGAAAATAGTTTTACTCCTCAAGAAAAGGGTCAGGGGTTGATGGGCTCTGTTCAGTGCTATTTTCCTATGGTCCAGGGGGGCTGCTAGTGCCCAAGGGTGGTGCTGGGCTCTTCTGGCCATGCAGTGGTGGCCTCACCACCAATCCATTCCCTCCATCAACATCTCCAGACACAGGGACTGTCCCTATCACAGATCTTAGCCCAGTACCAACCACTGCTCCCTGTTCCATGCCCAGCACTTACCCCTCTCCCCCCCCAGGGGCTACCTGTATGCGGGGCTGGAGTTTGGTGCTGAGTGCTACTGTGGCCATAAGGTTCAGGCACCCAACGCCAGTGAATCTGAATGCAACATGGAGTGCAAGGGTGAACGGAGCAGCACCTGCGGCGGGGCCAACCGTCTCTCCATCTACCGCCTGGAGCTGGCCCAGGAATCTGCCCGACGCTGTAAGTCCATGCTCCCTGAAAATGGGGATCCTATTTGGGGGTCAAATCCTGGTGTCCCCGCTGGTGGGTGCGTTACTGGGGGTTGTAAGGCTCTATGAGCAAAACTATCTAGGAAATGTGATGAAAGTGGTTCAGTAATGGACTTGTTCCACTGACTCAAGCTGTATCCCTACAGCTGGTCATGCTGGCTGATGGCAGTGGGATTAACTCCATCTGGATTTGGTTTTTTGGGTTCCACCACGTGTTGTAGTAGCCCATGAGCCAGGCACACCTCACCGCAGGGGCATTTTGGTTCTTACCCATTGAAGGATGCATTCCTGGGTAGTTTTCCTTTCCAAACATGTCCCAGAGAGAATCTAGGTAAAATCCACTTAGAAAAAAGTTAACAAACTCAACCTGATGGGTTTGCTCTCCCTGCAGATGGCAGTGCAATATTCCGGGGCTGCTTCCGCCAGCCGGACAATGTCTCCATCGCTCTGCCTGCCAGCCAGCCCATGCCCAATATGTCTGTGGACAAGTGTGTGGACTTCTGCACTGAGAAGGTACTGAGGCTTGCACACAAAACGGAGCCAGCTGATGTGTCGTGCTAGATAGATCTGCATCCCATTTAGTGTGATGTTGTTATTTGCAAATGAAGAAGTTTGTTGTCCTGTGGCTCATCAAAGGCTGCCACCCTGAGGGGAGGAGATTTTGCTCCTGCCTGAATGCTTTGCCTGAGATCAGCGGCCCTGGCTCTGCCCTTGGGCTTGCAGTAGGCCTCCAGCAAGATCATCATAGAATCACTAAGGTTAGAAAAGACTACTAAGATCATTAAGTCCAATGATCAACCCATTCCCACCATGCCTGCTCATAGAGTTGTTGAGGTTGGACAAGACCTCCAAGATGATCAAGCCCAACTACCAATCCGTCACCACCATGCCCAATAACCCTTGACCCTAAGTGCCACATAAATTACTTGAATGGGGCTCTGAGGATGGCTCTGTCCATGTGCCCATCTCTGCAGGAGTTCCCGCTGTCGGCGTTGGCTGGCACTGTCTGCCGCTGTGGCTTCCCCACCACGCTTTTCCCCCTGCATGAGCGTGAAGATGAGCAGCTCTGTGCCCAACGCTGTGCTGGAGAGGAGTTCGAGAGCTGTGGCACCACTGAGTTCCTGCTTGTCTACCAGACCCAGGTGCAAGGTGGGCACGGGATGGGGGCACTGGGTGGCTGTTACTTCATCCATCCCACAGGCAGCTGCTCTGTAATAGCTATTTGCCATTCATTAGAAATCACGATTTATTTTAATTTCCCAGGAAATAAATCGTCCCTTGAACAAACACTTTTAATTACTGCTTAAATCAGATGCAGGAAATTGCAGTTTGCCATCTGCCTCCAATGAGATCCTTCCTTGCTTGGGTTTTTTCTCCTGTCACCAAGCCGTGGTGTGCAGCCAGCAGGTGAACCCACCACTAAGGAGGAATGAGCCCACCAGTACGTTGGAAATAATGGGCAGGGGAAAGACTGAGAGCAAGCATGGAGTGCCCAGAGCAGCTCCTGTCCCATGCAGAACAAAGGGACAGAAGAAAGGGATGGAAATAAAAGTTCAATATTGGTTGGAATAGAGGGAGATGCTGCAGGCTAACCCCGTTTTTCCCCTCACAGACAACCGCTGCATGGACCGCCGGTTCCTGCCCATGCGCTCCAAGCAGCTCGTTGCCCTGGCCAGCTTTCCTGGGGCTGGCAACACATGGGCACGGCACCTGATTGAGCTCGCCACTGGTTTCTACACTGGCAGCTACTACTTTGATGGGTCTCTCTACAACAAAGGTGAGTGGGGGGTGTGATGTGATGGAGCTGGGTACCCAGCTTCCACCGTATGGGTGGAGCCAGGTAATGCTGATGCTGCTCTGCACCACCTGGCCTATCCTGGTGAACCAGGGACCCAACCTCACAAGCATGACCTCTACCTGTAACCTCCCTGTGCTGTGTTTTAGTCTTTGCAAAGTACAATTTGGACACAGCTGGTACATCTGCATTGCTTGAGTGTGTTTCAACCCATGGTGGGTGTCGGAACTTTGGGGCAGTGTTCCTTTGTTTACTATTGCAGCAGCGATGGGAGCCGGCCTCCTATGGAAAGGCTGCAGGGAAGCTGCTGCATACAGGATTAAACAGCAAGGAGAAATTTTAAAAGGAAAAAAAATCTTGAGGCATGCAGGAAGCATTTTCAGGCAGAAGCCAGCTCCTCCTAATAACACATGCTGTTGCAATGGAGGAGAAAACATCAATTCTGCCATTTTACAGCCATTTGCCACAGTTTTATTTGTAAATCTTGCAGTGCCAGCATGCATGTGAAAAGCCACCACGTTTTGGGCTTTTTCCCCTCTGAATTCATCATGAGAACTTAAAAACAGCAGCGACAGCAATGATAGCTACAGCAATGTTGTATGTACTCTGTCTGACAGGGTTCAAGGGTGAGCGGGACCACTGGCGGAGCGGGCGGACGATCTGCATCAAAACCCATGAGAGTGGCCAGAAGGAGATCGAGGCCTTCGATGCTGCCATCTTACTGATCCGCAACCCCTACAAGGCGCTGATGGCAGAGTTCAACCGCAAATATGGGGGGCACATCGGCTTCGCTGCACACGCCCACTGGAGGGGCAAAGGTAGGAGTGGGCTGGTCCATGGGTAGCCAACCCACGGTGCCACCATGTTGGGTTTCTTGGGGTGAGGAGCATCCTGTAGGCTTGCAACCAGTAGGGTTATTGTGCAATTGTATGGTCGTTAAGGTTGGAAAAGACCTCTAGGATCCTCAAGCCCAACCATCAACCCATCACCACTATGTCCACTTGTAGAATGTAGAATCGTTAAGATTGAAGGCCTCCAAGATCACTGAGCCCAACCTGCCCTCACCATGCCCATTGTGTCCCTCGGAGCCACATCTCCACAGTTCCAGGGGATGGAGAGCCCACCACCTCCCTGGGCAGCCTGTGCTGATGAATCACCACTCTTTCTTTCCAGCCTGACTCTCCCCTGGCCACACTTCAGTGCTTCAGTGTCTTGTAGTGAGGAGGTTGGGTGGGAGAGAAGAAATTCTGCCTCTTACAAGCAGTCCTACGAGGCAATGAGCCTCAATGCAGATATCTCGGTGCATAGAGAGAAAGAAGAGATGGAAAAACTAATGGCACTGGTAGAATATTTCCATGCATCACTGCAGGGCTGGGACAGCCTGTGCTGTGCTGTCACCAGCGCAGGGAAACCTCCTCAGGGCAGACTTCTGCAGGGTGAAAATCACACCATAGCTGCTTATGGCAAATTCCATTTTCCCCCCTCACCCCCCTCCACACCAGTGGGTTTGGCATGCCCGGCTGCTTGGGGAGAGCCACCTTCCCATGCGCAGACAGCTTGCAGAGGCTTGTTAATTATAGCAATTTACAAATTGCTGTTGTGGAATTGACTTCATTGGAAAGAGTTAAAATATTTAGCTTGATTGAACATCTGCTACCCTTAATTCGGAGTTTATTTAAGGGGATCTTTTTCTGTTGTTGCAGTGATGTGCCTGGATTTCGTTATTACCATGTGCTTGATGCTGGCAAAGGCATTTTGGTTATGAACTGAGCCCTCCCCAGCATCCAAACACCCCCTCCAACACCCATAGGGAAGCCCCCTGGGCTCCAGCCCCATACAGCTGGGTACAGCATGTCCCATTGTCGCTTCTCTCATCTGTACCCACTGCGGTGGGGTGCAAGAATTGCTCCTGGTTCATACGCAACCCAAGGAGGATGCATGTTTTAACGTGTCTTTACCACCTGGGTCAATTGTCAGGTTAGTTGAGCTTTAGCTCAGCTTGCTTGGAAAGAAGGTTTGCCATTGAGGTCTTTAGATCGGTTGAGGTTTGTTGAGAAGCATGGGTTGCTGTGGTCCATGAGCCCAAGTTTCCCCTGCAGAAAGCCCTGATCTCCTCAACATCCCACTCAATTTCCTTCCCAAATTTTGGGGAAATTCAATAGATGTTGGAAAATGCTGGATGTGGCCATGAGCAGCCAGGATTTTCCTTCCCTTGGCTACAAGCAAGCAGAGGCTGGAGGCTCAGCAAAATCCCTATTTTGTTCCGTGACATTAATTTTACGATGTCCCTGGAGCAGTTCCAAAGCAAAGTTTTATGTGATATGATTACACAAGGTGAATTGTCCTGTATCTGTTTAATGAAAGAGATACTGTGTTTAATGATTCTTTGGGGAATTAAATGCAGTTCAGCTATTAATCAGGCATTGGTTTCTTGGGGAAGAGAGGAAGAGGCAGATACCCGGAGCTTCATGCATCACGAGCCACGTGCAGAGAGCATCTCCAGGAGAGTCGTTGCTTGTTATCGATGTTTCATTATCCTTTTTTATCCCAATTTTTATGCGAAGATCAATTAGCCAAGAAACTGGGGATAAGTGAGACATGCCAGTGTCCCAGGAGAGGTCTTGCCTTGCGAAGTCCCTATAGACTGAGCCACCAGAGCAGGGAGATAGCGACACGAGGATCCCAGGGCCACCTGTTGCTCACCCTCACTGTCCCTGTGCTCCTTGCAGAGTGGCCGGAGTTTGTGGCCAACTATGCGCCGTGGTGGGCGACCCACACCCTGGACTGGCTGCGCTTTGGCAGGAAGGTGCTGGTGGTGCACTTCGAGGACCTCAAGCAGGACCTCTTCACGCAGCTGAAGCGCATGGTGGGGCTGCTGGGCATCGCTGCCTGCGAGGACCGCCTGCTCTGCGTCGAGGGGCAGAAGGATGGCAACTTCAAGCGCTCGGGTTTGAGGAAGCTGGAGTATGACCCCTACACCCCTGAGATGAGGAAGATGATCAGTGGATACATCCGAACGGTGGATGCAGCTCTGAAGCTCCGCAACCTATCAGGGGTGCCGGATGACTACTACCCGAGGTGACGGTGATGGCTGGGGGACCTGCCCCTGCCTGGGGAGGAAAGGATTGATTTCCTCTGCCTGCTTCCACCCAGTGGGTGGCTTTCTTGTAATTCTCCATCTGCTGCTACGAGCTGTTAATCAACCCCTTGCATGAGAAGCGCTCGCTCCCCAGCCATTGCTCAGCTTGCTTGGTTGATACTTTCACAGAGCTGGGCACCGAGGGGCCGCACAGTGCCCTGCCACTGCTGCTGGTCCCTATCCCCATCCTGCAGGTGAGCCCCTGCCCTGCTGGACACTGTGGGAGTAGGTAAATTGGGTGGTGTGGGGCTACGTAGCTCCATCCCACTCCCACATTGGCTGCTGCAGCATCCTTAGCAATGCAAGCAGCTACTTGCTTGCATGGATGCTGCATTGTAGTGGCCCTGCCCCAGGGGCCATGAGCTGGCTTTGGTGGCAGTCCCTATGCTTTGTGCACTCCCTGAACAGCTCCTCTGGGTCTCCAGGAGAGATGGAGATAATTCCACCAAGGAGGAACACAATATGAGGAGCAGCACCCTGGGATGCACTGAGGTGAGGTGGTCATGATGCACTGGGTGGGATATCTGTGGGTTCTTTAGGAGCCACCTATGTACGTGGTGATGGGAGCACTGACCCAGGGAAAGAGCAGCGTGCAGGACCTGTGGGAGCACCCATTCCTCATTGCAAAAGCTCCCAAGCCAGAAAAAAGCCTAGGATGCTGTTCTGAGGAAGGGCGTGGGGGCAGTGGTCGGGATGAGAGGTGGGCCACCTCTAAGCCACAACTGTGCCACGGAGTGCCTGGGCATGGAGCACAGCTTCTGCCGGGGGAAGGAGGAAACCAAAGGAGCTCTGTGCCTGGAAAATATCTGCAGAGCTGGCTCTGTGCAGGCCTGCACGCTGCCCCAGTCACCCCACCACAGCTGGGTGCCCACCCTCCCTCAGATGGATGGAGGTGCAAAAGCCATATCTTGTCTGCAGCCTTTTCTAGAGTTAGATACTCAACGATTGGCTTTTAACTCTTGATGGTGATAGACATATGTGCACAGGTCCAAAATCTACAGACAGCAATTAACCTATATTCAAAGAAAGAGAAGAGAACTCCACTGGAGAAGGAGATTATCAATAAAATCTATTTTTCTAACGTGCGTGCGGAGCTGACATGGCCTAAGGGGCAGGATGGGGGATCTCTTTGCATGGGGAGCTGCTCGCCCACGAATGTATTTTGCAAAGAGCGTGCTGGTGTCCCCTGTCCTGCACTGCAGGCTGGTGGCTGCCTACCTCTGTCAGAACAAATCCTCAGGTCAACCCAGCTATTAAAGGAGTTGTGTTGCTACCCTGTTTCCCTGTGTGTTTGTGGGGCCACGGCCTCAAGGCTGGCTGGTGTGACATCTGGTCCCAGCGTTAATTGCATTAATGGCATCCCTGCATTGGGAGCACTGATGAGGCAGTTTGGTCCTGGCAGCTTTATTACCCTATCGGTGTCCTTAAGGGAAGGTTTATTCGGGCACGTCGTGTGGGCAGAGATTTACTGCCAACTTTATTTCCATTGCCTCTTATCGTGCCTCAGGCTCTATAAAAAGAAGCGTTTCGGTGGGATTTATGCTGTTCCTCCTGGCCAGCTGCCCTTGGGGCTGCAGCTCCTGTAGCACCCTTATTTTTTGGTGGTGTGGGGCATCGTTGGCTCTGCCCAGCATCAGCTGTGAGAGGCACAGCACTCCCAGGTAGTGAAAAATCTCTTTTCTGCAATGCCTGCTAGCTCTGTCAGCAGCTATGGGCTGGATGGGTTGCTCAGTGGTTGCCCTGGCAACAGTGCCTGCACCAAAACTGCCCGCATTCCCCCCAGTGCTGCGTGGGTTTGGTGCACAGCCAGCAGCAGTGGGAGGGGAGGGGAGGGATGGAGATAGGGATGGGGATAGGAGTCTGATAGCATGAGTATGGGGATGGGAGAGGAATGGAGATGGGATTGGGACGAGGATGGGAAGGGATAGGATAGGGAGCAGCTCCCTTCCCAGCCATGCCAGCGACCTCTTGGGATGAACTGCGCCCTCAAACAGGGCTCCTCTTTCTCCCAAATTAAATGGCACGCTAAGCTCATGCTGCTCCTTAAACAGGGGGGAGAAACGACCTTAGCAGCATAACACAGAAGCTGCGACAGCACTTTCACAAAAGCCATAAAATGTATGGGAGATGAGGGTTATAAATCTGAGCAGCAGTAATATTCACCTCCTACAAAAGAAGCATGTTTATTTATCGTTTTCACTATTTTCCGTAAAATTTACAGTTGATGATCTGCCTGAATGCAGTGGGGATAATTTAAACATGGCTCCAGCCCTCCTGGCACTGGAGAAAGGGAGATGATAACATGTTTATTCTATTTTTTTTTTTCCTTAAATCCATTTCCAAATAAAGGGTGAGATTTATTGGGGAAGTAAAGCACAGCTTTATTTGGAGGCTGTGACAGCTAATTGAAAAAGAACAGTCATTAAAGGACGGTAATGTGTTCTACAGAAATGATTTTGGTATATTCTGGAGTAATTTCCCAAATGGTTGTACGAAATGAGAACCAGCCCTGAAGTTATGCAGAGATGGGAGAAAGTGGGGAGGGAGAACAGGGGTCCTGGGGGTGGTGACTGAAGGGCCCAGAGAATGGGGTGGGAACTGGAAACACAGGGATGGAGATGGGGGTCCCCGGGCTGAGGAATCCTAGGGGATGGAGACTGTGGGTTCAATGGTACATAGACAATGACCCAGGAATGGTGATGAGCGTCCCAGGGCTGGGGTTTGGGGTCCCAGCTCCTAAATCTCTCCTGTCCAGCTGTGTGCTGTCATAAACCCTTCACCACCACATGCAGCCCGTGCATGCCAGATCCTATCCCCGACACATGGAGCTGCAGTGGGAGTCAGGTGGGATGCTCAGCACTCCCAGTCCGTCACTGAGCCTGCTGCTGTCATTAATAACTCCTATTTTAATCAGCAGAACAGAGCGTTCACCAGATTCCATCTGACAGAAAACACGTTGGGGTGACACAAGCATGGGGGAAGAACACTGTCAGCTTTTTCTTTCCTAAAGAGCCATTTGGGTCCTCTGGGACCAGATTAAAGGGGTAACAGTGATAATGAGGTGCTGTTGGGGCTGTCACAGCCCAAAGGCAGGACGTGACCCCAGCCTGGCCCCACTGCTTCCCTGTCTCCCCCAGTCCAGCACTTGGAATCACTAATGTGCTCTGGGAAGAAGCTGAAAAGCTTCAACACATAGTGGGGTATTTGTATGTAAAACAGGTTTTGCATTAAATAGGCAAACACCTACAAAGATGAACGCAAATATTAGGTTTCCAAAGCTGCCTGTAATGATGGTTTAACCCAAGGTTATGTAGCAAGTCACCGAGGTTTGGGAAAGCTGTTTGCAGGGATAACAGATGGGCTCGCAAAACCCAGCCACCAAAACACAGTGGGAGCATCCCCTGTTCCTATTGGGGGCAGGAATGGGGACATGGCTGTGTCCCCCCATCCTGTACCCAATGCTTGCTGTTTTTAGATTTCTGTTTTTAATTAATACCCCAGTTTTTGTGTACCTGTGAGCAGAATCACACTGGGAGCCCCCCCACAGTGAGGGCTGGGACCCCCAGGGACACCCAACGTGTCACCCCTACTGTGAGGGCAGGGCCCTTTCTCCTCCTCCTCCTGGGAAGTGCAGACACCATGGGCAACACAAAGAAATCATCCCATAAATAAGGGCAACACCAGTGTCCACCTCCTTGTCACAGCCAAGAAGCCCAACTCCTGAATTACCTCCCAAGTTAACTGTGCATGAAATTGAATAGAGACACCAGTTCCACCAGCCATTACCAGGGCACGCTGCAAGGATCCTCCAGGACGCATCTCTCTCTTTTTGCTGCCAGCTTTCCACTTGGTTGAGTCCGTGAACCATCCCAAATCCCCGTGGCACTGCTTTGCTGGGCGGAGTGGGGGCACAGAAAGAGGCTCCACGATGGGGCTGAGCTCTTGGGTGAGCACTGTGTTTATTGCGGCGTTCTCTGCTGGGTATACAGTGCTCACATCACAGTTAGAAACATTGCTCTAGTACCAATACATGTCAGGATTTAAAATAAGTGGCTATATGCATACATAAGGCACAGTGTCACTGTATTGCCATGGCGGGTGGCATCCGCCCATTCAGAAAGCCAAGGTGCACCCCCGGACACGTCCCATAACAAGAAAACTCACCTGTTTTCCCTCATTGCTTTCTTTGTTTGCTTTGTTTTATCACAAGACTGCCCAGCACATGCTGTCCTCACAGTGCACCCCATAACCCAGCCCTTGTCACCTCCAGCTGGGACAGGTTGTCCATCCATGGGCAGCTCTGGGCAGCACAGACTGATGCTCACGTTTCCTGCAGCTGTCTCTGGAAAATAAAGGAGTGCCTTGGCCAAGGAGCACAGGCCACACACACAGAGGTCTCCAACACATGTCCATGTAGTGCGATCACAGTCCAAGTATGCCCTGTTTGTATAAGACCATGCCCATTCCACCATCATGGTGCTGGACATGGGTGGCCCTGGAAGACTGTGGCCATCCCACGTGGATCCAGACTTAGAGGACGGTTGTCTCCTTTTCCGTCATCGAAGACATCTTGGAGAAGCTCCTGTGCACGATGCTGGAGTGGCCCGTCTCCTCACTGAGAGCATTCACCAGCCTGGAAAGGATGGTCACCTTGAACTTCTTGAAGTCCTGGCCCATGAAGACGTAGAGGACGGGGTTCATGCAGCTGTTGGAGGCAGCGAGCGCCGTGGTGATGGGGACGCCAATCTCAAACACGGAGCGTGGGGTCAGGTCGGGCTCTGTTTCCAGGATGTTCAGCAGGTGGTAGGGACTCCAGCACAGGAAGAAGGTGACGATGATGGTGACAATGATCTTGAAGGGCTTCTTGGACTTGGCGAGGCGGTTTCGACGCAGGTTCAAGGCGATGGAGACATAGCAGAAGGTGATGATGGTGATGGGTAGGAGGAACCCAGCAAAGAGCCTGGTGATGTTCACTGTTCGGTGTCTCACTAGTGCCAGTGCTTGGTAAGACCTATTCCTGGACAGGGAGAAGTTGCTGAAGCAAATGATAGAGTTGCGGGCTTGCGCTGTATCTCGGAAGACAAGAGAAGGGCAGCTCATGATGATACCAACCATCCAGATGATCAGGCAAACCATGCATGCCAGGTTGGTGGACCGATGGTTTTGAGACCAGACGGGGAAAACCACGGACACGTAGCGATCAAAGCTGATGGTGGTGAGCAGAAGGACACTGGTGTACATGTTGAGGATGAGGAGGAATGAGTTCAGCTTGCACATGACCGTCCCAAAGATCCAGTTGTAGCGCATGGCCGTGTACGCAATGTTTATGGGTAGGAAGATGTTGAAGAGGAAGTCAGCGACGGCCAGGTTGAGGAACCAAATGGCGTTGACCGACTTCTTCATCTTCAGGGTGATGATGGCTATGACAAGGCCGTTCCCCAGGATGCCCAGCACGCAGGACACGCTGTAGATGACAACAGAGAGGATCCTTGCAACGTCCTTTGGGTCGTAGGACGGGCCTGTCCACACGCTACCTGGCTCTTCATAGGTGTAATCCAAGTAGTCATAGGTATCAGAGTCATCAGAGTATTCAGATAAATTGGAAAGCGCCATGCTTGGTGCACAAATCAGCGCCCGGTCGGTCCCAGCCTCTCCAGATGGCAATGCCCTGCTAAGCAAACACAGTGTCAGATCAGAGGCATGGCTAAAACGGCCCTAGAGATGCTGGGGGGATCCCTTGGGTCCAGCTCTGCTGCTGGGGCTCGTCTGGAATGTTTATGCCCTGATCATGAGCAGCACCAGCTCTGAGAGCTGCTGAGCTCATCTTGGTTGTGCTCACCAGGACACAGCCACAGCTTTACTCACAAAAACAGGTCTATTGCCTACTTAATTCCAAGGAAACAATTAGGATGAGGCTTATTAACAGCTTTGAGATTTTCAAAAATGCAAATAACTACAGCTTTTCTCTTCCTTTCTCCCAAGCACTGAGCAAAAAGCTAACTGTGAACACTAAAAGTGCTATTTGCCATTATCCAAAGCTGGGCTCTGCCAGCCACTCTGAGCCCCCATTCAGCATGTTCCACCGCTCCCTGCTAACAGCTCTGGGGCTCTACACCTCAAACCCATCCAGACTGTGCACTGCTGCACTGAGCACTATCCTCCTGCCAGCACTGCTCTCAAGCCCCCATGTGTTTACACAATAAGCTATTGTTTCTCCATGGGCTTTTCCTCAAGTTCCTTCCCAAGCAGCCCCACCACTCTCTGCCCTTTCCTGCCCTCAGTGACACACCCACTGGGATGCAGAGATTTGAGGAGGGTGGGCAAATCCCCAAGCAAGCAGCTGGTGGGGGGTCCCATCCATGTCACAACCCATGGATTTCACAGCCAAAAGGGTGCTTAGTGCATCCCCATATGCAGTGCATCCCAGTCCCCTCATGGAGCCCCAGGAGAGGTGCCCATGGGACGAGCCACCAATTTCAGCCTTAAGCTGACCCTGCCCCTGCACACCCTTAGTGCATGGCTTCACCTCCCCAAAAGCAAAGCTGTGGGTGACAGAATGCTGTCCCATCCCCATTTCCCAGGGGGTCCCCCCTTACCTACCCCTGCCATCCCCCCTCTTCCAGTTGTACCCACTCACCCATTTTTCAGGGAGAAAAGTCTCTCCTATACCATCGCCTTCCAACGCAATGACATTCAGCTCGACATTTCAAAGCTGTGCTTTATGGCCCGTTGATTGGAATTGCCTGTTTGTTTTGCTCTCCCCTCCCTTTTCCCTCTCATTGGGTTTTTTAACAGCGATGCGCAGGACGCTCCCCAGACCCTGCTGAGAGCAGTGCTACAGGACATGCTCTGCATGGTTGTGTTGCAGCCATGAGCACCAGTGCCAGGGCAGCGAGGGGCACCTGGCCCCATTCCTACCAGCCTGGGCTTGGAGAAACCCCAACTCCATTTCTCCTCCCTTCTGCAAAAATCCCATAAAGTATGTCTGAAAGAAACAAAACAACAACAAAAAAAACCCAAACAACAAACCAAACCCACACATCATCATGTTTCAGCGTTCCTTCTGGGCTGCAAATGCTTAGCATGAGCCAAAACCACGTTACGCGCTGTTCTCTATTCATCTCTGTCCTCCTACCTCCACAAAAATGAGCTCAGGATCTGCCCTAAATAACCCAAAAGCTGTGATTCACAGCTGTGCTCGGCTGGGGACCCCCATAGGGCTGAGCTCAGGGCCGCCCCGCACACCGCCAGGATGAGGTCAGGGCTGTTGTTCTTGGGACAGCAACAGGAAGCGGAGGGAACAGCAGAAACCTTCAAATGCAGCTTTTCTGGGCAAAAAAAGGCTTCCACAGCCAGGAGGACGGATGTGAGGGGGGAAATGGAGGAGTGCAGCCAGAAGAAAAAATAATACGTGGGTCTGCCTTATCCCTGCGCTCAGCCATGGGGATGCTTAGGATTCAGCATCTCCTTCTTGTGCATCCGTGTCCCCTTTGTGCACAGGACGTCCTCGTACCCTGCAGGAACCAGACTCCCGTGTTCAGCAAGCTGTGAGGTGAAGCAGTGGCTCTATGTCCCCTGGTGACTGCCCCAAACCAATGCCCTGAGTCCCAAGTTTCCTCCCAGCCCACTATGGGGGTGTGGGAACGGAGGGGAAGGGGATGGGAACGGAGGGGAAGGGGATGGGAACGGAGGATGACCAGCTCCAGTTCTCACTTATTTAATCTGGCAGCTACCATGGCAGTGACATCCCAGTGCGACGTTCCCAGTCCTGAGTGAGAGTTGGGCACCATCAAAATGCCCATAACAAGAGCTCAGACCTCACTGCTGCTAAATGCCCAGATGACCTTGCTGGGAAACGCGCAACCGAGCCCTATTTTTAGGTTATGTGCATGCAGAAAAACTCCCTGTCATCTCAGTAGGGCACCTCTGACCTCTCAAGATTGCCTCTCTTGGATGCATGGAGACACCATGGGGTAGAAGAGCTTGTGGGGAGCCCCACACTGCTGCCACTCCCCTACACCCCCCATCTCCCAGATCCAGGCACCTGCAAATCCCCAGGAACAGCCCCCCAATCTGCAGCCCCATTGGCAGAGGGAGGAGGCAAAGCCTGTTCCTAGAGGGGAAACTGAGGCACAGAGCCCTACCTGCATCCACGGTGCTTGGGTGCCAGGACCCCGAGAGAGGCTGCGTTGCGAACGGGCAGATAAAAAAGGAATAACTGGAAAAGGCAGCCTTAAAAAGCCGGCTGTGCCCAGGGTGGGACAGAATAACAGCATGAGTCAGTGTTTTTCTGGGCAGCGCTGCACACGTCTGGTTGGGATGGGACGGTCCATGGAAGCGGTGCAGGGACACAGCAGTGTGGGGGTCACAGCTGCACACTCCGCTCTGCCCAGGAATGGTATTGGACCTCAAAACACAGCACTCATCCCCAAGCTAAGCACAAGGAAAGTCAGCAGCCCCACGCCACGCAGCACCCCATCACTGGGTGTGGGACAAGGGCTGAGTGCTGCAGAGAGCACTATGTGATGAGCATCTCTCCTGGGGACGTATCCCAATTCCCTGCACGTCGCAGGGAGCCGGCTGCACGGCACGGTGCCAGCAAGCCAGCTGCATGGCACGGCTGGAAACACAACGACCCCATGGTGGGAGCTGCCCCTGTTGCAAACCGGGAGGATTTGCACCCCCATCTGAGTGTGTCACCTGGGGTGCTCTGTGCATCACCGTGGCTGCTTGGGGACAAAGCCAGCGTGCGGTTGGGGACACCATGGGGAGGTTCGTGTGGCACCTGCAGAGCAGCTCTCAGCAGATCAGGGTTTAGAGGGTGTAAAGAGGAAGGAAACCAAGAGAAAGAAATGGATCTGTCCCTGCTGCTGCCAGACAGAGGGACGTGATTTTGCTGGGGCATGGGGGGGGGGACTTCGGGGTCAGGCAAAAGAAACTCCAAGAAAATGAGAGTGGTGGTGACCTACAGGATCCCAGTGCGCAGCCACATAGGTCACCACCATCATCAACCCAAACCCCAAACCCACTTTCTAATAACAGGGAGGAGAAAACCCTCAGCTGGCTGCATCCCCATGGGGAAAGCAAAGAATTCCTGCCTGCTGCAGCCAATCCCTCCCCGAGCCCCAAATATCGCTTCGCTCCCAACCCAGGCGCAACCCCACGGACACCAAAACCCAAAGGTGTTTACCTCTCAGCCGGATAACTCCCTGCACTTCTGTGCCTGCAGAGATTCCATCCCCACTGCTGTCACCCTGTTAGGATTGTGTTGGCCGCCGCAGGGTTTGGTCACTTCTCCACCAGTGGCCGTGGCTATTGCTGAGCTCTCTCATCCCACAGAGGATGTGCACGCGTTGCTGATGGGAGGATGGACAAAACCACAGCCTGTGGCACACACAAAAAAGTACAACCAGACATCAGCTTGGCCCACGCCTGGGAAGGAGGAAGCGATGTTGCGAGGCAGGATGTGGACCCTGATTTCAAGGCTCTGCACACAGAGGGGACAAGGCAGCAACTTGTGCTGTTCATATCCCATTGCGCTTGTGCTCAGCCCCATAACCTTTGGAGAGCTGCATTCCGTGCTGGTGTAGGGCCAGGCACATACGGCCCCCAGTGTTCCCAGGGTGCATGGTGGAAGGGAACGCATTCCTGCCTTGTTGCTCCCAGCTGTTGGTGCAGCTGTGACCCACGCACAAAGGTGGGGATGGATCCAGCAGTGCGTCCCTGTCCTGGATCACAACGGGGACACAAGTGGAGGTGGTGGTCACCGTGCTTGAAAAAAACTGGGGTTTGCCCAACCACCGCTGGGTTCCTCAATAGCATCACCAATGTGGGAGCACAGGGAGCCATCCAGAAAAGGCTGTGAAAGTGCAAAACCGCCACCACCCCCATCATGTGGCATCAGCAATGCCCAACGAGAAGTGACACCACCAGGGACATGCAATGTCCTGCGCAGGTGGTGACATTGGTCCCCCCCCCCCCCCCCCCAAGCTGTGAAAGAGGAATTAGCCTCAGCTTCAACCCCTGCTTTGCATAGTGATGGGTTACAAAACCGCTGCCCTGGGGCTGAATCAGGAGAAAAGTTGCTGATGCACACAGATTGGAGAAAGGAGAAGAGAAAAGAGTCCCCTGGAGGCTGCATGATCCTCCCCCCCTGACCCCCCCGACACCCACACATGAGGATTTGCCAACACAAGCAGCTCATGACCATCACACTGCTGCATTGGGGGCAGGGGGAACCTGGGCATGGGGTGAGAACAGCGCCACACAGCCTAGCAGAACACAACCCTTTTGTCATCCTAATGGGCAGTGCAGTTCCCATTGCAGCAGTTCCTAAAAGTATATACTTTTAAAGTGAAACACAGTCCTGCTGCAGTGTGAGGTTGCACATCTTGGTGCTGCCCCGCTCCCCACTGCTCTGCCAGTGGGACCCATCCTAACCCCTCCCATGGGGAGGTCAGACACCCCACTTCCCCCTCTGGGGACTCCTCCAACACTGCCCAGTGCTGGTGCTCACACCTTGGTGGGACAGCAGTATCACCAGCTGTAACCTCAGCTACCACCTCTGCTGCAGGCAGTGGGGAGCAGTTCTACATGGGGTTCCTAGGAGTCAGCAGGGGAGGGGGCTCAGTGTGAATGCTCTTCTCTTCCCCCTCCATTCCCGGTACCCAATACCTGGAGTTCTGCCACAGCCCTCTCTGCTCTGGGAGATGAGGTGGGATGAAGGCAGCAAGGAAGAGGAGCTGAGCCCGGTGAGGATGCTGCAGGCAGCGGCGTAGGGCAGAGACAGCTTTTAAGGAGAAGGGGAGGGGGAAGGAACGGCAGCAGCATCCTCAGGGTGGTTTTGGCTCCACGAGCAACAGCTGGGAGAGGGTGGGAAAGCTGGCGGGGATCCTGCAGTGCATTGCTTCCCACGGGGCCGCCTTTCCTGGCCCCCAGCCGGGCTCTATAGGGCTGCGGGGCGATGCTGGGCAACACCAGGGGGACACCACAGGGCCAGGTGGCTGCCAGCTGCCCCCAGCCCACTCTGCACCCCCCCCCCCCCCTCACCCTCCTGTCCTCCCACCACCCCCAGCTCCTTCCAAGACATTGAGTCACTTCCCTTGGTGAAATCTGGCTCCCAAACGCTGTTGCTGCTGCATTTGGGTCTGGGTTCTCCCATGGTTTTTATTGCCATTGGGGTTCAGCCGTTCCCAAGCAACACCCCCGGGCTCAGCTACAGCACCTCCAGCCTCGTGTGCCTTTTGTGGGGGCTGCAAAGCAAACGGAAGGGGCTCCACCTGCTCGTGGCCAGCCCAGCCCCAATCCCAGCCAGGCGGTTTTCCGGGGCTGTCCCATTCTCAGCGAGGACTGAGCAGCTCCGCATCCGCCCCCGCAGAGCAGGAGGTTCCAATCACCCCGTGCTTGATGTGGCACCGAGCAGTTCCCTCTTCCTGCCCTGCAGCCCCCGCAGCACTCGACCCCTGGGTTGGTCTCCACGTGCACAGCACAGCCGTGGGCGTGCAGCAGGTCTGGGGGAATTACCCTACTTTTCACACACAGTAATGACACCTTTTGGACAAACCAGTGCTCTGACCCTTCCCAGGTGCAAGGGAGCGGATGCTCTCCTTGCACACCCAGCAGCTCCACATCTCTGAGTTCACCAACAGCAGCTCCCCCATTGAGCAGCTAAATTCCCCCCAAAAGCACCGGGTTTATCAGACCACAGTGAGGACACATTTTGGGAGCGGTGTGCCCATGGAAGGTGATGGCCAGCCCACACCCCAGGGCACACCTTTATCCCACACATCTGAGCCACGCAGACTTCAGGGCAGGAGCTCAGCTATGTGCCCTGCTGGGATCTGCCCATCCCCAGGTCCTTTCCAGGGCATCTATAGGGCAGGATGCAGGACAGCATTGTGCTCACACAACCTTATCCCTGTGCTTAGCAAAACGTGAAGGTGAAAACCACAGTGACGTGGCATAAAGCACACGCCAAGTGTCAGCTCTGCAGTTTGGGTTTCCCCTCCCAGGAACACTGCGATGCCACAGAGCCTCGAGAACCCCTCAGCACCTCCCAGACAGTGGGAACCAGCCTGATTCACCCCAGCAGCTGTCACAGTAATAGGAAAGAGAAGGCAGAGCAGCACACCCCCCCTCTCCCCCCACCTCTCCCCGTGTTTCCCACGCAGGCTGTGTGTTGCTCATCGCTCCCTCCACGACCCGCTGTGACAACACACCCTGCTCCACGTCCCATCCGAGTGGAAACGAAAGCTCACTGCAAAAATAAAGAAGCCCACATACAGGATGTCAAAGAGACAGCTCCGTTTTCCATGTTTCACTGATTCGGTACAATCACGGGGGGGGGGGAAAACAACCCAGTCCCAAGCTTGTGCAACTCACAGCTTATAAATAGCAGCACGGAGCCCAGCAGGGCTGCAGGCACGCATGGCTGTGCTCACCGACTGCCCCACGCTGCTGCAAGTTGAGCTGCAGGAGGCACCATGCCCCATTCATTGCATTCCGCTGCAACCCCATTCATTGCGCCCCCCCCATTGCTGGGGTGAGGATGGCATCCTATATCCCTGTGAGCCTGAGGTATTCTTTTAACCCCAAAGCCACCCACCCCTTCCCCTCAGCGCTAGCTGGGTGCAATTAATTACCCACTAGGCAATTAACTTGCCCAGCTCGTGAAAAGAGGTGATGAAGGCACAAGTAGCGCCCTGCAAAGCTAAATCCTTGTGCATTTATCCACTGCACGGTGATTTGGAAACCCTCCTTCAGACTACACCATGCAGAAGAGGGGCCTTTACCATACCTGAACATGGCCATGCAGCTCCTTTCGCAGCCCAAGCATCCCGCTGGGCACTGGGGGTGCTCGGAAGCACAAACAGCAGATGCAGGAGAGCAACGCATGGTGCCAGAGGTCACATTTCAGCATCCAAATCCCATTGATGCTGTGGGCTGTAGATGCTCCACAGGGCTGTCATTGGAGAAATCACACAGCAGTGATGGATGTACCCACACTGAGCGATACATTGGCAGCTCCATGTTTGTGTCAAGAGCCATTTACAGCTCCCAGCACAGAGATAAGGGATTGCAGGGCACGGGCAGTTTGTTTTCTTTTTAAGCCCCAGCATGGGGCATCCTTTTCTACCTTATCCTTGTTCCTCACCTTCAAATCCATCCTGCAGGTGATGGACAGGACACCAGCAGCAGGGCTTTACAAGCAGAGACAGCTCCTCACACCAGATCCCTACTGAGGATTCGACTCCTGCAGAAGCAATGCAGCCCCCACGCTCTCACCAACAGAGCTTTGGGAGCACTAAAAGCCACAGGAGAGAGAATGAGTGCCTCTGGAATCAAGGATGAGGAGCAGCACCAGGCTCCCGCACACAGCACTTCTTCTCCTGGGGCTCATTAGGGGCTCATTAAGCTTCAGTAAGAATTGCAGAGCACTTCAGCCAAGACAAGCAGCAAAGGATGAAGCATCCTGAGCCCTGATAGCCCATAGTGCTGACACACACTGCTCCACACCATCCATCAGCTGCTACATTAGGAGGTCTTCCAGGCTGCCCACCCTGCTCCACTCTTGCCCCTTCTCTACCCAGGCTCACAGCTTTGCCACTTACCCAGAGACATTAAAAAGAGCCCAAAATATCCCACCCTGCTCCATTTCAGCTTTAGTTTCACAGGAGACATTCAACCAAAATCCCTCTCACCTGATTTAGGCCAATCCCACTGGAGGGAGCATGCTCTCTCCCCCCTTAATGAGACGTGGGGTTAATGAGCAACAGCTGGGACCCTCCAAGGAGATCACTGACCCTGTGTACACAATGGTTCCTCGTCAGGTTGCAGCTGAGCAGGATTTAGTTTCAACCAGCCCTGCTCCACGTGCTTTAAATGGTAGCTCAGAGTAAGCCTTCAATAGAGGGCTGCTCTCCTAATTCCTACAGGTGGTGCTCATGGCTGTCATCACCCCAACATTGGCATCACCCCATGGGGAAACATACAGTGCCTAGTCATACCCACCTTCAGGAGAAGCTTTGGGGGTAGAGTGAACTGAAACCACGAACACCTGCATGTGGGTCCCTTTAATTTCACTTCAAAGTTTCCATATTACAGCCCAGGCAAGGTTAAGAAAATGTGTGGTTAAAGCAGAAGTGAGTGTCTGTGCCAGCAACCGAGGGCAGTTCTGCTTGGGTTTTGTTAATAAGGGAGAACTGTTTGATGCCTTTCCCATCAAGGTGATGGAATAGGATGGGGTCAATGGTGGTATTTCCCTGGGGGGACACAGTGAGACCAGTTTTAGGAAACCATTGGATGGTTTTGAAGTCACCTCATCCTATTCTATCCCACCCCATCTCATCTCCATCCCCACCTTAACCCAACCCAACCCACTCCCATCCCATTCCCTACCACCAGATGCTGGGAAGTGACACAGCCGCTGTTTCACTTTGGGAAGTCCCAATGCGAGGTCCTTTTTGGTCTCATTTCTGCCCCAAGCTCTGGGTGCAGACCTCAGTACGGTGCAATCCTCAAGCTGCGAGCCTGCTCCTGAAAGCTATCTAAGAAATAATAAACGTTGCAATATTTAGAAAGGGATTAATTAGTGTTGTTGATGGAAGCCAGATCTAGAATTTGCCTTGGAAAGAAAACAAATCAGAACCCAAAAGGGAGCACGGGGAGCAAAAGCTGTGCCAGAGAGCTGCACGCAAATGTTCCGTGTCACATTATACAGAATTAATGCTTCGGATTGTCTGTGCAGATGAAAAGTCTTTAACCTAAAGAATCAATTAAGTTTCCTTGCAGACAGCCTAATCTAACCCATGGGGGACTTTGTAGGGAGCGCAGCCCCTCGCCTCTCCTGCAGGCAGCTGTAAATCTCTGCCTCATTACCCAGCAGTGAGAGCACCCCGGAGAGAGCTTGGCTACGGCATCACCACCATCACCCACCGACAGAGAGGTGGTGGTGCCCCATCCCTGGGGACAGCCACGGTCAGGGGATGGGGCTGTGAGCACTGCTGGAGCTGTGGGTGTCCCTGTGCACTGCAGGCAGTGGGAACAGACGGCCTTTGGGGGTCCCTTCCAACTCATATCATTTTATGGTCCCGTGATCACCTGTTTGGCACAAAGTCTCCATAAACTCCATGGCAGGATTGGCACCAGGAGTCAATGGGGACCAATTCCTGGCAGCTGTGTGCCCAGGACGGGGGGGGAATGCTTCCCGTTTCTCCGGCTCTTGTTGCAGTGGGAGTGGGATCTGCTGACAGGAGGCAAGGGAAGGGAGGTGGCTCTTTGTGCTGGGATACACAAACCCAAGCCCCAGCTCCCATTCAATCCCTTTCCAACAGGAGCAGTGTGAGCCCAGCAGTGAGAAGCAGCCTTTGCTGCAAGGGCCGGCAATTCCATCCCCGTTAATTGAATCAGCTTTGCCTCTGCTTTATGTCCTGTGACAAGGAGACATAATGAAGTTTTAAAACGCCATCATTTTACACCAAAAGGTTATTAATAATCCGGCAACAACATCAACAAAACACCATCAGGGGGAGCAGCCTCAGATCCAAGTGGATTTCAGAGATTCGTGGTGATTTCATGCCCCATTGGGTGCAGATGTGGGACAAAGGGGATGGTGGCACCCCAGGTCCCCTCAGTGCCACAAAGCCACGGTGCAGCTCAGGGCTGTGCCCAGCCTGGAGTCATGACTGCATCATTCTTTCACCCTCAGCTCTCTTGGAAATCACCCGGTTGTGCTCATGCCATAAAAAGAGAAGGAAACGCAATCAGATTTCAGATTGCCTTCTCCTGAATCCAAATTACATCATAGATCACGTCCATGATAACTGTCACACTTCCTATTTTGCTCCACTCTTTTCTTCATACGAGGCACGTCCTCCTGCAAATGGACTCCAGGGTTTTATTTGCTAAATGGTGCATGGGCAAAACTCATTGCTTGCACCTTCCTCAGCCCAGGCAGGAGCAAAATGCAAGGGATGCAAGGAGCAAAATGCAAGGGATGCAAGGAGCAAAATGCAAGGGATGCAAAGAGCAAAGTGCAAGGGACGCAAGGAGTAAAGTACAGTGGATGCAAGGAGAAAAGTGCAGGGCATGCAAGGAGGGAAAGGGAAACTTTCAGAACTATCTGTTTAAATGAGTCTCTTATCAGTTGAATGTGCTACTTCGGCAGGCAGATTAGAACCCGTGCTCTCACTTAATGAACAGGACAGCTTTTTATTTGACATATTAGGGACAGTCTTGAGGAGCTAATTTGTTAATTAACGGCAGCCTCGAGGCTTCTGTCTCAGTAGATGTTGGCAAACCCTTTAATCTGAGGAGCTGCTCATCCTTTGGGCCCCATCTCCAGCAGTGCCTCCTCCTTCCTAGGCTGCACCTGGGGCTCAGACCATACCCCAAACAGCCCCACAGCTCCTCTCCCTGTCCTCACCCCCCAGCTCAGTCTCTGTTCATCACCAGCTCAGTTCCCCTTCCCCTTTTTGCAGGAGGATTCACAGCTGCTGTTGAGGCAGAGCATGAATCGTCCACAGCTGAGCTGCCTCTGCCCAGCAAAGTTCAGACCTAAAGGGAAAAAAGAGAGGAAAAAAGAAAAGAAGAGCTACTGGCTCAGATCAGAGTGAGAATTGTACCTTTTTCTCCTCTCCATTGATTAATGAGCTAATTTGCTTTAATAAGGGGTTATGTTCCAGGGTCTGTGTGCTAACAGCAGGGTGTACAGCGCTCTCATGTGCAATGGGGCACCAACTCAATGTGGCAGCACTGCTTCCCCCAAACTGAGTAGGGCAGAGCCCTGCTGTGGGTTCCAGCTCTCTGCTTTGTTCCTGGGTATGGTGCTGTTGTACCAGCCGTGGCCTTGCTGAGGAAATATGCAGCAAAGAGACACCAGAGCCTCACTTAGCTCTGCTGCATTGCTGCCAGGTGGGAAGAAAACCTGCAGGAATATTTGCAAGCTGGTCAGGCAGAGGACTTGATTGGACCTCAGTATAACACCAAGGGAAGGCATGGAGTGGGGAGATGCTCGCATGGATGGGTGGGAGGGAGCGTGGTGTGCAGACCCAGCATTGCCCCATTAATACAGGCGAGCAGCTGGCCCCAAATTAAGTCAGCACCAGGTTAAGTTGGCACCAAATCAAGCCAACACCAAATTAAGTTGGCATCAAACTAGGCTGGAATCAAATGAAGCCATCCTGAAGCACCACTGTCCTTTGGGCTGAGGGCAGCACCGTGCCAGGAGGGACTGGGAATAAAGGTGGGTGCTGCAGTGGGGAAATCTGAGTCCCTGCCCACCATCGGTGGCCCCACTGGGACCACTCGGTTATCTGTAGTTCTGTAAAATGACTGCTGAGAGAGGAGGGCTGAAGAGCATCTCCTCTCCCTACCACAAAACCACCCCCAGGATTTGGATTTCTGTGCCAGAGGATTAGAGAAAAATGAGAGCTATGCTCACGAGGAAGAACAACGGCCTCCCATTTATATTTAGCAGCACTCCTTGTACGAGCCGAGGCCAAAATGCAATTTACAGGAACACAGCAAATTTCACAGCAATAAGGGACGCGCCAGTGCTTATCCACCCCCCCGGTTTCCATCAGCTCAGTTCGGAGCTGCAGGCTGGTCCCTGGGGAGCCCAAGGGGAGGTGATGCTGCACATGGAGTGGTGGCTTCACAGAGCCTCCCAGCTTCAGGTCTGGATTTATGCAAGCACCTGGCCCAGAAGCACACTGCAGACAAATGGGAAGCAGGCAAAGAGGTTTGGTTTTGGAGAAGGGAAAGCACAGGGCCAGCAGACAGTGGGATGTACAACCCTCTGCTGCAGCCTTTCACCCCCATATTGCGCTCCCACCCAATGCATTTTAATTGAATTGATTTCTCTGGATGAGTCTGAGCCTGAAGACTCAGTTATGGTGGGATCTTTGGGGTAAACACCATAAAGCAGAGGTGTGCGTGACCGCACCGGAGCCTCAGTGCACCTCCCACTAGGGCTTGCTCTTCTCCCCCAGACATGAGGGTCTATGGGGTCTTTGGTTCCCCATGGCTCTGCCTCTGCACCCTTGCCTGGCTCCTCATCCAGCCTCTAAACGGCTTGTCTGTTAATTAAAAGGCACTTCAAAGAACGAATAACAACAACAACAACTCCAATCCCAAATTCTATTCCAGCCAGTCTGGAGGAAAACTCACATCCTTTGCCAAAGTGTGAGGGTTTTGCTTTCTCAGTCCTGGATTTCATGCTCAGGAAGGTCAGACCTCCCATACAGACTTGTTTCTCACTGCCGGATTCACAGAGTTTGTGATCCCACAGGCCTGCACAAAGCATCAGACCCGCTCCCACTCTCTTATCTCAAGCAAGGACCACGCACATGGAACGCAGAGGCTGTGGGCACCGGGGCTCGCTGTTGGGTTATTCCCACTTCTCCCCCAGGATTCTCACCATGGCCTCAGCCCTGGTGATCTCATAGAATCATTAAGGTTAGATGAGACCACTAAGTTCAAGAAATCCAACAGCCAACCCATCCCTACCACACCACTAACCACGTCCCTCGAAGACTTCTAGATCCATAAAGTCGTCTGAGTTGGAAGAGACCCCCAAAGGCCGTCTGTTCCCACTGCCCGCAGTGCATGGGGACACCCACAGCTCCAGCAGTGCTCACAGCCCATCTCCTGACCGTGGCTGTCTGCAGGGACAGGAAAGATGGCAGAGATCCGCTCCCATTGCTCTTCCTGGTGAAACACAGAGAAAGCCAACCTTTAGAAACCAAAGAGCAATGCATGAAGCAGATGTGCCATCAGTGATAAGGCAAAACAAGGCTTTTAACAACCGAATTCGCGCTTTGCACAGATTAGACGTTAAAACGAACTCACTTAATTTCATGCCATATGCAAATCTTTACCAGCTGTCAGTTCTGTAATCACTGGAGACTAAATGTAATAGCTGAACAAGAGCACAAACGCAGCAAAGACTCCCGCAGAATCCCATCAGCAGTTCTGGGAAGGCAGGAGCTGCCCGGCCTCCTGCTCAGGCGCAGAACCCAAATGTCAGCGGGAGCCTCCATAAAACGTCTGCAAATGAAGTAACTAAAAAAGATGAGGCTATGACTTGCTCCTGGCACTGAAGCGTTCCCAGACGAGCTGCAATTACAGCTCTCCGCAGCATCCAGCGCTTGTTAATTTGGGCTGAGGAAGCAGCCAGACCTCCAGAGGAGAGGCCAAGCTCCAGCCGTGGGCATGACACATGCAAGAAGGAACCCGGGAATGATGCAGCACAAGGAGGAATGCCCCAAACGCTGCTCCCCACCCATGCAGGGAGCTCAATGTGAGCTGCAGGGAGCAGGCATGGCTGGGGCACACCAGAGGCAGGGATGGGCTGCAAGGCAAGAAGCAGAAATGAAGACAACGCATTTCAGCAGCCATAAAAGCACAGATTTACCATCCCCTCTGCCCCGTAATTAAATGCAGCCGCATAAAGCAAAACGTTTCACAACTCCTGATTTCTGCAGAGTGCTGGAGGAACCTGATAAAGGTGCATTATATATGGATAAGAGGGGCTGCACTGCTGCTGGCAGGGAGAGGTGAGCCTGGATTTTAATGGGGAAGAATCTCAGAGGACGTTTTATTTAGCAGCATACAGGAAAATTAAGAGCATGACAAAAAACATGGACTGCACTTGCTCCCCCCCCCCCCCCATATTTCTAAGCTCAGCAGTGCCGAGGCCCAAGAACAGCACAGATTGCTTTGCAAATCCATTTATTCCAAGTTCTGCCTCGCTTGTTTCTGAGTACAGCTGCTGAGAAAAGTGGTGCGCGGCTCCTGAAATCACAACAGGAACACCTGGGGACCCGACTGCTGCTGGGAGAGCCCCACTGTCCCCAGGGCCAAGCTGTGCCCTGCATGCTGGTGGCACACCGGGGGACCCCAGCCCTCACCCAGGCACAAGGAGGGCATTGAGCAGCCCAGGAGCCTTTGCCAGCATACAGCCGCTGCCTCCCCAGCATCCCTGCAGCTGCTGCGGTTGCCACAGTAACAGAGCATCTCTCTCCAGGCACCTTTAAGGAAAAACGTCCCTGTTCTGCAGCCACCACTCCATGGCACACGGCTGTCCCTGGACTTCCTGCTCTCAGTTTCTGCCTCTATGCTCCCCAGGGCTGTGGGGTTCAGGTCTTGGCTCCCCAGAATGAAGCAGGCAGGACAGGGATGGCTGGCTCCAGCTAGACACCACTGCTGCTCCTCTCTGCTGCTGCCAAAAGGTTCCTCCAACTGAAAACAAACAAACAAACAAACAAACAACAAACAAGAGCAGGAGCCATGAGGCTCCAGTCATCCTCAAACCTCGGCAGGGAGAGTTTGGGGGTTTGCTTTTAAAGCACTGCTTCCAGGCTGATGGCAAAAGCACCTTCGAGCTCAGCCAGCCACTGCCTCGCCGTGCAGGGCCCCCTCCCCAAGCGCTGACAGCTGTCACAACCTTCGCAGGGGGTGAGCTGACAGTCTCACAGGGGAAAGCAGCTCCTTTTGTAATCCACTCCTACAAACCACCTACCCTCCTGCCTGTTTTAGCCCTCCCTGTCCTAGATTACAAGCCCAGGAGACTACGAGCACGCAGGAGTTGTAACTATGGGATGATGTATCCTGCAGACGAGTCCCCAGCCAGCAGCTCTGCGGGAACACAGCGTTCCTCCTTGCTCCTGCAGCAGCTGGGAAGGACCAGGAGGTGGCTTTTACCCCTATTAGGAAGCATCCAACCACGTGCCATGACCTAGGGTTGCCTTGCTCCCCAGTACTCTGAGATCAGTGAAGCTCTGCACAGTGTGCCAGAGTGATGGGCAGCTTAAGAAGCATCGCTCCCATGCATTTCTAGCTGAACAAGCCCTTCCCTCAGCCACGGAGGAGGGAAGTAAAAGCAAGAGATGAGCTGAGCGTGCCCCAAAAGGCCTCATTATTCCCAGAGGGCTCGGCTGCCTGCGGGAAGCAGCTAAATGGCCACAGAGCTGGGGGTACCTGGCACTGAAAGCCCAGACAGGAGGCAGGGGGAGGCGATTTCCCTTCTGTTATTGACATGCAAATCACCCCCGCAGTAACTCCCAGGTTTAATATATTTCCAGATTGCCTGGTGTGGAGTCACATTAGTCAAGTCTATGTGGCAGTTAAGTCCAGAAGGACTCTGATTAGAGTCAGCATTTCCACAGCAGCTTCAAGGACAGGCTGGAAATAAATGCATAGCACCCGCCTTGCCCCTCTGCTGACCCCCTGCAGCAGGGAACCTGCAGGGTTTGGGGGACTGCAGGCCATAGCAGGAGAGTCCCCCATTGGCAGAGAGGGCTGGGGGTCTCAGGGGCACACCCAGCCTCAGGAACATGCATGGCTACACTACAATTCCTACCTGGGGATAGGACCAGGAGCATTCCTGCTACACTTGGATAAAGATTTCTGTGCCCCAAAGCCTTCCTGACATCCAGACGAGTGCTATTGCACAGCTGATTGGAAAACTGCACTGACCACAAGTGCAATAATGAAAAAGCTTTTCCTCCACACAGATGGGGCTCCTTATTCCTTCCTCTCTCTGAAATTGCATCTCTCATTATACCCACACATTGCCTTGCTTGGGCCCTCGCTGTTCTGCACGGCTTCACTAAAAATCCCATTGAGCTCAGCTGCCAGATTGCTTTGAAAGTTTTCCTTTTGTCCATTCATTCCCATTGCTGCAAACCAATCTGTCTGAGAAGCTCATTCCTCGTTATTCATTAGGAGCCCCAACAAAGCCCTCTGTTCCTGCACTCTCTCAGAGCTTTGTTTTCAGCTCTCCATTCAGCCCTGCGTTTGTGCTCCTTGGATGCTCACACTGAAAGCTTAAATCACTCACAGCCCTGAGCCCTCTCGCTCAGTGTCTTTAGTTTGCAGCTAGAAGTATACTCACTCTAGCTTTCTGCTTGTCCTTCTATCTGCTCTTTAATTAAAAACCCCTTTGGTCTTCGAGCTGCTCGCTAGCACTTCAGCTGTGGTTTCTCTCTGCCACGCGAGCGGTGCAGCTGAGAATGTCAGAACCGTTTTTCACAACAACCTTGCTTTGACCCGGGTGACAGCTTTACCACCAGGCATTTCATCTCTTACTTGCCCATCTGTTCATTGATTAAAATCCCACACTCCAATATGCAGCTCTGCCTCCACAGCCAGGAATTCCTCCCAACGCCACGGCTCTCAGACAGTGCCCCTTCCCCAGCAAAGGGAGAAAAAAAAAAGCCAGCAGGAAGCCACATTAACTGCCTGATGGAAACTGGGGAGATGCAGGGTTACTGCAGGCATCAGCCTTACAGCTAACAGTGCAAGCTCCAGAAACAGGAGAGATCTGCACCGCCAGCATCAGGAACAGATCTCCCCCACACATCTCCTTCGTGCACACAGTAGCAATTTTATCCTGGTACACACAGTGCCAAAAGGAAGCAAGAGCCATGCTCAGTCTTAGAACGTGTATTTTAATGACTGCTGCCTCTAAACGCTGCAGGTGTCGGGGTCCAGGAGGAAGGCTGCAACGCTGGGAGGCTTCTGTTGAGCAGCGAAATGAGTCAGTGCCACCTACCGGCTACGGGGATTCTGCCTCTCCCATACTCACCCAATTCAGCCTCAAGTTTTGCTATAAAAACTATCATGGGTGGCGTTTCCCATCACATCACGGCAGTGCTTCCAGCATCCACCTGCAATGGGCACAACCAATGGCACCTCCTGGAGTGCCAATACCTCCTGGAGGTTCTGGGGGTCCCCATCAGAGCCCCCCAGCTCCTAGTAGGGCTGGGCCCAACCATATCAAAAGCTTTGAGGATGCTCCAGTGGCCAAACCTTTGCTCCAGGGCTATGGCTCCATCATCTCTATGTCCTCGCCCTTTCTCTTTAGAATGTCCCTTTCCTATCTCTGAAATAGCCACAGATAGCTGCAATGCACTGTATACTGGAACACCAACCCAACAGCTCTAAGGCTGCCGAGAGGCGTCACAGCCTGGATGAGATGCCAGGCATTTCTGGCTAGCAGCATCACTCTCCTCTGTAGCATCAACTTTAACTGGTCATCAGCTTCTAAATGTACTTCACAACCATTTGAAAAGGAAAACGCATCATCGCTCTGTAATTAATTCTGTAATTAGGCTCTGGTGCCCCGGCACCAAAGAAAACGCACATTTCTGTCACACCTTCCTCCTGAAGGGCTGTTATATTTGCTCAGCCCTCGGATATCAATTATCCCCCACGTTCATCCTCCAGCACTACCAGGCTGCAGCAGGTGGAGGACATGGCAGTTGTGCTGCAGGAATCGCCCCGGGCTCCATTTGCTGCTGAGGGTCTCAGAGCTGAGCTGCTGTCGGTCTCTTTGCAGGAATGCTGGCTGAAACAAAATCACCAAGCTGCTCCTGTCAGTCCTGGTGAAAAACAACGAGCACTTCAAAGAGCACCGAGAGGAAAGGCAGCCTGCCTGTGGCAACCTGCGTGTAGCACAGCAGCACCTCCTGCTCTGATTTGCTTGCCCTCCCACACTGCCCTGCCCCACGGTAGGCCGAAGCAAGCAGGCAGCAGGCATCCCCCATTCCCTCCCCCGGCCCCAAAGCCCCAGCACCCTCCCCAAAGCACGAGGAGCTTCAGAGGGACACCCAGAGCCTGACGAAAGCAAGCACTGCCGCAGACCAAAGCCAGAAGAGGGCAATGGAGGCCCCAATGCAGCCAGTCCGCAGCCGTTGCCTAGCAACGCTAGAGCCGGCCACGCAGTTCTTAAATAGCACGTGTCCCGCCCCATTGTCCAATTCCCGCTTCTCATTGGGCAGCTCTCTTAAGATTGACGTGATTTCTATCCAATCGTCACCCTCCACGAGCCTCTCCCGTCCTGTAGGCGTGGCGCTACCCGGAAGACGCCGCCGGAAGCGGTACACAGGAAGTGGGCGGAACGCGGTGGAGAAGGAACGGCCGTGAGCACCAATAAGAAGCGAGAAGCGGCGAGGCTCATCCAATGGCAGAGCGTGGAGGGCGGGGACGCGAGGAGGCGGGGCAACCTGGATGGAGCCGGCAACAGGAGGCTGAGGGAGGCGGCCAAGGTGGGCAGGGGGCTGCGGGAGGGGAAATAGGGCCTGAGGGAAAAGTAAGGGCCTGGGACTGCGGGGCGATGGGGCTTGGGAGAGGCTAAGGCTTCGTGGGGGTGAGGCCTGAGGGCAAGTTGAGGCCTGGGGAGATGGGGCCTGAGGGGAGGCTGAGGACTGGGACTAATGGGAGATGGGGCCTGCGGGGAGGCCAAAGGTCCGGGGACGTGAGGGGGAGGGAAGGTACCTGCGCTGTGGGTTCTGGCTTCAGCTGTTCCTGTTTGCAGGCAGAGGCAGTACAAAGGGAGATGTCCCTCGCATCCGCGCTGGAAGCAGGATGAATCTCATATCTATGGCGACGGAGCCCGAGCTGAAATGGGTAGCCCTGTGGGTCCGCGTCAGGTGGGCAGCCGTGCTCGTGCTGCTGCTGGGCTCCCTCCTGCTGCTGCTGCTGCCGCTGCCTGCCGTGGAGGAGAAATGCCACGCGATGCTCAGGGGGCTCTCCTTCCTGAGGAGTAAGCTGGGCACCGGCTATACGGGCGTCACCAGGTACACAGGGCAGAGCACCGGGCTGAGTGTCACCTCGCAGGGGCTGGAGCTGTTGGTGCTGAAGGGCAAGGCCTCCCCAGGTGAGTGTGTGCCCCACTGCTGCATTGACAGTTGGACTCTGTGATCTGAGAGGTCCTGAGTGATGCCGTGATTCTAACCCCCTGTGTCTGGGGGATCCTGAGCATCTCCTTGTATCTCCAATGGCAGTGAACTCTAACTACCTCACTCTGAGCTGTAAATTAGCAGGAGGTCACCCTTGCCATCGCCAGGCAGCAGCCAGGCTGCATTCCATGGCTGGGTGCTGTGCAGGTGTTTCTGCAGTGCCGTGTCATCGCAGCTTTTCCAGGTGCTTTGTGCAGTGGTGAGCTGTGATGAGGTAACTGGAACACTGGCAACAACAGGCTGCAGTCACTGGCTTTAGTGGACAGGACATTCAATTGGAAAACGTTCAGAGGCATCATTATGATTCCAGCAGGGTATCATTGTTCACATGACAGCTATTATTGCTGGGAAGATGAAAAACCTGTGCTATTAGCAGCTGTGGAGTCTGCACTCAGCAAGGGAACTGGCATTACAGCCAACAGAACATACTCACAGCTCTGTCCTCCCACATACAGCAGTCTGGTAGCCAAAGCAAGCTCTGCTAGGATCAGAAACCTGCACCTGTGCCTCACTGCTTGCAGGCCCTGCCTGGCCCTGGTTCCTGCCAGGAGCAGCTCTGCTGCTGAATGCTCAGCCTGTGAGCATGGCCCAAAGCCCTTGTTCTTGTGGCAGGAGTACAAGTTCTCTGCTGCAGTTCTTACAGACAAACCTTATTTAATTTCATATCAGATAATGGTGATAAGCCTCCAGGAGCTGTCGGTAGAGTCCTGTGATCTAACTGCTCTTATTGGTGCGTTTCAGAAGTGAAGTTAGAAGCCAAAGCAGCTCTGAACCAAGCCCTGGAAATGAAGCGCCAAGGAAAGCGAGAAAAAGCACACAAACTCTTTGTGTATGCCCTCAAAATGGACCCTGATTACGTGGATGCCCTGAATGAATTTGGCATTTTTTCTGAAGAGGAAAAAGACATTCTTCAAGCAGACTATTTGTACTCCAAAGCACTAACCCTTTCTCCCTGCAACGAGAAGGCTTTGATCAATCGGGACCGGACGTTGCCTTTAGTTGAAGAAATCGATCAGAGGTATTTTAGCATTATTGACAGCAAGGTTAAAAAAGTGATGGCGATCCCCAAAGGCAATTCCGCCCTGCGCCGAGTGATGGAGGAGTCCTACTATCACCACATCTACCACACGGTTGCTATTGAAGGGAACACTCTGACGCTGTCAGAAATTCGACACATCATCGAGACCAGATACGCTGTTCCTGGAAAAAGTTTAGTGGAGCAGAATGAGGTGATTGGCATGCATGCAGCTTTGAAATACGTCAATACCACGCTGGTATCCCGAATAGGCTCTGTTACCATCACTGACATCCTGGAGATACACCGGAGAGTGCTGGGCTATGCTGACCCCGTGGAGGCGGGGCGGTTCAGGACTACGCAGGTGTTTGTAGGGCATCACATACCCCCTCACCCCCAGGACGTTGGGAAACAGATGCAGGAATTTGTGCAGTGGCTTAACTCTGAAGATGCCATGAGTTTGCACCCTGTGGAATTTGCTGCGTTAGCCCACTACAAGTTGGTTTACGTTCATCCTTTTATAGATGGCAATGGGAGGACCTCACGTCTGCTAATGAACCTCATCCTGATGCAGGCAGGTTACCCACCCATCACCATCCGCAAGGAGCAACGGGCAGAGTATTACCATGTCTTAGAAGTGGCCAACGAGGGCGATGTGAGGCCTTTCATACGCTTTATAGCTAAGTGTACTGAGACAACACTGGACATGTTGCTCATTGCCACCACGGAGTACTCCGTGGGCTTACCTGAAGCTGATGGCAGCAGTGCTGGATGCAAACAAACTATCCCTGTCAAGACCTGAAGGTTGTGGGCGTTGAGAAGGCAGGGAATACATGGGTGAACAGGAAGCCACGCTGCTCAGTATTTCTGCTGGAAAGTGACTTGACAGGAGGTGTTACTCTAGCATTTCATTTATTTAAAGTCTCTTACATTTGATTAAATTAATATAATTTATTTATATACATTATGCCAAGCTAAACTGTTGATGTTGACTGTGTGCTGTAACTTGCCTGTGCTACGGTAAGAGGTGGGGAAAAACATCAGAGGGGCTGAACAAACTGAAGTAGAAATCATTTCATTTCTCCATAAAATTAAGCATTGTGAAGCTGCTTCCATCAGTCAGCAGCTTTATCTTACCTTATAATGGAGCTGCTAGGTGGGACAAAGCCTTAACAGTTGTTGCTCTCATACTACCCCTTCACTCTTGTTCAGAACCCAAAGCCTTTGCAGTAACAGCATGCTCCCAGCTGCATCAAGCTGGCTTTCTCCTTCACTATGACACATTCAGCCTGAAAAGATGAGGAAGAAGTCTAGCTGCAGGGTGGCAGTGGTATTTCTCCCCTCCCGTTTCTGCTTTCTGTAGCACTTTGCATATTTACTTTCAGTTGCCTTTCCTAGGGTAAGGTATGTGAAACAAATGGGGATTGTTTGGTTTATGATTACAGCCCCTGTGACTGGAACAAGACAAGAAATGCTCTCTGACTTGCTTCACGGAATGGCAAGGTGTTCTTGCTGCGTCTTCGCCAGGACAATTTCGTTCTCAGGCTCTACTTTAGATCCCCCCCAGCAGGCAGGTCCCCTGGGAAACTGCAGCTGCCTGCAGGTTTCTGTTCAGGGTCTGAAAACTGCTTGTTTCTGTAAAGCTGCAGGCAGAAAAGGCCGTTCCACATAACCACAAGATTGCCTTTATCTGGTGGGCTGTTCTGGTAAGAATTCATATAGTGAGTTTGCCAAAAACTTAAGTTTCCTTCATCTACACAAGAGAACTTTTCATAATAGGTTTACTAACTACCAGGTCATGCTATTCCTGTGATAAATATATAAAGAACCACCCAAGGCCTCTCCTTATTGCAGTCTCAGTTTGCATAGCACCTGGAACGGCCGTCCAATTGAAAGAGCTTTTAAGGTAAAAGCATTTGCAGTTTAACATTGAGAGGAGTTGCTCCCTACGCCCCACCTGCCAGTTGTATAATTGCAAATTCCAGGTCTTACAGATGCCAACACCTTCAAGTTCAGAAGACACGGAAGGAGTGGATTCCTGTATTGTCCCAGGCCTGGTTTTCTCCCCTCTAGCTCTCTTACCTGCAAGGTAGTTAGGATACATTTCATACAGCAAATAGACAGCAAGTTACCTATACACTGTAGCACCAGCCTCTCCTCATGTATTGATTACTGCTGACAAAGAAACTGAACAAGTGTTCTATTTTTACAAAGCATGCTTATTTTTGTAGTGCAATGTGAGTATAAAAGTATTCTGCACTTCAGAGCTCTGGAAAAAAAAAGTTCATTTTAGTAACAGATTAATAAAGTATTTTAATATTAAGTCTGCAGTAAAATCAGAACTGCTCTCAGCTCAGTTCCTGGAGTAGCAAGTTATTACAGCAAGTCCGATGTTAGCAACCCAAGGAAACTCCAGTAATCACTCCTGCCTGACATCAGGGTGAGGTAAGCATCTGGATATACCAGCCCCCCAAATTAAAGCTCCGTATTAGATTATTATTATATGCCACAAAGCAGATTGAGATCTCATGTCGCTGCTTCATACTGAGCGATCAGCCCAAGCCTGTAGCACAGAAGCAGATGCACAATGTACTACAAACAAGCTCCACAAGAGGATTCAAGCCCTTGCTCTGTTACCCACACAACTATTTTACACAGCAACAAACCTACAAAGCAAACAAAGTAAAGCCAAGTCAAACGAGCACAGAAAGTAAGCACTGAAAATAGTGTTTATTTGCAGCAGTGCTTATGTTGTACAAGTGAACTCGGTGCTGCTCTCCCCCTCACATTCAAACCCCACACGTGCTGACTTCCAGTTAGCAGCATTTTTAGATAAGCAGTAATATTTCTACCCAAGATCATGTACCAGGTTATTTTCAAGTCTGAGGTGATTACTGAAGTGGTTTCAAGATACTCATACTAAATGGAATGAACTACTTAAAGGTATGCAAGTGACACTGTATCTCAGCGCACCTGAGAGGTGAGGTACATCAGTATTAACTAGCTGCCATAGGATAAGTGCAATTCCAACACCCACATTTCAACAAAAGCAACAGTATTTATAGAAAACCTTTGAGAACTTGAGTTTAATAAACTGTGAAACTTCAGCGTGCACTTCACATTTGTACAAAACCATACAGAAACCACCTGCAAAAGACAGATGAACTAGCTAGCAAAAAAACTAACAAAAAATGGTCCTCAGCAAGAGCATGTACAGCTTTCATGGGGAAAAAATACCAGGTCTAAGTATTATCTCATGACACTTAAAAATAATCTGAATGTCTTTTACAAATACACAATATAAAAAATGGGTCAACTTGAACAGAACGTTAACTGAATACATATATATGTATATTTGTGTATATACATATACACAGAAATGTATAGAAACTCTCCCAATACTAAAATAGGCCATTGTGGTGAAGTTACTAGCATTTGCCACCTAACTCTTAATGGAAGGAGATCGATGTGTGAACATGTTTCGGTGTAAAATGGGTCTGTCAGAGAGAATGACTGCAATCACAATCTGAGCTTCTGACCAGTGGATCTCGACCAGGTTATGGCTAGGCCTTCACATTGCATCTCATTCGTTAATGAAAGAGAAATATCTGTAAAGTATTCAGAAAACGGTGTGGCATCCAACCTGTACAGGAAATGTTTCCCCCCTCATTACCCTCAATATGAGGAATCACATAACGCCATTTTACCAGAACGTAGTATAACTCTTTGCTCTTAAAAAACAGAGGAAAATGGATTTGTTCCATCCTACACTGATCTTAAAGAATGCAGTAGTCCAGAACAGTATTTACATGTGATTGTGACTGGCGTTCTCTCCTTGCTAGCATAAGGACACAACATGGCTTCCATAAAGGCATTTCACATTTTACCAGCTCAGCTGATTGCTGACTATTTGCTCACTTGTTCAGTAGCATCTTGGCAAAATCAGCGTTGGACATCTTTTTAGGCTCCTCAGTACGTTCAGATGAAGTTGCTGGTGAATTCTGGACCATCCCATTCTCAGCCTTAGCCACAGGATTACTCTGACGTTGCAATGCTCGAGGCATCATAGAAAGCTGTGTCCTTCCCTTCCCTCGCCTGGAAAGCAGAAAATGGCACTTAAAAACATCCTAATGCTCTCTGAACATACTGTTTTAGCCTAAGGAAACAGAAAGCTCTTTGTTTGCTACAAGGAACACCCCTTAAATATTATTCTTGCCATTTGTTTCAGTAGTAAGCAGTGCAAAGCTTTCAGTGGACGCCCTTTGAAGCAGCATTCCTAAGTCCTGACAGAAAAAACTGCCCAGCAGTTCCCTGAAACTGAAGCTCTGTGTGTTTTATCTACAGGGCATAGGCAGTGCAATAGCAATTGCAAGCAGCAAGAGCAGCCTCAGAGCTCATTGTGAACAGTCAGCTCTTTGGAACAAGAGGCTGTGGAAGTTAAAAGGGCTCAGGTACGGACATCAGACCACAGGATGTCCAACGTATACTCTTGGTCACCACAGACCTATTTCTATTGCTAATGTAAAGAAGAAAAATCTACTTTTCCTCATCAATCAATCATTATTATTATTATTTAGTACCTTTTAGACGTTCCCTCGCATTCTAGAGGGAACTCCTACGTTTCTGCCTACAAAGAAACCCAATGTTTGCTTCCTAAGCACCGCCAAGCTGCCTCCCTTGCCAGCACTCACGCTCCATAAATCTGCCGTGGTACTGCAAACTGGGAGGCTCTGCCTGCCTCGGCCTTGTCTGGCAGCTTTCGGAGAGGTGGGTTACTGATTGCCACCTTGATGACGTGCTCCTTAATTGTCAGGCCATCCATTTTCAGCACAGCCTGTGAGGCCTGGGCTTCGTTTTCATATTCCACATAGGCCAGGCCCTAAATAAGGAAAGAGGTAACCCACGTTAGTTTTGGTGCTTCCTCCTCTGCGTGACAGCTGGAATGGAAAACACCATATAGAAAGTGGAACTAAACATGACTGCAAATCCCAGTATTCTCTAAGACTAACTGAAGAGGAGTTCTTACCTATGCAAATCTATAACCTGCATTCTTTCTTCATGTATGATTTGTAGAAAAGGTATTTAAAAACAAGATCCCAATAAAATGTAACAAAGTACTGCCTCAGCAACAAGGCTTCACTTCTAGATATGCATTACACATATATTCAGGATAGATTTGGATTCACAGGGGGTGAAAACACATAAATCCATGCAGATAGAACAGAAAGAACCTCAAAATCTCTTCTGTGAGATTCTGTGCTTCTACACTACAGTTTGCATCTACAGAAGCAAGCCCACTAATGTAGGCCCACCTTAGTTTCAAGGAGAGTAAAACCCACTCCAAGCAGCAACACCACCACAAAGGCACTGCTTTTAAGAGACTGGAATCGCTGCCTCCAGAACAGAGACTGAGGACAAAAGCCTTCTATGCAGGAAAGGAATCTGTGTTGCTTTCACAAGGTAACAGCTGCTAACCACCTGCTGCTGGTACACCTTGAGTAATGGTGCCTTGTTTCCAGCAGGGCAAAGGAAAAGGCCCCCCCTTGGCATCTGCTGTGCCAGGCTGCTACCAGGGAGTGCACTACAGCTGGGAGGCATCACCTCCCAGTTCTCTTACTGCTATTCTTAAGTTCCACTCAAACCCTTATGCAGTGTTTTTGGATTATCCAGCTTCACAGGACTGGAAATACACCAGGATTCATACAGCATTCAATTCTAGTGTACTTATTTGTGGTTTAAGTAAAATCACAGCTCTCACAGCAGAGAACATGGACTACACAAGGCTTGGGATATCAAAAGAGAACTCTTAGAAGGTAAGTGCCAGCAGGAATTGTCCTTCAAATATTAACAGAAGTTAAAAATCCAATTTAAAATATGTACACATCACTACCAGAATGGCACCTGTTGGAAGTGCCTGACATCCAGACAGGGCAGAGCTTTCAGGTGGAATTCTGGCAGGACAGCCACTGGTTTAGTTCTTAGTTAACAAACACCCATTTATTCCAGCATGCAAATAACACGTGTCAGAAAGGTGTCTCATTTCTCACTGGCAAATCTATTATTGCAGCAGGTGCTCTGAACAATAACATCAAGAAACTGAAGATAGAGGAGGAAGGGAATCAGCTATAACAAATGAACTCTATCCAGTTACTTCAGAAACAAACATTCTTTGCAGGCTTACTAACGCCTCTTTTATACTAAACTGAAAATGCTGTAGATAACCTTCCCTCCTCCCCATTTACATCACACACTTTTCTAAAGCAATTGAATAAGTATTTCAGAAAAAAATTCTCATTGTCCTCTTTTTCTTATCTGTTGGCATAAAAGCACACTGGGTTGTACAAAGGTTGACAACAATAATTGTTCAAGACATTTGCATTAAGCTATAAGACCTATTTTTTGTATTCATATCTTATGAAGAGTTTCTTTTTGAAGGATTTCGTTGAAATTAAGAGTGCATTAACGATGCCTACCTTGGGTTTTCCAGCTCGGTTGGTGACCAGTCTAATGTCTTTCACATTCCCATGGGCTTTACATATATCTTCCAGCTCTTCCTTAGTGCAGGAAAATGGCAAACCAGATATAAACAGTTTGTGCTTCTCCAGCGTGGTACTATACCTGAACACCTGAAGAAATTAAAAGGCTGTTAGTTCTCAAATCAGTTAGAAACAAAGGGAATTTCAACCTATTATAACATACCCAAGCATTTGAGGTTGTGTTTCTGTGATTAAAAATAACAACAACCCATTAAGCCATGAGCAGCACCTTCGCAGATTGACAGTGATGCTCACTTACGAAGCTGGGTCCCACTGTTCAATTTATTCCTTATTCCACTGAAAGAATTAAAGTTTACCTTAAAGTCTGGATTCTTGTTCTTGTCAACACAAGGAGAAACAAACATGGGTCTCCCCTCCACAACTTTACGATCCATGCCAAGAGCCTGGAGAGCAGACTTCTCATCCTTGAACTCTACATAGCAGTAGCCTCGGAAAGTCCCCTTGTTGCTGAATACTGGACGGACTTGTGATACCTCCCCACAGCTCTCAAAGAGCTCTTTCAGTTTCACTTCAGGATCTGTCATATTGTAGGAAAGGTTGCTGACAAAGACGGTAATGTTATCTTTACTGCTGTCATGCAGAACTTTTGGGACGTCTTTTCGGCTGGTGGATGGCTTTTCCTTCTGGTTTGTGGGATGATCTGGTTTCTCAGGTCCACTTCTTCCAAACAGTCCAGTTTCTAACTCCATTTCTTCTTCAAGAAGCAAACCATCACCATCTCCCTTGTGTCTCTTGCTGGGTTGCTCTGCAGATGAATGGAATTGAAAGCCTTAATAGAAAAGTTACACCATTTCACTTCCCACTCAAATTAGTTTGTCCTCCATTACCAATGTTGAATCTGGAAATAGCAAATATGAATGAAATCAAGAACACAATGACAGATCCCACAGACAAAATAGAAACCTCCCTCTGGTTCTTACTAATAGCTGATTACTTGACCAAGACAGCAAGGACTCAAATAGAAACACCAATGATGTTTTTTCTATTTTTCCCTCAGTTACAACTACTGACTCATGTTCTCTTTGTCTAAGAGGATCTTTATTAAAAGAAATTAAATAAGATAAAATCTTGTTATCATCTTTTGAGAGAGTGCTACACAACCGAGCAACCCAATTTAGATTGATGACTGCATCATCTGACAAGGTGAATCATTAAAAATCAACATAGTATTTATCTGAAATAAGAAAAATCTTTTAAAATTCATAATAGTTTTTTTAAACATTCACTTCTGGCCAAAAAACACTTAAGTCTTGCTTTCACTTCATGACACAATGAAGATTTCCTTGGTAAAAGAGCCCCTGAAAAGACAGCAGCTCTAAGGGCAGTGATGGAACCTCCCCATCTGCCTTTAACTGCAGGCAGACACGTGGTATAACGCCTGTTACCAAAAGACTGACACTCATTTTTTTTACCTTCTTCCTCTTCTTGTCCCCATTCACCCTCATCATCATCGTCTGCTTTGCGCTTTTCTCCAATCCTATTTTTTTTAGCCTTTTTGGAAGCTTTCTTTTCCGCTCGAGATTGCTTTCGTTGCTCAGCTTTCTCCTCCTCCTGCCTTGCCAGAGCAGCTTCTTTCTCAGCAGCCTAAGAACATGCAAGATTTTTTTTAGGTGATTGCAGATTGCAGAACATTCTCACATCCTATTTTTTTCTGTTTGTTTTTTTTTTCCCCCTCCCTCACTCAACTTGGAAGGTTTTCTCCTAAGCTACATTACACAAACTAATAGGATCATCACTGAAAGCACATCTCAGTTGTCTGCTCTTACAGGTTTCCTGGAGTGCTCATGTTATTCTTGTATTCATCCAAGTGCCAAAAGGTGAAAGACAGAAAAAAAAAATACCAAGAAGAAGTTAATCCCATTTTAAAATGAAACTCAATAGTTTTGAAGCTTTGAGACAGTTTGGGCTTATCTACATGAACCAACGTTAGAAATCTGACATTCATGGTTGATCAGTAGGTATTTCCAATCAACTGCTTACGTAGTTCAGAATTCTGACCTTTGCTCTCTGTTCATTAACACGAGCTAATCTGTTCTCTGTTTTTTGAACAGCTGCATCCCAGTCTTCCAATGTTCCTAAAAGATTAAAAAAAAAAAGCTTTTTATTTAGCCTTCCCATAAATTGGAAACACAACTCTAGAAAAATAAGAATCCCTGAGTTCTGCCATTATACATGACAGTTCTAAATATAAACAAATAGCCTTAAAAGAAAACAACATCTAAGCAGAGCAGAAACCTCCCATTTATCATACAACGCATCAGAAATGCATGGAAAAATCCAACCAATTTCAGCTGGCTCTCAATCGGTCCATATAAGGGAAAGAAGTTCACTGTCACTGTACACTGACAACACTGTAAAATGAAATGATGTGCAGTTTGTTACCTTCTATCCTTTCCAGTGTGAGCAGCACCTCGCAGACATGCTCTGGATAGTCACTTGTGCATTGCACTGCCCGATGCAAGGCCTTCCTGCAGTGCTGGGTGTCACCATGAGCTCTGCAGCATAGAAAACACAGCAGTAAGGAGCCAATCCTCTACATGGTGACTGCAAAGCAGAACTGTTCACCATGCTCTATGTAGATCCTTCCCCTCCACCCCCAGCTAGCTCACACTATGCTTTGTTGCTGCAATGTTTCTAAAGTATACTCCACAGACCTTCTCTGATAGCCTCAGAAGCATATCATAAACCCTTATGAAGTATACCTGTGCTGAGCACACCAGACTTATCTTGAACAGATGAGCAAACTAAGAGAAGGTTACACACACACACACACACACACATACACACACAGATAATTCCCTTCAGCCAAGCTCTCACCTTTCCAGGTTATAATATTCCAGCCACATGTTAGCATATTTGGCATTCCCTTTAGTCATAATGTTGTCCCAGAGCTCTCTGGCCTTCTGCATGTTGTTACATAAGCGGGCCTGAAAAGCAGTCCTCAACACATTCAGTACAGTTTAGGATTACTTGTTCAACACCACATCCCTCCCTGCCATCCCCATCATCTCCCCACCTGCCAAAGAACCCCCAAACCCCATAAATATAAAAACTCAACCCACCTAACACTAAGCACACAAACCCAGCAAATAGAAGTAAACACCTAACACTCATCCTATCACTGAGTAACACCTCCTGTGCCCACCTGCTATATCAGTCTCAGTTTCTGGATCCCACATACAGCTTCATTTTGGTCACTATAAAGCATTGGAGGTAATTGTTTCTGAACTTTTCCTTCTGTCTTTATTCATGATTGTACCTAATACAGCACATTGATACCAGTACTAGTTTGAAACTACCTTGTGTAGGCAGCACTGAATTAGGGTAAATTCAAGGCAATTTTCAGAGTTAAGTACTCAGCTCCAAGTCACCATGGCTAGCCTGCTGACCAAGGTACCTGCATGTCTGTACTGCAGTGCAGTCACAGCAGTACAGACTTTCTAAAAGCCCTGGTGACTTTCTCTAACATACTGCTGTCCTCTCTGGGACGTCCTGCCTCAAACCTGAGGCTATGTCATGCGCAGGAATGGAAGAAGAAAGACTTGCTCACTAAGTTACAGAGACAAAATGACAAAGCACAAGATCGCCTGCAACATCTGGAATGCTTAAAGAGAAATTCCCTCTGGTCTAGCAATTAAAATAGAACAGATAAAAGCATCACCTCAACCCTTGCCCAGTTCTGCATGATGGTACAGGATGGATCTCCACTCTCACTGAAGCCTGGGAAGAAAAATACTCTTTGTGAATGGCTCTTGAGAAAAGTATCCTGAACAAAGCAGGCGATAGATTGGATGGTTTAACTTACGCTCTTCTACTTCTTGTTTCAAATACTCCACAGCACGTGCAAATGCAGATCGCAGCTCTTCCAGTTCTTTACTTGAGTCTTTAGAGAAGAGGAAGAAATGCCTTAATATTACATTCTCATTTCTCACCCCCTAAAGCCTCTTTGCTAACACCCATGGATGACTTTATTTTGGCAGGAAATAAAACAGAACTCACTGCTTCAGTAAAACTCACTGTAAGCAAACGAAAAAAAAGCCAGCAATAAAAGTTAACACAAACAACAAAGCCCATCAAGAAGCTAAAATATAAATCAGGGCATTTCTGTGACAGCACAATCTATTCTTTCAGCAAGGAGCTGCTCTAAAATAGTCCATATTTTATAGACAATAACTGGGGGTAGCTTTTGTGAGAGATACAAAACTTGTGTTTTTCTGTTAGTTTTTAAGAGAAGTTCTGTGCATCTGAAACAGTGGCAGTAAACAAATGTATATTCAAACACAGTGTATATACCTTGTGTAAAATCCACCCTTCTTCTTAGGTAATCCAGATATGCCTGCCAGATTTCTACGTAGTCTGTTGCCTGAATAAAGCCTGCATTCAGAGCCTTTTCAAACATGTCTGAAAGAAATGGAGCAAAAAAACCCACACAATCATGCATTTCCTTTTCCATTGTATTTCCAAGTATAAGACAAAGAAAATACAGGAAGTTCTGCATACAGTGAATTAGTTGAGAAATTCAATGTAAACCCAGTTTAATTCAGCAGTGTTCAAGCAAAGCTGAAGTGAAGCACTTGCTCAGAAGTGAAGCTGCTCAACCAACACAGCTGTGCCTTAGAAGCACACTACAGTAAATTTCATCAGTTTTAAGACTGCTGTGGAAGGGTTGCAACAAATTCTACAGGTCACACATCATTTAGAACACAGCAAGCAGTTCTGCACTGCAAAGAAATTCTGCTGAGATCATCTTTCCTTACCAGAAATAATGCAATGATCAACTCCATGCCTCTCCATTGCCAAAAGGTACTGAATCCAGAGCCCAACCGTCCAGGGACAGTTCCTGACAGCACGGTCATGAGCAGACAAAACCAATTCTTTCACTTTCAGCTGCCGGTCCTGAAATAATCACACATCAAAGTTTTAAGCTCCTATTAGCCAAAAAACCCACCCGAGATAAATATCAGCTTAAAAAGCTAACACCTTAAGAATATATATATTTTATATTTGAAAAATCTAAAGACAGGATTGGTATTTTAGATTCTATACACATAAGAACTCAGTGAACGCCCTCAAAACAGAAAGGAGGAGCAGAACAAACAATAACTCTGTGCCACGTTAAGTCTGGGGAAGACATAAACAAAAACCCACATGGAAAATAAAACCTCAAGCTTTTTTTTTTTCCTTCCTTACCAAATACTGATTGTAGCGTGCCCACAGGTCTGGTACAAGGCAGTTCTCAGCCAAAGCTCTCTCGTAGATTAACTGAATGCGAGCTGGATCACCAGCTTTCATTTCAAAATCAATGTAAGCTTGGTATTCTGCTAGCTTCGGTGTTTCAGCACCCAGCTATAGGACATAAAAATAAGAATCTTCTAAACAAAGCATGATTCAAACAGCTCAACTGACTCAGTAGGTCCTGCATAGCATTTCAAACCTGAACTTGGCCTCTAAATATCAACAGCTCCATCAGTTTTAGCGCTGGGAACTACACTCCAGCTTTTGATTTAATTCTTAGTTTTAAAGGAACGTATAAGTAACAACATTACCAGTGCCTCTTCGTATGGTTTACACTTCTCCAATTGCTGTAGAGCTTTTTTGTAGTTCTTTATTGTTGTTTCTGGTATTGGATCTTCAGACCATTCCTCATATTCAGCATATGAAGCCTCCATATCTGGTAAAACAGACACAAAATCCCATCACTAATGTACTCAGGCTAAATAATCAGAATTCAACCTTTGCTTGATTCTAACATGTTCATGTTTCTGTTTATAGTTTTATTCCTTAACTGTCAGACTACAAGATGATTAAAGGGTTCAGACACTTTCAGCTTATAGGTGTAATGTGAACAGAAACTTAGGACAAGTTGTTCAAAATCATTAGCTTTTACTTTACAAAACCAAAGTTGCAAGATTTTCCCAGGGTTTTAAAGAAGAAACCAACCTAGATTCCTTCAATGGGCAAATAAAGAATTTTAAGACCTACATCACCTTTCTTCTGTATGCAGATAAAGAAGCAAGAAAAGGGACTTGATGCGTTTCAAGTATGAAACTGATAGAGTAGGACTATCAATCCAGCTGTCAGCATTTACCGATCAGCCAACACTCTTACAGTGAGCTTCTCAGCTGAATTCCTAGCTCCTAAGGGTCATGCTTTGTGCTATTTGTACTCTAAACAGCCTAAATGACCTCAAACTATGCACCATGGAAACAGATAAACCAAGTTGCAGTGACTAGGAATATTTCTGAACAAACAGGATATGTGCATCATTCCGGGGGCCCCAAAGACAGGCAAACCTAATTGATTCATGAATACTCAAATACCACAGCTGCAATTTGCGTGGCTCTACCAAAAGAATAATCACAATTAATGCCTACTTTGCCATAATACAGTTTATCCATGCCAACTCCCCAAGCACACAGGCTCTCACCTAACAGCGGGATCCCCAGCTGGCGCCTGAACAGTGTGTGGATCCTCTCAAGCTGGCTGCAGAGCATCTGCTGCTGCTCAGGCGACGGAACGCTGCCAGGAGCTGGCTGCAAACAAAAGGACTGAAATTTAATCAGCCTCCTCAAGCCTGAGCTGATGGACATGGGGGGGTATTGTTTATGGGCTGGGGATCTGGGCTCCAAACGACTACTACATGATCCTTGAAGAACATACGTGGCCAGCTTGCATTTCACATGGCTGCTGCGAAAGCTAAAACTTGGAAACTGCTAGAGTCAGAAGCTGATGAAAGTACAAAGCATTCCCCAGTGAAAGCAGACACAGTGGGAAATGATAACCTGGAGAACAACAAACTGTGTGTGCTCGTGCCAATTCACAAACCCACAGATAGGTTTTCAATAAATCCCTGGTGCTCGCAGAGATGATTTAAAACTCCAGATTCTTTTCTGTTTACAAGCAGAAGAGTATTCTGCCATTACTCTTCTGTTTGGGCATTTCATTACTGATCAACTTCCACATCTTATGTAGCAAGCTACAAGGAAATAGAAATATTCACATTCTGGTCATCTCGCAAAGTTTCAAAAAGGGTGAAACAGTGAATAAATTCAACTCTGAGGTGCAAGGCAGCCCTAGAAATGCAAACATGATTGATTATGGGCAAAAGTATTCACTGGAAAGAATAATAATGCTTAATAATGAAGCTACTTATTCTCGTTAGTTCAAGCTAAAGAAGCAGAGAAGTTCTGCTACTGGGTATGAGATTTTATGAATATATTTTAACATACCTCCACTCTTACACCAAGTAAACACACAGAACATTTTTCCTAAACCAAGCAGTCAGTTTCTACAGCTGAAAAGAAACAACTAAATGACACCACAGCCTCTTTTCTCCAAGGAGACTGATAGTGGAGCAGCATAAGGTGACTTCAGAAGCTCCACCACAACTTCTTACTGACAGCAGCCCACCAGACCGGCCTTACCTGTGCTGTCTCCAGGATGGCATTCTCAAACTCACGGTATGCTTCCCACAGAGCTGTTCCTTTTGTCACATGCAGCCCAACTGCTGTCAATGCTCTCTCAAATATTGAGCGAACTTTCTCAATTCCTCCTTCCTGACCAATGCCACCGATTGAATACTGGGCATATTCCAGCCAAATTTCAGGACCTAAACAAAGTTGTGAGAGACGGGTGAGCTAATGCCCTCAAAAATAAAAAGGCATCTCAAATACTTATCAAAGACATAGTAATTTTCTTTGCTATTCATTGTAATAGACCTTTAAATGGTTTTTAACTCCCATTCTTCAGAAAAAAAACCCACTGCATTCTAATATTTTTGATTCAATTTCTGCATTGCAACGTAATAAAAAAAACTTTCCTCAAAAAAAAAAATGATAACCTGAAGGTAGCAAATTTTATAGCACATATCAACACATATTAAAAACTTACAGATGTAGTCTTTCACGGCTCTCTCAAACAGCTCATAAACTTTCTCTCGCTCTGAGACTTCAGAAGCCATTTTTATCTCATCCTTCAACCAATCCAGCCAAATTTCTGAAACCAAGAAGTTTATAAGTCACCAATGCTTGGAAAAAAAAGCAAAAAAAAAAAAAAAAAAAAAAATCCCTTCTATTTAAAGAGAGATGAAGTTGTGAGCAGCAATTTGTCAGCACCTTGCACAGTGAATGCGTGTGCGTCAGCAAAGAGGCATCAAGTGGCACACATTTCCCTCTATTTTACAAGAAACAGTAAATGGCTTTAGAGACTGCAAGTTCCCACATACCTAAGAGGAAACCTTCACTTGCCAAGGCTAAAAGCCCACAGCCAGAACAGCCTCTGCAGTATTTACATTGTTGTAGTGTTAACTATGAATAAAAAGAAAGGCCTGCTTTAAGTTGCATTCAGAGCTTCAATCTGATCTTTTAGGCTGGAACAACATAGCTGAAACCTGGCACAAAGACAGTATTTCACTACTGAAATAATTTTATTTCACAGTGATGATGCTTCATCAGTATCAGCTGCAAGGAGAAGCAGCTCTGTACCTTCAGTAAGTGGGAAGAGTTCGCTCATCTTCTGCCGAGCTCTTCTGAGCTTCACCAGCTCTCCCTCCTGGCGGAGCAGCTTTATCAGATCCAAATGGCAGTTGTAGTCAAAAGCATTGATGGAAAGCTTTGTAAAAATAAAGTGTTTAAAGGCATGAGAAGTCAGAAAATATTTAGCAGAGCAGAACTTCACACTTTGTCTTGCGGCACGCAAATCCCCTCACCAGTTCATAGCATCACTAAGGCTGGAAAAGATCAGTATGACCATCAAACCTGATCCCAGCTCACCCCACCACACCCACTAACCGTATCTCCAAGTGTCACATCTCTACGGTTCTTGAACACCTCCAGAAATGGTGATCCCACCACCTCTCTGGGCAACCCGTCTCAATGCCTGACTGCTCTTTTGGAGAAGCAATCTTTCCTAATACCCAACCGAAACCTCCCCTGGCACAACTTAAGGCCTTCACCTCTTATCCTATTGCTGTTACCTGGAAGAAGAGACCAACCCCCACTCTGCTACACCCTCTTTTCAGGGAGCTGTGGAGAGCCAGCAGGTCTCCTCTGAGCATCCCCAGCTACAGGCTAAGCAATCCCAGCTCCCTCAGCCTCTCCCCATAGAACTTGTACTGCAGACCCTTCACAGGTCTGCTGCCCTTCTCTGGAAACGCTCCAGGGCCTCAATGCCTTTCTTGTAGCGAGTGGCCCAGAACTGAACACAGTACTTGAGGTGTTTGGCCCTCACCAGGGCCAGGTACAGAGGGACAATCACCTCCCTGCTCAGTTACACAGAATCACAGAACTGTAGGGATCAGAAAAGACCTCTGAGGATCCCTCAGTCCAACCCCCCCACCTCAGGCTTCCTACAGCAGGTCACACAAGAAAGCATCCCGGTGGATTTTGAGCATCTCCAGAGAGAGAAACTCCACCACCTCCCAGGGCAGCTCGTGTCAGGGCTCTGCCAACCTCACAGCGAAGAAGTTCTTTCTCACATTCAGATGGAACTTCCTGGGTTCCAGTTTGTGCCCACAGCCCCTCGTCCTGTCACTGGGCACGGCTGAGAGGAGCGTGGCCCTGTCCTCCTGACTCCCACCCTGACAAGTACTGCTCCCTCAGCCTTCCCTTCTGCAGGAAGGGCAGCTCCAGGGCTCACCAGAGAGATGCTGCAGGCCCCGACCACCTCTGCAGCCCCCCCTATAAGGTCCCTTTTATACAAGCCAAGCTTTAAAGTTCTGCAGATAACCGAACTCGCAGCCCCGAGGCCCGACAGCCCCCGGACACAGACATAGCACTGAGGAACACCCAGAGAGCCCTCCTCAGCAAACGCCATTTAATTCCTTCAAAATCAAGAAAGAGACCACCGTCTGAGTTTATTTTCAACGTGCAGGAGCTGCTCACTAAGGCTCTCTCGCCCTCAAGCGAGGAATAAAAAGCGAATTAAAAGGGACAGCTCGCTCTGCCGACGCCCAAAGGTGACCGCATCACCTCCGGAGGCGTTTCCAGGGGTTCGTGACCAAAGCAGGGCACGGCCGGGCCCCACCTGCTCCTCCAGCCGCTGGATCTCCGCCTCGTTCTCCTTCTCCTCATCCTCGCCGTCTCCCGACGAATCCGAGTCGCCCTCGTCCTCCGAATCGCCCCCCGACTCGGGGTCGCCCTCTGCCATGCGCTTCTCCTCCTCCGCCGCCGCCGCCTCGGCTCCCGCCGCCGCCATCTTGTTGCAGCTCGCCTCGCTGCCGGCCGCGCTCCGCCAGCCGCCGGGGTTGGCCGCAGCGCGCCTGTCCCAATACCTCACACTCCCCCCAGCCTAGCGCAGCGAGAAGAAGGACAAAAAACCCTCCTCGCAATGCTCCGCACTTCTCCGCTCCCCGCAGCCACGACGAGCCGAGCAGCTCCGCGCGCTGCCCCTTGTAGTCTCGGCTGCGGAGGAGGCGGCGCCGCGGACACCTCAGGGCCTTGGCCTCCAGGGGTCCTTCGGGAGCGCTGGTGGTGCGCGCCGCTGCCAGGTGCGGGCAGACGCAAGATGGCGGCGCTGAGGGCGGCGGGGGCGGCGCTGCTGCGGCCCGGGCGGGGGGCGGCGGCGGGGGTGGGCTACCACAAGAAGGTGAGGGGGCGGCGGGGAGGGCTGCGGGGAGCCGATGGCGGCCGTCGGGGACTGTTAGCGATGCGTTCTTCTCGCAGGTGGTGGATCACTACGAGAACCCGCGCAACGTGGGCTCTCTCGATCGCAACGCAAAGAACGTGGGCACGGGCCTGGTGGGCGCCCCGGCCTGCGGCGACGTGATGAAGCTGCAGGTGAGGGGAACCCCGGGTCCCGTTGCACGGCCCCAACTCGCAGCTGTCTCCCATCCTATGGCTGTGACATAGCTTTTTCCTGTCACACCCCCTCGGACCCCAGAGTCCCTCCCCAGGCCCTAAAATCACTCACCTATCCCTGGCTCTGTGTGAGCGGTGTCTGTGCTTTGTGGAGCTGAGCACCCCTCTGACATCCCCACAGGTGGAAGTGGATGAGAACGGCCGCATCGTTGATGCTCGCTTCAAAACCTTTGGCTGTGGCTCTGCCATCGCCTCCAGCTCACTGGCGACGGAGTGGGTGAAAGGGAAGACGGTAAGGGCTTGCCCTGAGGGGCACCATGGGGAGCAGTTACATATTCACATCTACTGCTGGGATCAGGGAAGGAAACGGGTCTAGGGAGGTGCACTCCAGGTGTTACGCACACATAGAAGCTCACAATTCAGTTTCATCCTTCCTGGCCTGACTTCTGAAACGGTATTTGCCTTTTCTGGGAACTTCCAGTAACCTGTGAAGAAGCTTTTTGTGCTACACAGCAATCAAAAATAGGTAACGAGCACTGATTCTGAAAGCACTTGTAAAGCGCTGTGTCTTTTGATGACTGATCTCCATGTTTTTGGCATTTTGACAAGCAGAATGCTTCTGTATTACAATGGAAGGTAAACAGACCTATAACAGACCCTGCAGTCGGTCACTGACAGCAGTGTGCTTTGGTTTAACAACCACTGCATAGTCTGAGACATTCCTTGTATTTCACAGAGTCATAGGGGTTGAAAGGGACCTCTGAGCATCATCTAGTCCAACTCCCCTGCTAAAGGAGGTTCCCTACAGTAGATTTGTTGCTTGGCAGGAGCAGAATAAAACAGGTATTGTTGAAAGGCTTTTCTCATGCTAGAACACTATCAGCATCCTTTACTGCCTTCTCAGAGTGTCAGTTGGTTCCAGAGCTTTGAAGCACACCTGTAGCAAATGCCTTTGTGGTGTGTGTACACATCATGTGTACATGTGTATGCAAAGTGACTGATCACTGTACCCTACCCATGCATTTCAGGTTGATGAAGCATTGAAAATCAAGAACACAGACATTGCAAAAGAACTTTGCCTTCCTCCAGTCAAACTGCACTGCTCTAGTAAGTAAAGAATCAAACATGTTATTTGAGATGCTTTTGTGTTCTCCCAATAAAACTTCTGCACACATAGCAGCTAGGGCTGACCCACCTAAAAAGTGGTGGGTATTGCTGGCTTTTGCTTATGCTGCATCCTCTGTTCTAAGTGACTTGTCACTGTTCTTAAAGTGCTTATAAATGACATTGTTTTGTGCTTTTTTTTTCCTTCCCCCTAGTGCTGGCTGAGGATGCAATCAAGGCTGCCTTGGCTGACTACAAGTTGAAACAGGATCCAAAGAAAGGAGAGTCAGAGCAGAAGGCAAACTAATTCCTAAATGGACTGTAGAGGTTGTCCTCATTCCAGTTAAATTTGCAGTGCAATTATTCTAGCTATTAATAGAATCCTGTGCACTACTCGAGAAGCTGTAAGATACGCACAACTCAACGCACAATGTGTCACTGTTCATGTGTGTACAGCCACCCTGGTAGTGCTTAAATGACTGGAACCTGGGTAATTCAGCAGCCTGCGTCCTGTCAGGACTGGTTTTGAAATGTTAAGAGTGAAGGACTGCTCCACTGCAGGGCACCCCAGTAGCTTCTCAAGAGAAAGAATTCTGCTGTTCCAGCATTGGAAGGGCTGCACTTTTTTCTTCTGGAAATGTATAGTTTTTCCTAATGTTTTGCAGAGTTTGGTGGGAAACATTGCCTTGGTCTTTATGTAAGATCTGCAGGTCACTTTGTAAATCGACACAGTATATAAATTTCAGCTGGTTTGTCTGCAGCTGTGTTGAGTTTGGTTTCACAATCTGTGACCTCTCACATGCTGTCTATCCCTTGCATCATGCTGCTCTCTGGGAGGAGCCTGGGATGCTTCACCAGGCACTAGAGGGCACTGACTGTGGGAGATGAGCAAATAGCAGCAGCTGCGGTTGGGTGCCAGGAAGCACAGACCCAGCAGTGTTAACAGGTCTTGTTTGTGCTCACATCCTCCAATAGCAGGAGAGTTAAATTTGGAGCATCTTTTAAAAGCGTTCAACCCTTCAATTTGCCAAATACTGTTAAAAGAGATTAAACACATGCTGAGGATTCAAACCCAGAATGCAAATAGCTCAACTGGGATGTAATACTGAAGGGAATCTCCCTGGTAGAGCAGGAGTCAGTCTGTGCCCCCTGGGAGTGTCTTCTGAACTTCCCCCATCCCCTCCAGAGCAGAGCTGGCAGCCAGTGTTCTTGTTACTAAGCCAGGGGCAAAAGGGGGTCCTTACCTGCTGCAGGAGCTGATTTTGGATGCTATTTCTGACAGCCTCTGTTGCCTTTAGTAGTTTTAGGGCTGGATTCTCTTCAGCTGTGGAAGAAAACTCAAAAACACAGCCTAGCAGATTGCTCCCCTGAGCATCTTTCTGTGCAGAGCTAAAGCTGCTCAAACTGCTTTGCTGGAGGGGTGAGTTGTGGAGAGAGCAGGGGTAATGCTCACCAAGTGGAGGATTTGCACACCCACCACATGAGCTGGCTTCCTGGGAGCATGGGGCACAGCATCATTTCAAAATATAAGCAGTTTATGGCCACACAGCACGGCTTACCCTCTTCTTCAGGCCACTGTGCTCCCCTGTGCCTCACAGTGATGGCTGTTGTCCAAGGGAGCATTGCTACAGATCTTCAAATCAAAAGAATACACACTTGAAAGCTTTCCCTGCTCTTACAGATTTTAACATCCTCACCCCACACCCCACCCTATCTTCCTTTCCAGTTTTCATACCTATGATGTTTCACAGCTGCATTAAAAACAATGCATTTGAAAAAAAATAAGTGGCTCCTCCTGGTTTCTGTCTGCAACCTAATTATTTTTTCAGTGTCCTAATCTGCCAAGCAGGGCCCATGTTCTTGCTGCTGTGGTTTGTGGTTGTCACAAGACAGCTTTAGTGGTCCCTCAGCTCAGCACCACCCTGTGCCCACTCCTCCATGCACTGCTGAGCTGCAGGCTGGACTCTGGCCCTCCCTTGGTGTTACCCCTCCTGTAAAAAGGAATGTGCATCACTCCCTGGGAGCAGCTGGGTGGTTTGCTAGTTGAAAAAGATTTTATATATATATGGGAAACTTCAGCCACCCACATGCACTTTGGGGCAGAATGGGCTCATTGTGCTCACAAGAGCCCCCTGGGCAAAGAGCAGGAGGGAGATAAAAGCCAGCACTCAACTTTGTGCTGGGAAGGCATCTGGATGGCCACTTTCCCACTTGCCCTCTGGTTTTTGTGGGGCTCTGCTGACCTCTGCACTGTCCCACAGAGCACTGGGGAGTGAGGTGGGAGTCTCATTGAGTTGCTGTCACATCCCTGTCTGGGGGAATCCTTTGGTTTCCCTGCAAAATGTTGTCAGCTGGGATAATGGGGATACACAAGCATGGGGTTACATTGGTAAAAGGATGTGGGGACACAGATATGAAGATACAGACACATAGGGATGTGAGGTGTAAGGATAGGTGACAACAGATACAGTTGCTTTAAACCCAAGAAAGGTAGTGGTCACAATCCAGTAACAAAGAAAGAATTGCTTACCCCCTTTCCAAGGATCAGTGCTTATCTAGCATGGCAAGGGAGGCAATCTCCAAGTAGAGATGCTTCCCTTGTGGCTAACAGCCCTTAAATGAGGTTAAGGAGGGGTGGATCCAGGGTCACACAGGTGAATTGCTTCCACCTGTGCTCCCAGGGCCGGCTACACCCCTTCACCAGGTGCTCCATCACTGGTTCAGCCCATGACCCAACATTTCCCATACGTGAGGATATAGGGATGTGCTGCCTTCTGGGTACAGCAGGCTCTTGCCTTCCATCAGCACACCCTGCTGCAGGACAAAGCACGTTGCTGAGTTCTCCGAGCAAACCAGCGTGAGATCAGGGAACAGACCTGCGTGTGTCTCCCCCAAAGAGGATCTCAGGCCAGAGCTGTGCACCCTGGCGAGGCAGCGCCGTGCCCTCCCCGCTCGCGCTGCTGTGTGACTCTAGATAACGGTTTCTGAGAATTGCATGCAGATTGTGCAAGTGATAACTGCGTCCCCTGGCTCTGAGGGTGTCACTAGCAGCAAGCACGCAGCTGTAGGGAGCATAACTTTGGGAAGGATGCTGTTATTATTTTCCAAGCAAAATATTTCGCTGCCTGCTGCGGTGCAGAGCCTCCCCTGCCCGTCCTCATGTCCCCAAGCACTGCCAGGGAAGGATGGCACTGAGCCCATGGTTTGCCTACCCTGACAGCTCCAGTAACACACACAAGAGGGAGAAATGTGCGTAGTAGATGTCTTTATTCATAGCAAAGGGGGTTAAGAAAATAAGGCAAAACTCCAGCTCCTCTCTGAGCTCCGTTCACTGTGCTTTCCGAGGGGTCTGTGACATTCAGGGCATACAAACAAAAGGATGGGGGCATCGTCACTGCATCCTCTTCCCTCCTGCTAAGGTTAGCTAAGGTTTTCCCTTCTTTTTCTCATCCAAACACGTCCAAAACACCTCCAACCTCCACCAGGCACTGCAGGGGGGGGGGGTGCTGGAAAAGGGGGATGGGAGCAGCATATCCCCCTCCCCCATCCAAGGGGTCTGCAATGTCTCCATGCCACCACAGAAGGTCTGAACTACCAGCAGGTCATGAAGTCATGGGTCATGGTTCCTCCATGCCCCGTTGCCTGGGTGGGGGCCAGGATGCGATAATGAGCAAAAATAACATCTGCGAGAAAGCTGTGCAAGGAGGGTGGGGAGACCCAGCCTGGGCTTTTCTCTTTGTTTTCTGGGGGGATCCAAGGAAAGCACCCATGGAGAGAGCACAAGCGATGGGTTTGGCTGCACTGAGCACCACAACAGCCCAAAGCGCGGCTCAAAAATGGCCTCTCATGGCTGCATGGGGTCAGGGGGAGGTGAAGGAGGGGGACTGGGGCTTCATCGGGGCTCCCTCGAGCCTCCACGTTCGGGTGGGCGGTGAGCAGGGCTGCCAGGAGCCCGGCTCCGAGTCCATGGTTGGCACTAGGTGCTGGGAGAGCCGTCTTGGGTCTCCTTGCCCTCTGCGCTTGTTGCCTCCGGCCCCACTCCTTCAGCATCTTGATTCTGGGGAGGGGGCTCAACGGGGTGCTCGCTGCCTTCTTCCTCCCCGCCCTCACGCTCTCCCTGGGCCCCGTTGGCCAATGGCGCTTTATGGGGAGATTTGAGGTTCTGGGCCGCGGCCAAGATGTCAGCCTGCAGCTGTCGGCCACAGTCCAGGGGCTCCTCAGCGTCGGGGTCTGGAGCCTTCTCCGGCACCTCGCTGAAGTCCCGAGGCCCTCCGGTCTTGTCCCGTTGGTCCACGTACTTCTTTTTGGGGAAGGAGGATGGGTAGTAGGCGGAGGCCTTGTGCTTCTGCCGCACGATGACGGCGGCGCAGATGATGAAGAGCAAGACGAAGGCCAACGAGCCCACCACCACCACCAGCAGCATGTACTCCTTGAAGAAAGCCACCAACCCATCCAAGACATTGCCCGGAGCTGAGCTGTTGGTGACGGCCGTCCCCACTGTGTCCCCTACTGTGGGGCCGCTCCCCGGAGTCACGGGTTGGGCAGGGGGCAAAGCAGAGGCCTCCTCTCCATCCCCACTGCCACCACTGGGCTCGTGGAACACGGCCACGTGCCGTGGGGCTGCCAAGTGCACCGGGGCCACCAGAAACACCAACAGAAGGCACGCAGGCAGCTGCACCGCCATCACCCTGCAGAGAGCAGGGGGACAGCAAAACGTTAGGACTTGCTGGGGGAAAAACCCAAACCCTGCCCCAAGCAAAGACCACGTCACGTTGACCCCAACCCAAGCAGTGCATTGACCCCCGGCCGCACACAGCCAAAAATTCTTCAAGAAAAGCAAAAACTGGCTTTGGTTTGCTCGCTGCAATGGTGGTGAGGATAAGCAAAGTTTGTGTTTGTTTTGCAACGAGGCGCTGTAAAAATAGATGGAAAGCAGCCCAAGGCGATTGCTCAAGTCGTGGGGACGCTGCGTGCGCGGCGAGGTGACCAGGGCGAGAGCCAAGAGCTGCAGGCTGCCTTCGTCTGGTCTGAAAATTCCTGAAAATTGAGGTTTCCAAGTGGAAACTCTGACACAGGCGGAGCATTTCCCAACGCTCGTCCCGGCACGGAGCGCTCCCAACGGTTCCCAGCCTGAGCTCAGCTATAAATAGGCTGGCAGGAGCTCAACCGGTACCGGACACAGCACATCCCCCCAGGCCCATCTCCCATCCTTACACCCCCAAATCCCAACCAGCTTGGGGGTTTTCTCCCCCAGTCTCAGCCTCCAGCCGGAGCTCTTGGCGCTCCAGCTCTCTCCGGCTGCAGAAATCTGGTTTGCATTAAAGCAGCGCGTGCACGGGGTGGGAGGTGGCCCTGCAATTCCTGCTGGGAGTTTGGGGGATGCAGTTTCAGGATTGGGGCGCGCTCCCACGTCCCAGGAAGGTGACTCTGTTTGCAAAAGGAGCCAGCAGCTGCACAGTCAATACATGAAACCCAAATGGGCGACCGTTGCCATCCCACTGTCCCCATCCCCACCATGTGGCCCCATTCCTGACTTTGCCACGCCAACGCAGACCCAACTCTGCTTTCTGCAGCTCAAGAATTTGGAGACTTCGGTGCTGCGCAGACATAGCATCCTCCAAAGCCTACAGACAGCTGCAGCCCCATCCTCCACCCCAAAAGCCACCATGCCACCCAAAAGTTGGAGTTTGAGCAGAAAAGAGAAAACAAAGCATTAGAAAGCGGGAGCTTCGGGGAGAGCGGACTCCATGCAGCAGATGTGGGGTTCAGGGGGCTCACCTCACTGGCACCGCGTGTCTGTCTGTCTGTCCTGTGCTTCTCTGCCTGTCCGCACCAAGCCCTGGTCCCGCTCCCTCCTCCTCCTCTTTCTTTTCCTCCTCCTCCTCCTCCACCCGCCGCAGCCCTGAGCTCACTGGCTGTGAGCGCAGCGGACCAGCTTGTTCTCATTAGGGCTGTGTTGGGGAGGGAGCAGGGGGAGGCTGGAGAGGGACAGGCGGCCCCCAGCCCACCATGACCCCCTCCCAGTGGGGCGGCCCCGGGCCGGGGGCTGCTCAATGAAGGGGGTGACCATCCCCGCACTCCTTTTTGGGGTGCAAGTGGGGAAAGGGGGTGTGAGGAGGGGGTTGTTGCAAGGGATGGAGGTAACAGCGTGGTTCCTTCAGGGCTACGTGCAGCCCCAAAATGTGAGCTTTGCCCCCACGTGGTTCCCTTTGGCTGTAGCCCAACCTGGGGCTGGATCCCATCCCTGTAAACCCAAGCCTTGCCATGATGTGGGCTCAGGACACACTGTCCTGCAAAGCATGATTGTGCATCTGCCCTGGGACAAAGGGGACCAAAACTGCCCATGGGGCTCTGCTCATCTGCCCCATCCATCCTATCCATCCCATCCACCCCATCAGTCCCATCAGTCTCTTCCATCCTATTCATCCACTCATCCCATCCACCTCATTCACCCCATCCATCCCCTCCAACCCATTCACCCATACACCCCATCCACCCTGTCTGCCACCAGGCACCCCAAAGATGCCCCTTCTGCCACCCCCTTTCAGCTTTGGCCTTTCCCTGGAGGCCAGACTCCCACATAGCTCCCATCATCCCATGGCAGAGCAATGTCCCCGGGGTAGGGAGAGCTGGGAGGTGTCACCCTGAGATCCATAGGGGTAAGATGGGGATGGGGACCAAGACAGGGACAGGGATGGTTCGGGGCTCGGTTTCCTGACATGTTTGGTGGCTCACAGTGTGGCCTTGAGGTGCAGAAACAGCTCCAGAATGGGGGCATCACCCCATCCCACCCTTCTCGGCCCCTCATCCTCTCCATTGCAGCCGAAGTAACTCAAGCAGTGACCTCATCCCCTTGCTATTCGCATCCCGCCTCCCTGGGGACCCTGCCAGAATCCCCCTAAGAAGCCACCGCTTTGGGACTGCCGGGTGGGGGATGAGGGCGGGTGTCCCCATTCCTGTCCCTGTCCCCGTTTCCATCCCCGACGCAGTTCAGGTTTCACCCGGCGTCACCTCCTCCCTCCCAGAAATAACGCATCAGTCCGTCTGCCTGCAGCCCGCCGGCTGCTCGCAGCTGCTGCTTATCCCGACCTTAAATTATCTGAAAACCCTAAAAGGGAGCAGGGAGGCTGGGATGGAGCCGGGGCCCCACTGCGTGCCGTGCGTCCCCATTCCTTGTCTCAAGGACCACGGGGCCGTGATGAGATTTGGGGTAAAGCAGCACCGGGGAGCCCCGAACCACCCTCCCCGGCTGCAATGAGCTCAATGTGGGGCGGCCCCGCTGCCAGCACCCACCAACCATTACGATGCTGTTTTTGGGGACTGGGCAGGGCAGCACCGCCCGGGCTGTGCTGTGTAATTTGGGGCAGATGAAAGGTGGGGGCCCACAGGGCTCGGCTCGGCGCAGCCTTGTGCCCAACCAACAATTTGGGAAATTTCGGCCTTGCTCTGCTTGTAATTTGCTCTGCTGGGTTTGCTCTTTGCTGTGGCAGCAAAATAGCTGGGGGGAGGGAGGGGGGGGGAACCTCGTCCTGCAGGGCTGCATTGCAGCGTGCGTGGCCGTGTGGGCAGCACAGCAGTGAGCCACATAGCAGCCTGCACAGCACAGCATTGTGCTCTGCCCAGCGTTGTGCACAGCCACCGGACCCCAAGCACGGATCTGCCCTGGGAACCAACCTGGCCACTGCCCTGTGTTGTGGTTCAAGGCATCGGGACATCCCATCCTACACCGTGTCCCCAGCAAGGAGCGTGGCACCATGTCCCTCTGATGAGAGGTGGCCGTCATTATGGAAGAGCAGCTGTGGGGTGGCCCCACCATGCCGCCCCCGCTGCACCGGCCCTGCAGCCTCACCGTAAACATTTACATTGAGCGAGGTGGAAAATATTCAAAGCAGAGCGTGAATGTAAACACACAGGGGCCAAGGAGGGAGCGGGACGGCCACCCCTCTGCTTTCGAGGCACGGATGAATCGGGGCACAGCACTTGGGGAGGGGCTTTGCTGCCCAAATGCAGCTGCAAATGGTGGTGTGAGCAGGGTGGTGGGGACACAGGGACGGGGTGGGGGGACGGGGCTGGGGATGGAGGGATCAGGATGCTGAGCACTGGGGATGGTGATGTTGAGCCTGGAAGGGCAGGGATGGGGATGTACCGATGGGGACAGGGATGGGGATGCTGAGACTGGAAGAGCAGGGATGGGGATGCTGTGCCCAAATGGCACATGGATGGGGATGCAAGGATGTGCCCGTGTAGGACCAGGATGGTGATATAAAGGCGAAGCCCTGTGGTGGGGCAGGGATGTAAGCCATTTCTGCTCCCTTAGGTGGCTCCTCTGAGGCTGGGCACAGAGAAGAGGTTGGGTTGGTGACTCTAGGGGTGGCCGATACCTCCCCACTGGGACAAGGTGAGACCGGCATGGTCCCAGAGTCCCCTTCTCCCCCTGGACACAAGGCCAAGAGCCCACAACCACCACCTGTGCGTGAGACCCAGGCCAGCAGCACCCCGCCAGACCCATTGCCATCCCCTTGCCCCATTGCATTTGACCACAGGCAGGAACACGTTAAGCCACAAACACACCCACTGCAGCACCACCGCCCTTCCCACTCCCAGCATGAGCTTGGGAACCCTGGGGTCACCGTCTCCATGTGCTCTGCACCCTGGGAGGATTTCATTTCTGTGGAGGAGAAGGATGGAGAAGCGAAATTTCAGGACGAGGATGTGGGTAGGCACCAAGAGATCACCGCGTCTGTGTAGCAGAGGCATTTTAATGGGGTGGATGATTCTCTTCCATACAGTTCCAAGGGGGACACTGGTGGCACCAGGGATGGACCCCACGCTGCTCCATCACCACGATGCTTCAGGAATGCTCCGGCAGAAAGCTGCTGAGCGTCAGGTTGTCACCATCAGCTTCAGAGCTGGCATCGACCAGCAGCTTGTGACGCACGGGGATGCCCCGCCGGGGACCATTGGTGGCAGCACGCTCGCTGTCGGGCAGCAGGGAGGAGATGCAAACCATCTCAGTGGGGCCGAGCTGCCGACGTGCTGTCCTCACCCTCCGCCAAAGCAAGGTGCCCAGCACTGCCGTGCACACCATGAAGAGCGCAGCCACCAGTGCCAGCAGCAGGATGGCCAGCAGGCACTTGTTCATCAGAGAGCTGTTGTCCCACAGGTCATCCATGGGGTCCGGCGCTGTGGTCCCCCGTGGTTTCATGGACAAAGGTGTTGTGTTCACCTCCTGCAGAGAGTGAGAGCCGGATTTTTTGGAATAAGTGGTGGTGGGGAGAAGAGCTGAGCGTGGCTCCGTGGAGATGTCCATGCCATCAGTCACGGTCCCATCCGTGCCATGCCCTGTGGATTCCATGAGCTGGTCGGGCACAACGGTGCTGCCACTTTGGAGTTCTGTGCCGGGCGCCGTCTCGGGAGAGTCGGTCTCATCCAGAAGAGCCATTGTGGTGACCACCAAAGCCTTGGCCTGCCTGGTGCTGTTGCCCATCTTTGGTGGCAGCTCCGTGCCCAACGGTGCAATGGGCTCAGTGGTGTCGGTCCCATCCAATAGATCTGCTGTGGTGACCAGCGAGGCCTTGGTTTGTATGGGGGTGTTGCCTGACCCTGGTGGTGGCTGTGTGCCCAAGGGCACGAGGGACTGAGAGGAATCCATCTCATCCAAGGAACTGACCGTGGTCAGCACCAAGGCCTGGCTGGAGGTGTTGTCCAGCTCTGTGCCCAGCAGTGCATGAGGGGAGTCATTCAATGGAACCGTTGTGGTGACCACCAAAGGTTTGGGCTGCCCGGTGGTGTTGCCCGGCTCTGTGCCCATCAGCATGTCATGCCCAGGGAATGCGGTCTCATTGCTAACAGGTGTCACAGTGGTGCTGTGGGGTCCAGCATCAGCTCTTCTCCTGCGGGAGAGCAGCGGGGGCTCGGCCGGGGTCTGCTCTGCTGCCCCCCAGGCCCACTGCAGGCCCTGCTCCAGGGGCCAGGTCCTGCAGTCCCGCGGGGTGCTGAGCAGCAGTGCCAGCAGCATGGTGCTGCCCAGTGCCATGGGACCTGGGGAGGACACAGGGGGTGGGTGAAACGAGGCCCCTCCGCCCGAGCAAAGAGAGTTTGCAAAGGGAAGTGGAGAGGCTGGAAATGGGAAACGAGCCGTGATGGAGACGGCCGCTTTGAGAAGAGTGGGTGCAGGAGGGCTGCCTGGGTGGAAATGAAAGCACAGGGATGGTACGGGCTGCAGATTGATAACCCCCCAGCACCTTCCTCCCCCTCCGTGCTGCCAACATAATGCTGGGGGCATCCGCTCAGAGCAGGACTAAAGCCACCCAAACCCACCCGGCGCTCAGCAGTCCCCATACAGCTCCCACACCCAGCCCCAAAGCTGCCCCACATCCGCCCTCCTCACACCCCAGTGAGCAGCACGGGGCAGAGGGTGGCAGCCCCTGCGGACCCCAAGCATCCCCTGCGCACCCTGCTCCATCGCCGTGGGTTTTGAGGCTCACCTGTGCCGGGGGATGCTGCGGGACTGAGGGCCCTGGTCCCAACCCCAGGGGCGTCGTGGGCTGCGCTCCGCCTGCAGCTCCCCACTGAGGCAGGCAGGAAATGTGGCTGCGGTTTTGGAGCCCTGCAAGGGGAGGACGTGACGCTGACACCGGAGGCCAGGGGGCTGCGTGCACCTCAGAAAGCGGCCTCCCGCTCCTCTATCAGGGTGGTGGTTCCGTGGGTATTCCACCGCCCTGCTCCTCCGAGCATGCACGCCGGGGCTTGTGCTGAAAGCACAAATGAAAGCAGAAGTGATGGGAAAGGCGGTCCTAAAGCTGGCAGCGCCCATGGCACAGTGCAGGCACGGACCCCTGAGGGGTGACCCCATGGGAGGACAAAAGGGACCCCAGTGTGGAAAGGAGGAGGAGGGCAGGGGCTTGGCTCTATGCATTCACAGAGCCCCCATGCCCAAAACGCTTCTCCTCACATCCATCCAGTGCAGCACTCAGGCTCACGGAGCACGGGGACGATGGGGAGGAACCCGCCCTGACCGCAAGCACCGGCACAGCAGTGCGCAGGAGCTGCACCAGCAGGAAGGGTGCTGCAAGAGCACATCCGTAGCTCACACCCTGCATCCATAAACAACCCCGCCGCAGCCCTCTGCCCCAGCACAGGGTGCAGTGCTCGGTTGCATCCACTCCAAAGCTTCTGGGGAACCCATGAGGGGTAGAGCATCACAGGGCCAGGGCACGCACAGGCGGCAAGGGAACATCTGCAGAGAGCATCCCCATCTTTGCTTGCAGGGGAACCACCATCCCTTGGGGCCAGGCTGGGCAGAGTCCCAGAGGAGGGGTGGCTCAGCCACCGTCTGACACCACTGGGTTTCCATTGCTGTGGTTACCCCACGGTGCCATCATTCATCACAACCCGCACCCCAAACCCGCAGCCCCCGCACCTGCCCGGGATCAGCTCCAAAAGGGGAACTGGGCACGGGCTGACGACATTCCCCACCCCCGCGCCTTCCTGGGCACAGGAACAGCCAAAGAAGAAACCAAGAGAAGGAAGTTTGTAATCAATGACTTTTTTTTTTTATCTCTTGAAAATGGAAGCAAATATTCGGACAGATAACTATGGCCGCTCTATAAGAGCGCATCTTTCAGGACGTCGCTGGTTCTCTTCTGGGATATCGCGGCTACAAAAAGCATCAGGCACTGACTCTGGCTGAGCCTGGCGAGGCATCATCAGTTCATTTAAATAAAGCACAAGCTGTGAGCTCACGGCCACGGCGGCCGTTCCTCAAACCTCCACCACACACCAACCCCATCCGGGCACCCCCATCCAGCGGTACGGAACCTTATTTCCCTCCAATTCAAAACAGGAAACAAAACAGAAGGTCTCCCCGAGCACACAAGCACCCTGAAGTCACACGGATCAACACAGAGATCGGCGTTTCGGGGGGAGGGGGGGGAGCGGAACATTCGGTTTTCATATCCCAAAAGTAAAGACACATCAGCTCGGCCATATAATGCGGCACAGAGACGTCACCGAACGGCCCCGGGACGTGAAGGGCTGTGACACGGCACCAGCGGTCACCCACAGCCCTACCTAAAAGGTAAAAACACTTGGAGGAAGCTTTCGTGCTACGGGATCGTATGCTATGGGATCATAACACATTCTCTGCCTCTCGCATCCCATCCTGGTGCCTCTTCTTCTCCTAGCTGTCCCCACGCTCACCAATGCAGACATCCATCCAGCACAGAGAATCCTTAACGGGTAAGGAGTGAACATGCAAACATTGAAAAAACCTCCAAAACCAATTTAATGGGGGGGAGATTTGAGGTTTTCTAGCTAACCTAAGGGAAAAAAGGATCGGCCTGGGTGAAGGGACGCACCCTGCCGCTGCTCCGAGGCCGGCTCCAAGCACACACATGGGCACACACACTGCAGCTGTGCTGGATGAAGGACCAGAGCACAGCTGGGAGGGGATTGGGGGCTCATCAGCTGGATGTCGCTCTGACCCCAACCGTTTTGCAAGGGATACCGGGCACCGCATATGGGCTGCACCAACACAGCAAAGCCAGAGGGCTGGCGGAGTTTGGCTGGGCAGCATCATCCTGGGCACACCTATGGGAACTGCTATGGCCAGATACAGAGCCATGAACGTGACTGTCCCATGCCCAGGCACCCCCCTGGCAGTGCAGACCTCATGTGAGCAGCAGAAACCCAGCGAGGAGCTCGGCCTGTCCTGCACCTTTCAGCTGAGGACCTCAAAGAGGATGAGGGTTGCTGATCTCATCCAGGGACAAACCATTTCCTGCCAAGTTTTAAGGCGGGGATGATAAGGGGGGGGGGGGGGGACATCAACAATAGTCAGAGGAGTTTTGTTTCTGGAGACCCATCGTGAAAAAGTCGCCTGGCTGCTCCTAACATCGCTTGGGAAGCAGAGTCCAAATTTCTATCATCAGCACTACAGTCTGGGGACAGAGAATTGCAAAGTCACAGCTCTTAAAGGCTTCTGAAAGCAAACAAGGTGCATGCACACATTTACAGGCACAGGAGCTGGCTGCACGCGTGGCCTGCAGGCTGCTGCCACCGCACGCCTCGAGCTTTGCGCCCCACCAACACTGCCTGCACGGAGGTCACTTCTGCCTTAAAACAAAGCCTGGCAATGAGCACACGTCCGTTTGGACACAGCTGGGAAGGTCCCAAACTCTTTTCCAAGGGCAGCACGATGCTGGTTCAGAAGTCCTGCGGGGCGTACAAAGGAGAGGAGGCATTGTGGCACGGCTCGCTTCGTTCACAACGATAGATATATTTTTCAACCATGATCAGAAGGCATTAGGAAGGCAGGAAAGTCACCTCCGAGGGGCTCAGAAACCCATCTGATTGTTCAACATTGAAGATTGATACAAAATAGCTTCAAGTTCCGATCTTTAAACAGTATAAACACCCCCAGACACGCACGCGCACACACACACAGTGCTGTCCCTTTAGATGTAAAACACAAATACTGCAAAGTGGCAAATAAAATAAAATTAAAAAGCAACTTTTTTTTTTCTTTTTCTTTTTCTTTTTTTTTGGCAACTTAAAAAAAAAAATATATATGGATACGAACAATGTGGCATTGGTCCCTACGTCTAGAAAAGATATTTGGGCACGACATTGAAAGAGTCAGAATTGGGTTTCTTGTCAAGAATTCATAACATCTGTGGGGGGAAAAAAAAAATAGAGACTGTAAAAGTAGCACTTATTCTCGTGGAATTGTTTGACACAGTCACAGAAATTCATTAAAACATCAGGAAAAAAAAAAAATTCTTTCACTAAAAAGCTTGGCTTTAATCATCGGCTCTCGTTGACGTGAATTTGGGAGAACAGGAAAGCTCGTACTGGAATGCTGCACGCTGCTGCTGGCCAAACTGGGCAACTGGAATGTGTTGGGCTGGCAGCGCCCGCCAGCCCCGCTCAGTCTGCAATCTTCGCCATCTGCTGTTCCAGCTTGGAAATGCGCTCGTCTTGGTTGGTGATGGTGTCTTTGATGGATTTCAGCTCTTTCAAAATCTCATCCAATTTGGCTTCGTTTTGCTGGATGGAAAGACAGAGCGTGCGTTGGTTATGAGATGGCAGGGTTTGGTCCTGCAGATTTAAGTTGTTAAAGCAAAGGGACTGGATGGGAACCTCGCAAGGCTCAAGAGTGCTGAACTCCCACCCTTATCATGGACTCATTAAAGTTGGAAAAGACCTCTGAAATCATCATGTCCAACCATCAAACCAACCACATCCCTTACGCAAACCCTCCTTGCAGACAGCAGCCTGACCCAGCCCCAGCGTGCTGGAATTGCACACACCACTTTTGTTAGAACTGTTCCTGAGGATGGCAACCAATTTCAGGCCAGCACCCCCAAAAGCTTGTGGATCTTACTCACAGTGTCTGAGGCATCAGCCGCTTTCTTTGGAGCACTTATGAGATCGCTTTTCTTGTTTGCAGCAGGCTTGTTGTCCAGTATATTCTTCTTGACCACCTTGAGATCCCTGTTCTTGCCAGGAATGTACCCATGCTTCAAGGAAATGAGAAGGGGATCAGCATTCTTCCCCTCAAACCACTCTTCTGCTTCCAGCGCTGCCTCCGGGCCGGCTGTGTCGGGGTACAGGTCGTCCTGGAAGAGGTCCGACTGCAAGGAGAAATGAGCAGGTCAGGAGCTTTGGGGCTGGAAGGCAGCAGTGGGCTGCACGTCATGGAAGGCAGCAGTGGGCTGCACAGCACGCCAGCAGCATCCTGGGCTCACCTTTCGAGGGACGGTCATGATGATGGGCTCGCATTTCCTCTCGTGAAGCTTGAAGAACCTTTCCAAAAAAAAAAATAAATAATAACAATGAAGAAGAGGTGTGACTTGGAGGTGAGGATAGCTGACACGCCACGCAGAGGAAGCCTCAGTTCTGCTGCTCATGCATAGCAGAGTACTGAGAGGCAGAGGCAATCCTAAGGAGCCACAGCCGGGCTGCACTAGAGCAGAGCTCTTGTAAGGCCCAGACAAAGCTAGCTGTGTGTGTGCAGAGCTCCCTCCTAGGCACTGCGTGACTTCAGAGAGCACTTTGGCCAGAGGGGCCATCAGAATGGCACAGCCCACTGCTCAGGGTGTTGAGACAAGCACCACACAAGTGATTGCCATGTATCGCAGCAGCAGCCTCCTGCTCACTGCACAGTCTCACTCTGAGCTAGTTACACAAACTACAATCCTTCACCTCAGCACTGCTGCTGGAGAACTCATATGGAGCAGAGAAATGCAGGCTTTGCTTCCTTCCTGGCTCACCTGCTTTCATTAATAACAAGATGACGACCAGGCAGCTTCAGAAACCACCTCCAGCACATTCCCTACCAGCAGCATGCCAGGAGCCACTGCAGACATCAGCCTACATCCCCGATGTGCTTTTCTTTGCCTCGCTTTCCTTGGTGATTCTGAACCACATCTGCACACGCTGCTGCTCACAATAAATTCTCGAGGCAGCTTCCAACCTGCTTGCTGCATACAAGCTGGGGATTGGGATCAGCCTTTCTCCTTACCTGGCAATCTCGCACTTGTTCACATCAAGGCCCCTCTTTGGCATGAACCCCATCCCCCTCTGCGGCTCTTTGCTGCTGAAGGTGTTGAGGTAGTGAACGTAGGGGGATTCATCCGTGATCTCAAAGTAGCGAATGCTGCTGTCGCCCTGCAGGACACAAAGAGATCACTCCAGAGTGAATTCTGCTACACGAGCACCTCTGAAACAGCAGGAGAGGCAGCAGGCATATGGAACAAGTGCTCCTCATTAGCAGTCTACAAAGACATTGGATTTACTTGTGTGGATCCTCCTTTTTAATTACTTGCCCGCCCCCTTCTTGTTTTTAGCTCCTTTTCATAGGAAGTCCAAAGCTGCAGCACTCAGAAGTGGGCACTCCAGAGCACTTAATGCCAACAGACTGCTTTTAGAAAGGAGTGCAGGTGATCCCAGTTTTCTATTATCTAACCTCACAAAATTAGCCTGAGTGTTGCTGCATGCTCCATCACCTTCAAGTGCAAGGATAACAACATCTAACATGCACCTTCCTCCCATACTAACGCACAAACATCCAGGTCAACACCAACAAAAGATGTTTGAATGAAGGCATCTGACTCGTTGCATGTAGAGCAGCTTTACCCATATCAATTCATCTCATAGAAACATCCAACTACACACCACACCTTCGCAGTGCAGACCTCGCGGGCTCTGTGTAGCCCTGCAGAGTGAGGATCAAAGCAGCTTGGAATTCAGGTTGCTTTACAGCTTCATCGGCATCGTTCATCCAATCAGTCTACCTCTAAACAAGCCTGGCCATTAACAGCTTCTCACCTTGCCACACAAGTAGATAATGTTGGTATCTGGGTCATAGAATGGCAGCAGGACCCCGTTGCTGGTGTCCATCTCGTGAAGGGCTATTGGCTCCTCCATGTTTTTCTGGAAATGTGAAAAAGAAGAATTCTGTTGTTACCAAAGGATGGAAAAGCTGATATTAACACGGGATCTACGCCATTAATGTGTATGGGATCCACATGTATCCACACGGAGCTAGAGAACGCTCAGCTTCCCCACCCTGAAGGCTCTCCGTGTTAGAGTAACAAATGCTGATGTCTTGCAAGGTCCTCCATTCCCTCAGGATGTTTTAATCACAAGACACATTCAGAGCAGGACCCCAGTCAAGGGGGTCAAGTGAAGGGAAAGACATGACGCACTCATGTCAGTGAGAGTCCTGTGCCAGTGTGGCAGATTTGCTGCTGTCTTGCTCTGTACATACAACTCATGTACTCTGCCTGCACTTCAGACACGCAGCTGCCAGCTTCACTTCTGCTCTTGGCGAGGCAGGGGCTGACAGAAGAAAACCCACTTCCTCTCCTGAGCGAGCATCAAGCCTAAATAACATCAACACAGCTCTGGCACAGGAAGTCTGAGTAGGATCAGAGAGAAGAAGGAAGAAAGCTCAAGCAGATCAACCAAACACAGCAGCTGACTGCAGGCCCTGCTCGCCAGCTCAGCTGGGCACTACAACAGCACAGCAGCAGTGGGATAGGAACCTACTGGATTCCAGAGGGCCAGCTGCCGTTCGCTCATGCGGCTGAAGCCGGTCGTGAAGATGTTTCCATCAGCAAGGAAAATGGCTCGCATGGGCCGGGCTCCCTCGTGGGTTTTCTCTTTCTCCTGAAATAGATGTAAAGAACAGCCTTTAGCGAGGAGCAGAACGCCCCACTGGTGGTGACTTCTCTTTTGACTGCACAGAACGCCAGCAGGACACGCTGCTCCTCCAACGCAGGATGCTGACTATATGGAGCAACATCCAGCCATCCCTGCCTGATGCTTGAGGGAAGAAAGCCATTACTAAGCTACAAAAGAAGTGGTCACAGCCAGCTTGTTTCAGCTTTGCCTATCCAATTCTTACAAGGCTGAAGGAAGGCTTCTTCTCAAGCTACAATGCATACAGGCTGCTAAATCTCCGTTCTGCATACACAACTTTGAAACTGTAATTATGCAAAAGGATTAGATGTGGAATTACACTCCAGCAGGTTTTAAAACTGAGCCCTCAAATCCCAGTTCAAACACTAATTCCAATAAACCCAGACAAATCCTTCAAGCTCTGCTATCCCTCTTGTAATTTCTTTCTCACTTTGAAAAGGATGACTGAATGTGGTGTGGATTGGGGAAAAAAAAAAAGGTTCTTCCTTTATATGTTCTCTCTGCTGAAGTGAAACGACTGCACAAACTTACAGCAATGATTTCTTGTTTCCTGGGGTCAATGATTCGAACTTTTTTGTCTTTGGAAGCTGTACAGATTAGGCTGCCATTGCGATTCCAGCTCACGTTGTAGATCACATCCACGTGCATGTCATCTAGGTTGATGAGGGCTTCACCTGTCCCCACGTTCCAGATTATAATTGCATTATCACAACCTGAAAGAGAAAGTAAAAGCTAAAAAATCACAGCCGTGATGTGAACTGGAGAAAGCCAGCAGCAGAGAACAAGGAATAAGACCTGCTGTAGCTGCAGTGCTTCGGGCACTGCCTCTTAAGTGTGCTCTGTGTGCAGAGCCCCAGGCAGCACCACCTCACTTGAATACAGGGTCAGAGAGGGGATGAAGTGGCCAGAGAAGGCAAAGAGGTGACGTTCTTACAGCTCTGCACATGACAGCACTGGCTGACAGTCACTGCCCTCTCAGGTTACAGAGATTTGCAGCAGAAAGAGTGGCGTGGATGGAAAATTAGGCAAGTGACAGTAGAAGAAACAGCAGAACATGGAGGGGAAAAAAAACCAGCAGGCATCAAAAGCTGAGGTCAGCTGTTTCAAGAGGATCATTAGGCAGGTGGTTTTGTTCAAGGACCAAACAGCAAGAAGACAAAGAATAAAGCCTTGAACAAGATGACAGCAAAATAAAGAACAGGACTGCAGCCATAAGATCCCAGGAAAGGGAACAAAAGCACAACGTGCAAGTTAGCAGTGCTTCCTAATGCTTAAGGAGGGGTGAAAACATACTGAGGGGAAGACAGTTATCCCTGCACACTTCTAAACAGTCCAAGAGACATCCAACATCAGTTTGCTGCTACTAAGAGGAAGCCTGGAGGCTGCAGTGACCTGATGGTATCCTCCTGGCCAGGCTGCCTGGACACACACAGCAGGAATCTGAGCAAGCTGCCTTCTCCTTTTGTGCATTCCCACACCGAGCTTCGTTAATTTAACTGCCACAAAGTCTGCATCAAAGCATTTTTGGGGAAACCAGATGCAAGCCAAACCAGCACCTCAGAGAGCCTTGACATCTACCAAAAACACACAGCTCATCCGACAGTCCAGCTGAAACCATTTGCTGCTTTTATTACGCTCCAAGCTAAAGGTCATGCTATGAAAGCTGCAGAGTGAGCTAATGGATAACGACTTTCCTTTTTATTTCCATAACGATTGGGCTGTTTTTCAGTGGCCAAAAGAATCTCATTGCATAAACTGTACCAGTCGAGGAGGCCATTTGGGAAATACTGGAAGTCTGGGGAATGAGGAGCCAGGAGTTAGGACAGCTGACAGAGATCAGTGAGATGGAGGAACAGTTGGGCCTTTTATAAGAGGTGCATGAAAACAGGGATGAGGAGAGTGGATATGAAAGCCTATCAGCTTGATGGAACTTGCAGATCAAAGGAAGTCTAACAGTTGTAATCCTGTAATTCACGCCTCCAATTTCCTGCTTCTTGTCCCTGTAAACTGAGGGCAATAAAAGGCCAAGATAAGGAAGGGGCTGTGAGCCACATGTCACAGCGTTCCTAGGAACTGTCACAGGTCCTGTGATTCCCTGAAGCAGCTGGGAGAGGGCAGGAGGAGCCATCAGCTCCCTCTCCATCCAACTGGGATGCCACGGGGATGGCTGCTGCCCACGCAGCACTGCCACATACCTGCACTGAGCAGCACGTTGCGCGCCGTCGGGTGCCAAGCCACGATGCCCACTCGCTTCGAATGGCCTTCTAGAACTACCACTGGCTCTGTCAAGGACAGCGTGAGCCCGTTCTCGGGAATCTGCCACACCTGGAAAAGGGAAAAGGAAAGATGGTGAGCCAAAGGGCATCCCTCTGAAGGGCGCATTACTCATTCGCTTCACGCATCCCGTGCCAAGCCGCAGCAGAAGCCCAGGTTGTCACTTCTCTACATAAATGGGGAAACAGAGGGAGGAGATTGTTAGCTTTTGTCAGGGCTGAGTGTGACATCCTTCCAGCACAGCACCTGACTGCTGGCAGGTCACACCACGAATCCCATCCTCCACCACATCCCAGAGCCATACATGTCAGCTGCTGCCAGCAAAGGACTCAGAAAACACTGCCTTGCTGCTCAGCTCCACCTGAACCAGCTGCTGTCCTTTCAAGTTATGCTTGGCCCTGGAAAAGAAGAAGTTGCAGCTACGTTGGGGCTGACTTCTTTAGAAATGCTGGCTGTTTTCTGTCTCACCTACGTGGCTCCACATCCTTCCGCTGGTCAGGACAGTGCCAGCAGGGGGAGGAGCAGTCTCAGGGCTCTGATCACACCTCTGCAGTCCCAGCTATGGGGCCAGAACAGCTACACCGACCTCAGCTGGTGCCCTCTGCCATGGGCAGTGCCATGGGAGAGAAGGTGCACCCCTGTGCCCCAGGGCAGGAGCAGCCCACCAAAGCTATTGCTGCAGTTCAGTGCTGGACAACCATCTTTGAACTGAGTTTGACCTACATCCGGCTTGTTAAAAAAAAATTAAAGGAGAAGCCTTCAACTGAGCACTTATAGCTGCCGGAGGTAGGTGGCAGCAGCAGAGCACGTTTGCTTCCCTTCTATTGTTTGCTTTTTCTGGAGGAGAAGAGGGATTGCCCAGCCCTGCCCGCAGTGCCCAGCGAGCTGTCAGAGGCAGCAGGATGACTCCAAGAGGGTTTCAGAACCAGGGCAGCTCACCTCCAAACAACCCCAAATGACTTCACCCCTGCCTGCACCCTCCAGGGTTTCAACCCCCCCCCTTTTCCTCCTGCACAGCCACCCCAGCAGCACCCATAGCGCCAGGATGGCACGTGCTGGCTTCCACCAGCCACCACCTTTTTCATCACATTACAAAGAGCACGGCAGCATCAGCAACTGCAGCCTCCATGTGAAAGCAAAATACACCTTGCACACTGCGACAAGTCAGTGCACCTGCCTGTATCAAGGTAACTCCAGGTTACAGAGCTGTCAGCTCTTATAGGAGCAGCTTTGTTCGTGCCAGCCAGGGAAGAAAAGCCTGACAGCAGCAACAGCTAACGCACGTCTGCTGACAGCAGCGCAGAGCTTCACAGTCAGTCTGCTAAAACTGGCACTGGCACTTAATGTAATTATTTTACGTAGGTCTCACAGGAACCACCTCCAAAGCCTTAATGATTCTGAGTGCGAAGGCAACGCCGCAGGAAATAGCTGCTGCCTGAGGCAGACGGTGGGGAGGGGTGGGAGAGCTGGGGAGGGGGCCATGCAGGAACAACAGGGACCATGGGTGCAGCCTGGGGCACAGGTGGGAGAGGACCAGCAACAGAGAAGAGCCAGAAGCCACCCAAAATGCTTCTCCTCTAGATGAAAAGGCCAGGACAGTTAGGACTGCAAGAGGCAGGCTGATGTTGCGTTGAGGATGAGGCAGGGAACCAGAGCTCTGCTCACCCCAAAGTTTGGGGAGCCCTTGGAAATGGCAAACCTTGGTGAGCACAGCATCTTTTTCCCTTCGGAGAGACAAAGCTGCTCTTCTACACTGCTCTGCCCCAAATCCATGTGGCCTCACCCCAAGCGGGTGGCTGTCCTGAGCCAGGGCAGCTTTCAGAGCCACAGCTCCAGCCGTGGGGGACCAGCAAATGAAGGGTGGGAGAGGAGAGGGGGGAACTGCAGGCAGAAACCAATAGAAGGGATTTTTAAGAAGCCTCTGGAGGCCGGAGATATGTTTTTTTTTTTTCCTTCAAGGGAAAGAGGGAAAGCCCCTATAGCTTACAGCAGCTGCAGGCCAGTGTAATCCCCTGCAGATTACACAAACTATTGACCTAATAATCCTGCTTGGTATTGCAAAAAAGCCAGGAGTGTAAAAGGTCGGGGTGTGCTCCCGAGCGACCCGGCCCAGCATTCCTGCGTGGGGAGGGAACCTCTCTGCGTGGGATGGAATGGGCACAGCACAGCTTCCCACGTGGAGGCCTTCACATTGTACAGTGAAATGAATGAGCCCCGGGTTTCACCTGCATCCCTGCAGGAGCAGGCAATGGGAGCAGCCATTCTCACCGCTGCGAGGGCTCTCCTTCCATTTGAAACCAATTTGCTCCATGGAATGAACCCTTCCCTGCTTGTTAACAACAAGGTCATTAGTGCTCACCTTCTGATGAAGCAAATTTTTCCCTATCTGAGAAAGGCCATCTGATACCATTTACGAGCCTTTCCAGAATCAAATGTTTTCCAGCTGAATTAAAAAGCCTTCAGTACATTACAGCCATTCAGCAGAGCACCAAGCATGAATATTTAAGTAATTCCTGATTTGTTGGCACAAGAGAATCCTTCTTCAAAGAGAAGCCACAGAAGGTATCCGCATGCCTCTGCGTTTTCAAGGAAGTCTTTCTGAGAGCAGCGTGGAGCAGAGGAGATGGGGATGCCCCAATGGTGCCAAAAAAAAGATGTCTGCTTTCCTAGTGCCCAAATAATGACCTGCTCACATGCAGCTCCCAGGCTATTTTCACCTTACAGGCTGACCTTTCTCATTGCTTGGCTGCATAGATGCTCACAGCCTCGTTCTCCCCCTCACCACGAGCCTAGCTGATGCTGACGGGTCCTGCTGTGGCACAGGGTCAGATCCTAAATCCTTACGTGTCAACATACAGACGGCCTCTGACAACTTAAGTTGCTTTTTAAAAGCAGCTGGTGCTTCTGCAGAAAGCCACATCATTTCCCTCCATCACATCACTGTTTTTTGCATTTTCTGTTGGCTGATGAACAGCTCAGAGCTGAAGAAGTGCTACGTATCCCTCAAAGGAATTAAGATGAGTTTATTCAGCGCCAGGCTGCTCAGGAAGCAGGACTCCAAAACCTCTGCTGAAGAAAAGCAAGGAAAACAGGATGCGGAACAACTTGTGCCAAGCCAGACAAGCAATTAAAGCTGGGATGGCTCAGCTCACCGGCTCATCCAGTTCCTCTCCCAAGCAATCCAGGCCAGCCGTGCTCTTTACAACCTCCAGCTCTCTGTCCAGCCCACTTCATACGTGTCCCAGACGACTTGCCCACCAGAAACTACACAAGACCTAACAAGAGACTCAGCTGAGCCCTCAGCCAGCCCTCCTTGCTTTCACCTCCACTGCTTTCAATGCAAGTCACGGCCACCGTTTCCCATACCTACATATACGGGGTGTGGGGACAGGATGGGCAGTGACCCCGGAGCAGACAAAGCCCTGCAGAGCTGTTTGCACAGCAGTGGGCTCTGACACACGCGGACGGCGTTGTCTGCTCGTCAGGAGAGTATGGACAACTTGTAATTGAACACTGTCAGTTTTTCTACATAATTCAGTCCCTCTGGAGCCTTGCAACATACTTGTCATTGCACTTGGATTAGAGACTTATCTTGCCTCCCCAAAGCAGCTATGGACTATAGCTTCCTCTGCTTCTGTTGATGCTCATGTTTCAGAAGGCATTCGTTCTGACTCACAGCCTTTTTGGATTCTGGTTTCTAGAGGAACAAAACAGCATCCTTCAAAGCTCAGTTCTAGCCCAGTAGCGACTGTTACAAACACAGAAGCTTGTTGTTTTGTTTAATATTAAATATAGTATGCTTTGTTAACATGCTTCGGCTTCCGAGACAGAGAGATCACAGGCAAGAGCTGTCCCAGGATAAGCCACTTGGGATGAATCCCCTCCCAAGCACTTTAACGATGAACAGAAGCAAAGGAATTTATCTGACATGATCTATAATAAGATTTCAATATAACATTCAGCCTACAGCATTTCTAAATATGGCCAAAGATCACTGAAGTTATTTGGCATTATTTCATCTTACAAGCATTTTCTTTCACTTATTCTGCTGTGTTTGCATACGCAGGATTCCACATCCATCACTGAGCAAGGTCGCCTATTGTTCTGTGGGTAAAACAGGACTGGGGACCAAGGCTGGCAGGTGTAAAAATTGGATCAATGTTAACGTACTTAAAAAAAAATAAACATAAATTGTAAAAAAAATCCCAAACTTTTGACATCTGCTCACAACCTTTGGGTAGGAAAAGATCTGAGTTTCAACTTTAAACCAAGGGTTGAAGTAGTTATGAAAGCAGATGGGCTTGTTCCTCTCTCTAATCTCCGCGGCTTTCCAGCACACACCACCACATCCATTTGGACATCTGAGATTGGGAACCTCCTCCACCTTCTGTAAAGCACTGCAAGCCAAACCAAGCCACTGCTGAGCGGCACGCTGCCTTCTCTTCCCAAACATCAGATCCCCAGAGGAAGAACTGCTCTTCCATTTGTCCGAGAGAAAACCAGGAAAGTTGGATGCCAAGGTAGAAGGCATCATCATTTCTCAAGCAGAACCAATACCCACCACACAGAACGCCCATCAGTACTCCTCCAGCAGCAAGGACTCTACCTTTGGTATCAGGACAGCAGACAGCCACTTGCCTTCAGAAACACAAGCACCACCTGCAGCATCACTCCCAGCACGAAAGCAGATCCACTCACCATGACGGTGCAGTCCTCAGAACCGCTGGCGATGACCTGGTCGTTGTGGGGACACCAGTCTATGTCCAGCACGGGTCCTGTGTGCCCGCACACCGTTGGGTAGGACTTGTCAATTCGACCCGTCTGGAGGGGAAAAGCAAAGAGGAGAGCTGTGATAACGCCCACAATACAGAGCACATCTAAGACAACAGGGGAAGACTCCTCCTAATGCTCCACTGAGGCTTTTGGCGTTCAGCTTTATGGCTTTTTGGAGCATCTTGTGCACCAACAGAGGAAATGAGCCGGCGTTGAGCCTTTCTTCTTGGAGACATCCCGTGGTGCAAGCCAGCTCTGCTCCTGCTTCGTGACAGCGGGCAGCCACAGCTAAAGATAACCGGGCTGCAGCTCTAATTGCAGGGTGCTGCAGCGCTTTGAGTTCACCAAGCCTGCTCGCTTTCATCCCAAAGGCATTTTGCTGAGATGGAAAGCTTTTAAGGCTCGGTTAAGTGAAGCAAAACCCTGTGTTACAGGACTAAATGATAAACGCTACTGATCCACCGACTGCCACGGCGACGCCATCGCTGATCCCCACCTGCCCCCATGGCACACCCCAGTGCCACCAGTGTGCCACCAAAGTCAGCTCCCCACGAGAACAAGCCAACAAAATACCCCACGTGAGATGGATCCAGCAATGCCAACGCAGCACCCCTTTCACATCCTAAAGCCAGAGTGAGATTCCCATGGCTGCAGGGCCAGGGACTGCAGCCCCTCCCAAAGGGTTTTGCTGCCCACGTGGATGCATCAGCAAAACACGGCTGATGGGAGATGGAAGGCAGGGAGGGAACGCTTTGAGACAGATCCCTCACTTTTTTTGTGTTTAAATATGTGGAAGAAATGGTTGGCATTTCAGTTCTGCCGCTTGGTGGTGACATCCCCAGCCCTGGAGCAGGGCCCTGCTCAAAGCTGGAGGGTCAGAATCAAGCTGGATGTGGGCTTTGGAGGACTGCTGACCTCCAGACCTCTCCTGGTGAGAAAACAAGACAGAGATCCGACAGACTCAGAGTTAAATCACAGGAACACCACAGCAGACATCTCCTGAACGGCCAAATCCAGGTTTAAGAAAGAAATGCTACAGTGAGCAGCAGCACACATCCATCACTTGTACTGCACACCTCTTCTGTCTGCACGTGGACCGACCTATGGAAAAAGATCCTTAATAAGGGAATAAAGAAAGGGAAAAAGAAAGGGGCGGCCCCATCCCCTGCACTGCCACTATGCAGAAAAGGGCTTTAGGATTTATTTAGGGGGGGGGTGGGGTGGTCAAAAGCTGATTCTCATGTTAAAGTGCTACCGCTGTCCTCCCAGGTTTGAGGGTTTGGTTTTGTTTCCTTTCTTCTTTTTTTTTTTCCCCTCAATGTAATCTTTTAATTAGTTAAGGATTTAAAATAAACCTCGGGCGCTGATACACAGCTTAAAATTAACTCAGTATGACTTCAAGAAATTAAATCCTTCTCAAAATCCATTACTGCTCTGCTTGAGCGACACTTCACGGTAACAGCTTTTTGATGCTCTCAAAGTTGTGGTTTGAGAAAAGCCATAGAAGGTGGATCTGAGGATCAGTACCGGTGTGCTGGATGGTGCTGAGCAGGAGCACGCCCAAAGTTTGGGTCCTTTGGCAGGGATGGGCTGCCCTCAGCAACTGACAGATGAGAACAAAAAGCTCTGTTATTAAATCCAGAGGGGTCAGATAAGCAGCACAGGAAAACCATTCCTACCAGTGGCAGCTTTACCAATTAATGTGATCGTCTCACAACTGCTTCTATGCCAGACAAGGGTGACTGGCTGCAGGAAACAGCCCCCAGAGGATGGTAAAAATATCACTGGAAACAGCTGCTTCCCCCAGGCCAGGCTATGCTCACCACTGACAAGAGGGAAGTGGCACTGAGTTGCACAAGGAGCAGCGATTTCACCACCCTCACTTTGCAGAAGTCTGAAGAAAGAATTCAGGTTGCAAGCACTAAGCCACTTTTCCAAAACAAACTGACCACTACCTGTCTTCTTCCCTGAGCTGTGTGACAGTCTCCAATTCTGCAAAGCTGGATGGAGTGAAGCTTGATGCACTCTGGGCACTGACCTTCCACCTCTGGTTGCAGCAGCTGGCCATGCACGTGGCACTTGGGGAAAATAACATGGGATGCAATGGAAGTGCATTGCTCTCTCGTGACCGTGACAAATAGCCATCAGTCACTGCTAAACCAATCACAGCATCCATAGCTAATGTGGAAGGTGATGAGGAGAGATGATGACCACTCAGTGCAGCGATTCCTTCCATCCCTGCCTGCAGCCACCGAGCACAGCTTCCACCCTCAGCAGTGCACAGGGCTTGAGGAGCTGCAGCAGCCTTGCCTTGCACTGAGCACTACCTAAGCATAAGGCAGGGAAGGAACAGTGCTTGCCCCTCTGTTTCCTATGGAAATGAGGTTTCTGTAGCTTTAGTGCCTGCCTGCTCTCCCTTAGCGTATCAAGAACCTGATGATCCATTGCAAACAAGCTGATGGTGATAAACAAAAACCAGTAATATCTTGCTTTTTTTATCTAGCTGTTGCACAGTTGTCTTGAATTCTCATCTCCCCCACCCAACATACATCACTGCTTGGAGCTGTGTGAGAACCTGAGCAAAGTTTAGGGGAAAAAAATCCTTTGTGGTCTTCAGAGGGACAGAATAAATCCACAGCCACACTGTAGAAAGGCAGCACTTCCCCTTCTGGAGGCTTTATGTAACGGCTCACGCTCTGCCACCACAACTGAGAACTCCCTGCAGCAGCATTTTCTTCTTTGCAAGCTGCAAAGGTTTTGCAAAGGGAGGGGGTGGGGAGGAAATTGTCCCCAGTCCCCCGATAGCACAGCCTCAGCACCCCAGTGTTTGTGAGCCACTTTCCCCAGCACATCAGGAAACTGCCAGCCTTCACCTCCATGGAGCTGCTGTGTGCAGCATGCAGGAAGCGAGACTCCAAAGGAGCTGTGTGGAGTGTGCTTGTTGGGATTGGTGCACACCTCCTTGCTGGGCTCCCTCCCTGTACCTTCACTGGGACCAGGATCCCAGATCAGCTCTGCAGTCCTGTGCCCATCACAATCTGCAGCAAGTGCACTGTTTCCACCGTTCTTCCCCGACGTGCACAGCTCACGCCAATTAGCCTATTATCTGCGCTCCATAATGGATATAGATTAAAGCACTTTATCTACGGCTCGCCCCGCAGAGCAGCTAACCCGCGGGAATCGCAATTCCCAGCATGTCTGAAGGCTCCCGCTGGCGCACGGGGACGGTGAATCCCGGAAGGCCCATGCACGGGGCGGGAGGACAAAGCAGCCCGGCGGTACCGAACTCCGCTGACAGCAGCTCCGGCCACGCAGGGGTTAACCGGCGCGCACTTGCCGCGCCGCGGCTCCGCCCCCGCCAATCAGCGCGGCGGCTGCCGGCGGCCCCGAGCGCTGTCATGACCATATAAGGCAAAAAGCCGCGGCCGCCGCAGTGCCGCTGCGGCGGGCGCGGGAACGCGCGCGCGCGGCGCGGGAAAGGGCGGGGGAGTGACACGTGCGCGGCCCGGAGCCGGCAGCGCCCGCAATGAACAGCGGGCCCCGGAGGGGTGAAGTGCTGGGCAACCAGCCGCAGAGCGGGGCCTGGAGCCGATGTTATGCGGGGCTCCTGCAGCCCTGGCCGTGCTGACAGCTCCCGGAGGTCAGACTGTGAGAATGATGCCCGAGGAGGTGGAAGGGGGCTGCTTACCCTATGGCTGGAGCTGCATCAGGTGTTAAATGTTAGAAGCATACCAAAGGCTAGGTGTAAAAGTGACTGCTTTCATCCGCAGAACTTAACAGCAAGCAACATGCTGTGGGAACTCAAACACCTGTGCTAAATGGACTCAATCAGAAGTCAGGATGAGGGGGTGAGGGGAGGGGGATGTTCAGGGAGCTGAAGGAGCGTCATCACTCACAGAGGCAGAAATAGAAGAGGAATACAGGAAGTGATAGAGCACGGCCCACAGTGTGCCGTGCTGCAAAAGAAATCATCAGGCAGAGGGATTTAAGAGCAGCGATCCTCAGCAACCAGCCATGCCTCAAACCTTGTCATATGGGAACATTGGGGAATTGGAAAACAGGGTGGGAATGTGGCTGAGGACACAGAAGTGAAGCCAAAGGATAGCAGGAAGAATCACTGAATAAATGAAAAAAAAATAAAAAAACAACCCACCAAATAATAACACATAGCAAGGGGAAAATAGGAGCCTGTCCTGGCAGGGCTGTGCTGCAAGGCGTGCAATGCCACAGCAACTGAGCAAGGGGCTTCCAACCCAGGTCTGAGTTCTGGGTAGGAGCAGGACATGCAGCTCGAGGGCAGCACAACCCAGAATTCTTGCAAAGAGCTGCTGAGGAGATGAGCAAAATGCAGAGCTATATAAGAGCCCGGGGGCTGGCTTGCTTCGTTAGAGCTAGCAAGGCAGAAGTGAGAAGTCACCGCGTCTGCTCCTGTGATGCACTCCCCATTAGAATGCTATATTCACTTCTGGTCACCACTGCTATTTATAACGGGGCAGATCTGCACACAGAGCTAAGAGAAAGGGCTGATAACAGACAGAACATTTGGAGAGTATGGCTAAGAGAGGCGTGAGGGTCACAAAGACAAAATGTTACTAAGGAGGAATACTAGCTTTTCTTTTTTCCTGATTCACACAAGTACAAAATGCCATCTCAAACAAAAAAAAATAGGAAGGTTTTGAAAGAATGAGGAAACACCAGGAGATGCTGGAACACAGCACAGAGCGTGCTTCCTGACATGGTGCTCCTCTGTTGGAAAGAACCATTTTTCTAAAGGGTTATGAACCCTTTGTTTTTAACTACGAATACATGAAGGGACTGGGGTGGCCAAGAGCCCGTCAATTATTTTCAGGTTAGCATTCTTGTAATCTGACTGTGGTAAAAGCCAGCGCATCAGAAAGGGAGAGGAGAGCAGCACTCTCCTGCAAGGATGAAAGATGCACTGTGGTTTTTCCACGTGATACCTGGGGGCAGAACGATTTCATAGAGTTTATTTCAGTCTGAGACACTGCTCCTGCTCATTCGTACACTTTTGTACCATAAAATTATGAGACTGGCAGGGAGATTTCCATGCCAATCTTTACAGCCTCCTCCAGCTATTTGACGGAGCCGTTCTTGTAGCTGGTGGGCAGCAACCTATCCTTTCTGTGTGCTTTACAAAGCATAGGCCCGAGGAGCTACACAAATATTCAAAGGCAAGAGAAGTAAGTTGTACATATAGCCTCATTGTGAGATTATTTCTGAAGGCTGAGCAGCATTTGGCACAGAAAAAGTAAGGGACAGGCTCAGGTGAAGCACTGCTTCTCTCTGTGTCAGATACTAAGGGCTACCAAGACCTGGCTGCGGTGTCAGGGCCCAAACACAGCTACACAGGCTGGGAGAGCTGCAGGAGAGCTGTGACAGCCCTGGAGCTGTTGTCTCACTCAACCAGTTCTCATCTCACACCATACAACAGAAGTGTAACGACATGACAAGCAGCAGCCAGACCATCAGGTCACGAGGGCTGTGCACACACGCTGCATGGAGCAGCACCCAGCTGTGCCACCCACCCCATCCTGGTCTGTAGGGAGCATTCCTGAATTTAAGCGATTCTCTCAAAGCTCAGGGAGCCAAATCCTGATGGCCAAATAGCCTGACTGCAGCTAGCGCAAACAGAGAGGCTTTAGCAGGAGCATGAGTTCTACTCAGAAACCTCTGACACAACGATTTGTTTTAGATCAGTCAAGCAAACTACTTATTTACTGCGTGTAATGCACAGATTCCAGCAGCACTGCATGTGTTCTTACACGGCACAACCGAGCAACGTTTGTCACAACACAGCAGAGACTTCACAGGCGTAGCGCCGTTCACCAACGAGCACTGAAGTGACAAGGCAAAGCTGAGCAGCTCAGCAGCACTCACCTTGTGCAAAGGCAGCACCAGGAAGGCCCCGCCGCCGCTCGCATCCACGATGATTGCAACGAACCTGGGGTTCACAGCACAGAAGGAGCTGTCCCAGGTGACGCGGGAGACGCGGATGTCGTCGTAGCACTGGTCGTTCTTCACTGCCTGGCCGAACACATGCCGGAATTTGCTCTGTCGTACCACTCGCCTCATTGTGTCTGTGGAGCAAAGGAATGGCAGAGGGTGGTCAGCCACACGCAGACACCTGCTGCTTGTCAGAGGGCAAAGCCAAGGGCTTGTCACCTTGCTGTCACCCAGCACCACCGCTACACAATGCAGTGTCACACACTGCTGCATTCACGGCGAGCTTCCTGTAGACCCGCTAAGTTCTCAAGTTGTTTTATGTTTAAAAAACAACACGGGTTGCCTCATCCCTGACACAACCAAACCGCACGTTCAAGGGTGTTTCACAGAAGGAGCTCGCTGGTTAAGTGTCAGCATTGCTATTGTAGACGCTCTTTCTGCAGCAAAGGAAGTCCCTAATCCTAAAAGCAGTTTTTAGACAAGTCCCCGCATATTTTCAGGGATAAATCTGGGCTTGGATTGAACTTGTTTACTTTCAAGTCAGACAGGGTCCAGAAGATGTAAATAAAAATGCAAGCTCTCAAAATCCGGTGTTCCTGTGAAGTGGTTCCACATGTCAGCCAGCTTCCACTTCTTTCTTCTCGCTCCAAAATCTCACTAAAAAAATAATAAAATTAAGTTTCCTAGGCAGAAAGGAGTAATGGAAACAACCTAATGACTCAAATTAACTTAGCGTGTCTGTAGCACTTCTCTTGAGAAAAGGATTTTCAAGAAGGCTTGAGTTAAAATAGAGGGAAACTGACCAGCATGGAAAATTCCAGTGCTGGATGAAGACTCAGGTATGGGACCTCGTGTGAATCCCAGCCCTGGAAGCAAGCATCCACCTCGTGCCTTGCTTCCCAGAAACTCCCCGTGTGGAAGCAGCGCTGGGAAAGCCACAGTGCTTTGCAAAGCTGCTCCCTGCAGACCCAGGCTGATGCCCAAGTGAGAGACTGAGCAGGGTGTGAGTGCATCTCTGCTTTTTGGTGATGAAAGGCTGTGCATCCATCTGACGGCAGCTCTCTGCATGACAGCACCGAAAGAGACTGCAGAACGAGCACCGTTTGTAGTCGTGAGGTTAGAAAAAATTAACGGCGACAAAGAGCTGCAAAACTGGAGCAAAGCACTCATCAGAGCTGGGAAATCAGCAGTCACACGGTGTTTGAAGAGGAGAAAAACGTTACAATTAGTGTCACAGACAGCTATACAGCAAAACCTCCGCTCTCAGGGTTTGTAAGAAAAAAGCACTCTGCCTGCTTTCCACCAGAAACCCGTGAGTGCCATGCAGCCCCACTGCCCCCTGCCATCACAAAGTTCTGCCCAGGTGAGGGCATGGCAAGGATGGTTTCTGATGGTCTGTTCAAACTCCCAAATGAATTCCGTCATTTTGAAGCTACAGAAGTGCCACCAACACCACTTCGTTATCGTAGAGTTGTAGAATGGTTTGAGTTGGAAGAGACCCCCAAAGACCGTCTGTTCACACTGCCTGCAGTGCACAGGGACACCCACAGCTCCAGCAGTGCTCACAGCCCCATCCCCTGACCGTGGCTGTCTGCAGGGATGGGGCACCACCACCTCTCTGGGCACCCTGTGCCAGTGCAGCTTATAGAACAACAACAAAAAAACAGTAATTTTTAAATGCAAAACATGGTGAACGATTACGATTCCCGGATAAAAAAAAAAAATCTAGATGCAACTTATTAATGATTACTGTCATGTTACAGATGAACTTAGGCTTCCTCTGTCAGTTAGCGGAGTTGCACAACGCATGTTCTGCCACACATTGCACTTAAAACCACGGGGCTGCTCCGGGCTGGGCACACCCAGCAACAGCACAGCGCAATGGGAAGCCACCAAGCAGCAGCGATACGAGCACGAAGCACGGCCCACCGGCGCCATTTTGCGCTCTCAGCAGGCCTCAGCAAAGCCTGACCCAAGTGCACTTCAGCTCAAGATGCCTGAAAGAAACAAAACGTGTCGTCCTACTGCTTCTTGAGGACTGATGGAGATGTAGCATGCAAGAAACACAGCTCCACGCCCAGTTGCTAATCTATTGCATAGATGCAAAGAGGCTGGGCCTACTCCCAGTGCTGCATGGCGGTGGGACACAGAGCTTTGGGTCCACTGCTGCAAGTCCTGCCCTTGGCACTGGTTCTGAGGGCTCCCACTGCTGTCCCCATCCCCAGTTCCAGCCACACACTGCCTTGCTGGTCACACTGGTTCCCTGGTGGGAATGCAGCCTGTTCTCATCCCACTGATGTTTCAGAAGAAGGTAAAGTGAGGGCTTAGAGCCGCCTCAGCACGTTAACGTGCAGCAAAATGCCCACTGTCAACATATGGTACATGCAGGGGTTTTGTGATCTGTCTGCTTTAATGCTGAGAACATGGACAGGCTAGTTAATAAGAGGGATTGCTTGCATAGCTTGGATAATTATATCTCTCCTTCACTTCATCAATACCTGAACACCATCAGAAAGTCCCTCTCAAGCGTTCTACTTTCTCCAGTAATAAAATCCTACTGTGCTATTTCCCTCACTTTTACCATTCGCCAGAATTTTTACCATTTGATGGGGTAAATTTCTCATTTTCCACAACCGTCGTTTAAAAGCACAGAGAGCCAGATGTATCCCAAAATACTCCTATTTGTTCCAAACCGATTTGTTTGAGCACACCTTCGCTGCCCTCTTCCCCCACCTACAGCTCATCATTCTTAGCAGGAGCTCTCCACGATGAACACATGGTGAACAGCCTCCGAGTCCTCATTTCCATAGCAAAGAGAGTGATTCTTGGCTTTGGATCACAGCCATTTTGATCTGGCTGCTCTCCAAAGAGAAGTGGGGAAAAAAAAATAAATGTGCAGGCTCCAGCTATAAAGAGCAGCAAGTACGGATCTTCTCGCACAGCACAGAAAGTGGGCAGGTGGAAAACAACACGGGGTTAGCTCGATCCTGAGCACCAAGAAGAGTCATCTCCCTGTGCCAGCCTCCTGTGAAAATGCAAAGAGCGTTTAGTATCCTAATTTGTCTCTCAGTACTGAAGCGTGAAGGATCGCTCTTCCACCACCCACAGAATGAGCAGAATTTGGAAGCTCCGTCCCCGGGGACACCCAAGGTCAGGGGATGGGGCTCTGAGCACCTGATGGAGCTGTGGGCGTCCCTGTGCACTGCAGTGGAGTTAGATCGGATGACTTTCAAGCATTCCATCCACTTGAAGACATTCTATGAACCTAACTTGGGAACTGGGTCGGTCCTCCTGGTCACCAGCAGAGCTGTGCTGAAGGTAGGGCAGCACTCAGCCTGCTCCCTCGCAGGATCATGCAGTGAAAAGCCAACATTTATGCCGATCTGATGGCCAGAAAGAGTGATGCAGCCTTCAGTATCTGCAAAACCCCGCAAGGCTTCTGGTGGCCAGAGCACATCCACAGCCAAACAGGGCCGGCCTTGGGCAGCAGACTCAGCGTTAAGCTTTCAAAAGAGAAGGCTAATTAGATCGTGGTCGCTGCTGCTAAGTCTGAGCTGAGGAGCTGGAACGATCTTCGTACACTTGCTAGACAGGAAATGCTTTTTTTTTTTTTTTTTTCTGGTAAAGTACAACTTTGGAGGATTTAAAGCCTCACTGCTGCGAGCTGAAAGGAGCTTCACTTTTGCCAGAGTTACAGCCCTCAGCAAAACGAGAACAGAAGCGCTCGACGCCCTGCAAAGACAGCGACAATAGAAGTGCTGACAGCTCTGTGCCTGAACTGATCTCCTGGACCCACTCGGGGGGCACCGGCATCTTGCATGTCCTGTGCAGGGCACGGCAAAGAGCCTTCCACTTTCAGTCTCTCCCTCCCCACATGTCAAGTGACATCCAGCTGAATTTTACCTCGCATTCAGCTCCGTCTCCCACTGCCATATGGTTCAGGCTCCGGCCTTTGTTCCAGCCTTTAAAAGGATCTCAGAAATGCGGAATGCCATCAGCCGTACTTGCACAGTGATACTTTTCATCCCGTTTCTTTCTGATCTCCCATCACGATGTGTCACAAGAGTTACCATGAGTTTGCCCATTTTCCTGTTTATAAAGGATTTATCTGTCTAGAGGAGCCAACAGATGTATTTCTGTGGCTTCGGAGGGTTTTCAGGCTGCTTATGCAAGAGGAAACGCATCCTGCTAAGGGAACACTTACAGGAAAACCCCCCACTAATGGCAAAATCCTGCTCAGCCCATGTGATTGTGATCCCTTCTGGAAAGAGCGACATTTGAAAGAAAGGGCTGGTTTCAGGCACAGCCAGCCGGAGGCTATGGCTAAGGGAGGGGGGTACAAAGCAACCAGACTGGGAGGATGGTGCTTCCTTATAAAACGCTGCTTCTTTTGGCGCTGGAAAGGAGCAGGGCTTTCCCTTAAATGGGAAACTTGAAGATAAGCGAGAGTTGCATCTGTTTATGGTAAGCCCCAAACTCCATTCAGCACCCAGCTCTACGGAAGGGATTCCATGCACTTCAACGGCAGCTTGGAAATAAATTCAGCCTCAGATAACGATCAACAAATGCAGAGCAGATAAGGAGAAAGGCCAAGGCACTGTAGGCGATGCCACCAGAGCAAACCACTGTTGATGCCCACTACGAGGGGACACCTGCCTTGCTGGTGACATGGAGAGTCCCTTGTGTCCCTGCCATGATCCTATCACTCTACGCTTCTCCCCCAGCAAGGGGATGGTGGGTGTGTGACTGCTCCATCCCAACACACGTGAGGAAGGGAAGCAGCTGAGCACTGCCCAGGTATTTCCTAATCACTGCACGCTGGCATTTCTTCATCTTGGAGCGCTGGGTTGTGCAACCTCAGCACATCCTCTGCAAGTCACGCATGTGCACTGCGTGCAGTGCAAACACACGTCTGCCTGCAGACACATGCTTCGCAGCCTTACCATGCTGCACAGGACAGCACCTTAAGAACATCTCAGAGGAAACATCCAGCAAAAGGAAAAGCTTGCCAGATCACTTCAAGGGCATGGGTCACTAAGCCCAAAGCAGCACGTCAACCTGCAGGGGTCACCCAGGCAAGCAGTGCTGGGCAGGCTACGATGGGCTGCACAGGCTGCAGTGTACAACGGTAGTCAGAGCACAGAGCCAGCACAGCACCAGCGAGGCTGCAGAGCTCATCTCCCTTCCAGAGCGAATCAATGGGCACAGCCTCACCATTTCAAGTCTTGCAATATTTAGGCAGGGGGAAGCAGAGGGGAAAAAAAGAAAACAAGCAATCACATGACCACAAACACTGCAGCTCACCCTACCACGTTGCATGAAAGTCCTGCTAGAAAAGGGAACCGCTCGACTCAGTCCTACTCTGTTCAACTTCACACTACCACCTCTACAGTGCATCATTTCAAACCGATTCATACTGAGCCCACTGCTGACAGAACTTTTGTTTTCAGATGTTCAGAGTTATTTAAACCCGGGGTGTACACTACTACAGATGGTCACAATCCCAAAATACATCATATTTGCGCACAGATTATTTTCAGTCTTTGGTTCCTTTCGTCTAGGTTGAGCAAGACTCTGCCATCTGATTTCACTTCATTTTAAAGACAAAAAGCTGCAATCTGAACTCAATACTGAAATTTCCAGCTGTTATACCACTGGCAAGATTCTATTTTGGGATGGGAACCTAAGCCACAAACTACCAGGGAATTTGATTATATCTCAACTGGGGAGCACAGCACACTCAAGAATGTAATGCAACCCAAACTTGAAATAAGCTGGAATTGCAGTCCTGAGCAAAGTGCAAGGTGCTACTCCTAACCTGTGAAATACTTGATACGACTGTGTTTCAGAGCTGCACCAACACTCCCATCTCACACACACTGTTGGGAAGCACGGCCTCAATCTGAAGAGGCTGCTCTGTGCATGTATGCACCATGCTGGGGCTGATGCTCCTCACAAGAGCATGCAGGGATGCAGTGGATATTATCACTTGAATTGCATACCTGGAAACCTTCATCTTCTTGGGTGCACAACCTTATTACTCACATTGTGTTGTAGCTTTAGCCTTTATTGTCTAACATTACATCATTTACTGTAATTTGCAGCGGGTGCTCTCCTGCTGCCCTGTCCCAACAGCAGCCTCCAGCCAAACCTCCTTCCTGGCCTACCTCTTTTGTAACATCTGTCATGCCACAGGCACTGATAAGTGATGCATTTGGGGATATGTGGATGATGGGAATTTCATGCAGACTGGACAAAAAGGGTTAGTAAAAATGAAAAACGTGTAATAACCAAAGATGAGGGAGAGAGAAGTAAAGAAGAAAGCATTCAAACCCAGGACAAGATCTCCTAACAGCACATAACACATGCCTTCCCCATGCTCTCCTGCTAAAGCCTTCCTTCTCCTCCACTTTCTCCACTGGAATAAACACCAGAGATTGCTTCCTTGCACACTGTACAACATCTACTGCCAAGAGACAGCAATACACTTCCAGCGTTGAACAACAGCCCTATGAACTTCAGCCAGAGACATTACACCAGTGTGATGGAAGATGCTACTTACACCCCTGGGGACTGACTGCATCACCTCAACAATAAGAGCAGCATAACCCACTAAGTAGAGAGCAACAGGGCTTCAGACCACGCTCTGACCCTGAGGAAAACACGACACAGAGAGCACAGCCCCCTGTGCAGAGCTGCAAGTCAGCCAGCCTGTTCTGACAGCCAAGCTCCAGGATCCTGTTAAGAGAAGTATGCAGATAAAATGCTTGCTCCATACAGCTGACCTAGTTCTCTTATCAGTGCAGCAGAGCTAATGGGGAAGTACCAATCTGTTCGAGGCTGCTACTCTGATGTGCTGAATTCTTCTGCTCTCTTGAAGGTTACACGAAGCTTCTTCTGAGACCATTTGTATTCCTGAGTGACATTCCACAAGACTTTTCTTCTCCCTCCTTCTAACCTTGGAGAGGAGCTTTGGGTGAAAGCACAGGAGCAGCTAAGGATGGTGGTTACGAATGCAGAAAGAGCACTTCCCCACCAAACCTTCATTAACTTCTTACCAAACCATTGGTCTCATAACCCAGCAGAAGCCCACCACATCCCACCGTTCCCAACTAATAAGCCAAGGCACAAGTGTTTTTCTCTAGCACAACCAAGCCCTACCAGCAGAAAAGGACTGTATTTTCTCCTGCAGCTTGAATCAATCTTGGGTCCCCAAGTGATGTAAACTGCAAACCTAAGCCTGTGTGCGACAGGAGCTCATCGGTATCCACAGGACCTGTAGGACCAGTAGGCGCCTACTACAACAGGACCCAAAACAGCTCCTGATGCAGGCATGAATCATCTTCAGCGATGAACCTAAGCTGGAGGCCGAACAGAACCAGCAGCCAGGTGCAGGGAGCCCAACATAAAGAATAACATGTGCAGGATTTCCCATGCCACACAAGTCAAGAAGTGCAGTCTTGAAGGTAATTTGATTAACGTGGTGTTTTTTTTTTCTAAGGCAAGCATGTTTCCTGTCGAACCTCAGTAGCCTCAAGACATTACTGGAAACATTATGCTGTTTCTCCTCGCTTATAGTTAAGTGGATCACACCTTAAAACCCAAAAAGATTTATCAAAAGGAAAAATGTCCAAAGGATTTGATGAGCTGTTTTCTGTTCCTCCTAAATTCCAACATGTCACAGTGCCCAGATGTGCCACAGAATTACAAACGCTGAAGATGCTTTGAAGAAAACCTATCTCACGGATGAAGCGTTCTCCAAACACCCCACAGCACCTCAGCCTGAGCCCCACAAGGAAACCCAGACCCACGGAAAGCATTTTGCTATAAACACGAAGGCATCTGGGATGCAAATTCCTCCCCACTTCGAAATAAAGCAGAAACGTCAGCTCAGCACAGCCAGGACAGGAGCTGCCAAGTGTGACTCAGACTGACCGAGCTCTGCAAACAGCCCAGCCATTGAACTAGATGATCTTGGAGGTCCCTTCCAACCCAAGCCAACTTATGATAGTTGTCAAAGGCAAGACAGTACCCTCAGCAGAGGAGACACAGAAGGTTCAGGCTGGGCAAACGTGAACACATTTCTGATTTTAATGCCAGACAAATAAGCTGCAGAATGAATCTCACTTCTCACAGTTGGAACTGGTGTGTCCTTCTCCAGATTTCCATTTGCTGTCCTGCCAGCAATTCCGGCCAAGCAGCCTGTAATTCAACGAGCACCACTGTCATCCTGTCCCGTTTCCATAACGAGTAACTGGAAATCAGGGTTGGGCTAGATCACAGCATCATTAACGCTGGAAAAGACCACCAAGATCATCTAGTCCAACCCCATACACCCACCATGCCCAGTAGCTGTGTCCCTCAGTGCCACATCTCCGTGTTTCTTGAACACCTCCAGGGACACTGACCCCACCACTTCCCTAGGCAGCCTGTGCCAGTGCCTGACCACTCCTCTAGAGCAGAAATCGTTCCTGCTATCCAACACGAACCTGCCCTGGTGCTACTTAAGGCCATCACCTCTTGTCCTACAGCTGTTACGTGGGAGAAGAGGCTGACCCCCACCTAGCTGTAGAGAATGATAAGGTCAATCTGCCAACTCAGTTTTAGATCCCTGTCCCATGGTACCAACTACAGCCACTCCAACGTTTGCTTTAACCAAGGGCTGAGTTTAAGCATCTCTGTCCTACAGCTGCTCTGCTCATGGACCCAATGCCTGGCACAGGCAGCACTGACATGGTCACAGCCTGGCCTCAGGCAAGGCAGGCAGGAATCACAGCCCCTGGTGACCTTTAAGCTTTACCTACCTGCTGTCCCGACAGTCACGTTACCGTATGCACAGCCTCAGCTTTCAACCCTCCAACAGAGCTCCTGTGGCATTTACAGCACTGCAGGAGGAACAGCCAAAACAACAGGCAGCATCGCGTCGAGATAAGCCCCAGCTGGTTTTCATGTGATCCTTCGTAGTGCCTCAGAGCTCCCCTTGTAGACCAATGTGGCAAGCACTACATAAAAGGAACTGAGAGATAACCTTTGCCCCCAGAGAAACATCAGGGAGCGAAGCGAGGAGTGCACAGATAACCCAAGAGCATCCAAAGCATGGTGAAACAGGAGGCAGAATCCGGGCTGCACAGCACTGGGAAAGGCAGTGCAGAACCTGAACGAATCGTTCCAGAGATGGTTGGGGCCGGGAGAAGAGATGCTGAAGGCACAACACGCAGCTCAGAGCAAGGACAGCTGTGCCTCCACGCCATGCTGCACCAAGGCAGGGCTGTATCTGGCAGCTGGCCTCTGTCTGAGCTGGCTCCCCATTTCTTCCTGCCTTGCAAACCGACCTCAGCAGATCAAAAATGAGAATTACTCTCCCCTCCCCCCCCGCCCCAGGACCATTGAAAACTCAAAAAAAAAAAAAAAAAAAAAAGAAATAATTCAATTAATCCTCCTCCTGTTCTGAACAAGGCAGCTTTGTGGCCACTGACTCCATTCTTCACTGCAGTGCTTCCATCAGTCACACGGTATGAAATCAGCTGAGCGGCTTAGGGTGCGAATGGCCATCTACCTGCACACACTGTGACCTATGCTGGTGCAAATAGCAGAGCAGCCCGACCCTACACCTGAGGAGCCCAGCAGAGTGCACGACCTCCCTTTTCCCCACTCGGAAACAAGAAACATTTGCAACGCTGCCTGGCCTCAGTGCAATGAAAACCACAGCCCAACGCCAAGTGTACACCCCAAAGCATTGTGTGTTCATCGTAACAGCGTGCACTGACTGACTGTGAGAGGCTTGAGTACTTCGAGTGAGTGGAAAAACCATTTCTGAAAGTATCCCTGAGACACCAGCACTGCTGCCCTTGCCACGTGTGTGCCCATGGCCATCTCCATGCTGAGCACCCGGCCAGCTCCTGGGGGGCAGAGCAATTACTCCAGCTTGCCTTCGTTATTGCCCGCTAATCCCTGGTGGTGCTAATTATCTCCATTATCAGTCTGGCTGACTGTGCCTGACACACACCCAACATCCAAATTTGCGGGACAGGAGGATGTCAAATCCCCGCCAGATCCGTACAGAAAGAGAATCCTGCCAGATGCAGCATTACAAGGTGGCACTTGATGCATTTACGTGAGATAAACAAGAGCTTCCCAGGGACTGGAGAGCACAGTCACTATGGCAACTACATGCAGAACAGGGACCGAGTTCCCACGTCGCAGAGCACTCGGACCCCCCAAAATCCCAGATCCTGGAGCTGCAGGTGGATGGGATGTATGCAAAGATGCTCCGGCCAGCCAAGATTCGGGGACAATTTACACCTATTTTGGAGAGCCACGAGAAAAAAAACCAAGTACCTTCCAAAAGACAACTGACTTCAACACGTATGGCTGTAGCTGCAGAGAGCTGCCAGCGCATCTCGGCGCACCGACCGCACCAGGCTCGACGTAATCACTTTAAGTCAGACCCCACCACTGCTCTAATGTTATTTCCACTGCTTTTCCAAATCAAATTATTAAAATGGAAACCAAGGAAAACCCAATTAAGACGGATCAGGAGGCCCAGCTCGGTGCCAAGCGGCAGCGCTGTAACTGAGCCAACCACCTCCGGCTTCCCCCTCCGAGCCCAGACCTCAGCACAGCCACCACATGCTGATAGTGAGAAACCTACCATCTATTGCTTGTTATCAGCAGAAAGAAGGAAAAAAAGAGAAAGCAACGCCGATGAAGAAACAAAGCGATTATGCTGAAGAGTCATCCCTTCTCCTGTGCAGACAATTCCTCCTTGGTATCTGAACCACAAACAAGGCTGCGTTTTGTCACCTCTGAAGCAGGGAGACCTCTTCTATCGCAGGGCACCAGGCTGAGGCTCTGACACAACTGATGGTTTCCTCCCCTCCAGGAGCAGACACCATTTTCCTGATTTCTGTTGAGTTCCTTGCTGGCTCCTGCCCTGCAGAGCTGGATTTTAGAGCTGTTATGATATTCCATCACAGGTCTGCCCCAATTCAGGAGCACTTGGCGACCTCTTAGAAGGATGACCGCTGTCAAGAGATTACATCTGTCTTATTAGCACGAAGGACTGCATGGCAGAAGTGTAAAGAAAAAATTAGCTATGTGAACAAGCACGCAGCAGTGCCTGAACAGTCACCTTCCATTTCATGCCAAATCTCTACCTCCAGCCATATCCTGCTGCTCGTTCTGACCATTCTTTATTCACTACATAAAACTACAAGGCTAACTGACAGCAGAATGACTGCCACGATGCTGTAACCAGCAAGGATTTCACGATGCCCACTGCAGAGAGCCCTTCACACTGGGTGAGCCGAGCCCAGCATCACCCTGAAGCGATGTGAAGCCTCCTGCTGAGCAGCCAGACCTCAGAACCACTGGAAGAACCCATTTTTTGTGTTATTACTCAGGTGGGAAAAACAGAATGAGAGAATCCCATCAGCGGACAGAGAGCACAGAAAGCCATCCCTACCTACACGTGCACATCTGGAACCGTCAGCACTCACCCCCATCCGTCCTGAGATAGCCCTCAGCCCAAAGCCTTTCTGACCCAAAGTTCCGGGTGGGGGAGGCTGCAGGGAGAGAATTAAAGAGAGCACAGACATATAATTCTTGTGCCTGTGCCCTGCAATGCCGAAACTGGGGCGCTTCAAATCCTCAGCGAGTTCTGCTCCAACGCATCCTTACGGGAGGGCTGAGATTATCACCAAAGCCCTCAGGAAAACAAAACCAAAACAAACAAAACCATGCTTTAAAAGCCAAGAGAAAATGTGCCTGCGAGCTCACAGAGAAGGACATTCCTGGCCCTGGGAGTGGTGCAGCAATGACCTCACCGAGGCGAAAACCCAGGCCAGGAAGTGTTTTGCTCACATCTTCCAACTAGGAAGCTGGCATCCGAGCTAATTCTATTCCCCGGGAATCAATAATCAAATTAAAAACATTACCATCAATTCTCCTACTACCGACACGTAACTTCGTGCTGCAATGAGCCGTTTTATGACACAGTCATTAAAGTCCCTGCCATTAAAGTGCAGTGTGATGCACGGGGCAGTCACCGAGCACGGACCTCTCCCAGCCCTCCGCCGTATCTCTGAAGAAGGCTGATATTTTACCCTTCTGTGCATTCCACCCCATTGCCATTACACCGAATCTGCCTTTCGCTTGGAGCGCATCCCAGAAGTGACAGATGCAATAAGCATGAAGATTGAACTTGAAAAATGCAACCATGTTTGAAAGGCAGCTCACTAGAAGACACGGCGATGCCAACAGCACGCATAAAAGAGACACGGAGTGCTGATTAAAGCGAATCTCTGCGCAAGGCTACAAGTGACCACTGAAGAACTGCTGCCAAACACACACTGGCTTCATCACAACAGCACTACATCGGCTACCCCCGCGTGCACAGTTTGCAGCAAACACAACTATCAGCTGCAACACAGCGTGTCAGTGAGTGCACAGGAATCCGCTCTTCCCCTGGAGCAGCGGGTGATTCAACGGGGTCGAACCCAGCCCTGAGTGCTTATAAAGGCACGGGGGGCAGCAAGCGGCACAGCGTGCAATGTGGGTACAGCCCGGCTTGAAATGAAAGCAGAGCTGCTACCGGCCAAGTGGAAAGCGCGCCGCAGAGCGCTGCATTGCAAATGTCACTCCTCCACATCGCTGCCATCCTTCTTGCTGGGTCTAATCCACGGCACAGCTGCATGAATGGGCTGAATGGGCATGCTCCGACACACAGCCTGCAACTACAGCCGGGAACAAAAAAAAAACCCACAGCAACGCGAGCGGCGCTCACCCTCCACAATAAAACTGCATCAATCAGTTGTACTTTTGTTTCTAGATAGATTGGAGGAAAACAAAAAGACAACAGAGCGAAAGCTGTCTCCTGCAGCACATTGTCTGGATGAAGGCACAACGGAGGGATGTTTATGCATGTCAGAAGGCTTTCCGTGCAGCACAGCAGAGCGGCAGCTGACGGCAGAGGCGCGGACAAGCGGCGTTCCGGCCCTCGGCGCGCTGCTGCCCGTGCACAACAACAAAGCCCGGCGGCAGGGCACAGCCCGGGGCAGCCGGCATCGGGACAAAGGGCGGCTGTGCCGAGCCGAGCCGAGCCGAGCCGAGCCGGGCGGCACAGCGGGCGCTGCCGGCACCCAGCGGGCGGCCCCAGCCCGGCAGCGCTCAGCCGGATGCCGGAACCGCGGCGGTGCCGGAGCGTTTCGCTACCTAATAAGGAGGCGAGCGGCGAGAAACCGCGGTTTGCAGCCGCCCGCGCTCCCAGGGCGCTTCCCCCGCAGGCCCCGGGCGCTGACAGCCGCCTCAGAGGGAAGGGCCCAAGAAGGAAGGGCCCCGCCCGAGCATCCCCTGCGGCCACCGGCTGCTCCCTCTGGGCGGCCCCGCCTGCCCTCGCCGCCCGGCTCGGCCCGGGCCCGGCCCCACCGCCTCGCCGCGGGCACGGCCGCCCCAACTCCTCCACCTCCACCCTGCCGGGCGACCCACCGCCGTCCCCGGTTCCCCTCCCGCCGCCCCCGCGCACCGCGATCCTTCAGCCGCCTCCCCGCGTCCGCTCCTCAGCCCGGCGGATCCCCCTCCGCCACTGCCGCCTCCGCCGCCGCCACCGCCCGACTGACCGCGGCGCAGCGGGCGCAGGCTCCGCCCCCCCGTGGCCACGCCTCCGTCGATGCAGCCGCGCCCCTCTCCCGCCGCTCGGGTGAGTGGCAGGTGTCTCGGCCAATGACGGCGCGGTGTTCGCCTCCACGCGTGGTCGCGCGCTCTGTCTCTCCCATCCCTCTGCTGAAGGGCGCCGCTAAAAGGCGCGGGGGCTGCCGAGGAGGCTGGCGTTGGTCCCTCAGTGATGGTTGAGGGTCTGGGGTCGCCTCTTCGTGGCCCTGGTAGTGCCAGAAGCAGCGCTGCTCCCCTCAGGCGCTCGGACCCTTCTATCAGTGCCCAGCCTCCCACCGGGACAGTGCCCCAAGCAGTCCCTGCTGGTCCCCGGGCTGCCCCGGGCCTCTTCCCTCACAAACAGCCCTGTTCTGTCCCTCACAGCTCCTCAGTGTGCCGACAACAAGCCCTGCCCCATTCCTTAATCTAAAATACCCAAGCAGACGGAAGGCAGAAGCGCACAGAGCTTGTTTTGGCGGCTCCCCATGTTGGCAGAGCGCAGCCAGAGCCAACAGCTCCTCACGACCTCCCCCCCCCCCGCCCAGGGCCGGCCTGCTCTCAACAAAAACACCAAACGGACCCAATAATTCCACAGTGAAAGCAGCCGTCGCCCCGTTGGGCCGTGCAGGCTCATCGGTGGGCACCCAGCTGCTGTAACGCCGGAGATGGCAGCTGGAAGTGAAGGCCTTTAGGGCCGGCTGGTGTGGGGCTGCCCACGGCCGCGCTCGTATGGGGACGTGGGGCCGCGCCGTGTTTACCATACATGGCCAAAACCCGAAGCTGCGCGGCTTCCTTGTGTGTTTCGGCCAATATTGGTGAATCTGTTTGCATGTGGTTAAGGGGCCTGGCTGTGCAGGGGAGCGGCACGCCCATGGCTTCCTCTGTGTGTGGTGCAGAGCTGGGCGAGGTGGCTGTGGGGAGATGGGAGCCTCCTCTTCCCACGTGAAAGGCCTGCAGAAGGCCTCCGAGCTGCGTGTGTGTGTGAAGGGAGGAAGCACCGTATGCCGCGGCTACAAATCCGGCCATCAGACGCCATTACATGCTTGCTAAACTTCTACACAAGTCAAACAGCCAACCAGCAGGAAAATGGCCATTTTGTACCCAGCAACACCTTGGGACAAAACGATGCACCTCGAGATGAGGGCTGCATCCCGGCCAGCACCCGCCCTTGGCAGCAGTTAACATGGAATTAATGCCTTCCTCCTTAGAGCTCGGCCCTCATCCCGCAAATGATCTCCTGAAATCTTAAAAGACAGGAAAACAAAAGCAGCGTGGCAGCCCTACAGGGGGCAGAGTCGTAGGTAATCTGCAGTGTAATGGGGTTGGATGTTGGATGATTCATGTTTTCCATCCAGGTACGTGACTCAGTGAAGGTCATACAATGAGTCAGTGACAGCGCCGGTCCTGCTGCCATCGCTGTGCTGCGCCTATTGAGCATCTGGGGTAAAAGCTGATTGAAGCTATTACTGCAAAGGGATAATGGTACTGCTAATAATGCGATCTTGCATGTGTATAGCTCCTTTTAGCTCAGAAGCTGGCATTTTAATCATTACTCTGGTCTGAAATGCAGAAGGCAAGGTGGGAGTACCCAACACTACGCACAGCTTAGAAGAGAAACCAGGTGAGGCGTTGGCATCTACCTACAGTTTGAAACTGAAAGAGGGGAGATTTAGATTGGATATAAGGAAGAAGTTTTTACACTGAGGGCGGTGAGGCACTGCACAGGGTGCCCAGAGAGGTGGTGGTGCCCCATCTCTGCAGACAGCCACGGTCAGGGGATGGGGCTGTGAGCACTGCTGGAGCTGTGGGTGTCCCCGTGCACTGCAGGCAGTGGGAAAAGATGGCCTTTGGGTGGTTCTTTCCAACTCAAACCATTCTATGATTCATGGTATACAAAGGGGACAAAGTGAAGTTTGCCCTGAGCAATCCAAGCAGAACACAACCCTTGCAATAACCGTCCTGATCGATGTGTTCTGCGTCCCTTCTGCAGGACAGCTCACTCGACTCATCATTGGAAGACTCACTCGGGGCTGACTCAGAAGGAAGCGATACCTGCTGCATCTTCACTGGTGCTACATGAAGAGTTTGGGTGGAAACGCTCCAAAGATCACTCAGCCCCTGACCTGCGTTAATGAGCCGTGTCAGTCCCAACAGACTACCATAGAAGGCGATGAAGAAATGACAGAAATTTCAGGCTGAAGCCTTCAGCAACAGAAAAGGATGGCCAAGGTTCTACAGATGCTCTCTTGGTTCCTCTGTAAACAGTAATCTTCATCACTTCAGCTGAGTGGAATCATTCTAACAAACAGTACATAAATTATAGCCGAGCCTAACGGCTTGTCAAAATATGTCACAAATTTTCCTTCCTAAAGGAAAATATCCTATTACCAAATTCTGGCAGCTACAAGGAATCCGACAACAAAGTTTGTCCCTCTGTTTTCGAAGCTCTGACACACCCAGCAATTAAATTTTGCAGGAAGAAAACGCAGAATGAATTCAGAACTTTGTTCTGCTGCTTTCAGCCATCTCACCTGTCTTGCCCTCTGCTACATGGATGCACAATTGCTGCCCAGTCCATCTCACAGCCTTTATACGGAAACAGCACCGTGTCTCCAGACTCCATCTCTGGAACTTAGGTCAGCAGCTAAATTTAGCTTGCTTGCAAATATGCATCAATTCCATCGGTGCAATAAATCACTGCGGCGATCCCGACACGCCTTATAAGTAACACATCCAATACACCCCACAGCGTTCCTTGCCAGCGCCAGCGATGTTCGTTCTAGTTCAGAAAAGGTGAAGAAAGCAACACCAGGAGGCACACGGGCTATTTGCAAAGCTCTGGAGCATTGCTCCTCATCATCTGCCCTGAGCTGTGGCTCTCGGCGCCGCTGGAAAACTGCTTTCCTCGCAGCGCAGCGCGAATCAGCTGCAGAATCAGAAGCAAACCTCAGGAGTGCATCTCCCCTGGGCATCCCACTAAAAGAGTAAGCGCTTAAGACAGCTATAAATGAGACGTTAGAATGTGGAAAATAGGGTGGCACAGACTGCCTGCTGCCTCCATAGGGGCCTGAGCAGTGCTCTTAAGGGCAGGACAGAGCCAGCCCCGACGGACGCGGCCCGGCCACGCAGTCTCTAGAAAGTCACTTGGGGGGATGCATTTGTTACAGACGTTTCAATTTGCCAAAATCCTCGTGGCTAAATATATTCTGAATGAAGGAAAACGGCTTACGGAGGGTTTAGAGAGATCAGCAATTTAAAGTCCTGTTTTTGCAGCTTAACTGCTAAGTCACACAAAATACGCCAGGCAGGAGAGTTTGGGACTGCGGGCATCCCAACCGTACAACTTCTCCAGGACATTTCTGCCCACCGTATTTCTTGAAGCCTTTGGACTTCTCAATGACCACTGGGGACACGTTGGCAAGGGCAGCTCTAGCCCGTTGAACGAGCCTTATTTTAAAGGGACACCTCAATGACCATCCAGAGTAGTCGGGGTGTGCTGATTCTAAGGCATTTCTTGGTGCTGGCCCACCCATCCCAGCTCGGCTTTCAGACCCTGGGACCATGCAAACAAATCCCTTTTATTCAGTCCTCGGCCAGAAAGGGGAGCTGTGGAATTACAGAGCAAAGCTTACACAAGCAGTGTGCTCCGTCAGGTTTGCAGAATAACAGCTGGGAAAGGGAGAGATGTGAGAGCACGTCAGTGATGCGGACAGAAGGAAAGGTGAATGCGTGAGTTCAAGTCAGGGTGAGGAGCTGAAGCCCCCTGCTTTTAGCACAGCTCTGCCCACCTCTGCGTGGCCCCATCCCTGCACGTGAGCTTTAGGCCATGGCATTATCCATAATTCATACTGCCTCTATGAATGATTTAACACACATTTCATAAAGCACATCTATTACTACGTATGCGCGCTCTCACGCATGTTATGTGCAGTAATACAGATGTCACAGCCATCCGTTCCAACCGCTCCATAGGAAGGGCACAGAATACGTGCTGCCCAGCTTTCAGCAAGAGCTGATCTTTATATTAAATCCAAGCTTGCCTTTTTCCTCCTATGTTTTTCCTCTCCATCCAGGATCACTGCAGGGCCTGGGGATGCCCATAGTCAGGGGATGGGGCTGTGAGCACTGCTGGAGCTGTGGGTGTCCCTGTGCACTGCAGGCAGTGGGAACGGACGGCCTTTGGGGGTCCCTTCCAACTCCAACCATCCTATGATCACGTAATATCACATATTTTCCTCTTTCCCCATTTCTTTTGCAATAAAAGGCTGGTGGTCCTCACACCTAACTAAGCTGTTGGGACACCAAAAAAAAAAAAAAAACCAACAACCCCACAAAGCAGTTATTTGCAACAGATGGGATTTTTCTTTGTTGCTATCTCCACTACGCCAGATGACTGACTATAGGAGAGAGACGAGAAAGCAGAACACACACAAAAAAATAGCAATAATGAAGAAAGCAAGCTGTATTTTATTTACAACACGGATATCCCAGGACTGACACTTCCTATCATTCTGAATAGCAGGAAAAAATCAGGCAGGCAGCAGGGAGCGAGCGGGGCTGTGAGCGGGGCTGGGCGCTGCGGCTCTCCGTGTCACGCATCCCACAGCCCAGTCTTGTCCTCATTAGTCAACCAGTTTGGGAGCCTTTTGCCATCTCGTTCTGTTTCTCTCCCTGCTGCCTAGGATCAAGTTGGGCTGGAAAAATCAGAGGTATGAGAAAGGCATCACACGGCGGTACATAGAGGCGAGATGTCCTTGCACAGCGCGAGGCGTGGGAGGACGCACGCTCAGCAGCAGGCTTGCTCAATGGGCTGCAGGAACAGAGCTCTCCCCACTGTTCTGCACTGCCCCAGGAGGGACCTCCTCTCACTGTGATCGCCCCCACGGGGCGCCCGGCCCTGTGGGATAACTGCCCCTGGCTTTTCAGTAACAGCATTACTCCGTTCCAAACCAGCACGGATTTCCTGCGCCCTGACATTTATTTTCCTTTATAAGGAAATCCCCCATCGCAGACTGTCGATACACCAAAGGTGCAGCTTCACCATCACGACGCGTCCTCAAGCACACTCATTTCCAACCTCTCCCTGTTTCTGTTTCACTGTTAAAATCCCAGCAGAGCTCCCTTATTCACAGCTTTGCAGGGGGACGGCTTCCAATTGATGTCATCCTCCTGAACTCACCCAGCCAAGCCCCAGCGCAGGAAAAAAGAACCCGAGGACGACAATACCTCCTCGTTACACCATAATTAAACTGCTATCGGATCGCCCGGTGTGCAGAGAGGCAAAGAAGCACAGGTGAAAGCACAAAACGTACCATGCAGGCTCTCCTGTGTTGGATCTGTTCATGAACAGCATCTGAGCTGGACGTGGCACTCATTTACTAATTGCACCAAGGGCGCCGGGGGAGCCATGACATAGCAAAGCCCCATCTCACACATCGGTTCCACTGGCACCCGTCAGAATTCAGTCCCTGACACAACCACAGCTCTGCAGGATGCCTTGCCCCGCAGCCCCCACCCCACCGACCCCTTCCTGCCCATTTTGCAGAGCTGTGCCCCACTCCCCCCGTCGCCCCCCTCACCTTTCCGGGCACTGCTAGCCGCTGCCTTCCCCTCCGCTTTCGCCTTCTCAAAGGTTTTCTTCGCATCGGCGACTTTGAGCACTTTCTCCTCCTCCTCTTCCTCCTCCTCCTCGCTCTTCCTCCCCTGCTCCTTCAGGCCCCCTCCTGTTGGCTCCTTCCCCCCCGGCCGGGCCGCAGGGCCGCAGGGCTCCAGCAGCGCCTCGCTCAACGCTACGGTCTTGCTCATGCTCAGCGCCAGGCTCTCCTTACTGTGCGACCTGACCGGTGGGGCCGGAGGTGATTTTTTCTGGCTGTATGACTCCAGCATCTCCATATCCACGTCTGCTCCAAGCCATTCACTGCTCTCCGGCACCTGGGTGCTGTTCTGCCTTGTAAGCTTCCCAGCATCTCTCGCTGCACGGCTCTTTGTGAGCTGCCCATCCTCTCCGTTCTGGCACGGTGCAAAGCCCAACACCTGCATGAATCCGTCTCGGGGGCTGTGGGACAGCGGTGCCCCCGCCTCCTGCCTGCTCTGCAGGATGTAATCCATCAGCTCGAAGCTGTCTGATCTGGCGGGGACACGGGGTTTGCCACCCTCCGTGGGGCAGCCCGGCGCTTTGCTCGCCACCCGCAGCTCCACGCTGCTCTCCGAGTACGAGCGGATCAGTGGGGCTCCCCGCAGCACATCAATCCGATGCAGCCTGGGGCTCGCCGTCACCCCATTCCCTGAGCAGCCCTCCTGCGGTCCGAGCCCCTCATTCTCAGGCTCCCAGTCCTCCTCGGGGCCTTCTTCTGCCTCCTTCAGCAGCCGCCGATACTCGCTCTCCTCCAGCCTGTACACCACCGGCCTCACCGTGCGCCCACTGCCGGCCCACTGCTGTCCCACCTGCATCTCATACACCTTCGGAGGGCTTTCTCCTTCCATCCCCGCGGAGCTCATGGCGGGGCCGTGTGCCCGGATCGTGGCACCCAGGCCCTGCTGGCGAGGCTGCAGGCTGCACTCCTGGCGTGCTACTGCCGAACCTCCCCGGGACGTGGCGCAGTCTGTGCCTCGTGCCTGGCTTGTGTCATCCCGTAAATATCCGCAGGACTGCCAGGTGGAGGCTGCCATCCTCAGCGCCTCACTTCCACCAGTTCTCACTGCCTTCTCCTTGCTCAGTGCTGGCGTCGTGGGGGCTTCTCAGCCTCGTGGCCGGGGGCTGCCCGCTGGCATGGCACAGCTCCTAGCGCAGGGCCTGGGGTCACTCCCTGCGCAGTGCCCATCACCGCACCACGTGCTGCCCCATAGCGCTTTATGGGCAGCACTCCCTCCGCATCTTCCTCCAGGCTCTCTCCTCCTTTCCCCAGCAGTCACAGCTCCTCGCTCCCCTCTGCTCTCAGTGATTTGGGGTCAGGCCCAACGTCGGGGCAGGGTCACCCTTCAGCAGGAGCGCTGGGCTCACCCTGCAGCTGCCGCCCACCCGCTGCTGCTCGCTGGGATGCAGCAGTGCTGGCGCAGGGCCCCCAGGAGGGCCGGGCCGGCTGCAGCGAGCGCAGGGACGGATCAGTGCTAAGGGAGTTTCTGTGGCATCCCTAACAGCGGAGCGCAACGGCAGCCGTGCTCAGAAACAAGTTTCCCATAGGAGACTCCAAGGCATAACTTAGCAAAAATCCCTATGGATGTGCTGGGTGCTTCTCTAAACAGTGCTGTGAGCTCAAAGTTCTCCCCTTCGGATGTGACCACCGTTGCCAAGTGGGCTTCGGGAGCTTGGCCACGGGGGGAGCGGGTGCCTGGCACCGGGCTCCATCCCAGCACTTCCCCAGCGCTTTGCCTTTTATGGTGCAGTGCTGCCCTGGGGCGGGATCCCAGTGTGAGATGCAGAAAAACTCCCAAATTGGCCCAAAGGGCACTGAGCCGGTGCTGAGCTCCCATTCCTTACAGCCCTTCATAGGGATATGGCAGAGCATGGTCCCCCCGTCCCGTGCCAAAACCAATCTCGTTATTTTCTCTCTCCTACAGATAAGAGACCTCACCCTGAGCTTTGGGCTCACCTCCAGCCCATGGGAGATGCTCAATGGAGGTACTCCCCAGCTCTGCCTGCATGGCAGTGAGGGGCAAAAGGGGCTAAAAAGAGAATCTCAGTCCCCACAGAAGGACGCAATGGGGCAGAACACACTGAGAAGTCTGAGCCCTGAGAGCCGCCGGGTCCTCACATCACTGCAGATCTGACTTTGCCATAGCAACGTCCCAACAGGATGCAGCACCACAGCGGGGATGGCTCTGCCAAAAGTGATGCTCAATCAGAAGAGGAACAAACTCACCTCCACTCCCTTTGCACAACTTTGTGCGTGCAAAGTGCTGCCATGGAGATGCCACGAGCCCGGGGCTTCCTGCCTCCCACTGAGCTCTGCATGCACACATCAGCACCAGCACCTCACCCAACTTCCAGCCTGCAGCAAACGTGATGCAGAACCCCCCCCCCTCCCACAGCTCCCTTTTCTGGTGGGGGTTAAGGACTTATTGAGGCACTCAGCAAAGTACGCCAAAGCCGGAGAGCATCCCCAGCCCTGCGCTTTGCTTCCCTGCCAAGGTAAACACTGACATGTTCCTCCTGATGCAGCTCCCAGAGCGAGAACAGCAGCGGGCAGCACCCGGCTCCTCGCAGGCGCGCGGCACCGCTCTCTGTTTGCCTTTAAAGGCAAAAACGTGGTGGGTGCTGGGGAAGGGCTGCTCGCGTGGAGCAGGGAGGAGGTTTCCCTCTTGGGGGATGGGGGGGACCCCGGGGCAGCTCCTCGCACCCAACCCAGGAGCTCTGAAAAGAGAAGTACCCAAACACAGTGAGGATACAGCCCAGCCCATCCTTTCCCCACCTCCACAAAAAAGGCTGCAAAGCTTATTTGTAAAAGGAAAAAAAAAAAAAAGAAAAAAGAAAAAAAAGAAGTTTATTTTTTCTCACCAGAAGGACATACAATATACAGTACATTTGTACAAACAAAAGTAAAAAAAAAAAAAGTGCATTATGCATCCCCTACCGCCAACGCACAGTACAAAAGATACGGCTGATTTAAATATAAAACCAGACTTAAGAAATACAATGGAATCAAAAGAAGGTTGTTATGAGAGGGCTGCGATGCACTGGACGCAGCGCAGCGCCCACCCCTCGCTCTCCTCCCACGGCTGATGAGTCAACCCAATGGGGATCAGGTGGGAGAACGGGGCCCCATTTGGGGTTTTCCATTGGGATGGGGTTGGGTTTGGAGCACGGCAGGAGTTGGCTGAGCTCCCCCCGGGCAGCAATGAAATGGGGAAGGGGTGAGCGGGGCAGGAGGGAGGAAGTGGCAACAGTCTCACTGCCACCGGATACACCGAAAGCACCAAGAAATGAACAGCAAACAGCAGAGTTGAACAGCTCGGCGTAAATACACAGTATTTGTAAACTAGTCTTAAGGCACTCCATTGTAAAAGAACGATTACAATACGTGGAAAACAAAAGCAAACCATCTACCTTCTCATGCAACACATCCAAGTCTGTGAGCATCACAGATTTGGCTACAAACCCCCCCCGGGGATGGCACACCGCACCTCTACTGATGGCAGTGCCATTGGTGGCACCACCAAGCTCTTAGTGATGGCAGTGGGCATCAGCATCTGTATTAGCCCCGTGTTCTCCCAAGCCCCAAAGGAGGCAGAGCCCTGTGTGTGTCCTCCAGGGCTCCACATGCAGGAGCTCTGCTTCAAATGATGGTTAGTGGGAGAAATAGGAAAAGTGCCCTTAATGCATGGGGAATTTAAGACCCTTTAAAGAGGGACGTTTATTTACTGATTCCCAGTCCCTACAACTCCTCACACTGCTAATACAAAAAAGTACAGTCTTGAAAAAAGGTAATTCTGGGCATATAGGACAGCAAAGCACACGGCTCCCTTTCTCAAGCCATTGAGGTTTTGATGAACGTGGGCTGAGAATGACGGTTCACAGTCCTGCTTTTCCCTCACCTCAATGAGAGGATCGTTAAGAATGGCTTTGATAGGACTCTACAGGGATTTTAAAGGTTTGGGGCTCACTCTCGGCCTGGGAGTTCCATGAGCATCTGTTTGCCATCTCTGCCCTGTGAGCTCCGGTCTGACCCCAGCCTGCTCCACACTGCAAAGGGAACGCAGGCAGCCAGGCTGCCAGGAGCTGTCCTTCCCTGTCAGGTAGGGGATGGCTTCATTGTCCCGTGTGCCACCAGCAGCCCAACAAAGGGTCCCCACGACACCAACACAGCATCACACATTGAGACTCACTACGGTGCACGGCCACTCACTGGTTGGTCATCATCAGTGGGACATCACAAACCACGACAACAGCAAGAACACCCGAAGGGCACAGCACCTCTCCACCTGAGCACGAAGAACCTTCCATAGCAACACAACCTGGATGCACTTCAGGTCACCAACAGGACACGACGACGATTCACGTGGTCATGCAGCAAAGGACAACGCCAACGGATCACAGTCGGTACGAACACAGCTTCACACTCCTTCACTTGACGTTACAGCAAGAGCACGTAGTGCAGGACAGCCCAGCACTGCTCCTCCAGGAGATCACAGCTAACAGCAAGGGAACACCTTCAGATAACAGTCAGTATGGTGGGAAAAGCCTTTAAAAACCCAAGCAAACCACAATTAAAAGTCGGCAGGAACAGAGGTAGTGTTCGTGTCACTGCTTTAAAGGCTTCCCCACAATTGCTTGTTTTAGCAGGAGACATCTCAGTTAAAAAAAAAAAAGTCAGAATAATTGTTTTGCTGAGACTCTCAATTCAGCATTTTATATATAGATAGATAGATAAATAGATGGAAGTATCTATCCATATACAAACACACACAAACACATTATTATACTTGGCAAACAGTATGAGAAACAGCATCCTGCAGGACAACAGGCGATTCACACACACGGTCCTCTTCTAAGCCATGCAAAACATTTTATTTTCCCTTGTGCCATCCGTGACCCATTACTTTTCTTTTTCTCCCCACTTAAGAGTACAAGGAGAGGAAGAAGAGGTGGCATCAGATGATGGTGCAAGTCAGATGATTGGTGCAATGAATAAATGCCTTAGAAAAATAACAATAATAGAGAAAAAAAAAACAACAACAAATATCCAGCCCCCCATTCCCCCTACAGAAGGCATCAACTTTTGCCAAGCCAAAGCGGAGTCTTCATGTTCCCAAGCGCTGGCTTGGCTGACATCTTGGAGCCAACATCTGCGCTCCTTGGGGCAGAGGGTGGCTCACAGAGCCCGGAAGACTCGCTGGAAACAGCCTCCTTGGAGCCCGTGATGGTCGACACGTCCATGTCGCTGGACAGGTCCTCGGAAGACAGGTTAAGACACCCCAGCTTGGCAAGAGAATTGGACCTCTTCAATGGGGAAGAGACAGTCAAGCCGGCCAGCCGCAGCCGGGTCTCGATCTCCTGAGTCCGCTGCTTCACCAGGCCAGGCTTGCCACGCACGCTGTGGATGCTGTCACTGCTGGAGCTGCGTGTCAGGTTGGAGCTGCGGGAGGATGAGGGGGTGTAGCAGATGGTCTTCAGGAAGTCCTTGGTGAAGCTGCTGGTGTGCTCCAGCCTGCACGCCATGGGGGTGGAGGTTTTCTGAGAGGTCCCCTCCAGCACGCGTTTGACCTCCAGCTTCTCCAGGTCGCTTTCAGCATCTCCGGGTACAGGTGGTGAAGGCCTCAGGAGGGGCACGAGGCCGGGATGCGGAACCAGCTCCTCACCTTCCTCTGCAATGCTGGGCTCTGCCCTGCCCAGGGCACCCTCCCGGAGCAGCACTGATGTGTCTGAGGGCAGGCTCCGCAGCCGCTCCAGCTCTTTGGTGTGCTTCCTGACCAAGCCTGCCTTCTGCAACTGAATAAGGGACTCCTGATGCTGCATTAAGTAACTGTTAGCACTTGGCTTTTCCAAGTCTTTACTGAACAACATGTACTTCAGGTCCTTGGTAGGTTTGCTATCTTTTCTGGCCGGGGACTCTTCTTTCCCCATTTCTGCACCAAGGAGGCTCTTGTCACAGTGTGAGTTTCTCCTGGGCTGCAGCGTTCTGACAGGGATTTCTGGTGCGTCTTTTCCTTTCTCTGAAAAGCCACACTGATGAGCAACCATTGATTTGCAAGTACCAGCTTCCAAAACACCGCCTCCTGCTGACAGGGGAAGCAGTGCCTCAGTATTTCTAGTTCCAATTCCCTCCTCCATGCGTGCCCTGCTGGGCAGGTGCTCCCCCAAGGGAGGGAGGTGGGAGAGGAGGGCTGGCTGCGTGCAGATGGTGGAGCTGCGGTGTGCAGAGCTGGGGTTCAGCTTCTCACACTGCTCCCCAAAGGAGTCCGGAGCCAGGCTGCCCGAGGAGTACATGCAGTCGGTGCAGGACTGGTAGGAAGGCTTGACTTTACTGAGGATCCCAAACACAGCGTCATGCTGCAAGAAAGAAAATAAAGACAAATCAATAAGCACAGAACAGCGAGAGGCAAAGATCAGGAGATCTACACAGCAGTGAAAGGCAGCCCACTGCCCTGTCTCTTCACGCCCCACAGCAGGAACAATAACTCCCAGTGGAAGGACACCTACCGTCTCAAGTGATAGTCATGCAAGCAAGTTGCCCAGAGCAGTTTATAGAGTGCTCACGTGTGTGCTCTCTCTGTCTGGCATCTATATCCATAGCTCGGGCAAGCAAAGCCATGTTCAGAAGCACTTTGAAAAGGAAGCAGCTCATCACGGAATGGAAGGCTTTATCCAAGTCAAATGAAACTGTGCTATGAAGATGAGTAGTTCCGCTTGCAGGAGTCAGCCATGCTAATCACCTACACACCAGATCCATACGCACCTCAAAATCCTCCGGGCAACTCCTTTTGCTGTTGTTGTTATTCAAGTTCTCCCTATTAAGCCTGCTCTCCTCCTTGTGCATGGACAACCGCCGCTTCCACTTCTCCATTGGGTTTTCCTCCCTGATACCGTCCTCCCCCGGTTCCCCGGCGCTCAGCACCATCCTCGCCTTCCGAGGGCTGAAGTCCCGTTTCTTCTTCACCTCCTTCTCACAGAAGCTGCTCAGCTCTGCCAGTGGCTCTGCTGGCTCCAGGCCTTTGGCCATCTCTGGAGGCACAGCTGGAGGCTGCCTCGCCAGCGAGGCCGCACGCTCTGTGAGCACATCCCGCTCCAGCTCCTCCACGTGGCAAAAGCTCCCCCTGTCCCCAGGCACTTTGTTCTCCAGCAGTGTGTCCGAAAGGCGGCGGAAACAGTAATTGAAGCCAATGGGCAGCTCCGTGCCAGCTCGGTTGTCCAGGTATGCTGACTGCGATGGGGTGTCCAGGTCAGCCAGCCGGTTTTCGAGGTCGATGTCCAAGCTCTCAAGTATGAAGTCACCTGATCCTGCAGTGCCATCTGTGCTCTGGGGGAGGTTGCTCTCTGCCTGCTGCTTCCACAGCTTGTTGTGGCGTTGCTTGCTGCAGGAAGGACAGAGATACAAGTGAGCACAGTGGAGCAGCTGCTGATGGCTGCGGCACAAGCTGAAAGCACTCAGCTCCAGGAGCATCCCTCCCTCTCTATGCACAGAGCAGATTCACAACCCAGAACAGACTGATTGGCAGGTCCAGCCCCACGCTCCACCTGGGCAAAGCCATCCTGAGCATCAGAGGAGTTTGCCCACTGCATCTCCTCCAGCATCTCTTCGGCCCGACAGACTCCCAGCAGGGCCCTGCACTGCAAACATGACGGGAACAGAGACTTCTGCTAGTGTAAAATGCTCTGAACCAACATCTCTGCACGTTTCATGGCACAGCTTCTGCTAAACCAGAGTGGAAAATTTTCCTTCTCTACCTCAGCTAGAGCAGAGGCCAAGTGGAGTGTGGAGCATGCAGAAACCCTTATTAGATACTACAGCCTTTGCAACAGCAAAGCCTCATGATTGGCATGGTCACCCAGAACTGCAAATGATTTGCCTCCAACTCTGCCCAAGCTCAGTTCTGCCTCATAAAACAAGAACAATGTTTTGCTGAACAGCCTTGGCTGCTGAGAAACACCAGCACGCTTTTCAAGCACAGAGAAACCCTCAATGAATTACACCAGAGCTGAAGACAGCTAATTTCCATCTGGGGTGGGCTGGCAGAGAAAAGGTTCAGGAAAGTGCAGTTAGCCCAGGCTCCTGCTTCTGCCCTTCCTAAGAGCTCCTCTGCATGGTGGTGTGGCCTTTAGATTGCAGCACCACACACGCTGTCACTGTCTTTGTCTTGCTCATTGGTAGAAGGGTTGATTGCCTGAACAGAAATCCACAGAACTCAGTATTTTGTGATATACTGAAACTCTAAAGGTGTTGCCTAAAATGAGGTCCTTTGATTTCCTGCAGATGGCCTTTCCTTTCATTCTGTCACCTTACCTTGCATCTAAAATGCCTTCATACTCCAGAAGCTGTCTCATGAAGCCTGCATTTGGCCTTGCAATGCTGCGTTTCTGCTTCACATAATTATAGGCCTTTTCCAGTGACCAGCCAAACTCCTTCATTGCATAAGCTATCACAGTGGACGCAGACCGGCTCACGCCCATTTTGCAGTGCACCAGGCACTTGGAGTGATTCTTCCTGCAGAAAGATAAAGAAAACACCTCTGTAATCTCTCTGCTTATCATACGCGTTGTTAACATTTTAAATGGTGGAGGGGCAGTATGTTGTCCTGCTGACCACTCTGACATCACAGCTCTGTAGGTCATGAATGTTTTAGACTAAGATGCACACGAGAAGAATCCTTCTCCAGGAAAGTCAGGAGGTGGGATGGGCGGTCTCAGCCATGCTGTCACTTCAGAGGCCACCATGAAGCCTCCTGCCCACTTGCCCAATGCTTTGGGCACAGGGATAAGCAGGAACAACCTGCGTGTGACAGCCAGCAGGGTGTGATGGGCTCTGTGACCATCTCTTGGGCTCATCCAACAAGGACACATGTTGGAATATTTCCAGAACATGTCAAGTAGAGGAAATGTCCTCGTTTCCTTTTAGAAGCAAAACAAAATAATAGTAATTAAAAAAACCCATAGGTTAGAAATGGGTTAAAACCAGCACAGGAAGACACAAAGTACACGGAAGCTCCAGGGACACAGAACTCCTGGCAGAAGATGTAACACAAAGCCCAGCTGCCACCTCCAGCTGCAGAGCTGGCTGGAGCACACGGGGCAGTGTTACCTCCCCCAGGCCTCAGGCAGCTTCTGCTGTGGCTTGGATTGGATGCACTCTCACATCAAGCCACGTCCCCCAGCCCACTTACTTAGCCTTGTTTATGAAATGATATGCCTCGTTCCAGTGAGCCAGGAGGTCAGTCGTCTCCTCGTCATACACCCGGATGTTGTGATAGGCAAACAAGCCAGGGAAAAAGTTATCTATTTCCCTGGTCACGTTCAAAATGTAGTCAATGCTGTGGAGAATGAAAAGGAAAATAGAGTTGAATGGCCACGGTCATGAAAAGGAAACTGATGCACATTGTGAATCTCCTGATTCCTGCCAAACTCTATTGCAGGGTTTACAATGTACCCAGGGAGAATGAAGGCCCGTATCGATTTACTACTTCATATCATTCAGATCAATCAAAGCTGCAGGATATTTGTTTCAGAGTTTGCCCCACTTTGACTTCTAGGCACCACATGTCGAGATGCCCTCACCACAGATCAGAAGCATTGACATGCTGGTTGATCCACTCGCTCAGAGATGTTCAGACATCTGTTCCCAAGGAGTCCAAATTAAACATTTTTAGTCATGCTGTTGAGCAATAATTTTCAGTTTCTCACATCAGAGGTGGTGTATGCCTTGGGAAAACAGCTAATACTATATGTACAATTCTCACTCGTCCAAAAAGCCTGAAAATAAATCAAGCCAAGAAGTGGCGTGGTGATGACAGTGTGGTGAAAGACAGCCCTGCAGCTGCCTGTCTGGGCAGGTGAGGTGGGGATTGCTCATCCACAGGAAGTTCTGCTCCATTTAGATGGAGTTTTTCCTCAACACTGCACTGTAACATTTGCTCTTCTGCAGCCTGCAGGAATTTACACCTGACACAACAGCATATATGTCTGCTTCATACTTGGCTGCTACACACGGGGAGGGTGGTTCAGATATCTTGAAGTTTTGTTATTCCCACTTCATCTGCGATGGAAACGAGGTAGGAAAGCTTTCCTGACCAAAGTCCTGATGATCAGTTACCCACACTGCTGGGAACTCATCCCTACCATCTACAAATGCCACATGGCACCTGAAGAGAACTCAGGGTAAAAGTCAAATGACTCAGAACCTGGAAGGTACAGTACTCACCCCGAGCCCTGCAGCTCCTCCAGGTTAGAGGCGTTCCACTCTGACCCCTGCAACAGTCACATAGATAAGAACATCTTTCAAAGGAGCTTCCCCATTTCTAAGATTCTGAACTGCCCCAGTCTCAGCTCTGCTCCTCAGCTGCCAACTGAAATGTTGCCAATGGTTTCTGAAGGACACAATGAGTACCACCAGCTTCAGAGTGTTGTGAAGAACCACAGGATGCTGCCTGAATCATTTCTAGCAGCCAGACCAGGCTTGTCCTAACAGCCTCAAATGCAGACACAAGGAACGTTCACAGTCCCTCTGAAATCAGAATAACCGTGGACAAAAAGGCATGGGGTCTGTGCAGGAAGAAATCCTGTAAGATGCACGAGGCAGGGGTAAGTTCAATCCCAAATCACCATGCCCTGGTCAATCTGGGTTTCTAACCACAGAGATAAATAATGCAGGGAAAGAAAAATAATTACATGTGACATAACTGTGATCACAAGTGTGTATATGAGAAGTGTGAGGCAAATCCTAGAAGTTCTGGAGGTGGTTACACTGGATCTCACTGGATCCACAAAACAGAAAGCTAAATAGGGTTTAAAAAGCAGGTTTTGCCCTCAGACATCAACAGTCCCTCTGATTCTCTCCAGGAAAAGAAAACCTAAAAGTGACCCCTGCATAACAGGCACAAATGTGTTCATCTCAAGCAAGCCTTTGTTTCAGATGGCAGCGCCTGGTTTTGCTTGGAGTTCCATCTAGTGGCAAAACATTACATAGAACACACATCTATCTTTGCTTCTGCATAAAGTTGAAGGCACAGCACCTTCAGCCTTGCTCTTCATACAGATTTGGCCATGCACACAGAACTTGATACCAAATGCAGATCCCTCACAGCACAGTGACCCATCAGGTAGCTCCCACTGAGCCTTCAGCTCTGTTCCAAACAGGGCAACTCACCAGATACAAGTGATCAAAAATCAGAGAGGGTTTGTCCATCTGACCCAGGATAAGCAGCATTTCATTGTCTATGAATTCCTTGAATTCTTTCAAGTTGCAATTCATGTGTTTTTCCAGCTCATTCCGGATCTGCAGAGCAGAAAACAAAGGATGCCACCTAGAATCATCTCTGTTCAATAGAAACATTTATTGGCACTCTTTCACAAAACACTTTTTATGTACTTCACTAAAGACAGCAGGAGGGATTTGGCCTTTTGGAGACAAAAAATCTCACTACGTGGCATCTTAGGCCCCCTTATTTGAGATCTGTGAAGAAGGCTTCAGATAACATCCAAGTAAAACACACATATATTGTGCACATCCTTCCAAAAAATAACTTGAGATGAACAAGACCCAGGAGAGCAACTAACAAACATGAAACTCAAAACCCAAACCTACATACAACTATTACCATTTGCTCTGAGTACATCTGCACTGTGTCCCTGTGGGACAGATCCAAACTAGTTTTAGCCTTGACTTGTGACTCTTCATCCATAGACACACCAGCAAGGTCTCGCCTATAAGTCTCCCTGACATTGTTCAGGAACAAAGAAAACAAAATCTTAAAGTGAAGCCAACAAGGAGAAAGGAAAACACTGCTTCTTAGCACGCAATTTGCTCCATGTCCATGAACAAGTGAAGACCAGGATGCTCCTCTAAAGCAGCCACACACACTCACAGCTGGGAGGACACAAAGCCACTAACTGCATCTTTTGAGAGAGCTATCTTAGCTTATATAGCTATGAGGAATAAGTGGCTTCAAATTCATTGCTTGGACATGCCCACAAGTGCTGCAAGCTGTAATGAATTATCACCTCCGATGCCACTCTGGCTTGTTACTAAGGTCTTGAAAAACGTGCTCTAATGTTGGTACTACTCTGTTTTACAACTACAGAAACGGAGGTGTAGCAAAGCCAAAGAGCAGAACCTCTCAAATACACTCAAATAGCCAACAGCACCTCATCATACAATGCCTCTTTGCCAGTATAACGTTCTCTGGAAAAGGAGTCTAGCAGGAAGAATAAAGGAGCAGGAGTTTTTCTATTTACCTCCTTCGAAGTCACATTTTCCAGGTCTTTGCTCATCATGATGCTCCGGAGTTTGGCTTTAATGAGGCGTTCCGTTCGTTCCCTTTCAGTTGGTCTGAAAAGGAAAAGGGAGAGGATGTCTCCAAACCAGCAGTAAACACTCCTGAGACAATGCAACTTGGACAGCACAGAGGCTGGTGGGAAGGACTTTCATTGAAAGCATCTTGACCAGGAAAATGGAAGAAAAACATTTGAAGGCATTGAAGTAGAGAAAGGAAATCAACTGCCAGAGGAACAAAAGGAACAAAAGGGGATTTCTCTTGTGAACCAAGTCAACTTTTCATAATAAAACTGAGAACTGACTTGTCAACAAACAGAGCTGGAGAGTCAGGGCGGGTGGACTCCAGGTCCTGCATGGCATTCCACTCATTGATGCAGCTCTGGTCAGAGCTGATGCAGCTTTCATAGTACGTGGCCCAGACCAAGGCCATCCCACCTGGGAAGTAGTTGTACCTTCTTGCAACCTCACAGGCCTTATGGAGTATTTGTAGAGCAGACCTGCAAGATTGGGAACAAAAGTGTGCAGGTATAAGCACACATCAATCAGGAATAAGAGATTTTCATAGAAGACTTTCAGCACTGTGTTGCAGTTGGCTTTTTGAGAGCTGCAGCTCTGCTGTATCAGAGTTCACAGGGGTATCCTGGAGGCTTTCTCAAGACGGAGGCTCAGATTTTCTCCTCATCAACTGGCAAGCACGAAGCACAGCCACTCTGGGACCTAATCATTAGCTAACTTGTAAAGCCAGACCAAAGAAAAATAAAGAACATGGACAATTTTCAAACCACCTTCAGCAAGGAGTCAAATACATATTTACAGCATTCTTGGCCCCTGACACGCTCCAGGGACAGGGCCCAGATTGGGTCATTTGTTTTTGTAAATCTTAGCATTACTTTTTCTTTCCTCCCTTCCCTCCTCCATTTTTCCTTTTTTTTTTCTCTCTCTTTTAAGGCTCTGCTCTGAAGATGTCAACGTAGTGAACATATTAACCACATCTAAGGCTGCCAACAGGAGAGGCTGAGTTCAAAAAATGACAGGAACAAGTTTTGTTTGTTTCTGTACCAAACCATCCCTAACACATCACCAGTCTCTACACCTTTATCTTGTCCCTGCCAGCTATCACAAGCACAGGAGTTTCCTGAGGCTCCACGGAGAACCCAACGAGAGGCATTTGCCCTGTGTGGGGCAGAATAAAGCCTCTTCAAGAAGGCATTTGCTGGCACAGCTGTTGCTGATTCAACAGTCTCTGCTTCAGCGTTTTGGAATCCCTACACATGGGAGGGGTGACAGGAGCTGAAAGGTGAGCATGATTGCGGAGTGGCACGGAAAGTTTCCATGCAGAAGCAGCCCCAGCCTGGCCCCAGGAATGGGGCAGAGTTGGAAATGCCATCAGATTGGCAGTGGGTCACAAGACTCCCTCATACTAGGGAGGTTATGCGTGGAGAGGAAAGACTGGGTTTGCAGCCTGATGAATTCATGTTGGGCTTTCATGTCTATACATCTCATTAGTGCCATTTCACACTGCCCTCATGTCACAGAGCACACAGCTGCAGCAGAAGATGCTGGTTTTGGATCAGTGCTCCCAGAGCTCCGTTATAGCACTGCTACCAGCTGACACAGGGAAGCGGCATCTCTGCTGCAGCTTGCTAAATATCAGTTATGGAAAACGCTAAAATGCAGTTTGTTTGTTGTTAATTCATTCATGGAAATTACAGCCTCTTTCTCAATAAAGCTAATTAGCACACATACCACATGGCTTGAACCGACACTGGCTTGAAGATGTGCATTCTCCCAGCAGTGCTCACACTGAAGCCACTAAGAGAGAGGGGAAAAAACAGTCACAAACTGCTCTTCTCTGCACCTCAGGCTGCTGCGAGGCAGCTCTAGGGGCAGCCACAATCAAAAGGAATAAGGGATGAGGATTTCCATCACCAATTTTCCATTATCCTCCCAAACAAAAGCAATGAGTGGACACCTGCCATACAGTGCCAGGAATGGGAGCTCCACCCCTGGAGCAGGATTTTGGAAAACATTTACTGGATATGACAGGTTTCACTGAGTGTTCTGACAGCAGCAAGACAAAAACTCAGTGTCTATATCAAAGGACTGCAGCCATGAATCTGAAACTGGGACTTCATTTGTGTGGTGACAGAGTCTCTATCCCACAACAGCCCCCAGAAGGGAAGGCCATTCACATCTACCCTTTCAATGGGGTTTCTTACCCATCACCATCAAGATGGATCTTAGTATCGCTCCACAGACGAAGAACCATTCCTATAGTGCAGCTTTTACTGGAAGAGAAACGTTAAGGATGTTAAATATAGGCCACAATGCAGTCATGCCAATATCCTCAATTATTAATAGTCTTTAATTTTTAAAGTCCTCCAGCCTTGCTTTAGTAATTCCTCATAGTATCTTCAACTATTTAATGCGTAGCACATAAGGAGATGGGCAACTAAAGTGTAAAGGTCTTCCCTGACACCAGCTGGAGAACCAACAGCACAGAATCAACAGTCAGAACCACCATAGCTGCAAGAATGCACGGCAGTATTTGCCTTATCACCTCTCCTCCTCTCTCACCCTCATAAGCTCAGTGCAGGGAAGATCCCTGATGGGACAGAAGAGCAGGATATCATCTCTGCATGCAGAGATTCAGCTTTCAGCAAGTGCAGGTAGGTGCTTTCCTTTCTGCCCTTTGCAGAGGACCCCGGGGGCCTTTCAAAGGTTTGTGTGCTCAGTTCTCACTTCATCACTTGGCTGATAAAGAAAAAAAGCATTTTATGGGTGTACCTAACCCAGAAGAACACTTCCATTTCAAAGATGCAATTTGGCAAGAAAACTGTACTATAATGGGGGGGCAGCAACTTTCAACCACTAAATAATTCAGTTGCTGAGATATTAAAGTTTTAAAGGAAATCAGGATGCGTGCAACAACCAGGAGCAAAGAACTCAGGTTTGTTTTATTATTACTTTTTATTCTACTATTTTTAAAGCCTCCAGCCATTTTCTGCAGTGAATCAAAAGCTCTGACAAAGGCCAGTTTGAACACACATGTAGACAATGTACACTCTAGAGCTCTGCAAGAAAAAAGAAGTTACTTATTAAACACATGTACAAGGAATAAAGCCCGGAAAAGGCTGACCAGCCCAGCTGTCAGCAGTCAGCACACTCACAGCTGAGAAGTGCCATTTCAGTCCCAACATGGAGCCTTGGAGTCCCTCAATGAGTCATTAATGCCAACAGACGTCTTTCTGCACGACACTTTTCCTTAATTAACAAATCTCTCAGTTTTCAGAGGCAACTGAATGAACCAGCAGCCAACCTTGCAGTTAGGATGGACGTGCCATTACTTTTCCATCTCTCCTCTTGTCTCACACCAATCACCATCAGGAGCAAATTATTGGAAGGTCACCTTGGATTTGGAGAGGACAAGGCCAACGCTGCCTGCTGTTGCACACCAAATGTGCTACAAGGGAATGTAACGTTGGAATTTCCTCCCTAACACCAACAGCAGTAATTAAGAGCACACACAGAAGCAGCACCAAAGCCAAGTCAATAGTCTCCTTAGGAAAGCACTGCTAGGAGTTCACCAGCAGGACTCACGGCAGTACAAAAGCTCTCCCTTCCCACTTCAATCCACAGAGGTTTTCCAGACAAAAAGACAAAGCCCGTATCAGCTCAGCACGGCAGCTCAATCTACCATGGAACAGAAACAAGTCTGGAAGCTCTGCCTTCTAACCCCACCTCTGCCAAAGCAGCCTCACCTCTTCCAGCCAAGAGCTGTTCTTGGTTTCCTCACCTATAAGTGGAATTATGTGAGAAGGTCTGTAGCAACGTTTTATTTTCATTTCAAAACGTTCTGTGCCCTTATCAGTTAGACAAAAGGAACAGCTCATTACTAACACATTTGTTTGTTGGTTTTGGAGGTACTTTTGCACTATTGTTGTTGATGCTGTTTGGCAACTAACCTACCTGAAACAGCTCCATTGCATCATGCCACGAACAGACTTGAAGTCTGATGGAGCAAATAAGTTCCAGCTTAGGAAACGTTTCCATAGAAGCATTTTGTAGTGAGGAGATAGCAAGCTACCACAGATGAGGTAGATACCACAGCCCTCCAGATGGATTACAAGTGAATGCTTTGCCCACAGCTGCACAGAGAGCCCAGAGATTCGGAGGAGACTGAAAGTTCTCTGGAACAAAAAGCGCTCTCACAACGGTCAGAAGAATTAACAACTATGTCTCTTCTCTTCCTAGAGTACATGAAAATTAACTGCTTGGGGATAGTTGTTGACAAGCTTTCCAGAGAACCCAGCCTGTCTGATTTCCAAGCCTAGCTTTGCCCTAGACATACCTCTCCTTGCTGGAAAAATCCACACCCAGCAAAATATTCTCTTCCGTGTCCTGCCTCCCGTTGCTGTACACAACCACCATGTACCGGACTCTGTCTGTCCATACACTTTCCAAACGGACAGCCTAGAAAAAAAAGAAGACATCAAGCTCTGCAAAACAGCTTTTGGATAATCCGCACTTCCATTGCTGACTAATATTTTACAGGTGTAATTGTGCCTCAAAGCTTTATTTAGCTGCAGTATGAAAGACACTGGGAGAGGTAGTCCCTCTTCCACGCAAGGCCAGTTGCCAGTTTGACTTGGAATCGGGAGAAGATTAGAAATAAGAGCAGCCTAGACAACCTATCCCACATTGCAGAAGCATTACCAAATACAATCTGAAGATCTCCTCTGAAGATATTCAACTCAAAAGCAGGTAGAAGCACTCACTGTGCACTAAGCTGGAGAAGCTCAGAGGGTTCTTCCACACTGACAAACTGTCACTGAAACATTCTACTTAGCCATTCTAGAGGGGATAATTAACATAGACCCAACTCATAACCTGGATGTAAGGATCAGCCCCAAAGTTGCATACAGGGAAATGTGGTGTGGCTGGCAACAAAGTGCAGCAGACTGAAGCTAACCATGGATTTGCCAATGCTTTCTGTGACCCTGTAGAGATCTGGTTCAAACACCTCCAACAGAAAGAAGGGCAGGAAAATGCACCTGTTCTTACCAGTTTGATTCTATCCTCACAGCGAAGGAGGTTGATCATCACCTGGAGGTGCTGGGGCAAATCACCTGCAGTGAGGGCAGAGAAATCATCAGAACAGGTCATCTGAACATAAGCAGCTTCTGAGGAAGGGCTGCAGGAGTGGCTCTATTTAGGTGATGCATCCCTCCTGCATCAAATAAAGGTCTGCTCATGCAACTACTCCAAAGTGATGGGTGTATTTCTGCTTGGTGAAAGCAAGCAAAAAGAACAAAGAATCTACAAGAAAATAAAACCAAGATCCCATCTAATAACTTGGAAACACACTCATAACTTTCCATAAAAGATAAAATTCCTTCCGTAGGATGTTTGCTGGGTATATGAAATTGCTGACAATTGAAGAAACCCAAAGCCATGCTTGGCATTCAAACAGCCTCTTTGTGCTTGGAGTGTTTACTAAGCAGCAGGCACACAGTACCACACTGTGCCTTTCCCACATGCTTCTGCACTCAAAATGCCCTGATGAGCTTATTGCTTCTTGCCCCTTAACCACTTATTACAAAACCATCAATGACAGAAGGCATAAAAATACAGGATGAGTGGGATCCAACTTCCTTAAAACCGTCGGCTTATCAGTCCTTACAGACATTCACCACACAGCCCTCCTCCCACCATTTTGGAACACTGAAGTGTGCCTGGAGGAAGGACAAGCTGTTCTCAGACCATGAGAAATGCCTGCAGGCCAGATTTATATTGGTTAACTGAAAAGGGGATTTCCTGCAACCAGAAAAGGGGGTGTAAGGAGCTGAGGAAAGGGGTGTTTGTCCAGAGACTCAAATCCCACTGCAAGTGTTCCTCACTTTTGAGAAGTAGCACTGAACAAAACCAGTAACAGGTGGTTTAAAAATAATAATAATGAAAAGAAAGATGCTGTCATATGAAGTCCCAAGTTTCAGACTGTGGGAGGCTGGGAGAGCAGTTAGGAGAAACGTCTCTGACACACTGAATCAGGAGCTCAGTAACCACAGAAGGGGTACTGGAGCCACATGACTCAACCCATTGCATTTTCCTCCCCACAGGCCAAAGGAGAAGGCAAAGATCAAACCACTGAAGCAGAAACAAGCGACATTTCTTCATTGCAGGCTGCAGAAGACAGAGATACACATTCAGCATAGACTCTCTGGCTCAGAGGGCTTTCCTGGCTACAGAATGCCAGTGTCTGCAGAGAATAAATTCCTGCTCCAGATACACTTCCAAGAGGGTGACAAAAGTTTAAGCAAAGACATGGTCACCATAAGCTCCCATTCAAATCAAGTGGACTGAAAACCTGGTTTTCCTCAGCAGGTTGTACAAAATCCACTGTGACAGTCAGAGGAGCCAACCACTGCCACATCTGCTATTGGGCTGTCAGCGTGGAGGAGAGGAGTGGGGAAGAAAGAGGGAACGGAGCATCAGGCTGTGCTTTAATCCATACCTGCATGTTTGTGAGGATGCTGGAGACCTCGCTGGCCCTGGGAGCTGTTCCCTTGTTGCAAGAAGAGGGCTGCTCCTTTCACCATGAAAAAGCTCTCACTTAGGCTGGAAAACAAAGGACACAGGAAGTCAGCTCAAAGGAAACAGCAGCAAAACGTGTGCTCCGGTCCGTGTGCCTGGGGAAGGAAGGGCTTCTCCTCATTAAAACACAGCAGGATTCGCCACAAGAAGCTGCTCCCAAAGGTTGATTCTGCCACTTGCAAGGCATGGCTCCAGGATTATTCATGAAGAACCGTGTCATTTTCCATCAACATTTTATTGTTTGGCCATAGCAGGAGATGCTTGCCTGAGCTGTCATGGACTGAAAATGACTTTATCACTTGATTATCAAATTCTGTAACTTAAAAACAGTAGAGGGTAAGAATTCCTACAGGCTTAGACCTGTAAATGACTTCGGATCAGGACTTGAGTCAATCAGTCCCTATTAATTTCAGTTCTTGAGATTTCTTTGGAACGCAGAAACAAGAACACACAGCTATAAATCATAGATTTACGGGGCAGGGAGGGAAGGTGAAACCTGCATATCACAGCAGAACGAACTGAAACTTCAGGGCAAAAAGCCACAGACACAGCAGCAAAGGCTCTGCTCTGCTGAGATACAACTGACCTGGGAAACAGTGCTGATAAGAAGGGAGGTCACAGCGTATGCACACACAAAGCTGCATTCCCAGATCAAATGAAATATGGCTAAAGAGAAGGCCAATCCAAACGAGCAGTTAGAGCAAGGAGCAGCACAAGCCTAATTACACAGACCTGCAAGCATTTCAGAAACAGACGTGGACATAAGTGGTAAAGTTGGTGTTTCCCACAGGGCTGGAAATGAACATCTCCTGAGTTACGTTTTAGTTGCCACAGTAACTGCTTACCTTGCACTTCCTATCCCACTCCAAACATCAGGCAGGGAGCATCACAAGAGACACTCCTTGCTACAGAGCCCAACTTTCTGCCGTCCCACGCTTCCCAACATAGACAGTTGTTCATTACTGGCTGCTATCAACTAAACATAAAAGCTCCACTATGAGACCGTGCTGCACTGGAGTTACTAATGCTACAGAAAATGATCCCACAGGAGCTGCTGCTCCCAGTGCTCATCTGTTCTGTGCTCTGTCCCTGGGGACTGCTTCTGGCTAGCAGTGAGCACCAGCAGTGTGGTAAAGAGCCATCAATTCAAGCCTTCCCAGCTCCTGCTCCAAGTCAGGTCTTCCATCTCCCAAGGACAGAGCCAAAGTTTGCATTCAGCTGCCTGAATTTACAGCTTTCCTCAAGTCTCAAAGCTCCCAGAAAAGCTGGAACAGGTTTCAATTCAAGACTTCAGTCCCTTCTAAAAAGCAACCTCAAATCACAGCACAAGCTCCAGGCTCCCTCAGCCCTATCTCAGACCAACAAGCTGTCGGCAGGGCAATTGCACCGTGATGAGAACAAAGCTTTCCCCGCTTCAGCTCCCGCAGCACTCACCCCTGGCTCACCGGGAGCTGTCAGCGATGGCCCCGCAGCCCTCACCACCAGCACCCACTGACAGCAAGAATCCCTGCAGGCGGGCACTTGGTCCATCCCATAAGCAAGGCAGGAAGAGCCCTGTTTCCTCCTCACTCCAGATCTAACAGGAAAGCGTTAAAAAAAAGGACAGAAGTGACAACAAAGCTGCGACACCAACACAATGTATAGGATGTTCACTAGATTGCAGCCTCGTGCATACCCAGCTGGTTTATCAGCAAGAGGAAAGGAATGGTTAGATAACACGCAGCTCCTAATGCTCTCATTCACTGCAGGCAGGAAACCTTCACAATAAGGCAGAACATTCCCAGTCGGAGAGCTGTGCTGGGGGAGCAGAAGTGCCTGCAGGCAGAGGTAGACCCGCACAGTGCAACTTTTTCCACTGGGTATTTATCTGCATGGCAGCGAACTGAAAAGCAAAACTGAAATCTTGCTGTCAGTCACTTCTTCTGTTCTGGCTTCAGGTGTTCTAGTTTAAATGCTTGTGTCTCCATCTGCACAAAGCACGGCGCTGAGTAAGTCAGCTCGTGCTCCCCAGCGCTGCGATTTCCCCCCCAGCTGCTGTTGGATGCCACCGGCGCAGTGCTGCACAACAGCCACCGTGAGCTCTCCTGGAACACTGCACCAAAACGGTGAGGTTACCCAACGCTGACCCTTCGCTCTGCTCCAGGAACACTTCACCCTCAGCCACTCCATACAAATCTAACAAAATAAAAGTGAGAAAAAGGCATGGCGCGGTATCCCAACCCAGCGTTCCAACACTTTGAAACCCTGCAGTCCCAGTAAACATCCAATTTCCAGCTTTTTTAAAACAATCTCCCAAAGAACCAGAAAAAAAATAACACCCCATCATCACAGAGCCCCCCCATCTCTCTCCCCAGCAGCAGTGCTAAATGCCTTAGCAAGCAGCGTTTGTTAGCGGCATAAATACGAGTGGTTTATACATACTAATTTGGACTGGTTTTCTTTGAACAGCAGAAGCATTGTGCTGGCCCAAGAGTCAGGCAGAAGTCAGTAAATTCGAAAAGATTCATAACTAGCTGTAAAACTCACATCCTTTTGCTTCTAAACCCATACAAAAAGAAAAAGAAGGAAAAGAAAAGGTCGGTCGTATATTCTGTGCAGAGCAATCGCATCTGTTGATGCTACCCAGGAACTGGATGACTTCTACAGAACACTGTGTCTTCCACTGATATCCTGGCTTGAAAAAGCACTTGTCCTAACATATCCTGATGAAAGAAGGCCATTCAAGAGGGGAAAAAAACAGCTGAAGCTCGTCTAATCACTTCCCTCCTACAGACTGGTGCGAGCTGTTTGTTTCCTCCCCATGCTCACAGAGCGATGCAGGGCAGGACGAGGTGAAAAGCATCGTGTTGATGCTTACGTTCCACGTTGCCCAGTGCCTTACTGGTTTTTACAGTTAAAGCCCTGCCATGGAACGTCTATGTGGCAAAGGCATTGCAGCCAGATCAGGATACTTCCCTGCTTATGGTGCAGCCATGTGCTGTGCAGTGCCTGATGTGCTGCTGAACAAGAACCTCTTTCAGGTGGTTTGGAATTCCTCTGTTAGAGACTGCCTATAACCAAATTCAACGTAGACCAATTTCTTACCAACCCTTGATTAATTCCTTCACCACAGCAGCACCAGTCCCCCCAGAGAAGAAGCAGCTTTCTGTTCCTTTTTTTGCCCTGCCCCATTGGCACACACAGCACAACCCACCGATTTGCTGGATGCCCTCCCAGGAATCCCAACCAGCATCAGCTTTCCAGCAGCCCCTTTCGGCTCTCAAAGAAACACTGAGCCGAGGGGTTTTGTTGTGGCATGGAATCTGGGTGCTCCAGGAGGGCTGCAGAGCATCCCCTTACCAAACGATCTCAGTGGGAGAACATCAGCCCCTTAAGAGGAGTAAAACCTACACTTACAGGCACCTGGGAGCACCGAGTGTCAGCAGGGGGGTGCTGACAGAACAGCTGTGTTTCTCTGCTGGCCATAAAACAGAGGCCCTGCTGTGCCTGAAGCATTGCAAGGAGAGGATGGTTCTTGACTATGGCACCTCCTTGCTCTGTCCGCTGGCTCCACGCTGCTCAACTTTAAAAGGAAATATTTCTTCCCCTTTGGGAAAGCTCCAGAAGAACGTGGCTGTAACACACATCAATTACATTCCAAGTCGCTTCAGAACACAATAGGCAGCGCCTCATCATCATTTCAAAACACTGTTCCCTGAGTCTGCAAAGGCAAACAAGCAGTCTGCAGTCATCCTCCATCCTCAGCAGTGCCCACACTGTGTGCCCTGCAGGGTGCTGTGCTCCAGTAAAGCTCTGCAATGGAGCCTTGCTAGGCACAGGGCCATGCCATGCTCTCCTGTCACTAGATGTTTGTCAAATTAAGTCTCTTAATTTCTCCCTTGTTAACAGAATGACACACACAAGTGGCATGAGGGCAGAGGAAGGCATCAGTCCATCGGGGCTGAGCTGGAGCTCTCTGGGGACAAGGGCTGCTTCAAGGCTTCAGCAGCCACACCAAAATAACACCAGCAACACTGCAAAGGAGCACATCAAACAGAAAGAGAAATATGGGAGGAGAAGGAGCAGGAAAAATCCCAACCCCAGTGCAGCAAAGGTGGTCCTACAACAAAGTAGAGCTCTGTGACATGTTGATCAACTGACCTGAGATGGGAACTGCAGGCATCTAACCACCTCCTGACGTTGCACTGCTTGGGATTGCACTGCTCTGCCAAAATCCCTCCGGTGCACCTCGAGCTGAGGCAGCTGCCTATAGGGGAACTAAGGAAAACGTTTGCCTTCTGAAATAGTATTTTATTACCAAAAAAAATGTGAGGCAGGAATGTTCTTTCCCTATTTGTGGCTACGTTAGGGTGCGGCTCTGATAGGTTATAAGAAGTCATGGCTTTCAACTGAAGACATGGAGTTGACCAAATAACAGACGAGGTGCTCCAAGAAGAAACCCAAAACATCAGAATCAAAAACATCAGCTGCGAATCACAGCACAGCCTGGAGCTCATCCCCATCATCCCCACGGAGCCAGGGCATCCCCCATCCATCCCTATCCAAGGAATGGTAAGGAGGGCAGAAGACTCAGCAGGGCTCGTGTTTTTAGGGCTGCGGAGACATAAGGAGTCTGAGCGTGCATTGTTTGGCTGAAGGCGTGGGCCACATTCACAGTGCAAGAATGCTGAGAAGGGCTGGAGACACTGCAGGCCATTCACAGCGCCAGATACTAACTCTCCTCCGGCACAAAGAGGAAAAAGCAAAATGAAATCAATCACGGAGCCCACAAAAGCTGATTTCCTAAGACAAACAGACTGCTTCCAGCCACTCCTGCTCACTCCACGCAGCCCTCAGCCCCACTCAGTGGAGACAGTGGGGACAGGAGGGGACGTGGCAGCTCCATCCCCATGCCATGGCTTTGTGCTGCTCAGACCAAGCTCCATCCCAGCAACACCCCGGCATGGAGCAAGACCCAGATAATGGCTGGAGCCCTGCCTGAGAGAGGGGCAGGAAGAGGAAAATGAACACAGCTCCCCATTTCAGCAGAGACTTGCGCAAAATAAGTTAGCAGAGCAGCTCCCAACAGCCTGGGGAGAGAAAATTCTAGGAATTCCTGGTACGTGATGGTGAAAGGCCAAATAAAACAGAGATTGTTTCACAAGGAAAAGAATTAAAAAAAAAAAAAGATGAAATCCTTTTTGCACATCCCATTAATTGCAGAGTTCAGAAAGGCACGGGGCTGAGTGCAGCATCCCCAGCTATGTGACATGCTCAGAGCTAACACTTCCAATGGCAGCAGGCATTTCTGAGATTCCCACTGGAAAATGAGGTCACTGCTGTAACAACCATAGGGCCAAACCCCCCACGGATCTCAGCCCATCCAGCAGCTGCTTATTCCCCAATTGCTGGCTCCATTCTCTTGCAGTAACAAGTCCCAAAGCCCTGTGTTTTCCTATCTGTTCCCTTCTGTTCTTTTTCCTATCAGTTCTGCTCTTCTTGCCATGCTAAAGCCACAGCTCTTCCAACCTAAGCCACTCTACAGCATGATTCTATGAGGGCAGCAACGAGGCCTTCTTCCAACCCAAGCCAGAGAGGTTGTGGATGCCCCATCCCTGGAGGTGTTCAAGGCCAGGTTGGATGGGGCCCTGGGCAACCTGGTCTAGTAAATGGGGAGGCTGGTGGCCCTGCCTGGCAGGGGGTTGGAGATTCATGATCCTTGGGGTCCCTTCCAACCCAGGCCATTCTGTGATATGGTATGAGCCCTCCAGGAGCAGCTCCTGCCCTATTTCCCATCCCATTCCCCAGCTGAGCTGGCAGAAACGGCCCCATCCTCCTGCACACCTCCCCGTCAGCTTAAGGGATGAGAACAATGAGCTGTGTCATTAAGTCACCCCAGTTCACCCACTGGCAGCGTTTCCCAGAGACAAGGAACAAGTGGGAACTCTCCAGCCACGCTGCTGGAAAAGAAAAGGAAGGTGAAGAATGGTTCCACGGGCTGGAGAAGGCAGCTCCTAAGCAGAATGAGCGAAGGTCAGCCAGGACACAGCCAGCAGCATGGGAAGCAGCAGTGGCACAGCAACCCACAAAACAGCTCCGCTGCTGCGTTTCAGAATGACTCCAAAAAAGGCAGCAGAGACCAGGGAGCACTTGACACATTGGTAACGTGTCAAAAGAAAATAAAATAAATCTTGGCGGATCACGCAGGGTAAAAGAAGGGCAGGAGAAGTTCTAACTCAACACAGGCACCCCCTCTAGCGTTTGCTGCAGGCTGCCTTACCCACCAAAGCCCAGGGACAAGGGTGAGCAGCGTGGCTTTGGCAGGGAAAGATGAGCGCACAGGGGCTGAGCGGAGCCCTCAGCCCTTCCATCTGCCCTCTTCATGGGGCAGAGAGGCAAAGCAAGCTCTGCAGAGGTCCTGATCCCACTCGCAAGCAGAGGATGTGCTTTGCACTGTGAGCCATTCGTTTGAGGCTGCACTTAAGCCTGCCTTACTTTGCTTTCTCAGCGTGCCATTACAGCGCTTCCACATCACAGCTCTGAGCACTGCGTGAATGCTGATGAAATAAAAACCTCTGTGCTTTTCACTGAAAGTGAAGCCGTGCCTCTGAAGGTGTCCTGTCCATTTCACATCCTCCACAACCTCCCAGGGGCACTCGTCAGGCTGGCCATTTGTATGAGAAATCCCTGACTCGCAGATCTTGGCAGCTCATTATCAAAGATTAAGGTATTTAAAAAAAATCAGGAGGCATTTGGAACCAAAATATTTATCTGACCCGGCTCTTCGGGTGCCTAAGTAAACAGTAACCACATTGGCCTTTACAGGAAAAGAAAGCATTCAGCACGCAGTCGGTTCCTTTGATAACAGGGCCAGAGGGCTTTTGCCAAACTGCTGAGGTGCTGGGGGAGGGAAAAAAAAGGGAAAAAGATTTATATACAATTCCTAAATGGTCTGATCACTGCATCTCCAAACCAGCAGCCTACTGCTGTCCAAGCAACCTCATCCTGCTGCTCAGCATCAAGCCTGCAACACTTTCCTGGAAAGGCCAAATCCCAAAGAGGTGGGAGAGCAGTGCAAGCTTCCCCAGCTCGCCCTGATATCCCTACAAACCACTGCAGCATGGCAAGGCCCAATGATATCCCCATAGGCTCACGTAGCCACACCTCAGGCCAGAAGCACCAGCAGGTCACTTCACTGCTCCACCGTACGGAGCACGCCAGGGCAGGATGCTGCAGCCCGGCCAGGATGTGATTCAGCATCCTGTTTTGAACAGTGCACGAAGTCAGCAGCTTCTGCCCCAAGACCTCCCCTCAAACAACTCCCACACAGCTGTCTCAGCTCTGGGTACCCCCCAGCACCAAAGCACGGCATCCCAGAGCCATTCACGCCATGCTGCCGCCAGCTGAGCACGCACAGAAACCCCTGCAGAAGTTAAAGACCAAAGTATTAACAAAGAATTGTTGTGCATTAAAATCCAAGATACAACAAAGCACAGTAAGATCCTCCCAGTGCAGCACGTGGCTTGGAGTTCCCCTAACCAAAGCAGCCACAGCACCGGGCAGAAGTCTGCTTCGTTACAATGAATTTAACCTAACGAGCTCCTCCTAACGAGGCTGTTGGTGCATGCCAGCAGGACGGTGCTCTGCAAGGAGCCTGCCTGTGGTGATCCTCCTCCTGCTGGGCTGCAGAGGCTTAGGGCTCATAAACCTGCAGGCTCCACCTAATTCCCCACTGAAACTGAGCTAAAGCACACCCCTGTGTGCTCAATATAACCTTGCCTTGGTTGAGATTGAGGTTCATGTGGGTGCTCTGCAGGAGAAAAAAGAATCAAGGCACAGCATCCCATGGCTGGGCAGCGTTTGGGAAGGAGGACTGCAGCAGGTGATGTAAAGAAAGAGAGAAGGCTGCTGGAATGCTTTTGGGAGGTGAGAAAAAAGGAGGATTCTTAAGCACAGTAATGCCTCTAAAAACGCAGATAGTGACATCTTGGAAGGAAAAGCTGAACATATTCCTTCTCTCTGCTTTAAGGTTGAAGCGTTTTCAGGGAGAAAAGAGAAAGAAAGGCATTTTGGAACGACACAAACCATACAGGAACTCAGAGCAAAGAGAAGTAAAACGGGCGGTCAGTTCTAAACGTGGGACACAGACCACTTCCTCCGAGTGTCACAGAGAAAAAGTCTGATAGCTCACATCACCAGATCCAACTGCACAGCCTGGAATGAAAATCCTCAAGTTTTTTTTGGGCAGCACGAAAATCCTCTGTTCAGTACGTGGATGAAAAAAAAGCGATGTCATAACTGAGTAAGCACACGTTCATCCTGCATCCATGAAATCCAGTCTGGGCCGGCAGCAGGTTGGGCTCTTGTTTCCAAACAACCCTTCCTTCTACCTATGAGGACCTCTGAGGTCTGCAAAGCCACGTGCTGGATTGCTGACCCCTGCACCCAGGGCGGATGTGACAAAGCACAGCAGACACCCAAGACTCCAGCAAGGCTCCTCCTGCATTTAAAATCCACTAAAAGCATCCCAGCCAACTCCTGGGCTTATTTCAGAGGACCAGTTCTCTCGGCCGCTGCAGAAGCAGAACGATGAAGTTGAGCAATTCTGCCACCCCATGGGCACCGGGTAAAGTCTCAGGGAATCAATCCAGAGCAGCTCCAGCAGGAGGGGGTGGGATTCATCCAGCCCCTGCACAGAGGAGTGTCACCTATCACCAAAGCTGTGTCTGCATCAGTGCCACACATTTTCCACATGTCCTCAGTGCTGTTTCCCTGAGCACAGCAAAGGCTCAGCACAAGAGCCATCCCATTCTCCACGTCTCTTTCACAACCCAATTACCAGATTCTTAACCTGAAAACCGTATAGGAAAGAGTAGCCCCGAGAGGCTGAAGGAAAGGTGAAGCTGTTGGGATCTCAGTTTAACATCGCTTTTCAACGGCGTGCAGAAAAGCATTCTGATTTTAAGCTCAGCCCTGTGCTGCCCATTCCCACAGGATCACTCTGGTCAAAGATGGATGCACACTTCTGGCTTGAAAAGCAGTCAGTCAGTCACTTCCCAGCAATCCCCCTGTGCTTTGCCATCAAGCTGACTTGTAACGAGAAGGAATGAAGCTGTATTTCCTCATTCAGTACAAATATCATTCACGCAAACAAAATATCAGCCTGCTATTGGTAGGTTGTTACTATTCAACACAACACGGAAGAAAGCACAAGGACCACAAGGATGTGTTGCTGCTCATGATGTCAGTGGGTTCCTGCTTAAGCTCTTCTTTGTGTAATGAGCCCAGAATCAAGCTGCGAACAAAACCAGGAATCCTGAATTTTGCTTTAACATCAGTTGCACCCGTGTCACATCACCTCCTGCCCCATGAGGGAACAACCTTCCTCTCTGATTTCACTTGCTGGATAATCACATCTGTGCTCTAACATCCACACGCTGCACACACCTGCTGGGGGTCACAGGATTCAAGCCCAGCCAGCTCTGTCCTCATCACAGCTGATCCAGCAGGCTGCAGCAGAAAGCTGCCACCAGAGCCCAGGTTTTACAGCACTGCTGCAAAATCTCAAACCACACAGTGGAATGGAAAGAAGAAGACCAAACTGAAAGCAGCAGCAATTGTGGCTTTGCTTTTCTCTCAAGTAGGAAGTCGTAATGAGAAGCACAAGCGCTGCTGTGTTTCTACGTTTTGTCTCTTGGATTGTGGTTTACAGGTTAGATGGCAATCTGCAGCAGCTGGTTATAGAATGAGCAACCCACATCATTACTCAGAGCCCCATTGGGTTGGTGTCCCACCACATTACCTGTGTCATTACTGCTCCTCGTGTCTGCACAGTGTCACCAAGGGAAGCCTTGCCCTTTTCCAGCAGGGCATCTCAGCCTTCCCCTCCACCTTGTATGAACAAACTCAGTACAATCCCAGAATCCAGGAAGCAAAATTTCCTTATGCGATAGCTCTACAGCCAGGACAGATCAGAGCTCTGCTCCCTTTCCTTCCCTACTCAAAGCCCCAGCCCAGAGCAACACCAAAGAGAGCTACCAACATAACAGCTAAGTGTTGTGACCAGAATTTATGAGCAATTTTCCAGTTTCTTTCCATCAGGAACAAAACAAACTCCCTTTTATGCTTTCAGTTCATTAAGCACTCGTCTCAAACCCAAGCTGATAAGGTGAAGGCTGTCCCCATTGCAGAGCTCCCACAGGGCTGGCCAAGAAACAGGAGTGAGCAGCCAGAGTTTTGGGTGGGACTGGGACTCCAGTGCATGGCACACTATTAACAACAGCAAAAACAATGCTCATAGCCAAACAGCTCTGCTTACCTCACATTTAATTTGCGCTCCTCATCGCTGCCAGCCTCCAGCTGAGGGGAGAAAAGAAGGAGACAGAGAAAGTTACATGCTGGTTGTTTCCATAGGGAAGAACACATCCTTTAAAACCATCCTAACAACAGCAGGTAATTGCGCCCCACGCTTTTGCAGTGCTGGGGATAAAGGAGACTCTCTGGCAATACATGTCCACTGACAAAGGGGCTCACGGGGGCTTTAAGGCTATTAGGCCCTAATCCTGCAAGCTGGTCCTGCAGTGTGCATCACCCTGAAGCACACCGACCTGTCTTGGGCACACGGGAGAGCTGCTGCTGTCCTGAGTGAGTGCTGGGAAGGGCTGGGCCTGCTTCCACCTCCCCCACCAGCTCACGGACCAAATTCCACATTAAAGGAAAACAGTTTTGGTTAATTGCATCCAGAGCTGACTGGAAGAAAAAAAAAAAGCTCAAAGACCACTCCTTTCCTTTGCTTCTGCATGAGTACAATGAGGGCCAGCAGCATCCCTCTGAAGGGCTGGCTGTGCTGGAGATCCAGGACCTTGTGGATTGTGCTGCAATGGGAAAACTTCTGTTCAGACCTTCAGCACATGGGACACCAGAGCCTGGATAACTCAGAGCATCTCCTGAAGGTCTGTGTCACCCCATTAGCACCAGCAACATTTTGTTATTTACTAACATTGCTTAAAACCCACATCAAACAGGGTCCTGGGAAGGCTTAGTTGTTTCCAGGTGGTTTCTCACGACTCAAAATCAAGCAGGTAGTTTCACATCACACATTTCAGCTTAACATTTTGAGTGTGTGCACACAGGAACCAGGTTGTTCTGCATCCTCCTCCCATTATGACTCAGGGGTCAGAGTCTGCAACCTGCAAGAGCCACACAACCACGTGGTCTGGGTACTGAAGTACATCCACGGGGAGGAAGAGAGAGGCACAGATCCCATCCCAAACAACCACAACGGACGGCAATCTGGATGGAAGCATACCAGCTCTATTTTTAGATTGTTTACATGACGTGGCCAGAGGCAGAGCCAGAGGCAGCCGCAGTGCTCACAGCACCCCGAGCCCCTTGCCCACGGCCCTGGGAGAGCTGCAGGGTCCGGTGAGGTCACTGCTGTGTTTGTTTGGGTCAGTCACGTAGCAACAGGACGGAGAGCAACGTTCTTTAAACAAGCAGGGCTGTGAAATCCCAGATGAGGTTCAGCAGCAGAGCCGGGCCCTGGAGCTGCTTTGGGCTCAGCTTTTGCAGCCACTGACTTGGTTTCAAGTCCACTTTCCTTGCTGCAGGAAAGAAACAATGGAAGAGAGGAGCAGCCCGCAGCACAGGCAGCATCAGGGCACAGCATCCCTCCAAGTTCTGAGGTGTTACCCACGAGGGGTATGGAGTGAGCAAGCAGGGCCAGGACACACATCGTGACGCCATCACTCCTCTGATGCATCACCCCTATGGATTTATAGTGTGCTATGACAGTGAGCCCCGTGCAGGCAGCAGCATCCATTTCCTACATTCCTTCGGGCTGAGGAGTTAGGAGAGGCTGCAGCAGCTTACTCACAATCAGCAAGAACATTTGGTCATCCTTTTCCATTTTAAGAAGATATATCTTCTGGTAATTATTTGCTATAGGCTAAAGACCCTGCAGAGCCTGCAAATCCATCCTTAGGAGAAGGGGGTGACATGAGGCACTTTTTGGAGGGATTTTCCTTGGATATTGGATACCAGTCTGAATTCTGATGGTTTGTAGCTCTGTAGGGCTGCATGCCAGGAGGGAGCATTCACATGGGAGAGGAAACTCCTCTAAGAGCCACCAAAGCACAGCCAGGAGACAAGTTTGGTGAGAAACTGGGGGCTGCACGGTTACCCCACCAAGAAACCACTGGTGGGCACTGCGCTGCATGGCATGAAGCCTGACCCAGGTGTGCGTGGGCAGGGAGCAAGCAGTCCACCCAGACCTTCCTTCCCAGTTAAACCCAGCCCAATTGCACCGGCTGCACCTGGTGGTGGCTGTTTGGAGAGATGGGATGGTTGGCAGATTTTCATAGAATCAGAAAGGCCGGAAAGGGCCTCTAAGGCCACCAAGTCCAGCCTCAACCCACCCTTGCCAGGCCCACTAACCATGTCCCTCAGTGCCACATCTCCACGTTCCTTGGGCAGCTCCAGGGACAGTGACCCCAGCATGTTCCTGGGCAGCCTCTGCCACTGTATCACTGCTCTTTTGGAGAATTTTCTTCCAGTATCCATCCTGACCCTCCCTGGGTGCAAACGGAGCCCACCACCTCTCACCCTACTGCTGTTACCTGGGAGCAGAGGCCAACCCCTCCCCGCAACCTCCCGTTAGGAGTTGTAGGGAGCGATGAGCTCTCCTCCCCCGAGCCTTTTCTTCTTCAGACCACACTGCTTTGTCCCGATCTGCAGCTCTGAGCTGCAGGATCCGTGCCAGAACCCAACGTGCTCCTTCTGCAGGGCACAAGCACCATCCCCGCGTTCCTCAGCCAGGGCAGTGCTGCTCCGGGACCCAACCGCCGGACGGAGCTCATCCCCGCGCAGCTAATCGGGGGCCAGCGGGCCCTGACAGGTGACAAATAGGATTGCGCACCTGCGGGGCCAAGGGCAGGGAGGAGAAGGATGGGGGTTGGGGGGGCGGAGAGGGGAGAAACGGCTTTTTGGGGTCACCAAAGAGAAAGACGGGAGAAGGGGAGGGGTGGGGGGTGCAGAAGGCGGCAGCGGGGACGCTGCGGTGATGGAAGAGGAGCCAGCAGAGCGAACCGCCCCACAGCGGGGCCGGCTGCACACCCCGGGACGGCCGGGCCCTGCGGAGGCCTCGCCCGAGGCCCACCCCACCACCCCTCCCCGCCTCACCTCGCTGGTGCTGGCCGAGGAGGCGGCGCTGGGGGTCGGCGAGCGCTGCAGCGTGACCAGCGCCATGGCGGGGAAACCGCGGCGACGAGGGCCCGGCTACAAGAGCGGCTGCGGGGCTCCAGCCGCCTCCATCCCGCCCGGCGGCTGCGCAGCACCGGGCCCCGCCGGCGGCCGCCGCGCTGCGGGGAGGAGCGAAGGCTGAGGGGCGGGGAGGGGGCCCGGCAGGGTGGGGCCTAGCGGGCCCGGAGCGGGGGCAGGCCGCGGGCAGGGTGGGGCCTAGCAGGCCCGGAGTTGGGGCAGGCCCGAGGTGGGTGGGGCCTATACCGAGCTAGCAGGCCCGGTGGCGCCTAGAGGGCGGGGATTGAGCGCAGGTATTGGGGGGTGAGAGTCTTTGAGGAGATGGGGCTGCTGGGTGCTCAGGGGATGAAGGAGCTGTGCGATAGGGACAGGCTGAGAGCTTAGGGGTGCGGCCCGGGGGAGGGAAGGTTCTGCAGTGCCTCTCTTTGTGGGGATTGTAGTGGTAGGACAAGGGGAGTGGCTGTAGCTTGACAGAGGGTGGGTTTAGGTGAGATGTGAGGAGGAAAATCTTCAGTGTGAGGGCATGGAGGTCATCCTGAGAAGCTGTGGGTGCTCTGTCCATGGAGGTGCCCAACCAGGCTGGGTGGGCCTGGTGGTGTTCAGTCTGGATGACCTCACTGCTCCCTACAGCTCCCTGAAGGGACAGTATAGCAAGGAGGGGCCCCTGCTCCCAGCTAACAGTAATAGGACGTGAGGTGATGGCCTTGCATTGCACCAGGGGAGGGTCGGGTTGGGTGTTAGGAACAATTCCTTCTCAGAAGGAGCAGTGATGCACTGGCACAGGATGCCCAGGGAGGTGGTGGGGTCGCTGTCGCCAGAGGTGTTCAAGGGATGTGGAGGTGTGGCACTGAGGGATGTGATCAGTGGGCATGGTGGGGGTGGGTTGGGGTTGCACTTGATGATCTTAGTGGTCTTTTCCAAACCTTAATGATTCTGTGATTCTATGCAGTGTACCATGGCAGAGAGTAGACCTGATTGGGTTTTAAGGGCCCTTCCAACTCAAACCATTCCATGGCTCCTTGCTTCTATGCAAAACCAGTTGGCTGCTGCATCCACATGCCCCGGCCACCCCAAGGAGGTGCCGTGGGGATGAAAAGGCATCCACAGAGCATCTACAGAGCCTCCATTTCCAGTTACAGAATCAAGGGCCCACATTATAACCAGGCTGAAGAAAGCATGAAGGGTCAGCAGTGCCAAAAGCAAGAGGCGGGCAAGTAATAGGGTAATTAGTTTAAGAGGCTTTGCTGATTATATGTAAAGCCTTTAATAATTTAGACCTTTGAATAACTGTTTTTCCCCTCTTTTTCTCAGCAGAGTGCCTGCCTGCCCCCACTTCCCCCTTGCCTCCTGTGGGACTGAATTTCTGCTGCTGGGGACTTTGACATGGACCACAGTTACCCTATGGGCTTCCGGAGATGGACCGTGGGGCACCAGGGACTCCACCTCCCGGGTCCAGATCAAAGACTTTGACCCCACTGCTCAGCACAGGCTGCGTCTGCAAGCCCTGGATACTCAGACCTTGGACTGCGTGGCTCCAAACAAGCTACGCTGCACCTGGGGCTCTGCTGAAGCCTCCAAAACCCACAGAGGCTGCCTGGAGAACTCTGCAGGTAGGTCAGTGGAAGGTTGTGTTTCTGTTATATATTGACCGTGAGCTGCAGGCTCACGGGGCAGATGGATGCCTCCTCAGCTTGTCCTCAGGGCTGCATTTGGCAGAGGTAGCCCTGATTTCTGCTGGCTCTGACCTGTGAGTGGCAGCAGATGGGAAGCAGCATGGCCCTTTCCTGCTGCCCATCGTCTCTGTGACTCATCCTGCAGCCCAAGCAGACGTCAGTCCTGCTGTGAGCTGAGCAGTGCCACAGGGGTGCTGTGCTTCACCTTATTCAAATAAAACTGGTGTAGAATTGATAATCTTGCCCCAGACCAGGTCTGACATGCTTCTGGCAGCCTAGTGCCCACGGCTATATCCAGTGCTTTAAAATATGAACAAGATGATCTTAGTAGTCTTTTCCAATCTTAATGATTCAATGAAACGTGGAGGTGTAACGCTTAGGGATGTGGTTTAGTGGGCATGGTGGGGACAGGTCTGTGGTTGGACTTGGTGATCTTAGAAGTCTTTTACAACGTTAATGATTCTATGATGACTTCACGGTGATCTTGCTGGAGGCCAACTGCAGGTCCGTGGGCAGAGCCAGGGCTGTTGGCAAGAGCTCAGGGGCTGCAAGCAATGCTTGAATACTTTTCCTGCCACCATGGCACACCGCAACCCTACATTCATGATTTCAGTGCCTGTACAGTGCAGGCAGATGTTGAAGAGCACTTTGGACGCTCTGTGGGGAAAGTGTTTGCATGTGAAGTACCCCAACGCAACTCAGCCCCTGTGCAATCCTCCTGTGCTCTAGCAGCCAAACTGGGATCGTGTTGGGTTGATACCAGAAAGCCCCATGCCAGCCCAGCCCCAGTGCCTTCTTCCAGGCCTGTTTCTCACCGTGCAGAGCCCAGAGCCATGCGCATCGCTGTCATCGGGGCTGGAGTGATCGGCCTGTCCACTGCCCTGTGCATCCATGACCGCTTCCACGCGTTGGTGCCCCAGCTGCAGCTGGAGGTCTATGCGGACCGCTTCACGCCACACACCACCAGTGATGGGGCTGCGGGCCTTTGGCAGCCCTACCTGAGTGACCATGGCAATCTGCAGGAGACGTGAGTTGGGGGGTCTTCCACGGTCCCTTCCAACCCAAGCCATTCTGTGATAACTATGCAGATGAGGGGCTGAGCTGCTGGATGGGAGCTCTGCGGACTGTGACCTGGGTGTGCTGGTTGATCATGAGCCAGCAGTGTGCCCTCATGGCTAAGGCGGCCAACGGTACCCTGGGCTGCATTACAAAGAGCACAGGCAGCAGGGTGATGGAGGTTCTCCTCCCCACTGCTCTGCCCTGGGGAGGCCATATCTGGAGCACTGGGCCCATTGCTGAGTTCCCTGTCTGTCTTAAGCTGGGGAGCCACTGGAGAGTCCATTGGAGGGCTGCAAAGATGGTCAGGGCCTGGAGTGTCTTCTGATGGGGCTTTTTCATGCAGGCTGTGGAATAAGGAGACCTTTGAGCACCTCCTGGGGTACCTCAACTCACCGGAAGCAAAGGAAATGGGACTGTTCCTGATTTCTGGATACAACCTGTTTAAGCAGCCTGTACCAGTAAGGAGCAGGGCACAGGGGAGGCAGGCAGGGCCCCAGCTCTGGGCAGTGGGCAGGTTTGAATTTCTGGGCTGGAGCTGGGTGTCAGGGACATCTCTGTCACTCCTGTCCCTGCTGTACCACAATTGATTACTGCCATTTGAGTGACATCAGACCTTCTCCCCTTTGCAGGATCCATCTTGGAAGAACATTGTCCTTGGCTTCAGGAACTTGACACCGAAAGAGCTTGAACTCTTCCCTGGCTACAGGTACTTTCAGGCCCTTTTTCTGAGAGTTTCTGGGCTCCATACATTCCCTTAAAAGAAGTACGAATCACCTCAAAGAAAGCACTAACAATGCATGAAAACTATTCCAGCTCCCTCTCTCATTTCACTACGTACTGTTGAACTTTGGAAGAAGATAGCTATGCAGTAAATGGGAAAAAATAAAGCCGTAGCTGTGCCCATGCATGGGGCAGGGTGCAGCCATCCTTGGGCAGCTGTTGTGGTCCTCACTACTTTCTATCCTCGTGTCCTTCAGCTATGGCTGGTTCAACACGGCGCTGATGCTGGAGTGTAGGAGCTATTTGCCCTGGCTGACCAACAGGTGAGTACTGAGCCCTGCTGCTGCTCTTCCCTGGTTGATCTGGAGGGCTCAGCAGGGCTCTTGGCCATTAGGGAAATGAGCTAATAATGGCTGGAGAGTATTTAAGAACTGCTGAGAAGACCATGGATGTTTATTACAAGGAGCAACAAGCCGTACCTACTCTGTGCATCAATTACAGGCATTAATTTGAATGGTACATTGGCTTTTATGTGCCAGTAACAGATGAACTCGCTCTTCCAGGCTAGCGCAGAGAGGCGTGAAGTTCTTCCACAGGAAGGTCGAGTCCTTTGAGGAGGTGAGCTGGGGATGTGGGGAGCACGAGGCTGGAATTTCTGCTGCAGAAGGTGCTGTGAGGCTATCCCCCCCCTGAAGCACTGTGCTTCAGCAAACTTAGGGCTGGTGGGGAGCCAGGATGCAGTCAAGCATCAGCAGTATAGCTTTGCCTTAAGCTGCAAACACTTTCCTTGCCTGTACACTTGGGAGCCATGCTGAGGAAGCTATGCCCTGGCTCCGGCCCTTCTGTTTTATTCATTACCAGAGTGCTGGACCAAATGCTTGGCTTGGTGTTGATGCAGGAGTCTCGTGCTCCCTGGGGTAGCATCACTGTCTGCATGCTGCACACTGCACTTCTGTCTCTTGGTAGATGTTTTCCCAGGGAATTGACGTTGTCATAAACTGCACTGGGATCCGTGCTGGGGAGCTGCAGCCAGACCCAGCTCTGCAGCCTGCCCGTGGGCAGATCATCAAGGTGAGGCTGCAACCTGCCCTGCATGCATCCTGCGTCCTGCCTGTCACCCACTGTCACCTTCCTGCTTTCTTCCCCCAGGTCCTGGCCCCATGGGTGAAGCACTTCATTATCACTCATGACATGGAGTCAGGGATCTACAGCTCACCCTACGTCATACCGGGGTAGGTAGCAGTGAGCCTGGAGCTAGCAATGATCTGCTCTCAGAGCAACCCCCAGCACTGCTCCCTGTTGACATCTGCACACAAGCTCTGCCTTCCCTGCCTCTGTCTCTTACTGTGGAGCAGAGCTCAGGGAGCAGCAGTGCCAGGCAGAGCCCAGCTTCCAGCACTTCTCCAGCACTTGCTTCCCTCTGGGAGCTTTCTTAGAGATGCTGGGATCTATCTCAGATGGCAGCAGATGCACGTACCCAGGGAGCTAAGCAGCAGGATAAATAAATCCATGTCTGCTGTGCATCCCCTGTGTCCCCCTGAGAGCAGCCATCCACCAGCTTTGGCAACTGAGAGGTTTTTTAAGCCGCAACCTGAATGCTGCACGTCTGGCACTTCCCATTGTGCTAATATCTCAGGATTAGGCAAGAAGCCATGATGCAAATAGGAACTTTGAATGCTCACAGCTCCCAAGTGAAGTGCTCCAACTGATCTCTTATCACAATCCCAAGCCCACAGAAATTCCTCTCTCCATGTGTTTATTTTTGCTGGCTGTGCCATAGTCGGGCATAGTCTGGTTCCAAGGGGAGCAGAACATGGTGGGAATCTGAGCTCCCTGCCAGGAGCATTCCATTCCCTCACCCTGCTGATAGGAGATGAAATCAGCCCTTTGCTTTGCCAAGGCCTTTCGGGTGCTGATAGTGTTTAATGAACAACTTACCCATGAGCAGACACTTGGGCAGCACACTCCTGCCTGCTTGGCTCATGAGGATGCCTCAGGCAGGAGCATGCTGTGGGCATGGCAGGACCCACACTGAGTGCCTCCATCTGATGGCACCAGGACCATTTACTGCCCTTTGCTCTTGGTGCAGGAGCGAGTTCACGGTTTTGGGAGGCATCTACCAGCAAGGCAACTGGAACGAAGAGAACAGTGCTCAGGACCACAAGTCCATCTGGGAGAGGTGCTGCAGGCTGCTGCCCATGCTGCAGGTGAGTGACCCCAGGCTGGCACCAAACCCCCAAAATCAGCTGCACGTGGTGACTGCCTTCAGCAAACCCTAAGAGCTGGAGGGTTTTCTGTGCACCCCCTCATTGCTTGCACCTTCCCGGAGTGGTTGTTGGGAGGATTTTGGCTGCTGTGAGTCAGAGCAATGCTGGGCTGATGGGCTTCTGGTTTCAGAAAGCAGAGATTGTGCAGGAGTGGAGTGGCCTCAGACCAGCACGTCCCACTGTCCGCCTGGAGCGGGAGAGCATTGGCCATGGGCGCTCAAGGACAGAGGTACTGTGCTCATTAACTGTGATGCTAATTGGGTGCTGATGGCTACAGACTTGACTGCTGCTCTGCAGCCACGCTGCCAGTGCTCAGCTGTCCTCGCTCTGTCTCCCCTCTCATAATGGCAAATCCTCAATTCAGTTTCAGCCCAGATCAGAGATAAGTGTCAAAAACATTGTGATGGATTTTATGGGGAGAGCGTTCCTGCCAAAGGAAAACTTGCAGTTGGAGCTTTGTCCTTCATGGACGGAGAAAAATTCTGAGGCACCAAGCTCTGCCTATGTCTCTTTTAAGAGAAAAGAGTTGGGAATGGCACCAGCTGCTGTGTGCCACTGTCCTTGGAGCCACAGCACCGTCATGTAGGAGCACATCACTCCTCAGCTCTTCAGCCTGAAGCTCATCCACAGTCCTACAGAGGGAATTGTGGTTCAGGTATGTGCCTCTGTGTAGCTCTGAAGAAAAGATTAGAGCTCTGAAGGGGATGGTGACTGCAAAATGTAATTAAGTGTAATGAAAATAGATTCAATTTTTAGCTGGAAAGCTTTGGGAGGAGCTCAATGTATTTCAGCAAAGCCCAGAACGTGGTTCAAAGCGAGGCTGTGTTTGAATTGCTGTATGGATCATTCTGTTCCTTTATCAGCACATCATATCCATGCTGCATTGGCACAGGAGTGGCACAGCCATCGATCCCAGCAGCAAGTCAGGCTCCAGCCAAAGCAAAGCCATTTACCTTGTCAGGAGCAAACCTCGCCTGCTCTTGGGGAGCAGGGTGGTGAGCTGCTGCATTCTGACTCCCTCTCTCCCCAGCAGGTCATACACAACTACGGCCACGGTGGCTTTGGGATCACCATCCACTGGGGCTGTGCCATGGCCGCAGCCCGGCTGCTGGGGAACATCCTGCAGGAGAAGCAGTCCCAGTCCCGCCTGTGAGTTGCCTGCTCAGCTGGGATTATTGCGATAGCAGTAGCTTAGAAATCACAGCAAAAAGATGCATGGGCTGTTGGCTTCGCTGATGATTCCTCCTGTCTTGTTTTCGGGTTGCTGCCAGTTCTGCTGCTGCCATTTGCCAGACGGCCGAATTTCCTCCACCGTGGCCTCACACAACCTAACCAAAGGAAGTCCCTTAAAACGTGGACTAATTATCTGTGACAAAGTGCACTTCTGTCTTAGGGATCAGTCTGCAAAGGGCAGGTGGAGTTCATTTGAAGCCTTGGCAGTCCTGCAGTTCATCTGCACACTGGGACAGGATCTGAAAGCGAGCTGGTGCCATGCAAGGTCTCCACTGGCTGCTCAGACACCCGCTGTGTAATTGGATTTGCAAGCTCCCCCCAGGAGGCAAAAGCTCCTTAGTAGGAGGAAGCTCCTGGGGAAGTGACAACAGCTCCACAACCATGTGCTCCACTTACAATTGCTTTTCTTACGCTCATGCCAGGACAAAGCACGGGTCTTCGGCACCTGGTTAGTGTATCTGGCAGCAGACAGCAGTGGTTACCTAAAATGGGCTTTCCAAATGATGTTTTTAGTAACAAAAGCAACATGTTCCAGCCCTGTGTACTTGCCAGTTCCTATATATAGCACAGTGTATATGCCAAATAGCTGTTCTTGTCCCTAAAACTCCCACGGGCACTTTGGTTTCTCATTTCCCTCAGCTGTGAGATGTGGCTGGAGGCAGCCCCTCAGGCTGTGCTGATTGTAAGAGGCAGGGACAGGTCCCAGGGGGGTGACTCTTCTTGGAGAGAGGAGCAGGAGGTGGTCAGTGTCACTTCCAGGGGCCCCAGGCATGGTTCTGAAGATGAGCTTTGGCCTCATTCCATGTCACATGTCTTTTCCTACTGTAAAGATTTCACAAACAGAAAGGTGCTGTGAGGTCAGAAAGCATCAGCCTCAGATCCAAAGTGCCATACCGGTGAATGAGAGCTGCTGTAGTGCAGCCAGGTTTGTCCCACCTCCTGGGGAGCTCTATTCAACAGTCCCACGGCCCCTGCACCCTGCCCAAGGACCTGCTGTGATGCTTCAGGTTACCCAAGGGTGAGCACTCCGTAGTGCAGGAAACGATCCACAGACGCGAGACCTGCTGCCCCCAGGCATGTATGAGTCTTGTGTCTGTTTCTGAAGTGCTGTGGAGGTCACTGTGCCAGCACAGCCCCAGGAGACCTCCCCCATGATGTGGTTCTCCATTGAACGCTGTGTGACTGTTCACACTGTGAACTTCTCAAGTTTTACACATTGTGAGCAGTGGGAACAACCTGAGCAGCTTTACTGAGCACATGAACTCAGTGTTTGCCCTTGTACAAACACAGCAATAGTTCTCACCCTGAGGGCCAGAAATTCTCAGAGGTGTTGCTGTCCCCTTTTGTACCTCTCCACCTTTTGCATCCTTGGTGCTCGCCTCTGCTGCGATACCTGCAGCACCACTGAGCAGGAATGGGAGCTCCTGCTGTGACCAGTCTGTCTGCCAAAGGGTTTCCCACTTCATCTGGCAGCTCACCTGATGTACTGCAGTCACATTCAGAGGGTTGTCATGCAGAAAAGAACAGTGAAAAGAAAATATCTGGAGAAAATTTACCACCAATGGATGCTAAACCTAATAGTCTGTAACAGGGCTTGAGTAGGAGCTGTCCGGTGAAGTGGCATCCACTTGAGTTCACTTCTTCCAAATATGAGATATTAAGGCCTGTATTCTCCTCACGTTTGTGCTGCTGTAACTCCAAACAAAGAAGTGAGCTGGTGAAAAGCAGTTGATTCTTCTGATCTCAGAGCCTGTAGGAACAGCTGCCCTGCATTGGTCAGGATGACAAATGCAGCTGTATGTGGCCTCTTAGAAAACCAACAGAAATTAGTGGGGATGGGCTTGTATTTGCAGTTTCTATTTTGCTTATTAGAAAATAAGGCTACAGTTTAATGTGTGTGCACAATAAAGATGATAGCCAACTACCTTGTGCATGATGCTTTCCTTTTTTATAATGGCACTGTGGATAGGGCTTCAAATGCTGATTTGACAGAAACATTCCAGCAGATCTTCGTTCCTTCTCGCAGTGTTTAACGCTGTATATTTCCTGGATGTTTCCTCCTGCAGAAGGAAGAGCTGTCATTTCACTTTCTGAGTAGACAAATGAAGCAGAAGCAGCACAGTGAGGGTGGCTGCACGTGGCTGCCAGTAGCCCTCATACCACTAAGAGCTCACAGGCAGAACCGTGTAGGGTGCTGCCATTGGGCTCAGCTGATCACTCTGCTTTGAGAGCAGAGCTACAGGAACACTATTTTGCACTGCTGGAAGCCCCTAAATGGAACACCACGGGATAGAAGAACCGTGGAGAATTAGGTTCATTTCTGTGGCAATGGTAAGGTAAGACGACCAGCAGGGAGCCTGGACAGCTACTGCAAATGCATTCTTGACAAGCAAAAAATGCCCTCTCCAGAAGCAGCGTCAGCACATTTTAGGAACTCACAGTTCTCAACAGCGATGGCCTGTGACACAAAACAAAGCTGGAAACGCATCAAGTATCAGTAAAGTTATCCTCTGTAAGCCAGCAGCAGCTCTGGCATTTTGGAAAGCAGAACGAGCTTTAGGAATGGCTGAGCATGCCAAAAATTCATGGAAGACGCAGAACAAATATTCTCCCCGAGTATTACTGCCACAATACAAAGTCACAGCAGTGAGAGCAGAGATGCTGCACACTGGGATGGGAGCACGCTGTGATGCAGTGTTGGCAGATCATCAGTTGTGGTGGCTCAGATACGAACCTCTTTGTAAAGCACTGAGCATCAAAACGCCACTGGAAGAGCAGAGGAATGCAGTCAGAGTTACACAGTTCTCTTATCCCAGTGAGATAAGTAAAATTGAGGTCTACATGAAGAAGTAAATTAATAGGAAGAAGCCTCCCTGCCCTGAGGGCATCCAATATCTGACCATCGAAGACAAACCCCACTGAGGTTACTTACCTTTGTAACAGCCCCGTGGAACAGCCATTTTTACTGAAAAAACTATTTATTTGTCCAACAGAAAATATCTAGCGTGGAATTAAACGATCCAACGTTGCATCAGTAACAGAGGAACAAAAGGATTATTTTTACAACAAGCTCCATATACACAAAGTTCTTAAACATTAAAATGTATCCAGCTTAGAAACTGTACATTCAAACACAGGAAAACATTCAACGTTCTTTCTGCAAGCATTTAGGAATATGAAATCATTCCATCAAAGCACACTTGGAGAACTATTTTTCCCCACAACAGCTTTGCACATGAATATATTGGACAGATAGCAAAACTCTGAATCCCACAACTCTGTTTGCTCTCAGTTATAACCCAAAACCACATCGCTTCACTGTTTGCAATGAGCTAGCTCTATTAATTCCTTCCTCAGTGAAAAATACTCAACAGTGTGTAAAAGGATCTTTGGAAGCTTATTATATACATCACTGGTGTTGCCACACTGATAGAATATGACGTGTGGTTATTTATAGGCTGCTGTGTATGAAGCCAAACATCCCTTTGGTTTTTCAGTGAGCTGTCTACAATGTCCTTCCATCCTTACTAATGCTTGTGGTGTTTGGTACATTCTCAGTTGCAGAATTTGTAGAAAGTGAAAAGCAAAAATGCCTTCAATTTCTGTTTTAATACAGGTTAGCACTGAACTACTCAACAGCATCCAAAGGCTCTGTGTTACCTATAAGTCTTTATGTGGGCAATATTGTGTTTGAAGTTTACTCCATATCTGTGCTTCCCTGCACCCTCTGAATGCATGTTCTGAAGGCCATTGCAGTGCTGCTGAATATTAGCTCAAAAAATAACAAAGTGCCATGTGAACATTAATACTGGGAAAGCAGAACTTTAAACGAGAAGGCTGTGAGGTGGCATTCATCCAGCCGTGGATTTCATGCACTTTATGTTCACCCTGACCTCTAAGGTGGGCTCACACCCAGCTGGATTCTCCTACAGGCACTCCAGTTTTGGGGTGTATGCTGAACTGTAAGCATCCAGGAGATGCTTCCTTCCTCTGCCTGCACCACGTCCATCCCTCGTGCATCCAAGGGAAAGGAGTCAGTGCATCTCTGAGGCAGCACTGAGCTACCCCAGTTGCATAGTATGTTAGGGAAAACTATCCAACTACAGCCTGATAAGAGATGGCAAAAACAAATTATTTGCACTGGTTGTCAGCTCCATGAGAGCCCCGTCTGCTTACTGAGGGCTGACTGGAACTTGAGCTTGCTGGAGACCGAGCACACATGATACAGACACAGCAGAGACAAAGATCAGAGATAACCAGACCCACACGAAGCAACAGCCACTGGAACAGACAGCGCGTTCCTACATCACCCACTTATCTACAGCAGGATCCCCTGTGAGCTGAGCTGCATTTTCATATAGCCACCAAAAGGAAAGTGCCTGCTTACACCAACTGCTTCCAGAGTCTCTCACTGCAGCCACCATCAGAAAGCAGTAAATGAGCAGACAGATGTTCCGGTGCCGTGTCAAACTTGAACTTTTCTCAGCAGAAAACACTCAAACATGGAATATCAACAAACTCTTTGGCCTTTTTAAAAAATCAATCTGAGTTTCCTCAGTTTCTTGTCTCATTTTCCTTCAGCGCTATAAACAAACAGCCCAACACATCTCAGAGCATTATACAGCGCTACAGTGCTGCAAATCCCTAAGGGAAAGGTGAACCCCAACAGTGTTCATTTGTATTGCACCCAAGAACAGACTCAGCGACCTGTTATTACCCCACAGAAAAGGGGCTTGGTTCCCAGAATACTTAAAATACTCTATTGTGCAAAATTTGTTGCACACTTACCTATGTTTCCTTGAGACAACGGACCACACATATTAGAAAAACGTATTGCTTTCCCACAGATTAGCATTCTATGCCATCTCATTCCATTCGACCACGTGTTCCATAGTGAGGAATTCAGAAAGCAAACTGAGCCATGGATGAGATAGGTCTCAGTTTCTGTTTGTATTTCCCTGCTGCATGTCCACAGACTCTGAGTTCTGACTCCCTGCAGGGACAGATTTCTGACAAACAAGACAAACTTATCCTCACCTGAACTCTGTTGCATTCTCCAACAGGAGCAGGATCATCAGCCTCCACAGGCTGGTCACATCCGAAGGAGCAAAGTTCCTCTTCTCAGGAAGATGGTGGCTTAGCTCTCCCAGGACTTTTGTTTCTGACACGATGCCAGCTACATTCCTCTGTCACCAGCTTACCATTGCAGCCGATATGCAATCTGCAGCTACTGAGAAGTCCAGTCCAGCTGTCAGGAGACCGGATTCTGTTCAAACAGGCTCCATCCAAACTGTTCCACGGAGCTGTTCAGACTGAGGCATCTTCACCAAAGCTTCTGGGCGCACCGCTGCAGGAACACACTTAGGCAAATTGAGCAGAAACAGACCCGAACCCATGCAGAAAACCACAGCGTGCATCTCCACACACAAAGAGACACCAGCACAGCTGAAGCAGCCTTCACCAAGCAACACAGTGCTCAGTGTTCCTGGCAATGGTAGAAAAGTCACATTCTGCTCCAAAGCATCAAGATTTACAGAGTACATACGTTTCTCATATAAGATTCCATCTCTGCAGCAAATACCACTCCTCACCAACTCAAACTACCCGCCTCGAGTGGGAGAAACATCCAGGAAACAGATTCCAAGCAATCTCACTCACAGTGCCTGTTAATCCTCAAGGAGCAGAACCCAAAAGCAAGGGAATAGTAAGCATCGGTTGGTTTGCTGTTGCTGCATTGTTGTTGTTGATGATGGCTAAAAAGTGCAAGGCAGGCATCTAGTTCATAAAACCTATTTTGTAGTGTATGGAATCCACCGTGTGCTATGCCAAGTACACAATAAATATTAATCTTTTGTTTTTAGGCATCGAGAGTACATTATTTTAATTACAGCTTATACCGAGTGGCATTCAGTTAACTATTTGCTTGACACGGGACATTTAAGCTGAATAGCTGACCATGCAAGCACAACAGACTTAAGAAAAACCCTTCCTGCTAAATTTTCAAACAACATCTGGATCAAATGCCTTTCAATATGGAAGTAAAGTTCTTATGTGTGTGAGCAAAGAGCAGTAGTGACACAATTTACTTAGGTTCAACCCAAAAGTTCCTGCAGTTTGACACATGACATCGGCAGTGACAGTATGGTCTGCTTTCTATGCTTCAGAGTTGTCCTTTTGGGGAACATATCTTGCTTATTTCATCCATTCCTTCAGCAGGATTTCATGTCTCATCACTCCTGTGACCCAGAGTTAGACCTGGTGACTCCTGGGGAATGAGATCCTCTCCCAACCATCTCCTGTCCCCATTCTCTGTGGCTGGACTCCTGTAAGCCACGACCTTTTGTTTCAATGGGCAAGAAGAAGGAAGCCACAGCAGCCAGCAGGCAACATCCACTGTAAACTGCCAGTGTTAAATAGACTGAAGATTCCAACATCACCTGCAGAAAATACAAAATATTACCACTGAGCCTTATCACAAAAAGAAATGCAAATACTGAGACAGGAGGAGGAATTTTAGTGCTGTATACTTTTCCTTCCTCAAAGACTACAAAGCCACATGTTTTCCACTTAGCTTTTTGCACAGCAGCTGTTCCTGACACAGGCTTCTTAGTCCTGTCCCTGCAGAACCTGGCTCTCCCAGCCTTCCTGCCTAGCATTCCACATGTGCTTCAGGTTCACAGTCCCTAGGACTTGAGGTCACAAAGGAAAAGTGGCATTGCACAACCTACAGGAACCTGTAAGCTTCTCACAGGTCCCATCTCCAGGTGGGCGTCTTCCAAGGAGCCCTTACATCCATCCAGCAGCCTGCTCTGTGGTTATTTATCTCCCATCATAAGACCTCTACAGTGAGAGGTAAATTCAGAGATGCGTTTGAACTCCCTTCAGGGAATGGGCAGCAACTGTCCTTCAACACATCACGCACAGACTGACCTTGTTATGGCCCTTATGGCAGGGAGGCAGGTTCTCCATCACTTTCCTATGCCATCAGTACTGGGAGAAGGGTCTTTACCTGTGCAATGAATGGTGTTATGAGGGCTCCCACTCTGGCCATTCCACTGCATGTTCCCAGGCCCAGAGCACGCGTGGCTGTTGGGTAAACCTGTGAAGAAAGCAGCAGCCCATTAACTCAAGTGAGCAGCTCCCTTCCAACCTCCTTAATCAGTGGAGTACTGCAAGTACTGTTAGACAACAATGAGATCATGAGCTCATATCTGGGGTTAGGTCCACTGTGAAGAGGTCATAAAAATGACTTTCCCACCATGTTCTCACTCCCCTTAAATAGCCTCATTACAAAACCAGCCTCCTTACCTCCGGAGTGTAAACATAAGCAGCCTGAAATCCTCCTGAAATAAAAGCTCTTGCAATGAAGAGCAGCACAGTAAGAACATTTCTGTGAGAATAAAAAGGAGAGCAGTGTTTGGGATTGTTCTGTACAATCTGTTTAACTTGGAGGCACGTGCAATTAAAAAAAAATGCTGATTTCATTACAACAATTTCTTTTGTTTTTTGTTTTTTTTAATGAACCCTTCTTATTTTTTCTGGATCCGTAATATAACAATGATGCCAAACAATCTGCATTCCCACAATCGCATCAGTTTTCCAAGGGCATTCATTCTAACTGACAGCTGTGGACTGGAGAAATAAACAACCATTGCCTAAGATTATCTAAATAAGAAAAATATATTCCATGTTATGAATGGTGTTAACCAAAAAAATTGGCACACACACAAGAAGGAAGTCAGACTGCAGCTTGTCTGTTTGAAACACTCAAACCTACATACCAACTGAATATTTGCAGCTTTGAAAGGCTTCTCATTACACAGTTTCTGTACTGTGCCTGGAAAGGTTTAAATTCAGAGAGGTCTCCACTGCCTATTTTGCATTTCCTTGTTCTTCAGCCCCAAGAAACAAACATTGTCTCCTACCACAATTAAGAAAGAACACAGATTCAGCACTGGTATTTCGCTGTGTTTTACTTACCTTCCAACACAGAGAAACAGCAGCAGGCTGCAAAATGAGAAGACAAAGAAGGACAGGGCCATGGTTTTCTTGCGGCCTATCCGATCAATAATCCACAGTGTTACTAACACACCTGTAGAAGGAGACAAGTTGACTGTTGGGAATTAAGCACAGGTGGAGGCTGCATCAGCTGGCTTTTCACATAGGCTATGTTATTTAGATTTGAAAATCTGTTCTCGAAGTACTTTGCTGGCAGAGGAATCAAGCAGAGGAGTGGAATAGATGGGTCCAATTACTGTTACCACGTGCAAAAAATACCACTCTGTGTCCCAGCTTGTGAGCTTTGCTCCACGTTCACAGTGGTCCACGTGCCTTCACACTCACTCAGGGGACACACAGATGTAGCAGTGAGCAATCAAGTCTGACATCTGCTAAATACTGATTACTGCAATGGTTATCAACCTGAGTGCTAAAAATGCCTGCCTTGTGTCTAACTGGAATATCTTTTGTTCAGCTTCCAACCACTGTCCCCTACTAATCTTTCCACTGCTTACAACCTAATATTTTCTTTCCGCTGAGTTTTTTATATGCTGCCATCACATCACTTCTCACCTGCTCTTTGATAAAAGAAACGGATCAAGCTCTATAAGTCTCATATTCTTAAGCATTCTCTCTTCTGCCATTTTTCCAGATCCCTTTAAAAGCAGAGGCACAGCAACTGTGGAGATTATGCAAGCACCAATGTTGCCAGTGTCACATTCAGAGATATCCCAGTTTGTATTTCTTACATCCTATCTTAGTATGTCTCAGGACCAAACCAGTCTGTTCAGCTATAGCATCAGTCCAAGAGTACACACCGTCTTCCATTCACTTATGTCCTTCCCAGAATGACTTTTATATAGGACAGTTCTCTCATTATGTAGGGACTATGCACATTTGCTACAGACTCACAACTTTTCACCTATTAAGTGGCTTCTCTTAGATTGCTTGTCCCTGCAACTACAATATAGAGCAGTGAAAATATCCCCACCACTGCCTCACTGCAGTATTTCAAATAGATTCGTACTGAGAGATCATCTTTTACATCTGAAGAAACAGTAGCTGTTAAATACTATCTGGATCATCCCGTGTAAGACTGTTCATTGAAATTCATTTTAAATTGACTGAAAATCACGGCTGTGCTGGACAGAGTGTTATGAAGCAAGTCCTCCATTGATTCACTCTATCCAGGATCCTTTTAAAATCGTCCTGGATAGTCACTTATGGATAAAAGTTCAAGTGATTCTGCCCCTTTTATTTAATCGTTACTCTTCCTCTGAATGTCTAATACGTTTCTTGGAACAAATCCATAGTAAGGCAGGCCATTGTAGGCTCACAAAGCAATTACCAGTGATCTTATCTGCGGTGATGTCACAGACAGTGAAGAGAGCTACAGCTACTGTGTGTACTGTATGTATCAAACAGTTCAAGCAAGGAGCCCCGCTGCTTCTGGAAATACAGTGGCATTAGGGCAGACAGGAGAGCCCATTTCTGTCATACCAAAGTCCATTCCGATTACTCTGAGCTACTGGCAGTGAAAAACTGGAGCTTTTTATCACCACTTACCTGGGAATTCTGACAGGGTTGTCCAGAGCAGATCAGTGTAGTCTTCCTCTGTCAGATACTCACAGGTCAGGCTGCACTTTGCTTTAACTTCTTTTCTTCTACTGGAAACTGTAGGAGAAAAAAAGCAAAAAACAAACAAACAAAAAAACCCATATTTAAAGTAATTCCTTCCCTGCTCGTCTTCCTTTAGTCCTGGTAAAGGAACCATTCTTACTGCTGAAAATAAAAGAAGGGATGTGAACCAAAGAAATGCTGCTGCACAGCAAGTGTATTCAGACCAGAACACACAGCTGGAACCAAACAGTTTATGGTCTTATTTGTGGCAGGATGTCTTACATGTGCAACCAGAATGAAAACTTACACCTGAATATCAGCTGTACAAGCTTAGTGATTTTCCAGCCCAGGGCTTAAGACAGTGAGTGGAATTAACATTCGTAACACAGCTTTCTCCCTACATAAATTGGGATTTAACCCTTCTTCTGTACTTTGAAAAGACAGAATAATTCCAAGTCCTTGTGAAAAAAAAAAGTAAGTATTTTTAAGGACTGCACTGCTGTGCAAGCTGTGATTCTGAGCTCTGATTTTCCCAATGCTACCCATCCCCTTCCTATAATTTTCAATCTACCAGACAGTTTTGACTAATCACAGACGTTCTGAATGAAGCCATGCCTCCCCTGGGGAATCAAACTTCTTAAGCCTCTTCTTGATGCAGTCAAAGCTTTTTTTATACACAAAAACCTGCAACAGAAAGGGCGTTGATTTCCCAGCATTATCTTTTTTCTCCGCAGGTCTTCACATCTTGAGAACCTGGGAGCTCTACGGGAGCAGCAGTTCTCTCTATCTCAGGACCAATTAGGCCTGTCAAATCTAGAAACTTACATTTATTCAATGGCTCTTTCCTCAAGGAGAACAGACACATTTTCTGAAAGCTCTCCTTTGAATGTTGTCTTGCTGTGCTACATTTTGGGCTCAGAGACACTGCAGGACCTCTGTGCATTGTGTGGGAAACAAGGCGCTGTCTGTCAATAGTGTTTAACAAAAAGTAGATGCCTTAAAATTCAGGCTGGCAGCCACGGCCCTTTCCAAACTAACTGCTGAAAGTCATCAAATAAAAGATATTCCATTACTTTACAGGGCATATTTAAAGAGAAGAGGTGTACTAGTACTCACTGCTGCAGACATCTCCTGCTTGGAAGAACTCTGTAGTTAATAAAACTAACCCATAGTATGAAAAAGCATTGGAAAACCTGCAAGGAAGAAAAGAAGAGAGGAAATCTCAGCGGATCACACCTATGGTAAACAACATGAACCACAACCAAACCCACTGTGTGAGGACTTCCACCAAGTGCTGCCTCAAAGCTATTTCCTACCAGCAGTTGGAAAAAGAAGGGGCAGTTGGATCAAGAATGCTAGTGACTGAGTGGCTTCATAAATTACAAATCAATACAATTTGGGTGTTTTTTTTTTTTCTTGAGTAGGAAGTTGCTGTATTTGAGTGATACTGTTAAATACCTCAATTAAAAACCACTCGAATAGTGCTGGCACTGAACCATTTATGTTTTCTCTTACCATATAAACCAGAGTAACAACGTGGTCCATCTAAAATGGGGTGTAAAAAGGTCCCTCATTTTTCCTCGGTCTTCCTGTTGAAAACAAATGTAAGTCAGAGAATCAGGGTGCTCACAGGTCCCAGACTGAAGGATGTACAGGGATAACAATATAGTGTGATGTACTAGGACAAGTTCAGTTTGAACTCAGGGCTCTTCAGGTTGGAGGACCTACAACAAAGCTGGAATCCAAGTAAAGAATTCCTCAGCCAAGTGAAATTCTCTAGGAGCACAACGTTACCAAAACAGTTCACGCACAGGGCACAGTACTGCTTCATGAGGAAGGTGAGAATCTGAATAAGGAGGGGCTGGAAAGTGGAATAGCAGAACTTTGCCAATGCACAGCTAGCATATGGTTCATGTGGCCTTCAGTCAGCTCTGCTAAATTAGCACAGCCCATGGAGACCCAGGGCAAGGTGCCAAGGAACCGCAAGCAGCCCTCCATCAAGCAGACCTCTTTTCAACAGAGTGTTTCTAAAACAGAGCGGCAGGCTCAGCTCAGAAACCTGTGGTTAAGGAAAAGTGCTTTCCCACCCCACCCTGAAAACAGAATCTTCCAAAACTTGCAGAGCATTCCTGCACAGCCCATCATCGTTACCCCAACTGAACTGACTGTTTGTGAAAGGCACACGAGCTCCAGTCCTCACCCATCTGGGCTGCAGAAAATTGAGCCTGTATCTCCAATTAGTAAGGCCATTTCTAAAAATCTCCTGCCCAATTCTACAGTTTTGCTGCTGTTCAAACCTACAGCTTTGCCTCCGCTGTTCCTGCTTGCTGGCTACCTTTGTAACTTTTTCTCCTACAAAGGTCTGCTCTCTGTTCTGTAAATACAGAGCCGATTTAGATGTTGACAGGCGTGCTGAAAAGTTGGCCATGTAACACTGAAGTGAAAAGAAATCCACTGTAATTCATGCAGCAGCATACAGTTCAGAAGTAACAACCTGAATTGCTCCATGCAATAGGGCTGAATTGGAGCTTGTAGCATTCCAGCTCCACGAGATCAGGATTAAATTCAAGACATACACCTGGAGGGTCTGATTCCACCTCATCCCATGAGTTCAGATCTGGGAGGTGTGATATTCTTTAAAAGTAGGGTCTTTCTCACTGTGGTTTGGGCATATATTGTTTTTTGTTAGTGATTGAGACATTAAAATTAAAGTTAACATGGATTATTTGCTTACGTAAATCCCCGTGACTACAGTACAGTTTCACTGTTATCCCAAGTGATTAATGTGTCAGTTACCCATACATACCTGCCTGGAAATAATTAATTTTCCTAAAGGCATTGGAGCTCCATTTTCTGTTGCTATCCGCTTTAAAGTAGCAATTGCTTTTTCTTGATTTCCAGATAATACATCATACCTTGCACTTTCTGGCAGCCACTAAGAGAGCAAAGCAGATCACATGCACAATGATGTCAAAAACACAGCAACGAACAAACTGCAGACTTTATTAGTGAGCTTACAGTGGGAAATCTCCACGACCCCAGCAGGCTACTAACATAAGACAGGATCACAGAACCAATCTTTAACGAATCAGAAAATCTCCTTTGTGTCAAATGTCAAGTTCCTCTTTAGGCTTCGAGAAACTGCAAAACAGCATTGTTTTTTTTTTACCATAAAGTCAGAACTCCAGCCTAAATCTTTCTGTTGTCTCTTTTCCATTCTCAAGAAATGTTGAGCATTTTTGCAGGATTTTGACATTATCCTTTCTCAGTGGGGAAGGCAAAGCATCCCGGGCAGATAACAAGATGCTCTAGGCATTCCAACATTTGCATTTGTAAACACATCTTTAAGAGAATACCTACAAAACATAGGACAGCGAAGAGCAAAAGTGGGAGGGCAGAAAGAATGAGAAGCCACCGCCAGCCAAGAGTGGGCATCACCAGCACTGCTAGGAGGACTTCAAACACAGTTCCAATAGCCCAAAAGACCTGCCAAAGGGAAAAGAAACAGTCACAAATGAGAATGCTATTAAGCATTCTTTGAAACATTCAAAAATGTGCTCTCCGGGGACAGCTGGAGAGAGAAATGCCAGAGACATTTCAGATATGCACCACTGCATGCAAACAGAAATCCAGGATGCTCTGGGGATCTGTGTACATGTTGCAGAAGCTCAGCTCTGAAAACCTAACGTCACCTTTCTTTTGACACTCGTGTTTAACCAGAGGTAGCTTCTTATAAGGAACAGACTCATCACATTCTGCTTCTTAAGCAAAATGACTATTAACATCTATGTATGGGTATTGTACCCACCTAACACCACGAGATCTATTGTATTTGTCTTCCTCTGCAAAACCAAGCTAGCAAAGCCACACAGAGTTTGTCCTATAAGTGAAAGAAGGAATTGATACCTCCCTAGCAAATAATGGAGCTGGCACCCCGTTGCATGTCCTAGCCAGGCAGGATTATTCTCCTCTGGATTGTGAAATGTGTAAAAGGATAATCTTCTTTTCCTCGACAGCTCACCATTTAATGCTCAGAATGTATTTCTAACCCAATATTGCTCTGAGGTAGCCAAACTGGCAGAACAAAAATGACACAGAAGGGAGTGATTCATCTGCTGAACTCTATTTACAAAAGATTAAGCAACTGAAAGTAGGACTAGCCAGCAGTTATCTTAGAAAACTGTTTGTGTAATGGAGAAGCTGTTTCAGTGTAGTGAGGTTTTCCACGAGGTTGCTCCTTCCAAATGGATCACATCACACAAGTAACAGCGCTGCTCTCTGCTTAACTGTCTGGCACACTTCAATTCAAGGGCTGCAAATTTTGCTTTAAAGTATTTATAAGGCAAAATTCCTCTCTGTGTGACTTTGATACATTTGGATTGAATCTGGAAAGCTGAATTTAGCCTTGCACTTACGGTACAGTCAGCTCTTCATTATCCATTACTGAGCTGTACATCAATTTCACTGCAGCATTAGGTCACACCAGAGGGCTCTCTGCATGCTGCCTTCAGAAGTGCTGGGTCCTTGGCACTGTTCTGGGACCACTGGCCTCAGTGCAGGAGAGCTCCATGCTAACTTGAACTGTCAAGACCTGACTGCTGCCATGTGTGACACTGCTAATCAATAGGACTGAATGGTTGCAACCAACTGCAGAATTTGTCCCCTGTGGACCAGCACACATAGCTGCACTGCTCACCTCTATTAATAAAATGCATTTTGCTCTGGCTTTCATTGGAAGGAATTCGGCATATAAGGTTACCCTGTAAGAGTGAACATTGAGAAAAACATCATGTTAGCACACTGAGAGATGTCAGGCACTATGCTTGTCTTTTACTAAAATTGCCAAACCCACAGTAGTAACAAAACCCCTTCCTAGTATTCAGAGCCAGCAATACCGTGCACACTGGTTCAGACTGTTTGCTACATCAAAACAATCTCTTTTAGTTCATCATTGCAAGAGAAGGCAGAATTTGCTCTGCTTACGTGGCTTATAGTTGTTAGCTACATGTAACAGTTCTTGCTGCCTATGTTTGCATAACACTGCTTTGATCTGGGGCAGGCATGATGTCTGCATTCTCAATGTGGTCTCTCAGCAGTCCATGCAAACTCTTGCTGGTTCTTATTTACACCTGGCTCAGAGAGCATCACATTGGCCTACTCTGCCAGATTTCCATTTTCTAAGACGTAATTATTTTCAAGATCTGATTGTGCTATTGCTATAAAATAATTTCCATTCTTTTACAGCGGGGAATCAAAAAGAGATTGTCTAATTTGGTAGAGTTGCCATTTCGTGATTGTGCCAATGGTATGGCTTCTGTGTGGACATTTCCTGAGGCAGAACCAAAGGGCCAGCAGACAGCCAAGGCTCTCTTGTCTTCTTCAGTCTCGTAAGACTCTCGGCTCCTACTCTCTTTGCATTCCACTGGCTCATCCTCATCTTTGAAAGAATACAATCTCTTTGAAAGACTGGATGTTGGAAAGGTGAATGAACAGTCATACTCATGGTGACATACTATCTCACAGGAGATTCCAAGAGGCCTCAGGTGCAGCTCCAACACATGGAGAGTTAAAGGGACATCTGCTATAGTTAGTTAATTTATTACTGCTGGGTGTATTCTTTTTAACAGCACGTTTCATACAAACCTTTCTCCCATACCAACTATAGAATACAACAATATAATTATAAAGATGCCAATGTTATTTCCCTGAAACACAGCTACTCATAGCCAAAGTAATATTGTCTACTTAATACTAGAAGGGAACTATTTCTCATGCCAGATATATATTAATTCTTTTTGTCAAAGGTATTGCTGTTATAGTTAGAGCAAGAAACAGACTCAGCAGCAATGGAATCCACTCTGAGCTCTGTAACCAGCTCCTCTTTGTCTCTCATTAAGTCATGCAGTCCTCATGCTTTATCCACCTCTCTGTAAAGTGGTATTAGCTGAGCTGTAACTGTTCCACTGGGGCTCTGTGGAACATCATTAATATGAGTTTGCAGTATGAGGCATTATTAACTCTGATGCTTCATCTTTGTTGTTCTCCTGCCTCATTCCAGTTGTGCTCAGTCGGAACTGCACGGCAGAAAATGCCTCACTGCTGCTCAATACACAGCAGGATAAGAACTTTCCAATTTTACATGCATGTTATGCTTTTGTGCAGCTTCTAACAGGGAGCAGATGAGCAGTAAAAGAAGATTAATAAAACTCTGAAGCTAAATCTCAGCTCTGAATCTTTTATCTGGGAATGGTAATAGAAGAGACAGGATATTGGCTTGCCTTGTGAAGAAGTCTATGAGCCATCAATTAAAGTTAGGCCCTGATTACTCTGAAACAGCACCTCCACGGGGCAAAATATCAATTATTAATAAGGATAAAAGACTGTGTGAAGAAAGACTAGATATACTCATCCCTTTCCATTTATAATTAAAAGCCAAGAACAGATTTATTTATTAAAGTGGAAAATTTAGAGATCCTCCTCTTCAGAATGGAATGATACAGACATAGAGAAATATCTCGACACTACCTTTGTACTAGAAATGTGTCTGAGCCATGAAGATATCTGAACTGCTCCAGGTTTGGGCTATAGATTTTGGAACTACAACTCAGGTTCAGATGTGAAAGTTCAGGCTCTGACTGAACAACATTTTAGAGCTTTACAAAGCAGCAGTAGTCAAGGCTTCACTCTACCTCTAACTGCTACTGTTTAGGTCACCATCTATCTTGCAACAAGTCCATATCATCCCTTACTGACTATTCCCAGCACAATTTGTTAATGCAGTGTTTGGGCACAGCTACAAAGTGCTGCCTATTGCACTTTATCCACTGCTAGGTGGGCTATTTGGACCTCTCCTGTTCACCTGAGGGAATGAGAGGAGCTTAAAAGGACTTGAAGCACACAACCTATTACATTTAGGTATCCAGCTTTTTCACACAGAAGTCATTGTAAATCTGACTCACCTTTGTGATCGACTAGATATCTTCAAAGGCTTATCAGAATTTAATATATTAGTTTCAAAATGCTAAGAGAAAAGTGGGCTTGGGATAACTAAACTGAGGGAAGTCTTCAATTTGACATAAGCATTTAAAAAAAATAACACAAAGAAGATAGAAAAGAGACTTGTGAATATTTACTTACGACTGAGGCACTCCTCCAATCCCAAAGCCCACCAGGCCCCTCAGTACCAAAATCCAGCTATATATCGGTGCAAAACCACTGAGGATCCCATAATAGAGAGTCCATAACACGCTAATCTTTAGCCCCTGTATTTAACAAACAAGCAAGGGAAAAATAAAGTGTCTGTTGTAACACAAATAAACAACATGTAAACTAGAGCTTCGCAGCCAGAAAGTGCAAGTGCTACTTCTGTAAGTCCAACAGCTAAAGGTTTCCTAAAGGCTGGTCAAAGGTGGCACAGGTGGCACCAGGACAACAACGCGATCAGTAGGTGATGAATTTATGAACCCATTCACAAACTGAGCACAAAATTCCTCTATTTGTACAAGGATTTGCTGTATTGCACCCAGAATTTCACAGAGGCTTTCATAACAACAACAAAATGCTTCACTTTGTAACACCACCAGGCGCTTATTTTTCTCACTTCTTATTTTCTGCTTTACTCTCCCAAACTTGTTCTTCTGTTTCATGGGAGGTTGCTTCTGGCTCTGCTTAATTCTGCTTAACTCTTCATAGCTATGACATCTCTAAACATCACTCACTAAAATATGCACACTGCTGCAGTACTTCCATATGTTCCAGTAGGAGCTGAACACTTACTGTTTTTCTCCCATACTGATCTGAAATGTTTCCCCAGAGGGTGGAGCTGGACATCATTCCCACAAACACTACCTAGGAAACACCAGAAAAAAAGTCTTCCCCTTAAAAACAAGACAAGTAAAAACTCCCATTCGACAGCAAAGAAAACACAATTTCAAATGAAACTTGAAAACTTGAGCACTAACAGCAGACCAGAATTTCCACGTGTTCTGGGTCCACTTCCTCTGCAGCAGAGACTATTAAAGGCAATTATTCATACAGTGAGATTATTCAAAATGCATTCTAACCCGACTTCACGTCCATTGACATGAAAGTGAGTTCATTGTTGTCCAGGAATTGGGGTGAATTTCAGCAGACTGAATCTCTGCAAGGCTTCAGAGAAGAATGAAATCTTGCACAATTAAGGTAATGGCAATTATTCTGAGTCAATTCATATATGTTCCTGGAAATTACATGAAACTCCGAAGTTAAAGATTGCAGATTTTCCTCATTTCTCACTGAGTTTCCCTTCTTCGAGCTCTGGCTTTTAATAAAGGCAATTTGCAAAGGCCATGAACAGATTTAACTGTGGAATATAAAGCATAATTTCTGAATAACAGTGAGTGGAAAAACCTTACAGAATACAGGAGCTGTCAGTTATTTTTCCTACCGATGTGAGCAATGCAACCTGCCAGCTTGGTAATCGCCACTCACAATGAAGCTGAGGAGCTAGGATACTTAAAATCATCATTTCCATAGCATCTGCCATCTAGAAAGGTAAAAAAGAGACAAAAATAAAGAACTGCCTGAAAATTAGATTGATATAACAGTCATTAATCCTCCTTCTTGAAACTAACTCTGTTTCTTCAGTTGACATTTCTTCTCTGTAGGTGGAACAAAACATTTATGTTTGCAAGGTAGAGTGGGTATCTGCAGTAAATAAGGGCTCCAGACATCAGTACCCAAAAATATTCCACTGTGGATGTAACATACAGTGCTTCAGAAATAGCAGAAAATTGAAAACAAAGCATGTCTTTCTGTTCTTGATATCAAAGTTTAAAACTAGAAGTACTGAACTGGTGTTCATCTGAAGCAGAGATTACAAGAACAATAATATTGACTAATACAGGAAAGAGAGAATTTAGCTGATGGGTTAAATGTGGTAAAATCACTGAATGAAAACTGAGACCTGTAGGAATAGGATTGTACCCTTTCCATTTGAAATAAGTATTTTAAGTAGAGAATTTCAGCAAGAGAGAAATCAATCAGTTATTCTTTACCTCCACATAACAAGTTTGAGTCCAGCTGTCACTCTAGAATTTCAGGTGAAATTCTTCCTTCATTGCATAATTATCTGTTTAGAGACTTTTTGTCTACAGAGAACGGCTACAGAATTTGAAATCACTGGGATTCTGTAATGGGTCATCATGCAATTCATCTTGATAACAATTACTTGCCCATGCTAATCCCGTAATAACAGAGAGCTTCCACTGGAACTTTCCAAATCCAATGGCTTCCACCGCATCTTCCACCATGAAAGTATCTAGAAAGAAAACAATCTGAGTGCAGAAGGCTAACAGAGGGCTACTTTGCTTTTATACAACTCCTACCCAAGAAAATCTCCATGTTTTTCAGAAATTGTCTTAAAGCCAAAACAATTTTGAATATTTATAAAATATTTTCTGGACAAAGAAATAAATCAGTGTAGCACCAATGACTTCAGTGCATTCTCAGCCTGCTGCTCCTGGGAGTGACCCCACCAGCCACTGACTTACAACCTTCCCTTGGTGAGAGGTATATATAATAGCACAGAGCAATACTATACAAGGGATGGAAAGTGCAGAAGAATATTTTATTGAACTGAGAGTCAAACTGTAATTATTTGAATGAAGTATTTGTCCAAGGCATCTATATCTTAATACAGTTCTGTTAAAAATGCTGAGGGTTCTTGTTTTATGACCTCATTGTTTAGTGCCATGTGAACAAGCTATGATATCTCAAATTCCTTTGCTCAAACAGAAAATCAAAATATGTTTTGATCTTCCATTTGTTTAAAACAGTCTAAGTCTCAAGGTTTTAACACTTCCAGTTCTTAATAAAGTACATTTGCCACAGAAAAGCTTTATCTAGCTAAGAGTTGGACATTCTCACAAAACAGAAGACCAAAAGGAAATCAAAACCAGATCAGAACGAAATCAAACAAAATCTAACTGACAAAACAGAAATGTCCTAGGACCCCAATCTGTGACTGCAGCCCTGGCAGCGGGCACTGAATGGCATGCTGGCATGTTGCATCGCTTCCACTTTTTTGGGTGATATGCCAACTGAACATCTACATATATCTGCAGACTAGCACTGATGCAGTAAGTCTTTCAAGTCTTTCACACTGTTCTGGCTCCTATTGCATCAATATGCTAATAAATAAGTCCCTGGGAAAACAGCTGTTCTACAGAACTTCAGTATGTTTTGTGCTAAGACACAACTAGCACTTCTCAGATCTTCCTTCAGGACAGTCAGCTCTTTTCTCTTAGGCAGAAAGCAGAAGCTGAGATATGAATGCATTCTGTCTCTCTTGTCCTCTAGAGAAGTGGGAGGCAGGAGGACTGCAGAGGCTTCATGCTCAGCCCTGAAGGTGAGCCAGGTGTAACTGTTCCAGTAAGCTTGGTGATGATTTAGGAGTACTGATGAGTTTTAAAGGAAACTTAGCCAAACTGCCTATTTGAAATAGGTGCTGACATCTGGATACCCCATCAAATCAAACACACAAAGAAATCCTTAGGGAACAACGTAACTAAATCACCATTTTCAGGTGTTTTGCCTACGTTACTGTTTTCTTTTTTGATCTGGGGATCTCTAACTTCTCTAAAGCCAATGCACTTATCCTAGCTGAAATGAAGAGGCCACATCTTTTTCCTCGAAGGGAAACAAGAAACCTGCTCACCATCAGTTGGGTTGGCAAATTCTTTTGGCACTGCAGCTCCATCCTCCAGCTCGATAGCCTCTAGCTCTGTCCGAACACCCTCAATCTGAATTTCATGTTCTCCCGAAATGGCATCCTCCTCTGACCTTGAACTCTCTCCCGTGCGGCGAAACTTGACCACCCTAAGAAAAGACAAGGGAGGATTAATGCTTTGGTGGATGTCGTGTGGGTTGTTGTGTTTGATAAGTCTTGAGAAGCTATTTGGTCAGAGAGGTGATGGGCTAATCTCTGCAGTGAGGCCAGGGAGAGAACAAGACATGAAAACTTTGCTGAACTGATCCAACTTTCATGACTTACTTAAGAGTGATTTTGTGCAAGGCTTCACATAACATGGAGGAGGTCCACCTCCCATCATTTAACTTCCATGTGACAAAACAAAGATTTTGAAACAGATCTAACACATCCCTCAGTCCTCTTTCAATCTACCCCCAGCATCAGTGAAACTTTTCACCGTGGTAACTGACAATTTCTTGGACTTCAGTGAAGCATTTTTTTGCTGTTGTTGGAAATAGATTAAATTATTCTTGCTGCTACCTCTTTGACTTTTGGTACTTAAACATTTTAATTCTGTGATAAAGATGAGCAGAAAGTCCCTTGAACTTCAGCTAAATCCTTCGGTTTAAAGGTTGCCAAAACTAAACTAGCAGCATCCTTGCCAGCTGCAGCTGCAGCAAACTGACAGGCATGCATGACATTTCTAAAGGTGATCTGAAAGACTTTATGCATTTGGCAATCTTATTTTCTCTTACAAGTGCTGATGGCGCAATCCATATGAATGTAAGGGCAAAATGACAATCTACACAACTCCTGCAAATGGCTTTTGGTCCATCAGTAAATAAAAGGATGGAAGAATTAAAATCTCAGTCTCCCATGGGGTTGTCTACAACTGAAAGAGTCCTGGCTGCAATGAGCCATCCAGTCCAGCTCAGGATTTCTCTGTGGTACAACCATAAAGCGAAGGGATCCAAAACACTTTTCAGTTTCACAGTCCTGGCACATAATATCGCTGACCACATCCCATCAGGGGAATTGCACGTACTCACTAATTATATTCTGGCAACAATCTGGAGAGAGAGAGGTACAGTCATCGTTTCGCGAGGCTGTCACACACAAACAGTGCATTTGCAGGCTGGTGAGATGTTTTGGGACTGCTTTTTTGTTCATGTAAACAGGACAGCTTGAGAGATGCGTGGGGTAAATAATTAGGGTAACACTTGGATTAAAAATGTCCATAAAGATATAATCCTCATACAATCTACAATGTACAAAGTCTTAGCACTCACTGACATTGCACGCCTGTAAGATGATTTTATTTTTATTACAAAGGACAACTAATAGGAAAATGCCATTCGTGTTGTACTTGCAAAAGCTCTACAAGCAACTTGTTTAACTACACAGAAAGTAAACTTCTAGATCTGCAATTTTTTTGTCACTAAAGAAAGGGCTATTCCCATAATTTCAGTAGCCCCAAAGCCTGAAGCAAAACCCATTGAGGGATTTCAGGACCTACAAAGTGCCACTGCTCCATGGGGTTATGACTGAATATCATTCATATAACCTATACTGGTAACTAGTCTATATTATAGTAAGCTACAAGCCACATTTTTTACACTAAGAGAAACCTTTCTGATGTAAAATACCACAAAGCCCATGTATTACTTCTGTTTCATTCTGTATAGCTCAAGTAGGCTTTAGGAATTGACCATTTTGGAGAGTTCCAGGTGCTATACAAAGATACACCAATTGATCTAAAAACCATCAATTCTTCAGTGGCGATCCAAGTAGAGAGCTCACATTCCTCATCACGAGGAATTAAAGGAAATGCTTTTCACTTAAGAACACATGAAGCAAATTGACACAAATGAAGAACAACACGCAGTGCCACTGACCGTTCCACTCCTGCAAAATTCATCTCAGAGAGCTGCACTCGTTTGCAAGATCCCACAGTACTAAGTCTAATTATACCTGCATTGAAAAGTACTTCAGAACATTTTTGCCCTCTGTGCTTTGCTTTCTAAAATAGATTGGGAAAAAATGGCCTACTGTAAATCATGTCTCATTATTTTTACTTTTAAGGTGACTGCTGAGTGCTTGAAAATACGTGGAGCTCACGTCCATTTCCTCAACTTATTAGAAATGTTATTGGACGGGTTGCTCCGTCATTGAGATGAGCTCATTAATATTTAAAATCAACTTTAAGCATTTATTCCCTGCCTTGCAGAGTGAATGATTTCCAAATAAGAATATACTTCAAACCACGTGACAATGGTGCACTGGGAGAAACGCATTTATTTGCAAAGACAGCGTTTTGCATTCGTGAAAAGGAAAGGAAATCTTGCTGTTAAAATGCTTTTATCACCTTTCTGCACAGATCTAACAACCACATCCCAACAGCACGGAGTTTGTCGTAAACAACAGCATTCCCCCTGTGCAGCAGTGTGTGCTTTTCCGCAACATACAGTTAGCAAATATGAATGACACTCACTGCAAACACACCTTAGCAAATAAAAAAAAGGTTGTGATCTGCAGTCGGCTCACAGCACGAAGCAGGAAGCTGAGGAAGATGCCTTCCCTAGCACAACGTTATTTACAGATGCAATGCACCTGGCAAACGCAGTAGTAGTATTTCATCTCAGAACATTTTTTTTGGGCACTTCCATGGTTTTGTTCCAGCCCTCCTTATTTCTACCACCATCAGGTTCGTGCAAAAATATAAACGCATTGGATTTACATAACAACCGAATCCCTGCATGCCCCCAGGATGCTGAAGCCAGGCAGCTGCACAAGGAAAATGGCCTGCTTCCCAGGGCCTAAGACACTTCCTAAAAACAATTCCCCCTAAAAATCGCCAGGATGTACAACATCCCTGCAGCCCGTTTAGAAGAAACCCTGCGCATCCTCGCTCCCCTACCGGTGCTACTTACGGCAGCTGTCTCAGCTGGAATAAATCATCCTCCATTGCCAGGCTGCGTCTGGAGGAGCTGCTTTCATCGCTCTCGCATGGCGGGGATGGATGCAGCTGTAGGAAAACGGGCACGGCTGGATGGACAGCTCCGGTGGTCGCAGGCACCGAGCGGCCCGGGCACGGGGCGGCACCGTACGGCACAGCACGGCACGGCTGGGCTCAGCACGGCTCTGCACGGCGCGGCGGGGAGGGCTGAGCGGCTCCCTCCCCTTGCCGTGCTTGCTGCGGGATGTGCCTGCCAGCCTGCCCCGGCTTTCCGGGCAGCCGTGGCCAGGGATGCGTCTGTTGCGGGGTTGGGGCACAAGGGATGCTAAAGTGCCAGCAGAAAACGAGCTGGGCAGCATTGGGACTTCCGTAAGGAAAGCCAAGGAAAGTTATTTTGGGCACAGCTCATCCTGAAATGATAGCAAAGGGTCTTTTTGGGGAACACGGTGCAGCCAGGTGAGCTGTGAACACTTCGCTTTCATGAGGGTCTTTGCAGAAAATTATGTTGTTTCAGTGCCTGTTTCAGATACCCAAGGAAAGTTCCCATCTATAATCTCTTCTGATGACCCAACAGGGTTTCTGAGCGTGCACTCCATAAACTTGGACTGAAATCACTTTGTAAAAAATCTCAGTCACTTTAGCTGCAAAATATGCTGTCACACAGGTGCATTCACCCCTGTAGACTTTCTTCTGCAATTGGGAGAGAAAATTTACTTGTGCATTTACAGGGGAATCCTCTCCAGAAAAAGGCATGCAGGAGAAAATTAAAAGAAATGTGCTAGGAAGATGACTGGGAGACTTTTTTTACTTGATTAAAATGTAAAATGCATTTGACTAGTTAAAGAAATGGCCTGAAACCAACAAGGTGAATTCAGATGAAGACAGGTGAAAAGTATTATTGTGAGGAATAAGACAGAAGGCGTGCAAATTCAGACCAGGGAAAATGGATGATGCAAGAGGGTTAGCCTGGCTATGACAAACCAAGCACACTCAATATGTGACTGGGAGTTGTTCAGCTATCACAAAGCTTCAGTTTACAATGCTAAATACTGAAAATGTTAACAGGTTTTAGTATTTACAGGAAAGGACTCACAGGCAGTGCAGTGTAGCTGGAGTTTCAGCTGCCTTAAAAGTTGTGAGAATAATTCTTTAATTTGTGCCTGGGATGGAATCCTGATGCTCACACAAAGCTTCATTTCAGATAACTGCGTGTGTCCTGTGGTCTCCGTGCATGGATTTTGTGTAGGACCAGACTGTACAGTTGATCACACAAGACCTTGTGGATGTCTCAGGTACCCTGGTGTCATTTCACATGGATTAAGACGCATATATTTGGGCAACTGTCACCTCACCTGGCATTTCTGCTTATCCTTCCCAGACACACAGATTTGCACAAACAACGTGGCTCTTTCATTGTGCATCCTTGTTGTCTTTGACTTGGGTGGTGGCGTGATTTGGGTGAAGAACAGCTGTTTCAGTCGGTTGTTCCCACAAAGGAGCTGAGCAGTTTATTTGGAATAAAAGACAGCCTGCCCCATCACATAAAACAATGGAAGGCTTTGGCAGCTAAATCTCATCTACCCACACGTTCCTCTTCAGAAAACATGGGTTAAAGAAACCATACTTCAATGTTTTATATGATCTGAGAAGTCTGCTCTGTCTCACTGGGTGAAACACTGTAAAGCCCACAACAGGAAGGTGGGAAGTTTGGTCTTCTCAGCACCCTGGTGCTTTTGTTCACGTATTCAATGAGTTATGTCAGCGTTGTACATCTCACAGGAGTGCTGCAGCAGCCAGGGCAGCTTCATTTGCCCTTCTCTTCTGCCACTTCCCCTCCTCTCTCAGCCTCCCGTTCCTGTGCTCTCTGGGCTCCCCTCTCCCTCTGGCACATATAGAACAAGGCCAGGCAAACCAGGACTGGGCAGAAAGGTGAACCAGGCACTCTGTGACACAGCTCGGCAGTTAATTTGGGAAGATGCAAAGAGGAGGACGCTGCTCCCTGCCAGGCCCTCAGCCCAGTCGGCAGCTGCCATCTCGAGGTGCTCCCAGAAGCTGCACGTGTCGCTCATGCTGCACTGATGGGAAACACTGCTTTCGCTACACAACCCCTAAAGTACCTCGGTTAAAAAAATGACAGCGCTGCGTGCAGAGCAACGCATACGAGTCAGGCGCAGAACCCTGCACCACACGCGGGGCTCAGCAATCCTCGCCCAACGCGCGGCCTTAGCAACCGTTGCTAGGGACGGCCCGGCGCGGAGCGTGCTTATGGCGTCACTTCCGGCACATTGCGCCACTTCCGGTACCACGCGCTAGCCGTCCGTCGCGCCGCTCGCCCGCGAGGTCGGGTTCCGGGCGGCGATGCTGCCCGGCGGCGCCGTGCGGCGGGCGCTGAGGGCCGGGGCGGGCGGCAGGTCAGCGGCGGGGCCCGGAGGGGTGTGGATCGGCAGGCGGGGCTCGAGCGTTGCCCCGAGCCCCGCTGGGTGGCCGTCTCTGTAACCTGTGTCTCCCCGTGCAGGTACAGGGCGATGCGGAGCTGGGGGGTGATCGGGGGGCTGGCGGCCGCCGTGGCGGCGGGGATCTACGTGCTGTGGGGGCCCATCGCCGAGAGGAAGAAGCGGAGGAGAGGTAGGGAGCGGCGGGGGGGGGGGGACCGAGGCCGTTCCTGAGGGCAGAGGCCCGGTTCGGGGTTCCCCGGGCACCCAGTGATCTGCATTCGTCATGAGGAGCTTGTGAAAATGATGGGCTGTAACTGAAGTAACGTTTGGGCCGTTGTCGTGGCGTTTAGAAATGTCACACGTTACAATTAGCGTTGAACAAAGGACTTTTGTTCCTTATGTAAGGTATTAATTGTATCTGTTATGAATAATTATGACTTACTGCGTATACGCTCGTGTCCCTTTTGTGGTCATTTCATTCTGGCCATGTGAGAGTCTTCTAGTTTTCAGCACTGAACAAAACACGTAATTTCCATACCAACTTCACTTGCCAGTGAAAAATAGTAAGGTTTTCACAGCCTGCACAGCGTCAGCTCTTCCATCTCTGTTGGCAGGCCTGGTGCCTGGCCTGCTGAACCTCGGAAACACCTGCTTCATGAACTCCCTGCTGCAAGGCCTGTCCTCGTGCCCATCGTTCATCAGGTGGCTGGAGGAGTTCACAGCACAGTACAAGGCAGAACAGAACCAACCCAGCGAGCAGCAGTGCTTGTCGCTCACTCTGCTGCATCTCCTAAGAGGTACCCAAACTTATTGACGTTGTGGTAAGCTATGAAGGAAGCACTGAGCATCAGCATTAATCTTTCCTAAAGAAAGGAAGAGCAGGCGGTCCTGGGTTCCTCTTTCTTTGGTTTAGTGTCTCAGGATGTTGTTCACACTCAAACTGTGCTGCTTAAGCTTGTAAGTTGAAGTGATAAAAGGACAATGAGACATTAACATTGGTGGTTTGGTGATATCCAGAGTTCCACTTTTTACCTAATCTGCTAGTAAACTGATCTTTTCAGACAGTGTCTGTATTATTGCTTATTCTATGTCACTTAGTTGGGAAACTCCTCACTTTACATGTGTATTAGACAAAGGGAACATAGTCAATGACACTGTCAGATGAGAATGGCAGTTAATAGATGCTAGTTTGATTGTCATTGTCTAACTGTCTTCAAGAATAACTTTATGATAATCAATTATATTGTGCCTAAGTACCATAGATCCTAAAATAGACAGACCTGTGTTCTAACCATGCTTTGTGGCTCCTTCTAACATTTTAAAATGCAATGTCTTTAAGCTTTATCCTGTCAAGAGGTAACAGAAGATGATGTCCTGGATGCAAGCTGCTTATTAGAAGTGTTAAGAATTTACAGGTGGCAGATCTCGACATTTGAAGAGCAGGTGATTGATTACAAAATTCCAGTTAGACTGCCTGATATACAGTTCAGTGCTTAGATCTGGAATAACAATAAACTGAAGCAAGAGCACCAATAGCACTGGGTGTCAAATCTGAATCTTTGCTGTAGAAAAAAAGTTTGCTTTAAAAAGTGAAGGAGAACCGCCGTGTGATTAATGAATGGCATTTTCAGATTGCTTAGATATCTGTCACAGAAAGCCTGGCTGCTTCAAAACCTACTAAGTACGTTCAGATTTGGTATGAGATATTAAAACAGAAGGGATACAGCCCTAACTTCCCCGTATCTGAAGGGCTTCTGCTTGCAGGGATGGACTCAACTTCATTACTATTTCCAAATTCAGTCCCATAGGAGATTTCTAAGACTTGTTTTCAGTATTTTTAGCCCCTAAGTAAGTGCAGCTGGTCGATAAAGTCAATCAATTTTCTCATTCATAAAATAGAGTTGTATTCTCCTTTTATGTTTCAGAGCCAGACCAAATAGCACAGATTTCAGTGATGGTTTTATTGAAACCCAGGAAAGCAGGCATTTGTGCATTCATTTTTTTTTTCTTCAGTGATTTTGGTGCCTTTTAAATTTATCCAGCCCAGAATATTTTTAATAACATCTGCTGTTATTAAATTCAGTTTTATACAGAACACTTCTTACTAAAGTTGAATTGGATGCACAATTGATTACTATTAATACGTAAGATAAGCTCTAAGCAGTGATTTTCCCCTTTAATTTTGTAATGCAGTGTTATAGCCATACAAGTATCAGTACTCCTGGTGTATGTTTGGGTGGGTTTCTTTGTTTTGCTTCCTGTAACTCTTATGCCTCTGTTTAATAGGATGCTCATGAACTATTTCATGTCCTTACCTCTTCACTGGAAGATGAACGGGATCGTCAGCCACGTGTCACACATCTGTTTGATGTGCATTCGCTGGAGGTGACTTCTTTACCAATGTTGTTTCGTTATCAGAAGTTTCCATATGCACTTGGTTCCTAAGTGTGTCAAGTATAAAGTGCCTGTTAAGAAACTGAAGAGATGAGCATGGTGTTCACAAAGCTGTTCTTCACTGCTCTGACAGAAATGAATCAATAGCCCAGGCAATCAAAGGGGGAAAAATGTTTGAAGGCAAATGTATCGTATTTATCTCTATAAATCTCTATTGTGACCCTGCTTGCATGAGGGCTTTTGCATCCCTAAGTCTATTGAACATAAGGATTGAAAAACTAGCAAAATACTAGCACAGAACAGCAGTTTGTGCAATCATTTACTCTTGTCTGCTAGACCTGATGCAAGAAAGGGCTCTGAAAACTGCAAAATGGGTGTTTATACAACAGCGCATTTGGAGGTGAAGTTTTGGCTCATCCTTCAGCATTAATGGTCAGCTTAATGCTGATGGGAGATTTATATCTTTTTGTCTAAAATACAAATGGCCTAAAAAACTTGTTGGGCTTTTATTTCAGTACTCCCAGGCACAGAATTCTACAGGTTAATCATTCATTTTATTAGAACTGTTCTATTTGTCACTTAAGACTTTATTGTGCACCAAGTTTTTTGGCCTTCTTCAAATACAAAGACACTAAAACTCATACCATTGTTCTAACATCAGGGATGAAATAAGTACATATTAAATATGTAAGCTTTTCTAAGCTGGGGCTGATGACATCTTTTATCTTCCTCTGCAGCAGCCAGAAATAACCCAAAAGCAAATAAGCTGCCGAACAAGAGGTATGTTTTTCTTCCACATTGAAATATAAATATTAAGTAATAGTGTAATCACTTTGTTTGTTAAGGGGATAAGATCAATTGATCTTTGTCTTTATTGGACTGAAGTGCATCTCTTCATTTGTAAAATACCATTCATTATTCGTTAGTGGGGCAGACCGTGTTTTACAATAGCCCAAAAATTTGGAATTATAGTGATGAACATGGATGTTTTGAAAATAAAAGGACAATTTCATCTTTGTGTTTCAGGATCTCTTCCTCCTATGTCAAATCACTGGAAGTCTCAGCATCCTTTTCATGGAAGGCTGACTAGCAACATGGTTTGCAAGCACTGTGAACACCAGGTATAAGAAAGCATGATGTGTGTAGGTATATATGAAAAATGATAGCTGAGATTCAGAGTGCATTCTGGGGTGGAACTGTCATCCCTTGTTTCCAACATAATTGGTTTAAGCTCAATAGTTAGCAGGAATAACAGCTTCAGCCATTATTTTTTCAGCTACTTATTATGGCATTTTGTATTGAACAAGAAAATATTGCTAAGTATACCAAAGAAAATGAAGTGTGATTCACTTCCTTGGGATGACAGCTATCTTATCAGGCAGAATAGTTGTTTTATTACATTTAGTATCCAATATCACAGATATCATATACTGAAAATCCACTCACATGGGTAGCATTTTAGGACTAGCTATTCATTCAGCATGCAGTATTGTGATTGCACACGCAAAGGCAAATTAAGTTGCAGTCATCCAGAGTGAGGAGATGAAGATAACCTGAATGAAGCAAAAATACAGCAAATAAATTAAATTTGTACATCCAACTATAAGAGTACTTTTCAAAAACTTGCAAACAAGTGAGCTTTAGAACTTCAGAAGTGAGCAGGGCAGCTTCAGTAGAAACAGGCAGAGTAGTACCTTGTGCACTGCATCAGGTGTTTCCTAGCATCACAGCTGGTTGGGAAAACAAGTGTTTTAATAGATATACGTGGATATACTTGTTTTGCATGACACTGTTGGGAGGTAGTGGTTAACCTATTTTGTTTTTTAGACCATTGCAGATTTTTTTACTCACTGCATTTGAAATATTTTCTTGCAGAGTCCTGTGAGGTACGATACATTTGACAGTCTCTCACTGAGCATTCCAGCAGCTATGTGGGTATGTATCTGCCTTTGATGGGTGATCCAGCCAGCATGTCTACTGCCGTGCCATCAGGGCTTTATCTTCACTATTATCCTTTTACAGCCTCAGTAACACCTAAATGAGGTGTTACAAAATGAGTAACTAGAGTTGCCTTTATAAACAATCCCGTTGTGTTAACACAGTACCTTACTACTAAGGCAATGGGGCAAATGAGCAATTAGTATGATGGGCATGACTGTTGGCACTGAGTTTTCTTTTTCTCCTGGTGGATTATTTGGTCCTTTTGGTTAATTTGAACAGACCAGATTGCATCCCGAGGGCTGTGCATCACTGGCAGACTCAGAAGATGACCTTCAAGTGCTCTGTCTCTGTGGTGACAGCACTCTAGTTACCCAGCACAGGCTTTTAGACCAAGTGAATTCAAATGGAAATGGTTTCTATTTCTCACTGGCTTTGTGAAAGTCTTTAAATGACAAAACGTTGTAGATTTAGGGGCAAAATGTACAGGACCTTTGTACTGTAACAGTTACCTTATGTCTGTAATTCATTTTTTTTGCTGTTGTTCTAAGGGTCATCCCATGACACTGGATCACTGCCTCCACCACTTCATCTCCTCTGAGTCTGTGAAGGATGTTGTGTGTGACAACTGCACTAAAGTATGTCATTGTAATTTATGTAACCTTTGAGCTCAATTTCAAGCCTGCTGACAGAATTGTGGCTTCAATTTTCTACTCCTTTCTTCAGGAAGTGAGCAGGAGGCTTCAGGAAAGCCTCTAGCTTGCCTGGGATTTATTATTCTCAAAATAGAGTTATTACCCCACAGTATCTTGAAGCTTTATTTATTGTTCACATAATAAAATTTACGAATGCTTTATTTGGTATTTAGATAATATTTAGAAGAACAACAACAAAAAAAGTCCAATTTTTAAACATTACTTTATATTCGCCTGTGCTTTGATGATAGAGAGCCAAAATGGATTGTTTGAAACCTAGCAGAAATGGCTACATGTAAACTAGGTTTGTTTTCTAAGAGCTCGTTTCTGCTCAATTCTGTGTTAAAACATGGATCCAGTAGAATAGGCCAGCAGCTCTTGAGAGGAAAAATTGTAGAAGAAATTCATGACCCAAGGATAGCTTGGTATGCAGTATGCAAACCTGCAGCAGGATTATTGTTTGTAATTTGATACAGCAAGTAATCAAATGTCTCTGCTTTCCCTTTGATTTCAGATTCAGGCAGAAGGGACTCTGAATGGACAGAGCGTAGAGAACCAGAAAACAACATTTGTTAAGCAATTAAAGCTAGGGAAGGTGAGGCAAGCTAACCCTCCAAATCTATTTTTAAATCCTATTAAATAGTAATCTCTTTGTTTGATCTGTTTGCTTAATGTCTACTTCTACTATTTATTACAATTTCCTGTTTTCCTTAAAAAAAAAAAAAAGTTTTTTGTCAAATATTTGTAGGCATTGAAGCCTCAATTCAACAAAGCTCTGAACTCTTTAGCTTAAGGAACGTGAGTATTCTACTGTTATTCAGCAAAACACTTGAGTTTGGCTTAGGTGCAGTTTGTTTGTCTTGTATTAGTTTCTTATTCCCTTGGTAAGTAAAGCAACTCATATATACAACCTATTTGTAGGATAATTTGTGCATTTCAAAGTTAAGATATTCTAAATACAGAAGGTTTAAACAAGAGAACATAGTGCTAAAGAACAGGAGAGATTTATATTAGACGTGCTTACATGTTTCTTGTTCTGTGATCATATGATGCAGAGGACAGCAGGGCCATTCATAATACAATTTCCTTACTGACAAAGGCTAGCCTTGGCATGACTTTGTCTGTCAGATATTTATAACTCCTTGACCTTTTTTCCCTGGGTACTCTTACTGTGCGATGCCATTATTTATGGAATATTAGCAAATGCCTGGCAGCAACTTACTGACACAAATTCCAGTGCTCATTTCTACCTTGTAGATCATCAAGCTAAATGAGATGGGCTTTTTAGGAATGCGTGTGATTTTTCTTTTATTCCTTCCCCCATTTGGAGGAAATAATTAACATGCTCTGTCCTACTGCCTAATGAGCAATATGGGCACTACTAGAAATCTCAGAAGTTGTGAGATTTTTATCGTGACTCAGAAATAGTATTGCAGTGAGCTTAGATACAGAATAGCACATAAAGGAAAAACAGTTCAGTGACTTAATTCCTTATCTACTGGACTTACCATTTAGTTCCATTAGAATGCTTTTAACAGCTGTTTCTCTTCACATAAAATGTATTTCGACTTCTCTTTTGTACGGAACGTTGCTGAAGCTCCCTCAGTGTTTGTGTATCCATCTGCAAAGACTGAGCTGGTCAAACCAAGGGACTCCTCTGAAACGTCATGAACACGTACAGTTCAATGAGTTCCTAATCATGGACATCTACAAATATCACATTCCTGTTCATAAATCAACTCAGAGTGATCTGAATCAGAAAAGCTCCGAAGAGACAAAGCCTGGAACAAAGGATGGGCTAGCAGTAAAACCTTCAGGTATTTACCTGTATTTACCTCTTGTCTTTAGATATCAGATGTCTCTCATCTGTAAGGAACTGTGATATGTAATGAATTAAAATAAGCAAACTGCCTTCACATTCTGTGCTGACAGACACTGTAGAAACGGAAGCAGTTATTAGCAATACTTGTGGTGGCATTTAAGTTAAATTACCAATGTGTGTTTTGTTTTTGCAGATGCAGAACAGACATGTGGTACCAAATCGCTCCTTATGAATGGGGCCTGTTCCTCTTCATTTCTAATGTCCTCGGGAACTTTTCCGCTCACTGCATTCCCTGAATGCAGGTAAGTGAGAGATGGGTACCCTGTTCATATTTCTGTCCATTTGAATTATGTTTTCCTTTACTGTCTTTATCAAAAGGCTGTGTAGTCATAGAACTTAACATCCATCCTAGTTCCTGTGCAGAAAATTGTTTTCTTTTCTCCCTGCTGATGGTCTTTGGCTCCATTTCTCTCCTACTAAGAAAGGGAGTATAGCTTATTACAGGGAGAACATGGAATCTCCTTTCTTTGGTTCAGCATGCAGCAGTCATCCTTCTGGATTGCCATATTCTCATTCATGCTGTTTTTCTACCACCCTTTCTTTTAACTATTACTGTGAGAGTTGTTTGGTTTCTTTAAACTATCACAAGAAACTCTTACAATACTGGAAAAAAAAATCTGTAAGAGTTCTATTTAACCACCTCAATTACAGCTGCTATGATTCTACTTAATAAATCCAGTCTCCATGCTTATGATGATGATCTGTTTTTGAGAACGTTCCCTTCTTTTCAGTCCTGTTGGTTATTATCCCATGGGGAACGCATTTCCCACAGTCACTTTAGGAAATGAGAAGTGAGGAGACATTCTGTGCCAAACATTTGCTATGAAGACAGTTGTAGAGCAGGTCCTTAAAGTAAACCCAATGTTCTCTGTGGATTAATCACCATAATTTGAGCTCTTTTAAGAATCACATTTTTCTAGAATAACTTTTCTGTCCAGGAGCAGTGCTGTAAGAACTAAACACTGGCTTGATGGGAAACCTCTGTCCAAAATTCAGGCAGTTACACTGTGCAAGATGTAGTAGCTGTTGGGTGCATTAAACCTTTAAAATGAATGCTTTGCTTTCTTCAGTAGAATCAGGCAGCACTGCAGCACACTTAGAATAATGAAAAGTAACTGCAGAGCAGCACATCCCTTAGAGACATCTCCTTGCTCCGGAAAGAAATTGCAAGCAAAGACAAAGCAACTGGAGCTTCTTTAGGTAAACATGTGACACGCGAGGTCTGCTGACCCTTTTTCTCATTCCTCTCTCAGTTCCCCCGTGTACCTTTACCGGCTGATGGCAGTGGTTGTGCACCATGGAGACATGCATTCTGGACACTTTGTGACTTACCGCCGCTCTCCACCTTCTTCGAAGAACCCGCTCTCTGTCAGCAATCAGTGGTTGTGGATTTCAGATGATACGGTTCGCAAAGCTAGTTTGCAGGAGGTCCTTTCCTCTAGTGCTTATCTGCTGTTCTATGAGCGCGTTCACTCAAGGGTACAGCACCAGAGTTTGGAGTTGAGGCCTGAAGAGTGATTAGGAGAGCTGGAGGAGGACAAAAACTGACCAAATTCCTCTGCTGAAATCCACGTGGCACCTCCTGTCCGTTATGCAAATAATCCACCACAGGCCCTTTAACTTTCCCTTCCCTCTATGGCAGCAGCTGGCTCTTGCTGGGAGTAGTTTTGTACCAAAATTACGCTACCTAAAGTTGGTCTGCTAACGTTGTGCAGCCCAAAGTGTATTTGTATTAGATAAGCATTTATTCTGTTCAGTAGTAATTCTGTCAGTATCACGGCTCTGAGACAGACATCTCAAAACAGGCTTTCCAAGGCCGTTTTCCATATTCTGAACACATGTATGGTTTCAAGGGGAGAAGACATTTCTGAAGAAGGAAGCCCCAGAAGCAGTTGTTGAGAAGCTACTGTTATCAAAGGCAATGATTTAAGAAACAAAGTGCCTTGAGCTTATTTGAATAGGTTACCATTGTCTGAGTCCGCTGCATGCCAGCTGTGTTCTGATAGGTGTATCAAGATGATGGGATGAGCAGAGTGGCAGCAGATTTCTCCTGATATCCCAGCCAGTGAATAAAACAAGGCCTCCTTACATAACGTGCATGATCCAAAACATTTCCTTCCCTCTCTCTCTACTGTTTTCCTGATAGTTCAGTTCTTTATATATCACGGAAGTATTGATTCAGACAGCAGTTTCCTTTTTCCAAGAGAAAAGATCAAATTCTTTTATCAATTAAGAGCTGACACCCTGACTTGTTGCTCTGTATCTTTGCACTACAGGTGAAATGAAAAGACAGAAGTGTTTGCTAGCTGTCAATATTGTAATTTTCTTGGTCACTCTGAAACTGTTGAATACTAATGCTTTGTAGTATGGACTACAGCTTTTAATTACCATTAACTTCAAGGCTACTGTAATTGGTGTTCTAGATGTGCCCTTCCTATTTTAATGCTAAAAACTGTCATTTGTCATCAGCCTTTTGGATATACGTTGTCAGGCTTGCAGCTGAGCATTAGAGCTTATACTGGTTGTAACTGTGAGCTGAGATAAACAGCAACCCAAGCATCCTTGTAGAATTAGAGCACACACAATTGAATCTGGACTGGTGGGCACTTGTCTGGTAAGGCAGTCTGGAAATTCTGGTGTCACTGCATTAGATATGCAGATTTCCATATAAATAGAAATTGTACTTTGCTGCTCTAGGTTGTTTCATGTGTTTAAAAATAACAATATCTCAAAGCACGGATGGAGAAGGAAAAATTACTTTTGACTGCTTTTAAATTATCAGGAATAAAATACGTAGACTATTTTTAGCTCTTTTCTATAATTGTAACTTGGAGGAAAGACTCATTCCTCAGACTAGATTTTTCAGTGTAAAACAGCAACTAAGTTTTCAAATCATAACTGTCTTCATAGTTTTTTTAGGTAACTTTATACCTCATATATTCCTATCACTGCCTGAAGCTCTCAGGCGTTCAGAGTTCCTTAATGAAGTCTCAGAACCAGCTGAAATAATAATAGACGTACATAAGAATCTGTTTACTACACTCACATTGTTCCAAAGTAATAATATATAAAACACTATAAATCTACAAAGATACCAATTAGTGAGAAGCCTCCCTGTCTAGGCTGGGCTATTGGTAGCATGGTTTTAACTTTTATAAGTTAAGTTAGGGAAAAAACAAGAAGGGGAAAAAATGGTTGCAAAATGCCAAAAATGTCCTGGCCATTGAGGTAAAATCTAACAGACTTGCAGAAGCTAAGAGGAGAGGAAAACCCCCTGTTCTGGGCAGCATGGGAGTGCAGGAGGAGCATCTTGTTCCAGCAGGGCTACAATTTGCACCTGAAAGCTTCCAAATGTTTCCAGTGCCCAGAGTGTATATTCTGCAGAGCCTATTCTCAGTAGGGGCTGTTTAGAGGTTTTGTTTAGGTCATTTTGTTTAGGAAGCAGTAATGTTGGAAGTGAGTCAGAACATAAGCACACAACTGGCTAAGTCTTAAACTCATCAGCTTCTAACAGTGACATAAAGCCCCAAAGCATCACAAAATTGCACGTTCAGTACTTTGCATAGAGCTGCTTTCTGTCGGGTCAGTTTGATCAGAATGGAAGCATAATTGTGTGACACTGACAACCTGTTTGCTTTCACTCAGCTGCAGCTTCACTCTGAAAGCTTCCTCAAAGGCTGCAGAGATGAGGGCTGAACAGTCAGCATTTGTTGTAGCTTTTGCTGCTGGGAAGGAGCAGGCAGCCTTGCTTTAGCCCTCAGTGTGAGGAAGGAAGCAAGTGACAGAACCTCAGATCCAGTCCTATGCTACTCAGCCTACTGTGAGCTCAAAGGCCTCTGCAGATGTTTGCCATCTTCACCTTTTGAAGTCACTGGGCTTCATCCAGTATTATTACTTGTTGCAAGCTTTCATGATGGAAAAGGTGTTAATAAAATGCAGGCTACAAAACATCAGATAAGACCTCTAGGATGACATCTCTGTGTTTGGATAATTCTTGTTTGATTTTGTGTATTATTTAAGGAAGTGTGATGTTAGAGTCACAGCACCGCACTGCTGTTTGAAGTTGCATTTTCACTTCGGGGTATTTTTCTAACTGTACAGTAGCAATAAAAGAACAAACTTAATAGAAAAAGTAACTGTTCATATGTGCTAATTTCTTCGAGACCAATCTATCTGATTTCTATCAAGACCAAAGATATATACACAGTATATCTGATAAAAGCAGCACTTCACCTTCCCTGGCTGCGTTCCTGCAGGAGCTCTTCACAATAAAAACAGAGGGTAAGAATTTCCAATTCCAATTTTTCTAAACTGCTGTTAATTCTACAGCCCCAAGAGACTGAAGGCTACAGCCCATCACTCGTCCACATGCTCATAAGCATGGTTACACAGGGATCAGCTCACACGTTTGCTCAGTACTTACCATTGCTTGATTCCTTAAGACTTGGTGGAGACTTTGGACACTCTTTCCTCATTTCAGTAGGATGGAGCACAGATGGGAATGGCTTTCAGGTAGTCAGAATGGATTCCCTAGGGATAATTGTTTAGAAAAACAGGTACTCTCAGCAGTGATAGCTTTTCACACTGTGTTGTCCATATAAAACATATTCCCCCAAAAGTCACCTTACGCTCCCTGGTTTCTGTACATAGCACTGAGTGAAGAAGAGGCACCTCAGGTGTCTTTCTGTCCCACCAGACCACTGCCCAAAAGAACCCATGCAAGCAGAGAAGGTAAAGCAGCAAAGGAACAGATGCAGACAAATCAGTGACCGTAAAACATACTGCACTCACTGCATTAATATCTTAGCAATCATCTTCTCACGTCACTCTCATTTGTGTTTTATTTAAATAAAACCATGCAAGCTGTAGCTCATTGACAGAGCATCCAAGGAAGTGTCACCCATTCAATACCATCAGCTTACAGGCTCACTCTAAGTGATTACACCTCGTGCTTTATGGTATTTATAAACTATTTCAGTATTTCAAGGTTGTAGAATATTTTGGACTTTCTGAAAAAGTGGCTAAAATTAACATTAGATGAGAACAGATTTCAACCTGACCAAAACAAGAGCATTACTCATTAATAATTGGTGTATCAGCAGGACTACAGCAACTGTTTACCAAAAAGTACTCCTGGCATTTAAGATCAGTAGCTGCAGAATTTATTAGCAAGTTACCAAGCACACTATCTTCTGGTTTAATGCCTTGGATCATCAAACGCAGCTTGATTGAGAAACTGACAGCTATACTGAGGAGGAAAACTTCAGTATTCAGGGTCTATGGACCAGGTCCTTCATTGCTATCTCACTTTTTGTCAACAGCCATCATTTTCCGAAATGTCAGATTGATTCTTGGAGCAAGCACTCTCCTGCGGATGGGCAGGCTGTGGTACCAGTACACGTTAGTGGGGTACTTCATCATCAGCAGGCTGCCATGGGCTAGCTGCAGTCTGATGGGCTTAATGTGCCGCGTTGCATTCTTCCCTCTGGAATCACAGTGCCTGAAAACAAAGTCTCTGCAGGCTCCAAAGGACACTGATGCAATAGGGCTGCGTGGAACCAGCTCCTTCTCATCATCTCGATGTTCACCTATGTGGTCCTCACCATCTTTATATCTGTAAAGAGAAATAATTAGTTCACCTGTCAGTCCAGCAAAATGAATGTCAAACTACTCCTTGGTGATCTGCCAATACACCAAGCAACTTTTCCAACCAAGCGACTGGAAATCAGACATACCTGTTAATAACAACGAAATTAAAAGTATGTCCTGTTTCCAAAACAAGCCGATCTCTGATGTGGTTGAGAACTGGGATCCACGGCTTAGGAGAAAAGGTGACACCTGAGTAAGTGTACGTTAACTCGGGGTCTCCGTAGGTTACCTGCTTCCTGGGGATGTTATGCCACTTGCCAAACACGTGCAACTTCGTCTGTTCACCTGTTTAAACAAGATGGATCAAAACTAACTCAGTACTCTTTGCTCGGAGGGCGCTGAGGCCCTGGCAGTGCTGCCCAGAGCTGTGGGTGCCCCATCCCTGGAGATGCCTGAAGCCACAAATGGGCTCTGGGCAGCTGAGCTGGGGGCAGCCAACACACGGCAGGGGTGGGGGGGGCGTTGGAGTCCCTTCCAACCCAATCACGCTGTGGTTCTGATTCCACTTAACACGGGATGTTTTATCTTAAATCCCCAGGGGCGATGTGCAGCGGTTAGCCATCAATCACCATCCACAGTTCACAACTCTGCCGTTCTCCTTGACTTAGAACTTCTGCAGAGCTCCAGGGGACAACAGAAAGAGCACAGGACAGCCACCCAAGCCCAGGTACCCCAGCGTGGGGCTGAAGGGGCCGCTCCCTGTCCCGCACTGCTGCTTGGCACACTCAGAGCAAAGCGAGGCTGACTCTACAGGATCAGACCCTCCCCCTCGGCTGCTTTACCTTCGAAGTACTCCACCTCCTTTTCCAGCTGCTGGAAGATCGCGTCAGCTTCGGCTCGGCCGAAGAGGAGGCGGTACTCGAGGCTCAGGCCCTGGGCGCGGATCTCCTGACTGGGCTGTGAGGGATGGGGCAGGCCGCCCGCCTCCTCCTCCAACCGGGGCTTCTTGCCATCACCCCCGGGTTCCTCAGCAGAACGTTTAACCACGAATCTGTCCATGCGTAGAGGGGATAATACGTGGGACGGCGTCCGTACAGGACAGGCGCCGGGCCCTGAGGAGCGGCCCTCCCTGAGGGAGCGACCGAAGGCGGGAAGCACCCAACCCCTCCGCACCTGAAGCAGTGCGCATGCGCCTGTCTAAGCCCCGCCCCTTACGGCCACTAGGCCCCGCCCCCTGCGCCTGCGCGAGCTTTTGGCGCCAAATCGTGACCCCGCCCCCTCGACCACACTTTCGCGCCAGTCCCGCCGCCGCTGCCTTCCCTCCGGTACTCCCGCAGCTATGATCGGGCAGAAGACGTTGCATTGCTTCTTCAGCACCGCGCCGCCGAGAAAACGCAGCCGCTCCCCGGAGCCTGGCGGTGATGCTGAGGTTACGGTATGGCGGAGGCTACGGGGGTAAAGGAGCGTTCAGAATGCCGGTGGCAGCTGCCCTCCGGCATTCTGAACGCTCCTTTACGCAGGGTGATTGGGGCTGGTGAGGAGGGGGCTGCTGAGAGCCGGTGGCCGTTGAAGGGGCACTGTGCTGGTGTGGGGGGTGCGGTGCTAGCGGCCGTTGGGAGCTGCTTCCAAAAACCCCGCGGTTCTGCACGCCTGACTGAGCAACCAATAACACCCAATGGGCGTTACAGGCTTGTGCCACGTCACGGTTGCTAGGCAGACTAGCACCCCACTCCCGTGGAGAGCCAATAGGAGTTAGCAGGCTTTTTTACGCTGGCCAATGGGAGAGCGCGGGGTCAGAGCCGCGCTTGTGGGCGGGCCCTCTTAGCGCGCGGTGACCAATCGGGACGCGCCTGTCGCTGTTTTGCCGCGAAAAAGCCGCGTGTGTTGTGGGGAGGGGCGGATTGTGGCATGGCGGTCTTAGGGCTGTCGCTCGGCAAGCGGCTAGGCCGCGCCTCCCTGCGCCCGCTCTTCAGCCCTTTCTTCGCTCGCCGTTTCCAGGACGATGCCGCCAAGAGGCCGAAAACCTCGGATCATGAAGCGGGTAGGGCCTCAGCGCTGAGCCCTGAGCAGCTGGAGCGGATGCGCAGGAACAAAGAGGTAGCGCTGCGGAGGCTGAACGAGCGCAGCGTTCCTCCGGGCTTCGGGGAGAGCTGGAGGCGGCAGCTGGCGGCAGAGTTCACCAAGCCCTACTTCGTGGAGGTGAGTGTGTAGGGCTGGCCCCGAGCCGTGCTGCTGCCCCAGTGCTACCCCCGCGCTGATCCTCCTGCTTTGCCTGCAGCTGATGGCATTCGTGGCCGAGGAGAGGAAGAGGTACACGGTGTACCCGCCCCCGGAGCAGGTCTTCACTTGGACACAGATGTGCGACATCAGGGATGTGAGTAGGGTGTGGGTGGTTTGGAAGGCTCAGAAGTCCGTTAGGGGTGGGGCTCGTGGGAGGGTGGGGCCTGATTTGGGGTCTTGTGCATCTTGGGTTTTCTCCTATCTAATGACCTGTAATACAGAGATACATATTGTAGTGTTTTGGGTAATGCCTTGCTAATAAGCTGTGCGTGTAGTCATCAGTTTCACAGTGAATGTGGCATAGAATTCAAAACTCAGGAAGCTTCCTTGGAAACACTCATCAAGTGGATTGTGGATTTGTGTAAACTTTGGTCTTTTGCACTCAAAGCACTTCCATAATGTTGGCAGCACAGCTGTGGCATTAGCCTTTGGTAGGGGCTGTTTCTTAACTCGTATATAATGTCAGAGATTGAAAGCCAATTCCATTTTTTGGGGGAATAGTAATATGAGTCAGTACTAATGAAGGTCTGCTTCCAGGTGAAAGTTGTAATTCTGGGACAAGATCCTTATCATGGACCTAATCAAGCTCATGGGCTCTGTTTCAGTGTCCAGAAACCTGTTCCGCCTCCCCCCAGGTATGGCAGTACCCACCTTACAAAATTCCTTATGTTAACAAGTTATTTTTGGTTCTGTTACTCACACCTGTGTGTGAGGTAATTGATGAGATGTGTTGCAGCTGCTGAAACTTGACTTGTGCTTTGCCTAGGAGAAACATTTTAAAGACACAGATCATTTTCTGTAGGTTGTATTCTCAAGAACGTGCTGCAAATGAGTGTGTTATTTTACATGAGTAGATGGGACTCAGTGCAGGCCTTGTTTAGGGGAAGAGCAGTGAGTGATGCTGTCTGCTTTTATCTATAAATGGGTATATTTAAGGGCACAGGTCTGTCTTGCACTGATGGTCTACAATGCATTTTTGAGACTTGAGTGCTGCTAGAAGTTCTTGTATGATTAGGACTTGCTTGATTAATGAATAGAAAGGCAAAGATGTAACTTAGCCAGGAGGAATAATAGGAACTTAAATAGAAATTGGACAAAGACTCTCAGGTTATAGAAGGGTTTGAGTCAGGAGGGACCCCCAGAGGCCATCTGCTCCCACTGCCTGCAGTGCACAGGGACACCCACAGCTCCAGCAGTGCTCACAGCCCCATCCCCTGACCGTGGGTGTCTGCAGGGATGGGGCACCACCACCTCTCTGTGCACCCTGTGCAGTGCCTCACTGCCCTCAGTGTAAACAACTTCCTCCTTTATATCCAATCTAAAAGTCTAACTAAAAAAATGTAAGATGTCTGAGATATATCAGCTTGTTTGAGTATCCAAATACCAAATGGTTTGGTCCCAGGAGCACAGTTTGTAATCTTCTGTCTTTCTCCCATGACCTCAGTTTGGAAAACATTTACAAAGAACTGTCGACTGATATTGAAGACTTCACCCATCCTGGTCACGGCGATCTGACTGGCTGGGCCAAGCAGGGTAAGGCACCCTAAAAAGCAGATCTGTGGATGGGCACAGCCCATCTGTAAAGCGAAATCAATTCTGGGTGCCCTAGCGGGTACCTTGGGATGAAAATATTCCCATTAGGCCTTCTGAGGGGAAGCAGAAGGCAGCTAACCTGTGGCTTTGTTTGTGTGCTAGGTGTGCTCCTGCTCAACGCCGTCCTCACGGTGCGAGCCCACCAGGCCACGTCCCACAAGGAGAAGGGCTGGGAGCAGTTCACGGATGTGGTCGTCTCCTGGCTGAACAAGAACCTGCATGGGGTTGTTTTCATGCTGTGGGGAGCTTATGCACAGAAGAAGGGCAGCTCTATTGACAGGGTATGGGCTGTATGTTTTTAGTGAAGGGGCGGACACTAGAGGGTGCTTCCTTTACAGGGTTGTGTTTTAGTCCTTGCTTGAACTCTGCTGCTGTCGAACTTGATGGCCCTTCTGTTTAGCTTGGTCTTTGCCAGAATTAAGCAACAGAAGTGGAGCAGGAGTAACATTTTGTTGTCAGAAGAGCCTCCAGCTGATGGCAGAGCTGGTATTTCTAGGAAAGGTCTCATGAATAAACACTGTTAGGATTACAGCAATTGAAAAAGCCCTCAGTGGGACAAAAGCCTCTGCCTTTATGGCAGAGTTCTTCAGCCCTCCTTCCTTGGTCTGATGACTGAGGAAATGCAAAGAGGAAATTAAGCACTGTGGAGCAGCCAGCCTTGTCCCTGAGAGCGCAGAGATGTAACGAGCTGTTTCCTTCACCCTTCACAGAAACGCCACCACGTCCTGCAGACGGTTCACCCTTCCCCTTTCTCTGTGAACAGAGGGTTCTTTGGCTGTCGGCACTTCTCCAAGACAAACGAGCTGCTAAAGAAGTCTGGCAAGAAGCCCATCGACTGGAGAGCGCTGTAGAGCGTCAGCTCTGGGGCCTGATGGGTGCAAACAGCCCCTGTTGGAAGGGCTGGCTGGTTTCTGAGAAACTTCTGCTGACCTGAGGATTGTCCTCTGGATGGACAAAAGGCCCAACTCTAAGAGACTTTTGGGTGTTGGTTTTTTTTTTTTTTCCAGAGCAAATTGAGTGACTTGTCTGCTTTTTGAAGGGGTCTCAGCCTGGCTCGAGGCAAAGGAAAACAGTTTCATGTTAAATTGTTTGGTTTTTTTTATGCTGGGAATGTTATTTGAGGGCCTCGTGGAGGGGTGTGACTCCTTGCAGGTGAAGCTGCTCAGCTGTTGTACATAGCCTGCCTTGCTTCTCCCTCCTCCCCTGCATCCTGCTGTGCAAGTCTGTGTCTCTTAGTGTGGGGGAGTGGAACTGGAGCCACCGGTGGTCCCCATTGGAGCCACGGCTGACTTAAAGGCAATGCACCATCAGAAGCTTTACCTGGTGTGTCACTGAGGTTCCAGGGTTAACCAGGTGAGCTCCATGGCACTGAGGGAGGTTCCTGCAGTTCTCACTGCCACTTCCAGCAGGGGTGCCTGTCCATCGTGCTGCCAGGCGATGGGCTGAAGGTTTCAGGATATTTACTATCTTAAATATTAATGCAGAGATTCTGTGCTTTGCCTTCGTAGGAGGAGGAAAGTTATTTGCTCTGGTGGCCAGAAATCTGTTGGCTCTTCCTGGCTGAATGTGAGAGGTCTGGCTGTCCAGTCCTGCTTTGCTTCCGTGCTTTCTTTTAACGAAGATGCCTTGTTCAAATGTCCCTACGTTTCTAAAACCTTGTTGTATTTGCTCCAGGAGGTGATGTTGTTTGGGTGGAGCTTCCTTCACATCAGTTTGGTGTGTTTGTTGTTTTTTTTATAATAAAAATCCTTTTCTTTACGTGGTGCTGTGATCTTCCAGGGCTGGAAAGGAGCAGAGCAGTGTGTGGTGGGGCTGATGGCACAGGGATGGCAGCAGCTCCTCCTCCCCCTCCCCCCATAGCTGTCATGGCACCTTTGTCCCACAAGGATCGCATGTCCCCGTCTCTGCTTTCCACCCTCTCCCTCCAGCAGAAGTTTTCCAGCCGTGCTAACGGGGAAATATTTATGCTTGACGTGAACGTCACGTGCGGCCTGAGGGAGATCCCAGCGCAGCCTGCGGGCCTGCAGTGTGAAACCCGGCGGTGGGCAGGAGCTGCCCCCGGCCTGCAGGCCCTGTGGGGGTCACAGGCCCAACTTGGGGACAAATTGGGCTCCAGCACGGGGCTGTGGCCCTTTGGGTTGGCTTTGGGTTCATCTTGGGACGCCAGCGGGCTCGGAGATGATGGTGAGTGGGGGGGGATCCCTGAGTGGGGGTGTGCTGAGGTTTAAAATGTAGGGGTGGGTTGCTGTGGGGGCACAAAGCGGGTATGAGGAGCCCTGCAGCCCTCCTTTAACTACCCTAGCATTGGCATTCAGCTTGGAGGTGCTGAGATTCACACTGGGTCAATCTCAATAATTACCCCCAGAGGAAAGCAGGGTGACAGTCCCCCCCCTGACCCCCCCTCCCCCCCCCCCCCCTTCCCCTCCGTTAACTGCTGACAACCAAATGTTCCGTTTAACAGCCCTTCCACCTTGGGGCACTGTGGGGCCGCTGGCCCTCTGGGGGCTGATGATGGCCGTCCCCCCCACCTCCCTCCTCATGGCCAGGTGCCCATTTTAGCCCACGTTTTAGCCGTGAGGTGCTTTCCTATCAGGGAGGTAAAAAACTGCTTGAGGTGTTCACAAGATGGAACGGGGGAGGGTGGGTTGGGTGCTGTGGGGGGCACTGGGGGGAACATAGGTTTCCTTGGCTGTAGGGGCAGGTGGGGTGCTGGAGCTCAGAGGTGGGCCAAAAGGAGCCCCTGAGGGTTGATCTCAGCCTGTGGTGCAGCAAAGCTCGTGGAGCATCTCCATTTTCTCCCCAGGGTGGTGAATGTTGCTGGCAGCCGTGCTCCCGATGATCTTTGCACTGCTCATCTTGACCAAGATGTCCGCCTTAAACGCCAGAAATGAGGACGAGACCCCTGAGCAGAGCCCGGCCCCACAGCCCACCCCAGAGCTGGCAGCCTCCCCAAACCCCGCAGCCCCCAGCCCCCCATTGCAGCCCACCTTGGGGGGGGAGCAGGAGCAGATTGCAGTGTACAACCCCACCGCGCTCCGCCGGCCCACCCTGGCCAAGTTCGTGCTGGGCTCCTTTGAGGACAACTCCTCTGATGATGAGGTGGTAGCTGCAGCTTTCAGGGTGAGCAGCCGCCGCAGCAGCCTGGCCAATGCAGGTGCTGAGCCCCCTGCCACACCTGCTCCACAGGAACCCGCTGTTGGCATAAGGTATAATGCAGTGCTGTTGGGGGGGGGGGGGCGTCAGCACATGGGGGGTTTCTTTACCCAAGGAGGTGAGATTGGTGTTGGTCACAGTGCTGAGCCTGCAGGACGGGCAGCAGTAGGTGCTGCTGGTGTTTGCCATGCAGTCTCCATCCCTCCAAGTGACTGTTCTGTGCAGGAGCATCTCTGGGGGTACATTTTGTGGGATGGAAATCTGCAAGTTTATCTGAGGTTTTTCTGCTGACACATGCACTTATTCAAGCACTTACATGTGCAACTGCATTGCACACACACATACACACATGCACTTTTGCACCAGCACACGCTGCTCTGCACCCTCAGGGCTGGGTTCCTCCAGGCCTGGCCCAGCTGCAGTGAGCATTTTGCTTCTGCAAAGGGAAAAAATGTAGTTCTTTGGTGGTTTTGCTGTGCATATGTCAATGAATAGCAGTGAGCTTTGCTCTGTGAGTAGCACTGTAGTGAGCTCTGCCCTGGGGCAGCTCACTGACTTGTACCTGTGCTTGCTGAGCTACAAACTCAACCTTTTCTTTTTTATCTTGGCCAGAAGATGGAGAAACGAGAGAGCTTTCTCCTGTACTGTCAATACTGAGTTTTGCAAAACACCTCGAGTTCTTAAGCCTCTGCATGTAGGCTCTAACCCAAACAGGCTGATGTAAGCCTGCCCCAGCAATGCTCTGTGCCATTTGTGTATGGGGACAGGAGGTGCTGCCTGCTGGCAGGACTCAGCAGCTTCCCATGCAAGCACAGCTGATGACAATTATAAATAACTGGAAACAAAGCCCTGCTGCCCAGCTCCTCCTGCCTGCTCTGCTCCCACTGCTCTTAAAAGGCCTTTGCAGGATGATGAAAACTGACAGCCCCATCACCGAGCACAGCCAAAAGGTGTCTTCTCATTGAGCTGGGAGTCTGGGAGGTGTCGGGCACCTCTGGTTTCCATCTGCACCGGAACACAGGAGGAACTCTCTTCTGGTGGTGCCCAAGCTGTGGGACAGAGGTGGTTGGTGCAGCTTGCGGGATGGCCGGGGTGTGTTGGCTTTGCACTGGGGCTTGGGGCAATGCTGGTGAACTGTGTAAAATTGCAGCTACCCATAAAACGTCCTGAGTTGATGGAGAGAATGGAGCATTTCTTGAGCTCCCACGAGGGTATCAGCATATTTCCCCTTGAAATAAGCATGCCACGTGTTGATAGTGCAAGAATAGGTCATAGGAGGAGAGAAGGGGTGGGTGGTCTTTTTGCCTTTGCTTATTTATAGCCCAGCCGTGCAATAACAACAAAAGGTCCGAATTGCTGCTTTACACCTTTTTAGGGATCCCCTGTGCTTTTCCCAGTGGATCTGGGGCTTCACCCCCAAATCGCTCACCCCCCCCCCCATACTGTTTTGTCCCCCCGCAGGCCTAGCATGTCTGGGCTGAACCTGACGAAGCGCGGCCGCGAGCACCGCAAGATGGACCTGCAGAGGGACTTCACCGTCGCCTCACCTGCTGAGTTCATCGCCCGCTTCGGGGGGACCCGCGTCATTGAGAAGGTGGCTGCCTGCCTTTGCCTGGCGTGGCTGCTTCTTGGGGTGCATTCTTGGGTGCCTCCATCTGGAGCTGCCGTTTCCCTCTGGCGTTCAGCTCCTGTGTTCCCACGCTTGCTCTAGCGATGCCCCTGGCCCTGCAGGTCCTGATTGCCAACAATGGCATCGCTGCTGTTAAATGCATGCGCTCCATTCGCCGCTGGGCTTATGAGATGTTCCGAAACGAGCGCGCCATTCGGTTTGTGGTCATGGTCACCCCTGAAGATCTCAAGGCTAACGCAGGTAATTCCTTAGAACCGATCCCAGAAGTGATGAGCCCAATGTGGTCCCCCCCCCCCCCCTTCCACCCAACCAGATCCAGGAGTAAATGACTTCCCACTGCCCAGATGTGGGAGGAGACCCCCCCCAGTGCTGTGTGCTGTCTTTCAGAGTACATCAGAATGGCAGATCACTACGTGCCCGTCCCCGGAGGGGCCAACAACAACAACTATGCCAACGTGGAGCTGATTGTGGACATTTCCAAACGGATCCCAGTCCAGGTAACAGCTTGTCACTGGTCTCTCCTCTCTTTGCTGGGCTTAGGAGATGACCAGTTCTATGGGGAGAGCAAAGCTGAAGAAAACGGTGTAGAAATTGGTGGAGATGTTTCCCTTGACCCTTGTGGCCCAGAAAAGAGGGAAAAGCATTAAGCTTTGCTGTCAGTGTGATTCAGGATCATGCTGGTGCCACGATGCCCCCCTCCTGTGCCAGCAGGGCTTTCACAGAGTGTAATTAATTGTTGGGAAGCAGAGATGGCAAAAAGGGTGCTCCGAGATGGAGTTGATATCCCCCCCCCCAGCACAGAGGAACTAGGCGTGATGCCAAGGCCTAAGGGAGGATGCTGGGGCAGGAGATAACAGCTCGTGCTGCTCCCTCTCTTGTATCAGGCGGTGTGGGCTGGCTGGGGACATGCCTCGGAAAACCCCAAGTTGCCAGAGCTGCTGCAGAAAAATGGGATAGCTTTCCTAGGTAAGGTCTCGCTGCTTTTGCCTTGTTTGTAGGGAGATGTGGGCAAAGGGATAGTGGGTGTGTGTGTATTGTTGATCCCTGGTGGCATCAGTTCCATGTGTACATCTGCCCATTTCATGTGTCCTGCAGTGTGGCAGTCCCCAGGCCATTTTCCTGGAGCTATCCCAGAGGTCCTCCTGTTTTCTGTTTTGTTTTGTTTTGTTTTTTTTCCACTGTGCTGGTGCAATGTTCAGGAGGAACATTGGATAGAAGCAGATAGTTTGTGCTGCCCAGCTCAGGGACATCCCAGGCTGCCCCTTGAGCTCCATTCCACACTGGGCAGTGGGTTTATGGAGGCATTCTCTGCATCCCTGTCTTGGCAAAAGGGCCATCCTGTCTGCCTGATGGTGCCAGCTCAGTGGGGAGCAGCTTTCTGCTGCACTGACTGCGACTGGGCAACAGGACTGGGCCAGCTTCCAGGCTGACCGTGCTCATTCCTTCCTTCCCTGTCCAAAGGTCCCCCCAGTGATGCCATGTGGGCACTGGGGGATAAAGTTGCCTCCACCATCGTGGCTCAGACGGTCCAGATACCAACGCTGCCATGGAGTGGGAGTGGTAAGCACCTTCACTGCAGCCCCATATGCCCTCTCTGAGCTGATTTCTCCCTCTTTGCCTCCCCTTCCCCAAAGAGAGCACTGACCTGAGGCCCCTAGCCCAAGTGGGCTCCAGATACTGGAGACACTATGACAGCTGAGCAGCTGTTGGTTTGGGCAGGGGTGCACTGACACAGGGGAAGTAACACATGCCACCATGGGGTCCCCCGCATGCTGTCTCCATGGTGACCCTACTGCCCCTGTGATGACCACAGCCCCAATTTGTGCCCACAGGTCTGGTGGCCCAGTGGTCTGAGGAGGACCAGAAGGGCCAGCAGATGATCAGCATTCCCCTTGAGACGTATGGGCAGGGCTGCGTGAAGGATGTGGAAGAAGGCCTGGAGGTAAAGCTGAGTGCATGAGCCACCGGTTATCTTTTGCATGCCATCATTTCTTTTTGGAGCATGCAAGTTCCAGCTCTTCTGGGCTCCCAGCCCAAGCAACACGCAAGGGCGTTTTGGCAGCAGTTTTTCCCTCTGTGCTGGTGCAGCTCACGGTGATCCAGGTGGGCTCCAGAGCACTGTGGCCACACCAATCCTTGTCCCCCTCAGGTGGCCAAGAGGATCGGGTACCCGCTGATGATCAAGGCAGCAGAAGGTGGTGGGGGCAAAGGCATCCGCAAAGTGGAGGCAGCAGAGGAGTTTGGAGCCTGCTTCCGACAGGTGAGAGGTGCCCTGAGCACCTGTCCTGTCCCTGTCCTGTCACCTCAGCCAGGCTGGGACACACACTGGGGTTTTGCTCCCATCTCATGCATCCTGTACTTTCCTGCTGGGCTTTCTGTGGGGACGTGGGCTAAATTTCAGAGGACAGTGCTGAAATGTGACCCTCCCCCCTCCACAGGTGCAGGCAGAGGCACCTGGGTCCCCCATCTTCCTGATGAAGCTGGCCCAGCATGCACGGCACCTGGAGGTGCAGGTGCTGGCTGATGAGTATGGCAATGCCATCTCCCTCTTTGGCCGTGACTGTTCCATCCAGCGCCGGCACCAGAAGATCATCGAGGAGGCACCCATCACCATTGCTGCTCCTGCTGTCATCGAGGTGATGGAGAAGGTGGGTGGCCCTGGTCTTCAGGTGGTGTGGAATTTAATGAGAAAGTGATCCTTGCTGAATTTATTGTGGTTTGAGGCACCTGTGGCACTCCTAAGGAAAGGAGGGACTCCATCATATGAGCAAGCTTGGATGTGTGAGCACACTGGAGTAGCATTCTTCCTCCCCATCCTTCCTGAAGACACCTGTTGGTCCTCTTTGTGTCCTTGCTCCATGCAAGGACGTTACTGCCCCATTGCCTGGCACAGCCCTGGCTCTGCAGCAGTTGTTTCTCAGTGCTGTGGTTTCATGGTCCCGCAGTGCGCGGTACGCCTGGCGCAGATGGTGGGCTACGTGAGCACGGGCACTGTCGAGTACCTCTACAGTGAAGATGGGAGCTTCCACTTCCTCGAGCTGAACCCACGCCTGCAGGTCGAGCACCCTTGCACGGAGATGATCGCAGATGTGAACCTCCCTGCTGCCCAGCTCCAGGTACCTGAATGCAGCATGGAGGATGCAGGCAGAAGCAATGCAGTGTCTCCCCTTTGCTTCTGGCTCTCTGCCTGGGAGCTGGCTGCAGCTTAGCTCCTCTTCCCCTAGTTCCCAAAAGCTGTATGTGTGATGCTAAAGCCTCGCTCCAACAGCTGCAGCCCTCTTCCTTGTTCCTTGCGCAGATTGCGATGGGCATCCCCTTGCACAGGATAAAAGACATCCGAATGCTGTATGGGGAGAGCCCATGGGGCGATACTCCCATCTGCTTCAACAGCCCTGCCAACCCCCCTGTGCCCAGGGGCCACGTCATTGCTGCACGCATCACCAGTGAGAACCCTGAGGAGGTGAGCCTTGGGGACAGGGAGACCCGTTGTCCTCCCCAGTGGGACAGCACTGATGGGAACTCAGCCCATGGGGTTGACGAAACCTTCATAAAACACAGAGGGGTTCCTCCTTCCTCCTATTTACACGTGCATGGGTTCCAAGACTTCTTTCTCAATGTCTTCTGCTCTTTGTTTAGGGTTTCAAGCCCAGCTCAGGGACGGTGCAGGAACTGAATTTCCGCAGCAGCAAGAATGTCTGGGGGTACTTCAGTGTGGCAGCTGCTGGGGGGCTGCACGAATTTGCTGATTCCCAGTTTGGGCACTGCTTCTCGTGGGGAGAGAACAGAGAGGAGGCCATCTCGTGAGTGTGGCAGCTGGGGCTGGAAGGGGAAAGAAAGACTCCCAGTTGGTGCATGAGCCAGGAAAGCTGGCTCTTCTCTCAGGTGATAGTGTTGCTGTTGCTGATCAGCTTATTGGTGTTGCAGAGGCTGTCTGATGAAAGCCAACGTTTTCAAACTGCAGTGATGTTATGGCCCCAGTTAATCAATGTGCCTTAAAGACGGGCACTTTCTTGCTGCTGTTGAGCAGTAGTTAAGCAACATGTAATAGAACTGTCTTGGGTATTTAAGTGCACGGTGTTGTCCCCTTCCTATCCTGCAGGGATGTTTTATCTGGATGCTGTAGCATTCAGGGGGAGGTGTTCATCGTTCCCATCTGTGTGTCTTCACCCTGCAGCTCTTGGCTGCTGCATAACAGCCCTTTGATATGCTGATGGACCATGGAGACCATCCAACAGGCTGTATGGCCTGCTCTGTGTGGAGGGTGGAAACCAGGGGCAGCTCCTGCTGTCTGAAGTGTTTGGGGACAACTCTGAAAGCAGGTGAAGGGTGAAGCAGTGCCCTGCTCGGTCATTAATGGAGGTTTTTATCTCCTTGAAAGGAATATGGTGGTGGCCCTAAAAGAGCTCTCCATCCGTGGGGATTTCCGGACCACGGTGGAATATCTGATAAAGCTTTTGGAGACGGAGAGCTTCCAGAGCAATGAGATCGACACCGGCTGGCTGGACCATCTGATTGCTGAGAAAGTGCAGGTGGGGGAGATTGGCCCCTACCACCTCTGGGTCACCTTCTGTGGGGGGATCCCAACCCTTTTATTGTCACCCCTCCAGGCAGAGAAGCCGGACACGATGCTGGGTGTTGTCTGTGGTGCTCTGAACGTCGCAGATGCTGCCTTCAGGACGTGCATGACTGACTTCCTACACTCACTGGAGAGGTGCAGGGTGGGAGCTGCCCATGTTGGGTGGTGGGACCTGATGGCTGTGGGCACAGGGGACGCAGGGAGAGCATGTCCTGCTACTGGAAGCTGGCATGGCTCCTGCAAGCACAGAGACTTGAGTTCTGCTCTGCCTTGGCCACGTTCTTTCCCTCTTTTGCTCTCCAAATTTGGATGTGATGTCTCAGTGCAGCAGTGCCTCAGAGTCCTGAAGGCACAGCACATCCTGCCTTCTCCACACTGCTTTATCTGTAGAGAAGAGCAATGTTTCATGTAGTTGTGAAAGGGGCATTTCAGGGAAAGCAGCTCAACCGAATGCAGCTTGCTTCTGGTTTGCACTTGAGCGTCAAGGTTATTCCTCCACAAGGACGCCTGGGGCTCTCCCCCAGCCCTTTATCTGAGCGTGTTTTGCCAGCCTCTGCCCTGCTCTGTAAGAGGTGCACACGTGGGCTGTGTACAGACGGATGCCTGTCCCCTCTGGTCACCTTCCCCACGTGACCTGACACCAGCAGCACTGCTGACACATGGCCCACTTGGCTGCCTGCCTCTTCACACATGCAAGAAATGAAACCCTGGTGGTGCCTGACCCCAGTGATGTGTTTCAGGGGCCAGGTGCTGCCAGCAGCCTCCTTGCTGAACATTATTGATGTGGAGCTCATCTACGAGGGCACAAAATACATTCTTCAGGTAGGGGCTGTGCTGTGCTCCTCCCAGCAGTGCTGGCTGGCACCACTGGCCTCTCCCCTGTACGGGGACATGTGTTCTGCTGATGGAAGGAGTATAAATACACAAATACAAGGTTGTTGTTTAAATGCATGCAGCATAGGAAATGAGGTTGATAGCCTTGTTTTTAAAAGGCAGCATTTGCATACATCCCATTGCCCTGATCTTAACGTGATCAAGAAGCATGATAATATGATGAAGAGAAGGGTGGATGTGGCACTGAGGGACATGGTCAGTGGGCATGGTGGTGATGGTCTGAGGTTGGACTTGGTGATCTTAGAGGTCTTCTCCAACCTTTACCATTCTATAGGGAGATCCTTATCTCCTTGGCTTGGAAGGGACCTTAAGGATCGTGTAGTTCCAACCCTCAGTAAGTTAACATTATGGAAAAACATCCCCCAAAAATGCTGCCTCTGGCCGCTGCCTGCAGGTTGCCCGGCAGTCCTTGACCACGTATGTCATCATCATGAACCACACTCACATCGAGATAGACGTGCACCGGCTGACCGACGGCGGGCTGCTGCTCTCCTACGATGGCAACAGCTACACCACCTACATGAAGGAGGAGATCGACAGGTACCTCCTCGCTGAGCCCCAGGTCCCAGCAGCCTCGGGGCCGTGGTGGAACATTTCCCTCTTCTGAAGGTACCGGATCACGATTGGCAACAAAACGTGTGACTTTGAAAAGGAGAAGGACCCGACGGTGCTGCGCTCCCCATCTGCGGGGAAGCTGCTGCAGTACACAGTGGATGATGGAGGCCACGTTGCTGAGGGGAGTGTTTTTGCAGAGATCGAGGTGAGTTCCTGCAGCTCTGCCACGTGGCTCAAGATCAAAGCAGCGGTGGGTGATGGCTTTGCCCATCCCGGTGCAGGTGATGAAGATCATCATGACGCTGACGGTGGAGGAGGCGGGCAGGGTGCACTACGTGAAGCGGCCGGGTGCGCTGCTGGAGGCAGGCTGTGTCATTGCACAGCTCGAGCTGGATGACCCCACCAAAGTGAAGCCTGTGAGTCTGCAGGACAGCAGGAGGTCGTGGCTGAGGCGTGGAGCTGAGCAGCTGCTCTTTGGGGCAGAGGAGGGGATGTGCTGTTGTTCTGGCACAGCACCGCATGCCCGTGCCGCATCCCCAGGTGGCTGTGCTGGAGCTCAGGTGGCTGCTCCCCAATATGGCACTACATAAACATCCTGTGCATGCTTCCATAGATTCATACTTATGGTTTTTCCGCATCTTTCTCATGATGAGATATGGGCAGAAACATGAAGCTGGCCATCAGGTGCTTCCTTCAAACAAGCAGATGCTGGAGGGGTGATGCAGCTTCCTGTTGGGGCAGCTGCAACTTTTGGGGGCCCCACACAATGTTGGGGAGGACCCAGTACAGATAACCTGTTTGCTCTCTCCAGGCACAGCCATTCACAGGGGGGCTCCCAGCACAGCAGACCCTCCCCATTACTGGTGAGAAGCAGCACCAGGTTCTCCGCAATGTGCTGGACAACCTCACCAATGTCATGAATGGGTACTGCCTGCCCGAACCCTATTTCAGCTCCAAGGTGGGTGCCCAGGGTGAGGAGCACCCTCAGCTCCTGGCAATCCACGTGCCCTGCAAGATATGTACAGCACTGGGGCTGCTGGGCTTCATCACCTCTGCTCCTTGCAGGTGAAGGAATGGGTGGCGCAGCTGATGAAGACCCTGCGGGACCCCTCCCTGCCCCTCCTGGAGCTGCAGGAAATCATGACGAGCATTTCAGGAAGAATCCCTCTCTCGGTGGAGAAGTCAATCCGCAAAGTGATGGCTCAGTATGCCAGCAACATCACCTCCGTGCTCTGCCGCTTCCCCAGCCAGCAGGTGAGCAGCTTGCCTTCGCCTAGCAAGAGCTAGCCAGGAGCTTCAGCCTGCGTTTGTCCTTCTGGGAGATGATATATAAAAGTAAAAGGATGATGGGTCATAATGCATGTTTTGCTTCAGGGAAAGTGGGGGAAAAAAAAAAACCCAAGCTTGAAAGGCACCATGCACTGCAGTGCTGTCCCTGAGCAGTGCTAGACCCTGTGCCCTTTCCTTGCAGATAGCCAATGTGCTGGACACCCACGCAGCCACACTGCAGAGGAAGGCTGAGAGGGAGGTGTTCTTCATGAACACGCAGAGTGTGGTGCAGCTGGTGCAGAGGTGAGCCCTCGTGCCCTCCTCGCCCCCAGCCCATCGCCACCCTTTTGCAGCACGCCGGGGTCTTTGCTGCCCAGGTACCGTAGTGGCATCCGTGGCTACATGAAGGCGGTGGTGCTGGACCTGCTGAGACGCTACCTGCAAGTGGAGATGCAGTTCCAGCAAGGTGAGGGCTCAGGGCCCTGGGGAAGGGGTTAAGGGGCTCCTAGGGGAGCTGCAAGGCTCACGGTGCTCTTCCCCATAGCTCACTATGACAAGTGTGTCATCAGTCTGCGGGAGCAGTACAAACCCGACATGACCCCAGTGCTGGAGAGCATCTTTTCCCATGCCCAGGTGGCAAAGAAGAACCTGCTGGTGACCATGTTAATCGTGAGTGCAGAAGTGAAAGTCTGAGGCAGGGAAAAGCCCATAAGCCTCATCGCTGTGAATGGGATGTGGCTACCACAGTGCTCAGCTGCCTGAAGCCGTCACAGCCTCATGCTGTTCCCTCAAAAGCAGGCAGAAGCTTGATAAACTAGCATTTACTTCGTGTAAACCCAGATTTGTGTTCAAGCATCCGTTCCTTTTTGGCCATGAGGTTGCTTGGTAAGGGTTCTTCTTGTCCCTTGCTTAGCATTGCTTTGCTGCAGTGGGCTTAAAAAGTAGAATTCTGCTGGGTTTCATCCTTGTTCCTCACACGGGGTCTCACCCCTGCTGTCCACATGAGGTGATACCACCTGCAGTAAGAAGCTGAGTCAAACCTTGAGGTGGTGCATTGCAGGACCAGCTGTGCGGCCGGGAACCCACGCTGACAGATGAGCTGACAGCCATCCTGAACGAGCTGACGCAGCTCAGTAAGACAGAACACTCCAAAGTGGCACTGAGAGCCCGGCAGGTCAGCAGGCACCGCGCTGTCCCACCCCGTCCCCATCTCCTAACCCCATCCCAGTGTTCCTGGTCACCTTTCTTCTCTTGCAGGTTCTCATTGCCTCTCACCTGCCCTCCTATGAGCTGCGGCACAACCAGGTGGAGTCCATATTCCTCTCTGCTATCGACATGTATGGACACGAGTTCTGCCCTGAAAACCTGAAGGTTGGGAACCTCACTCTTCCTCATTGAAAGAGTTTTGCTTTTGGTTTGCTTTGAGGCTTGGTCTGCAAGTGGATTAAGCTTGAAAATAGCCTAAAAATGTATTAAAGCCTTGCTGTAGTGTCAGCCCCTATGCAAAGCAAAGGGGGGACATGCCCCATTGCTGCTGGTTCCCATTTCCTTCTCCCTGCACTGCTGATGTGTGGGTCCATGCCTGGGTCTGGCAGTGTCCCCACGGTGGGCTGGGCATCCCAGCACGTAGGTGTTGATTCAGGTGCAGCCCTTATTGATGGACCCCATGGGGATATGCCTTCCCCTTTCCTGTATCTGGGTAAGGAGCTGTTCTGTTCCATCCTTGCCCTAAATGTTGCTTTCTCCCCCTAGAAACTGATCCTGTCAGAAACCACCATCTTCGACGTGCTTCCGTTCTTCTTCTACCATGACAACCAGGTTGTGCGCATGGCAGCGCTGGAGGTGAGGGCCGGGGGGCATACAGGGCAGTGCAGATGTGTGCAGATTCAGTGGTACCCACATCTATACCCCATCACCTCCTTCCCAGGTGTACGTGAGACGTGGGTATATTGCCTATGAGCTGAACAGCCTGCAGCATCGGCAGCTCTCGGACGGCACCTGCCTGGTGGAGTTCCAGTTCATGCTGCCCTTCTCCCACCCAAATAGGTACAGCACCCCTCACCCTCGTGCCCACTCCCCCGATGAGATCTTTTCTGCAAAGCTTCTGGATTTGCTTCTGCAATGCTTGGGGACCCTGGGATGGAGGTGCTGGATGAGCCCTCCCTGGGTTGTGGTCTCACACAGGATCTGTGGTGGCTGACAGCCACCTCTCTACCCCACGCAGGATGTCTGTCCCCATCAGCATCTCCAACCCCGACTTGGCTCGGCACAGCACTGAGCTCTTCATGGACAGTGGCTTTTCCCCCCTGAGCCAACGGATGGGAGCCATGGTGGCCTTCAACAAATTTGAGGACTTCACGAGGTGGGAATGCAGGGACACTCCTGACCGTGGTGCTGTCCCCACGGGCTGCGGGACGAAGGGCTGTTTTCTCACCCCACTGTTTGGGCAGGAACTTTGATGAAGTGATCTCCTGCTTTGCTGAGCCACCTTTGGAGAGCTCCCTCTTCAGCGAGGCACGAGCCACCATCTATGGGGAGGAGGACGCCAAGGTGGGCACAACGCTGCTGCTGTCCCACCCTGGATGGTGCAGGGATGGTGGCAGCACGGCTGTGCTGGGGCAGAAGGGCTGAGTGGGGCTCTCATTGCCAGAACGTCCGTGAGGAACCAATCCACATCCTCAACATCGCGCTCCGCCGGGCGGACCATGCCGAGGATGAGAAGCTGGTGCCCATCTTCAGAGCCTTTGCCCAGTCCAAGGTGCATCTCACGGCACCATTCCCTGCCAGATGGGACATTGCACCCAACGGGCTGCCTCCCCCATGGGCTGGCCGTGCTCTGACCTTCTCATCTGCTTCTGTGCAGAAAAACATCCTCGTTGACTGCGGGCTCCGAAGAATCACGTTTCTCATTGCCCAGCAGGTCAGTGCAGACTGAATGCTGACAGGGTGGCTTTATGTACATTATTCTTCTTGTGGAATCATGGAATGCTTTGAGAAGACCATCTGGTCCCACTGCCTGCGTTGCATAGGGACATCCATAGTCCCATCAGTGCTCACAGCCCCCATCCCCTGAGCTTGGGTGCCTCCAGGGATAGGGCCTCTGTCTCCCTAAAGCCCATAGTGATGTCTAGAAACACTGTACTCAGAGCACGGATGGGAGGGAGAAGCAGGAATTAATGAATGGGGCATTCAGTGAGTGACTTATCTCTGGTATTATCCTTCATGCTGCAAACGTCTCCAGTTACGTGTGGTTCCTGCGTGGTCCCTCCAGACCTCTTAAGTACCCTCAAGGGCACTTTTACTTTTAGCTATTCCCCCATTGTGAGTGAAGGACCTATATATATATATCTTTTTTATTTCTAGTGAATTCACTGCAGAACAAAGAAAGCCTCCGCATTCCAGCTGTATTCACATCATCTCGTCTTTCCCCTTTTTGTTCCCTAGAGAGAATTCCCAAAGTTTTTCACGTTCAGAGCCAGGGATGAGGTAAAGCTGTCCCCCAGCTGGGATGGAGCAGGGTCTGTTTGTATGGCTCCTCTCACCCCACGCTGCACCAGTTTGCAGAGGACCGCATCTACCGGCACCTGGAGCCGGCGCTGGCCTTCCAGCTGGAGCTGAGCCGCATGCGCAACTTTGACCTCACAGCCATCCCCTGTGCCAACCACAAGATGCACCTCTACCTCGGGGCAGCCAAGGTGCAGGCGGGCACCGAGGCCACCGACTATCGCTTCTTCATCCGTGCCATTGTGCGGCACTCAGACCTCATCACCAAGGCAAGGCTGGGAGCTGCAAGGCTGCCCTTCCCTGCTGCCTTCCAGACCTCGTGGAGAGCTTTGTAACCTCTCCGTGCACTGCAGGAGGCCTCCTTTGAGTACCTGCAGAACGAGGGTGAGCGCCTGCTCCTGGAGGCGATGGATGAGCTGGAGGTGGCCTTCAACAACACCAGCGTTCGCACCGACTGCAACCACATCTTCCTCAACTTTGTCCCCACCGTTGTCATGGACCCCTCCAAGGTGCATTTCTGAGTGTTCTGCTTCGCTGTGTATCAGAGTGGTGGGATGGAGGCTGCCTCATCCCACCTGTGCCACCCTCCATGCTGTCTATTGGACCTGGTCCTGTTTAGTGTACATCCAGTCTTGGACAGGGGATTGATTTGGCAGTCCCAGAAGCTCCTACAGTTTAATTCTGTGTTTGTGGGCTTGCTCATTCTGGGGTTTTTGCTGGGGCGATGCTGAGCTTTTACACTTAGCAGCGAATTGAGGCTGGTTGCATGGCCTTTGTAAGCAGCGATTTGCTGGAGGACACGAGGGTGAGCGGTGGGCTCTGCCCTCGGGCAGCAGATGGCAGGAAAGCAGTGGCAGTGTCTGCTAAGGAGGCTGTAACGGAGTGGCTTTCCCTCTTCCCAATGGAGAGGCTGAATGGCAGCACTGGCCCCTGGCGGCAGGGAGGAGGAGAGGGAAGGGGACCCCCCCAAAGCAAACCTGACGTGGCCGTTTGGTGGAGATGCTCCAATCTTGGCATCACGTGCATGGCGTTCCCGGGGCTGGAGAGCAACCCCTGTGCTGTCCCACACCCAGATCGAGGAGTCGGTACGGGCCATGGTGATGCGCTACGGCAGCCGCCTCTGGAAGCTGCGGGTCCTGCAGGCCGAGGTGAAGATCAACATCCGTCTGACGCCCACCGCCACGGCCATCCCCATCCGCCTCTCCCTGACCAACGAGTCTGGCTACTACCTGGACATCAGCCTCTACAAGGAAGTGAGGGACCCCAGCACCGGCAACGTGAGTACTGCGCAAAGAGAAACCCCTCCACGACCACTCAGAGCTGCTCCCATGTCTGCAGGGAGGCAGCCGACGCTCTGCTCTCCTCTGCAGATCATGTTCCAGTCGTATGGGGACAAGCAAGGGGCGCAGCATGGCATGCTCATCAATACCCCCTATGTCACCAAGGACCTGCTCCAGGCCAAGCGCTTCCAGGCACAGTCCTTGGGCACCACCTACGTGTATGACTTCCCGGAGATGATCAGGCAGGTGTGTCTGGCTGAGCTGAATGAGACTTCAAATTACTGAATTTCCACTTCTATCCCTCTTTTCCCCTGAGCTGGCAGAGGAGAAAAAGAAAAGAGCCCAAACTCCCTGCGTTTTCAATCATAGGAAGCGTTTCAAAACTGATTCCTAGCTCTTGCAAATTGCCATAGCTGTACTTATAAAGGATGCAAACTATAAAGCCCCGTGCGGAGCTCAGGCACTGAGTTCTGCTCACACCAAATCCCAGTAGCAGGCTTTGTGCCCTGTTCTTCCAGGCTGTCTCATGCGTGGTGTCTCTGCAGGCTCTCTTCAAGCTGTGGGGCTCCTCAGAGCTGCATCCCAAGGATGTCCTGACATACACAGAGCTGGTGCTGGACTCGCAGGGACAGCTGGTGCAGATGAACAGGCTCCCTGGAGGGAATGAGGTAGCAGGGAGGGGTTTGGGAGTGGGGTGCAGGGAAGCTGTGCTGCCACAGGTGGGATTTGCTGGTGGCTTCCCTCGTCCAAGCTTTGTTTCAAGCCCAAGGGATGCTCCTCAAACAGCTCTGCCTGTCAGTTGATGCAGTCTCCAGCTCTGGGAGGAGCCAGCCCTGTGACACCGTGCCATTTTGGGGCAGGTGGGGATGGTTGCCTTCAAAATGAAGCTGAAGACCCCTGAGTACCCAAAGGGCCGGGACATCATGCTCATCTGCAACGACATCACACACATGATTGGCTCCTTTGGGCCAGAGGAGGACCTGGTGTTCCTGCGAGCCTCGGAGCTGGCACGGGCTGAAGGCATCCCACGTGTCTACATTGCTGCCAACAGCGGTGCGCGTATCGGCTTTGCAGATGAGATAAAGCACATGTTCCAGGTGGCCTGGGTGGACCCTGAGGACCCCTACAAGGTGTGTGGGTGACCTTTCCTTTGGTCATCAGAGCAAGCAACGGAGGACTTAATGGGGGAAGGGCTGGAGCTAAAAAGGGGAGATAAATCTGCAGGATCAGTGCTAGGGAAGAGAATCCCCGGTGCCATGGGGATGGTTCCCTGGTGGGGTGGAGATAAAAGTGTGTGTGTGTATGCATGGCTGCTCTGCCCAGCCCTGATCCTGACCCTGCTGTGAGGCTGGGTTTGGAGAGCTGGCTGCATCCCATGTGAGTGTGCAGCTCATTCTCCTTCTCTGTATTTTCAGGGGTTCAAGTACCTGTACCTGACCCCCCAGGACTACACGAGGATCAGTGCCATGAACTCCGTGCACTGTGAGCACGTGGAGGAAGGGGGTGAGTCCAGGTGAGCCCTGCCCCGTGTCTCCCCAAGTCCTGGCTCGCCGTCCTGCTGGCCCCAGTTTTGCCCTGTCCTACCCATGCCACTGCAGCACTGCCTTCCTGCAGGTACGTCCTATTGGACATCATTGGGAAGGATCATGGTTTTGGGGTGGAAAACCTGCGAGCTGCTGGCACCATCGCTGGAGAGTCCAGTCGTGCTTATGATGAAATAGTGACCATCAGCATGGTACATACAGCCTGTGCCCTTTCCCAATAGAGCTGGAGAGGATCACTGCTGCAGCCCACAGCCCCCAGTAACCCTGCATGTCCTTGTGTGTGCGCCCAGGTGACGTGTCGTGCCATTGGGATCGGTGCGTACCTGGTGAGGCTGGGCCAGCGTGTCATCCAGGTGGAGAACTCCCACATCATCCTCACTGGGGTCACAGCTCTCAATAAGGTACTGTGCTACGGCCCGTATCCTCACCCGATGCTGTCCCTTTGCTCCTTCCCTATCCTGTGGGAAGAGGTGGTACACCCCCATGAGTCCTCATGAGATGTGTTTGTTAAAGAAATGCCACCCTGCAGGTGTTTGGTGTTGCTTTAGGGGTCAGTGCAAGGCGCAGTGCTGGGCTGCAAGGACAGTTGAGCTCCTATGCCAGGGGCAGGACCCATCTCTGGGCACAGCTTTGTGGCCTTGAACTGATTTGAAACCTTCAGATATCTAAATAAAGGTTTATTTGCTTTAACATCCACCTGGTAGGCAGAGGTGGAAATTCATCCTCAAAACAGAGGGAATGCACCCAGACAAAGGTTGATAAAAATGATCTGCAGAGGCAGTTCCTGTGCTAGCAGAGACTTATCTGTGTTTCTCTGCCCAGGTGTTGGGGCGTGAAGTTTACACATCCAATAACCAGCTGGGAGGTGTGCAGGTCATGCACAACAATGGTATTTCCCACATCACTGTCCCAGATGACTTTGAAGGAGTCTACACCATCCTGCAGTGGCTCTCCTACATGCCCAAGGTAGGAGGATGCTGCAGGATGGTGGTGTGGGGTGTTATGGGGTACCTGGCTGGTGACCTGCCCTTTGGGGCTTCCCCTTACAGGATAACCGGAGCCCGGTGCCTGTCATTGCCATAAGTGACCCCATCGAAAGAGAGATCGATTTTGTCCCTTCCAAAGTCCCCTATGACCCACGGTGGATGCTGGCAGGGAGACCCCATCCAAGTGAGTGAGAACAGCCTGTGGCCCCTGCAGCAGCGTGCCCAAATGCAACCTGTGGCTGCAAGCTCTCCCATCCTGGTGCAGCATGTGCTTTTTGCCGCACACCGATGCGCAAGGAGCCCTTCAGTGCACGTGGTTGTGCCATTCCTCTCCCCTCTGTGCTCTGCAGCTCTCAAGGGGACGTGGCAGAGTGGTTTCTTTGACCAGGGAAGCTTCCTGGAGATCATGAAGCCGTGGGCTCAGACGGTTGTGGTTGGCAGAGCGAGGTACAGCTGTGAGCAGGGGATGCTTCCCAACCCCTGGTGCACAGATGCTGTGAGCACAGACAAGTGCAAGTCATCTTTGCTGACGGCACTGCTTTTGGGATGGTGACGGTGGGGTGGACCTCTCTGGGGTGTGGCATGGAGGGGAATTGGCTGCTACTGAGGCTGCCCTGCCTTGCTGCAGGTTGGGAGGTCTCCCTGTGGGCGTCATTGCTGTCGAGACCCGCACTGTGGAGGTGACAATACCTGCAGACCCTGCCAACCCTGACTCGGAGGCGAAGGTGTGTGGGGAGACCTCAGTGCTGCCATGAGGAAGAGCATCCAGCATTGAGGCTGGGGGATCAAGTGGGGATAAAGCTTAGCACAGTCTTTTGGCATGTCCTCACTCTCCTTGAAGGCAGTGAGATCGGGCTGCTCTCGCTTTGTCTCCTTCCAGCTCCTGTGCGCTGACTGCTGTGCCTGGAGGCGCTGACCTCAGACTCAGCACTGCTGCTCGCTGTCTTTTCCAGATAATCCAGCAGGCAGGACAGGTCTGGTTTCCAGACTCTGCTTTCAAAACAGCCCAGGCCATTCGGGACTTCAACCGTGAGCACCTCCCACTGATGATCTTTGCCAACTGGAGGGGTTTCTCCAGCGGCATGAAAGGTACCCAGTGCACCCAGGTCGCTGTGCTGTGCCACCAGCCCTCCTGCAGCGCTCGGGGTGCCCGGCCACTGAGTCTCTTTTGTCTCCCAGACATGTATGACCAAATGCTGAAGTTCGGTGCCTTCATCGTCGATAGCCTGCGGGATTTTAAGCAGCCCGTCCTGGTGTACATCCCGCCCCACGCCGAGCTGCGGGGAGGCTCCTGGGTGGTCATGGACCCCACCATCAACCCCCTGTATGTGGAGCTCTACGCGGACAAGGAGAGCAGGTCAGCCTCTGGTTTTCTCCAATGCGAGTTGGAGCAAGCTGGAAGGAGTGGGAGAGCAGCCAAGAGTCCCAATGTGGAAACAAAACCCCGTTGGGTTTTCTGTCCCAAATTCTCAGGGGATAAAGTTGCCTGAACTGTAATGCTTTCCTATCAGCAGTGACCTCTTTTCCCAGGATTTATTTTCCCCCACAGATCGGTCCCTGCTTTACCAAACTTTCCTCCCAGGGGCGGCATTCTGGAGCCCGGGGGAACAGTGGAGATCAAGTTCAGGAAGAAAGATTTGGTGAAGACCATGAGAAGGATCGATAAGGTTTATGCCAAGCTTGTGGAGCAGCTGGGTAAGGGGAAAGGATCTTCAGCGCGTGGGCCTTGGGGTGGCTGAGATGGGAGCGCCGAGCAGAGCCCATGCTGGGAAACAACAGCTGGTGATGTCCTGCAGGGACACCTGAACTGTCTGAGGGGCAGCGCAAGGAGCTGGAGAAGCAGCTCAAGGCCCGGGAGGAGCTCCTGCTGCCCATATATTACCAGGTGGCCGTGCACTTTGCTGACCTACACGATACCCCCGGCCGCATGCAGGAGAAAGGCGTCATCACGGTGAGCACGGAGGCTGGGGAAGGGGCTTGGTGCAGGAGCTTTGCAGCAGTAGCATGTAGGGGAGAGTAACCCCCCCCTTACACATCTGCTCCTCTTCCTCTGCGAAGGCTTAACTTGGGCTCTGCCTATTTCTGCAGGACATCCTGGAGTGGAAGAACGCCCGCTCATTCCTCTACTGGCGGCTGCGACGGCTGCTGCTGGAAGAGGTGGTGAAGCTGGAGATCCTGAAAGCCAACAGCGAGCTGAGCCACATCCACATCCAGTCCATGCTGAGGCGTTGGTTTATGGAGACAGAAGGAGCTGAGAAAGTACGCTGGGCCCTGGTTTTACCTAAATCTTTTTTGCATTTTCGGTAGTCTGTGAAGCTTTTGTGGGTTCCAGTTTCCAAACCAGCCCTCTATGGCTGCTACGTGGGTTGGGGGCAGCACATTGTGTCATATGTGCAGGACTGAGGAGGACAGTGCCATTATCCACTGTGCTATGGGAGGAGAAGCCCGAGGATGTAGCAGAAGGGGGAGGATCAGGCTGTGTGAGTAATGGGACCGTCCCCATCCATGGTGCTGCTCTCCCCAGGGATACCTCTGGGACAACAACCAGGTGGTGGTGGAGTGGCTGGAGAAACACATGCAGGAGGATGATGGCAGCAAGTCAGCCATCCGGGAGAACATCAAGTACCTGAAAAGGGACTACGTGCTCAAGCGCATCCGGAGGTGAGTGGCTGCGGGAGCTGTGTGTGAGGGCACTGCCATCCCCCCTGCGCTGGGGACAGCGGGTGGTGGCCTCCCAGGCTGCCACGATCTCCCATCTGCCTCACAGCCTGGTCCAAGCTAACCCCGAGGTGGCCATGGACTGCATCATCCAGATGGCTCAGCACATCACCCGCGCGCAGAAGGCTCAGGTTGCCCATCTCCTGTCGACGGTGGACAGTGAGAGCCCATCCTGAGCCAGCAGGAGGAGCAGTGGTTCCTCTTCCCTCCAGCTGAAGCCTTGAGCTCTCCCTTTGTGCCTAAATAAAGGATGCCAGTGTCTGTACCTTAAGCTATGAAGACGCTCTCTCCATCTGGTGCTGGGTTTGGCAGAGATAAACTTGCTCCGAGCCAAAGCTGGAGGCTGGACCTGGTGCGGAAGCTGATGTTTAAAAGAATTGAACAACTTCTACTGTGTTTTAGTTGCAAGCCCTGGCCTTAATCTTTTAAACAAGCACCAGGGTCAGACGCTCTGCACAAGACTAGCTGGAGCTGGACAAAGGGAGAGGTCTCCGTATGGCTGTGTTGGGACTGACCATGCACTGGCACAAGGAAATGTAAATACTGCTGAGGAAGGATCAGCCTCAAACCGATGCTTTAAAACAAACTCAGGAACTGCAAGGAGCCATTTGTCCCCATCCTTCCCTGCGCTGGGGAGTGATGTGTAGATGTGACCACAAAAAGCTGGTGGCCAGAAAAGACATCCCAAGCTGTTCTGGGACTGGCTGCAGTGGGGGGTATCAGTGGGATATCAGCTGACTGTGTGCTTTGCAGTGCCTCTGACTGTGTAACTCCATTGCAGGAGCATCACACTGGGCTTAGCTTTGGCTCCGTGTGGGGAGCAGAGTGGCAGTGCAAGGGGGGACAGCTGCACTGAGGGCAGCACTGGGGCTGATGTGATGGGGTGGTGTTGGCACTTTCTTGGTCGTGTCTATGCTGAGGGCTGCAGGGGGGAAGGTTTCCTGCCCAGGGAGGTCCCCTCAACCTCAAAGCGAGGATGAAAAAGGCACGAGGAGATGCTTTCTGGTTTGAAAGGAGTCACTGCAACTGTCAGGGATATGGGAGTGCTGCTGCTCACTGTGCAGGGGGTGGCAGAAACATTCACCCAAACCAACACCAATAAAATGAGCACCGTCCTCAAGGGAAACCTTCCTGAGCTCCTTTGTTTTGTCATCGTATAAACCCAGGACCTCAGAAGGGAATAGTGACTGCTGCTGTGCACAAGAGCTGTTTTGGTCCATAGCATCCCTCATCATGAATTTAGGTACTGAGATTTTCAGTGCCACCACAGTAACTACAATGCAGCACATGTAGAATGAGGCAGGTTTCGTGCTAAGAAATATTATTTATTTTTTTAAAAATGAAGACAGCATAGATGACACAGCAAATGATCAGTAATCACATTTGTTCTCAAACAATAAATTATGACTTAGACCGTCGTGGCCTTCTGGAAGAGGCTGGCATGGATGCACGCACTTGGAAAGATACAGGTATGCAGGTTTTCCAGCCCCTGACTCTGCCAGCAGTGTTTTTCACAAGGTACCTGCGCTGGGTTGGTGGGGCTGCTCCAGCATCTTGCTGCCCCCAGGTCACACAGCTGGGTGCTGCAGTTGGTGCTTTGTACCTGGATGGAGGCTGGAGAGGCTGTGTGCCACGAGCAGCCCCAGCCACGAGCACTGCAGGTACGAGGACTGCGACTGGCAGAGCCCTGAATGGAACAGACAACGCATGAGACGTTATGACTCCATGGTCACAGAGGTATAAGTAGACTAAATGCTAAATTTCAATGTAGTTTTCAGGTTCTTTTAACTGTTGGATGTTTCATACAATTTCTTTATTTGCATCGTGTGTTACCAAGTATAAAGTGGAGTACGTAAATCTAAAGATCTAAATTAGAAACAGTTTTACTTGGACTAATCAGAATGGGAAGGCGGTTCTCAATTGGTGCCGTACAGCTACAATATTTGGTCTCTGAATTTAAGAAAAAAACAACAAACAATGAGTTTCACAGTATCAAAAGTGCTTATTTAAAAGAAATGTAGTGTAACAAACAGTGATTGAAGTTGTGTTTCTGAAGGTGAATAACTTAGCTGATGTAAAACAGGTTACTGCAGCATTTAAAATCTGAACAGTGCTCAGTTTACATAATTTCTCTTCATAACAATAAATATAAATAAATTTACAAATAGTAATACTGCCTAGCACAAACATGGACAGAAGCACAATGCACAGTACTATAAAAAAGGAAAATCTAATCTTTTTTTTTTTTAAACAAGTCCTAAAAATAGGCATAATTCCTACAAACTTCTAGCCAGCGATCAGCTGCGTCATTCAGTAGTACCGCTTCCTTCATGGGTAAGGGCTTTGTTTTTAAGCCCTGGATACAGCAGTTGTCTGCTATGGATTTCTCACTAGCAATCTTTTTTGCTCCTTTTCTTTCCCCCTAGCTCATAACAATAAGTTAGCAACAGTTACGTCAGAAAAGTGTTAGAGGTGCAAACGCCTCCAGAACCTGCGTGTGAACTTTGTTCAAGGCAACAGTCATTTGGCAAGGTGAGAAGCAAGATGAACGTGGTACAAGATCAACCCTTCTGGACGTGAACTTGGTGCTCATCCAACCATTGAGTTGCGTTGGCCTCTGTGTGTGTGACAACAGAACATCATCAACAAGTAAGTCTAGATTATAACGTCAAGAAAACGTGTTCTCCTGAACTGGACTAATTTTTAGCTCAGCTCCATTCTAGTAGAAGTTCCTACTGATGCCTTCCAAGTCCTTAAGAGCTCACCAGCCCTGCAACACCACCATCCAATCTCAGTCCTGGCACGGATGAAAGGTAGAGTAGGACTCCACTGGTACTGGTTTGAGTTATTTTGGCATTGTGTGCTGTGTCCCAGTAAACAGCCAACACTTTCCATGTGTCTGCAGGAGGAGCTGTTTTATTGCTTTCGGGTTGGATTTAAGGGTTGGGAGAAACTAGCCCCTGAATTCAAGGTCCACGGAACGGTGCAACATTTAGAGCAGAGCGATGGGCTTGTTGCCTTGAGGGTTCATGTACTGAGCTGCTGCTATGTTGTCCACGGAGGTGTAAGTGGTATAAAGGCCTGTGACCTGAAAGTCTGACAAGGAGTGATCGCTGCCACTGGAAATGGGGGTGAGGCCAGGAGTGCCCAGGTCACAGTCTGAGAGGTGCAGGGGAGAGTTGCTGAAGGCACCCAGGGTGTCAAGGCTGAAGCTGTCATCTTTCATTTCCTCCCATATGTTACCTTTAAAAGATTAAATTCCAGTCACAGCAACATATCCAACCTGTTCAGGCACGGTGTGGGGTGGGGGTCAGTCCTTAGCTAAAGGGTTTTACGTGCTGTTTAGAAACAGCACAGTTTGCAGATCTGGAGTGCAAAGGCAGTCAGCATCTGTTCCCCCACAGCCCTCTGGGCTCCAGCAATTCAGTCCTTCCTGGACAGCAGCAATCTACCACGTGCTGACCAGAATGAAACCCAAGGATCATGCTAAGGATCTCCATAAGCCAAAGGTTTACAAATAGGAGAAACCAAGGCACAAGTAGAGCTATGGTTTCTGAGGGACGGAGAGGTGTGGTGTCCCAGATCTTTAGGTGGACAGGTCTATTTATATCTACTGCAGTGCCTGAACTTGAACCATGAAGGTAGTTTGCTTTCCTATCTAGCACAGGGTAGAAATGCAATGAGGAAGGCTGGGGAAATCAAGCTGCACAGGCCAGCACCCAGCACAAGATTTCATCTCAGTTAATTCCATCCCAGTGAGTCCTGCTGAAGCCCTTGGATATATATTCAGCAACGACACAATCGTATAAATCCTGCCCTCCACTCCCCCAGCTTCCTTCTCCTATACCTTGCAATGCAAAATCCATAATGCTTGGGTCCAGAGCATCCACCTCCGTGTTCATGTCTGCGGTCATGTTCAGGAAGTCAGGAGGGGCACGGCCCATGGGGTGGTGGGGCAGAGGGCTGTGGCTGATGTCAGGCAGAGTGTGGAGAGGAGGTGTCTGTGCAGGTGCTGGGGAGTCCGGCGTGATGCGAGCCTGGGTCTGGATCTGGTGATGCAGAGGGACAGACTGCAGCGAGAGAGTCATGATCGGTTGGGGCTGCAGCTGGGAGATGGAGATTCGGCCTTGGGCTGCTGCCATGTGGTTCAGGGTAGAGATCTCAGGTTCTGCCTGTTTACTGGAGCGCCTGCAGTTCTCAGGTCTGTCAGTAATCAGCTTGTCCAGCTCCTCTGTGCATGCAATGCCCATTCCCAAGGAAGAAAAGAGGAAGTTTAACCCATTTGTTCAAGTAGGTTCCTATCAAAGCATTTCATTCATTTCACCTGTGAGCACAGCTTTGCACTTTTGTAATAAAACCTAGAAAGCAAGCAGCATCTGTGACCGTGTGAGAAGCAGCACAAAAGGCAAGCTTTGACTGTGCAAACTGGCTGCTCAAATTGCAAAGAAGTGCCATCTACTTCTCTGTCCCTAACCCATACCCTAGTCAACTTCCATAGTAACTCCTAACACAGCTTAAAGACAAAAGTGATCACATGAAGTTTGCACAGAGCAACCCAACCAGCATGGGCAGCATCCTTGGAAGGTCTCCTGCTCGCAGCAACACTCCAAATTCTGTTTGTTTCCCAGGTAAGATTCACAGGAGAGCCTCCTGGCAGTTTCAGTGGCACTATTGTTTTTAAGTAAAGGAGAATGATATTTATCAGATTGTGTATTAGAGAATTTACAGCAAAACCTGGTTGATTTAGCTAATGCTGAGCTGCTGAAAGCTTCCAAAACAAGCATGTGGTTTTTATAAATAAGAATGAGAGTCTTAGTAAAGAGTTTTGCAGAGCAACAGCCAAAAGAAAAAAACAACATCAAAAACTGCCACTATAAATGCTTACTCTGGAGGCAGCATAACTCTTCATAAGGCCTTGGATGTGCTAGATAAGTTAGTTAGCATAGAGGAAAAAGATACACATCTAGAATGTGGGGATCAGTTTATGGTGAGGGTTTCCATCTCTGCAGCAGTAGTGACCCAATTCAGTGCAGTGCTCAGGGATCATTTTGGCTGTGCAGTTTAAGGCAGAGGTTGTTGGAAGGCCCAAGAGCTCTGTGCTAGCCAGCACTGTTCTGCAGAGCTTGGTGTTTTTTTTTTTTTAACTCATGTATTCCTGGCCAAGCAGACATTTTTAACACAAGCAACTGAAGTGTAATATAAGCCCTACCTGGGTTAGCCATGCTCCTATGAATGGCAGCTAAGTCCTTCCGCTTCCACTTCTGCATCTCCTCTTCCATTTTGTCAATCTTGGCAGGATTGAGAGCCCACAGGCATCCCTTGCGAGAGGTGCCACTCATCTTGTTCTCCACTTTCTCAAAACACTTATTCAGGGACAGGTTATGGCGCACGGAGTTTTTCCAGCCATCGGGGGCTGTCTGAAAGACACAGAAAGACGTCAGAGAAATATGCTGAGAACAAAGTAAGTGATGTTCTACCCCCAGCTGTATGCATACCTTGAAGTAGGGAAAGTGTTCCTTCATGAAGCTGTAGATCTCACTCACGGGGAGGCTGCCTGTTTTGCTGTTCTTCAGTGCCATTGCAATTAAGCAACTAAAGGACAGAGAAACGTTTAACAACAGGTTGCATATGCAACAGGTTGCGTACATCATGTTGTCTTCTAGCAACCTCAGAGCCATCTCCCTTCAGATACAAACACCTGGCTGACCACGGGATTCCCCTAGTACTCTGTTTCGCCCTAAGGATCTATAGCCAGTGAGTTTTCAAGTGCTCAGAAGACACCCTCTGATCCTGCAGATTTTACCTCCTTGTGCTGTTTTTCTACCTTTGTGCTGATGGCCAGGAACTAGTTTGCTTGTTCATTCCTGCTACCCCCCAGAGGCAGTTTCCACAGAACTCTTGGGTGGGTGAATGGATTTGCGTTCCCTTCAAAAGGAATCAAATGTTCTTGTGCTGTCACACCTATAGTGAAGTCAGCCCAAAGCAGGCTCTGAGTAACACGCTGTGCTGGTATCTACTCACCTGTACGAATAGATGGGCTTGGGGTAATGTTTTGGATGCAGTTCTTGGGCAGAGTGAGGAGCCAGGCGTGGCTGAGGATAATGTGGCTGAGTGGCATACGATGTGTTGTAGATTGCTGCTGGGTTACACTGTATGCAAAGGAAAAGAAGACTGTCCACGACTGTGTGTAGGCTTAGGGCTTTTTCTTTTGAAAGAGTCCTAGAGATGATCTTAGAAGGCACTCTGAGACATGGACCACAAGTAAACAACAGTACCTGTTGTGTATTCTGGGCTATGGCAAACACTTGCTGTGGATGAGGAGGGAAGAGCTGCTGCTGTGTCTGTAAACTAGGAGAGGGCTGCCCACCTACAGAGTACTGGTTCATCTGCAGAGACAAAGACAACAGACGTGTCAGCCTTCAGATTACCAACATCTTTTCCTAAGAAGTGTTGCAAGGGCTGCTCTTACACTTGCTCCATGTGATGAAATAGAATTCAGTCCCAGGACTCCCTGTGGCAGGCTGGCCTGGACATGAATCATTGCTCCAGGTGCTCCCGTGGAGTGCATGTTGCTTGCCACAGGACCTGTTTTGAAAAGAAAAAAAAACAAATGTAATAAACATTCACGTGGGACTACACTTCAGAAAAGAGAGCTGAGGTTTATTTTTAATAGATGCAGTTGAACACAGCTAGGTCTGGAGTGGATAATCACACCTCCCTATGGCTTTCCATCCCAAAAAGAACTCTGAAGCTTTCTCAAATTGCAAAGATGACTTCAGCTGCTTCTAAAACTTGCTCTGTAGAGACTGAAAGGTGACAGCTGTTTAACAGTGCACAGTGCTGTTACAGACACAGTATCTTACAAAGGGAAAAAAAAAAACAATCCAGAAACAAAACAGAAATTCAGAGCTCTCTATACTCCAGACGGATTTCTGCTCTAAAGCAAGCAAGATGATACGCTGAGCTTGCTGGGCAGAATGCCTTAGGGAACAAGTGTGTTTGCCTGAAGGATGCTCACGAAGAAAAGGAAGGCATTCAATGAACAGATGCTGTAAGTCTGTGTGAAGCAAACAGGTATGGGGTAAATAAGATACTCTTAGTTTTATCAGTGTTGAAACAAACAAGAAAGATTAATTACCTAATTTCCAAGCTGTTGAAAACCTCTGAAATACAAGTATTAAATACCTTGGCCCAATTTCACACGTGGCATTGGCAACTAGAATGGGCAGAGCAGTCTGCTGGATCCTAAGATTGCTGCTGTGACTGCTAGGACTCTGCCTCTTGAAGTGAAAGAAATAGATCAGCAATATCTTTATCAGAAGACAACGGGGTCCAGGTCTTCTGTCAGGAAGTGAAAAGTAATGTACCTAAAACAGACTTGCTAATAGGAAAGCTGGAGTATGCAGAGAAAAGTGAAAGGGGCAGTAGGCTGTGTCGTTTAAATAGCAGTTATTTACCATCCTAACAGTTTACCTGTCTGTTGTAGCATTGCATTCTGGGCACCAAGGCCAAAATCCATTCTTCCACTGGCCATCTGTTGTAACCGAGGGACATCAACAGATGTCAGCCATGACAAGGACTGCAAGTCACTGGGGAGGTCATCTTCGCTCAGCTGGGAGGGGTCAGAAGCTAAGAGCCTGCAAAACAGCATGAGAGGTTAGAAAAGAGTTGAGATGCTGCAAAACCGTCCCTGGTAAGAAGGGAGATGTCTGGGATGCCTGAGCTCGTGGAGGTCAGCAGGGGATACACATCAGGCTGGAATTCTGTTTGCAGAGTTCAGATGTGACCTTTTGTTTCACAGCTGGCTAGTTACTGACATCCTTTGCTTTTTAATCATGTGTTCCTTTGTACAATTTGAAACGTTTTAGATAAGAAAATATTTTGCTCAGTATTTGGAGGGGAAGAAGGCATGAGAACGTGGAAGAGAAACTGCCTAGAACCAAAACCCAAACTGATTTGTCATTTTCACTTTTGTCAGAAATCTGTACTTGTATGGCCTTAAAGTAGGAGAAATCTGTCAGGACTTTTGACCTGACAAACATTAAAACACAGTGAGCAGCTAGCCTGGAAAAGTTTCTGTGCCCAGATCCTCCACAGCCTGCTGCTGGCTTTAACAGCTGGGGAGAGCTTTTCCCAGCCCCTGTATATCCCATTGGTGGGTGCATAAGCAAAATTTCATGTCATGAACCATCGATCTTTTCCATTCAGGGATATGAAGTTACTGGTTAACGAGGAGCCGTGAAGCTCAGAAACAGTTTGCTCTCATAGATGTGTTGAAGCCAGCTGTGTGGCACTAATGCATGCTTATTGCCAAATAACGATGCAGAAGGCCTAAAGAAATCTGGTCTCTTGCTGAAGCATCTTTTATGTTCCATATGATTCCAAGGCAGCTCAAAAGAACAAGCCAGAACTCCAGTGCCTGGTGATCCAGAGCATTCAGCTCCTCTATTTGTGATTTCCTCAAACATGCATCAAAAGTTCCTGAGGTTATTATTTGGGGAATCCTTAAAGCAGGATGTAATTTGTTTGTTTGTAAAAAGGCTTTGAAAAGAAGGAGGAAAAAGAAAAAGCCACGAGCAGGAGCCAAAAAGCTAAAATCCTGGCCAGAAACATCTTCACAACTCTCTCCCAGCCTACCCCGTTTTCTTTCTCGTACTGTAGTTAAAGTGCAATAATTAGCATTGCCATGGTTACCACTGTTCAGTTATTTTGTGAGGCCTGGGACTTAAATACAGAAAAAGAATATCAGGTGACCGCTCTCCTGGCCCAGAGATTGGCTGGATTGGAAGAAAACAAGAGCATTAAATGATTTGAAAACTGGGCAGGCTCATGTCGTTTGCAACAGTTGGGCCCATTCATTGTAAGCCGATAACCCATTGTGGAGCAAACGACTGTTGCCCAGTGGCACGTGGCCTCAATTGTTTTTGGGATTCTTGCTTAATTGTTTTTTCCCCCTTCTCCTTTTTTACCAACTCCACATTAATCTGGCTGAATGACAGCCGACACACAACACGCACACACATGCCATCTGGCACCCTGGTCCCTGCCAGTCCTCCCAGACAAGTCAGCTCCCTCAACAAACAGTGGGGTCAGATGGGCGGCGAGGGTCAGCACCCACCGCACACGCCTCCTGTCAGCCCATGAATCCTCCACATGCCCTCTGCAGCTCTGAGCATCTCCGTGCAGTGGGACTGGGGCTGTGCAGCAGCCTTCCCTGGGTGCCTCCTGGGGGAGGAAAGGTCCCTGCTTCCTGCTTATTCTGGTGGAGCCTCACATAGCGCTTCCCAGATGCGCAGAGGACTGATGATATGCCCTGGAGGACTGGGTGCTATCCAAAATTGGATGATCCTCCCCCCAGGATCCACACTGCATGCCCCTCCAGCATGGAGGGAATGTATACCTGCAGCTCCCTCATAGAATCATAGAACAGTTTGAGTTGGAAGGGAGTCCCAAAGGCTGTCTGGTCTGCAGTGTAGTGCGCAGGGACACCCACAGCTCCATCAGTGCTCACAGCTCCATCCCCTGACTGTGGCTGTCTGCAGGGATGGGGTACCACCACCTCTCTGGTCAACCCATACCAGTGCCTCACCACCCTCCTGGTCAACAACTTCCTTATACCCAATTTAAACTCAGTGTCACACTCACTGAGCTCCATTTCAAACAGACACCAAGATGCAATGCTAGAGGCAAACAACAAGGCAAGGTGTGTGAGCCAATTCTTTGTCCGAGACAAAGACGTTGTCTTCCTCTCTCCATGCTACCATGGGACAGCTGTTGGGATTCAAGCTCACAAGACTTAAAAGCACCCCTGGCTGCTCATGTACATTTTTTCAATGGATTTGATAGCTGTCAGAATAACTGTTTTCATCAATCACGGGGGAAAAAAATTAAGTTCTGTCAGAATAAAAAAAAAATATTTTACAATTGAAGACTATTCTTCAGGCTGTCTCCAAAAGCAATGCTGAAATTTCATATGCCTTCAAGAAGGCAAGACTGCTTAAAGTGCATCCATTCATTCTCCAAGATGTTTTAAGGTGCCCAGATTTATTCTGCAGCACAAACCCAGCTTATCTCACAGTACACAGGCTCAAAGTGTTCCTGATTTTAGTGAAAAATGCTGATCTAACTCTCTCTGGAAAGAGAGTAATACAGTAATACCTAGCACTGTAATGTCATAGGGTTCAACCTTTCTGACCTGAAAAAATGCCTGTGCCAGGCCAACTACTAATACATAAATACATACTGTAATACCACGTACTTAGATTCCACTCCCCTCCACCATCCTCTCTGTCTCACATTTCAGGGTAAACTTCAGGAGCCAGAGATCCTGCCTGTAGATGGGTGTTCACAGCCCCTGGCACAATGGGGCACTGTAGTAAAAGCAGCCATTTCCTTTCAATGCATGTAAATGAGATAAATAGTGATACGCTATAATTAATGCACGCTGCCGAAAATGTCCCCAGCTGCACATTCCCCAGGGCTGTCTGGTACGTAAGCTGAACTGCTACACCCTATGCAGGAAGGTTCCAGTTGCACCAAAGTTGTTACAAACATAATATTATCTTTTAAAGGTGTGGTGAAACGATGCAATTCCATTTTCAGCCCTCTCCTTTCAACCCTCTGCAGGAAAAAAACAACCCTGTGTCTATGTGTTTTTACCCTAGAAAGGTAACTGCATTAGTAAGAACCCATGTGATGTTGAAGATTTATGCCCCAGCTCTCTGTGTATCAGAGGATGCTGGCCCCATGCTGGCCTCCTTTGAAAGGCACCCTGAGATCTACAGTACATGATGCAGAAGTGCTCAGTATAACATTCATCTTTGCTATCTGCTCTATTGTACGTTGCCCAAAATATTTATCCACTTGAGATAAGCTCCAACAGAGCTTGGCCATCAGCCAGCCTGCACGGGGTTTACTTGAGTCAGGATGAATAACATGGAAAGGAATCCCCTTATGCTGAGCTTATAGATTTTCCTGCCAGCAGTCACTGGGGAACTGGACTCCTGCATTGGTTGCATGTATGACCAAGATCATTTGAGTCTTTTAGCAGTGCAAAACACTGGCACATTTGCTATCTGAAACATAGTTCCTGCATAGGAAGGAGAGACCAACTAAACAGCTAGCTATATGGAAAGAAGTTCCTTCCTGGCACAACCCTGCAGGAACCTGGAATGTCAGGACTGAATTTGGATCTGTATTTGTAAATCTAACCTCACCATCTTCCTTCATGTTGAGCTGGATCTACTGAGCTGAATCTAATGCAGTTCATCACTGCAGGAACTGCTGTCAGGGTGATCAGGCCATTTCTACACCTGCAAACACTGGTGCATGAGGAATTTGACACTGGAGAACACAGCAACCATCTCTTCAATGGTGCTATAGAACAGCCTGACAAACACCTCTGCTGAGGCTAAAGAAAAGCCTGGCAATGACAAGCAAGACTTAAAATATTTTATCTCTAGGTAGTTTAGCCAATAACTGGGGATTCTGGTTTATAATACGGTATGCAAAGTGACATATTTCTGTAAGTATTGTGCCTTCCAGCCTTCAGAGGACTCCGCCTGCATGGAGTCTGTCTCCAAAATGTGCAAAGCACTCAAACTGGTTGATGTTGCAGGGTGAGTCTGGTGCAAAGAGATTAGAGCACGGCAGCAACTCAGCATTGCCACTGTTCTACTAAATAAACCCAAACCAAAACACTGTGGCTGTATTTGGCATATTCAACTTCAACCATAGTGTTCTAATGTCTCTCAGTGGAAAGTTTTCATTATCCCTGCCAGCTCTGACATTGGGGCATAAGCAATGCAACTTCAAGGAGAGGCAGTCAGCAGTGATAGATTCTTAATTAGCTGCTGGCAATGGTTTATCCAGAGAGCAGCAATTGAACAAGAAGAATCCTACGAAAACTTTCTCTTGAAGTGGTTCTGAGAAACTGTTTTCTTTTGTCTGGGATTATGCAATGGCCTCATAATAAGCAATTTCTGATTCATAAAGCAACACAAGGAAAACAGTAATGTTGTGTGACTCTTCAGCTGTCTCCATGGTGAGAATTACTCTGTTTTACTGAGTCAACCTGTCTCCTTTTGCTCTTCACTCTGACTGTTCTGCTCTTCCCTGCTACACACTTCTCCTCCCACCTTCCCCCTTCCCTGCACCAGGGTCTGTTTTCCACACTCCGCAGCCATCAGTCCCTTTTCTCCCTGCTCCTGTGCCAGCTGCTCTCGCTGCTCTCACTGCTGTTTCTGGTCTGCAATTCCACTCCACCTTTTGAAATCACGCTACCCATTCACTCCCAAGTGCCCAGCCTGCCTTTCTCCTACCTGTCTTCAGGTTTTTAGTAATTTCTTGCTGGAAAGAAGAAGAGAAATTAGGCAGCTGTCCAGGAACAACCAGAACATCCCTCCACAACTACAGCTCAGGAAACTTTGGATTAGATGAACCAAAACAAGTGAGGAAAAGGCAAATAATTACCCTGACAGGTGTTGGTCTTCTCCTTTTCATAACACCATGGCTCAGAAGAGAAGAGAATTCCCCAAAAACCTTCTGCAAAGATACTTATGCTCTAAAAGAACCAGTTATAGATGTGCTGTAGGAGACTTTTATACATCTCAGCTCAGAGTTTCACAACACCCCGTTACCTCATTTTGGTACGGGATGAAGAGAAACTGAATTACAAGTGACCTACATGATTTGCTTAAGCCTAACAGGAAGTGAGCAGCAGTGTCAGCACTGAACCCAGAGCTCACTCCTTGCTCTGCTTCACCCACACAATCACTCTTTCTTCCTGTAGGTTAAGATTTCCCAGGTGCAGCCTGTATCTTAACCGACAGTATGTTCTGTTGGAAAAAGAGCAGTGCCTAATGTCAAAATAAGTTTCTTCTTGATGCAAAAATGTGTTGAAGTATCTAGTGCTACGTGAATGTTTTGTGTGAAAGCCAGTAGCGTTGTCTACTGGGGAAGCTATTTTTTCCTCTAACATTGCTTCAGCTGCTATTCATTAGCACTGAACTGATTTACTTGCCTGGGATCCTGCGCAGATAGTTAATCCAGTGTAAAGGGGACATGAAATACGCTGTGCTTTCCCTTGCAGAAGTTGTGCTGTGCTTTCCGCACAGGCGAGATTTTCTCAATGGGCAAAACAAGAGGGGTGAGCCCTGAGCACGTGAGGTTTCTCACAAGAATGCTGAAAAAAATGCAAGTTTTCTGCTTCCTTGTCTTGAACTGAAGGTCAAGCACCTTTTATGAGGTAACATAGGAGCTCAGTTCTGGTTTCACTGGAAACACAATAGCCTCAGAATCTTGCTAGGTACTGCCCAGCTACCAACCAGTCCTCCCCAGCTCTGGCAGCCACTGCAAGACAATTTGAGAAGCAAGGGCCACTATTTTTTTTTTTTTATTAATACTGATTAGCACATTTCAGGAACTGCATAGGAAACAGTTGAGCTAATCCACTTAAATCAATCCACTGCAGCCCGAGTTTGACTGATTCCTAGGAGGTTTCTCACATTTTTTTGAAAGAATGAAGCAAGTCCTGTGATGAAATTCCTCCGACACATCGAGTCATTATCTCACTCCCTGTCAGACACACATGGTGTCAAGGGAATGGACACTGACATTTTCTTCAGGAACAATTACGGTGTTGTTAGTTATGCATTTGTAACCTTTTGTCTGCAGAAATTTACTTCATGCAAACCCCCAGCCTCCATCTATCCACAGGATTGACTGTGGAAAACACCCAACTGTAGCTTGCTCCAAAACCAGCTAGGAGACTACCACTTAGGAGAGCTGAAATGTCCCGAGAGCCATAAAAGATAAAGACTGTCCACTATTTTCACCACTGTAATGCAGTCATGTCTAGAACATAGGGAACATAGTGGTTACGTGTCTACGAGGACTGTGGACATGACAATCCAAGGCTTATGGGATTTGCTGCTAGGATTAAGTAGTCTCTGAATCAATGGCTAGAGAAAGTAAAACCATAACTGTTCAGGACATGAACTAAAGGTCAGCTTAACAAAAAAACCCTGTACTTTCAAAGCACAATTTGATGCCAAACTGTGCTTGTAGAAATTAAAGGTTTTAGAAAAAAACTGAATCAGACTATCTAATCAGTTAAATACTGACCACTGTATTTACGAATCAAAGGGACAATTAAAATGGGAAGAAGAGGAATACAGTCTACTAACATACTGAATACATTATACTCAAGTCCAAGCCTACCTTAGCCAAGCCAAAAGTAAACTACTGTAAGTCTGTTATTTCCCTTTCATCTGCCTCAGTGGGGCTCCAAATCCTAAAAGTTTTCATGTTAAATCCAATTCTGTACTTGTATACATTGCAATAGATCTTTTACTTCTCTTGCACCAGTTACTAATGTTCAGTGAAACTAAACCGCAAGAAAATGGATTGCAAATTTCAGTATTGCTTATATTATTTATATTCAATATTGCTTGAAGCATTCACAAGGCAAATAAGTCAAAGGCCAGCTCCAAGCCCATTGAAGATTATGGGAGATCTCCATTGGTTTAGAAGTCTTTGAGTGGGCTCCTATAACTTACATAGCTTTGTGCTGAAACAACACAGGAGCACCACTGCAAGGTAAGCACATACTCTGATTCAACATCAAAATGTTTACACTGCAACACAATATTCAGTTATTCATTATAATTAGCCAAGTGTTGAAATCTCAAAAGCTTAAAAATCCCAGTGGTATGATTCTCTACCTTTATTCCCTGAAATGTAAAATGAAGTCACCAGCAGTACTTGTCACTGCTACAGTTATGAAAATGCTGAAGGTTGCAGTATTTTCTTTGGGAAGGTGATAGAGGCACTTTTTGGCTGAAGCTTTACTTTGCATTGACAGTCTGGCAGTGACAGCCCCAGAGAAATGTAGGAGCTGGGGAAGCTATGATGGCCCTAATCATTCCCAGACAGCATGATGTTTTACATCTCACAGAAGAGATGTTTGCCCAAAATAATTTTGTCAAAGTGCAAACAGTTCAGGTCTTTGCATAGCAGCCTAATCCTCCTAACAACTCTATGTGCTACGTCAAATTTGCTACAGATGCTTTAGATCCAGAGAATTCTCATGTCTGCTAAAATTAGTGATTTTTTTCCTCTTTTTTTTTTTTTTAATAATAAAAAAAAATCAGCCGTTTTGAGATCTATGCATACATGCATGAAAACTTATAGGTATTTACTGCTTTGATCCCCAGCTCACATGCACACACACTCTCCCCCTTTTCAGCATTTTCTGCTGCAGCCTCCCAGGAAAGCCTGCTCTCCTCTAAGTCCAATTGCCCAATTGAAAGATTCCAAGTGAGACAGAAGAGTATTCTCAGCCCAGACCCAGCCTCCCACTCACTAATTGGAGGCCATTCCCCATTTTGCAGAGCCTTGATGCTCCCCCATGGAGCACTCGGGACTGTGGGTTCCAGTCTTGGACTGTGGTGACAGCAGGAGAGTAAACAGAGCTGATAGAATTTGACAGGTCTATTCTTTTCCTAAAATCATTCAGTCTAAAAGATTTTCTTTTACATAATCCAAAGTGTTTTCTCATGAAGTAGGACAAATACTGCTCTGCATTTATGGTGCAGTTCAGATTTTATGCATTTTTATCAGAATTTGCCACTATTAAATGAGGTCAAATAATTCATTTTAAAGCTGCATTAAAGAAATCACAAATGGGTTAAAAACTTCAGAGAACTCTGATCTTTGAGTTCAAAATGTTTAGCAGAGATTAAAAGTTGTTTTTAAAAGGAGCTGACTTCCCAATAAAGGAGAAACTCTTACAGTTCCTTTATTGGCACTAAGATAAATCCTATCTTTCTCAAAGGAAAAAAAACGGGGCTTTTTTTTTAACGAGTTAAAGAATAATTCTCCCCATAATAAGGGTCTTTGTTAAGGTGGTGTGCTCTTCAGGGCACCGATACAGACTTAAATGTAAGTACCCAGAAACCTCTCTCATACACACCCCTCATTAAATACTGAATATTTCTTTACAAATATTTACATAGCCAACAAAACGTCTGGAGCAAAGAATGCTTTCATAAACAGCAAAACAGAGTTCCACAACCCTTCTTCCACAGCGGCTGCGGAGGGTATAACAAATCACTTGTTGAGCTGCAAGGGGCTGCAGTGCAGTGTTTGCATTTTGAATAGAGAGAGGCTGATAGAAGAATACCTGCAGCTGAGCACTGTTACCCGCAGAACTGTGTGAAAACACCCTCAGGCTGGGAGGGAGGAGAGAATCTCTCATCTCTCACTCCTCACTTTAAAACAAGAACAAAAAATAGAAAAAATAGATTCTTTTTTTTTTTTTTTATTCATTGTGAGAGCCAGATCGTGTTATTCTGTGTTTCTTGGAACTTGGCATCATGTGACAAGATGTAACCTAACTTAACCCAGCGCACTGTAATTCATGCAGAGCTATCCCATGACTTCTAACAATGCTTTTGCATGGTGAAAGATGTGCATTGGTATAGACAAGTTATCAGATCAGAGGCTGCTGGCAAAACTAGATTTGCTCTCATTAATATTAGTAGAACTAATATATATATATATATATACAATAGTGATTTGAAGTACTATGTATGTACTTGCTTGTCTTAATGAGAAGTTTATCCGGTGCTTATTGCACGTGATTTTGTCTTTGCACAATAATGCAGAATGTGACCTGAAAGGAAACTTTTAGATAATTATGAATTAACAATAATTGATGTATACGTTGTCTGACAACACTCATACTGAAGAGAGAGAGTGAGAGGTCAGCCCATGGCTTGGAAGGTGCATTTAACCAATATGGCTTAGTATCTACACGCTTTAAATAGGAATCACTCTAAGTAAGCAGTGAGTTACTGGTCATTATTGGTTCAACTCAAGAAGAGCAAGAGAAGAGGAGCAAGAGAAATGGGCACAGCTGGCTTTTTAGAACAGGATTTCTATCCATCTGCATAAGGAAACGGTGAGAATCGTTTGTGTGCCATCAGTCGGCGGGTTTTGGTGGTGCTGTGTGGTTCTCCATCAATCACAGCCCTCACCTGTACTCCTGGGCAGCGTGCTGGCTGTGCCCTGAGCTCCGGATGAGTCCTGACATCATGGACGGGAGATCGCTCTCTATCATCTCCTTTGCAAAAAAAAAAAAAATAATAATAATAATAATAAAATAAAAATAGAAGGGGAAAAAAAAACCCGAAGAAGACATTTACAGGCACGCACGCAGTAGCTATCCAGCACTTCAGCAAGGGGAGGGGACGAACAAAATTCCAACTGAAAACCCCAAGCGATGGGAAAGCAGAGCCAAAGGCACGACCTCCGAGCGCGCCGCTCGCGCTTAGGCCACACAGCCAGCTACGAAACGCTGTCATAAGGGCGAAGCCAACGTGCTCGGCGAGCGGTGTCACCGCCAGCGCCGCCCCGGCCCCGAGCACCGCCCGGCGCTGCGGGCCGCCCGCAGGTGAGCGCAGCCCCCGCCGCGCCCGAGGGCGGCCCCGAACTCCGCGCCCCCCGCTCCCACCAACCTGGCGGCCCTCAGGGCCCGGCGCTGCGCGGCCCGGAGCGCTGTCCCCTCAGGGGGCGGCTCGGTCCTCCTCGGGCGGTTCGGAGGGGGCCGTGCGGGGCCGGAGCTCCCCGTCGGCGCTGAGGCAGGGCCGTCCTACTGCCCCGATTTTAAATTTCCCTCTCAGGAGCTGTCCAGCCTGGAGCATGCGCGGCCGGGGGTCAGGGCCGGGGCAGGGCCGGGGAAGCGCGTTTCCTCAGAGCCCCCCTCATTCCCGCCCCCCCGCCCCCCCCCCCCCCTCCCGCCTCCCCCTGAGCCCCCTCCCCGCGGCGGGAGCGGGTCGTGACGAAGGAGACCAAAAAAAAAAGAAAAAAAAAAAAAAAAAGCGAAGCACGAGAGGAACTTCTCGCAACTTTCCAGAGGGTATTAAAAAAAAAATAAAATAAAAGAGGAGGAGGGAGAGAGGAGCGGGGGGAAAGAGGAGGAGGAGGAGGGGGCATTCAAACGTGCGGCGGCGGTTTGTGTGTGAGGAGGGCAGAATGAAATCTCTGAGGGGAGAACCGCCCGAGCCGGGCTCGCCCCGCCCGATGCCGCCCTGCTTTCCCCGCCGCTCGGCCCGCCGCCGCCGCCACCCCCCGTCCGAGCCCGGGAAGGTGCCCGGGAGCGCTCGCTGAGGCGCGCAGAGCCCCGCGCGGGGCGGCGGACGCGGGGAGGCGCCGTGAGGCCACCGCTGTGGGCGACGTGGGCCGCTGCCTCACCGCCCTCAGTGCAAAAAACGCCTTCCTTGTATCCAGTCTATATCTCCCCTCTTTCGGTTTGAAGCCGTTTCCCCTCGTCCTGTCTCAGCAGACCCTTTCGGGGGGACAGCCCCAGAAAATACTGTCCTGGATTTCTCAGCGTCACGGCCTATCTCAGGCCTATCCAGAGAGCCAAAAAGGAGCGTTTAAAACAAAAAGCAGCAGTGCTGCTGGAGCCTGAGGTGCACAGCTTACCCAGCTGCAAGGATTCCCTAAATTACAGAGACACTGTGCCATCTTTGTTGCCACTTAGAGACTTTACCTGCTTACCCTGCAGCTTAAAAGCATTTGTAATGCATTCCTGTAGCCTAACATTTGTAGGAGGGGTAGAGGTAAAACACAGCATTTCTTTTAGGGCTTCTGAGGATTTACCTGAGCCACTGTGTTGAAGTTTCTGCTCGGCTGCTTTCCTTGTGGCAACACACCTGATGTGCGGATTCGTTCCCCTCATGCAGGTGGATTTGCACATCTCCTGCTTCCAAGAGCCGGATTATGACAGGTATGGAGCAGAGGGGTGGTTTATACCCATCTTAACTCACTACAGGAGCTTAAACTGAAATGTGAAGGGATGAAGGGCTTAGTTCTGCGAACACAAACAGAGGAGTTCTTGGCAAGTTGCAACAAGAAAGGTTCTGGTTGAATGTTATGAGGAAAGTTTCCACATGTGACCTCTAGAATAACACGAGGTTCAGCAGTTAAATTCTTTCCTTCTCTGGAGTAACTGGTCTGTAGCAAACAGACAGTGAAAGAAAACTACAAAGAGAAGTGAGGAATTCACTCTGTAAAGGCATTGACTTCCTTGTCTGTGAATTTATCCTAAAATTAGCTTTAATTTCTGTGAATTATCATCCGAACTGTAGTAGCTTGCTTTGGGCGTTGAAATGAATTTGTTTTGCTATAAAGTGAGGTCACCCTAAAATGGTTTTGTTTTATTTTCCCCTCTCTCAAGTGTACTTTAGGTGATTAAGTCAAAACTAACAAGAGAAGACAGAGTTGTGGGACCCTCAAAAGTCGAGATTTAGGATAACTCTGCAAAGGCTTTGATGACTTCTGCATGCCATGTGGTCAGGCTTTAAAATCAAAACGTTTCCCCTACCTCATACCCCACTTGGACTGGGAGCCACAGTTGCTACATTGAAGGCAACGTGGCTGAAAAGCTGCTCCGTGTTAATGCATCATCATTTTGGTACAAGGACATTGACGTGTCCTGACCCCCAGTCTCTTACCACTCACATGGCATGTTTTCTGATGATGGTTTTCATCCATCTGAAATGTTTTGAGAAAGTAATGATGTGAATGAAGATCACTGCCCTCTACTTGGTGAAAAGAGGTGCTTCTCAAAGCAGTCAGTGCTTCTTAAAAAGGAGAAATTTCCTTGTGTGCTTAAAGCCAGCTTTGTTTTATGTGAAAGAGTGGATTCTATTGCACCTCCTTTATCTACTCGATGCCTTTGCAGCTCATCCCTTCTCGTACAAAACTGAGATATTCTATTTATATTACAAACTGCAACTCCGTTGTGCAAATTCTCAGTCCCCAAACAAGGTTGTGAGTACTTTATCCTTCATCATCCCCTGCTCAATGCACACAGCCTGGGTTTGGTTTTGTATTCTTTTCCTCATAAATAAAAAGCAGCTATTGCAGTTACCAAGATCTTTGCATGGCTAAATGACACTAATGTGAAAGTGGATTCCATAGAACCCACTTAAACATAGGAACTTTACAAGCTTCCTCCTTTTATTACAATGCAAAAACACCGACCGTTTGTTGTTGTTTTCCTTTTCTTTTTAATTTCTTTTAGAATACTGTATTGTAACAAATTACACTTAAAAATCATTTAGTGTGAAATTGCAGATTAATCCCATAGGGATGGGGTTTTAGCACTCGTCTGGCCACTTGGGAGCGTACAGATGGTGAATCTGAGTTTTACAATAGGCACAATCACTGATTACATGCATGGATGTAACGGACAAAAAGGCCCTTCCTCATGGCTAAGGTAAGGGAAACACACTGGAGGTCCTGGTGCCTGACTTGCTCATTTTAAAGTGCATTTGCTGCTAAAAATTCTGTGTCCAGGTTAGTTAGGGTAAAGTGTGTCATCAGAAAGAGAAGCTTTGCTGGTAGCCCAACTTTATTTAAATTATTATTATCATTATTACTATTATTTTAATTCTATTTTTGTTGCTTCGTTAAGATGTAACTTTTAGGACAGCGTATTACTGAATAATTCTGAAGTTTATAAGAAACGTGGAGATATAGCTGCTGTGCTTGCCACCATCTTTCTTGTATTTAGATGTGTCTTAGATTTACTCCAAGGTGTTCAATGAAGCTATGCATTTGAAAGGTAATATTTTCTGAGGCTGAGATGATCTCCCTGCTGTATTTCTAATGACAGCTGAGAGGATGGGCCTGGGGCTTCTACATGCCACTGTAATGCAGAATACAGAGCCATTATTATCTGCATTTTAAGAGCTGGCAAAGTCACAAAATGAGTCCACTAGGAAACACGAACACTGACAGTCTGTTCATAATTTGTTCACTTAAACCAAAGCATAGCACAGTTTTATCTTTGTGAGTGAATACAACAGTATTTTGCCTTGATATGTATCTATTTGGGGGCATAACATTGTTTATAGATAGTGTAATTGTGCAGTTATACACAATATTATGGAGCAAGTGTTGTGATGAGAGAATTCTGGTTGGCTGATGTGTTTTCCACCTCTACAAATGTCCAATGTAATGGCCTTTATCACAGCCTGTTAGCAAATTTTAACCCTCCAAATGTCATTAACAAGAGAGTAATCTCTGAGAAATGTAGCTTTCATACATATCTACTTAGCCTCCAGCAAAATAGTTACTTTCAGTGATACAGGATCTCATATAAGACTATAGAAATGATCAAAATCAGGACTGAGGCTAAAACTGCTTCCATGTGCCATTCTATCATCTGTAGATAGTGTGGTGTGTGTGACAATCAGTACCAGCGTGTGTGGAAGGTAATATTGCCAGAACTTTGACATCTGATGAAAATATGTCAGTGTGAAAGGTTGGGCTAAAAACCCATTGTACTTGTGAGTTTTGAATGCCTGAATTTGTGAAGCTAAGCCAGATCCTTGTACTGTGTAAACATACTTGTTAATGCTTTTATTTTGCACTTTGGGGTAGAAAGTATATATTTTTAACACCTACCATTTATTCAAATATGAAAAGATCTCAACATACTGCTGGCTGATGTATGTCATGTATTAATGTAGTTAGTTATGGGAAGTTAGTTACTTCAGCAAGGGAGAGAGCTGCAGACAAAATAGTCTGTTTTGATGTCTTCATTGCTCTTCTGTAGACTATGTTTTACAGCCAAAGAATAGTGGAGAGAATTACCTGTAAGGCTAGTCTATTTCCTCCCCATAGTCACCAGCCTTCCTAAAATAATATTCCTGATAGTTTTCATCAAATCTCCATGGATTGCATTGCACAAATAATCACAAGAAAAAGCTTATATCTATACCTATTCTCACATAAGGATTTTCCTCTTTGTATGTGGAAAGATTGGAAAGAAGAAGAATGGAAACCTTTGCAGGTACTTGCTTTTGTGCTGTAAATACACAGCGTTTTGTCACAGAAGCAGTGAACATGAAGTTGAGTACATGGGTCCTTTGGGAACTTCTGTCTCTCAGTGGCTGTTTGCTGCCTCAGCTGGAGGCACAGTCTTCAGCCTCTGCAAGACAAAGTCACTTTCTGTTTTCTTTGTAGCTTCTGCAAATCTTAAGTGATCGTGTAACTAATTTGTCACTTGTATTGCACTTCATAAAATCGAATCTGCTTTTATTTCAGTTATTCATGAACTTCGGGTGTTTGCTGGGATTTCTGTGAATGTTTGCACCAATATAACTTTCCAGGTGGAAGAGTCCTGCAGAAACCCACCCTGGTAATTCCTATGAGGTCAGTGAGATTATCCATGTGAGATAAACATGTACGTATTTTTCTCAGGATCTAAGACTAAAGATGTAGGAGTCCTCCTCTTAATAAGGCCATCACCAAATTAACATAATCAAGAAGAAGTCAGTTCCATTATAATAGCTTCTCTGGCAGGTGTCTTGCTACCTCAACATCTCTGTTCTAAACAAAGTCACAATTTAGATGAGCATTATTTCATGTTTATGTGACACGAGAATCTAATTAAGCCAATTCCGCACCTTCCTTGACCATAATTTTAAATTTCCAGTAATTACAAGACACTGTAGCACAGATACGCTGTTTCATCAGATTTTAGGCTATGGGACTTAAAACTAACATTTTCAAAAGCATTTCATGGTTTGAAAGAATGGTCAATTAACCTTCAGTTTCCTGTGGGGAACCCTGCAAAGAACTGTCAACAGTTCAGTTTAGAGAGATTTGTCCAGTGACCTACAAGGCCACGAAGTTCACGAATGCATGTAACAGTGTCATCATAGATTTGTTTCCTGGGTTACTATCGCAGGAGAATAAACCAATTGTTTGGCAGCTTCTGCTACAGTACCTAGCTGACCAAATGGATGATGGGGAGTGCCCCAGCGCTGCGGTGCACTCTGGTGTAGCCTCTTCCAAACTAGACCAACTCAGCAGGAAAAAAAAAGAAAACCTCCGGTATCTTCAAGATGAATTATGTGTCTCCTTCTCTTTCCTCTGTCATGTTTTTTTGTGGGGCCAGGGGGAATTCATCGACTGCCTGCTGAGTTTCTTTGTATTTCAGAACCTCTTCAAATGCCATTGTAAGATAAACGTTTGGTTTTTCTAGCGGTGACAGTCTTCAGCTTTAAGTGATGGCAACATCTCACTTTTTATCCCAAATTAAGGGCGATTCTGTGGAGCAATAGAAATTGATTCTGAAGATGCGCCTGGTGAAGAAAGTCAGGCACACTGAGCTCTGTAGGATTATAGCATCAAGCTACAGTGGGCTGATGGTAGTGTGAAACTGAAAACAAACCAAGGGTCTGGTCCAGGCCACTGAAGTGAAAAGAATCTCTGGTTTCACCAGGGAGGCAGAATTAACCATATACAAAATTATCCTTTATGTAGGATGTAACACATGTGAAATCTAGCAGTTGGCACTTGGCTTTGCTTGACTTCAGTGCTATGTAAACGTGTAGCACTGTTTTGCAACCGCATGGAGAAGTGATTTCCTTTTCTCTCACTCAGCAGCAGAATGCTATTCCTGGCCAACTTGGCAAATGGAAGGTTGATGTATTCATGCTTGTCTTTGCTGGTCGCCAGTCTCATGGATTATTTCAGCTGTTTCCTATGCATGAATTTAAAACCACGTATTCTTCCGTGTGTGTGATTTTAGTAAAAGAAGCTACTCTCCGCTGTGGCACTGTGCCACTGGGGGAAGTGAAAATCCTTCAGATTCACATGAGTGTGGAGTTCTGACATTAAATCTGCTTTTCCCACCTTCTGTCATTTTGTCACACTCGTAGCACTGGCGCACCTAGCACTGCCAGGGTTGTTGCTTCATGGCTAGAAATGCCTTCAGTAAATTTTAAAACACTCTAAGGAACTTAAAAGTTGAATACGCGGAGCAATCAGAAGGATTTGCTTAGGCGTTGTTTTGCATATAGAGCTGTATCTTTGATTAAGGTTTTATTCATTTTGGTGTGCACCATTGTGTGAGGCCATTTGTTTTATCACACAGGGCTCAGATTAGAACGCACTGTTGGAGTTTAACCATTAATATAGAAATGTGATCAAAAATTGGCTTCCTTAAATTGCAAAATATGTTTCGGTGTGCTCTAAAAACCAAGGAATTTCATAGTGTTTGCAGAATGTCTCTTAGTGCATAATATTTGTGTTTCACTCTCTTCATTTGAAGCGAAGGTATAAAAAAAGAAATCTAATCCAAATGCTATTTCTCACCATCATTTTCACTTCCTCATTGTTTCCTGTGAGTACTGAGTACAGATACTCTGAGGGGTCGGACTGAGTTAGACATCAAGTCAGGAGCAGCAAAACTAGAAACAAATTTACTGCATGGTGTTGAAAATGGAAACTTCACTTCCTCAGAAATTTGTTATTTGGAATGAATACCTGAAATGACTGATGGGAGTTCTGCAAAATAAAAATAGATAGTAGCATGATGTGGTGAGCTGTGGCTTGGTTAATTCTCCTGTAGAACCAACAGTGTCTGCTATTACTGTGCTAGGGCTCCGTTAGCTTTTTTATAGAACTGTCAGAGACTTTGATAGAAGAGGCTGTAGGAATGCAAAAATATCATCATAATTTGCTGCTGCAATGAAGGAAAAAGAAATGAAATTTCCTTACAGAAAAGAAAAATGTAATCAGATGAATTCAGCTTGGCTGTATACGTGCATGTATATATATATGCATATATATGTATGTATACATATATATGCATATATATGTATAATATACATACTGATGTGAAGTGTTGCTTGTGGAAAATCAACTTCTTCCTGAGGTTCTTGTGCTCTGTTCTTGTTCTGAGTGCAGGTGACACATACTGCTACAAATAATAGAGTTACCCAGAATCTCAGTACTTCTGTTTTTCCATGCGCTGTATGACATGAGCTGGGCATACTTCAGACTCTACTAAACATGTACTTTTGTTTTTTAACACTATATCACTACTAAGGATGATAACTGAAATCTATGCCCCGTCCTTCCAGGTGTTACACGAATGCAGATAACCACGAGGCAGGCTCCAAAGATCCTCCTTGCGTGTGTTAATTCCCATCTTGTATTGCCAGTGAGTGGTATGGATCAAGCCAAGGAGGATGTCACCCATAGCCAGTGCATTTAACCAAGGAAAGACAATGGGAGAAGGGAAGAAAACTTTGTGGTGCCAGTAACACTGTGTTGTATTTTAGTGACGTGGTGCTCTGTAGTGGCCATAGAGAGTCCTTTCTTAAGGTTCTTAGCATACAAGAAGGGAAGTATGAAGAAAAATAACACGTCCAATTATAAATCTGTACGTTCTTTCAGCACAAAGAATAAGTCGTGTTGTGGGGAAGCTCAAACGCTCAACCCTTCTTTCTTTCTTTGGGAGTCCCAGAGAACAGATTTAAAATGCAAAGCATGACTTTGCAGGCCCATACATGTAAGGGGGAGGGGAACAGAGGATAAAATGCCATCAGCAGCACGTTGCACGAGCATCGTTAGACATTGAGAAAGATATCATTAGATTAAAAAAGTGTCTTCACAGAGAAACAAAAGGCGAGCCAAGGCACAGCACGTCAGCATTGCCCAACACGAACTTCAGAGTCATTGCTGTTGACAATGGATGCACAGGCAAGCTTTGCCTCGGAGAGGTTACGGATTCCAGGCAGGGTACAAGCGGTGCTAACAGACACTGGCTGTCATTCTAGCCGAATAAACAGCCAACCGTGCTCCACATCTCCCTCTCAGTTCAAGATTAATTACTCATCTAAAATGACAGCTACTGTCTAGTGCCTAAAAGTTGTCACGAGCCATATCATCCATTCATGTTTCCTCAAGGACACATGTCTTCATTCCTCACAGGCGCGTTTCTGAATTTGCCTGACTGTTCAATTACGTCTTTGAAAGTGCTTAGCAGAAGCTGACAAGTTTTTTCCTATGTTTGTTGCTGGGGCTGAAAAGGAAGTAATCTGCTCATCATAAGTAACATCTATCAATATAGCTGGGTTTCCTAATACACCCCAATATTCTTTCCTGGTTTTAGTTTTTATAATATTTAAGTAAAATAAATCCTTTGCCATTTTAGTGAAATATTTGGAGCATCACATTAGAAAAACACTGATCCTCTTCCACTCTTAAATAAGTTGGGCACTTATTTTTCTAGTTCTTCTTTAATCTTGTCAGTTTTAGCCTTTCCATGGTACATATTTTGTGGTTTAAAATGGGCAGCTTAATGATTAGATGAATTGCAATATATGCACATTTAACAGAAAAAGAGAATCTATTGGGGTTATTCATGTGCTTTTGGATTTGATTTACTTCCTACTTCCTTATTTAATAACTAGGTTCCTTAAGACTCCTTAAGCTTGAGTGACCCATGTTTTGTTGCCAGGTCTATTCCAATGACCCCTGCCAAGACCCCTGCCCTAGTTCGTCTATCAGACAAAAATGAATCTATTCCAGGAACTATCAGTTCCCATTATCTCTAATTGAGCCTGACAGTTGGAGACAGGCCTCATTATTTTTAATTGGGCCCTATAGTTCTAGAGTTAAATTAAACACAATTTAATGCAGATAGCTCATATACATTGTCATGGCAGAGTCAAATTGTATTTTAAGTTTAATGAAACAACAGTTTTTTATTCCGGGCTTCACTTTTACATAATTTTATTGCTTTGAGCTTTGCATTAGGTAAAACTTGTCTATTGCATGATGATGCATACACACATTAGAATCTGACCTGATCATGCACCTGTTGTACCTTGTTGCTATGTATATTTCTATACGGAACTTGAAAATAGAGGCATGAGGGGCTGATGAAGAACTCCTTATTCTCCTATAAACTCAACCCTATTTTAAACAGATTTGTCACCGGTCATGCAAATATAAGAAACTCCTAAGTGTTTTCCCCAAACTCCTCACTGGAAGTTTTATTTAGAAAATGAAGTTTTCATTTAGAAAATGAAGTTATCTGTGTATCCCTGAACAAAGGCATTTTTACCACATTGCAACAGAGCATCTCTTCCCTTTCTATCATAAAACCAGCATTTTTGTCATTATCAAGTGGCGTTTTTCTCTAAAGACAACCCCTGAACAAAGAAGGAATTTAACCATTTTGTTACACAGGTGCATGTTGCTTTAGACGTTATCAGAGATCATATACCGAATTTTCATTAGGAAGGAACATGCCAATACATAACTGTAGGAGTCAGTCTCACAACCCTTGCTCTAGCAGTCCTAAGTCATACAAGAGTTTGTAAAGTCCTTCTCTGCACATTCTTTGCAACAAATAGTGAGTCAATAGTGGGCTGCAAGACAACGTCGATTTTTATTGAATCTTTGGCTTTGCCAGAATACTTCATCCAAGCAACAAATCCATCAGTGATAGTCCTCCTTGGATTAATGACTGTGGAACCAAGTTCCCTAATTACAGAAGACTTTGATTAAATATTGGATTTTCCTTTAAATGGGAGAGGTTGATAGATACTTCTTTCAAAGTACATTTCCTTTAATATATTTGCATTTGCTTTAGCTTCCTCTTCAGGTTTGCCTGAAGGATAAATAAGCTACACAACCACTCTAAAGGGACATGTCAAACAGAATCAAACTGATTCCAGACATGTATCCTGTTTGGAACACCAGTAACTAGACTTCTGAAGAGCTCAGGCATATTGCATGTAATAATTATATATTATGTGTTTAATTAATGGCTACTTAGTCATGGAAATTTTGTCATCAAGTCTATCGGCTGAGTTTGTCCTGGAGAAGAACAAGGATTACTCAATATTTACATAGTGACCGCACCTTTCTAACTGCTCTCCTTGGCTTGTGTGTAGGCATCCATCCTGGACCCAAATGTCAATTATGCCTTCTCCTGACTGCTTGTAAAGTTTCTTCTGAAGCATGTTACACTTGCAGCATAAGCTAACATCTGAATGAGCATTTGTGTGTGTGTGTGTGTGTCTATGATTCTGAACAGAAGCTCTAGCTCTTTTTCCATGCTCAGCTTTTTTTGGAACAAAGGTACCATCACAGAAGAAAGCTCTGCTCTACCTTAATTCCTCCTATGGAATGAAGCTCCTTTCTGCTGGCAGATGCCATTTGACTTCTTTTTTTCCCAGTTTATTTTATGTGAAAGGATGCACGTTACATATAAGAGCAACAGTAGAGAATATTTTCTGTGCTGAAAGCCTGATGTGAAACTCAGGCATCCCTGATGGGGGACATACTGTCACACACCTCTCCCACCTGCAGCTTCTCCCCTGCATTCTCAAACCAGAGCACACGGTGTGCCCTAAGGTCTATCAACCTCACCTGGCTTCATGCCACATAAGGGGAAAGTTGGCTGGGATGGTGAGAAACTTTGGTACAGGTGAGAGGGGTGGAGATAAACAACAGGGAGAGAGACCAGTGCCAGGGAGAGAAGGGGAACATCCTGCAGTCAGACCAGGATCCTGCAGGATGTAAGGCACTGATAGTGGTCAGAGTGTAGGGCAGAAGTTCCCTTTCCCTTTTTGTAGATGGATGTGGAGGTTGCATATATTCCCCCCTCCCCTCCCCAAATATGTTTAATTCAAGTAAAAACAGTTACAGAAAATAGTATTTTTTTCTTCCAAGCAGTCACTTGAAAGTATATCTGATAGGATCTCTGGAATTAATTTTTTATGCCTGCATTCAGTGTGCACATGCTACTTTAGACATAGCTAAATGCATGAGCTTCTCAGCTCCTCTACTCATTAGGTATTTTTGTTAGCTTTAGCTTGGCCAGCAAAAAAACCTTCTTTTCCTAGCACTGCAGGAGGTCCCTGCTGTGACAGGCTAAAATACCAAAAGATACAAGGGGTCTGTCATATGCTGTTGTCCTTTTGATTGAACTTGGAGAGAAAAGGCTTTTGTATAGTTAGTGGCCAGTTAGCCAGCACACTTCTAATATTATAGGCACAGATTTAGTGACCTGCATGAGAAGTGAGTTTGAAATAGATTTTTTACAGCTTTACATTCTCCTAGGAGCCCTCTATCTATCTTTGGCATTTTTAATTGCTTTCTTACACATTAGCATTTGAGCATTGCACAACAGTTTGTGTCTGAATGTTCACAGAAGCCATGCAAGGAAAAGGAAGCCCTGTTAGCTGTTTTATAGATGTGAAAGTGAAGCTCTCAGGGTGTGTTTGTGTGATATATATAGTGTAATGCTGTGGGAAGACTGAGATGAGGTAGACCTAAGCAGCTCGGGTCTTAGAAAGCAGGCTAGTTTCTGTGTTTGTTTGCTTTAAAACAGGTTTGCTTTGTACTGCATTATCATTTGCACAGAAGGCAATTTCTGGTAAATGCACACCAGCGGCTTGTGGCTGAGCAGGGCTGCATCCAGGTCTCACAGACCCTGAGCAACTCTATCAGTCCTCTTTCTGTGCAGTCATAAGCTTCACAGGTTGGTAAATTACAGATGCATTTATTAAATCATAAGAAATTTATTTATCATTCCCAGTTATTATTGGGTCCGCTTCCAATGACAAGAAACACCATCCCAGGGAGCACCTTGACCCTTTCCAGCTGCTTCACGTACCACCCCCTCCATTGCTAGCAGACTAAAGCTAACAAAATTACTTGCATAGTTGTTCAACTAATTATCTTGTGCATGTTTCAGCACTCCAATCAACCCACAACATTGCTTATTTGGTAATCCTGTTGCCTACATGAGGGCCTGCACTGGTTGAAGCCTTGTGCCCACCTGAGGCCCAGTGATGGCTCTGTGGGTGTATGCAGATGGCACACCTTCCACTCATCAGTGCTGAGGCTGCTTGCTGGGCCTTGCGTGCAACATGAGAGTAACGTATTTGAATCTGATTTGACAGAAGAGGCTTACGTCTTGAAATGCTTGATCTCCTGTGATGGTATGATTACTGTCAGCATGCAGCACAGAGATGTTTTGAGATCACACAGAGAGCGCAGGTTTCAGTTTTGCTCTGTGTTACCGGGATCAAATTATCTCCCGTTCCCTCTGTTGGGTTTTTGTTGTTGTTTTTGTTGTTTTACTGCTTTGTTTGCTTCCTCCCAGCGGGCTTGGGAACAAATGTGCGTTATAAACAAAACATTACGGATTTAATTTAGCTCGTAAAATAAAGTACTCTTTTCAAATGTTAAAGCTGGGGATGAAAGAGAGGACTGAGCGCTGGTCTGAAAGGCCAGGATGTCTTTCTCAGTGCCCAGAAGTGATGGGAGAGGCTCTGGTACTTCTGACTGAACAGGAGAGCAGTCCTATTTATGACTTGTGATGTTCAGAGTTAATAAGTTCAGGAGTGAATAATTGATGGCGATTTTAAAACAAGCAAGAATTCAATTAAAAATGAACAAGGGGAGGCTGGGCATGTGGTAAAGAGTTTCTCTTTCCCATTTGATTTGACTGCAAACAATCCTAGATCTGGTCACTGAAGACAACTGGCAATGAAATGGGTGTGTGAAAGAAGAGGAAACCAGATATTATGTTACTTAAAAGTCATTCATCATGTCACAGGAAGGCAGGAATCTGAACTCCTGAAATAAATAATCGCTAAAGGCGATCTGTCTGCACAAAGGTACTGTAGCACGAAGCCACGTCTGACTGCTAAAATATTCCCCTGTAATGAGGCCAGTTACCCAGGTGCAGTGTGGCTGAGGAAGAGCAGATCGCATTGAATGGTTTCTTGTGTGAGACACCTCCACGAACTGTCCATAGAAATGAACCCATCACTCCGTGGTGCAAAGGGGGAATGCAGTACAACATTCTCATCTCTATTTTTACCCATGTGAATGCTGAAGAGATGCAGAATTCTGGGTTAGATTCTCAAGGCTGAGTAGCAAAAAAATTGCTTTCTTCCTACTGAAGAGCCCCTTTTTGTATCTACCCATCATAGCACGCCGATTCCAAGTTAATTGTCATTCTGCATTTGTCAGCAAAGAGCAGTATTTCCTTCTGTCCTTTAATTCCATGTCTGCTTTATCCTCCTCTGTGTGAAGTAGTTCTTCAGCATTCCTTACTGAGAATGGATGGCTTGAAAAGGTCCATTTGGTGTTAGGGCTGGTGGCAACTTCAAAGTTGTAACTGTCTGAAGGAGTAACAGTGCTTTTGTTGGTGGTCAAGGTAACAGCACCACTGCACGTTAAAATAACCATGCAGTTTATTCTACTGAAAATATATGGCCTCGTCTGTATAGGCAAGGGGCACTGGGATGAGGATGAGCACAAAAGCTTTTGTCAGCAGATCAGTGATTGCAAGGGCTCAGCAGTTGTAGGCATTTGCTTCCAAGAGTTTGTCTGAACATGAGCGTACTTTCTTTTTCCATCCTTTAAAATAATTCAGTGATACACGCATGTTCACTCAAGTATTTATAAATGAATGAATTTTCCTCTGTGGTTTCTACACTGGAGTCAGTATAACAAATTACTGTGCTTGTCATCTATGTACTGCACTACCATACTATGTTCAATTTTTTATTTTCCTTTCCTGGAATGTGCTCAAAGTAATAAACGGAGTGGCTTCACAGTATCTGTTAGTATTTCCTGCAGAGCAAATGTACACAGAAGCTCCAGCATTCAGTCAGGACTGCTGGCATTGCTTTTGCTGCTGCTTAGTTTTCTGATACTAGTACTCATACTTCCTTGCTCTACATATCTATGCATGCTGCTTCTTTGTTGTGGGAGCATGGACACCACGCAAGTATGCACATAGCCTTTAGATACTCCACATTATAGGTAATGGGAATTGAGCTGGGTAAACCTGAAAAAAATTGAGCAAATGTTCTCTCTTTCTCTTTATTTAAGCAGCTGTAAAAATCCAGAGAAGCTCGTGGTGCAATTTTTCATCAGTTTGTGGGATGGAGTGTGAGGACAGCACTGCAAGGATGCCAGCAGAGGTAGGAGTGCCTTTCCTCAGGGTTTGGTTGCACCATCAGGACCTTGCAGAAAGAAAGAAAGGAAAAAAAAAAGAAGAAAGTATGTGAATGTGATCGTCAGGTACTCTTTCTTTATTTTGATTCTGTTTTATTTAGGGAATAACACATTATACAGTGGGGTTAAAGATCACAGAGGCTGCAGTAATGCAGGAAAGATAGCAAAATAGGTGTTCTGAGTTGGAATCACATTAAAGATGAATGTGTAGTCTTAGCATCTGCTCCTCCTTTGTGGGATATCTGCACTTTTAATTTTTAAGCATGTCTTAGCCTCAACCTGGGAAAAGAGATACTATAACAGGGGAATATACATTATTAACCTTAGAGCTTCCAGCTTAGGCCTCTCCTACAGCTTCTGACCTTCAGGTCTCTCAGTAAGCAGGTGAGCACCCACCACTCAGTCTGCAAAGTCCTGGTTTGGGCTAACTCCAGTTTTAATACAGCAGATAGATGCAGTCACTTATTTTGGTAGTTTGTAATTAACATAAAACACTTATACCAACTAATCAAAGATCACTGGTGTCTGCAACGTAATCTCAAGGAAGATACAGTTTCTAGTTCTTATCTTGGAAAAGTGGCCATGATGCCTATGCAAGTGCCATAGGACAAAGTCCCTGACTCACACTCTAAATTATTGATGGTATTCTGTTCAGGTGAGAACATAGCCTCCTACCTGGCTGCACAGTGTGACGAAGGACCATAAACAAGTTCAAAGCACCTTTTGAATGGTTTAGCTGGAATAATTGTTATCAGCTGACTTTAACAGCATTCAAGATGGATACCCAGGTAACTTTAACTATTAGTGGCTGTAGCAATAGATGTATTAGCAGCTAGAGGTGTACTTCCAATTTCTATTAACTGCATTAGCAAGTATTTGAGTAGCGCATTTCCATAGGTTAGGTGGTGGTAGAATGACTTTGAAATAATGTTTTTGTAAAGCACACAGCTGATATAATTCAATCAAAAAATATCTAGGCTCATTTAGAAAATTCTGCAATGCAAAACTGCATTTTTTTTTGAACAGTGCACCTTCAACAGTGGGAACTGCGTGTAGCCTGTGTGTTCATAAATGTGCATTTTCCCTCTCTACTGAGTAATTCAGTTTGGTGGACTTTGGCAAGGAAATTTCTTGGAAGCTGTGACTGAATGACATCTCACTTGCATGCTAATGAGGTCTTGACAGAGGTGGTGACAGATGGAACTCCAGGTTCAAACCACTTGCTTTTTTTTCCAGCAGGATGTTAACAGTCAAAGGTTCCTAACAGCTCTTGCAATGAAGATGCACGCTTCTAGGTGTCTGCTTATGACTTTCTTTTGCCATAGATTGTAGCAAAACTTCCAGGGAAAGCTCTGTAAGACCTCTGTAGATGTCCTGCATTATTAACACAGACTGTTTTCTTAAATAGTCCATTTCAGTCTTTCTGAATGCTTCAAATGTTCCAAAGCTGGCCTGTTCCAATGGTGGTCACAGACTTGATGTGGCACTCTGTGCCTCCAGTGATCTCCACCAAACCTCATCACAGAACCCGATGGTGGTTTTGTAGGATAGACCTACATGTGGCCTGGATGTTCTCTATCCAGAGCTTGTAGATGAATGAATAGCACTGAGAAATTCTTGTGATCTACCTGGCAAGCATTCCACTTACAGAATGAGAGAATCACAGAATGGCTTGGGTTGGAAGGGACCCTGGCAGGCTGGGTTGGAAGGGCTGAGCAGCTGGCATTGCGAGCACCAAATGACAGAGCCCAATGCAGAAGCCAAGGAGAAGTAAGCAAATTATTCCCAAATAAAAGGGAACAGAGGCAGAGCGTAACGGAGCATTAAGCTGCATGTTCTGAGTCAGAGAGAGAAATACAGTAACGAAAGGCAAGACAGAGGATTTAATTTTTAATCAGCCGTAATTAATTCCTTCCACATCTTACGTCTAGTGAGAACACAGAGCAAAAGGAAGTAATATCAGTTTGGCTTCGATGTGTTATAGTACCATTCAGAGAGGGATGTGTGTTTGAATCTGTTGGGGCACTGAGTGCTGAACTCGGAGATGATGGGGATGTCCCACAGCTGTGGTTATCATCCTGCTAAATCTATTGGAGCTTTGCTTAGTGCAACACTGGAAGCTTTTTACTTTGCATGGGACTGTCAGCATGTCTACTGAATAGTCTCGGTGTGGTTACATGAGAGACAGCTTTTAGTAGCTGGAAGCTTTTGCAGCTGATGTGAGAGTTTTCCTTTCCACCATTGTACACCTTGGCAGATATTTGACATAAATTGCAGACAAAAAAACATGCTCAAAAGAAAAATCATTTGCCTGTGTCAGACAGCCCCGTGCCTCTTTGTTGGCCCTGCTGGTGTTAAACCTCCTTGTTCTCTTTTCATCCTCCCAAACACACAGCCAAGACCTGCATTTCTCATCCCGAAACACCCGGAGCAGAAAATCCTGCTCCTATTTCCCAGTTTGTCCTTCTGAAGGTCAGCTTTAAAGACCGTGAAATCAGTGCAGTAATCCCAGTACACCCAAGAGTGGTTCCTTGGGTGATGCACTTCGTGTGTCCCCATTGCATATCTCACCCACATGTGAGCTCTGGTGCTGTGACAAGGCTCCAGTGTCCCCAAGCCCTGCTGCCATGTCACATGCAACTTATTCCTGGAGCAGCTCCTTAACGGGCTGCAAACCGCCAGGGACACGAACAACATCTTCCTATCTGATAAGCATTTATCTTTGGGTTTGCAGTGTTGCTGCGAGGTGTGAAGGAATTTCTCCTGTTTAGAACCAAGCTCTCCTCATGTTCTCTGCTCAGGGCTCTTTGGGGACTCTGCTTCAGGCTGGGGGGAGGGGATGTGGCCACCTGCTGTGGAAATGGAGATTTTACAAACAGAATGAAAGGCGAGACAAAGGCGACATTATCTGCCATGCGAGCTGTTGGGGACTGAACAGCAACTTGCATATGGTTTGAGTTTGGCACAGCCTTTATTTTTATCCTCAGACAGGACTCCCTATCTGGTTATTTACTGTATTAATGACAGGAGACAGAATTACAGCAAGTGGGCTGAGTGCATTCATTACTGTGATAATTGTTGCTCCATATGAAGCTGGGACAGCCAGGCACTGTACAGAGCCCTGAGTCCGAGCAAGCCGATGGCTGTGGGTAGAACATGAGAGCAGATCTTGTTTTCAAGACAGCCAGGAACATGGACTTTAATAGTAGCACCTGATTCCAACAAATGTGTAAACCCAAGAATTTCGTACCATTTTCTAAGACACAATATAATAAAATGAAAAGGCGTCTGCTGATGTATTGGTCTCCTATTTGTTAGTCCACAATTGCATTACCATCTAACTTGTGAAAGCACTTAGTCATGCCATTCAAGGAGAATTTATTTTTTAAAATTCAAGTATTAAACACAAAAATCTGCTTGTAGCAACCCAAGTTCAGTATATTCTGTATATATGTATATGTAGGAGAATGGGAAATGGCTTCAAACTAATAGAGGGGAAATTAGGTCGGATATAAAGTATTTACACTGAGGGCAGTAAGGCACTGCACAGGGTGCCCAGAGAGGTGGTGGTGCCCCATCCCTGCAGACAGCCACGGTCAGGGGATGGGGCTGTGAGCACTGCTGGAGCTGTGGGTGTCCCTGTGCACTGCAGGCAGTGGGAACAGGTGGCTTTTGGGAGTCCCTTCTCACTCAAACCATTCTATGATTCTTTTTTTCTTATCCCTATTTAGCACAAATTATTCCATGGATATTACTTTTTTTTTTTTAATATATATTGTACTTTCTTCTTAAATACTGCTAGTTTATTAAAACAAAACCTTTCTTCTTTTCTATGAGAGGGAAAAGGAATAGATTTTACACCAGCTGCAACAGAGCAGTCATTTTGTTAAGGATCACAGCTGAGATGGTATTACTGTTTTGTTGCTGCTTTAAAACTTTCCTCTCTATGTAGTACACCTTAGTACTTAGTACACCTGTTTTAGCAGGTTTTCCTCGTTGCAGATGATTACGTTTCCCTGTGTCAGCCTTTTAATCATAGGATCTACAGCTGAGTCACTTCTCTTTCCACCCCTTACTGCTGTAGCAGTGTGTAATGCAGTTAGAGAGTAATTTTCTGTTTCAGAAGGTGGAGGTTGATTTGTTCCTTTTCTGCTTGGCTTGTTTTAGGCCATGTCTTATGGAAATATGGAAGAAGTGAGGGTAAGTTCAGAGCTCTCTGTAAGCTTTTATGCCAAAATGCCCTCCAGATAAGTTAGGAGGGAATGCTCTGTCAGCAGGCTAGGTGCCTGGTTGGTACTGTGTGGGGAGTAATGATTTTTCTTTCTGCTAGAAAGAAGAGAAGGAGAACTGTATCTGGGGTTATTTGGGGTGAGTGGTGTGGCTATGGAGGAGGGAAGGAGCTAATTGTCACCTACTTGAAGAGGAAGAGCAGATGGTGTTTGTGTGTTCAGTGGAGAAGAGGGCCTGGAGAAGTGGTGGGGATGTCCTTCTGCTTTGTACCCAGCATGGAGCGAAAGTAACTTAGACCTTTGTGTTCCTCTAGTGCTTCTTTCTTCTCCTCTGTCCCCATTTGGGTGACAAGTGAACAGCAGTGCAGCCACTTGCTCTCACGTGTTCTCACAGCTGCTGTGACCAGACTTGTCCTAACCACAAAACATCTTCGTGCTTGACTATTGCATTGAAATGCTTGTTAGTAAGTGCTTTGTGCACATGGTGGTCCAGGAAAGCTAAACCAACAAGGAAAGTTGGATAAAGATGTTTGCTGAATTGACTTGAGGGAGGTTTGCTGTTTATTCCCAAGAATGTTCCCTTGCTGTGTTGTGGTTGCCTTTCTAGACTCTGCTGAAATAGTATATTTACCAATAAACTTGCAGCTAGAGAATGAGGCTGAGCTCATAGCCTCTTCAAATAAATCCTCAGAGCTCTCTCTTCCTGCATCCAAAACTGCAGCCTTGGCATCTGGTGCTTCTTCAAGCCTGACAGGCCAGGCCCAGAGTAAGCACATGCTGTAAGTTAATGTGAGTGTGTGGGTGACCTTTGCTGTAATTCACGTGGATTGGGTCTTGCAGTGCAGCCTGTGCAGGTGACTGGTTTGCAGCAGCTGTCGAAGGACCCCCTGATTTTTCTGGGTTACGGTGCAAAGGTAATGGCTTTTACTATGGGGCTTAGGCACTGGCACAGGTTGCCCAGTGAGATGGGGATTCCCTGACCTTGGAGGCATTCAAGGTCAGGCTGGATGGGGCTCTGATCACCTGGTGGAGCTGTGGGTGTCCCTGTGCACTGCAGGGGAGTTGGACTAGATGACCTTTAATGGTCCCTTCCAATTCAGTTCAGGGCTCCAATGTGGAGATAGTGGCTTTTACTATGGGACCCTGTGCTGAAATCTTGTTTTGTGTTAGGTATTGCCTAGGTAGTTTGCTTTCAGCCTCTTCACCTCTTGAGAGAGGCAGTCATACAGGCCAACCTTTCCTTGCTTTCTGATGTCCAAAGCATTCTACCCTCAGGGTTTGTGTTGGTGTATCTGAGGTAAGCTTGTTGAATTTCTGCTGAATGCAAACTGAGCTGATGAAGGGAATTGATCATTCCTTGCACGTCTGTAGTGGTTTTGACAATTTAGAGGTAAGTCAGATACTTCTAATGCACTAATGCCTGCTGACAGTGCTCTAACCTGTGAGCACTGGGAGCTCGGAGGTGGGCTGGGAATTTTGGGAAGGACTGCTTTCAGCAACCTGGCTCGGACGGAGCGGCACCATTGGCCCTAACTCAAAATGTGAGCTGCTCATATTAACCCGACAGGCGATTGTTTTATTAAAGCTGACGTGCTGAATGGGACTCTTTTTAATGATATTCTTTACCTGTCTCATTGTGTTAAAGTGGGGAAAGGATTGGGGGGGGGGGAGGCGAGGAGCACACAGCCCGAGGAGGGCGAGCAGTGGCAGGTGGGACTGAGCACCAGGAGCAGCTCGGCGCGTTGAGCTGCCCGGCTTAGCCCATGTAGACCGCATAACAAGAAAGAGTTGCTAAGAACAAATCTCTATTGTTCGCTGTCATCTTTAAATGAGTGTCAAAGTAGGCAGGGGGGCTTTGACCGTTAACCGCACAATTTAGCCTGCCCGTTGTGTCCAGCAGCCCCCACCTCCTTGGAGTTTCTCAGATTAGAAAAGAAGGCCTCAGTCCCTTATAAATGGGCCAACTCTTCTCCTTTGTGTGCAGACTGCCCAGTGTGAAATCTGCAGTGACGTTAAATGTTTTCTAATGAATAATTACTGAAAGGAAATGGAGGAATATATGTGTAATGGATTGTAGCGCATTAAAATGTTTTATTTTGCGCACAAAAATGTTGTCCTTCACAAGCACCACGATTGTTTCAGAGAGCCTTTTGTGGGGGCTTGATTCTCAATGGATTATCTGTGAGCTCTTACATTTCGAATAGAAATCAAAAGGGTCCTTTGGCAAACTAATGTTTTTCAAAATGGCAGCCATGAAGCCCATTTAGTATTTAAAGTTTGGGTTTTAAAGAAATGTTTGAACTCTGGAGATTTTCTCACTTTTTTCTTTCTTTTGATTTATGAAAGTGAAGTAGTTCACCTCGACCTCTCTTCTATTGAGAAAGACAGACAGTCACCCTTTAACAAGTCTATAGTGGGCTATTCCCTGGATACAGACAAGAGGCCTTAAGAATTGTTGGCGTTTCCCTAGGCTGTTGATTAACCTTAAAACCCTCTTATTCTGTATTCTTTTGAAAAAAAATTAGGTTACAATGTGTAAATTTTTCCACAGTATAATTGTATTTATGAATTCTGCTGCCTTGGGACATCCCGAGCTACTGTATGTGCTTCTCAATGCTGCCTTACAGACCCAAGACATTGCTCTTTGGCATTGCTGCCGTGTTCCCAAGTGCGGTTGGTGTGCAGTGCTTTGGTTTCTGTAAAGAGGTGGTAGAGGTTTCTAGAGACACAGGGGCTGGTCTAACTGAAATATCATTAAAAGATTTAAAAATCTTTTTGATGCTGCAATCATACAGATGTAGCATGGTTACTTGGTGTGGGTCTGATCTCCTTTTGTTTATTTGAAAATTACTCTGAACGGGTTAATTCTTATGAGCCACACCAGAGTGTCTACAGCAGGAGGGAAGTATTTCCCTGGGCCTGCCATTATTCTGGTGCAGTAATGCGTTGCCCCAAGTCCTATTTCCAAGCATGCAGCAGTACCATCTCCATGATGACTTCAGACTCTGAATGCCCCTCAGGGAGGACAGGAAGGGATCCAGGCTCCTCTCAGGGCAGCTGCATGCAGCCCTTCCACCAGCACAGTGGCACACTGTGAGCCTGGCCTTGGGGTTGCTGCTGGGTTTGAGGGAGGATGTACGTACTGCTGGTGCCCATCTTTGCTCTCCTGCTGACCTGGCCATGTAGGAAGCAGCCTCTGCTTCCAGCTGTGCTGACTGTCTCAGGACATCTTTCTTACCCCTTTCTATATGGTCAAGTTCTGTCACTGCCCTTTTGGACAGTCTCTTTGGAGAACCTTTAGTGGAGCAGAGCCCAATGAGTTTCCTCGGTGTAACCCTTGCAGTGCCTCCATCCCATTTTGACGAGCCTTAATGAGCAAATTCCTGTTGAGCACGAGGGGTGCAGGACCGGGTCAAGGAGCGCTGCCCGTTGCAGTCAATGACTATTTCCAAAACAGAGCTTTGACGTTCCTAAAGGAATCTGTTAGTGGTGTTGCTCCAAGCTCATCTGTCTTGAGCAGGCCTGAGACTCTCACTTCTATTTTACATCAGATGGCTCCAGAGATGCCTGCTTACTGTGCTGCATTCCTGTGGCATGAACTTCATTTGCTTGGATCTCAAGAGGGTAACAATAGAAGAATAATTTGGGTATCACAATGGATTCCTTAGGATGCCAGCTGGAGACAGAGCTGAACAAATAGGCTGAGCTGTGCCTTAGGGTTGCTGTGTCCAACCTTAAATAAAGCTCTGGCTGTCAGTGGGGGTGGGAAGCCTTATTGCAGAGATTGTAATGCGAGTGTGCTCTTGTCAGTAAGAATTATCTGACCCTGTTAGCAAAAACTGATTGATTCTGTTGGGAAACAGATGTTAAACAGGTGGTTTACCATTTCTCTATTAGAAATACAAATTATTGGGTGTTAAAATTTCAAGTCTTTTGAGTGTTCTTACTACAGTCTAGCTGAAGACAAATTGAAAATGTTTTTGCTCTACTCAGCTCCCCCAGATCTTACTGTTCACCTTTTTTCCTCAATGACTCTGAGCCACGAGGTAAGATATTTAACTCCTTGATGTTGCTGTAAGACCAAGCACAGCTATTTTGTGGTCTGTAAATCAACTTTTGGCTTGCTCTGAGCTCCTTCTGAAGGACATCTCTGTTACTCAGAGCGGTTGGACTTGAGCGTGAAGCTTTTAAATATAAAGCTCCTAATGGGTTTGAGAGCATCACCTAGAGAGTGTGGTTGAACAGAAGTGAGAGGGCACTTGCTGCTGCTCTGGGTCACTGGCTGCCCAAATAGAGGGGTTTCATTCTGTTGGCTGCTTATGCAGAGAAGTAACCATGGGAAAACAGTCTGTTATTGTTGACTTTTGGGTGGGTGGAGGGGGTGGAAAGGAGGGTCTGGCATCGTCTGGGAGCCAGCATTGATCGTAGTCCAGGCTGGAGCCATTTTGGGGTAGTGGGGCAGGGGGAACCCGCCTATTGCAGGGGAAAGCCTTCGGAAACTTCGACGGCGAATTAAAATGGGTTTCGCAGTGACCTCTAGTGGGGAGCGAAGCTGGGAGCTGCTGGAAGGGATGAGCCCATTCAGGAGCGGTCGTTTGTACCTGGATTTGCTCGAATTACACATCAGGAGGGTTAGAGTCTATTTCTTCGCCTTCAAACTCCAACTTCATCCTTTGGATGGTATTTTACAGCACCTTTTAATGAGTCCTTAAGCGTAAACCTCATCATAGACCGACTGTTGACTGCGTGTTAGATAATTCATTAAACTCCAAGGATGTTACGATCCCTGCCTGAGGAGGAAGGCACACAAACAGGACACACGATACGTGGTGTCAGCAGGCCTTCCCTCCAGCCCCGTTAACTCTTCATGGAAGAAGCACGTTTTGGAGAAGGAGTTGGCAGGAGATGGCACATCTGCTTGGGTGACAGAGGTAAAGCACAGAGGAGAAAGGTTTCTGAGTGCGTAGGGTGGTGCTAAAGGAATCCAACATTTCATTGGGTTGGGATGGTTTGGTGGAAGAACAGATGAGCCCCAGGGAGATTTCTGCTGTTGTAAAGGAGAGGTGGGTTCTTATGGATGGATCCAATAGATCTGGAGTTTAATGGCATGTGTGACATTTTGGTAAGGGTCTGGGTGCTCACCTCTTCGAGTGGGTATGAGGTTATGTGGAAAATGCTCTGGGACAGATGGTGCCCACTGGAGGCTCCCACCTCTGTTTGCATGGGGGATGTGTGGCATGGTTTGTTTCTTTAGTGCTTCCAAATTAACAGTGGCACTGTAACTGTTCCTCTCCTTCCCCATCTCTTCAGCTCTATTGCGTTAAATCAAAGAAACAGCAATGTTAACTTAGGAGCCTGTTGAAATTGAGTTCTGAGCCTTTAGCAAAGATGAGTAATAATCTTCCAAAGTTTGCTTGATTTTTTTTAAATTTAATTTTTAATAACCGTTGCTTGCCAGGACTTGTTTCTATGTTACAAACTTTGCCTAACACACTGCTCTGTTGCTCCTGACCTTGTTTTAGCCCCTGCTCAAGCCACAAGTCTCATGAAATTGTTTTGATCCAGTTTAGCTCCTTGTGGTTTTTAGTGTCAATAGACAAATCCCTTTGGGAAAAATGAAGCCCTCACTGCAGCCAGGGATAGGTTTTCTGGTAGAGCTTGTGTCTCAGTAGGCAAGAAAGAAATCTCCTGGTGCTTATAGTTAAGTGATGAGGAAAGGAAAACAATCCTTTTTAAAAAGAGCAGTCAGCAGCACCATGCTGGGGTAATGTGTACTGCTGATGAGTCCTGTGGGGTATCTGTTACTGAGGATGACACCAGGTAAGGACAGAACTCCCAGGAGTGGGGCTGGAGCAGGATGTGGTAAGCTGTGCTGTGATCATAAAATTGCTAGATCTCAGTGATAGCAAAATGCTCAAAATCTGAGCACAAAGCAGCCCAGAAAAGAGCATGGGATTTTTTGTCTGCCAGAGAACAGAGGGTCACTTAGCAATTAACATACGAGTGAAAGAATTAGGTTAAGGAAACCTGATCAGCTAGATGGCCGCTGTGGTTTCAGCCTTCCTCTTTCAGGTCTGCAGGCTTGAAAAGGAGGTAAAATTGTCTTGCTCAGGTTGTCCCGAGTGCAGGCTCAGAACAAACCCACCTGAAGTGCCAGCAAGCATTGTTTATGGGACATCTTTCTGCCAAAGGGGTAACCTCTGACCTTGTCAGGCAGCTCTGTGCTATGGCCAAATCAGAGTGGAAAATGAATATTAGCTGTTCAGGGCAAAAATAAAGGAAAGCAAGGCAATAATTCCTTGTATGAAGTTAGCATAGTATGACTTTTCATAAACTGGGTTAGGATTTAAGTAGCATGTTGTCAGAACAACTTTCTCTGTAGTACTTTGGTTAACGTTGCTGCTGAGCATTAATTTGCAAAGCTTGGACTGTTCCTTCAGTAATATATAGATGAGTGCTTAAAAATCCCGCACTAAAAAAAGACTGATTAAAATCTCTTAAGAGCTCTCTGATTTTAGTCAGCATATTATGAGCTTGGGGCTTTAGCTCTTTATTTCCGTGAAATTCTGCATCTAAACCTGCCAGCCTTCAGTGCCCCATGCGCTGTTGTCTTCTAGCGAAGCTATGCAGGCTTACAAAAGCCAACCTCCAAAGCCAGGGCTTGCCAAAACTTAGCAGAAACCTTTTGCACCGTGCCTTCTCTTTTAATGTGTGTTCAAACGCTTGTGCACTCACCTCTTGAGCGGTGGAGCAGCAAGATGTAAAAACTCCAGTGTCATGAGGGCAGTATGGGAATAGCAAATGTGCTGGGCTTGTGTACATGTCTCTGCAAAGCCCAGGAGTGCTAAAAGGTAAGTTGCTCTAAATGTTAACTTCTATCAGAAGGAGAGTATTTCAGCAGGAATTATTCTAAGAAATGTGTAATCTCTAGGTCTTTATAGGATGTAAGCATAGGATGTTATTAAATATATAATCCTATATGTGTTTATATCCTATGTATGTTTATTACTATGGAATAAAGAATATCTTATTTGCTTGCTTGATAATGTGAAATTATTAGCTTGTTTTAATTAAGAAACAAGAAGTGTGTGGTTAATTTGTATAGCCCTTGAAACAAGAGCTTGATCCTCAGCAGTATTTTCAATATAAAGTCAAATTTAATTATAAACAATTGAAAGTGGGGTGTGCAAAGGAATTATGTTCTGACAGTGGCATCCTTTCTGCCTATTTCAGCCTTTTGAGAAGCAGGTTGGGAAGGGTAGTAAAGGTTTAGTGGGTTTTATTCCAAATCTCTGCTTAATCACTTTTATCAGATCGATGGACAGGCTTTTCATGTTGCAGATTTCTTGCTGGTGTGTGGAGACATCTGCTGCCCGTATTTGAGAGCTGCTTGCAGAAAGCATTGGTAGTAACTTAGTGGTCTTGCTCAGGGTATTGTTGTAGGACTGAGATTTGTAGTTAGAGGTCAAGTCAGACCTCTGCACTTCTTCAGGGATTCTCAGTTCTGATGGGTGTATCTGTGGGGATTTCTTATCTGTGTGTTCATTGATGTGAAACTGCTGACTTTGGGGAAGGTGTTAACAACACATTGGTATTACCTGTACCAGGCTGATCTGGCCCTGAGGTATGGGGAGGTACTTGCTCTCTCCTAAGCCTATACCATGCGACCCTTATGTTGTAGAAGGAAGAGGTGGAAGATAACACTGACATCATCATGGAGGGGGCTCTGATAGCCCGGGACAGAGTTGGGGTGCAGGACTTTGTGCTTCTGGACTCCCACACCAGTGAGGCTGCTTTCCTGAACAACCTCCGCAAGCGATACCAAGAGAACCTCATCTATGTAAGTGCCTGTTTCAGTGATTGCTGCTGAGAGTACTCTTCCAGCTTTGGTTTAATTGAGCACTGAGACAATAAACCTTGATAGATGTAGCTGGTACCCAGCAGAGTGCTCACCCAGTAGGATATCAAAACATAATAATTATGTATGCTGTAAGGCTCTACATTTGTTTTATGGTTCCACTCCATTCTTCATGAGGTTGGTTCTGAAAGTTTAGTGTTGAAAATGGTGAAGCTGGTGGGTGAGGTTTTTCTGGTTTCTTTTGGTTTCGTTTGTTCTTGCAAGTTCTGTGCTGTTTTTTTTCCAAAACATTGTGATATACATGACTCTTCCTCAAGAAGCTGTCTCTCTAGTGATGGTACTGATTTCCCACCTCTATGCATTTTCTCCTTGCAGACATACATTGGCACTCTCCTTGTATCTGTCAACCCTTACAAAGAGCTGGATATCTACACAGTGACCCAGATGCAGCTTTACAGGGGGGTGAACTTCTTTGAACTGCCACCACATCTGTAAGTAGATTTCTTAAGACTTCAGCTGATGTGAATATATTGGATCTCATCCATGGTGCTGTGTATGAGCTACAAGGATGTGTATCCAGAGTCATTATGTCTGGTGAACATTAATATTCCCATCTTTCTGTAGGTAGGGTTGTATTTGTCTTCTAGCTGGCCATGAAAATGAGAAGGGAACAGGAGGGCTGAGAAATAGTAGTGGGGGACTGTAGAGGAAGAAACTCTGAGATAGTCTTGCAGGCTGTTGCAGGACTAGCACAGTGTTCATGCACAGCTCTGCTTGGCCTTCTGACATGGGGAGGAAATTGGAAATTCTGAGTTGAAGTTATTTTGGTGGTTGGAAATTGTCAGGTGATTTGAGTGGGGTTGAGGTTAATAGGTTTTGTTTTTGTTTTCCTCACTTTTCTTCTGTAAGTGACATATTTGACGAAGACTCCATTATTATCTTTGTATCTGTTTCTATGAGCAGAAATTGGGTTTGGGTTTTTCATTCCACTGGAATAAAAACTGGCTCCTCTGCCCTGGAAGGAGTCAATAGTGTGTGTAAGCAACATTCACTGTAAACATACTCAGCCCATTCACATCTCCTTTCGACAGTGGAAAAGGACTGAGCTTTGTCTGTCTCTCAGAGGCTGAGAGAACCTGGGTAGCAGACTGGTGCTTTGAGCTCTGCTTCCCCAACATGTCCAGTGCTTGTGATGTTAGTTGGGGAATGCACCGCATTTCTAATGGATGCTTCCCCTCTGAATCCTTCTTATCCAGATATGCCATAGCTGACAACGCCTACCGGGTGATGTGCAGTGAGTACAACAACCATTTCATCCTCATCTCTGGGGAGAGTGGAGCTGGGAAGACGGAGGCTTCCAAGAAGATCTTGCAGTACTATGCAGTCACCTGTCCGACTACAGAGCAGCTGCAGGTTGTCCGTGATCGTCTGCTGCTGTCAAACCCTGTTCTGGAGGTAAAAACTGGATGAATGCAATGAAGAGCTGCTGATGATCTCCTTTCATGAGACTTTCCTGTCTGTACACTTGCACCCAGGAATGGACTCTTGTTTTTATGATTTGCATGCATAACATAAATAATAGTGTAAATTAGGCCTCTTGGTAGCACAACCACTTATCACTTCTAAACATTAAGTGATATGAAACTTGTTTTTATACGGGAGGATAGCTGAAACTGGGAGTATGAGGAAACTGTACAATGTACAACAGCTCCTCATCATGCTGCTTACAGCCATGCTAGAAAGAGGTGTAATTTATTTAGCTGATGTCCATATTAAAGCTATGGAATATATTAGTTTGTGTTTCTTTAATCCCTCTGAATTTTGTAGTAGGACTTGACTGCAGCAAACCTTTGTCCTGTTGTATCAGGTTCTCTTTAAGTGACTTGATTTATCTATTTATCCGCAGGCTTTTGGAAACGCAAAAACTCTACGGAACGACAACTCAAGTAGATTTGGAAAATACATGGACATCCAATTTGACTTTAAGGTGAGAACAAACTTAATGAACCGCTGTTCAAACAAGCTCTATCAGTGAGCCTCTTGGATGCATACCAGGCAGTACAGGATTTATTAGTTCTTACTAACACTGCAGATTTCTGACCTTATTTTTAGAGGTCTTGCATTTTGCAAGTGAGGTGACTAGTTATATATCCTGAAAGCTTCCTACATCACTCACAACACTGCCAGGACCTGGTAGAATTTTAATATATGTAGTTGTAAAGGGTGAGTTGCACTAGAGGACAGAAAACTCTTCAGATATATCTTGAATTGCTGGTGGATACTATCGCTGAAATAGAAGAAGACAGCAGATAAGAAACAATAGTAACCTGCATCTCCTGATGCTGCTTCGTGCTCCTACATTGGATGAACAGTCATCTTAATGTCACCTTTCTGGTGTTGGTCTAACTGCTTCATTTTGCTAGGGAGCTCCAGTGGGAGGGCACATCCTCAGTTACCTGATTGAGAAATCCCGAGTTGTCCATCAAAACCATGGAGAGAGGAATTTCCACATCTTCTATCAGTTATTAGAGGGTGGAGAGAAGGATCTTCTCAGCTGGCTTGGGCTGGAGCGCAACCCTCAGAAGTATGCTTATCTCGTCCAGGTCAGTGAGAATTTGGCCATCTCTCTATTTTATGCCTGGTATTGTAGGGATCTTTTATTACCATAAAAACAGAAGATGGCTGCAAGCCCATGCTATTCACAGCACTCCACCATTTGGTGGTAATTGCTATCTAAGTGCCATGTTTCAAGTAATTGTTGCTGAAAGAGCTGGTCACATGAGTTGGTTTCAGGTTTAGGAGTTCAGTAACATTTCCAGACAAGTGCAGACTGCATCTATACAAGCTGAGGAAATGAAGTATTATGGCCAGACTGTGTTTGTTGTTGGTAAAATCACTTCACCAATGAAATTTAGTAATTCTTTCTTCTAGGGTCGATGTGCCAAAGTGTTTTCTATTAATGATAAGAATGACTGGAAAATAGTCCGCAAAGCTTTTTCTATCATCGACTTCACTGAAAAAGATTTGGAGGTATGGAAGTCAAAAGTCCATCCAAGTGATGGGAAGAGTCTTGTTTGGGAGATGTGTCTAAGGATTGAGATGTGTTTACGAGCATGTGCAGAGAGAATTGGCACTGCTCCATGGAGATGTCGGAACTTGTTTTCTAACAGTATATCTCTCATTATTAGCATCTCTTTGGAATAGTTGCTAGTGTCCTGCACCTTGGGAACATTCAGTTTGAAGAGGATAGCAATGGACATGCCATCATTCGCAACGGCACTCAGATCAAGTGGATTTCAAAGGTATCTCCAACCTCCTAGACAGTATCAGCCAAACAAATAGTATACACAAAGTCTTGTCTTAACTCTTTCTTTCTTTGGGTCTGTTCACCAAAGTGGAATGATAGCAAGAACTGGGTGTTTGTATAGCTATAAACAATCTCACACTGTAGGATGTGTGCCCTAGTGGTCACACAGTACTGCTTAAGCAGTCTCCTGCTGCCCATACTGAGAGCAGTATTTGTTTCTCTACAGCTCCTGGGTGTCCACTTGTCCATTCTGCAGGAAGCCCTCACCCATCGGAAGATTGAAGCCCGCTCTGAAGAGGTACTGAGCAGCTGGAACCAGTGCAGGGACAGGCGAGGAGCTGTGCTCCCAGTGGTGTTTCAACTGAAACAGATTAATTTGGCTGTCCTCCTCATCCATGTTACCTTGCTGTTCTAGCCTGAGATTTTAATAGGGTGACTATTTTAGTTTTGAATATTCTAACTGAATGAACTAATAACTACTAGAAGGTCAGGAACAGGGACTTGCAAGCAGCTGTGTGTTTGAGCCAAACAATTTCTGTTTGTTTAGTTCCTGGAGTGCTTCTTGGGAAACCAGACAGCATAAATAGAGAAAAGCACTGGATAAACTGTTCTTTGAGCAGTTTGTAGTAAGTTTAATAAAATCAGACTAAAAGAAGTGAGGAAAGGCACTCCCAGTTCTCCTATGTTTAATACTTTCCAAAATGTAGTATTGCAATCCTGCTGACATATGGAGATGCACCAGACTGAAATAATAACAGTAAACAAAGCTGTAGGTGGGGTTGCTGGTTCTCTGTGCCAAAAGTATGAGCTAGTTTTGCAGAAGTTTGCTGTGATGAGGTATGTTTTTTTTTTATTGCATATGATATACCTTTATTTTTAGGTCTTAAGCCCATTGAATGTTGATCTGGCATTCTATGCTCGGGATGCTGTAGCGAAGGCAATTTATGGACGGACTTTCACTTGGCTGGTCAACAAAATTAATGGCTCCTTAGCCAACAAGGTTGGTTTCTTGTCTGGTGTCCTCCTAGAATCTTGGAGGTCCTCCAGTAAATCCCAACAGCACTAGTGAGCAAATACCATGCACACTCAGTAATGTGGGGTCTTCCCACAGCTCTGAGTTGAAAGACTTTACAGCTAGGTTAAAAGTGTGGAAGATGGTATGTTAAATACTTCTTGTACTGATTGCCTGCTTCAGTGTGTCCACTCGTGGTGATGGGTTTGTGGTTGGACTTAATGACCCTGGAGGTCTTTTCCAACTCTGCTGTGATTCACAACGTTGGTATCTCAAAGTAGAAGTTTAAAATGTAGGTGAAGAAAGCAACACAAAACTGTGCAGAGGAGAAGCTTTAGCTGAAGCAATAGTTACAAGTTGTGTCTTTAACAGGATTCAACTCGTAAGACTGTCATTGGCCTGCTGGATATTTATGGCTTCGAAGTGCTGGACACAAACAGGTAACAGCAGTTTCTGAGAGTGGGGGGGCAGTCTGTCCTTGTGGCAGTGGGAGTGTGTGCTGTGAATGCTACAGGACTTTTTGAACATAGTCTTGTCCCAACAAAACAAGAAAAGTGGCTGCAAATGCACTGGGCTAGTTCAGTAAGTAAATAAAATCTTGTTGCTTCTTAATAAAAATTCTGAGGCTTGATCTGCAGAGAACTGGACTGTTTGGCTGGAAAACAGTAGGTGGTGGTGGGAGAAGTAGAACTGTGTCCATGAAATAATTAAAAAATACTTCTCATTTAACAACTCTGAAGCTTTGAGCAGTTTTGCATTAATTACTGCAATGAGAAACTCCAGCAACTGTTGATTGAGATGACCTTAAAGGCAGAGCAGGAGGAGTACGAAATGGAAGGAATAGAGGTAATTCATTATTCTCCACCCTTTTGTTTCCTTTGAACAGCCACTGCATGGATTGCTTTTGATCATTAATGAAGAAGGCATCTTGCCTTTCTTAATTGCTATGTTTCCTTGTGCCCACGTGGAAAGCTGTACTTTGACTATATGTATGTTCTCATTTTAAATAATTCCCATCTAAGCTTATTCTGTTTCAGTATACCTTGCATTCCTTTTACCAAGGAGATTCTTCCCAAATCTTGTTCATTTTTGCATTGCTTTTGTGAGATGTATAAGATAACCAAGGATCTCATTTTGTAACCCTTTTGAAGTTTAATTTGGCCTAGACTTAATTCATATCTCTGGAAGGGGAATAACATTCCCCACTCTCTTCTTTCTCCTCTTATTTCCAGTGGGAACCAATTCCTTATTTTAACAACAAGATCATCTGTGACTTGGTTGAGCAGAAGCATAAAGGAATAATTTCCATTCTGGTTTGTACTACTTAAATTATCATGCTTGCCTGTGCTCTGTTGTAGTGGTTCATAATCAGTTCTAATTATGTGGTGGTTCTGTGTTATTCAGGATCTAAACAAATAGACCTTGTAAACAAAGACTGATTCATCCAGATAAAAAAATCCTTTAAGTCTGTCTGGATTTTGGGTCTAGTTATGTCATCTTTTTGTTTAAATGGGCTATAAACAATAAAGGATGAGGCAGGGCATTGCCAAATCTGGAAGAAAATGACAGATCTGATTTATCTTGATTTATTTTGTTGGTTCTACTGAAATCAGATAACAGAACTCTGTTTAACCAGGAAACTGCTTGTATTGGGCAGACCTCATGCTGAATTGTAACCAAACTCTTTAGTTTTGTTTAACAATGTGGTGCTAAATGTTACTGAGGAGGGAATGGTCTCTGTTCAGAGCATCCTTCTATCTGGTGCCTGCTGTTTCAGGATGAAGAGTGCTTACGACCTGGTGAAGCAACTGACCTAAGCTTCTTGGAAAAGCTGGAAGAGAAAGTAGGAGACCATGCCCACTTCGTGACGTATGCATTTATGCTTTATATCTTACCACAAAGGAAACTTTACCATCTCTTACCCATAACAGCAGAAGTTCGACTCGAATTCTTATGGGTCTCTTCCAACTCAGGGTGTTCTGTCGTTCTATGAGTATTGGGAGGAAAAAGTTTTGCTCTGTACCAGAGAATCAAGCAGCCTGCCTGTTATCTACTACTGAAATACTCTAATAATGTCTGAAAGTATTAAGGAGGTTGTACTGGGGAGTCTTGCTTTGTTCTGCACTTGTATGTATTGTGCAAAAAGAAAAAAAAAGAAAGAAAAGGGGCTGACTTTGAGAATATTGGATTGCTTTGTCCCCTGCTGACCAGGGAAAGCTGTAGGCATTGTGAAGAGGAGCCTAAGACCCCAGAGTTGTATGGTAGATTTAGATGGGTTTTTTTGAGAGTCCATTTGGATATATGTGTGAGCTTTAGATTCAAAGGGTAAAGAAGGATACTTTGTTTGAATCCCCCCAGTGATCAGTACTTCAGTTAGGACTCAGTGTATGTTATTTGTGGATCCTGTTTTGCTGGCTAATGCGTTGATGTGAGGCTGTTCAGGCAGTTCCCAGCAGAGCCCTACTGAAAGGCTTCTGCTCGTCATCAGTTCAGAGTCATGCTGGTGAATTGTCACTTTCTATGTTTCTGATCATCATAGCTAAGTGGAAAATCTGTAGCCAACTTCCTTGTCACTGCAATGTGCCTTAAAACTGCTCTGTGTGATTAGAAGTGTTAAATAGAAACATTAGCACTACTTAAATAGGAGCTGTACTTGGCAGTGCTCTTGGAACAAAACTTTTGATGTACTAATATGCTATTGTGACACAGCTCTGTGCTGTTAGTGACTGCTTGCAAAGCTGTGATTTATACTGTGAAGTTGTTCTTTTTTTGCCAGTCCTTACTTTCTAATATTTCCTGCTATTCTTTACAACTTTGATTCCTCCTTATATCTATTCTTGTCCCTACGGTACAGTTTCTCAAATGATGTTTCTCCTCTGGTTTTGGTTTGAAGTTGAGGAAAGTGATGATCTTCTTAGCATGTAGGCTATGAGAATGTATTTAAATGAATGTTATAGGGAGAAACCATCTTCCAGGCAGGGTGATCGTTGCCAAATGGCAATGAATGCTTTGCAGATGTTCTGGGGAGTTAGTGGTCAATGACTCTCATTCTCCAGCACTAAATTTGCTGTGAGCTGTTCAGAGTGGAGAGGTAGTTCTTTTGATTATGGGCCATAACTGATAGGAGCAGACACTTAGTAGACTTCCAGCTGTCACACAGCTGCTTTTTTGCACAGGTGACTTTCTACAGGCTGAAGAAATCTGCTTTTTCTCTTGGCGTTTTTTGCTTTTTGTCTTTTTCCTCCCTGTAGTCGCAAGCTTGCAGATCAGAAAACACGAAAATCCATTGACTGGGTGGATTTCCGCCTCCTTCACTATGCAGGGGAAGTCACATACTGTGCAGTTGGTGAGTGTGACTGAGGAGCTGTTCTGGATGTTATTTGCACACTTATGCCGATGTGGCAGATGGAATGTGGGCACCGACTCCACACGAGGGTGCTGTCCACACGGTGTGCTGGGCCCTTGGCGTGGCACCCAGCTGCTTCCCAGCAAAGCCAGCGTTTGCCTTTGTGTGCTAGAGCCTCCTAATGGAACAAAACCTCTTTTCTCTTCAGGATTTCTGGAGAAGAACAATGATCTCCTGTACAGAAACCTGAAAGAGGTAAGAACAATAAAAGAGGATGCTGTTCCCCTGAGCATCTTGCTAAAAGATGTTTTGCAGAAGCTATATTTAATCTCAGTAGCAATCAGGAACATATGTTTCTCCTTAGTGTTTGACATTCCCCTGGAACCTGTCTAGGTAAAAGAGCACTGTCCTCTGCTGATATCAAGATCAGTGGGAAGGCTTTTATTGGACAGATACAGCAGCTTCATGCTGGAGCCATAGTGACCTAAACTTGGGAAATCAGGCTGCTTCCATCCTTAAACTTTGTAATCAGTCTTCAGTGCAGAGCTGGCTGTCCTTCTACCAGATCCCTGATTTCTGGCTCTAGAGCTGTGCATGTGAAGGGGTCTTTCCTAGGTTTGGCTTCTAGCACTGGAGGCTATTGCTTGAATCTCTGTGCTGTGTGTCCTCGCAGCACCCTGGGGAGTCACGTGTGTGAAATATGACAGTTTCTCACTGATTGTGTTTCAGGTGCTGTGCAACTCTAAAAATGGAATCGTTAGAGAGTGCTTTTTACTGTCAGAACTGGACAGCAGGAGGAGGCCGGAGACTGTGAGTTCAATGTTCAGTCTAAACTTTGAACACTGGTTTAACTTCCTAACTTCCCAAGTCTTCATTTAACTGCTGTTCCTGTCTTTGCTCCTGAATTCAGTGCATTTGTTTTATTTTTGAGGGGTTTTTTTTTAGCTTTCTTGTAGGTGATCAGAGATGTTGCTGAGACAGCAGCAAGCAATGTGGCATAGCTTGCTGTGGTTATTAATGCATCATTCTAAAATGAGCTCTGAGCACAGCATCCAGCAGCCTCCGGTTTCTGAAGGGCTACCTTGCGTGTCCAGATGTATGGCAGAGACTCAAATTCTCCAGCTAAGCACTCTGTCCAGTTAGCTCATGATTAACAGTGTTTCTAAATTGTGCTAATGTGTATGTCAGCCTTTCTCTTGGTTCTAAGAGGAGTGCAGTGAATGAGTTGACTTCAATGCCTGCCGTGTTTGAGTTCCAAAGCTGAGAAGTCTTTCTCTCAATGTCATCTTAGGTTGCAACCCAGTTCAAAAACAGCCTAATGAGTCTAATAGAAATCCTGATGTCCAAGGAGCCTTCTTATGTCCGATGCATTAAACCAAATGAGAACAAGGAGCCTGGTAAGGCATTAGGCTGAGTGCACTGTTGAAGTAATGGCATGAAGAGGTGCAGGGTAATTGTGGGTTTGATTTCTTCCATCTCGCTCCCAATAGATGGATATGTGAGTGAGCTTTCACATACAGTATTTATCAGTGAATGTGTGTTTTTACTGTAGGGAAGTTTGATGATTGCCTGATCCGGCATCAGGTGAAATACCTGGGGCTGATGGAGCACCTGCGTGTGAGACGGGCTGGCTTTGCATATCGGCGGAAGTATGAGCACTTCTTGCAAAGGTGAGCAGAGCTGTTTTCCTGTACAGCCAGAATCTGCCTTCCCCTGGGGCATCAGAGCAAGGTTTATTTGTATGTCTCAGTTAATAAGGTGCTGAGGCACTGCACTAAACATAACATTCATAGGTGCTTTTGATCTGTACCCATGTTGATCCACTTTGAAGAATAGGAACTGGGGGCTGCTCAGGGAGAAATGCCTCAACATCAATTCACCTATGGTGATGTCCTGATGATCTTTCAGATATAAATCCCTGTGTCCTGCTACCTGGCCTCACTGGCACGGGCCTGCAGCTGAGGGTGTGGAGAGGCTTATCAAGCACATAGGTTATAAGCCTGAGGAATACAAATTGGGAAGGTAAACTTTAAACTTCCTTCTCTAGTTCTTATTTCTGTTGGTTGGCTGCATAGTGCTTGCTGTTCTGATTGTTCTGTTTGTGACCATGAGCCCACAGAGCTGCAAGATGTGGCAGTGTGAAACAGGTCCCTTAACTTGGTTTTTGCTTGGCCACGTGAATTGGGCAGCGCTACCTGGGTCTGCAAACCTGAGGGCTTCTGCTTAATGACCTTAAAATAGGGCAAAGTAAACTCACCCTGAAAGTATAGGGCAAGGGGTCCCAGAGGCATGCATTTTCACTTGTTTTTCACACCTGTATTTCCACGGGGCTTGAGTCTAGCCTAGTTTCTTCCACCTCTGGGTTAGGAGGAATGGGTTCCTTAGGCTCAGCAGCAGACCTGCTAGTCCAAGGCAATGCAGACTCACTGTGAATAACCTGTTCCTGGTCTCTTTTTTCAGAACCAAAATATTCATTCGTTTCCCAAAGACTCTGTTTGCTACAGAAGATGCATTTGAAATAAGAAAGCACCTGTTAGGTATGGTTCCAGTTCACTTTATCATACAGACAGAAAAGCAGAGGCTGAGTGGGCAGTGTCTGTGGGCTCCAAATGCACAGTGATGAGAGCTGAGACTCATGGTCTCGAGAGTTACCTGATTGTAGCTGCTTGAATCTCCATGCTGAAGGACACTTTATGCAGGCTACCTTCCTTCCTGCTTTGTTAGTCCTTTGTACCTGGTTGTGCAGGAATTTTTGTGCCTGATCACTGAGATTAGGAGCTGTGCCTTCAATCTCAGGGGTCCTGTTAGGTACAAGCATGTCTCTGCTTCTTTGCCAGTTTCAAGACTACAAGCCAAATATAAAGGACGCCTTGGGAAGAGAGACTACCAGAAGAAGAGAAAAGCAGGTATGGGCTCTGGAATCAAGGGTTCTCAGGGCTGTGTTTTCTGGTAGAAGTAGTAGCCTTGAAGTCATCTCTTTTATTTTGGATAGAATTTTTTTGCTTCCCTGTGGGTTCTGTGGATGTTAGGTTCACTAATGGCCTCAGGTTGCTCCAGGAGAGGCTCAGGTTGGATATTGGGAATCAGTCCCTTCTCCCAAAGAGCAGTCAGGCACCGGCTGCCCAGGGAAGTGGTGGGGTCAATGTCTCTAGAGGTGTTCAGGAAACATGGAGATGTGGCACTGAGGCATATGGTTAATGGGCATGGAGTGGGGTTGGGCTTCTGGGGATTTTGGTGGTCTCCTCCAACCTTAATATTCTACAGTTCTGTAAAGATCAACTGAGGAGAAGAGCCAGGTATAATTCCTCCCCCATGAATTTGGAAGACAGCATGGCACAGGATCTCTGGTACTAATGCATGACTCTTGCAGCTATCAAGCTGGAGGCTTGTTGGCGAGGAGTGCTGGCACGGAAGGAGGCCAAGAAGAGGACGTGGGCTGTTCAGATCATCAGGAAGTAACTATCCCCATGGGGAGGGCTGCAGGTGGTGGGTCACAGCGTGATTGTGGCTCCTGGGCAGGGAAACAAAGGCACCTTCCTGCTTGTTGCTAAACTGTCCCTATCTATTAGCCCATTGTGTATCTCTTGTGATGACTTCCTTGCACTTCCATTGATTTGAGTGTAATGTGAAAGTCCTGATTTGGATATTTTCTATAGATTCATAAAGGGTTTCATCAATCGGAAGAAACCTCTGTGTCCAGAGAACACTGAATTTGTGAGGCTTGTGCAGTACAAATACCTCATGAAGCTTAGAGACCACATTCCCAGAAATGTCTTGGACAAGAGCTGGCTCCAACCTCCTTCTATCCTGGAAGAGGTGAGGTTTGCTGCAAGCCCCTCAATGTGTGCTGACCTTGCTCAGGTTGTAAAGCTGCTCTGATAACTGCATTTCCTTTTTGATCTTTTTTTTTCTTGTAATGCAGATATCTGAGATGCTACAGAAAATCTGTATTAGGAACCTAGTACAGAAATACTGCCGAGGTGTCACTCCTGAGAGGAAAGTGCAGGTAACTAATGCATGGCATGCAAATGTGCAAGCTGAAAGGTGCTTGCACACATGTGATGCGTGTAAATTGCCCCCGGTGCAAGCTGTTCCTTCTGACAGCCACTGCTTCTTCTGCTGAGCAAATGCTTCTGAGCCCTGGGGTTGTAATGTACAGGGCAGTTCTACAGATGCATAGGTCTTAATCTCGTGGTGTTGAATCTGAATGTCATCAAAGTGGAACACATCCATAACAAGAGGGTACTTAAGGCTGTTTAGTCCTTATTATGCCTTAATATAATTCAGGAACAAACTAAGGATTCTGCAAGAAATGCAGTTTTCATTTGGCCCATGTTGCATGTATGGGAGGACAATGCTATCCATAACTTACACTACACTATATGCTATAACTGTTGCTGCTCATGGAGAAACTGGGAGGTAAAGGGTTTTCCTTTTCTTAACAGTTACAGCAAAAAGCTGTCACAAGTGCCATTTTCAGAGGAAAGAAGGAGGGCTACCAGCAGAGCATAAACCTGCCCTTTGCAGACACGCGGCTGAGTGAGTACACGTGCTGGGACCCCACCATTCCAATTCCTTTGCCCCATTGTGTTTGGTGGCTGCTGGCAGTCAGTGCCCCAGGCCTTGTATCAGGCTGGGGTACTTGAAATCCCTTTTAAGCCATAAACCCAAGCAAAAAAGGCTGGGACTGATAGGGACATCTGTGTACAGTGCTGAATGAAGCATAACTGGGTGCTGCAGTGCAGTGTGGGGATCCAGCCCCAAGGTCTGGAGCTGCTGGGGGAGATGTGAGCCTGTGGGATCTGCTCTGTTGGTGCAAAATATGCTGAGGGTAAAACATCACTGAAATAGACTTAGGAGTGGTTTCTAAACCATCAGTTTAAAAGAGTGATCCAATGGGACAGGGCTTAATGGGATTGAGGCAATGAATGCAGCTGTTTGGTGTTCCCACTGGTAGGAGCAGCAGTCTGTCACCTACATTTGCTTTGTCTTTCTGGATTAATCTACAGAAGAGACCGATATAAGCCCCAAAGTGCTGCAGCTCATCCAGGGCGAGAAGGTGAAGGTAAGGAAAGAAAGCTGGAGCTCAGCAGCTGTGTCAACATCCCAGGCCCTGCAGCCCCATGTAATGCCACAGAGGGAGGTGCTGATCCCAGCTCCTTATTCACAGTATGCGACCCCCGTGGTCAAATATGACAGGAATGGCTTCAAAGCACGGGAGCGCCTGCTGGTCCTGACCCAGTCCTCAGCGTATGTGGTGGAAATGGCCAAGATCAAGCAGAAAATAGACTATGCCACTTTGAAAGGTAACAGTGCAAACCAAGCGGGGCTGCTCCTGATGTTTGGTCTGTCCAGGGTGCTTGAACAAGGATGCTTGAAGCAGTGTTCTCACTGAGAATGCTTTTTGCTGCAGAATGGCCAGAACAGCTGTGTGTGAGTGTGCTGTTTCTTCTGCAGGTATTTCTACCAGTAACCTGTGTGATGGGATTGTGGTCATCCATGTTCCTGAGGACAACAAACAGAAGGTAGAAAGATGAAATATTGCTAATAATTTGTGGTTTGAAATGATGTACTGTGGCTGATGCTTCTACTATTTCCTTTAAAATACTCAGATGTGATTATCAGGATTTATTAATTCATGATCATCTCTACTTTTGAATTCTTGTTGCTTTGCCATGAAAGCATTCTCTTCTCTTTTCAGAGCCAAAGTTACTACAAATCCTAAATAGGCTCTGGAGTGGATGTTTAACCAATCAGACTTGTAGGTGGCCATTGCTCTGCAGACAGGACTGTGCAGAAAGCAGTTCCTCTGAACACACAGCTGCTGGTTGGGGGTTACATGTGGGTACACTGCCCAGTGACCTTGTGCCCCTCTTTTCTCTTCCAGGGAGATGTGATACTTCAGTGTGAACATATCTTTGAGACGGTCACTAAGCTCTGCATGCTGGCCAACAAGCAGAACCTCGTTAAAGTTGTGAAGGGAAGGTAAGGAAGGAAAGGCAGTCAGCATGACCTGTTATGTCTGTCTTCTGCTGCTGTGACCTGGGCCTGAGGCTGTGTGCTCAGTATCCTCCCAGCAGATCCCATTAGCGCTGGCTCTAGCTGAGGACAGCCTGCGGGGCTGAGCTGGGGGTCACTTTGGGATAAATGCCTCTCCCTGAACTCAGAAGGCCTCCAATTGCAATGGCTGAGCGCAGGAACCTCCTCAGTCACACCAGCTAACAGCAGGTGGATGCAGTCCGTCTCTCAAATCAATACAGAAATTGGAACTGGCATATGAAACCTGCACTTCTGTTCTAGCTTTTCTCTCTGGCCTTTGCGTTTCAATTATAATTGGATTCTTTGTGTTCAGTGGTCTTCTCCAGGTCAGATCTGCTTATCTTCTAATGCTTAATTGCTCCAGGAAAATTCAGGTGCCCAGACCAGGCAAGCATGCTCCATTCATCAAACCCTCCTGGGCTGTATGGTATAATGTAATTGTTTAGGAAATTTACCTAAGCTGAAGGGCTCTGATCTTCTAATCTAATGAGATTTGCTAAGGGAACAGAAATAAAGTGGGCTTAGAGTAAAGCTTATTGCAAGGAAAGCATCACAGAAGTAATTGTCTGTGTTTGCAGCCTTCGGTTTCGCATTGGCTCTGGGAAGGAAGGGACAATGGTGTTCACTGTTGGGCCGGAGCCCCATGTCTTTAAAGCCAAAGATGGACAGCTTACAGTGGTAAGGCCTCATCAGGGCACTGGGAGTATGGTTTTAGTTTTCTTTCTGATGCCCAACCCTTATGGGAAACGCAGTTAAGTCCTAGAAAGCACCCTTGGAAGAGAGTTGTCTTTGTGAAACAGTTGTTAAATAGGAATCTCAAAGACACACAGTTTGTATTTAACTTACTGACTCCTATCTCCCATCCCAGGTGTCAAACCAGGCAAAGTCTTGATGAGAAGCAGTTCCAGTTTCTGGTCACCAGGAATGGAAAGGAGCCTGCGGGCTGAGACCAGCACCTGCAGCACCCCTGCAATCTTTGATGCCATAGGGTTGCTGTGACTTGAGAGTTTGCTTGCATCTTTTAGGCACTTTTTTTATAGCTTAAAACTATTGAGTTGTATCTAAATAAATTCATCACCTTGCTGTAATGTTCCAGGACACATAGATCCTTATTACATGCTGTCACCGGGCAATGTTTAAGTAGTTGCAGAAGTAAAATGTCAATCTGTGCACCTAATAACCTGTAGCAGAGCTCTGAAGGAAGAATTCAAAAGAAAAAGACTTCTCCAGGCTGTGCTATGAGTCACTGTACTAACCAGGAGAACTACATGAAGTGCAGGTGAATGGAGTTCAGTCTCAAGCAGCATGCAGAGGTATGTTTAAATGTAGCAATGAAGTTGGCATAGGTCTTCCTGAGTTGGTGCATCATCAGGAAATCCCAGTAAGCTGCTTCCTTGTCTGCAGGCATGGGGGTAGGAAAACATCTTAAAGTAGTACTGTCCTTGCTTCTCCCTGCAAAGCAGCTATGCAGTGCAGTGAGACTCCAGGAAGTGGTGATGAATGGGACCACACTTTTAAGAGGAGACACACTGATTTGGTATAATTTGGTTCAGAGGAAACCTTCAGCAGCAGGAGACTGAAGCTTTGTCTCCATTCAAGGAGCTGAGATTCTGCTCACTCCTTAAGAGTGCAGTTCCCCCATGCTGCATATTTTGGTAGCTATTAAGGGGTACAATACAGGAATTCCCTTTGCTCTCCCTGCTGCCTCATATTGAGGCCGACCTGTGTAGCTCCTTCTTGGCTGAGGCTACAGCCTGAATTCTGGAGTCCTGAGAGCCAGATCACTGGTGCCTTGGCTGCGAGTGGTACCAGGAGGTAAAGCTAACAGCTAGGGGAAGATGTGTGATATTTCTTACTGAAATATCTTTCTAGCTCCAGGGACCATGAGGACAATGTGCTAGCCACTGATCTTCAAGCAAGTAATAAGTCAACTCACGTAAATATGAAATATCTTCTAATTTATTTCATGTTATGCTTTAAAAAAAAAACAAAACAAAAAAAACCAACAAAACATTGCAAACAACAACCATACACTGAAATTCATCGTAAGGGCTTTTTGTGTGCATAAAATAGGAGGGAATGATTGTACAGAACATGAAACAAAACAGCTTCATTAAGACTAAAAGGTAAGACTGGAGCTTGGAGACTTCCAGAAGGGCTTTGAACAGGTGATGTCCTGCAGCAGGCGGAGCTCAGTGTGGGCTCTAGAATCTGCCTTGTCTGAATACAGGAGCAGCTGCTTTGCAGAGCTACAGGAGTAAATGCATTCCCAGCTTAGCCCTAAGCCAGGGGCTGGTGTTACCGGACTATTTGGCCCTAACTGCATCACAAGCTACTGATTTTTAGGTAAGCTTTCCTGCATTACTCCAATGGAGGGGGAGGGGGGGGCTGGGGAATACAGCCTGCAGGCATAAGATTTCAGTTGGCTCTGTTCTACTGTCAGTATTAGTGGCTGTTGTTGGGTGCTGGAGGGCAGCATGCATGAATCAAAGCAGGCAGGTCAGCACAGTTAACATCATGCAGTGCTAGCTAATCTAAAGAACTGCTTGGGGCCAGGGTAGCTGCCCCATACCCCATCTCCCTCTGAAAGCAAATCTCCCTCTATTGGCAAAACCATTTAAAGTAAAAGGCTCAGGAGCTGAGAGCATTTGTGCAATGGCATTAAGTGGCTGTGAGAGCTGTTTTTGTTTTGTTGACTTAATGAGCAAGGGCAAGTAGCCAGTAGGTAAGGGATGTTCTAACACAGGACAGTGGTACATCTTTGTTACACAACTGCAGCAATTAGAGTTAAGTTAGGAGTGTGTTACCAATCAGAAACTTGTAAACAGCTCAGTCATGTGTCAAAGTACGCAGTGCCAAAGAGTGCACACCCCAGCTTATCATGTAAGGCAAGAAAGGAGAGGCACTGTGTCCCCCACACCAACAGCCTATACTATGGACTTGTATGAACCCTAAGTGTGTTGCGCTGGTGACAAATATGTAAGTACAGCTTAGAAGAGAAGCCAAAGAGATCAGGGCCTACCTGAAGCTGCTGAACTACAGTGTAACCACTATGTCTGGGTACTGCTGAGTTCTTATCAGTCAGCAGCTGAAGAAAGCGTAGAGACAGGGATAATAACCACTCTGCCACAGCCCCTGGCTGTCTGAAACTTAAAGTCTTTGGTTACGAGGAAGACAACTTCAGACTAACTCTGAAAGCTGTTAGTTGTACATGCTGCTCCAGAATTGCTTACTGCTTTATTTTAGATCCCAGATAGCTTAGCTGCAGAGGCTAACTGCTACTGAAATAAATCAGAGTAATGCAGCTGGTGATGTTGACTGTGCCTTTGGTTTTTAAAATGCCAATGTGCCATAGTTGGCCCTGAGCCAGGGCTAGGAATCCGTACACCAGTAAGCCTGCAGAAGCAAAGGACCTCACTGAGTGATGCAGAGCTGCCACTGTGGGACACCCAGCCATTGGGGCCAGCAAAAAGTACTCCTGGTGAAGAACTAAGAAGGTCTGAAATGGCCAAAGTACTGAGGTGTATCACAGTGGCACCCTGACTGGACTGAAGTTTAAGACTTCCTACTGCTGGTTTCTCTCTCTCAAGCTTTTTTACACTAACCATTACAGCTGCAGCTCTTCTCTTTATCCATTAGCATCCGATCCTAGTGAACAATACTCTGTCTTCCACCACTCTAACTGATACTTGACTCCACGATAGGCAACATGAAACAAGGAGGTAGATTAAAAACACCCATTTATTACTACTCTCAGAAAACCAGACACTACAGCATTCTCTGCACAACATTTCAGTTTCATCCTTTCATACACAGCTGCCATTTCTGCTGAGAGACTTGGAAAAAATGCTCAGGATAAAGGCAAACAGAAATTCACCTCTTCTGGGCCACTGCCTTCAGCTCTACACCAGAACTATGGACTGCCCTCACTCAAAGTCAATGCTCCTGTAGCAGTTGCAGAACTCAGCTACAGCTGCTGGCCTCTTGCCTGCACTAGGCTGGCACTGTGTGCCAAACCAGTTACGAGTTTTAACCTGGGGTAAAGAAAGCACAGCTTACTGATGGCTGATCTGAGGGAAATAAACTTCCCAGCAGAGATGCAGGGTCAAGCTTTGACTGGTAGCAATACCACCCTAAGGAAAAGCCACCAGGCACAGTTAGCTCCTGTTCCTCCTCTTGATGGAATTTTAATGTCTCCCATTCTTGAATCACACCAAAAGAAGTGGGGATGGGCCTCTCCACAACTCAGTGCTGCAGAAGCTCTACTGAACCATTGGAGTGGGGCCTGAGAGCAGTGGGAAGCCATGGCCACCTACCTGCACAGCCTGGCAGCACTGGGCTCCCTTTGCATCAAGCCTGGTGCTTCTCCTGCTATCACCTGTCCTGCCAGCAGTCACGATGAGGTACTCCTGACCTACCACCCCCATTGCCTTCTGACCTGGAAGAAAGGGAGCTCTGCAGCAGCTCCACTGTGCTTAGATCACTGTGCTTCTGCCATGCTGCGATGCCTAGGAGACAGGGTCAGTGAGAGCCAGGAGGGAAGGAATGCGGCTGCCTGACTTCTGTTGTTTCGTTTGTTTTTTAAAGTGCAGGATAATTACTAAAGCCGAAGGAAGCCAGCCTTCTTCCTCACTAACCACAAAATAGCAAAGACAAGAGGGCTACAAACTCAGGGCATTTCTCCAGATGCTCAGAGGGCTTTTTACATAGCTATTGTATGCCCAGTAACCTTATTTATTTTCATTCTAGATCTACCGCATTTAAATACCCCCAGTAACCTACTTTGTTACAAAACGTAATTTACAGACTGGTTGAACAAAGAGAAGCTGCCTGGTCCCCTGCTGCAGACAATCCATCAGGAGAAGGGCAGCGCCCTCCAGACAGACCCGTGCAGCCGTCGCTCAGCTCACTGGTGCAGATGGGCTCTGTCATCCGGACGTTTAATGTGGATTCTTCGCACGCGTTCAATGCGCTCTCGCTCCTCATCTTCCTCTAGGTGATGGGAACGGCCAGCTGCCCCTCCTGTGGCTTCCAGGAGTGCGTTGTCGGGTCCCCTGCCATCCTGGGACTCGTACAGCAGAATGTTCAGTGTCTCCTCATAAATGCGGGCTTCTGGGAACTCCACCTGCCCACCGAGAGAGAAGGTCACTTTCACCTACTGCAGGCACCTCAGTTTTCCTCCTGAAATTTCCCCGTTCTTAAAAACGTCTTAACTGTACTCCACCCATACAAACCCATCCTAGCACAAACGTTTTGCTATTTGCCTTCAGCCTTTGAGGCCCAGCAGGCAGTTTTTTCAGAACTGGCCTGCTCGCAGGGCAGATTCAGCCAAATGTCTCTGCAGGGAGGTATGCCACTGCTGCCCAGGAGCTGCCTTTGCACAGGAATGGACAATAAACTTGATTAAGTGCATGAGTTTGTTTAAAGATAAGAACTGGGCTGAACTTGCATTATGTGATGTCATAATTGCCCTGTGTTAAGCGCTACATCTAGTCAGTCCCTGCCCCAACAAACCCACAGGATGAGCTCCACTACGCTGCCCTCCCATTCTGAATGGCCTTGATTATTCTATAGAGATGCTAGACAATGAAAAGCGTGTTCAGAATGGAACAGATGTCAGGGTGCCAGCCTGAAAGCAGTGGGGCCCTGCTGCTGTTTACTCGTACCTTTGTCTGTTTTTTCTCAGTAGCATAAACAATGGAAGTGCAACAGACTTCAGCAATCTTCCGCCCCTGCCCGTAGAAAGACCAGCAGCAGATCTCGTCTCCAATCACATCTTTTATAAAGAGCACTCTCCCATTAAACCTCAAGGACAGCTTATCAAATAGCTCAATGTTTTTCAGCATGTTGTCGTCAGAGTTGCTGTGAGAGACAAAGAAGGCAGCGGTCACATCAGAGTAATTAAAGTAGTAATGCAGAGCAGGATTCAGGCAGTGAGCATTTGCAGGCCCATAAGCCCAGCTTCCTTTGATTTACTGCACATCAACAGCACTGTGAGTAACACACAGGCCAAATGGATGTCAAAGGCCATTTCATTCGTGTACAGAATCCTTACAGCCAGATGAAACCCTTCCTAAATTCAAGCTTAGCACCAGCTGGATGAAGACAGTGTTTTGTCATGAAACTTAAACACAGACATAAGGAAAGGCAGACAAGGTCCCAGACTTAATGATTTTACTACTTATTGACAACGCTACGGCAGGCTTTCTGTATTCAGCCAAAGTGCTGCAGCCCATGGGGAACACAGGCCAGCAGTTGGCCAGGAGTCTCTACCAGCTGCACCTGGGCGTTAGAGGAACCCCCGTCACAGAAATAGCACATGCTCAGCCTTCTGTGGATGACAGTAGGCTCCCTCCTGACTCAAGTTTGAAATTAATTGGGAAAAAATTGAGCGCATGCCAGCTCCAATCTGTCACTGGTTCTGAGTGTGGAAAAAGCAAATGTGTATCATGGAATTCAGTCTGTGAACGACTTCAAAGAACTACAGGTTAAGTCATTTACCTGGTGTAGGAATATTTGTTGTTGCTTCTGTTGTATAGCAACTTCACTGCTGGCTGTAAAAAAAAACAACATGCACATCAGTTAGAGGACATGCAGTAAGCGCTGGAATCTCAGCTCCAAGACCACACAGCAGAGGAGCTGCAATATGAAATGACACCATCAGGCTCAAACTCAATGGGATTTTGTTGTTGCTGCTGCAAAACTGTTGTGTACCGGCTGGTAATGGGGCCACAATCCCTTCTGATCCCTTCTGGGACTAGATTGTAATTCATCCTCACCCACCACAGCCAGCAGGCAGAAACAAGAGTCACCGATTCACTTTAGCTAAAGAAACCATCTGCTGTTTTTTATCAGAGTGGACAAACCAACGGAAGATCTAACAGCCCTGATGAGCTGCTTGATCAGCCTGCTTCTATCTATGGTCTTTATTGTAATACCTTGCGTGGAGACAGACGTGGCCTGATCAACATCTGACTTTTAGTTTAGAAGACACGTTTAGCCTGCTGTACATTTCCAGTGTTTTGTAGCTCAAATGTTAAATATCATTTCTTAAGGACTTCGTCAAGATCCCAAGCAACTCCCAGGACATTCCAGCATCCTTCCAAGCTACAGCGCAGCCTGGTCTTTCTTACCTTGTTAGAAGTGGCTATAAGTTTTTGCTCTTCCTTGGAAGATGTGATGACTGGTACCTTGCAGAATGGTTCATATGCATCCTTGTTCTGCTGAAACAAGAACCAAACAGCAGCTGAATGTAAACAGATCTTAAGGCACACTCATATGAGCTGAGAAGGTCCCGTATATTCTGTGCCACAGCTGAAGAGCCACAAGCTAAGTGTCCCATCTGCCTTCATGCTGTTCCCCAGCTTTGGAAAGGCAGCATGTGGACACCAGCAGACCATCCTGCCGTGCACACCAAAGCTCTGCCCACCTCAAGCAGCCTCCTCACCTCCACCCTTCACAGCAGCCAGAGCAACCCAGCTCCTTGTTAGCTTCACAACCTACCTGCAAGGCTGCCTGGCACTCGTCCACCAGCCCCTGCACCAGGTAGTACTTGGCTTCAGCCAAGAGCTCTTCTATCTCTCTGCGGCTCTCAGGGAGCGGCACAGCGCCGTCGCGCAGATAGTTCAGGATTGTCCCAAAATGCTTCCCGCAGCGGTCAATCAGGATCCAGCCTAGGGGAAGGAAAAGACCACAGTAGAGCAAATGTGGCTAAAGACGTTGAGCCTGGCCTAGGCCTGCTGCACCAGGCAGGTTCCTGGCAAGAGAGCTCCAGCTCCGTGCTCCATTTGGCAATCAGAGCAGCAGAATGCTGTACTTGCACGGGGAACTCGCTGCCCCCTCCTGCATTTTTCAAGTGTGTACGTGGGAGTAAGGTAGGAAGCTCACTTGTTTCTCACAGTTCCCAGTTATTGACAAATGATTAACCGTTACAGAGGAAGGAATTCTTCTCATTCTCAAAGCAATCAGCTCTGTTCTTCCTCTACTCACAGAACCCCTGACTTTATGCCCGAGGGCCTTGTTGCACATACACGTGGCCGGTTCTTACTGATACATTCCTTACTCCAGCCAACCAAACTCAACCACTTTTAGGTTTCCACACCTCAACACACTGGGGCCCACTGCGATCCACCACCTCCAATAGATGTGCAAAAAAGGTCAGAGAGAGAGAGCACAGATGTTGGATGTGTCATTGCCAATTCTGTTACAGTCTCCATGTTCCCAAAGTGCAGTTATTTGGTAGAGAAAAATGCTTAATGGCACAGTGTCTGGAGCTGCTGAAATCCATGATGCAACAGCACACAAGCAGAATGTAACGTATGGACGATGGGGACGGAGTAAAGGAAAGGAAACAGCCACAACAAAGCACTTTCCAGTTAGTTGTGATGGGAGGATCCCTGTCTCACCTCTTGCTGCCAGTCTGCTGCTGGACCCTGAAAAGCCTTATGCAATGTTGAGCCTCAGGTTTCCATAAATGAACAGCTGGCCACCCTCATGGGCTGCAGCTCAGGAATGCAGCGAGGAAACGCTTGTGGGGAAGGAGTCATATTTTGGACAAATAAGGAAAGTAGGTTAAAGCAGAGCCTGTGTGTTCTGCATGAATGGAATTACTAGTAAAAATCTGAACATTTGGGTAAATTTGGAAAGTGAACGCAGCCCTTTCATGCTGTTCTGAGGAAAAACTCAGACAGTTTCCAGCAGTTTACTACAGGCTCTCCATCTCCCTCATTACCCTGCTGTCTGTACGATGTATGCTTGCAATTGTAATGTTACAGACGGTAATAACAAACTGGAAAGCTGAAGGCAGGATAACTAGAAACAGAGAAATAAAAGGAACAAAAGACTGATCCAGGCTAATGAATGCAGTACACCTATCGAACCAGAGCGGAAAAAAAGCCCATTTGTCAATGCAGAGCTCTCCCATTTTAAAGAGACAAGGGAGCACAGGGCATGCTAATAAACAAGAACATCCATATTCCCAAAAATGCAGCCATTGACAAAGTGTTTACCAGAGTTCAGCACAACCTGAAGGGAAGTAACGAGCGGGTGGAGAGCAGAATTATGACCCCCAAACTTCTTTGTTATCATCTCTGCCACAATTCCCTCTGTAGGCTGTAAAAATGTGCTGCTACTTTATGCTTACAGATGGCAAAACCAAAGCAGAATTGCTCACTTTGAGACTGGGGGGGGGAGGATGAGAAAATATTTTGAGCAGCATTGCAAAATAGAAGCGGCTGCTAAAGCAGCTTTCATAAACCCCTTCTGTTTTAACCAAACAGCCAAAGCCGCAGCCAAAAGGAGATGACTCACAGGAAGGTGACCCTGCTGCCACTCAGTTATGGCTGTGCAGGGCCTAAGAAGTGGCTTTTCAGCCTTTTAAAGCCATTTTTTAACGGCAGCATTACAAAAATGTGCTGTAATCCATGTAGTGGGTCAGGCACACAGTGTTCATGAAATGCACGTGCACACATTTGATCTTTAGGAAATTCATCTTCCTTTTTAACGAGACATCTCAGGGACAGCTTCCAACCACTAAACAAGGCTACATTTTCTGACCAAGCCTTGCCAGATGAAACAACAGCCTGACACTGATGCCTGATGCTTGACAGCCTTACAAACAGCCGGCCAAAGAGACACCCACCCTGATCAACTGGTTAACAGCAACGTGAAGAGAGGGAAAGTTCACATTGCAGAAAGGAAAACTGGAAACAGATGGAGGCACTTGGAAAACCCACAGCCTTCTACCCTCTTCTTACCACGAAATAAAATATTCCAAATATGCTGACTTGCTACAGTTCATGAACAAGTTCTAAGCTGAAAATAATCATCTGTCACTCCCCAGCAGAGAACTCATCTCTTCTCCTGGAGTCCAAGCAGCAGCTTGTTGTAATTGTTACGCTTTGAGAAAGAGCTCAGGAGATGGCAGTGGGGTCAGAAGAATGCATCCAAATGAAGAGGAAGACACGCAGCGTGAAGCATTCCACAGACTGCAAAAAAAACCTTCATTCTTTCCAGTTTCTCTGCAAGTCTGGCTCCTTTTCCTGAGAAACTCTGCTTTGTGCCAGACTTTGGGTGCAACCAATTGACAGTATTTTGACCAACTTCAGATAAAGAGAGTTTCCTTTGACAGCTCTAACACCATTGTCCCGGTTTCCAGCAACGTGCCAGCAAGAGGGAGATAAAGCAAGAGCTACTGCCATGGGAGTGTCTCAGTTACAATATACAGGAAGTATCAAATTCCTATTAAAGCACAAATTAGCTAAATGGAACAGTCCCATGCAGACACAGTGGAGTTCACAGCAGAATAACTATGAGATTTTACATCTTAAGCAGTAAACTCTGGATCTGGAGTAATATTTGTTTGGACAGCAGCAGTAATCTGCTGCTCTTCAGGAGACAGAACCTGCACCTACGTGGAAACAAACTCTGCACCTTGACCTGCAGCCCACAGCTCCAGTGCTAATGCCATACAGCAGCTGAAAGCTTGCAAAAGGCATGATAAAACAACTGCAACAGTGCAGCCTTTCACCTTCCCCCCAGCTTAAGCAGAAGCACTTGTAGTTAAAACAGGGATATTCTGATGATTAAGTTGTTGGGTTTTTTTATGTTACACTTTTTTCCCCTTCCAATCCAATTTTTCCTATCTCGAGAAAGCTTATTATGAGAGCCCTACTAAATCCATTGCTTGTTCCACGTGGCTTCTAAATACAGGCTATTCTAAAGCACTTAAGTCTGATTCATCTAATGAAGCAATACATTTTTTGTGCTTTCAGCAGGTTCAAACAAAAATCTCAAGTAATTAACCAGCCACAAGGAAGGTGTGTCAGACCCGTAGGATTAGCAACGTGGAGCTATTGTTACAGAAAAGGTATCCACGTTGATAAATACTGATATAGGCAAAATGCCAGCACATAAATAGAAAGCCCCACTTTGAATTAAGCTCTGCGGTGCTCCCACAATATGAAAACACTGACATAAAACTACAGCAGCAGCTGCAAACAGCCATCACACAAACACATCTCAGCTTCAGTATTAGTTCGAATGTAAACATCTTTAAGTATCCCAGGATTAGAAAAAGCCAGTATGTCTGGTAAGGAAGGAACGTATTTGAATGCTGCTCCTTTAGAAGGCTGCAGCCTGACACACTGCACATTCTTGCTTTACAGATGTTTAACTTGGAGAGACCCTCCTCCTCACTCCCTTCTTTTGTTGTCTGTAATTCCACAGCAAAGTTTCTAAAGAATGTGCACTGCTTTTGCTCCAGTGAAGCCAACAACCAACATTCCCACATGAAGATAAACTTAGACTTCAAAAATCATCTTTTTGCTCAAAAAGCACACCACTTCCAAGTCTCATATTTGTATTTCAGATAAGGAAACAAGATGAGGAAACAGCCTTCTGAGCTTCCAAGTAAATACGCAAGTCCTGACTCATAGTTTCTCAACCACACTCCTCACAGTTTTCCACATACTTAAGAGCTTTTGTGTTAGTATTTCAAAAGAAAAAGGCAGCCTGTGCTATCTAGGCCTGAGAGGAGCCCTTCTGGTTCTCAGCACCCTTTTGGTGTTTAGCCAACTAGTCAAGCCACAGGTATCCCTTATCCCACATCTTTCAACAGCTGTCTAAAAGAAACTTCAACACTAATCAGAAGGGCCCACGACCACACATTTCTCTCTCTTCTCCAACTTTTGGTCCAACCTCTCCCAGCCGGTTGGAGCAGTGCGAGGGATGCAAGTTGCACCCTTACCTTCGCTGTCTGTCAGAACCTCCATTCGCCCACTGAACATGGCCTTGAGCATGGTGTCCTGCTTGGTCAGTGTCTGCATGGTGGTGTAGTACAGGGCCCCGCCGATGTTCAGCTTGACATACTTAGAGCTCGGGCTTGTCCCTTTGAAGGAGGTCGTGCGGGTGGCAGCTGCCGGCACTGCTGAGCTCACCACGCTTTCTCCCGACATCTCTTCCTGCAAGCAAGGAGTCACCAATCAGAGCCCTGTGGGGACCCAACCTCAGCACCTCTCTGAGATGCTCCCAAACGCTTTGGGCATTTAATGTTGCCTTCTGTCTGGAAGCGACAGCAGCCAAAGGAAGCCAAGCAGCTCAGACAGGGAAGAGCTGCTCGGGTGCTGAGCACTGTGGAAGTCAAAACTTTTCCACCATCAGACAAAAGCCACATTTGTTTCTTTCACAACCTCCAAAGTTTTATTTCATACGTAAGCTGGTGTGTAAGTGAGGCCATTCCCAGCATGCAGACCAAGCACACCTCTGAAGGAACCAACATTTCCTTGAGGCTTAAAGGCCCCTTAAAGCTCCCCACGGTGCTCCCATATCTCCCAGCACACAGAACTGCCGCTCAGCATCCCCTCTGCCCGTAATCTTCACTCCAATTGACCCAGGGGAGCTAATGAGGCCTCGTGTTGTGTCAGGAAAAAGTCAGTGTTACATCAAGCTCTGTCTCCACGTTGCAGCGTGCTGTGACAGGAAGACTGCAGCCACCTCAGGTGGACAGCTCCAGGCCCGACACCTTTCAGCTGGCTGATTACCACACTAATTGACTTCAGCCCCGCTGCTATTAAAAGCAGAGCAATCCGACCGCGCCCACACCGCGAGAAGCCGCGATGGGCCCCGAGGCCGCCGTGGCTCCTCTCACAGAGCACCCGAAGGTCCCGGCCCCACAGCCCTCAGCCACCTCCGTCGCGCCAAAGCCCGTCCCGGGGGCTCGGCCTCCTCCCCCCCTCCTAGGAGCCATAGGGGAACCCACGGGTCCTCCCGCTCCCTCCCAGCCCCACCGCCTCCTCCTCACCATGAAGGGCGCGACGCAGCCCCGCGGAGCGAACGTGCAGAGCGCCGGGCGGGGAACTTCCGCCCTGTTCCGCCCACTTCCGATCCGACGCACGTCTACTTCCGGCAAGGACTGGGTGTGCTTCCTAAAGCGTTCCGATGCGCTCCGTCAGGCGGGGCCGGGCTGTGAGGGGAGGAGAGGCTGCAGAGCGGCGCGGTCCCAGCGGGCAGCACGGCGGGGAACGGAGCGGGTTGAGCTCGCTGAATTGCGGCACAGCCGGAGTGGTGCGTGAGAAGGAGGAAGGGAGGGAGTGAGCGAGAGAGCTAGCGGGCGGAACAGTAAGAGCGGTGCAGGTTGCCGGCCGGAGCCGCAGCACGGACGGGGCTGCCGGGCTCGGCCTAGCGGGCTGCCCGGGGCCCCGCTCGGCAGCGGCGGCCTCAGAGTGTCCGGGGGCTGCTCCGGGCTGCGTGAGGCCGTTCCCTGCGCTGGGCCGGCCTCGGGCTCCGGGTGCTGCTGTCCGCGGGGCCGCATCGCCTCCGCCCCGTTCGTGGGGTGCATGGGGAGAGGTGAGTGGGGCAAATCGCCTATCGGCCGCCCTCAGCGCGGGGTGGAGCCGCTGGACGGGCTCGCGCCTGCGGGCAGTGGGTGCCGCGCGGTTGGTTTGCCCTCAGGTGAGCTCAGGTTCGGGTGGTGGCGGCGCCTCTGTGCGTTTTGTCTGGCTCTGCAGCAAGAAATCGCTTTCCGAGGTTTCTTTATGCCCGTTCCCTTTTATAATTATCGGTAGAACCGTCCTTCATTACGTTAACTTTCTTGTTGGCAGAGAATGCATCGGGCTGGCAAGGGCAGCTGGAGTGCGAGGAGCAGATCGCAGTGACTGCAGAGCACTGATTGGTGTTAGCTCATCTACTTTGCTGTTAAAATCTTCATGCCTGCGTTAGGGTGCAGACTTCACTCGGATGATGCTCATATAGATATCTGCCTTTTCCTATTACAATCTCATTGCCAGGTAACTTGGCCTTTGCAATTCTGTGCTGTTGAACGCCCTCCTGCCCCCATTTAAATGTCAGGTGCACGTAGGCCTAACGTCTGAATCGCCTTTGTGTGTTTTCTCGTCTTTGCTCCTCCTTCCCCAGGTGCTCACTGCAAGGATCGTTCCATTACATTCACCTCTTGGTCAATCATAAAGATGTTCAGTGCCAGCCAGTCCTCCAAGGCCCAGTTCCTGGACAAAGCACGGCAGGCCCGCGAGGAGCGGCGCGAGCTGAAGGAGAGGGAGCGTGCTGCTGTGCAGATCCAGGCACTGGTCCGGAGGTTCCTCTGCCGATGTCACCTACAGAAGGAGATCAGGTGTGTGGGGTTCTGCCCTCTGTGCCTTGCTCTGATCTGGAGAGGTGGGCTTGGTTTGTAAGCGCCGATGCTCATCTTCCTGTCTTTCGTAGGAGAGAAGTGGAGGATTTCTTTGGGGCAACTGAATCTGGGGCAAGTAAAAGAAGTGCTCTTTCTGTCTTCAGAATTGCTAGGAAGCTGCTGTTTGTATTTAATCATAAGGAGGACAAGGAGGTGAGGTTTCTACTCTGATATTCTTCTTTCAGTGACACTATCTAAACATATTCAACATGTTAATATATTATCTAGTGATCGTGTAGGTTCCCGTAATGTATTTTGGATTCAGAAATGTGATCTCTGCTCTTCTTGGAGAGGTCTGCCCATAGGACTGAAATAGAAGAACCCTTGAATTTTTCAGTAGTGGTTCCATTCTCAGGGCATGGCTTAACAGATGTTTTTCCTGCTGACCATGCCAGCATCATTAATTGAGCAGTGCCCTGCGATTTTGTTAGCCCTATCAGTTCTCCAGGCACATACACTGTGGCAAATCAACAAAGATCTATCCTGGCGCGGGCAGATCGTCTGCACTGCTCTGGCATGATGTGTAAATGAGCTTTCAGGGAATGAGGCATCAGCACTGTCCATGGGGAATGTGTGTGTATAACATTTGTTGCTTTGATATGCAGATACTCTGCTCCCTCTGAGCTATTCCTAGTGCTTTTCCAGAATAGCCCTTGCTGTAGTTAGAGCTGATATCGTCTCTGTTCTTTTGTTTTGCAGAGATTTGAAAAGCTGTGCCGTTGTATCCTTAATAGCATGGATGTTGAGAATGAACCAAAGGTCAGCAGGATTTTGGGTGGGAGGAGAGGGGAGCTCTGTGGAGATTTAGGATGATGATGTTTCAATTATTTAGCTTTCAAAAGCTCCTGAGTGTTGCTGAGATACCATGGTGAAAGTTTGGACAGGTTCCTCAGTATTCCTCTAATGTTTTTACAGTGTCTTTCTGTGGTGGGTGGAATGCTTTGACCATGTGATTTCTAAGAGAAATAACTTGGCTCCACTGCTGGGTTCAGTGGGGCCCTGAGGAGGTCATTTGTTACAAAACTTCCTGGTAATGTATCTTGCCTATCAATAGCACAAATACCAATCACTGCTCCCGTTTGTGCTCTGCCTTCCTCAGGTGTGGTATGTATCACTGGCACTCTCCAAGGATCTCACACTCTTATGGATCAAACAGATCAAAGATATTCTGTGGTTTTGCTGTGAATTTCTCAAGCAGCTTAAGGTAATTAATATTTTGTTTTGTCTGCCTGCATCTAATGGATCTGTAGTTCAGTGCAGAGCTAATTAGATTTATTATACTGGTTTTTGTTATTGCAGCCTGACATCTTACAAGACTCTAGACTGGTCAATTTGCACCTCACAATGCTTGTCACTTTCACAGACACTTCCACCTGGAAAATCCTTCGGGGAAAAGGTTGGTGCATGCAGTTCAGTAAAGGCACAGATCTAGGTGTCCCTCACACCAGAAGTATTCAGAGGATATAGGAATACATACTTCGTGTTTTTGCAGGGAATACTTAATGGAAGTAGATAAGTACAGTGAGGAAATATGACTCATAGCTTAAGTGTTCCATTTTACTGAGACTTGATGTAAAATACTGATAAAATGGTTGCCTTTCATATAGGGGAAAGGAATTGGTGCAAGAAGAGATTATGAGCTGATAAATCATTTTGTAGCTTGTAAGAGAATAAGCAGTGCAGCTGTGATAATGTTCCAATAACATTACTGTTTTAACCTGGAAGGTGAAACCCTGCGGCCTGCCATGAACCACATCTGTGCTAACATCATGGGACATCTAAATCAGAAGGGATTTTATTCTGTGCTGCAGGTCAGTCTCGGGCTGATGCAACTATGTCTCCTATTTATTCCAAACGAGCCCCAGTTTTGTTCTGCAGTCCTTGTTCTGAGGAAGCTTTTATGATCTCTGTGTGATGGTGTGTAAGGGAGAGGCTGGATGTGAGCACTGCTGACTTCTGTGTGGTTGTATTTTTCTTCAGAGCAGTAAGGACCAAATACATCATCTCTGTTTTTGTCTCCACTGTTGCATCTAAATGCTACTTAATCATCTCATAATGAGATGTAGAGGAAGCTCATTCATAAAGAGCAAGGGCTCTTGATTGTTTTTTGCAAACTTTGCTGCTGACTTGCTGTATGTATTTGGTTTGTTTACTGTTCTGTTGGGGGAAGGAACTGATGTCACTTTAATCTTTTAAAGTGAGAATGATATTACTGAGCAGCTATGAGCCTTGCCTGTTAATCCTGAAATGCCTGGGAGCCCTCTGAGTACAGGTCCTAGAGAAGCAAGAACAGAAAACAATCTTATTCAAATAAAGGTTCTCCATATGCCATCATTAACCAAAAGCTCTTCTAGTTCTGCCCAATGATTAGTAGTAATTGGTTTCTAGGTTTTTGTGCATTCTTTCTTTGCTTTGAAAGTAAACACAGTCTTTCAAGAACTGTTATCATCTTTTTTTTCCTGAGTTCTGCAGGTTTTAATGTCTGTTTTATTTCAGATTTTGCTAACTAATGGCTTGGCAAGATCCAGACCATCCTTGTCCAAAGGCTCTTTAACTGCCATCTTCTCTCTTGCATTGCGGTAAGGCAGCCAAAGCTGCTTGGGGTGATACACAGCCAAAATTCTCCTTATAGAGCTTTTGAAGGCCTCTCTCTCTCTCTCTCTCTCTGTCTCTTTATGCCTTTGAGGGCATTGTCCTGATGAAAAGAGCTGCTTTAGGCAAATAGTTCGTGTTACTGTCATCTTTCAGGTTGAAACGCTATTAGAAGTCAGCAGTAAATGTTAGTGTAAGCCTAGACTTCAGTTCCAGATCAGAGCATGGGATGTGTAAACTCTATTGAACTATCGGAAGGGAATGGAGCTCTCTGGATAAGTGTAGTTGTGCCTCTTCACCATGAACTGCTGATGCCTGTGTTCCTCAACCTGTATGAGCAAAGTTTGCCCCTGAAACGAGAACCAAATGCAGGTTTTTCTGGTGCTTCAGTCTCTTCTCCTGAAGAAAAGCATGCTGTAACTCTGACCTTGTCCCTGAAGAGCTCATGTCTTTTCACTTTAGCAGTCTGCAGCTTATAACAGGCATTCTTTAAGACTTCAGTGGTTCATCTGTCCCTCTTCCCTTCTACAGCTGTCACTGCTGGGGTTATGAATTGGTGATGTTCCATGGAGAAGCAGTGGATGCTCTTAGATATGACACTTAACTTCTGCCCAAGGAAAACACTATTTAATTGCTGTCATCATGGCAGTAGGGAGATGGGGAACCTGAGAGGTGAACTGTATAACGTTTATAACTCTGGGTGATGTGGATGTGCTGTACAAAAAATACATCATGCTGTGGACTGTTTGACCTGCATTCTATTGTGTCATGATCAATTTGGTGAACTTGCTGTGGTAACAAAAATATAAGTGATTTTCTTTCTCCAGTTGTGTTTCTTGATGAGAGTAGAATCAGCAACCAGCCATGAATGACTCAGTTAGAAAGACTGCTTCTTACTTTGCTAGATTGAGTTTCTTGCACTGAAGTACTTTTCTCTGTAGCCCTGTGGTTGCTGCACAGTTTTCAGACAATCTGCTGAGGTCCTTTCTGATCCATATCATGTCTGTTCCTGCTATAATGACTCATCTTGCTACTCTAACACCTGAGGTAAGTGAGTGAGATAATGGTACCAAATACGCACCGAATGTCACACAGCAGCACTCGTCATTCCGCTTTATCAACATCTAAAACAGAGCTCTGGCATGTCTCTCCCTATTTCAACTCTGTTCTGGAAGTGCTCGATCCTTCCACCCTCCAGATGCACAGGGTTTCTAAATACCACAGGAGTCATTAACACCAGTGAGATGTTGGACTGAGCTGCCCTCAAATAAATAAAACACAAGTGAAGACCTACGTACTGCACACTTTGTATGTTCTTATCCTCCCATTTCTGTAATCGTGGGTGGAGTCTAAATAGAAATCAGTCTGTTGCATGGCAGAGGTTCTGTGATATAACTAGCAGGCTGTCCACTTAATCTAATTTCACGTTGGCTCCTCTGCATAGCTTGGTGCAAGCAAGCTTTGTGTGAGATGGGCATTCTGTGGTCTTGCAGACAGACAATTGAATATCTGTCTACAACTAGAATTTGGCCTATTCAACTGCAAGGTTTTTAATTTCTTACTCTCCAACAGTTTTAACTTGCTACTCCATCTAGAAAGAAAAGTTAATCCAGGTTACAGGTGGCAGATCAGGTGTGGCTGTTGTGTATGGTGCTTGTCAGCCTCACTCAGAGTTAAATGCTCTATTTCAGCGTCTGGCAGTGATAGAATCTCATGATCTTCTCCGCAAGTTCATCATCTTTTTGAGTCGTGAGGCACAGTGTCGAGATGTCTGCGTGTGCCTGGAAGGAAGTCACACTCTTTGCTTGTTGGGTAAGCACTTGTAAGACTTCATTTTGTGCTTGGAGCTAAAATCTTGAGCCAAATCTCAGTTCTCCACAGGTCAGAGCTGCCTCCAGCTCACCATTTTTATCCTTACTTAGGTAGTTCCTAAATGATCATTGAGAATCATTTTAGGATATTGCAAGTATGATTTAATATTAAGGATATTACGAGGGCCTTGCAGATGGAGGAAGGGTCAGAGACCTGATCTTGTTTGCACGTCATCTTGTATGCATGCAAAATACTATTGTGAAGTATTATCTCCACTTTATCTACCTTTTCACTTGGATTCTGAGGAAGTCCTATAGTGTAGCAGATTTGAATCTAATTTCCCTAAGTAGATATGCTACTGAAATATTTAAGTATACGTTTCAGGAACAGCTGGAACTCAAGAATACCCATAGCTGTAGCTTATAGTACTTTGTCGAAGGTTTTGGTACGATACAGATGAGAAGTCTGCAGGAGGATGCCAAAGTGCCATCCCACCTTCGTGGCTGACATGATGGAGATGGCTTCCTGCAGGGTAGCCTCTGGTAGTCATTTTTCACAGCAGTGATTTTGATGGTCTTGAAAATAGATGTGTGTTCATTTTGTCTCTTTTATCTGTAACCTCTGTCCTGCAGTAGCTGTTCCTCTTCTAAGCCTTGCTTTACTGGTTGTTCTGCCAGGTAATCTTGTGTACTTGGGCTCCTTGAATGATAAAGTTCTTGAGGACGAGACAGCTCATTTCGTGGGTGTGCTCATTCACATGCTCTCCTACTGCCAGAAGTATGTTTCACAAAAGAAATCCAATCTGACCCACTGGCATCCTGTTCTGGGCTGGTTTTCACAGACTGTGGATTATGGGTAAGAGAGGAAGACCTTATGGTGATAGATGATTAAGCCTCCCCATTAATTTTGTTATTATTACAGCGTGGGGTTTTTTTAAGCTGCAGAGTGTTTTGTGCTTTGAGATGAGCAATGTAACCCTGCTCAGAATAACATATCAGACACTTCAGGATATATCTGCATAACTTAAACTGCTCCATTCACATACAAACTATTACATGAGGAAGTTCAATTAGTACTGTTAGACTGATAACAGTGGCTGTGCTGGCACACTTGATTTAGGACCTGTATATCTTTTGTTCTCTCAAATATTTTGTCCTTGTTTCTTCCCTTTTCTCCCCGCCCTGTGAGGACCATCTGCAGTGTGGGTGCACGCTCCCTTTTTGACTGCAAGCTAAATGTATCAGAATATCAATGGTGTTTTATTCCAGCCTGCCTTCTAACATGTCTCTCTGACTTTTCTTTTAGATTGAATGAGTCCATGCCTCTGCTGACAAAGCAACTGCAGCATCTCTGGGGAGTCCATATGATCCGCATCCTCTTCAGTGATGTGCTCAGCAAGAAATTGCTAGAGAATCAGGAAATAGCTCAGCTGCCAACACAGCCAGTTTCCCCTCAGAACAGCCTCCCTATGAAGAGTCAGTGTCTATGTTTGTGTGTGTGTGTGTGTGTGTGTGTGTTTCTGTCTCCCAGCCTCACAGGAGTTGGACTTTTCCACTTAGCTAAAAGCTTTGAGTAATTACTTGCAGCAGCTGCTGCTGCTTAGGTGGGGATATGATCTCTGTTATTTGTAATTCCTGCTCACAGTGCCTCTGCGACCTGGGGCAAGTCTCTTACTTTGATGCTGTGAAAATATGTGCTTATTTTAGCAGTTTTTTTCATTGTTTTGCAAGTAGCTAAAGTGCTTACTGCATTGCTTAGTGCTTCCCAAGGCAAAATGGGGGAGGCCAGCTTCCCAGGTGAAAAGCAAGGTGAAGCTGGCTTGGGGGCTTGTGTTGCATGGTGATTCTGCAGAAGAGTATTGAGAATAAGACAGTTGTAATCTAGCAATTTTCCAGCTGCCAGCCATAGTGCTAGATCCTGTGGCTCATTAGTTACTACAGATCTGGTAAGGTTTCAGGATCAAGGGTAATGCCTCCACTGAAGCAGTCTTCTGCATTACTAGCAGCTGTACAGCAGCTGTAAGAGAAATCCCCCCCCAAACCTACTGTCCATTGGTGACCTGGTTTGCTATAACCCTCCATCCCAGTGTTGCAAAACTGCTAAAGACAAGACATGGTTTGGAATAACACTTATGTCCTGAGCCACTGTTTCATGTGCTTCCATCACCAGATCTTTTCAAGAGGGCTTTTCAGAAGTCTGCATCCGTGCGCAACATTCTGAAGCCTGTTGGGGGCAAGCGAGTGGACTCAGCTGAAGTGCAGAAGGTGTGCAGCATCTGTGTCCTGTACCAAACTACTCTGACAACACTAACGCAGATACGCCTGCAGATACTCACAGGTCAGGGCACGTCTGTGCGTTTCACATCGCTTAAAATGTGGAGGGGAAAAATAGCATTTTCTTGTTAAATTCTGTTGCCTCGCTGTCAGTAATAAAGCTACCGACAGTTTATTGATTGGTTGGGTGGAAGGTTTGTTCCATCCTGAATCATGCATCTGATCAATCACATTCATCACTTCTTTATCAAGCATTAGCTCTCCAGAATATGAATTGAAGCAAGTTTTCCTGTAATGAAACTTTGCTTACTCCATATCAAACTTAAGATCAGGTCAGTCTTAAGCCTCACAATATTAATCTTTGTGGAGGAAACACTGCATGTTTTCATACGTTTTCAAAAACAAATGACATGACCTCCAAATGGATGAAAGGGGAGGTGAAAGCTCTTTTGGTCTATTGCCTGTGGCAGAGGAGTGAGTCCAGAGTGGGAAAGGGTTGCAGATATGCAAGCAGTTCATACCTTGTTAAAAAGGTCTTTCTGCTTTCCTGGTGTCTCTTAATGCAGATGGGCTTTGGAGCCCAATGTGATGCCTGTGTTCCCTTCAAGTAAAGGATTACTTTGCAAGAGGATCTAGCAGCACCAAGCTCTGTTTTTCTCTTTGAGCCTGCATAAATAAGCAGGCAGGAAAAGCTTTACTGAGTGTGCTTTGTATTTTTTTTCATTGTTAGGCCTCACTTACTTGGATGATCTGTTGCCCAAATTATGGGCTTTTATCTGTGAGCTGGGACCACAGGGTGGGTTAAAGCTCTTCTTGGAGTGCCTGAATAATGACACGGAGGAATCCAAGAGGCTGCTGGCCATGTTGATGCTCTTCTGTGACTGCTCCCGCCACCTTATCACGTAGGTAGCAAGCAAAGGGTGCTCTCTATATCTGTTATGTAAAACTCTTGTGTTCCTTAGGTTTCAAGAGGAATAATTAAGGTATTGCTGTCTTTGCATAAAGATAACAAGGTAGTGTAAAGCAGCAGGCTTCTTGAATGTAATCCTGAGAGAGGATTACATTCAGAAGGACTTCCCCCATCAGCCTTTTGCTGCTTCAGGATCATACAGCTGGCTGAAGTGGCAGCAAAAGATTATGGGTAAAAAGTGAGGGAGAGGGGAGAAACATTCCTCCTACAGCTTACAGGCAGCATTGCATCAATCCAATGCATATACCTTGGTGTGGGTATCTTTGAAGAATGGTGATATAATACTGCTGCAAGAAAGCTTGGCAGCTCATGTGCTTCTGTCTGCAGCTCTGTTGCTGTCTTGCTCATTGGCTTGTGCAGCACAAAGAACAGGAAAAAGGGTGGAAAATCGTCCTTGCTGGTCATTAGAGGCTGTTCTGATGACAAAAAAGCTCTTTGGGATTAGTCCACAGTTCCTTTGAACTGTGAAATGCTGCCTGTGCTTGTATCTCAGACCTTTCCTGCTGTCTAATGTTACAGTCAGATGTCAATCAAAATCAATAAACGAGGATTAGTTGTTTGTGCCTTCAGATTCTCATGGGTGTCAGTCATCACAGAAATAAGCTGCTGCTAAAGGATAATGTGCCTTTATGAAAATTTCAAAAGGGAATTAAATCAACACTTGTACATTTGCATTTGTTTTCTCTGATAGGATTCTTGATGACATAGAAGTCTATGAAGAGCAGATTTCATTCAAACTGGAAGAGCTTGTTACCATCTCATCTTTTCTGAATTCCTTTGTGTTTAAGATGATCTGGGATGGAATTGTGGGTAAGTGCTTTCAGTAGCTTAAGTTGAGGATGCTCGTAGAACAATACGCAGCATTAATTTTGGAATTTGAAGCTTCTGCTAATTATTACTTTGCACAGAAACATTACGTTATATGGCTCGAGAACATGTCCCAGTGTTTTGGTGTCCAGATGCTACTGTCATGCTTGGCACCAAATACAATGCACTCATCTAGTACAAAAGAGAGCTTGTTTACCAGGCACGATGGGTATATTGGCTTTTGTCATCTTGCTAGAGTTTCTGCAAATATGTAGTGTCAGTCCTTATGTGGATATAATTTGAGTGCAGTTTAGTTCTGACACTCAGACAAGGTGGTCTGTTTCTGTTCTGATAGCCTTGATGTGGCCAAGAGTTCTTGACTTTGATCAAAGAAGTCTTCTGGGAGGCACAAAAATCTTACTTGCCTCTGAAGGCAGTGCAGCTTAGGAGAAGTGCTCTCCTGTTAGTGTGGGGGAGATGATCAACATGTTGCTCTTGGACACTCCTGTTACCTAGGGTGCCTGGACATTGCTGCTTTCTTCCTTTTGTTCAGAGAATGCCAGGGGGGAGACGCTGGAGCTCTTTCATTCTGTCCATGGCTGGCTCATGGTCTTGTATGAAAGGGATTGCCGCAGGCGTTTTGCTCCTGAGGACCACTGGTTACGAAAGTAAGTGTCCCAGCTCCCAGCAAGGGTCATGTGCAGCTGTGTGCTTGCCCCAGGGTGTCAGCTTTCCTTTGGGAGTTTGGTTTGGGATCCTTTCCTTTTAATTGGCTGCACCTTGTATTGCACCTGAGACTGAGTCAGAAATACTTCCTGTATTGATTGCATTTAAGAATACCCCTTCTCCGTGGCTTAAATACTCTGCAGAGGTGCTTCTCTTAATGATTAGCTGCCACTTGGGGAAGCTGGTGCTTTGAAAAGTGGCTCAGTACCTAACAGCCTGCATACCTTGGCCTTCTCAGATGTGTATGCCTGAGTACTTCAGTCATGTTTGAAATCATGACATGTTTCCCCTTTGTTCTACCCCCAGCTGTTTACCACACCTGGGCACTTCCCTGGGATCTCTAAGTCTGTTCCTTTTCTTGTAAGGGACCTCAAACCCAGTGTGCTCTTCCAGGAGCTGGACAAGGACAAGAAACGAGCTCAGCTGCTCCTGCAGTACATCCCACATGTCATTCCCCACAAGAATGTGAGTGGGATGGGGGGAAGGGTGGAGGCTGAGAAGTTGGTGGCCTTGAACAGAAGTGATGCATGTCCTGAGTGTTTTGTGGAGTTTGTGACTGAAACATTAATTAAATAAAGGTCTTTATCTGCCTCACTGGGGAATGAGGAGGCAGATCTCCCTGTTTGTAGTGAGTTAGTGACAGTAGCATCGTTGGGTCTACCTGGGAATGGACAACCAAGAGCCAGATCTGCCCATACGTTGGGAACATCTGAAAGCCCTGCTGCATTGGAGGGTGAGTAGGATCCCTGGGGATGAAGGCTTATGTTTATTTTCTTTCTAAGAGGGTGCTGCTTTTCCGAAACATGGTTACAAAGGAGAAGGAGAAGCTTGGGCTGGTTGAAACCAGCTCTGCATCACCTCATGTCACACACATCACTATCCGCCGCTCGCGCATGTTGGAGGTGAGTGACGTGCCTTGCAGAAGCCAACTAATGAGGCAGTAACTTGGCCTGCAAAATGGGGTGTGAATAAGTTTATCTTCTCTATGGATCCTGAGGGACTCTCCATGCAGTTCTGCCTGCCTTATTCTTTGAGTTGATAACACAAACATACTGGACCTTAGTTGAGTTCAGACTAAGGCTTGAAGTTTTGACTAGGAAAAAAAATGCCAGTCTTTTTGGACACCAAAACTCAATGATACACATGGAGATGTTTGTGATGCATCTCTATCTCCTGTCTCTGCTGTGTGAGTGTTTCATGTGTCTTCCCACATGTTTGTCCTGGGCCTTTCTGGTCTATGTAGGATGGATATGAACAGCTACGGCAGCTTTCCCAGAACGCCATGAAGGGTGTGATCAGAGTGAAATTTGTGAATGATCTGGGTGTCGATGAGGCTGGTATTGATCAAGACGGTGTCTTCAAAGAGTTTCTGGAGGAGATAATAAAGAAAGTGTTTGACCCTGCACTCAACTTGTTCAAGGTACGATGTGGGGCTGCAGGTGCTGACTGATGACCAGCTGCAGACGGAAGCAGGCTGGCTCACTGTACTGCTGTCTCTGTGTGCAGACAACCAGCGGTGATGAGAGGCTGTATCCATCCCCAACATCTTATATTCATGAGAACTACCTGCAGCTCTTTGAGTTTGTGGGGAAGATGCTTGGGAAGGCTGTATATGAGGTGAGCCAAAGGTGCTGTGCTAGGATATCTTTTATTGTTAGCACAGCACTAAACCAAAGCCATCACACATAGCAAGCATGCAGTGTGACCTCATGTATTTATTCTTGTCTGCAGGGAATAGTTGTGGATGTACCATTTGCTTCCTTCTTCTTGAGTCAGCTCCTTGGACACCACCACAGTGTCTTCTACAGCTCTGTAGATGAACTTCCCTCCTTGGACTCCGAGTTCTATAAAAATCTCACTTCAATTAAGGTTTGAACGTTACTACTTCTGTTGTTCAACTCCCTTATCACTGGCTGCTGCTAGACTTGCAAATGCCTTTAGGATATTTGAAAATCATCTCAAAAGTAATAGGGCAATGGAAACGCATGCTGGTTCTGAAGCAATATAACATGCAGCTGCCCTGTGTTTTTACTGAGGCAAACAGGGATGAGAAAGGAGTTGTCTGAAGGTGGAAATTAGTAATTCCTACTTTACAGTTGCAGAGGTTTAGCCTCAGCTCTTGTGCAGTCTCTCTGTAACTCTGAGCATGTCATGTATGTGTTATGCTTTTGTGCCTGGTGCCTTCTGGGGATCACTTAATGAGAGAGTGATACAGCAATGAAGAGCTGCTGTTCCTGCTGCGTAACACTAACTCCTTTGCCTTTTTCTGCTCCTGTAGCGTTACGATGGTGATATCAGTGACTTGGGCTTAACACTGTCCTATGATGAAGATGTGATGGGTCAGGTAGGCTTTTATTCAATGACTTTTGGACCTTAGCTCCTGTGCTAGCTTGATTAGCGGTGTTCTGGGTGCTGATAATGTGAGTTCAGGGTCCTGGCTCAGGCAGTCCCTCTTTGTTAGATCCTAGTTGCTCCCTGTGGGACCATCTCCCTCACTTGTCTGGCTGATGTTACCACAAAGTTTCTGAAGCACTGAAAGCAATCCTGAGGACTGTTCACTGACAGTAAGGCACTTGGCCTCGAGAAGGCAAGTCTGTAGACCTCTATGTGAAGGTTTGATGATACATGGCTGCACTTGTGCACTGGATTCTGTAAAGTTCTACTCAGGCACTGGTGCTGTAGTGATAGCTGGAAGACATGGGTAGATAAGAATAAGATGCCTTTGCTGTCTGCAAATTCTATGAGAAGACCACTACTAGAGCTAAGCTAGCCCACAGACCAGTAAATCCTGGAGTGTTTGTCAGGGGCATTTGAGCACCAGGCAGGAAGGAGATACTTCCCAGCCATCTCACTTTCCAAGTGTGCTCTGCTTCGTGTTTTGAGTGCCCATTTGGAAGGACAGTGAACTCGAGGGAGCTCTCACTCAGCAGCCCCAGGTGGGACCTCTGGAGCAGATAGCTCTGGGTTGGGCTGTTAGACCAAGCTTTGCGAAGGCTCTGAGGCTGTTCAGTCTCTGGACTGTGGGATTGTGACAGCCCCCCAGGGCTCTTTGAATTGATTTGCATGTGGTTCAGCAGTGACAGAGGAGAGGAGGGCTTCCTCAAAGATGTGCTGGCACTGCTGGTGGGAGAGTTGGAGAGTTCCCTACTGTTCAATTGCTATGTTAACAGTTAAGTGAAACTGGTTTGAGGCAGAAGTGGGATTATTACTTAAATTTTAAATCCTACTGTTTTATTGTAAAAATAAATGTTTTATGGGGAGGCAACAGCTTAGCGTGACATTTCTTTCCATTGTGGTTCCAGGCAGTAATTAGCAATACAATCATTTCTTCCCTCAGCTTGTTTGCCATGAACTTGTTCCTGGAGGGAAGACCATTCCCGTTACCAATGAAAATAAGTAAGTACAGCAATTAGATTTTTAAGGTCACCACTGCAAAATACTTTATTCTAGTTCCTTGGGCTTGCATCTGGAATGAATTGAGATAGATTAGAGTAGAAGGAGCCCATAAATATCTTAATAGAATTTACTGGTTACAGTTCATCGGCAGAAATTGTATTAAATTCGATTTGCAAAATAGAAATTGACAATTTACTTCTTGCAACAGTGTTTCTGAGGTCAAAGGCACACAGCCTGTGAGATTCTGCAGGATTTAATGATGGTGATAGATGCAGACAGATGGATTCAAAGCAATTCAGGCACACAGTCGTGAACATAGAGGGCACAGATGCTCAAAGACACCTTGGAGCAGACAGATCTTCTCAAAATGATAACATGTGGCAGTTGTATAAAGCACTGTTCTTCAGAAGAGACAGTGGTGAATTCAAATGTAGTCGACAGTCGTACTTTAGACACAGGAAATCAGAGGAGACACTGAGCCCTGTAGCTATTTTCACAGATAACCGGCTTTTAGATAGTTATCCTAAATGTCAACTCCAGAGCCTGAAAACCGAACCCACCTTTTTTGTTCCCTTCGTTTTTTTTTTTTTCCTTAGCTGTACCCTTCAGTGATCGTAAATGCAAGGTAAAATACCTATTATGCAGATGTGTGTTAGAACTGGTGATCTGGGGTTTGTTCTCTTTAATGGTAAGGGAAAGCTGGATCCTACCTGAAGATTCAGCTTTGTTAGTATGCTTTGCAATCTGATGTGCCCAGTCCTTTTCACTCTTGAGCTCTCACGGAGGCGTTTGCATTTGAAAGGATCTTTCTGTGGCTTGTCAGAAGTCGGCTCAGGGGGGGAGTTGAAAGTCCTGTATGTTGCTGTGCTCTCTTACAGCAGAAACTCTGAAGCTTTTGTGCAGATGTGCGCACAAATTGGTAGTAGGGAGGGAGCAGAAGTATTAGAAAGTGGAAGCAATCCAGGAAAAAGTTCTTTCTCTCAGTGACAGAGTGAGGTTACCTGGCTGAAAACATGGGCAACGTGGATGTGGTGGTGTCTGTCTGGGAGCTGATGAGCAGCAAGCTCTGTTTTGGCTGGTGGTAAGCAGAGGAAGTGCACCTCTTCTTCTGTACTACTGGGCTGAAGGTGAATATCTCCTCAGTGTTCTTAGTGTGTTAATTCCAGGTGCAGTGAGGGCTCTGCTAAGCATGATGTGTTTAATCCCGAGGTATTGAAAAAAGGCCTCTATTTCCATCATAGCAAAGTAGTTCATAGTCTGAGGTGGATGTCTCTTGCTGCTCTGGCTGCTTGGCTGCCACCTTCCCTCTTGCACACAGGATCAGCTATATCCATCTCATGGCTCACTTCCGGATGCACACTCAGATCAAGAGTCAGACAGCAGCGCTCATCAGCGGATTCAGGTCGATCATTAAGCCTGAGTGGATTCGTATGTTCTCTGCACCAGAGCTGCAGCGACTGATCTCTGGCGACAATGCTGAGATTGACCTCGAGGACTTAAAGTAAGTGACCAACCAAGCCTGCTGGTCTTCTCATTCAGCAAAGCAAGCTGTGTTACTGCGTGGTTATTTGCAGGAGGCTGACCCTTTCCCAGCTGTCTGTTCATCCTAATGGGAATTAGGAGCAGATGGAAGCAAATGGAATGAACAGCAAGTTACTTAAAGCTAATCTAGACACAGTATTAATGAATGGAAAGGGTCCTTTCCTCCACTGGCATGCAGTGGTTCCCAAGAGCAGAATTTCTGTCCTTTCCTTTCCTCTGATCAAGCACCCAGTAAGCATTTGTGGGGCTCTGTGCTGGCAGCGTTTGCTATAGCAGTGAACCTTGACTCGTGGCAGCAGTATTGATCCTTCCTGCACTCGTGTGCTGGCAGCTGTGACCCTGCTGCTGCAGTGGGATGCAAACCTGTCACAACCTTTTTCTCCCCAGAAAACACACAGTGTACTATGGGGGCTTCCATGGGAGTCATCGGGTCATTATCTGGTTGTGGGACATCCTAGCCAATGACTTCAGCCCTGAGGAGAGAGCCATGTTTCTGAAGGTAAGTGCAGTCTCTTCAGCCCAACCTGGAATTCGGAGTAGTTGGGTCAGTGCTTTTCTCCTCCTGTTACCTGTTTTCTGCCCTAATAGAGGGAATATCAGAAAGCTGAGCGCCTTAAAATCTACACCCTGCTCCCCTGCTGGGGGTGCCCTGGAAGCAGAGTTCTATAAATGCTCTTTTGTTAACATGAATAGTGCTGCATGGATGGCAGTTTTCAAAGGCTAGAAGAGCTGAGCACAGAGCTCAGCAGTATTGTACGGTGGGGCGCTCGGATGCCAGTCTAAGCAGCTGTTTGCTGTGACTGCATTAGCCACGTGTCTGTTACAGCCAGGCTGCTCTCACTGCTGCTGTCTTTCACTGTCCATCACTTTTTCAGTTTGTTACCAGCTGCTCTAGGCCTCCACTTCTGGGCTTTGCCTACCTCAAGCCTCCATTTTCCATCCGTTGTGTGGAAGTCTCTGATGACCAGGTAGGCAGCCTGCTGGGCTCGTGTCTCTTGCATTCCTTGCCACGCTTCTGCCAGGCCTCTTTCCCTGCCCAGCCTCCTCATCTCTATCCAACCAGAAAACTAAACTATAAAGACGTATATTCTACAGATGAAGGTGAAAACAGCCTTCCACTAACAGAATGCATACGGCTGTACCTCCCTCCTTCCCAACACAGCAGCAGTTGGGCTCTTCATGCTTATCTGCAGAGTTGTGCTTTCTCCTCACACATGACCTCCTCGTGCTTCTGATCCTGTTCCATGGTGCCCCCTGTGTGTGTCATGGCACCTGGAGTTAAAAGCAGCTCATTGCTAGCAGCTATGGGGGACAGGGTGGTAGGATCTGATTCTCCCTGTTCCCAGCTCTGTTTGCACCTCTCTGCCTTTTATGTATGCAAAATGAGCTCAGTATTTCTGCCCTGTTCCAGGACACTGGTGACACGCTGGGCAGTGTGCTACGGGGCTTCTTCACCATCCGCAAGAAAGAGCCAGGTGGGCGTCTCCCAACCTCCTCCACGTGTTTCAACCTCCTCAAGCTTCCCAACTACAGCAAGAAGAGCATTCTGCGGGAGAAGCTGCGCTATGCCATCAGCATGAACACTGGCTTCGAGTTATCCTAGTTGCCATGGCCCTGGACTCCACGACGGGGGCTCACAGGGCTGCTGACTGCTGCTGCTGGAGGTGGAGGCCTTCACGCACAGAGCACATCAGCTCCATGGGAGCTGAATGCTCACTCGAGGGCTGGAGAGATGCAGCTGATCATAGAGGTTTACAGGGAAGAGCTTCTGGGCTAGACAGGGCTGGCTCTTCTTGGGCACTCCTCCAGGATGAAGGAGGCGATGGGCCTGATCCAATACTCTTCACTTGACACCCACGTAAATCATCTTTAAAAGCAAACCCCAGGGGAGCATAAAAGGAACATTAAAAGTGCCAGTCAGATTAGTGACCGTCATACCCTCAGCGGGCGGCTGCCTCTGCAGGAGTATTTCTTTTTCCTTTCCCAGGAGATGGTCTGGTTTCTTACTGGGTGGAAACCGAGCAGTGAAAAGCTGCACAAAGGCAGAAATGGGACCGAGCCCACAAGGAGACAAGCACAAAGCTGCAGTGCTGGACGTGCCACAAACTGGCACTCATTACTCAGGTCAGGTAAAGCAAGGGGGGGGCTTCCTGATGCACTTACTCCATGCAAGGCCCTTGCATTTGTCTCAGAGAATGAACCACTAGCCCAGACTCGAGAAGCAGCAGGTTAAATGCAAGCAGATGGACCCTGCCATTCTCAGGAAGGCTTTGGAGCACTGTAGGTTAAGAGCTCAAGCAGCAGGCGTGGGGGGTCAGCGTGCTGAGCCAGCTGTGCCTCTGCCAAGCTCTTGCTAGAGCTGTGATTTGGATAAAAGGGGTTGTTGGAATTTGTTTGGGAGCAGAAAAGGTTTAATTTTATTTAGCTGGAAGCTGGCACACGGCTTGGGCAGCCCTCACTCCCCAGCAGAGCTGCAGTGGGACCGGTGCCCCCCTGTGCTTTCTGGGAGGGGAATGTGTCAGGCTGCCCAGAGCCCTCTGGAAACCTCTGCTGGCAAAGCTTCTCTACTTGGATGGAAGTTTCACTTTGTGTGCAATCTCTTTTGTTAGGGAGATGCGCTGTTGTGAACCCAGACTTGGCCTATGTGTAACAGCCACATTTGTTTTGTTGCCAAAGTCTTTGTTTTAGTTGCTTTGCCTCTTTCTGGCCTTATTTTTACCAGCCGATGCCTGTAACAGGCAGCTTTTTCAGCTTTTTTTGGTGGAAGAAAGGGCTTGAGTGGGGGTGTGCACATGTGTGTTGGGAAGGTGTGGAGCCTCCCTGGAGTTTCTACTGATATGCAGAGCCTCATCTGTCATGTCTCTGCAGCTTCACCTTCCTCTCCCCAGGTGTGCTCAGCAAAGCACAGAGAGAGGTTCCTGGGCTCTCTGAAAGGCCCTCTTAACCACCCTGACCACTATATGCTGCGCACCAGACCAGAAAATACATGGCAACGTTCAACCCAGAGTACAGAAATGCCCTTTGCTTCATCTTTCTCTGTTCTATATGGCATTAACCGATTTTTTTTCAGAGAAAATGCAAAATGGAGATGCCTGGAAATGCATCTGGAAAAGCAGCGTTGAGTCCTTTTTCTTAATCATCTCAGTAATATAAAGCAGGAGTGATTGGAAACGTTAGCGAGGACACAAACGGCTGCATTCCGAGAATTGAAGATACTGGACTGAGTCCAAAGAAGATAAAGATGATGGTAAAAAAAAAATTGTTTGGGTTTTTTATGTTGTTTTTGTTTTTTACTTAAGGAGCATTTCAGCGTTAGGCTGTTCACTGTGTAGCTGAGAGGCTTTAGGCTCTGAGTTGTACCGTTCCTAGCTTAAAGTATAACACAGGATCCCTTTCTCTAGGAGTCTCGGTGAGCACAGCGAAATGCTTTGAACGCGATGAAGTGAAATCTTTGCTCCCCTTTTACCCTTCGTTCCTCAGGAGTACAATTCCTAAGTAAAGATCTTAATGTGGTCTTAGCCAGGTCCCTCCCAGCCTGGAAATATTGCACTACCAGACAGTACATCCAATTTTGTAGCTAGCGGATAAAACGTGATTGTGTAGTAAGCACCCTGGTGACCGTGTGTGCAACAATAATATTTCTTTTGAGTAGCTGACTCCTGTACAACTGAGAGTCTTTAATACGATTTCAGCCGAGCAGAAGGCTGAGTGCCATTCCCTGCCTGCACTGCTGTATTCTGCACGGGTGTCCTTTGTAGGACAGGGATGGCTTTGCCACGGGAGATTAATGACTATTTTTTCTATAGAAGACTTGCTGCTGTGGAGACCTTGGTACATACATCCCTTGTATAAGCAATGCAGGAAAGAGGAAAAAAAGAAAAAATAAACCTGGTATGATGATCGGATGGTTCTTCCTTTCCCCAGGGGTAGGGAAACCACGGGGTGTAATGTGCAGAGCGCACAGCAGAGTGGGAGCGGAGCTTTGGGGGCATCAGTTCCTCTGCCAGCAGGCTGTGGGGTGGGCATGGGGGCTGCTGGGTGCTTGGGGATCCCTTTTGTCAGCCCTGAGCTGGGCTCCCTGGGGCACTGCCTACGTGGCTGTGAGCAGCTCTGAGCCTAAAGGGACCTGGCAGGGTTCCTTGGAGCAGGATTTGTGTTCTAGAATATGCTTGGAGAAACGCTGTGCAGTCTTGCAGGGTGCTGTGATAGCCCTTAAGTGGGGTTTGTTGTCCTCAGTGTAAGCAGGTGCTTGCGGGGCCCTTTGTGTTGCTGCTGGTCCTCCTTCCCCGCAGTGCTTGGGGCAACCCCGTGGGCGCTGGGGCTCAGCTGGGGCGAGGGCTCGGTGGGAGCGTGGCCCAGGGCTCCCAGTCAGTGTGCAGGCACCATTGTTTTGACACTGAGGCATATGGCACCATCAGAAACAGCAAAAAGAAATCTCGCAGCAGATGCTGTGAAGGCAGAAAGCTGGCAACAGACAGCCAGGCCTGCAAAATGCCTGCTTCTCCGGCACCAAGAAGTGAGCGTGAGCTTGTCAGGGCTGGTTCTGTGCACGTGGGGTACGGAGCAGAGCTGGATTGCTAGACCTGGAGTGGTGCTGGGGTCCCCCCCTCAAGTAGGGCCATGTTTGGGGAGCAGACAGCTCTTCTTGCTGCTCCTTGCATCCCAAGTCCATGACTTGCACTGCAGCCTGGTGGTTCCTCCATTTGATAGCACTGTGCTCTGGGCAGGGGCTGGTCACGTATTCAGGTGGATGGGCTGTGTTGGCTCCCTGCAGCACTGAGCAGCACAAGATGAAGCATTTCTAGAGCTTAGTTTTGACTCCTCCCAGATGAGTATTTCAAGATCAGAGGACTTGACCCAATGGCAGAGGTGGTCCCTTTTGCACCTCCAGCTTGACAGGAGCAGTGCGGTGTGGCTGTGTGCACCCCAAGACTTCCCCTGTGGATGCAGCCCCATTGCATCCCTCAGGGTGGGGGCACACGCATGCACCAGCCCTCCCTTCTCTGTGTTAGTGGAGGGAATGCTGCCTTGTATAAATTTACATACAACTTGGCAAAATGTATGTTTGTGTCATTTCTGCAAGAGCAGCAGCCGGCTCTGCTGCTTGCACATTGTGGTGGTAATAGAGGTGCTTGAGTTATAGTGAAACTTATTTCATTTTACAGCTCCTACAGCGTTAACAGATGTACAGGCGTCTGATCCAATCATGCAGCAAGAGATTTTGGGGCCAGTTCTTCCAGTTTTGACAGTATGTAAGCTAGGAGCAGCCATACATTTTACAAACAAGAATAAACGACCCTTAGCAACATATGTCTCTGCTGGCAGTTCCAACGTGATCATAAATAAGGAACCCTGCTAGGCAGGAATGTGTCTGGGCTCTGCAGACGGTCAGCACGGACACAGCATCTGCCTTTCTCCCATTATATTAATGAGGTGCAGGCACTGGAATCCCTATGTTGTATGGCTACATTTGCTGGGTGAGACTGAAGGACTTGGAAAAACCAAGTCCAGCACCAATGCTTTACTAGTTTTAAGGCCTGTATCTAATTGCAGTGATTCTTTGCTCACCTGTCCCTTCTCTTGCTAGGCTCTGAGGCATTCCTGCATGCTGTCCCGTGAGTGCTAGCAGCTGCCAGCTCAGCCACATTAGAAGCTGGTGCAAAAGCTCCCGTGTCCCTGCCTGCAGCATAATGGCCAGCAGCCCCTTTGATAAAGGCAAGTGTTGTACAACCTGGTACTAAAGCACTGGGCAAACACTACAGGCTGTAAACTCACCAAAGGCAAAGAGTGGTCTCTGTGGAGCTCAGCTCTGCTGAGCTGGAGCTGCCTATGGGGCTGGAATTGCTCTCAGCCTGAGTTCTCCTAATGCCTGAGTGTGAGCACTGGCCCCTGCCCCGTTTACCTGGAAAATGGAGGCACCCCACACACTAGCATCCCTCAGCTTCAGCCGTCCAGAAACAATTGCACAGACCTGTTTGGGTACAAAGAGAGAGCTGGAAGCTGAGCGAACCCTAATAAATTTAAGCTCTAGCGTGGTAGCTAAATTTATTCCTCCTTACACTCAAAACAATACTAGCTTTGGTCCCAAAACAGTAGTGAGATTTTTTTCCCCCCAGCTGGAAAAAAAAATACTATAAATCCATCCTGGAGCTGATTTATATAGTATTCATGAAGAATTTATATTGCAAAGAATTTTATTCAATTAAACTTGAAAAGCCTCTAGATTCTTAAGGTTCAATAGTGATCACCGAGACAGAGCTATCATAAAACTGGATGGCCTGTCTGGAGCAGGCATTGAGAAAATGTCTGATGTGACATTGCAGCTGACGGTACAGTCCAAATCAAGAGCATTTGTCATTGGGATGTGTTACAGGCTAAGGCTTGGAAAATTACTCTGTGAAAAATGTGCATTAACAATAGCCATGAAATATGTGTTTTAAAAAAAAAAGTGAATAATGAGACAGCAGTGTCTGTTAGGGCTGGGTGTTCTTCACACTGCCCCCACTCTGATTGAGAGGTTAACACAAAAGCCAGAGCCTCTTCTGGGGAGCAACTTCAAAGTTGTTGCTGCTTAAAATAATGGAACAGTGGAAACTGTGTGACTTAAAAGCTCCCATCAGCAAAAGTGCCACCTTTACTGCAGGACAAGCACTCTTAACCTGTGCAATCACCTCCCAGCCCCATGTCCTGTGATGCTCCTCCTTACAAGCAGGAGAAGACTGAATCCAACACGTCTCACACATATCCTTCTGTAAGAGACTTGGACTTCAACTGTAATGTCTGGCTATTCTGTATACAGAGCGAGTAGCAGGGTGTCAATGCATTCACTTGGCTGTAACACACTTGTTTACACACTGAGTATGTTTTTTGGCAGTCCAATCCATCAGGAAGCTGAGAAAGCTTCTAAAAGAGCCTAAGATCCCTGAATTTTAGTTAGCTTGCTCTGTCAGTTTACTTGGAGGTGGCTTTTTCTTCCAGTAAGAAAATCAGGCTGCTAAGCTTGTATCATGTAAATTGATACAATTAAATTTGCCAAAAAGGGGCAAGTGAAGAAACAATGCAAGGAAGTATGCAGCTGTTCTGCAAGATGAAGTGTTCAGCTGACCTCGGTGAGCTCCAACAGAGGATGTCTTCTGTGCTGGAAATACTACTGTGATGTTTGCAGCCAGGATCTCCAAGCTTTAGGACACCTTCCAGTGCCTCTTCTGAAAGCTTCATGGGAGTGACACTTCTCAGGACGTTCATAGGTCTGAGATATGAACACCTGTAGCTATTGGCCTCTTTCTTTCACCTCTCACTTTATCAGCTGAAGAAGCTCCAGGCCTCTGCTACTCATCACAACCCCTCTATGTGCAGACTGGACCCGAGTGGTCCCTGGCTGCCATATTTGATAACTGGACTCAAACTAATTCCTGCAGCCAAAGGGGGATGCTGACCAAGCTGTTCTCAAGGGGTCTGTGTGCTGGGAGGGGCAGCCCTGCAGGGAGTTAACCCCAGCTAACTAAGCAGATCTTGCCTGCACACGACCTGTAGGATTTGGCCCTTCCTCTTTTAATCCCTGTCCTACACAAGCCTGTTCCTGGCAGAGGATGTGTGGGATTGTCAGCACAGATGCATTTTTCACATGCATAAAGAGAGACAGCCAGAGCCAAAGAATTCTAAGTGTGTTCCTGTAAATCTACACAGCTCAGCTTCAGCCAGGGCTGATGGATTGAAAGCAACTTAAAAAAGAAAAGCAAGCTGGGCTCAGTATTAAAGCATGACAGTTAAGGGCCCTTTGGTACAAGTAAATCACATTTATTATTTCAAAGCTCGTGGACAGAGTTCCTGAATCTCAGCACAGTACCTGTTCTGTATAAGCATTATGACTTACAAAGGAGAGCTGATTGTTTTCTTTTCTTCATACCTCAGAGCCCTGTCAGAGTCTTTCCACAGAACCTGCCACTGCCCAGGGAAATTAAGACAACTCTAGAAATCAGCAGGAGTTATTAGCAGTCTCCTGGCTCAGCTCTGATCCAAGGCAAAGAGTAATTCTGAAACCAACACCACTGTGTCACTACAAGGCCTCGTGGACAGAACAGCTGTGTTCCTTACAGCATTTATGAACAAGGTCCCCATCATGTTAACTGGAAGTCTTTGGCAGCTCACATTCCCAATTTGGGCTTGCTCTCTTTGCCATCCATGCCTGGAAAAGCGCTCTGCTGGATTTAGCTTTCCAAGATCTACAGCATAAACATCCCAGCTCCCAGTTATGGTTTTGGCTTTGTATATATTTTCTCTTCCTTCCCTTCCTTCATTGCAGCATAACGTGCCAAAACGAAGAGGTAGTCGCTCAGTCTGCAAACCAAGGGAAAAGCAATGAAAGTGCTACACACATCAGGTGTAGCCAGCAGCATGCAGCTGTGCAACAAAGCATGTTTCATTACAGCACAAGAACTGGAAGTAAAGCACGGCAGAGAATCCACGCAAGAAGTGATTTCCACCTTGAAGAAGGAAGTTAAGTGGTTGCTCCCTCAGCACCCCAGTAGTCTCTGCAGACACCGTGCAACAATACTTTTGTAAAAGCTGCTTCTTCAGACTTCAAAGGTCTTAATGTAGAAGGCAAGCTCCTTGACAGGCAAAGCCCCACAGTTTTACAATGGGAGTGAGGGAACAACACCAAGCACACTTCAGCAGTACAGAAAAAGGAGATGGATTTCTTTACCTGTTTAAATATTTGGCCACGTTTGGATCTGCCTCCCCTGCTTGTACTAAGGGAACCACACTAGGCAAGAAAGAGGAGAGTTTCGGTGTATTTAACCAGCTAGCTCTGAACATTTTGGAGCACCAGATCTCACCACATTCTGCCTGCCAGTGCCCCCAGCTTCCATGTGTTCTCACCTATAAAGTCTACCTAGCAAACTAGATACTAGCCAAATACACAGATGCATCTCAACATAAACCTGTCCTTTCTGAAGTTCCTAGCTCAGATGAACCAGTCCAGGGGAAGGAAGAGAGATTTGTTTTTTTGCTGACTGCACTCTAGGAATTTGACTAACGCAAACATGAAGAGCTGAGTGCAGAACAGCTATGGTTGGTTGCTCTGGTTGTGGCAATTTGCTCTCGTAACAGTATGATCATCTTCTATCCACTTTGTTCAGTTACACTAACAGCCAACACTCACCACCTCTCAGCTCTGCGACAGACAGCTCGGGAAAAATGGAGAGCAGCACTGCTTTTACCTCCCGACTGAAACAACAATGAAACAGCACATCAGTGTCTGCTAACAACAGATAACTATCTACCTTACTGTATAATTGCAGCAAAGCTTATCACATCTCACACATGCACAAATGAATGCTGCATTATGGCAGAAGGATGGAGAAACTTAACTTGACCTGTTCCTTCTCTCTGCCTTCCTTGGTATTTGCCCACACAAATAACAGCTTCACAACCTGTTTTCCCCCAGCTTCCAAGGCAAACAGTAAAGCAGATTTACTCTAACAAGGCCAGCCCTCTCCTGTCAGTGAGTGGCATAAGCAGTACCTACTGGCAAGATGAAAGCTCTAAGCGGAGGGAGCTGCTCTGAGTATCTGTCAATCCACTTCTCCAGCTCCAGAATAGGCTCCTCACTAAAAGATGTTCTTTCTACAGAGAGAAAAGAAAAGTCAGCTACAAGAAGTGTAGAAATCATTCAGCCTACAGATAGGGCTCTACTTTCACGTTTCTTAGACCAGCGAGTCTTAAGAACACATCCTAAAAATATCATCTTGCTGGAGCAAGTCCAGCTCCCCATTCAGCAGCTGTGGCTGCGTGTCAATTTTGGGGCAGTGCCCCAGGGCAGCTTACACTCGGTCACACAGATGCAGCAGCAGCAGCTTGTGAGACCACGTGCTGCTCATTCAGCACCCACACACATGGTATGGAGCAGCCCTTGGGCAGCTCTGACTACCACACGCTGGGAGAGCCTTCTCAGTGCCAGTGTGGGATGGATGGGATGCAAGAACTGTTATCCCAGGATGGGACCTCTGAGGCTTACTTAAGTGAGCTTCTCTGGCTGAGGAGAGAGGTGTTGCGATGTTGGAGCCCACATCCTGCAGCATACACTGGACCTAGATGTGGCAATCAGGACAAAAATAAGAAGCGCTTTCATTATCCCTTGCTGCTCCAGTACAACTGCAGCAAGCTCTGGGAGGTGACAGCTGGTTGTGCTGATTAAAGAAGATCCTACCCTTGTTGTTCATCATCCCCAGCCTGCTGGCAGGAGGGATCAGATAAGTGCTCCCTAATTGCTTTATGAGAAGCCAGATTACCGCGTGCACTCGTTTTCACTGGCACATTAAGCCACCCTGGCTGACTGTACAGAGAGCAGGCTGGGATGTGCTCATATAATCTCTTTGCTGGTAGAACACCAAAACAGTAACCTCTGAAGGAAAAGCAGTGACAAACAGCTGGAGACAATGCTGGCTTGATAGCACATCTGTTTCCAAGAGGAGCATCTCTCCATTGCCTGGGATATTTCAGAGGCAACTTACTAAAGCTTTATAAGATCTCTAATTAGCTCCTTTTGAGTTCCTGTGCACAGCAGAGCTAATTAGTATAACCCACACACTGCTACAGTGGGAGCTGTCTCCCACCATCACGCCCACGTGGCTACAGTCCCATTTTGAGGCTACATGAAAAACTGAACTCATGTCTGTGACTGCACGGAGGAACAGATCTGGGTACATCCAGACACGTCTGTCTGCCCACAGCTAACCTAATTGATCTGCCAGCATCCTTTCTGGCTCAAAAAGTTTACTTCTTGCAGAGCAATCATGGCACGGAGTCTTAAGTATTTACTAGACCCTATTTTAACAAGCAACACTAAGTTAATTCAATCCCTACGTGTCAACAGGAGTACTGAAGAATGCACGCAGTGAGCACAGCAGGTCAGGCCTATCATCAACACTCACCTTGTGAAGCTGCTCAACAAACGCATGGCCCTTCTCACTGCTCAGCTCGCTAGCAAGCCTGAGGGCAGAGCAGCAGGGTTAGCTGGAAGCAAAGCCATGGCTCCGTGTGTGTCATTCCCCGTGCAACAGTGGGGTATCAGTGCTCACCCGATGGCGGAGCTCAGCTCATCCGTCGTCCCCAGAGCTTCAAAGATGCGGTCGCCCTTCGGCCTCCTCTCCCCAGTGAAAGTGCTGGAGAAGCCTTTGAGGAGCAATGAGGGCAGAGGTCAGCCGTTACGCCCTGCCCTGTGCTCCCCACTGCCTCCAGAGCCTTACCTTCATCTCCTGTCCTTGTGTAGATCCTGGGGGAGCGGGCGCTGGGAGGGCCTCCCTCAGGGCTGTGGAGAGACACAGGGTGTGAGGGAGGCACGGGCACTGAGGGGTTCAGGCCCTGAGGGGGGCCCTGAGAGAAGGCCAGGAGTGACCCAGGCCTTAAAGGGAGCACAGCCCTGAGGGGAGGCCCAGAGTGACCCAGGCCCCGAGGGGAGCCCTCAGCCCGGCCCCACGCTCACCTGCCCGCCTCACCGCTCTGCCCTCGCCCTGCCACCACCCACAGCGGCCTCCCGAGGCCGCTGCCCGCCGCCGCCGCCGCCGCCCGCCGCAGCATGCCTCCCGGCCGCCGTAGCCTCCGGCCCCGCTGAGCCCCCGTTCCTCGCCGCCGTCACCCCAGAGCCGCGCCACTCCGCGCAGCTGCTTCCCGATTGGCTGCCCTGAAACCCCGCCCCCGAAAGGAGCTCCGCGATTGGTGCGAGCTGAGGAGGGTGAGGCGGAGCGAGGTCGCTATTGGCTAGCGGCGCCGTCACTCCGCGTGGCGGCCGGCGCGTGTTTGAAGCCGCGGCGGAGCGGGACCTTCGGAGGCCGCGGCGTTCTCTTTCAGGCGGCGGTGGCGATGTCGGAGCACGGCCTGCTGGTGTCCGCCCCGGGGAAGGTGATCCTGCACGGCGAGCACGCCGTGGTGCACGGCAAGGTAAGCGCCTCCGCGGCTCCAGCGCTCTCCGGGGCGGTACGGCCCCGCTGACGGCCCCGTCTCTCCCTCAGGCGGCCCTGGCCGTGGCGCTGGGCCTGCGCACCTTCCTGCGGCTGCGGCCCGGCGGCGGAGAGCGGCTCCGCATTCACCTGCCTGGAGTCGGCGTGCGGAGGGAGTGGGACGTGGCCGAGCTCAGCGCCCTGCGGGGCCGCCTCACAGGTGGGGCCAACACAGGTCCGGCACTGAGGGCGGTGAGGCACTGTGCAGAGTGCACAGAGAGGTGGTGGTGCCCCATCCCTGCAGACAGCCACGGTCAGGGGATGGGCTGTGAGCACTGCTGGAGCTGTGGGTGTCTCTGTGCACTGCAGGCAGTGCGAACAGACGGCCTTTGGGGGTCCCTTCCACCACAAACAGGTCTATGCAATACCAGTGCGGCACTGAAGACATACAGGGTGCTCTGTTTGCTTTTATTTTATCGCTCACATTGGACATCAGGAAAAGGTTCTTCACCTTTTGGAGTGGGTGGGCCCTGGAACACTCCCCAGGGCAGTGTCATTGGCATTGAGCTCGCCAGAACCCAGCAAGGGTCTGAACAGTGCTCTCAGACATGCTCTGGTTTTAGAGTGGTTCTACGTGAAGCCAGGAGTTGGGCTGGATGACCCTTATGGGTGCTTTCCAACGTGGGGTGTTGTAGGGTTCTTCGAGCCAGAAGGTTTGTAGGTGGAGCGGGAAGGTGCCTCGCAGCGTCTGTTTCTGTCTCGTGTAACAGAAGATATCGTTCTTGTAAATACAGCTTTCAAGCTGAACAGCTTTCTGGTTTCTGAGTGTTTAAATTCTCCCCTGCTTGCCTCCATAGCTGACTTTGATGAATCAAAGTCCCCCGGCGTAGAACAGCTGGATGTGCTGAAAGAGTTTGCTGGAATCGCTGCCGATGCCTCAGCTCCTGACAGCCTTGCAATTCTTGCCTTTCTGTATATGTGTCTGGCTATTTCAGCTAAGTATGGGTAAGGTTGTCCTCCTGCCCCAAAATAAACGTGCTGACTCGAGTGTTCATCTTTAATCGCTTCTCCAAGGTCACAGGAGGAAAGCATGTATTTGATGCAAAAGAAGAGATTGAAGGGAATCGTGCTTTATTTAGGTTCTGTGCCCCACAGGGGACTCTTTCAGAGCTCTGAGCAGTGTTTGGGGGATGGGGTGCCCCAGGCAGATGGGCTGGGAGTCATCTGCTCTCGCTTAAGGGCCTGACTTTGAGATGCTTCCATCACTGTACCCTTCCTGTACGGTCAACAGAAGCAGATAGACAGACATCTGTTCTGGCCCAGCAGGAGGTTTCATTAGGTTAGAAGAATGTCTGTGGTGATGAGCAGTGAATTCAGTGTCTGATACCTTTTGTGGGCTGAATCTCCTTCATTTGAGGATTTGGGGTAGCTACAGCTCAGGGCTGTTGCAGCCCAGGAGAATAGGTGCACGTGGACACAGATGTCTGTGTTTCAGTGTCCATCAGCTTGCTCCAGTGGGGTCCAGTGATACAGTTGTGGATTTGTAATACTTGGACTTTATGTAGAAATACACGTAGAGTCATATTTCCGAGTCTTTGAAGGGTCTCTTTATGGTGCTACCCAAGTGCTTAGTTACAAAGTGCCCCCGCTAGCAGCTTGACAAGCTGTGCTAATCATAGACCCAATTCAGCAAGGCTTTGTTCTAGCACAATGGCTTAGCAAGGCTACTCAGCTGTGCTAACTGAAGCCCGTGTGCGTCGGATGTGTTATGCATGTGCTGATGTTGCCAGTTTTCAGCCAGCTTTTCCCGTCGTCTGTCCCCATCGGCATCTTTTTGCCTTGGAAATGTTTTAAGATGGAATTCGAGGTCACCGTTACCACCTGTGTGTTTGTGTTTCAGAGATGTTCCCAGCGTGGACATAGCCGTGTGGTCCGAGCTGCCCACAGGAGCTGGGCTGGGTTCGAGTGCTGCCTATGCCGTGTGCTTGGCAGCAGCACTGCTGCATGCCTGCAGAGCCATCTCCTGCCCTCTGAAGGACGGGGAGGCCACAGCCAGGTAACGCCTCCAGGAAGCCTCCCTGCCTTCAGCACACACTTTGGGGCTGTGGGGGGTTCTGTTTGTGACTGCTATGCCTCATATTTTCTTAGCAAATTCCAGTACCTCTCTTGGTCTCTGTGTCCAACTGAATCCAAGCTGGGCTTGGATTCTGGTTGTGGCAGTGGCACCCTGAACCCAGCTCCTTTCCCTTCCCCTCCCACTGCTGCCTGTCCTCCCAGCAGCAGAGGTGTGCCCAGCCCAGGGCTCTGTGAATCATGCTTACAATTCATTCCTTCTGACAAAAGCAATTGGATGCAGAGATTTGGTGAAACTCACACATTCGACCCACTGTTTGCTTTGTAACATACAGATAACTTTATTTTATCATGAAAAGTAACACACTTCAATGTGGTAGATCCACTTTTTGTAACCTCTATTTCTTCTCTATGATCATCTTTCAGGTTTTACTTTGAGTCCTCAAGGAGTCAAGGGTTCTTTGTCTTTTTCTTTCTCCTGTGTTTTCATATGGATTTTTTTTTTCCTGCATGTGGTCCATTTCCTTCTGATTTCCTGCCTGAGTTTCCCCTTTATCAGTGGCTGCTGAAAGGGAATTTCTTTCCCTCCACCCTGCGTTGCTTTCCATTGGAGCTCAGTCTTGAAAAACTGGTCTGCTCTGCTGTGTGTCTAAGGAGGCTCTGTTTAAAGATGCATATCACAGCTGGAGCTGCAGAACCCTCCATTGTTCACTGCCTGCCAGGTGCAACCTTTTATAGTTGCCTTCTGTAGATAGTGTGGGCCTGAAAGTGAGACAGCAAGAGGGGATGGCTGCCTTCTGCTTCAGAACCTGAGCTAGCAGTCTGACCCAGAAACACATTCCTAAAGCGGAGCCATTTGTGAGCTGTGCTCAGGCAAATCTCCCAGCAGTCAGAAATGAAAGGCCAGCTCTGAACCAGACAGCGAGCAGCGTGGATGTCTTCATTCCCTGCTCTCACTTCTTAGCTTCAGCTTGAATACAGCATGATTTTTTTTTTTCCCCTTCCAGCTGGCACACAGAGGGGTGAGAGATGGGGGTGTCAGACTTCAGAAGGTTTTTGCTTAACATCGCAAGAAAAGAACAGCGTGATATAATGACTCCTGTGTAGAGAAGAATTGCAGCCTCTCAAAGAGGATTAAAAACAAGTGGTTTACAGCAAACTGCGCTTCTATTTTGAGTAGCGGTGGTGTGAGCTGTTTTCCTGAATGCTTCACAGATTAAATATTGGCAAGTGAAATTAAAGGAGTGCGGAGATGGATGAAGATGTTCAGCTGTGGCCTGGGGAAATGGGGGGAGCTCTATTAAGGGGTTTCAAGGTAGCAGGTGGCTCTCGTTATTCCTGCCCTGCCTTAGCAGCGGTCAGTCACTGTTCCCCTTATTTAAGGGTGCTTGATGCTCATCTGAAATCTGTGCCTCTGTCGTGTTGTGCCTATTTGGGGCCCCGTATCCTAAAAACCTGTTGAACGTGTGTTCTTACTGCACCCAACGCCAGCTTTGGTCTCATCGCTGCTGCTCGGATATCTGATGCTCCTGTGCATCAGGCCATCCTACCAGCAGCTTGGAATGTGTGTGTGTGTGGGCTGCAGAGCCCAAGTGCTACAGCGGGATGCAGGGGTGCCAACTGGATCCCTGAGGCTGGGTTTGAGGTGTTCATTTAGGGCAGAGTCAGAGGCAGGGTTTGGAAAGCGCTGAATTCTGGGCTGTGGTTGTGTGGGTGCTGCCTTGCCCAGGCAGGCCCAGAGCTGTGGGCTTCTGAGAAGATATTGTGGTGAAGCTGCAGCCAGCAAGTGCTTGGTAACTGGCAGCTCTGTGTTTGCTTTTTGTGCTGCTGCAGTCTGTTAATTAGTATGTTCAGTCAGGGGCCTTGATCCTTGCTGAGTGTGACCCAGCACCGAGCCCTTTGTGCCAGCATTTAAACTCTCAAAGCACTTACCAACGTGTGACTGCTTTTAAGGCAACAGAAAGCCCTGTTCCTGTGTTTTTAGCATAACACCTCGAGGTTCAGCATTTGGTTCCCTTTTGTGTTGTAAGTGCCAGCACCCAGCGTGCCTAGAAGTGTTAGGAGTTAATCCCTAAAAATCAAAGCCTTTGCTGGAGCCACTAAATCAGTCCTAACAGCATCTTTTGACCCAATTTGGGAGGCTTCTGCAGCTGAGCAGCTGGCAATTAGAGGCTGGAGTTGCATGTGTGAAATGCAACTTGTAGTGCTCTCTGCTCGCTGCATTTGCTGTCTGGTGTGTCAGCAAGCAGGATCTCAGGCCAAGGTGTGTGGGAGCGATGGCAGGGAGTGGGGATGGGTCTGGACTTGCATTGATGTGCTTCTTTCTGTCACTCCTCACTTGCTGGTTTTGGTTGTGTATTTGAGTCCTTTTCTTGCCTTCCAGGTGGCCGGAAGAAGAGATGAGTCTGATCAACAGCTGGGCCTTCCAGGGGGAGCGCGTGATCCACGGCAATCCCTCGGGTGTGGATAATGCTGTTGGGACCTGGGGTATGTGTGTGTTTGCTGCTCCCCAGCACGGGGCTGTGAGGTGGTGGAGCAGCTGCCACGTCTCTGTTCCCTGCTGCAGACTGCGTGTCAGCTGTGGAAGGCAGTGAGCAGACACCACGAGCTGCTTTTCTGCAGATAAGAAGACTTGTTTGAGGTTGCTGCAGGGAAGCTGGATGGAACAGGCTGCTCACTGCACCGAGGGAGGGCGGGGGGGGGCAGAAACTCCCAAATCCACATCCCTGTTTGGCCCCTTCTCTGTGTTGGTTTATCCCATCTGTAGGCTGGGAGTGGGGTGATGCTGCATCAGCACTGCAGATCTGCATCCCCTGGACAGAAGCCCCGCTGCAAAGTACTGAAACTTAAACGTTCTGCTCTGAACAAAGAAGTGTAATCCCATCCCAAAAATAACGCAGGAGAAAAAATGCTGTCAGACAGCTGTCATTTACTTTCAATTAGCGGAGACTTCCAAGTGTTTTGGAAGTGTCTGTGGAGATTTTCTTGTAATAATCTTTCTAATGAGACCTAATCTCAATGCCTTGGTGCAGGCAGGAGCCAAGAGAGAGATTCCTTCCGGACGGTGGAATTCCATGCTGGCGGATGGCTGCTGACATGAGTGCACACACTCAGCCCAATCTGCAACCCGTGTGCTTGGCTCTGCCCCGGGGAATCACTGCTTGATTCTCCAGTGAAGATTTAATGCTGGCCAAACTCTTTGCCTTTAAAAAAAAATATATATAATACTAAATTAATGCGGTCCTGGAGTAGAGGAGAGCAAAGGGAAAAGCAGTGGGTTAACTGCGTCCAGCCAGACCCTCTCATTAAGTCAGCAGGGTTAGGCAGATTCATGCTGTCTGAGAACATGGTTCATTTAGCTGGTGTTTCTTGCAATTACTGTCATATGCTCTGGGTGAGGTTCTGAAGATGAAAGACCTTCTGTCTCTTATGACGCTGCGTTATCTCTCGGCTCGCTGTGTACTCAGACAATGCATGTATTTTACTTTAGGTGGAGCCCTGAGATACCAATCAGGAAAAATCACATCGTTGAAAAGGTAATATCGGAGTTTAAAAATAACACACACATACGGTGGGTGGAATATGTCAAAAACGTATAGGGTGGATGTTACATTGTAGGAGATTGATGAGAGGTTGCTGGCAGTGTAGTGGAAGGGGAGCCAGAGCTTGCCGTGGGTGTGGGTAGCTTGAGTGTTGTCTTGGTTTGGGGTGGATGAGAACAATGAAATGTTTGGTCATTAGCTGACATTAGATGAGCGCAGCACAGAGGATCAATATTAATTTCATGGCATTACGGGCAGCAGGAACGGATCTGCTCCTGGCAGCAAATGACATTGTGGGGAGGGGGAACTTCTGCTTACCTGGTGGCAGGACCGTGTGAAAACCAAGCTGCAGACAGAGAGCAAGTCCAGGTCCTGAATCTTCCCTCTGCCCCTTGCCAACCAAGTATAATCTGACTCCATTAAAATCTTTCACAGTGCATGAAATTGCTCTATTAGCACTTAATGGCTACTGCTGGCTGGTCTCACAGATAGTATTTTCAAGGAAAAGTTTTACTTGAAAAACACAGATTTCGGTAAATATGTTACAGTTCTATTTATGACATTGGTACAGTTGTTCACTGTAACTAAGAGTAAGAAGTCTGAACCCAGGCGGTGCTCGAGTGCCTGCTTAACTTTGCAGGAGCTGATGGGACTCCTTGTCTTGGGTGTCTTACTCAGATAGGACTTATGGGGTGGGGTGAAAAGCAGCTGTCTGATGGGCCTGGGGAGCTGCTGGGGTACAGGGAAGGGAAAAAGGCTAGGGGATGGATGTCTTGTTGCTTGCAGGGTGCCGACGCTGAGGATCTTGCTGACCAACACGAAGGTCCCACGAAGCACTAAGGTCCTGGTGGCTGGGGTTAAGGAGAAGATCCTGAAGGTACAGCATCCACGTGGCTGCAGGGTTGGGTGTGTGTGGTGGGCTGGTGTGGGGACGTAGCCCTATGAGCTCAGATCTTGTGCAGGGCTCACAGGAGCTCTTGTGAACTCTCTCGTGCTTGCTGCATTCCTGCTTGCTCCTCTCTTACACCCAGATCCTTTGGGAGCAGGAGTTCAGCTTCCTTCCCTCTCTCCAGCATTAGCAGGGCTTGCTGCAAAAATCACAGCCTTGCAACCATGAAAAGAATAGCTCCTTCCTCTGGTTTCTGCGGGTGTGAGCTGCTTAGCATCAGCCTGCTCTGCACTGGGCTTTTCTGTCAATGAATAACACTGAATGGGGAAGGAATTGTCCAGCTCTAAGAGACTCAAGGCTGGTTTTATCACAGCAGCATTAGGTCGAGTGAGCAGTCTGCTCACATCTCTCCTTCCCTGCTTCTCAGTTCCCTGCTATAATGAACCCCGTGCTGGACTCCATCGATGCAATTTCTCAGGAGTGCCAAAGTGTTCTGGAAGCGATGCCTACAAATCCATCACCAGAGTATTACCCCGTGCTAGAGGTAAGGGGCTTGTTCACCACTATTTTTAGACGCTGTTACTGTTGAACATCAAAACGTCATTTAAAGAGCATTAGGTCTAAGAAAGAATTTGATAGCAGGAAATGTTCGGGTCAGAGTGAAACTGTGGTCTCTGTGTGATGCTTTTAACGCCCTTCTGGGAGCCAAGGGGCAAAATGCTGCTCGTAGCTCCCTACAGCAGTGCACAGGGATGGAGTGCCTCTGATGCCTTGGGGATTTGGAGCCCTGGAGGTTTTGTTTCCCTTTAGTAAGAAATGGGAAGTGTGTTTGGCCTCGACACTGCCTCTCCCCACTGCAGCCAGACACAGTGGCTCTGGCAGGCGCTGTGCAGCCACTGCTCTGTCACTGCCAGGTCTGAAGCAAAAGCAGAGAGCCCAGGAGCCACTGGTTTGTGATGGACTGGTTACGAGCCAGCTCCCATCGCTCACCACTCATCCTGGCTCCAGAGAATAACAAACGGAACGATGGCCAGCGCTGACCTGACGTTGATGCATGAGGTGCATACAAAGATCTGCATTTGTCTTGGCTTTGTTTGAAGGAGGAGAGGCTGCTGTGGTGGGGGGGAGACGCTCTTCCAAGTGGAAGTTCTTTTCTTGCAGAGCTGAGAGCACTGCAGCATTGATTCCTCCAGCTGCCGGGTAAGGACGCGTGGCAGCATCCCAGCTGATGCAAGCCTGGCCTGGCCTGGGTGCCAGCTGACTTGGATAGGTCCCATTTGGTACCAGCGGTACAGCTCTTTGACAGCATCCGAATCCTTCCTTTGGCTCTCTGTGAGGACCTCTGCTTGTCCTTGCTGTCACTGGCAGGAATGGCAGGCTGTCCCCACACGTGGCAGTGAGCTTGCTGTCCCAGCCCTCCCCAGGGCAGCGGTGCAGGGCTGATCCGTGTGCAGAGTCTTTTCCCTCTGTGCTGCATGGGGGTGAGCTGCTGCTGGGACCTCTTTTTAGCAAAGTCCTGTTCCCTTTGCACCAAGAGGATGGTGGGATTTTGATACCCATTATGGGGGAATGAGGGCAGAGCTGGGGAGATCCAGAGGCTGTTGACAGCGTGGCTTCAGACAGCTCCTCCCCACCTCAGTGCCACACTACTTGAGCTGTCAGGAGCATGGGGAAGAGGAGTGCTTCTGTGGGATGCTCTGAGGTGTGCTTTGAGATCTTTGTATGAAAGGTGCCGTAAAGTCTTGTGTACAATGCCAGGGAAGCAGAATTGCAGTGAGCTGATCCCTGCATTGAATCTGTTGGTTTGTTTCGAGTCTGAAGCGCCCGCAGAGACATGGATGATTATATGCAGCATATACATATATATATATTTGACTGCTTCTGAAATGGGCAGTTCTGGACAGCATTGTATTTGAACCATCGAACTAGTCTAGTGTGTCATAAGCTGTCATCTGATTCCTGGCAGACTTTGGATCAGGAGATGACAGGTGTCTTGGATCATCATAGAGAGCGCTGTGCCCTCGCTCAGGCATATAAAGAGGCCTCTGGATGGACGTCTGTCCAACCCAGCACAGAACTTGTGATGTATGCACTCTGCATGCAACTGCCTAATTCATCTCCTTGCAGGTAGAGTCCCCATTCTGTATGGTGCTGGCATGAGACCCGAGGGCACGCAGTGTGACTGACGCTGCCTGCAGCATCCCTCCTGGCTCGCCAAGCACTTCCCTCTGTTCCTCAGCCCCATGGCCGTCGCTGGGCATGGCTTGTGCCACTCTTGAAAGGTGTGAGGTCCCTCTCGACCCCGCTGTGCTGGGTGCCAGGTTCTGGCAGCTCTCCGAGGCCCCTTGGCTCGTAGCCCAGGGAGGGGGGACACCGCGTCGCTTCTCCAGCAGTGTCACTTCTGAGTTGGCTGTGTCAAAAGTCCCCCTGGATTTAGTTATGCCAGATAGATGGCGGCCTGGGGTGACAGGCAGCGATGAGCAGTGCTGGCTTTGTGCCCTTCCCACGGCCAGCAAGGGGCTCGCTCGGTCTCCGGCTCAACGCCCGTGTGATGGGGGAGGCAGAACAGTTGGGAGGTGTCAGGGAGCTCTGATTTAGCACCTGAAAAAGACATCCACAAGCATCTTGGCCAGGATTTTCTCCGTCCTGAGCAAGGAGGTCCAGAAGCTGTTGTACCACTGTCACTGTGGCATGCAGAAGATAGTAATGATGGAGACAGGGACAGGCAAACAGCACAGGGCTCAGATTCTGGCCTTGACCTTGGTGCCGAGACATGCTGGTGACCAAAGGAAATGAGGTGGCAGCTGTGGGTTGGTTGGGAAGAGCAGCTGTCGCCGTGCGTGCTCATCTCCTGTGCCTGCAATTGCTTTTAGGAACTGTTTGATATAAACCAGCACCATCTGAATGTCATCGGGGTCGGCCATCCTTCCCTGGACCGCCTGTGCCGGGTGACAGCCTCGCATGGTCTGCACAGCAAGCTGACCGGGGCCGGCGGCGGCGGCTGCGGCATCACCCTGCTGCCACCAGGTCAGTGCTCCCTTCTCACCCTGCACGAGGCTGTAAGGGTGCAGTCCCCCCCATGGCTGCTTGCTCCTGTCCCCCAGCTGACTCTCTGGCTGCTCTTGCCTTCCTCTTGGCAGATGCCACCCCGCTGGCCGTGGAAGCAGCCAAGCGAGACTTGTGTGCCTGCGGATTTGAATGCTGGGAGACTGACATCGGGGCCCCCGGGGTGACCCTGCACTCCTCCTCAGCTTTAAACGCCGAAGTGCTGCACGCGCTCTCTGAGAGTTGAGCTCCCAGCCCTGGCAGGGCTGAGCTCGTGGCACCGCACCCTCAGAGCGGTCGCCAGCTGTGCCCTGCTGTTGGATGCTTCTCCCCAGTGCTGGAGGTGTGGAGCCAAGTTCAGGTCTGTTGTCAGAGGGAGAGGAGGCTGCAATGAGGATCCAGGAGTGACTGCTCGCACTCGTGCTGGGTCTGAGTCAGATCCAGCCTCTTGACAAAATCCTGGTTTGAATTGACTTACTCAACTGCTGTGCTAATCTCAAGGGGCAGGAGGAGAGGGTCTGGGCTGGATTCCAGCACAGATAATGACACTTTGCTGGGTTCTCCTGCTTCAGATGCATGCGGTGTCTCTTCTCATCTCCCTTGGCGTCCTGTGCGGGTGTGCAGCGAGGCTGCCGAGGCGGATGTGCAGAGCACTGTGACATTTTGGGGTGAGAAGTGTCTTTGGCAGCTCAGGGCTTGACACTTGGCTCTCTGTTTCTCCTGGACTCCACAGTGGAGAGGAAACATTTAAGCAGAGCTCTTACCTGTTACTAATTAAGACTTAGATAATTAAAATGGAGGGGGAAAAAAAGGTAGCCCGACTCTAATGAAACTGTCACTGTGTTCCCCCTTTCACATAATTTCTGATAAACAGGGTCCTGTAGCCAGACTGGTTTCTGTTCATACGCACGAGGTCCGCTTCAGACGTTGGCTGTTAGCTGTTCAAGGGGTGGTGATTCCATTGGAGCCAGGTAATAAAGCCCCAGGGGTGTAGGGGTGCCTTCCTCTTCCAGTGCAGGGATAAAAAAGCAAAAGAAATGAAGTGTGAAGAAGTTGAGGTGTACCACTTCTTGGCATCCTGGTGACCAGGCTTAGCGCACTGATGGGGCATGGAACTGTCTGGTTTTAATAAAGTGATATTTTATACATGCAAAGCGTTCTTTGATAATTATGTTGGCTACAAAAGGGAAAAAGTACCTTACGCTGCTTCAGTAAAAACAGGTCTCAGATGCTGGTTTTCTACATGTCTAATTACAATTCCAATTTGCATCCAGGAACAGCTTTACACTAATCACAAGTCGGAAAGCCTGATAAATAATTTACCATTTCCTAATACAGCGTAATCAATGCGAGTATCTGGATGCGTGTTGACTCCCTAACTGCTTACATGTGTCTGTAGCTTCTCCTCGTGAGCACAAAGGAATGCCACATTCTCTGTGAAGAAACTTCGCTTCAAAACAACGTGTCTGGGGCTGATCCTCATTAGGATGCTTTGCTTTCCTTAGAAGGAGGCCTCGCAGGCACGCTAGGCAAAGAACTAAATGTAAGTTTCACTTTGCTGCTTTAAATCGGAATTAAGACTGGTGATTTAAGTGGATCGACTTGAAATCTGGCTCTCCTGTAGCGTGAAGGGAACAGCAGTGCAGCCCCTTAGGGGATACCCTGGGCTGTACCCAGCCTGGCTGTGCTGGTGGCACTGCAGTGTGCTGTGAGCTGAGCTGCAGGTGTGCAGCTCCTGGAGGTGGCTGTGGCCCAGCTCTGCAGGCTGCCAGCAGGGCAGGTTCATCTTCATCATGCCAAGTGTCACCGAGCTCCGAGTCAGCCCCAGGCGTGGGACAGCTGCCTCGTGCCTCTTGTTCCTGGGGACTTGCCACCTGGCACGAGGCTCCCAGTCCTTGGGGACGTATTGGGGTGGAGGTCTCTGATGCGGACATCTGAGTGGCGGTCCCTTTGCTTTATAGCAGCTGCCAAAGAGCCATCTGATGGCAATAACCCTGTGCTGGCTGGGTCCTTGTGCCATGGGCCCCTCTGCTTACCGGCCTGCTGAGCTGTGCAAGCCCTTCACCAGCAGTCACGCCTGCTGGTTGTGCTGTCTCTGCTTCATTTTTCATCTTTCAGCTGTGCCAGGGCTGGAGCTGGAGGCCTCAGCTCCACCCACAGTGAGCTCCGTGGGGATCTGCGACCTGTAAGGCTTTCATCTGCAAACTATCAGCCTCACCTTGCTGGCCTCTGCTTTATCAGCACGTGCTGGGGGTGATGTGGGGAAGGTGCTGCGATGTGGGGATGATCTGGATTGCAGTGGGAGCTGTGGGTTGAGCAGGGGTCTGAGCACCCCTCAAGGCTTCCTGCAGCTCCGCTGCTGCCCCACAGCAAGGATGCTGCTCACCCAGCACTGCACAGGGCTCAGCCTTCCCTGCGCTGCCGGGACCAGAATTGCATAAGTCAGCAGCTGGAGCCATCCCAATTTGCTAGAAGGAAGCACGGATTTCACATCCATCTGCAGGCAAAGGAACGCCTGCGCTCTCCATTTATTCCTCCTCCCAAACTCCATCAGCATCATGGGATTACCTGTGGGGCTCTGGGTATGGGAACTACCCTAATCCCCCTTCGGTTGAATGGGGTGCACAGATCCAGCCTGGTGCCTGCATGCCCACAGCCCTATGAGTGCTTCCCATCCACGCCGCCCCGTCTCGTTTTACGGATGTGCAGCGGAGCAGAGATTGCTGCTGAAGGATTAGCCTGGTAATTTGGCTAATTTTTCTTGAGCTTCATTTTTCACGTTATGAGCTTTGCAGAAAGACAGACGAGTCGGGGTTTGCCTTTAATAGCCGGCACCGGGGTGGGCAGGAGCTGTGCTCCATCCTCCTGCAATAGGAGGCATGCGGATGCAGCGCTCTCGTGGGGTCACTCTGAGTCCTGGATTGGCTGCATATTGAACTCAGAGGTGCTGGAGGATGGTGATGTGTTCCCAAGGCTCTGTCACGACCCCAGAAACAAGGGACCCCTTCATACAAAGCGCCCGTTCCTTCGTGTTTTGGGGGTGCTGCTCCGAGCTGCTTCCCCCCCATGGTAACCCTGCTTGCTGCTTTGGTGCCTGTGGGTGCTGCCCTGCCCCGCGAGGCACAGATGGTATTTTTGTTTAATCCGTGTCAGCAGTGCCTTCTTTCTGCTCTGCTGAGTAGATGCTAAAGAGGCAGTGACATTATTTGAGATAACACAGAGAGAACAGAAAAAAGGGTCAGGCGCAGAGAGGAAATGTCAGCGCGCAGCTCCAGGGCCACGGGGTGAGCCCTAACCCCATCCCACTCCATCACCCATCAAGAGGGGACCCTCCAGCAGCCTGCCTACGGACCCAGCCCACGCTTTGGGAGCCGGCAGCACCCATGGGTGCACCCAGTGCTGACCTTTCCCTGCTTGAGGGCTCCGGTTGCCAGCTGTGCCCGTGGTCCCCATCCCCGTCCCCTCCCCGTGCCCAAGGTTTTGAAAGTTAAGTATTACCGTCTGCTTTGTTGTTGCCTAACTACGACAGACAAATTGAGAACTAGTTGTCAAAATGTCAGTGCACAACAAATCAACATTCAAAATGAGTCGCAGCGCCGTGTGGTGTATAATTAAAAAAAAAATCCCTTTTAGAAATTTCAGCGAGCGTTGGCTCCGCTTTATATTTGTCTGTGTGATTAATAAAGGCAGCTAATTTTCAGACTTTAAAAACAGCTAGAAAATAGCTCCTAATTACATATTAGGTTCCAAGCGGCCCCCGCTGAGCGAGGCTGGTATTGGTGGGCCAGAGAATTTGGCAGGGGCTTAATTACATTCTGAGCATCATCTAATTTTAGTTAAATGTAATGTAATCAGCAGCAGATGTCTGAAATAAAATATGAATTATGAATATGATGAAATTTCATTCTTGAATAAAAAAGTAATTTGCTATTTAGTTCATTAAAGTCGCAGAGGTTTATTAGGGAGCAGGTATACGGAGCGGCTGGCTCGTATTAAAATGATATTTCAGAGGGAGGAGGAAATTGCATTAAAGGTGCTAAAATATTCCACCAGGGTGATGCGCCAGCGGGGAAATAACGTGGGCAAAGTGATGGAGGCTGGGAGAAAGCAGCACGGGGTGCTGGGGGGCGGGCATAGACCTCTACCTGATGGGTCTGTGGTTCCCATTGGGATTGCTCCATGACTCCCGTTGGGATGGGTTTGTCGTTCCCATAGGGATGGGGTTTAAGGTTCTCATTGGGATGAGTCCGGTTCCTATTGGTATGAGTTTGTGGCTCCCACTGGGATGGGTTTGTGGCCTCCATTGAGATGGATCTGTGGTTCCCATTGGGATGGGTTTGGGTCTCCCACTGGGACGGGTCTGTGTCTTCCATTGGGATGGGTCTGTGGCTCCCATTGGGATGGATTTGTGCTTCCCATTGGGACAGGTCTATGTCTCCTTTCCCCAGCAGGACATCAGGGCGGCCGTGGGCCGCGTGTCCCCATGGGATGCTCTCTCCTGGACGCCCATCTCTGTGGCATCCGCTCGGGTTTCATTTCCGAGGTTTAAATTGCTTTTTGCTATTCCTCAGTGGCCCGGACTGACAGATAAACATCTTCTGAGGAGGGAGAGGGAGAAGAATGGCTGTTGTTATTTCACTGCGTTACAGATGCTGTCATTTTAATCCATCCTGGATGCCAGGTGAAAGCCTGCTGCCAGCGCTCCGCTCCCAAATTTCCTCTGGGAAGAGCAGAGCTCATTGGGCTGCATCCAGGAGCCCAATGCCCGGCGCACCGCGGCACCGAGCAGCACCAAACCGCACCTCCCGTCCCCGCAGCGCTCGCCGGCGTGGGCTCGCAGTCCTCCCCTTCTATTCATCAAGGGCATGACAGCTAAAATTCATTTGAAGATGAAGAAAGTGCCGGCTAATCCTTTCTGTGAGACAGTGATAGACTAGCGGCTCGGGAAGAATTGCACAGCAGTAATGAAATTAGGCTAAAACTGCTGGCGGATAGCAGATAATTGCCCTTGTCTGTCACTAGGAATAACATCTCCCAAATCCAACACAATGATTGTTAAAGTTGCAGGAATTTATTTTATTTATTCCACGGGTTGGGGTTCGGCTTTCTAAAGACCTTCCCAGGGAAATAAATGAGTCGGAGGTGCCGCCCTGCCCCCGGCTCCCCAGGGGCGCCGCAGCTCGTTAGCCTTGACGAAGCAGGCGCGCTGGCACCGGCACCTGCTGCGCCGCGGTGCCGAGGTCACCCCGACATGGGGACGTGGGGATGTGGGGACGTGGGGCACCCCAACTGGGGGGCTGCTGCCATCAATCAGCCCGCGAGCTTTCGGGGCCGGACCGAGAGCTTTCGGGGCACAATCCAGCCCTGGACGTGGGTTCTGCGTGGTGCTGCTGTGAGCACACAGACCCCGTCGTCGCCGCTCCAGGACTGACCAACACTGCTTTACTTTATAATTGATCATGGGATTCAGACAGCGCGGGTGAGTAAGTGCACTGGCCAGCAACTGTAATGTTTTATACGCGAGGGCTGGCACGGGTAATTTACTGCGGCCGGCAATAACATATTTCACTTTCCGTCTCCCAGATGAAGATTACTCGTGTTTGAAAGGCCCTGAATACACAGGCAATTCTGCTTAAACACCCGCAGCCAACCCAGCGCCGTGGTCCCCATGGCATGGGCAGCTCAGCCCCGTGCCTGGGCTCATCTCCCACCGCTGCAGCCACCGGAGCCGATTAAGGATTACGGTACCATCGGCTTCGGTTTGATTGCAGATGTTTTTAATTATATCGTATAAGATGGTATTATGTAATTGCATTTATCTGATTGAAGCCTTAATTGTAGGATTTCATAATGGTATGACTGGGTAAATATACCATTGCGTCTGTTGTCCCCCAATGAAAATTAGGTGCTTCATGTCTTTATTGCATTATCCCGGAGAGGATCTTAAATTGGGAAGAAAGAAATTAGAAAAGAGGGAAGGAAGGAAAGACGAGGTGGTCCTACCTGACCCAGCAAGATGGTCCCCATCATGGGTATATGTGGGGTGAGATTTGGTACCCAGCCCTGCTGAAGGCTGTCTGAGCATCACCTCACCTCCTATTCAAGCATCACGTTCCACCCAAGCATCACCTCCCACCCAAGCATCACCTCCAACCCAAACATCGTCTCCCACCCGAGCGTCATCTCCCACTCAAGCATCACCTCCCACCAAAGCATCATCTCCAACCCAATCATTACCTTCTGTCCAACCATCGCCTCCCACCCAAGTGTCATCTCCAACCCAACCATCACCTCTCGCCCAAGAGTCACCTCCCACCCACGCGTCAACTCCCACCCAAATGTCGTCTCTCACCCAAGCATCGTCTCCAACCCAAATGTCACCTCCCTCTGAAGCATCACCTCCCACCCAAGCACCACCCCTTGCCACGGGCTGAGCTCCCCATGCAGACAGGGCCCTGCTGCCCAGAACTGTCCCACCAGGTGCTGCAGGATGGCTGACTCCAGCCTGGCTCTGCTAAACTGCCCTTCACCTCCGAGTGAACACGCAGCAGTCGGTGTTTTCTGCAGTGATTTTTGCAAGATCAATGTTGCAATTATCATTTTGTTAACAGCGGCTGGTACAATACATTAAAGGTGATTACAATTAAAGAACAGGAGACCGGAAAGCCGCTGTGCCATCGGCGCACGAGGTGGAAGCTGCAATTAGACCTAATGGGGGAACGGAGCCAAAAACCCTCCCAACACATTGCAGAGCATCCTTGGAGCCACCGCTGGCTCAGGGCTCCATCAGCGTTCGGTGAGCAGGAGAGAGGTGGAAGAGGCACTTCTGTAAAATTAATATTTCCATTAAAAACAGCGCACAGCAAAATAATTGGAAAGCCCTCCGCCTTAATTGCGGGGCACGCAATGCCCGAGAACCGTGCTAACAGAGGGCCGGGAGGGGGCACGGGGTTGGGATGCGCGGGGCTCGTTAGCAGGGCTAGGGGCTCGTTAGTGGGCAGCACCCAGAGCAGGGCCAGGATTCCCTCTGAGCCTTTTTCTTGGCCGTAATCCGCAACATGTGGCTCGCACGGTGCCTCCGCGCTAATGGGTTTAGGATTATCAGAGTATGCACAAATCCAGAGTCTCGCTGTCACTCTGCTCGGTGCAGTAAGGTGATTTCATTAGGATTTAGGTTTAGAGAACAGCCTCTCTCTCTCTCTCTCTCTCTCCATAATATTATTTTTATTCAATTACATCAGCAATTCATGAAACTTCAAAGACGTTTCATCAGCACAACCTAAATGCTGTTGGATTGCGGTATTGAAAGGAGGGAAGAGAAAGAAAACATAAGCTACGGCCTTAATGGAATTACTGAAAGGGGCTTTTTAATTAAAAACAAAGGTTGGGGATAAGGCCTATCCATAATTTAGTGCTGCTGGATGTAATATCGGCTGGTGGTTTAATTTTAATAAACGTATGTATTATTAACAGTGCAAAATGTATTTCCCCACCCGGCAAAAGGCTGACCCGACCCCACCAATGCCGTGTAAACGTTTGCACTTGGTGGCCAAGGGATGAGGACACTTTGCAGCCCATCACTCCCACGAGGCTCTCACACAGTGCTGTGGGTTCGGGGCTGGCTGGTTGCCTGTGCTGAGAGGGAATGGTGCTGCCCCCATAGAGGCAGTGCTGGGGGAATCACAGAATCGTGGAGCCATTGAGGTTGGAGAAGATCTCCAAGATCCAACCAAGTCAACCCATCACCACCGTGCCCACTCACAGATTCATTGAGGAGCCATTAATAGAACCATTAAGGTTGGAAAAGGTCTCCAAGATCACCAAATCCAACCCCAGCTCTCCCCCATCCTGCCCACTGACCACGTCTCCAGGTGCCACATCTCCACGGTTCTCAAATGCCTCCAGGGACAGTGACCCCACCACCTCCCTGGGCATGGCATTCCTCTTAATTAGTCTGCTAATGAGATGTGACCTTGTCCAGCATCCTTTTGGGATGAGGCACTGAGGAGATGCTGCCTGGTCAGCATTGCCCCATGGCTTGGCACATCCCCCAGCGTGAGCTGGTGCACAATGGGGGCGGTGATGGCGCACGGGTCCCCACGTCTCCTTGTCCCCATCCGCGCTGCCTGGCGACGCGTGCTAATAAAAACAAATTAACTCGTATAAGCATTAATTTTTCCAGCACACATACATCCTGGCCTCATTATATCGGAGCTCCCAGGAGCCAGGGGTTTTGGCACATTGTAATGAGACGCATGCGGTAGTAAAAGTACTTCTAATCGGATTTATTTACTGTAATTGTGCTTCAAGGCACAGTGCCATCACCCAGAGAGCTGAGGAGGAAGGGGCAGCATGATGCTTGGCAGTGGGATTGGGAAAACCAAAGGGTGAGAAGTGGGGCTGGTGGGTCAATGGGATGAGAATGGGGCTGTCCCCAGAGCCAGGAGAACCCCTCTGCGTGGTGCAGAGCCCTGAGGACAGAGCAGTGCTCAGCGCATCTCTCTTCCCCAAGCACTGCATTCCTGCAGCCAGCCCGGGCGCTTGCAAATGCACTTCTATTATCAGAAGTACCCGAAACCACTAAAAAGTCCCAAGAGGAGGGAACGGAGCCATGAGAGCTTTTCTCTCTCTCTCACTTCATTATTGTTGCTAAGGAAACCTCTTGCCGGGATCTCATATTTAACATGTCTGCATTCACGAGGCCGCACATCCATCTTGCAGAAACTTCCCCATGAGCCCGCACCCGGAGCAGACAAAGGCAGGGGATGCTCCCAGAGCCCATGGATGATCTAAAAGCCCGTGGTTGATCTCGAAGTTCAGAGATGCTCCCAAACCCCATGGATGATACCGAAGCTCATGGATCATCCCAAAGCTCAGGGATGCTCCCAAAGCCCACGGATGCTCCCAGAGCTCAGGGGTGCTCCGAAAGTCCAGTGATGTCTCCAAAGCCCATGGATGATCCCAAAGCCCACGGATGATCCCAAAGCCCACGGATAATCCCAAAGCTCAAGGATGCTCCCAGACCCCAGGGATGCCTCTACAGCCCAGAGGGTTCCCCAGCAGTGCCATCACATCCTGAGGTGCCCCGCACCACCAAGGGCCCTTTGTCTCACCCTCTCCAAGTCTCCCTCTCTTTTTCTCCTCTCTATTTTTTTCCCCTGCGTTCCTCATTAAAGAAGACTACAGATTTCCCAGCCTGTCTCCTGGTTTTATATTGAAAAGGCTAAATGATATGCTGACACCTTAATTATACCCCATTGTCACAATGTAGCATGGAAATGGCGTGAGTGATATGAGAAGAATGGGTGGCAGCGTGCGTGGCAGCTCCTTTGATTCACAATGGCAGGTTGGAAGTGACACAAATGGGGGCTCACCCCCACGCGTGGCATCTGCATCCCCACTGCCCCACTGCACTCAGAGCTCCATGTGCATGGGGATGGATGCTCCGGGGACGGGACAGCTGGCAGTGTGGTGTGCGCATCCGATGGTGACACTGCAGCGGTGGCACAGGGACATTAAGGTGGCACATGGCTGACCCCATCCATTCACCCATCCCCAAAGCTGCCCAGGCTAGAGGAAGAAACAGCCCCGAAGTGTTTTCCATTAACAAAATGTTACCTTTAAAAGTGACACGATGCAGGAGTGACACATCAAACCCAGCCAGACGGATTGCCCAACTGAGAGGCGCTTTTCCATATGCATTCAGTGAATGCATTTGTTTTTGAAAATTAAGTCTCCGGGGAGAGCGGGCTCGGAGAGGGGAGCTTGTTCAAACAATTGTAAAATGGTTTTGTACAATAAACAGAAAAGTAGTCATTTCAGAGGCACTTCTCAGTGTGACAGGATAGGATTTCAGAGCCGACGTGTGACGCACAACAGTGGCACGCTGCGTCGCAGGCACTGCAGGGCTGGTGGCTTCCCTGGCTCCTGTGCTGCGTCCCCGTGTCCCATTCCTGTGTCCTATCCCTGTGTTCCATCCCTGTGTTCCATCCCTGTGTCCCATCCCCACGTCTCATCCTTGTTCCATCCCCCTCACATCCCCATGTCACATTCCCACATCCCATCTCCGTGTCCCAAACCTGTGCCACATCCTCTTGTCCCATCCCCGTGCCCCATCCCCCTCACATTCCCTGTTCCATCCCCGTGTCCCATGCCCATGTCCCATCCCTGTGTCCCGTGTCCACATCCCAGCCCCATGTCCCATCCTCATGTCCCACCTCCATGTCCCATCTCCATGTCCCATCCCCATGTCCCATCTCCATGTCCCATCCCCATGTCCCACCCACACATTCCATCCCTATGTCCCATTCCTTTGTCCCATCCCCCTGTCCTATCCCTGCGTCCCATTCCTGTGTCCCTGTCCTGTGTCCCAGCTGCATGTCCCTGCCCTACATCCTGGCCTCACGTCCCAGCCCTGCAGACTCATTAGTTTGAGTTGGTCACTGCAGGGTGAAGCAGAGATATGTGTCCCAGCTCGATGTGCCATGTCATGCTGCACCATGCCATGCTGTTCTGTGCCATACTGTGGGTGCCCAGGCCTGGAAGGGCACTGGCTGCAGGCCTGGATGAGTTTCAGGTGAGTAAAGAGCCAGGAGCCAATTTACATGCAAATGTCCTTATTAATCAAGGACAAGAGGAAGAATGAGCAAAAAACACCAAATACAAGGGCAGAGTGTTTTTTACACCGGATGCTTTTCAAAGTTGTTAATGAGGCATCAGCAGCTCTTTTCATATCCCAATGATTTGCTGTCTGAATTCCTTAAGGATTCTCTCCCTCCCAGCCCCAGTGCCTCCCCTTCCCAGGCTGTCCTCAGCCTGGCCAGCATCCCAGCAGCTGCAGGGAATCCAGAGCAGCAATGGGATGGAATGAGAGCGATAAACCACACTCTGCCGTGCTGTGGTGAGTGTGCACCTGACCCCACTCCATGTCCCCGAGTGGGCTCCATCACCCCGAGGGCAGAACAGGGACATGGATGGCACTGGGATGCCTGGGGACACCAATAGCATTGAGGTGCTCAGGGGTATCAAGAACCTTGGATGGATGCTCAGGGACATCAGTGACAGTGGGATGCTCAGGGACATCAATGGCATTGAGATGCTCAGGGACATCAGTAACAGTGGGATGCTCAGGGACATGGATGGCATTGGGATGTCGAGCTGGTATTTCACACTACAGCCCCAGGACCACCCCAGGTCTGCCAGGTCCCCCTGCCCATCCCCACTGATGCACTGCAGAGCCAGAATTCAAAACCACTCCCAAAACACAAAACCAGTCAAAATAAAATAGACTCGTTACAGTGAAACCAACCTGAACAAACAAACCCTGCCACGATTCAATTAATGAAGCGGTTAAGCATATCATATCGTTAAGCAAAGCAGTGCAGCCTTTTGATGTGCTAATCACGCTTGTGCCGGGCAAAAAGAACTGAAAAGGAATAAATCCAGGGGTTCCACCTAGAGTAGGGGCAGCACCGGTGCCCCCAACCCCTATAGGGTCCCTGGGGTGGCCGCATCCCCCATGGCACAGCGCTGGCTGCCGGCCCCGGCGCGCACCACGGCCACTGTAGATAGTGCCATAAATCACAGTGACACCTCCTCTTGGTAGGATAGGGACGGTGACAGGGGCTATTTATCTGCGTGTCACCAGAGGGGAGGAATGGGGAGGGACAGAGGGGGCTTCAGGGCTGGGAGCGGGACTCTGCCCTGGGAGCAATGGGGATCCCTATGGGGCCAGTGGGGATCTCAGTGGGGCCAGTGGGGATCTCAATGAGGCCAATGGAGATCTCAATGGTGCCACTGGGGATCCCAGAGGGGTCAATGGGGATCTCAGTCGGGCCAACGGGGATCTCACTGGGGTCAATGGGGATCTCAGTGGGGCCAATGGGGATCTCACTGCGGCCAACAGGGATCCCAATGGGGTCAATGGGGATCTCAATGGGGCCAACAGGGATCTCAGTTGGGTCAATGGGTATCCCAGTGGGGCCAATGGGGATCCCAATGGGGTCGGTGGGGATCTCAGTGGGGCCAGTGGGGGCCTCAGTGGGTTCAATGGGGATTTCCATGGGGCCAATGGGAGCAGCAAAGCAAAAAGGGGCAAAAAATTGCCACCAAAGCCAACAGAAAGTTGGTTCACGCAATTCCCCACCGCAAACTGTTCTCCCCGAATGAATTTGAAAGCATCTCTGAATCAATTCATTGGTCTTATCGGGGGCCCAAAGTAAAGGTTAATGGCACTCCGATGGATCCCATCTGAATTGTAAATCCTTTCGGAAGGGCTGGAGCAGTGCTGAGCAGCCATTGTGCAGCCCGACTTCGCGTAGAAATTGAATAATTGATGTAATTTGAATAACACTAGGATTTGTAATGATATTGAAATGTAAAGATAAAAAGGAATGTAATCAAAAGCTGATAGCAAACAGTTGTTAATATGCACTTTGGGGCAGGCGCGTTGCGAGGAATGTGCCATTTGAAGTGTGTGCTGAAAGCACGTTTAATGAGCGGGGAAAGGGAAAGGGAATGACGAAAGGAACCCATATTCATAAATAAGATGCAAAATTTTCGCCCGACTCAGCAGAGCTAACGGGGAGAGAGCGGGTAATTATTTAAATGCAAGATCATTATAATCCCAAATTGTGGCTAAAGGAATTGATTGCTTCTCTTTTTTGCTTTGCATCCGGCGTTCGGGCGGAGCAGGGCCACGTGGTGGCCGTCCCTGTCCCCAACCCCACGCTGCAGGGCTGCTGGCACCCTCTGTCCCCTTCTCATGCCGTGCCGTGGGGATGCACCCATGGGTGGTGCCACCTCTGCAGATGCAACCTCAGGTGCTGGCACTGCTTTGGGCCGTCAGCCTCATGTTCCTGTGTCCCTATGTTCCCATGTCCCTGTGTCCCCATGTTCCCATGTCCCCTTGTCCTCCTGTTTCTGCGTCCCCCGCTCTCCTTGTCCCCATGTCCCCATCTTACTGTGTCCTCGTGTCCTCATTTCCACGTCTCCATGCTACTGTGCCCCACGTCCCCACACCCCCCTATTCCCATCTCCCTATGTCTCCATTGTCCCCACATCCCCACATCCCTATGTCCCCTATACAGTGGGGATCGACACCATCTGCCCACACCACGGGGTGTCCCCCGGTGCTGCTCACTACAGCCTTCTGGTTGATGGCAAATTGAGCTCATTCCATTGATTATTTTTCTTCTCTCTCTTTTTTTTTTCCCCTTTTCCACGCTCAATGAGCATTAAAATTAAAGCTGAGCTCAGCCTCCTGGTGGCAGGGCCCTGCAGCTGGGTTGCTCTCCATGTGGGGTGGAGGTGGCAGTGCTGGGGTCCTTTGGGACTGGCTTTGGGACTGTGCAGTCACATTCCGCCCCTGCCACCCCGTGATACCTCCAGATGGAGGGAAATTTGGCTGTATTTATTTACCCTACGTGTGTATTCCTTTATCTTCATGGCTTAACAACATTTCCAGCTTCTTCCCACCAGAGTGGAGGCAGCTGCACCCCCACGTATCCTATACCCCCAATGCAGCCCATGAATCCTATGCAGCCCATGCACCCCATGCAACCCCATGCATCCCATGCATCGTGTTCATCCCATGCAACCCCGTGCATCCCATGCATCCTATGCACCATGTGCATCCCACGCAGCCCCATCCCACCCGTGCACCGCAGTGGCACAGAGCAGCACAAGGACTTGCAGAAGTTCTGCGAGCTGCATTTGCCCAGCAGCCTCCAGGCGCTGTTTGTAGAGAGAGGTTATTAAATTGATTTTTTTTTTCCCTTTACATGCTCGATGAACATTAAAATTAAAGTTCTGCTCAGCCTCCCCCAGGGCTGGCAGGGCAGGGCTTGGTGGAGGTGTGTGGACACGTCGGCACCGCGCGGTGGTCGGCCGGCACAGAGTGCTGTAGGGTTAGGCAGGGCTTCCCATGGTGCCAGCTGTGTGTTGTGAGTGGGGCTGACATCTGCAGCATCACTGTGCTTGCTCCCAGCCCATGCCACATGCGTGTCCCTCCCACGTCCGCATCTGCATCCATGCCCACCTCTCATCCCTGGAAGGGGCCAGCAGGGATGTGCCCAAGGATTTGGGTCTCAGTGAGGGGCCAGGGTGGGCAATGGCTCCCAGGTGGGCTCCCAGGCTCCAGGGCTGGTAGCCCACAGGGTGCTTGGATTGAGCAGTGCCGAGGGACAGCAACGTTGCTCCCCACGTCCCCACACCGTGGTGACATCCTGGCGGGCAGCACTCCTCCCCCATCATGGCCAGCCATCCGCTCGCCGTCAGAACGGATCAGGCACAGAGGGAATGTCTTTAGCTGAGAGCCAGCTCCGTCTCCGATAGCATTAAAGGAGCTATTGACTGAGGACGCAAGTGGAAGTCAGTAGCGATTTAATTAGGATGAGTGATTTCTGACATCCGCCATCGCAGCAGGAGCGGGGGGTGCTGGTGCCGTGTGGGGACTGGGGTGAGTGAGAGGGTCACAGCCCTGGCGTGGGACACAGCTGGTGTGGGGCACAGCTGGTATCGGGTATAGCCAGTATGGGGCGCATCAGGAACGGGGTGTATCTGGAGATGGAGCACATTTGGTAATAGGACACGTCAGGTATGAGGCGCATTTGATATGAGGCACATGTGATAAACAGGACACACCTGGTAATAGGGCATACCTGGTTATGGGGAACATCTGGCAATAGGGCACACCTAGCTACGGGGCGTATTTGGTAGGGGAACAGCAAGTATGGGGTATTTCTGGAATTGGGGCACATCTGACATGGAGCACATCTGGTTAATAGGGCACATCTGGAACGGGAAACATTTGGTATGGAGTATAACCGGAGATGGGGCACATTGGTGATGGGGCACTTCTGGGCACTGCTCAGGGCAATTCCTGCAGCACAGCGGATGCCCCCCCAGCTCATCCCCACCTCTTCTCCCCCAGCCCCAGCCAGAAGGACTCAAATCATCTCCTAATTTAGAAAAATGACGGGGAGACGCTTTTCCACTGACACAGTCACTACTGAAAATTTACTTCAAGGTTCATTGTTGGCAATGTCAAAAGTGATGAAAACCAATAAAAAGAACCAGCACAGCATGAATGTCTGGGTGACAGCATAGAGGGGGGGGGGAATAGGGGAGGGAGGCGGCCCCAGCCCCCTCTCTGCCGCCTGAGCCTGTACAGATAAAAGGTAATTGAAATGTTAGTTCCATTAATATTTCAGCGTGCCCCATATCTGACAGCCTCGCTCCTTCAGCGTGCCCAGCCCTGTCTCTATAGGGTGCTGCGTGGGGAGGTTTCCCACAGCCACGGTGCTGTTGGGGTGCTGGGAAGGGTTGGGTGGCACAGGGGGGTGACAGTGGCTCAGGGTGCAGTGCTATATGGCGCATGAACTCATGGATACGTGGGCACACGGACAAAGTTATGTGAACACATGGCACACGGACACATGGCACAGGGAAACATGGCACAGGGGCGCATGGCACAGTTACGTGAGCATACAGCACAGCTGGTACATGGCACAATGGCACATGTCATACTGGTACGTGGTATGTCCAACCTGGGATGCTCTGTGGCTCTCTGATTTTGTATGGATACACAGCACCACTGGTGCATGGCACACCAGCAAGTCGCACGCCACGCAGACACCTCCCGCGTCCGACAGCTCTCATGTCTCCGAGCCTGACTCGCCCCATCCTCATTTATATCAAAGCATTACGCAAATTAAATTGTTTGCAAAGCACTGTCTGCGTGTCTGCTTTATGCCTGCTTTGGGAAAACACGCCGCCGCCGAGGCTGTGTGGATGTGCCATTTTGTTGAGTTTTCCCTGTAATGCGTGTTCAAAGGCTGAGCCGGCCCCGTGCGCCCGCCATCAGCGCTGCGCCTGCCGCGAGCATCAAAGCGCCGTCGGATCCCGAGCCCTCCTGTAAGCACCTGACAGCAAACAGAGAGGGCCTGGCGCAGCGTGGGGAGGGTGTCTGCTGCTCTCACGTGCTCCAGCTTCAGTCTGAAGGCTGCGGGTGGGTGCTGGGGGCTGGCCATGGGGGAGCGTGCGAGCAGGGCGGCTGCGCCGGGAGAACAGCGCAGGTCAAGTCACCCCTCTGCCCGTGTGACTTTCTGGCTCATGTCATCCAGTCGGTCTTGTCACCCATCAGCTCATGCCACCAGCCAGCTCATGCCACCCCCTGGCTCACGTCACCCATCGGCTTGTGTCACCCTCTGGCTCATGTCATTCACCGGTTCATGTCACATTCTGGTTCTCATCAGTCCCTGGCTCATGTCACCCATTGGTTTGTGCCACTCTGTAGCAGAAATGCTGGTTCACAGCTTGAAGCAGTGATTGAGCACCTGGTGGGAAGGCAGGGCCAGCCCAGGGGAGCTCAGGTGCATGCAATGAACCCGAGTGATTGAAAGGGGTGGAGCCAGGATCCACCCCATCCCAGACCTCATTTAAGGGTTGGCAGTGGAAGCAAGGGGGTCTTGCTGGAGATCCCTGTGTACCTGTGCCTTTCTGAAGGTAAGCAAGCTCTTCCCTTTATTTCTGTGCTCGTGGCTGTTGCATTTGAGCAAATTCTCCCTTGCTGCAGCCTGGGGCCTTGCTGCTCTGCTGTCATTGCTGTGCTTTCCATCATGTTACGCACCCACTGGGTCTTGTCACCTACGAGCTGATGTCACACCCTGGCTCATGCCACACCCTGGATCTTGTCAACCCCTTGCTTGTGTCACCCACTGGCTCATGCCACCCTGCTGTCAGCTCTGCTCCTGCTGCTCCCAGTGCCATCACAGCCCCAGGGCTTCGAGCAGCCCCGGCCAGAAAAGCAAACAAACCAAATAAACTCTCTCCACCAAATTGCTTCCTATAAATCCTCCCCTCCCCGCCGTGCTCTGCAAAAAAAAAAGTGCTTTTTCTTCCCAGCAGATGGGCAATGGCTGCGAATGGCCACATCCCACTGGCCCGGTGGCCCGGCGGGGACGTTTGTCACCGTCTGCCGGAGCAGCGACACGAGGAGAGCGGATGGGAAATCAATACGGAGACTGCGAGCCGCGGGACTCGGGGACCCGCTGCGCCAGGACCTTTTATTGGATTTGCCATCTTCCTCATTGTTCCTCTGCTGTTTTTTTTGTATCCCCTTCTTGCTTTTTATGGTGCAGAATTGGATTTGACTCGATTTTCCTTCGTATTGCGCTGCAGCCAGCCTGGCGCAGCAGCACCACGAGCCCCAGCCCCGTGGTGATGTCTTGGTCTCACCCTGGCACCTCCTGGGGTGATGGGGTTATTTATGGTGGCAAAAATTGGACTAGAAGGACGAGGGAGCGGTTGGGGGCTGCTGAATTGCTAAGGCACTCTGTGCAGCGGGATCTGCTGCAGTTGTCTTGGTCCTGAGCCACGGTAATTGTATTCTATGAAATATTTATTCATTTTCATTTCAATTTCGTTTCCAACTTGTATTTCCTATAAAATGATGTGGAAGGGGAGGCAGGAAAAAAAAAAAAAACCATCCTCAGTGCATTTATCATCATAACAGGTTCCTTCCCAAACCTTTCCCCAAAGTGGCACTGGCGGGCAGGACCACACAGATCTGCTGTTCCTACACCTCGAAGCGTTATCTATCATCGTGCCGGGGGGGCCGGGGCTGCAGGATCCAGCTCAGCCTCCAGCAGAATGCCCCAAATCCTCCACGCATCCCTGGGATGGCTGTAAGGGGATCGCATCCGCCAACGGGGCAGTAAATTCAAGATGATGACCATATCATCTCCATCCCCATCAGTGTGAAAGTGTTTCCCGGGTTATTATTATTTGCAGGCTGATCGTAGGCGCCGTCTGATAACAGCTGATTGCTTCTCCTCCCATTTGCATACAATAAATATCACCGTCGAAGCGTGCAGGGGAGAGCTGAACGGTGCTCATGCCTTATTTATGAGAAATAAACACGAGATCAAGTTTGCATAATCAACACATCTTTAATTTGTGAGCTCTTCCACTTGGGTCTCGGGCTGCAATCAGACCCCGTGGCAATCAGGTTGGAAATGTCTTCATTAAGCGCCTGTCACATCCCAGATCCCATTTTAAACTTCTGATAGGAAGCGGTGGAGTTGCCGTCCCTGGAGGTGCTCAAGGACCATGGAGGTGTGGCACTGAGGGATGTGGGTACGGTGGGAGTGGGTTGGGGTTGGGCTTGGTGACCTCAGAGGTCTCTTCCGACTCTGCAATTCTATGACTGACCAATTCAGTGTTGGGCTGTGGCCATGGTGGGTCCATTGGCTCCATCTCCTCACCACTGGGGCTGAGATCCCACACGTGCTTCTGAGAAGTTCCCTTTGCTGCCGTTAAAACCCATTTTTACTTTGCTATAATTTGTCGATCTTCTCTTCCTTCCGCATGCTAATATATGCAAAAAAACACCGGGGCTCCTATTAAAATGCCATGCAAATCTAATGAAATTAATGTTGGCAACAAATATTACCTAATGGAAGGGCCTCCAGGAGAAAAGAAAAAAAAAAAGAGTGCAAATATATATTTGCACATATTTAAAGGACTCTGTCAAGTATTTTAGCTTTGCAGTTTAGGTTTTATTAAAAAGGAGGGGGAGGAAGAGCAGAGTGTTTGCCGAGCCCAACATGAGCAGAAGGGCTTTCATGAATTATATTTTTAATTTCAATGAAAACTGTTGTTAATATAATTGAGAGCCTCTCAGCTGTGCTTGTGGAGAGGAGCCTGGGGCAGAGGTGGGAGAGAGCACTGGAGAATGGAGTGAGTCCATTCAATGAGCAAGGCACAGATCAAGAACCCTGAGCAGTGAGCATCCCATCCATGGAGCTTCCCATCCGTGGACCATTCTCTCCATTGGGTGTCCCATCCATGGAGCGTCCCATCCAGTGAGCTTCCCAACTATGGAGCTTTCTATCCAGTGAGATTCCCATCCATGGAGCGTTCCATCCATTGAGTAACCCATCCACTGATCATCCCATCCATAGAGTACCCCATCCAGTGAGCACAGCACATCATGGCACAGCGCAGCACAGCCTCCACTAAGCAACAGCTTCACAGTTTCCCTTGTGCTGGACACAGAGAGCAGCGACAAAGAGCTGTCCCTGGATGGGGACACCCAATTATACGTCTATTAACGTACATGTTAATGCTCTAAAGCTATCCAGAAATGACAGCTTATTATAAGCTTATCTCTCACAGAAGGATACTCCTTCTTGTGTGCAATTACAGCAGCTACTACTAATGCCTCTTTAAAGGAGCCCTGGCAGGTAATAGCTGCCCCCTAAATTTAAGAATTGCAAAACAAAAACCTAAGACCTTCATGCAAATATTCTCATTAATTGTTTCGTGTTCGGAGGGTTTTCAATTCCAATTTGCACCAGGCACTGCACGTGCTTGCAAGCCAGGATCCCTCGCAGCTCCCAGATCCCACCCCAAACGTCTCTGCAGAACTTGTTTCCATCAAATGCTCTGAGGCAAGGCCTTTCCCACATCCCTACTGTCACCCCTCCATGCAGTGTCCCCACCGTAGTGGCTTCCATCCATAGGATTCCTGAGCAGTGTCTCTAAGAATGGGATGGTGCAGGAGGGGACCGTTGCCGGCACCCACACAGCTGGGCTGGTGGCTGCAGCGAGCGGTAATAATAGATTTTATGATCCATAAAAGCCAACTTTAATGCTTGTATCTGTGGTGTAATGGCATTAAATGCTACTGGCGGGCAGCCATCCTGTCTGCCAAGGAGAGGGCCTGCTGGCGTGCTGTGCTTCCCCATGTGCTGCTGTTGTACCCACAGAAACAGACACAGAGTGCTGGAGGGAAACCTGCTGCTGTGTGCTGGGCTCTGGGGGCACGGTGGTGACAGGTCCCCATCCCTGTTTCCATCTCAGCCATGTCTTCATCCCCATCTCCATCCTTATCCCATCTCCAGCACCATCCCCATCTCCATCCGCATCCCTGTCCCCATCCACCGTGCAGCTGTTCCCTGGAAATCTGGATGCTGATCCCACATATAGGTATTACATACATCCCTATATAGGAACATATGATGTTCGTACCTTTGTTTTCATACAAACACGAAGATCATTTTTAACCGTTTCCAAAACCAGAGGCAGAATCCTCTCTGGAAGCCTCCATGAGCAGCTCTGAGCCCCAGCACTGATTCACGGCTTCCAGCTTGTCCAGACCTGGCCCCCATGGGCTGAACTCTGTTTTCATTTTGAAAACCAATATCATCCTCCTCTCACCCATTTCTCTTCCCAAGCCTGAAATTGCCCGAGTGGTACCCGCTCAGCTTTTCCAGAAAGGATTGTTCAATATTTCTCCCAGAGCCGTGGGATGGCTGATGTTGGTGAGCACATTAAACAGAGGTATAAATTTGTAATGAGAGCCCTGAAATGAATGGTTCTTATCATTTATGGATGGAATAATTAAAGATACTGTACTTGAAGGTTTTACATGGGACTGTAAATTGTGATCTGGGCGAGGGAGGGGACGAGCAGAGTCAAAGCAGCATCGCTTGGCCCTGGTGATGCCACTGCTGGTGGCCATGGGGACATCCCAGCCTCTACCTGTGGTCCCCTTGGGTGGCTCCCAGGCTCACGAGGTGAGGGGTCCGGCCATGGGGCAGCCCATGGGGCACTGTGGGTGCAGGGAGCACCTCCAGCACGACCCCAAGCCCCCAGCACCCTGTCACCCATCCTATTTTAACTCCAATCATCTAAAATACTGTCACCATGGCAACCGCTGCAGGTGAGACTCATTACAGTTAATCCTCTAATTACTAACTACCTCTTCAATCAGTTGTAATTACTTTGGGGACACAGTTAACCTCTCATTAGAAACGCATGGCCACGTTTTACCAAAAGCACAAACAGTGACATGCCTAGTAATTTAGCACCAAGGCACTCAAGGCCACTCGCTGCCTTTTATGCCGCCACAATCTCATCCCTGTCATTAACCAGGAATGGTTGTCATGACAATTAATCATTCAATCCCTCATCAGCAACTTTTGCCAAATGTCACCCTGCTCTTGATCAAATGAGAAGGGAAAATTAAATGAATCCATTCAGCACCCTGGCATTTGGTCCTGTTTGTTTTTACATTGGGTTTAGTGGGGAACTCAGAGACGGCCGGGCCACACTGCTTCACCCCACTTTGGCCAACTGTGCCAGGGGTTGGGGGCAGCGGGTGCCACCAAGCAGCCCCCAGGGTGAGGGTCCCTTTGTGACCCTTGGGGCTTCATGACCTCGTCACAGCAGGGCCATCGCCAACCATGGGACATCACCAGCATCTGCTATGGCCAGCCAGATGTGACACCCCTAGCCGTGACACCCCGAGATGTGACACCCCCAGATGTGCTGCAGTACCTTGGCCAGCACTGGGTTAAAGCTGTTAAGCCTCCTGACTGCAGTGCTGCTCCTCTGCTGTGCCCCAATTTTGCAAACAATCCTATCTCCAATCATTTTCCTTTTAAACCTGTAATTAGCTGGAAGTATTTGCTGCATGCAAATCCCAGCCCTTAATTGCCAGCTCTAACCTTGAGCTGCGCCGGAGCTACTGGTGGCATGGCCTCTTCCCTTTTCCCATCCCTATTCCCATCCCCATCCCCGTTCCACCTCCATCCCATCCCTGTCCCCATGGTTTTCCCAGACCCCCCAGTGGCCACCAGCTATGCCCTGTTGCCCAGCTCCCAGGGTAAGGACCTGGAAACCCTGGAAGGGACAGGCTCCCAGACATTACTGCACCAGACCCTGCTTGGGATGTAGGACTTGTGCCCAGGGATCCCGCCTTCCTCTTCCTCATCTCCAAGGGTTTTTTACCCCCAAAAAAGCAAGGTGGCCATTCATTGGCATGGCTGTGTTTGGGGCAGATGTGCATTGGCCCCGGGGCTGGCTGCTGGCCAACGGTGGCTCCTGGGGCACAAAATTGCATCACCCCAAAGCCGTGGCTCATCCCAGGTGGGTTTTCACGACTGGGAACAGCGTGACATGGTTTTTTGGGGGGGTATGATCTGCCAGACCGGAGGTTGCGGCAGGCTGGGGAGCGCTGAATTCATTCCGCCTAATTACCAGGGAAGGGGGGAAGTTTCGCTGCGACTCAATTATAGGAAATTGTAAAATCGCATTAGGAAAGTTGGCATTTAAAGGCTGATGCGTTTGGACAGTGCGTCTCTCTCTGACTCAGGGAAATTGATTATCCGTCAGAGGGCCGCCCGGCGAGCACCGCGGGTGCTGTGTGCGCTGCTCACACTGCACGCACTGTGCGCACTGCATGCACCGCATGGGGCCGTGCCCCGTGTTGGGGCCACGCTGCTCCCATGGGGCTGTGGTGAGCCAGCACAGCTCAGTGCTTTCATGGCCTCAAGAGTGAATTCCTGCCCTGTTTACTCACACGTGCGTGCAGCCGCCTGAGTGATCCCATCTGCTGCCCAAAGCCCCCAGCACCAGTGCCAGCCTCATTGGGTCATCCTAGATTGGATGCAAGGTGAACGATAGATGTCATTCAGCATCACCTATGGTAGCCCCAAATCACATCCCATCCGCATCTCCTCATCCCCAGCCCCACCTCCACCCATCCCCATCCCTTCCCATATCCATCCCCATCCCCATCCCTTCCCATCTCCATCCCCATCCCCATCCCCACTCATCCCCATCCCCATCCCTACCCCCATCCCCATCCCATCCCCATCCCCACCCCAGTCCCCACCCATTCCCATTCCAACTCATCCCCATCCCATCCCATTCCCATCCCCATCCCCATCCCCACTCATTCCCATCTCACCCTCATCCCCATCCTCATCCCATCCCTTTGTGCCACAGCTTTAGGCATCACTGGCACCTGATTCTCCTTCCCATTATGCTTCTGATTAATTCCCAGAAATCTGCGGTGTGCAAATGAATAATAATACCGATGAGTGCTAATTGGTGAGCTGCGTCCTGACTAATTGATTTGTCGGCATGGTGGCACGGAGGGGCTCTGTTAACATTGCACGCCCTGCTGGACCTAGGACTGAGGATGAGGGAGTTCCCACATGCAAGGATCATACATCTAATATTGACCCCAAGACCGAATGGAACTGAAGGATGCTTGCTGGGGAGGGTATGATGCTACTGTCCTGCTACCTACAGCTCCTAGCAGCTCCAGGCTGCCTGGATGGACAGGGAGCATGGGTGAAGCTGGAACTACTCAAAATGCTATGATTTCACCCCATGTGGGTTTGGGGGCTGTTTTGGTTTGTTTGTTTGGTTGGTTGGTTTTTTTTTTCCCAGGGTATGCAAGGTGACGAACATGGGAATACTGGGTAGAAGGGGAAGAAGTTTGTCTTCAAGGGATACCCCAGCGGTGCCCCGGGAATGCCTTAGGGGTGCTCCAAGGATGCTTTAGGGATGCTTTGGGGATGTGCAGTGATGCTCCAGGGATGCTGTGGGGATAACCCAGCAGATGCCAGCAGCCAGCACGGCCTCGGTGCTGCTGTGCTGCCAGAAGGGACCTGCTGGGGGCAGGGATGGTGCAAGGAGGCTCCATTTCAGCCCCTGCTGTAGAGATGAGTGGGGACAGTCCTTGCTAGAAAGGGACAGTCAGAGAGGTCAGGACTGGGATCCAACCCCTCTCTCATCCTAGAGATGACACCCCCAGGGCTGGCAGCTCCCAGATCCAGCCACCGTCCCCCACAGATGGGAGGCTGATGGGACACCCCCCACCCACTTGTTGCTGCTGGGCTCTGCCTGCAGGAGCAGGGCTGGAGCTCCGCCGCTCCCTTTCTCTCTTCAATTCTTTATGGCACTGCATCTTTAATAGCTTTACAGAGCCCATTTAATGTGCTCCGAGACATGAAGTGCTGTCTAATCAGCACATTTAGGAGAATTGCCCACATCCTGGTCTCTCTGCCATAAAACAGTGCCCACAGAAGCATCTGTAATTAATGCTTTTTTTCGCTCACTCGCTCTCTCTCCTCCTGAATCAATTTATAAAGCACGGACTTCCTCTGAGCTGGAGCTTTTAGGCTGTTTTACTCCGGCATCCGAGGTGACTAGGCAGCACTCGTCAATTAAGCAGCTGTGTATAATGGATGCTTCAGAGTAAAAAACACAGTCTGATTCCCAGAAATGATCAATGCGTATTTTTCTCCCAAAAACACACGCTCACACGTACACACACTGGGCTCCTCTTCCCCTCCCGGGGTTGAAAGAGGCCACCGAGAAGGGAAAAAGAAGGGGGGTGGGGGGACGGGTGCAGAAAAAAGCAGCTCTTTTCTCCTGCCTTTGAAAGGTAAAAGATAAAACGGGGTGAGAATTAGGGACAGGGCTAATTGCTATAATCCGCCTAATCGCCCAGCGGAGGTGGAGACCTGCTTGCTGTCACCTGGAGCCACGTGAGGTCCCCAGGGGAAGGAGCTGAGTGGATGGCAAGGGCTGGGCATGGCCTTTGGGGGCAGGTGGGGGCCATGTCTGGGCCCATCATCCCCATCCCATCCCAGTCTCCATCCCTATCTCATCCTACCCCATCCCCATCCCCATCCCATCCCTACCCCCATCCCCATCCCTATCTCCATCCCCATCCCATCCCTACCCCCATCCCTATCCCTATCTCATCCCATCCCAACATCCCACCCAGTCCATTTCCCCCCCCTGGTGCTGCCCGGAGAAAGTTTGCACGTTTTATGGTGCGAGCCAGAGGCAGCTTCTAATTGAGAACAAGCAAATAAAAAGGGAGAGGAAGGCTCCTTCCTTCCCATCTGAATGGCAGAGGAATAAACAGGCGCTGCCTTTGTGCCTCCCATTTGATTTTGGGAGACTTCAAAGCTGCCCTGCTCCCACTGTATAGGGGCCGGCTGCATTTGCTCTTTTTCCACTGGGATCAAAGCCCCACAGCAGGGGGACACCCATAAATGCTTGTAAAGCTCAGCAGTGCGTGACGCCAGCCCTGGCCCCCTCCACTCCCATGGAAGCCAAACCCACGCTTGGCATTACCTCCAGCCTATGCACCCAATGCCAGAGATGCGATGGGTGCCACTGTATGGGCAATCGCTGCCCAAGAGAAATGAATGGAGCACCTCAGGTAGCAGAGGGATGGGTGCACAGATGGAGGGTTCCCAGTCTTTCTCCTTGGTTTCCAAATTCTTCCTAATAAATCCTTCCTGGGTCTGACGCCCCCGGAGCCCAACCTCATGCTCGCCCCGACCTTTATTGCACTGGGGATGCTGGTGCCTCTGCCTCTGTCTGCCCCCTGCTCTGAGCCTCCATAACCGGATTTATGGCTGAAGGCTGGAATATATCACATGGGGACAGAGCTGTTCGTATGCTGTGTACATCTTCATTCATCTTCCTGCTGCGTTCACAGTGCCCGAGATGTCGGGAAGGCAACCCTGTGTCCAAACAGGATGGGATGGGGATGGGGTCCTTCCACCTCCTGATCCCGTTGGAATGAATTGGGAACAGTGGGGCTGGACCCAGTGGGATGAGCAGGAACGGAGAGGGACAGGTAGGGACGGGCAGTGCATGGGCAGGGATGGGCAGGATGTAGAATCATAGAATAATTAGAGTTGGAAAAAGACATCTAATGGGCAAGGATGGGCAGGGCATGGGCAGGAACAGGCAGAGACAGGCAGGGGTGGGCAGGGATGGGAAGGGCATGGGTAAGGAAGGGCAGGGATGGGCAGAGCACGGACAGGACGTGGGCAGAGCGTGGGCTCCTTCACGCCATGTCAGCGCCTCCCACCGCCGCCGCCGCCTTCCCAGAGGTCGCGGATCATCTGTAATGACTCTTGAAGTCTGAGTTTGTTTGCCCGAGGCAGTCTGCTGAAAATTAATATGCACAGTGGCGGGATCCTTCTTATCCAGCACGGATGTCATTTCAGGAGCGGTTTGAGTGAGGGGAACATAAACCAAAGCTGAGCATATCTGACACGGGAGCGGCGCGGGAGACAATGCTCTTATCAAGAGGAGAGACACCAACAACCGGGCTTTATACATTTTTAATAAATCATTTTAAATTCTTGACTGTCAAGAGAATTGAATCAGGTGGAAGGGAAATGCACCGGCATCCCTGTTCTGTCTCTGCACGGTCCTAAGCGGGCCCCCAGGACACCGGTTGTGGAGGTAACCTGCATCCAGTGTGCTGGGGACCCACTCGGGGCTGTGCTCTGTCATGTCACCTCCCCACACACATTGGGGTTATTGGTGCCAAGTGCTGATGCCCCCATGGAAAACGTGCTGGGTGACGCGTGGCTGCTTGGGAGATAACGCAGGCTGCCCCAGGACCCGGCTGGAAGAGAGATTTGTTGCAGATGAATAACTCACAGCATCTATAAATAAACCAGGGGGGGGTGGGAAAGAAAAAAGAACAAACACGGAGCGCATGAGCTTCTGCCTCTTTGACCCCCAGCACCCCGGTGCCAGCATGGAGATGCCTCGGGACATGGAGCCTGGATGGAGATGTGCATCCTGCAGCGTCTCCTTGCCCAAATTGGGGTTTTCTATAGCCTGGAGTAGTCCTTGGGCTGACCCCTGGTACTCGGGGTGCTGCTGGGGCTCAGTAAAGGACGGGACGGGAGTGGTTTCTCTCCTTGGGTTCTGCTCTGGGCCGTGCTGGGGACATTTGGGATGTGGGGGGTGCTGGGGAGCAAGCCCATGGCTGGATGGGGAGTATAGGGTGGCAGATTCCCCAGCACAGTTTGGGGAAAGCCCTGCTCCTGCCCTGCTTCTTCCTCTTCCTCCTCCTCCTTCCTCTTCTTCCTCCTTCATCCTCCTCCTCCTTCATTCTCCTCCTCCTATTCCTCCTCCCCCTTCATCCTCCCCCTTCTCTACCTCCTCCTCCCCCCTATTCCTCCTCCTCCTTCACACTCAGCTGCCCCATGGCCATCTCCCCTCCGTTCGCAGCTCTCCATTTGCTTCCCCAACAGATGTTGGTGTCTCTCCTCTAAAGAGCATTTGAATGCTGGAATCTCTCTCACCCCCCCCCCCCCCCCCCCCCCCACAAGACCGGCAAGCAAAAAGCTTGACATCTCCCATTAGCATCAACCTTACTCGCCCCAGTGCGCCGCACTGCCTGCTGCCATCCACCCAGCCTCAACACCACCTCCGGAATGGAGACAAGGTGATGGCAGAATGCCACCACCCATCATCCCTGTGCCCCCTCCCTGCCCTACAGCCACGGACCTTTTGCTGACATGGGGCTGAACGGGCGTCCTCTGAAGATGCTGATGGAAATGAATGGGAATGCCTTTCCCTGGGGATAGAGGTGTTTTCTGCCTTGGGATTTGCAATGTATATGGATGGACGAGGGTTGGATGAGCGTTGGACAAGGGTTGGACAAGGGCTGTCCCCCAGGCAGAGGACCCCAAGTGTCCCCCCTGCAGCAAAACAGGGAGCAGAGATCCCCCGAAGCATACAGAGTAGACGTGACCTTATTGAAGTTGCCAGGTGGCTGAGGGGTGGGTGCTGCCCACCCATAACGAGGTGCATTAATTAACGGGAGGCAGGCGCAGCCCACCCCTGGTGTCCTTCAGCCTCTCCTTTGTGTCCGGGAGGACTCGGAGCAGGGCAGGAGGCAGCGATCCCAAATATCGATGCCGGCCCCAATCAATGCTATCTCCTTTTTCCATGCCCATGAGCTCATTGATTTTTTTTTTTGTTGTTACCTCTCTGTTTATGTAATGTCTGAACTTTGCACAACTGAACCGTTTAATGTGCAGAAAAGAGCCCTGTTGCCATGAAAACGGACCTGCAAATGACAGCATGAATGCTGAGATATCCCTGTTTTATTGGACCATACTGAATGTATTTTAACCTTGATAAGTCAATAACTTTTCGTACAAAAGGAACCAAAGCAGATAGGCTTTCAGAGCCTTGAATGCATTTAAACCGGAGAGTAATGGCCCGGTTTTAATCCCCTGGAAATCTTTCTCATTCTGAGGGCCACTCATTTCCCGAGCAGACTGACATTTTGGTCAAAGAATTACAGCGTGTATTTGTCACAATGAGAGATGAAAACGCTCAGCCCTTCGGATCGCTCGCGCCAGTCAGAAATAATGATATTAAATTAAAGGGACGCCGTCAGCTCCCAGATCACGGGGCTGTGCACCTCGCCATGAGATCAGCCCCGCGCAGATGGGATTTAGGGCTTTGGGCTCCCATCCGGCCGATGCATTATTTATTTGTGCTGAGGCTGAAGGACTTTCAGAAATCTCTCTCCTTTGGCAGCGGTGGCACAAAAGAGCTCCTGCTCCGGAGGAAAGGGAATGACATGGATATGTTTGCAAGAGGATGCAAATGAGGAGGTCAGAACTGATGGCGTAATGGAGCTCCCACCCCTCGGAGCAGCCCCGGATGATGGCCATAGAATGATTAAGGTCGGAGAAGACCTCTAAGCTCATGCAGTCCAACCGTCAGCCATTCCCCTGGAATCATAGACTCATAGAACGGCCTGGGTTGAAAAGGACCTCGAAGATCATCTCGTTTCACCCCCCTGCTATGTGCAAGGTCCAACCACCAGCCCAGGCTGCCCAGAGCCACATCCAGCCTGGCACCCTTTCAAGTGCCCGAGAGCGCCTTGGAGTGCCCCCACCATTTCCCGAGCAGAGCGAAAGGTTCCTCTTTAGGCTGAATAAAAAAGCAATCCTTCTTTCTGACTCCCTAATAGCTCTGATTAAATTATCTTTGAGAAATCTAAGCGCCGCTCATGAACCTATAATGGCTTTATTCTTATCGCCAGCCCGCACTGCAACATGGCGAGCAGATAAATAAGCTGCAGAGAACTTCCAGCGCTGCACGGGAAGCTGCCAGATCGACGAGCTGAGAATGTTTGAACTGAAACAAATGAATAGCATGAATAGCCCCGCTCAAAGAGGGGATTTATTCAATATAATGTATTTTCACAGGGAGGATAATACGTATTATAATTACACAGAGGAATCACTCTCCTGAAAGCATATCTAGCTATTATTTTAATTTCCCAGCCTTCAATGCTTGCTGGATCAGGAGTGGGGATGGGTGCTGCTCTGTCCCAGCTCCGCTCCATACACCCAAACACCAGAGGGGCTGGGAAGGCTCTGCAGGAAGCCAAAACCCTCTGAAGCTCCAGATAGGCAAGGAGAAGCTGGAAGAGTGAGGATGGCAGTGAGCTCTGGGATACACTGGTGCAATGGGTTTTGAGATGAAGGCAAAATGCTAGGGACCAAGAGCAAAGGGGAACGGTGCCCATCTCATGGCTGTGGGCCTGGAGGCGTGGTACAGCGATGGCATTACGCAGCACGAAGGAGAGCTTTTGCTATGCTGAGACAATGAGTGAGCAACCAGTGCAAGCGAAGGGGAGCGGGGAAAGCAGTGCTTGTGCCCTCAAATAGAGGAAGGCTGCAGCAGGCAGTGGTGTTGGAGGAGCATGTGGAAACCAGCTGGGCACAGAAGGCTCTCCTGCATGGGGAGGGGTCATGGGGCAGTGGGGGGGGGGGGGGGGGGAAGGGCACATGGGGTTGAACAAGGAACATAGGGTTGATCAGGGCACATGGGGTTGAAAAGGGCACATGGGGTTGAAAAGGGCACATGGGGTAAGATTGACCTTTCCTGTGTGGTTTCACACTGCACCTTACAGAAGAAAAAGAAGGCCGTGACACCCTGCGGGCGGCCATCCCCACGTGCTCCGGGATGGGGATCCCCGCCATGAGGAGTCCGCGACGGACCTGTTGAGCAAAACTACAACTCCCATCGCGCCCCGCGGCACCCACGGGCACATCAGCGCGGCGGCCGCGCGCGGGGCACGCCGGGAGCCGTAGTCCCGCTCCACCAACGCCGGGCGGGGAAAGAAGCGCGGCGGCCCCGCTTCGAATTTTCCCGCGAAAAAAGCCGCGTGGCCGCCAAGCCCCGCCCCTCCCCGCAGGACGCGCGGCGGCGTCTCCACGGCAACGCGCCGGGGGGGGGCGGGGCCGAGCCGCGTGCGGCCGCCGGGCCCCGCGCGGGGCGCTCAGTGTCGCCGCAGCCGCGCGCCGGGCGGGAGGGAGGCAGCAGCGCCCCGGGGCCGCGCCCCGCGCACAGCCCGGCCCGGCCCCGCCGCCATGGAGCGCTGAGCGGCCGCGGCACCCGGCGCCGCGCACAAAGGACGGCAGGAGGAGGAGGAGGAGGAGGAGAGCCGCGATGCCATGGCCACGCCGCCCGCCGCTGCCGGGGCTCCCTCCGCGCTGTGAGCCGGCTTCACGTCCGTCCCCGTCTTCCTCCTGTTTGGACCTTTAATTTTGATTATTGTTATTTTTTTTCTCCCCTATTTGGACCTTTGCATTTTCCGTTTCTTATTCGGACCGTGAATATTTTTACCTCCCGTTTGGACCTCCGATAGATTTTTCTTTTTTCCTTTATCCGGACCGTATTTTTTTCCCTATTCGGACCGTATTTTCTCCCGATTCGGACCGCGTTTTTTCCCTCTTCGGACCATTTTTCCCCATCCGGACCGCATATATATATATATTTTTCCCCCGTATTTGGACCTTCTTCGTTTTAATTTGTCGGACCTTCCCGTGGTTTTTCCTCTCGCTCACCCCCCCCCTCCCCACGCTGGCCGCGCACGGGGGGGGGCGGCCCGGGGGGGGCGGCCCGGAGCGCCCCGCACCGCAGCGACCGGAGCCGGCCCGGATCGTTCTCTGACGGTAACGGGGGGCGCCGGGTTGGCCGACGCGGTGGGGCCGGGATGGAGGCGGCGGGGGGGGGGGGGTTGGGGGTACCCCGATGCTGCGGGGCTGGAGCCGGGCCCTGGGTCCCCCCCCCCTCCCCCCGGTGCAGCCCCGGAGCCGGGCTGTTGTGTTCGTTGTGTGTGTCCGTCAGTCGGGCTGTGTGCGCAGGGAGCTTTCGGCATTGCACACGTGTGTGTATATAGGGTGTGTTAGAGGCTGCCGTGGGTGCGAAGTGCTCAGGGCAGGAGCTCGGCCTTTCCCTGGGAAGCGCTCGTGCTGATTTGGTGGCATTCATCGGCTGTGCGCCTCTCCGTGCCCTGCAGCGGGGCTGTGCCGTGCAGGCGAGCAAAGCATCCCAGTGGTATCTCCCACCCTCCCCCCCCCCCCCTTCCCCCGAGCGCCTTTCTCCCCATGCAGGTGGGAGCTGCCGCCCCATCTTTCCCAGCCAAACTTTCAGTATTGGGGCCTCCCCCTGGCGGTGTGGGGGTCGGGCACCCCATAAGCGGCCCCACTCGGGGTCTTGTGGCGACCTTGCGTGGAGCGGGGGCAGAGCGATGCTCCGTGCGTGGATCCCGAGGCTCTGTGCCCGTTTGTAGGTCAGCACGGGCGGCACGACGGGCCCCGCTGCAGCCGAGCGCCGTGTGAGCAATCGAAGCGGCTCCGCGTGGGTATTCAGCCCGAGGATGGAGCGGGGAGAAACCCACGGTCCCTCTATTGGGAACCGTGGGCCCATCGTGGCTGAGCGGGGGACGAGCTGGCGTCGCTCAGCTCTGGATTTTAATTGCAACCTTAGGATGAGCGTTCGCGTCTCCCGTGAGCCCGTGGCGGTGGCCGCGTTCCCGTGCCGTCCCCATTAGCGCTGCCCGCTGGGCGCCGCGGTTCGGTTCTGCCTGCAGCAGGTGCTCACAGCTCGCCGGCAGAGCCGGGCGTCAAAGTCACAGCCCCGGCTGACCCGACCTTGGCACGACGTGCTGTGCCCGTACCCAGAGCCTGGAGGGCACCGGGCGTGGGGTCGGGGTGGGATCCTCCCGGTGGGATCCTCGTGCTGCCCACGGCTGCGTTAAGGCCTCGCCGTGCCCCTTCCCACCGCCGGGCTGCCCAGCTCAGATCCGTGGGGCCGAACGCCCCGAGCCCCCCAAGCTTTGGGGTTGCCCATCACTGTTCCGGGACCCCCCCCTTTCCCCAACCCCGCTCTGTGCGTGTCCGTCTGCATCGGGCGCATGCATGCATGCATGCAAGAATAAGACGTTGCTTCTTTCTCTTCTTCTTCTGCCTGCGCATTCCTCAAAAAGCTAATATTCATGAAAGGTAATTCAATCAAACCGCGATGCCTATCAGCTAATGCAGCAAAGCTGGCGCAGGGGTGAGAATGGGAGCCAGGAACACAAAAGCCCTGTTTTATTACCTCCTGCTTGCCTGAGAATTGCTTTTCTCCCTCGAGTGAGCCGGCTAAAGCTGGCTTTATTATGTTAACCTATTTGCGTGTCAAGAGCTATTGTGCCTCTCTTTATCTGTGTTTGTATTTGCTCGATGCAGGGAATAAAAGGACGAGGCGAAAATGGATGGCTGGTCAGTGCTTTGCACTCTGGGGGCACTGATTGGTTGCTAAGTGATTTGCATCCCCGGTAATCGCTTTTATCTCGGAAGGATGTCGTGTATAATTATAAGCCTACTGACATCTTTTGAAATCTGCCTAATGGGTGTTTTTAATTTACATGGGAAGCAGGGGCTATTTGTGTTGCTCTGATTACAGGTTGTGTGCGAGCGTGAGGTTGGAAATAGGGATATTACCCCGGTCGTAGGGCCGGGCTTGGGGCTGGGGATGGCGCCGGTCCTGGGCCAGGGATGGACAGCAGCGCATCGATCCCTATGATGGGTCCTTGGGGTTCCATCCGTCCGTCCAAGTTGGACCTTTCCCATGGGATGAGCCCAGAGGTGAGCCCATGGGCCTGGTGCAGGCCGTGCTCCTGGCATCCGTTCACCCCAAAACCTTTGGGGTTGGTGAACCCCGCGCTCCCCTCCTGACCCGCAGTTCCAGGGAGCCCCGGGGTGGCTGCTGTGCTGGGATGGGGTGTAAATGTTTAACTGGTGGCTGCATGCAGCCAAGCGCTGCCGGGTGGTGCCACGGCCCTATGAGAGCTGCACCCGTTGCGTTCGCACGCCGCTATGGGGCCGCTGGGTTGGGTGTTAGGAGCCAATCCTTCTCCCATAGAGCAGTCGGGCGGTGGCACAGCTGCCCAGGGACGTGGTGGCCTCACTGTCCCAGGAGGCGTTCAAGGAAGGTGGAGATGTGATGCTGCCAGACGTGGTCAGCGGGCGATGGGTTGGGGTTGGGGGATCTTTGAGGTCTTCTCCGGGTTGGGGACACGGCAGATTGGGGCCGCAGAGGGTTGGGGACACAGAGCCTTCCCACGCCCAGACACGCCGGGTGGGAGGCGACTGGTGACTGCACTCCCAGCAGCCCGCCGTGGCGTGACGACAGCCCGGTAATTAATTTCTCCCGTTGGATGAGGTCAGGGCAGCGCCTGGTGAGACGCGGGGCGCATCGCGGGGCTCGCCCGTCCTTTGTCCCCATCCTGGCGGGGACACGGGGTGGCTGGGGACAGCTTGAGGAGCGGGAGGGCGGCTGGGGACGGCGGGTGCCGTATGGGGGTGCGGGGCGGGGTGCTGGTGGGCACCCCGGGGTGCTGCGCCCCGCTACCGCCCGCAGCCCCGGCCCCGACGCTGCTATTTATGGCTGCCTGTAAACAAACTCCCAATGAAAGAAAGTTAATGACCTGAGACTGACAAGAGCCTGCTGGGAATTTTTATAGCCCCTGGGACTCCTTTTGCTCAAGAGAGAACAGTGCAGTTGTTTTCACCCCAAACAGCAAGCGCGCCTCCATCCCGTACGCTGCACCCCGTGAGCCCAGCGCAGGGCTGGGGTGAGGAGGGCCACATCAGTGTGGTGGCACTGGGTGCCCTGCCCCCATGGGTAAGGCTGGGGCGCACGGCCCCTTGTCCCTGACGGGGGATGCTCCAGCCCTGCACCACCATCTGCCTTCTGCAGGTCATTCGGTCGTGCTGCAGGATGGAGTGAGGGCTGGCTCACCACCAGCAGTAACCAAACACGAATAAAGCCTTAATACCCTGCAGCGGAGAGATTTAGCTGCCGGAGATAAATATTCATACTGCTCTTGGAAGGGGGAGAGAACCCAAGTTTGGCTTTCCGAAGAGAAATTAACAGCATCTGCATGGGCTGCCCCAGCATGGGGCATAGGGCCGGCTCTGTGCCGAGCTCAGCACAGGGGCTGTGCACTGCATTTGTGCTCCGGTTTCTCTCCCCCTGTGCTGGTGTGGCCATATGGGGATGCAGGGGGCATCCCTGTGGACGGGCACAGCGTGGTGATGAGCCCCCAGTGCTGCTCCTGCTGCCGTTCCTGCTGGGCTGCGGCTGCGATCGCACCAATATTCAGCTTAAAAAATGCCATCCTGCAAGCAGCTCGAGTTTCCCTTTGGGAAGGAAAAGCCAAAAAGCAGCAGTGAGCAGGAGCAGGCGAAGCATCCCTGGCCACGTGCTCTGGCTCTCCCAGCACGGACTGGGGGGAAGCAGTGGTTTGTCAGTAGCCCTAATGCTTGGGGATATGAGAGATTAAGGTTAGTGACCATTTTTTAACTCAATAAAGGGAAAGACAAGCTGGAGTCTGCAGTCCAGAGATATAATTAGTTCGCAGCAGTGGTGCTTTCTTGATTTAGCTTCAGAGAGCAGAACAAGACAAGGATGTTATACCCAATTAGCAATAACATACAGTCTGAGCCGCGCTAGGTGAGATAACAAGCCATTTTTATAGCTCTTCTTTACGGACTTTTTGGGGGGAAGGAAAGGAGGAGGGACTCGTGCCTTGATTTCTTGTCCTTTGGGAACGATTGAGGGATGTGTGGGAATTCCCTGAGCCTGGCAGCATGTTGGCCAATGCAGGTGGTACAGCCCAGAGCTGTGGCCGTCCCCATGGGCTGTATGTGGGGGTGTGGGGCTGTGCAGGACCCGACCTGATGGATGGTGACACCGGGGCCACGTCTCGCCGTGCCCGTTAATGACACGCTGAGAGCAGCTCTACTTTGTCATGGCAGCCCTGGGTTTTACGAGGGAACGGCCGATAAAGCGGGGCCGTGCACACACAGTGAATATTTCCTATCTGCTCGTAGTGGGGTTTATGGGCTGTGAGCCCACAGAGCTTCAGGACGCGGGGCAGGGGACATCACTGGAGGGCAGCTGGCTGTCTGTGCCCCGTGGCACCGTGCTCACGTGGCTGATGGATGTCTGTGGTACAGTGCAAACCTGGCTGGGTTGGGGCTGGGAGGGTCCCGCATGTCACGGCCGTGCACTGAGCCTCCACGGCCATGGCAGAGGGCATCCAACAAACCAACCCAGCCCAGCAAAGGGCCGGCGATGGAAACTTGGATAAAGGTTTAATTAGTCAGCTTTTAATAACAGGCTCCGGGGTTGGAGCTTCTTGGCACGCCGCTTTCCCATCCCCGCCACGCGGGCAGCACCCCCTGCCCCAACCCACCCAGCTCAGGACGTGGGGCAGCCCCACAGCCCTCGTCCCATAGGGAACGGGGACGGCCCGACCGCAGCGCCGCCGCCGGTGCGGCGATGATCATCAGCGCTCGTCGTAATCATTAAGGCTATTAGAAAGAAACGTTCGCTTGAAGCTAATGTCAGACTTTCTGTTCTGCTTTGCAAACGCGCACAATTAATGCCAATCAGCAGCGGGAGGAAGCCAACCCGCAATCATGTCTGCTTCATCTCGCCTGTCAGCTGTTGCCATCCCCGCGTTGTACATTTTCATACAATCGCTATAAACATAAAAGGGAAACTCCGCGTTCTTCGGAGGGCTCCGCGTATTGTTCTGTGTTCATTTTAATTACTCGGCGTCGGGCGGCTCGCCTGGCCTCGCCGTGCAGGCAGGGGAAAGTAGGTCTTTGTAAAGCAAATGTAGAAATCTTGACGGATGCCTTGTTTTCCCATCCAGCCGTTGCGCTGCGTTATCTGGAGGCTGCTTAATTTCTTGGCGATGGGGGCCGTTCTGCCTCCCCCCCCCCCCACCCCACCCCCTGGGGAAGGAGCGTGGGCAGAGCAGGGGAGGGGGAAGAGCCGGCGTGACTTGACCGGATGGTGCTATAATCCTCGTTACCAAAGTACACATCAATTATAAGAATTCCTACAGTAATCTCCGAAATCTATCTTTTCTGCTGAACCAGCTCATTAAAGAGCGCCATTCATTTCCATCTCTCCGGGTGAGAGAGGTTTAAATCCCCGGAGCTTTGTGTTACAAAATAGACTTAGGGGGACGGACCCTTTTGAGATATTAAAAGGAAGAAGTTGATTTTTTTTTGTTTTCCTTCCCCCCCCCCCCCCTCCATCACCCCCTCCCATCCCAGCCTCGCGGCACAGACGAAGCATAACTTAATTAGGCGAGGGCGGCGGGCGCGGGGGGCTGCGCAGCCCACGCCGTGAATGGCCTCCATCTGCCGGGCGCGGGGCGGCCTCAATGAGCCTTTGAAAGGAGCTGTGCCGGGGGTCTGTCCGTGGCCACCCCACAACCTCAGCACAGAGCCCCATTGTGTGCGTGGGGACGCGGGGCCGGCCGGGCCGGGGTCGTGCGGAGGGTGCGGGTTGGCGGGCGCGCTGCCGCCGGGGCTCTGTGCAAACACGTTAATTTGTTTTCTTTCTTGCCTTTGCCTTTTCAGGGTAATTGGTTGCATTTGAAGCCTTTGTGAAAGCCTTTGATTATAGTAATTTCAGCGGCGCGATCTACCCTGAATTCCTTCGTTGGATGCTTTCACAGCTCCGCCGCTCGGGGCTGCGGCTGTGACGCGCGCCTGCCCTGCGTGCGGTGCTGCCATGGGTGGCCGAGGGCTGTGGGTACAGCCATACCCACCCCAGCTCTGAGGGTTCCATGGGATGGATACGGGCTTGGTGGGCCTTGGCTTTAGGATAGATGCTGGGCTTGCTGGTCCTCGGGCTCGGGATGGGCACAGGTCTTGGCTGCACACTGCCCCAGGTCCCTGCGTGGCCACCCGTGTCCCGTGGGGATGCTTTCGGGTTCCATAGGGCTCTGTGGTCTGTTTGCTGCTGCGTCTTTGGCTGGAATGCTGTTGGACAGTGAGGTCTTGTTTCTAATGGGAAGCGAAAGAAAGTTCTGCTTCACTGCTGGGTGCTGACGTTTCGTTCCTATCCCACGTAGTGACTGTTCCTGTGCTCCTCCCCATCCCCGGCTGCACTGAGGCCGCTCATTCCCTGCGCCGACGGTGTGGGCGTCTCTCCTGAGCTGGCCAGAGCTAAGCCCTGCTAATCCAGCACATGCTGCCTGCAGGTGTCCTTGGCAGCTCCCTGCGGATTGGAGACCTCCCGGGACCTGGCAGTGGGCGGATGGCCACCACGGAGCTGGGGACATCGAATGGCACAGCCAAGGGTGCCATTGGTGGGAGCATTCCTTGGAGCGTTGCATGGGGAACGGTTGGAGAAGGCTAACGGAGCCCAGCATCCCTGTGTGCTGAGCTAGGGACCCTCCGAGCCACAAAGCCACGCTTCCCATCCACACCACGGCCCTGGTGCCATCCCACCCCTGCAGCCCCCATCTCCCACGGGGACCACGGACAGCACAGGGGCCGCTCTGCTTTCCAGAATCATCATTAACCTGTTAGGGAGAGCTGTTCCCGCTCACGGCGAAAATAGATCTTTAATCTCTGCCCAAAATAGCTCATTTGATGAGAGGCCTCCTTAAAGCTGACACATAAATTTAACCAGGCCGCCGTAGCCCTCCGCAAGGATGTCTGCAAATGCTCAACAGCACTCCAATTGTTCTTTTTAATTCCATTGTTACGTACGCATCTGATACCTTATTTCTTCCATCAGATCGTTTGTAACAGTCAGGAGGCAATTTACTTCTGTCCTCTGATTCAATTTGTGCTTTGTGCTCCCGCAGCCATTCGGCTCGCAGGGTCATCGTGGCTTTTGTGGCCCTGCGTGCAAGCAGAAGGCTGTTGGGTGGGTTTTATGTTCTTCTTTCACGTCGGCTTGCTGCCTGCATGGGTCCCACTCTGCATCCTGCTGGGGCAGAGGATGCTCAGAGCTCCCTGTCGTCTCCGTGCTGCTCCAACACTGGGTGCTTGTTGCAGTGGGTGATGCTGGGGACAGGCGGTGCCAGCCTGGCTGTGCTGCTGCCCCATCCCAGCAGCTGCCTGGGGCTCCGTTGGGATGGAGCTGCATTGTTCCAATCCCCACATCCTTCGTTCCCCGTGCCCATCGGTCCCCACCTTCTTGCCGTTCCCTTGGGTTGCTCGCGGTCCCCGTGTGGCTTGGAGGCTATTGAAGGGGAGAGGGTAGGGAGGTGGCAGCAAGGTGTTTCCTATGGAAGGAAAGGCAGGCGCTGGGCACGCCGTGGGTAGAGATGCTCATTGTGTTGAATGAGCAACCTTGCTCTGAGCAGGCGCTGAGGCCACGTGCCCGTCCTCATGTCCCCATGCAGGGACCATCCTGTCCCCACGCATGGCACGGGGCAGCAGCCGGTGCCTCCCTCCTGCATGGCACTCTTTGCCTTCAGCCCCCAGTCTCCCATGCAGCGGAGCAGTCTGGGGGAGCACGAGGCCTCACACACGTGCCCGTTTGGTTTTGGGTTGCAGCTTTGAACCTGAGCTTGGGGAATGTGCTCCCTGCACACCGGGGTCCCATCCACGTGCCCCACTGCTCATGCATTCCCGCAGAGCACCACACGGCCGTGCACCCCACACCCCAACCCAGGATAATCCCTTCCAGCATCATTATCCCCCACAAACCCCAGCTTCCAATTTTAATCAAGAGGAGCTGGTGTCGCTTTAAGATCTGCGGGTTTTAAAGATCACAAGAGGGGTTAGAGAAAATTACCCTTGACTCTTACATGCTAATGTAATCTCTAACCAGATCTGCAGCACCGCAGCTAAAATTGCTTTTTAGATTAACATTTAATTATTAACAGGGCCCCCTGAAAGGCCCGGGGCTGGAGCATGGAGGGGAGCGGGGCGCACGGTTCAGCCCAACCCCGCTGGAGACATTTGCTGTGTGCAGGGGAAGGTCGTGGGCGGCCGGCAGCAGCGTGCCGTGCTTTATTGCAGCCCTGGGCAAGGTGTCATCAAACTTTCTTCTTTATTTTATCTCACGCTTCCCCGTGATTTACCGCAGGGTGACCTTTCCTGCAGTCACTCATTCCTGCACGGCGCTGGCGGCATCGTGTGGCGTGTCCTCCTCCTGCCCCGTTCCCACCGCCGGGCACCCCGTGTGGCTCCGTTGCAAGGTCATGTAGCATCCCCGTCCCGTGCCCCTCCGTCACCCCCGGACCCCCTTTGCATGGTGGCTGTGCCCTGTGCCCAGCCGGGCTGTGTGTTGGGGACGCGGTGCCCGCTCAGCTTCGTTAGCGCCGGGCAGGGATGCACGGCAGCAGCAGACGTGGCCCTTTCTTTCCCTAACAAGGGGCCAGCTTCTGCAATCCCCTTTATTCCTTTATTCATTGTTCTGCCGAGGCGAACGGCACAGACCCAATTCAGGCTGAGACTTTGAAAGTTCCCTTTCTTCCCCCCCCCCCCTCCTGTCACATTTTCTTTTATCTAAATCCTCGCCTATGAAAGCCTCTATCGACAGCTGCGCTGGCCTTATCTCGCTGGAGGGACCTTCGCTGGGCTCTCAGAGGAGATAAGACCGTCTTATCGGCCTCTGATGTCAGAGAAGGTGCCAAACCCTTCTGTCATTGGAGCTTTAGACACAGAGGGTTGGGTTTTTTTTTTGTGGGTTTTTTTTTTTTTATTAAAGTCACAAAGACCTTGGGTTTATAAATAGTCCGATGGAGCGATAGGGCTTGGAAATTAGCAGGGTGGGGGGCGGGGAGGGAGGCGGTGGGAACGGGGCCGGGATGGAGGCAGGAGGAGAGGAGGATGGCGGGGACGCGGTGTCCCCAACCCTTTGGGAGCGGGGCAGTGCCACCTCCTGCTCCGTGCATGCCCCTGGGTGATGAGCTCTGACAGCACCTGCTGGGGCCTCGCTGGCTCAGGGCCAGCCTTGTCCTCGTCCCCATCCCGAAAGAGGAAGGAACATGGAGTGGTTCTGGGGCCCTTTGCAGCGGCACCGTGGGGCTGTCGGGCCGGGCGGCTCCGTCCTCACCCCATTGCCCTGCTGTGATTTGTGTGGCTGTAGGCTGGGCAGGGGCTGTGCGACTCGGGGCAGGGCAGAAAACTGCTGAGTGTTGCCTTTCTTGCCGTGAAAGAGCCAGAGCAGCTTGAACTAAATCAGATCCTGCTGATTGGAATTAGTTCAAATGCAGATGGAGCTAACTAAGCTGGCGGTAAGCATTCGAACGGCGCAGCGTCCAATTCCCATCAGCTGATTCAAGGGCTTTGCTGGGCAGCATTAACAAAATGCCACCGAGCGGACAGATGCCCATTGTGCAGGGGCTGATGGTCTCAGCCTGGTGCCAGGCTCGGGCCCGAGCCACCCATATGGGATGCAGGGACGTGGGATGCAGGGACGTGGGGTGCAGGGACGTGGGATGCAGGGATGTGGGGTGCAGGGACATGGGATGCAGGGATATGGGGTGCAGGGACATGGGATGCAGGGCCAAGATGGCTTTCTGGGGCGGCGCAGGGGTTGAGCTGATGTCTGCTGCTATCATCCGGGTGGTGACAGCCCAGGGTGGGGGTCCCATCCGTGGTCCTATGGCCAAAGCCATCCGCTGGGACCGGGGGATGCAGCCGAGCCCGGTCCCGGTGGGGTGACGCCAACTCCCAAGCAGTCAAGTGTGCTCAGGCTCTGAATAAGAAGCACTTCATTCTCTTTTCAAACTGTATAATTTCTGCCTGATTGTAATGGCATATTTTAAAATTACCAGAAATCGAAGCCAGAAAATGGATACGGCTGCTTTTACTGCGAGCTGCATTAACAAAGGATATGTAATGCACGAAATAAAAACACCTCCCTGCCCCCCCTCCTCCTTTTTTTTAAGACAGTAATAGGAGAAAATTGGTTTTGAAACTGAATAAAAGTCCCTTTCAGAGGAAATCATTTCTTTCAGGGTACCTTTGCTGAAAGTAAAATAGTGAATAATGAAAGGTGGTTACATGATTGTCTTTCATTTAGAGAGCGCTAGGACAGATGGAATCTGGGAGAAATGCAAGATTGGAATAATTGCATGGTAACAAGGCGCTTGTTGTGAAATTAGTATCTTAAGAAAGTAGGGAAAAAGGCTTTTACTCATGAATACTTCATTATTAGGAGAAAACAGCGCCATTTGGGTTCTCCAGACACCTGCTCCGTGCGCGGTGGCTCTTCCTCACCTCTTGCTCCTCACACCTTGCTCCCAGAGCCTCCGTGCCTGAATTCTGCAGTGCTGGAGGCCACCGTGGTCCCCGTGTCCCCACCCAGGGGATGAAGCAGGAGCTCGGGGTCCCGAGCCCGCGTTGGTGGCTGGGAGTGAGCGCACAGCCATGGCCTTTGGTCAGCTTGGAGGTGGGCAGGAGTGGTTCGCTAGCAGGGGGATGTGAGGGAGCGTTCCAAGGCGTGAGGATGGAGCTTGGTGAGCAGTGCTTACCCCAAGCACCCCAAGATGCTGCGATGGGGCTGTGGGGGGAGCGAGGTACCCTCTGTGACATCCATCCCTGACACCTCACACGGACCAGGAGCTGCAGTTCCCAGGATGGGTTTGCAACCACTCTGTGCGCAGTGCTGCTGCCGTTACCAGCGGGAGGCGTTCGCCGTGGTTCCTGCAGGACGTGCCGTGTGCAGGACGTGCTATTCACAGATCAGTGGTGGAGGTGCCTTTGGGCTGACCCCTGCAGATCCCCCGGCCGGATTTTGGCACATCCCGGGACCCGAGTGGGATTTTGCTGCCTTCAGGCCGAATCCCTGCTGTGCATCCAATGGCTGCAGCTGTCCCCGGGAGCCGGGAGGAGCTGCTCTGTTTCCTGCAGGAAGAGCAGAAAGCGTCACGGGGAGCACCAACCACCCACCGAGCCCTTCATATTTATTTTATAGAGCTTCATATTTATTTAAGGCTTCCATACTTATTTATTTATCTCCAAAAGAGCAAAGGCCCCTGCGCAGCGGGTGCGAGAGCTCCCAGCCTCCATGCATGCAGACTTTGCCCAGCAGTGGGTGCGGGTGCACGGCCAGACCCCCCCAGCCCCCCTCCTTATCACTGTCTCTCTTCTCTTGGCAGTGCACGGTGCGGCTGCGGCCGGCCAGGACTCCCAGACCATGCTGGCGTGCCTGCAGCGAACCCAGAACCCACCTGGGCAGCACCTGGCCTGCCCCAACCCCAACAAGGCACTGGAGCCACGCAAGTGTAAGTGCTCTGGGGGCTGCGGGGAGGGGCGGCGTGCAGCATCGTGGGGCTGGTGGGGCGCTCTCAGGTCTGGGATGCTCCGAGATCCACGGTGCTTCAAGAGCTGGGATGCTTTGAGGACTGGGATGCTCTGAGATGTGGGATGCTTCAAAACCCAGGGTGCTCCCAGGTGTGGGATGCTCTGAGACCTGGGTTTCTCCAAGATCTGGGCTGCTCCTGGATGTGGGGTGCTCTGAGATCCGGGATGCTCCCAGGTATGGGATGCTCCCATGTTCAGGATGCTCCGGAGCCGAGCTGGTGCCTCGCTCTCAGCATCCCCAGGGCATGCACGCGCCGCTTGCTGCTTTGATGCTCCTTGTCTTATTGGAAAAGACATTTATTTAACTGATAATTAAAAAGAGCAGGAGAAGCGGGGGTGGGCGGCTGGGGGAGGAAGAAGACAAGATAAGCAAATTAAATTGGGTCACTGGGGCTGATAAGTGGAACTTCAGAAAATCTCATGCAACCGCCTGCAAAGCACAACGCAGGCAATGTCCGGTACCTGCTCACAGCTCCCAGACCTCCAGCCCCCACTCCCTCCTTTCTCTCCATCCCTTCCCCCCATAATTACTTTCCCAGTTTTGCTGCAGCTCGCCTTCCCCACGAGCTGGCCTTTCAGATAAGCTGTAAACTAGTTACATTAAAATGGGTTCCAAAAGGTCACTCCAGTAAAGCACCTGTCTCTCCCAGCCTTTGTCTCTCAATCCAAACCATGATTAAATGTATATTTAATGAGCCTGCTTTAGGCAGGCGTGTTTGACCTCCCCGGCTGGGAAAGACGCATTAAGATTCTCAAGTGATGAATGTGTGTTTTAAAGAGGGGAGTGGATATTTTTCTGCTGGTCTCAGTTGGATTTTTAAACATTGCAGGCTGAAGACAAATCAGCTGCTAAAGCTCTGCTTGTTAGTGTGTGACAGCCCCTAGGCATTTGTTTAATGATCTGTATTTTCCCGGAGACGTTTTCCCCTCTACCTGGGCATCCTGGCACCTCCGGCACGGGGTGGCACTGGCTTTGCTCAGGGGTACACGTGGGAGCTGGGGCTATTGTGTGGGGCACGTGGCGGATGGGACTGGTGACCCCAAGCACTTTGCGCCCAGGCACCGTTGAGGTTTTGGCTCTCCGTGGCCTCGGTGAAGCAGGCACGACCCGTGTGCTTGTGCTGAATCCGTGCTGCTCAGGTCTCTTCCCTATTAGTGTCTGGAAGGAAAATGAATGTTGCTCTTGTAAAATTATTCCTAATCCGTCATGCCTGAGCAGCAGCGCAGGGCTGGCGCGAGGGCTGTGGCTCCCGGCGCTCCTTGGTGCCATGTGCTAATGAATGGAGCTGTGCCTGCAAGGCCAGGACCTGCAGCGCAGAGCCCAGTGGGGTGCAATGGGGACCCCAGGAGCGCAGCACCAGGTGTTCTGTGTTGTGCCCGCTGTGATGCTGAGGTCAGGATGCACCCAACCTGTGCTTATTGTGTGCCCACTGCATCCAAGGGGTGGCTGAGGGCTGGCGACTGTCACAACCCCTGTGGCATAACACCAAGGAGCGCCACCCCGTAGCCTGGTGTGGGGGGTTCAGTGCTCCCTGGCATTTCCCATCCTGCCGAAATGTCATTTCCCAGCTCCTGAAATGGAGAGCTGGAACCTGGATGTGGTGCTGCCATGCAACAAAGCACCCTCAGCAGTGACAGCCACCCATGCCCCAAGAGGGATCCCCAGCCCCTGGATCCTCAAACTGCAGCCTTGGCAGCAAGGGCAGCTTGCAGAGCTGCCACCACAACCGGATCCAAGCAGATGGGGAGCGCACGGGCACTGGGGGCCCCCACCCCTGGGGCAGAACCACACTCAGGGGTTCATTCCCCCCCATCCCCAGTGTGCACTGCACACAGCCACGTTCCCCCAGCGTGCTTGCCGCTGGCCAGGTCACCTTAATCAAAGTTTAGCTGACCGTATGTTTCCGCTCATTATGGGAAAATACAGCATGTCTCTCTCCTCTCTGCCTCCTGCTATTTCAAATTAAATTGCAGGTGACATTCAGGGCCACGCATCTGGTTTTGAATACAATTTTCCCTTCTTTATTTATGGCACCTGCGGTAAGCGGGGCAGGGAGGAGCTCATCCCACGGTGCCTGCCTGCCTATTCGGACAAGATAGCATTTTCTTAAAACGAGACACAATTTAGAAGTGCCTCTGATTACTTAATTTGCTCCTGAGTATCTCAGTAATTATCTTTATGGGTCTTATTTCTGTCCTCTGGCATTGTTTCTGTCGATATTAAATGAGTCTGGCTCTCGGCACGTTGGCCGTCTGGCCCAGCACCACTGTGAAATCCTATTACCCTGCTGGTGCCACTGATTAATTTTTGTATTAATTTCACGTAGAAGGTGAGCGGATTCATTTTCCTGCCCGTGGTGGGAGCCAACAGCCCCAGCACCTTCATGCCCAGGTTGTTCCCTGTGCCCCAGTCCCAGCACATGGTGCTCCGTGCTCCGGCACAGCCGCCTCCAAGCATCCCACTGCATCTGCTCTGGGTGATAGCACCATGATGCTCACAGCAGCAGCCAGCTTTTGTCACTGGTGTTGTGTTCTGGACATTGCACTGGGATGGTGCCCCACTCCAGCAGGGAGCAGGAGCTTCGGAAGGAGCAGCATCGTTGGGAAAATATCACGTCCAATTAACTCCAGCAGGCTGCTCCCTTTTGATTTTATTCCGTGTGCATTACAGGAATCCTGAGCTTTATTTAAATTATAAATCAAATAATACCACTCTCGGCTTGGCCAAACTCTTTGCTTTTCTCGCTCTCTGCTGCGATGGCTTATATTTAATTGAATGCTCCTTTCTGTGTGCCCACCTCCGGAGCTCACCGCGCCGCCGTCAGCTGGCCGGGCAGTGGGGGGCCGTGGGTTGGGATCAATATTTAGCCAGGAGGGATGGGCAGCTCCTTGAGCTCTTAAGCTTTAGGACGTGGCCTCCCATTGCAACAACTCTCCTTGCGTTGCCCATTGCAGAGCTGTCCGGGGGCTCGCGGTGCTGCAGCCCTGCAATGGGCAACGCAAGGAGAGTTGTTGCAATGGGAGGCCACGTCCTAAAGCTTAAGAGCTCAAGGAGCTGCCCATCCCTCCTGGGGCCATGGGAAGAGAGATGCCCCAATGGACTGCGGGTCTGGCTGGGAGGGCAGCACGCTCCATTCCTGCTGGATTTGTCCCGCTGGTGCTTTCTTGACCTGCTCGTTTGCGGTGCTGACAGCTGCAGGCTCGTCTCGTTATTCCCAGCTGCCCTATTACTGCAGGGGAGTCCAGGCTGGTTGGAAAGGTCGCTCCACTCTGCAACCCAGCTGCAAACAGGGGGATATTTCCCTGGTTCTGTTCACTCTCTTTCCACTGCCGGTTTGGGCATTGTGGCCGCGTGCCCCTGCCCCGGTCCCAGTGCCCACCAGGCTCACCAAAACGTGCGTGTGCTGCCCTTGGGGATGCTTGGCTCAGGGTCCCTAGGTCAGTGCAGCACCTGGTGTCACAGTGCAGGGAAGATGGGGAGGGCCAAAGCAATCCCTCTTAGCACTGCAGCTGCAGAGAAGGGGGATGCTGTGTCCTTGCTTTGGTGTATCAGAGGGCTGCGGAACAACCCCACCTGTTTCTCGCACATTCAGAGCTTTGCTGAGCTGTGTTTTCTCCCTCCTCGTCTGCTCCCTTTCTATTTTGTGCAGATGCCTTTTAGAAAGATGAGATAACGAGTGCCATTTGTTTAGCAAAGCCTGTTGTGGAACAAAAGAGGGTTGACATGCTCGCGTCAAATGCCACCTTGTGCTGCAAACATCACTGCTGTAGGGTCGGATGCTATAGGGACAGCTTTGTGCGGTGCATTGCGTAGGGCTCCCAAGCTGCTTTTGGGGCATTCCAGATGTCCCTGTGCACTATGGGACGCACCCATGGCAACTCACCTCTGAGTGATAAAACTCTTTAATTGCATATGGAATAAAACCACATTGAATGGCTTCTCATTACACAATTCTACTTACACCAAGGGCATTTTCATTAAAGTAGCTGCAGCTAAGCTCTGCTTTTGTACACACCCATAAAATATCATTTTAATTTCATGAGGGGTTACACATGAGTGAAATAAGATTAATTCTTTCGTTTTCAGTTTCTGGAAGGGATCGGTTAATGATGGTTCTGCTTATTTATATACGTGCCATAAAAAAAGGGTTCAATTAACTGCCATGCCCAAAATGTGCTGTTGACTTGCACTTTCCCTGCCAGGAAATGCTGCAAAAACACTTTCGATCGGTCACGTGTGCTGGGGGAGATGGATGGGTGAGGGAGCTGTGAGCGGGCATGGGGACGCTCTCCAGGTGACACCCCATGGTTGTCAAGGATGGAGCTGAGCATGAACCTCTGTGTGCGTTCAGCCCCTGATAACCCATCCCATGAGTGATTTTTATTTGCATTCAGATTTTCCCTCATCACTCTTTCTATCTCAGCTATCGCAGTTGAAATGCTGTCATTGGCATGCACCTGGCCCAAGTAACAGAGTGAGGGTCGGGGGTGAGCTGCAGGGCTGTGTAGGGGTCCCTCCCGGTCCCATTGGTGGCTGTATGGTGGGATGGCATCAAGGTGGCATTGGGTTGACATCGGGATGGCATTGTGTCAGCCATGGGATAGCACTGGGATGGCATCAAGATGACATTGGGTCAGCCAAAGGAGTGGCATTGAGATGGCATCTGGATGGCATTGGGTCAGCCATGGGGTAGCGTTGAGATGGTGTTGGGTCAGCCAAGGAGCGGCATCGGGTTGGCATCAAGATGACACTGGGTCAGCAGTGGGGTGGCATTGGGATGGCATCAGGGCGGCACGAGGGCAGCATCATGGTGTCACAAGAGCGACATCAGGATGACAGTCGGGTGGCCTCGAGATGCCACTGGGACAGCGTTGGGTTGGCACCGGGATGCCATTGGAGTTGAAGCGGGGTGCTGTCGTGGTGCTGTTGGGGTGGAACTGGGGAGCCATCGTGGTGCCCTTAGAGCAACCCAGAGGTGACATTAGCATGTCCCCAGAGCCAGCATCCCCATGCCTGTTGGCCACGGTGCCGCGGCAGCGTGCGGTGCTAATACCTCGGTGAGGAGACAAATAGAAAGTGACACATGTGTGTGTAGACTGGTATTTGTGGTGACGCTTTGACTGCAGATAATAAAGTGCTCGCCCTGAGGTGATCCAATTCAGCAAACGCCTCGGCAAAGCCGCGCGCTCCTTCAAGGGAGAGAATAAAGGGGAGGAAAAAAGGCCCGTCTGAAATGACATGTCAGCCTAAAAAGGGAACGTGTTAATGGATGAATATCTCGGGATGGCAAAGCCCTGCTCTTCCCTTTGTGCTTTGTCATGAATTTTGTTGTCTTTGCACATTACGGCTCCTGCGCGGCTGCCGCTCGAGGTTTGCCACCTACGTTTATTCAGATGGATTTCTCCAGCTATTATTCCCGGAGTCGTTTTTAATTGAAGACCTTGAAGCCAGCGCGCGTTTTTCTCTCAGCGGGGCGGCTCTGCTGGGGGAGGCTTTGTGCCAGCTGCGTGCACAGGGCTCCCAGTAACGGGGACCCTTCAACTGGGGGGGCTCTTGCAGTTGGGGTGCTCCTGCGATCGAGGGGCTCCTGCAAACAGCAGGACTTCTGTAAGCAGGGGGTCTCACGCGTGGCAGAGCCCATTGTACCATACCCAAGGATGCCACGGGGCTGCCATGCGCCCCAGGCAGTGCCGGTGGGGGGCTGGGGACCGCGCAGGTGCAGACCCCCCCCTGCTGTATCCGCCACGCGGCGGTGGCCTCTGCACCACCCATCCTGGGGACATGATCACCATAGAAACCGCTGCACTTCAAAGGGTGGAAAACAGCAAAATCCGACAGGGAAGGAAGGAAGGCGTGTAGCAGGGGCAGTGCCAGTGCAGCTCGGCCAGGGCAGCGTCCCCACGTGTCCCCATGTGTCCCCCCAGTGCCAGCATGGTGCCACTGGTATCCACAAAGCTTTGTCAACAGGAACTTGGGACCCCAGCATCGGGGGTTTGTGTGTTTGTCAACACTCACCACGCTGTGTTTGTTTTCTTCCAAGTGTTGTGCAAATATTTAGGTTTTTAAAATCTGCTGGCAGTTTTGCAGAGAGGGAAGGGGACTGCTGGTCTACTTTAGGAGCTTTGAAGATGCTGAGACTTCCCCACTACGTGGGAGCAGAGCACCTCATCCCAAAGCTGGGTGAGCTCTGAGCTCTTGCAGAATGGCATTCCTTTTGGGAGGGAGGAGTGGAGCCTCCCTGTGTCCCCACAGGGTGCATGGCAATAGCTGCTGCTGGCTGCTGCCACTCTGCATCCCTGCCCAGCCCTTGTCCCCTCCACGCGCCCTGATGTCCTGCTTGTCCTCTCCTCAGCATGCTGGCAATGCCTGGATGCAGCAGGTGCTGTGCTGAGAGTTGCGCAGCCAAAAGCAGAGCAAGGACGCTGCTTTGGTTGGGGACATCCCATCACCATGGCACAACTCCTCCAGTTTCTCTTGCAAAGCGTTCCCATGCCTTTTGTCAGACATTTTGCACAGACTTTTCCCTCGGAGCACAGCAGGGCTGAGGCTGCCCCAATCCATAAACAAAAGATTTATTTCGGATTGCCACGTTGTCAGGGCCCGGGTTTTAAATCTGTGTCTTGAACCGAATTTGGTGGCCAATTTGCTAAAGTAAAAAGTTGTTTAGCTGGAGGCGTAATCTTATAAGCCTATGCTGCCATTATAATGGCTTCTCATTTCTGCCTAGCTTTCCAATAATGCTTTGAGCAGAAGCTTGGAGTAATATAAAAAGCCATAGGATTATTACTGCGGGCGATGCATTTTCCATTTACAGTAATAAAATACTGAAGAAACAAAACAATTTAAAATTCCAATAAAATTCAAAACAAATCTTTGGCTGCTGAGCAGATTCAATTATTTAGCTGTTATTGAGTGCAGGCTGGAAAAATAGAGCAGGTCAGGGAGGGAGGGGGAACCCGAAGCTGGCTGTGTGTTGTCTTTATCTGGGGAGAAGAAGGCGGGGGGAGGCAGGAGATGGCCAGTGGTACCCAGTGGGAGAGGCAATCACCAATGGGTGTTGGGATGGGAATCGTAGAGCTGTGGGATCATAAAGGTTGGAAAAGACCTCCAACATCATCAAGTCAACCTATCACCACCACGTCTGCTCATAGAATCATTAAGATTGGGAAGGACCTCCGAGGCCTTGAAATCCAGCCATCAACCCATCCCCACCATGCCCACGTTAAGATTGGAAAAGACCACCAAGTTCATCAAGTCCAGCTGCCAGCCCATCACCACCGTGCCCACTCACCCACGTTGTGCAGCGCCGTCTCAACGTTGCCCTTTGAGTCACTGCTGCCTCCATCATCCACATCCTCCTCCATATCCACATCCTCCTCCTCCTCCCATGGCTGCGTGGATGAGCCGCTCACCAGTTCAGCATGCCCAGCGCTCACCATGGGGAGCAGAGGGGGCTGCACCACATGCCCCCACCTTCGGCACGACATCCCCAAGGGCTCAGCTTCAAGAAGAGGAGGGGGGAGAAAACTGCCAGCGGCCGGCTGAGTGTCGTGCGGGCTGTCTGTGCCTGACGGGTGACGGCGGTGCTTCGGGAGAGTTTGCATCTCGCAGTAATTACAGCCCGTTAGAAAGCAGTAATTACTCCGGAGAGGGGGAGCCGCTTACCAGCAGCGCGCACGAGCGCGCCAGGAGCCTCTTGGAAATTGGTAGCTCTGTAATTTTCCCAGTGGGGGTTTGGTGCGTCACCCTGATATGTGACAACACACTGAATTTGTGACTTGTCAAATCCAACCCAGCTGGTGCGAGGAAGGCGACAAAGGAGGCTCCTGGCTCTCCCTCGGCTGGCTGGCAGCCGTGCATGGGGCCATCGGCGAGCAGCGGTGTGTGGGGCGGTGCTGCTCCATCCATCCATCCATCCATCCCCCCATTTTTGTTTCTGATTTTTTTTGTGCTCAGAAAGGAGTATTTTCCTCCCTCCCTCCCTCCCTCCGTGGAATGGGTTCATTAGGGATTCTGCAAGTGTCACCAGCTAATTAGTGTCATGTTAATTGAGCATTCACGATGCTGCCACCTCCAAGGACAGCGGTGCCGGCGTGAAGGGGAATGCAGATGCACGGTGCTTGCATTGCTGCTGGGCAGGTGCCCCCAGCCCCCACCAGGTCCCAGCACTGGTCATACTGGGTGGGTTTGCCCAGCGTGAGCAATGCCCATGTTCTGCTGCTGGAAGCTGTAACATTAAATCCTGCTCAAAGACCCTGGTTTTAATTGGCTTAATATACTCGTTAATAACAGTGTCTATTCAAGACACCTGTAAAAAGCCCATAACATTAACTTAATGGGAGAAATGGCTGGTGAACACTCTTCCATTCTGCCTTTTAAATTGCTGGTACGCCACGTTAATGGAGAGGAAAGAGGTGGCCATCCACGGCCTCACTCCCTGCGTCTCTGTGGATGTTCCTGCTCCTCCAAGGGTGTTGTACACCAGGGCCCAGGCGTGCAAGTGCCCCAGCATCCCCCTAAGTGCTGCTTTTAATGTCGGGCTTTGCTCTTGCAGACACAAGGAAGGGTCCCTGGGAGGGCTGGGGCTCCGTGGTGGCACTTGGAATGGGGTGGGCTGAGGATGGCTGTTGGCTACCGGTCGTGCTGGCGATTTTTTGGAGCAATGGAAGTGCTTGAGCCCTTTCCACACTGGGAGATGAGGGGATGTTTTGGGGAATGGGGCAGTGGATAGTCCCTTGGGACAAACCCTTGGGGCCTGTCTCCTTTGCCTCCTCTTTATCAGCGTCACCAATAACTCCACGGATGGAGGCAAATCCATGGGCGACGTGCGGGGGTCCCAACACAGTGCTGCCTTAGGAACTGGAAGCCAACCCAGCCCCCCACTGCACACACGTGCTGGCGTGGACGTGCGCACGCGTGTGCAGATTTTAAACACCTAATTTATTCCATCTATTAGATAGATTTTGTAGATTTAATCATTTTCACAGTTGGTGGCTCATTGGATACTCAAGATAAACTCCAAATGAAAGTATAATGGGTACGACAAATGAGTTTTCACACCAGAATGGCAGAAACTTGCTTGGGAAAGAGTTTGAAAGGAACAAAAATATATACATATATAATTTTTGTTTCTGCAGTGGCTTTTGCTGACTACAGTAGGTTACCACAGTTAATTTCACCAGTTTTGTTCATCTGTAAAATTGCATAAAAGTGACATTTTTGTGCTCATTATAGGAACTGCTGATTTATGGCTGGTAAATGCAATGCTTTTCCATTTTTGGTGAGGTTCTCGTAGCAGCGCAAAGCACCCATGAAATTGCTTGTATAATGTAGTTTAAATCCAATCTCGGAGAAAGATTCCCCCGTTGGGTAAAGTGACATTTCCATTCTCCACACCGGGTTTATTTTAGGCCACTTAGGAGTGACTTTCTAAGCGTGAGGGGGCAGGTTTGTGCCGTGACCTCGTTTCTGTTGGGCGGGTGATGCCGGAGAAGGAAAAGGAGGGAGGAAATGGAGGAGGGGGTGAGGCTGAAGGATGGCCACGGGTCTTGGAGTGGGATTGATGCTGTGCTTTGCTCCCGCAGGCGAGACGGCAGCACCCATGCATTCCCCACGCTACCCCAGCCCCGCCGAGCTGGACGCCTATGCACAGAAGGTGGCCAACAGCCCGCTGACCATCAAGATCTTCCCCACCAACATCAGGGTCCCACAGCACAAGCACCTTAACCGAACGGTCAATGGGTACGACACCACGGGGCAGCGCTACAGCCCCTACCCCGTGCACGCCGGCGGCTACCAGGGCCTCCTGGCCATCGTCAAAGCCTCCAGCAAAAGCGTGGTGAAGAACGCGGAGGGCAAGCGGACTAAGCTGTCGCCCGCGCAGGCCGGCGTCGCTCCCTACCCATCCTCAAGCACTTTAGCCCCGGGCCCCTCCTGCGCCGGCCCGCTGAGCTACCACCAGAAGCAGCTGGAGGGCCCCGTGCCCCCCAACGTGACGGTGGCGGGCTCGGCGCTGCCGCTGGCGGGTCGTGGCCTGGCGCTGCCGCCCTCCAACCTGCCCTCCATCCAGAGCATCATCTACCAGCTCAACCAGCAGTGCCAGGCCCAGGCCTCGCAGCCTGCCTGCCCGGCGCTGCCGGCCGCCCACCCCAGCCCGGCCAAGCACGGCACCTTCCCCACCATGGCCTCGGCCTACGCCGTGCTGCCCGAGTGCCGCAAGGGAGCCGAGCTGCCGCTGGGCTCCACCCCGGCGCTGGGGCCGAAAGCGGGGCTCTACCCCGACGGCGTGGACTACCTGCTGTGGCAGCAGAAGCAGCAGCAGCACCTGCGGGTGTACAGCGGGGGCAGCGGGGCCCTCAGCAAGTCGCCCGAAGCCTGCGCGGCCGCCTCGCGACCCTACGGGCCGGCGGGGGAGAAGGTGAGCTCGTCGCCATTGAACTGCATGCACGGCAACTTCGCGGTGGGGCAGTACTTCGTGCCGCCGTGGAACAGCGTCCTGGTGACCCCCACCAGCGACTGTTACAACCCACCGCCCGAGCTGGGCCCCGTGCCGCGCGAGCTCGGCGTGCCGCCGGCCGAGGGGCTGCCCAGCAAGGCGCTCTGCAACACCTCCATCCTCAGCAGCAGCCTCCAGTCGCTGGAGTATCTCATCAACGACATCCACCCGCCCTGCATCAAGGAGCAGATGTTGGGCAAGGGCTATGAGACCGTGTCTGTGCCAAGGCTCTTGGACCACCAGCACGCCCACATCCGCCTGCCTGTCTATAGATAAGGGGCGGCCGCTGCTCTTCCCAAAGCCAGGATGGCGGCCGGGCCCTCCGGCACCGCGAGGCCGTTGCGGGGTGATGGGGTTGGTTGGGGTCGGCTGCCAACACGGGTCCCGCAGGTACTGGCATGGAACCGGGCTCATCGAACCGCGTGCGCCCGCTGGAAGCCAAGGATGAAGGAATGCTTGTCTTATATAGCTCAGAAATCATTTTATTTCCACGAATGTGAACAGGGAATCGCTACGAGTTGCTGCTATCCAGGGAGAGGAGCTCCGCTCTGCGCACGGCGCGGGCCGCAGGCAGGGTCCCGCCGCGCTCACCTTTAGCTGAAGTCCGTAACTTGCACTGCTTTGATTAAAGCTCATAACTGGGGACAGCCTGGACACTATTTAAGAAAAACACTTGAAAACTTGAACAGATTTTGCTTTTTCGTTGGTTTATTTTTTTCATGGTTTCAGTTGCCCACGGCGCGCATCTTGGGTGCCGGCCAAGCAGGGGGACGAGCCCACGGCGCTGCGCCCATGGCACAGATTTCCAAGGTTTTGGGGTTGATTTTTCTTTTTATTTCTTTGTTTCTTTTTTTCTTTTCTCTTCTTTTCTTCCTACCCCCCCTCCCCCTTCTTTTCTTAACTGCCCGTTATGCTTTCGTTCCGTTCTAGAGGCAGGCAGTGTGTAGGACCACGTTCAGTGCTGCGCCCAGCCGTCGCACCGCGGTGGGATCACGGCGTGCTTCTCTTCATTTTTCCTTTCTTGTTTTTTTTGTTTTTTTTTTTTTTTTTCCAAGCAGTTCAGAAATGCTCATTACGCTCCTCTATTCACTCTGTGTAATTACGTGCTTAATAGGTTTATTCATTTAAAAAAAGGCTCTGCATCACAAAACGGTTTTTGATGAGTCAAGGAAACAGAAACGCTACCCCGAGGAGACCCAAGGTGATTGTGCTCAGAAAAGAGGTACTGTATCCCTGAAAGGCCTGTTCAAGCACTAAGTGCATTTACAAATCTCTGAGAATGTTTTTTTTTATACTAAAATCGACCATTATATTCTACTGTGAGAAGTGCTGTCTGCACTTATATTGTTTTAAAAATGAGAGAAAAAAAGAAAAAAAAAAAAAAAAACCAAACCACAAAACCTGCAAGCTGTGTGTCCGGATGTTGTTTTTCCCAAAGTAAAACCAGGATGTCACTGGATGTGTGCTCTGGATTTTGTTTGCTTGCTGTGGCTCTCACCCAGCCCTATAGGGACCCGCTGTCCCACCCCCAGCCCGACTTCACCCCGCAGATTTTAGGGCACGGAGGAGCACCTATAAATAACCTCCTAACGATGCTGATCCATTAATCCGGCCGCGGCACCAGGCGGGATGCACGCATGTGTGCGGGGTGTGCGCCAAAGCCCCAGGATTAGGAGCCATGGCCCCACATGCACTGGGGCAGCACTGAGCCCAGTGGTGTCCCCACTCGATGCCATCGGGTGTGTGGCACTGGTGGCACCGCTCCCCACCTGTGTGAAGTTATCTGCCCCATAAAGTTGGCAGCTTCCCATCCCGAGTGACAGGTGGGTTGCATTAGGGTATGGGTACATATGTTCTTCCCTAACCTACCAGGATGGGGATGGGGATGGGGATGGGGATGGGGATGGGGATGGGGATGGGGATGGGGATGGGGATGGGGATGGGGATGGGGATGGGGATGGGGATGGGGATGGGGATGGGGATGGGGATGGGGCACCACAGCACCAGGCAGAGCAGCTCCATCTTTGGTCACACTCTGCCATATGTATTTGGGAGTACAGCAAGCAGACATAACAGCCAGTCAAGGCAACCAAGAGGAACTGGGACAAAAGGACAACCAAAGGGACAGCAGTGTCCCATGGGGACACCCAGCAGTCCGCAGCCCGGCTGTGTGCCGGATGGAGATGGGAAGGAGCGCTCTGAGCTGTGCCCAGCACGTGGGGCAGTGCCGCCTCCATAGCAGCACCATCTCCCTGCCTGGGGAAGGACGGCTTTTCTGCTCCGCAAATATCTCCCTATTAAAATAATCACCATAATTTTTGAGGCAGGCACACGCCAGGCTGGCATTAAACTTCGCAGCCGCCTTTGCTGGCTGAGAGCAAGGAGGAGAGACAGGCAATATAAATGGCACGGCTGCGAAAGGACTTAAAAAAACCCATCTCTCATTTTGATTGATATTAGCTTCACAAATTAAGCTTTAGATTTATCTAAAAATAAATTTGCTTCCGCGCTCGGCGTGCTGGATGACAAGTGCTTTTCTCTTCCCTTTGTTGGGTTTGTCATCGCCGGCACGGCGGCGTGGGAGGCGGGGGCTGCACCCAGGGGGCTGCGGGGCACAGGGGGGTGGGCAGGAGGCAAACACAGGCTGTATGGGAACTGTTGGGTCCCGGCCTGAAGCACTGATGGAGCACCTGGGGAAAGGAGCCGGTCAGCCCTGAGAGCACAGGTGAAGGCAATTCAGCTGTGTGATCAGAAGGGGTGGAGCCTGGCTGCACCTCTTAGACCTCATTTAAGGGCTGACTGCCCCTGAGGAAGGCTCTCTTCCTAGAGATCTTGTTTTGGTGAAGTTTTCCTTTGTGAACCTGGAATCTTCTGATACAGGTGAGCAATCTTCTTCCCTTCCTTTATAGCACCTTTGTTGTGATGCCTTTCCCATCATATTAATCTGCTACATGAGCCCTGAGCCACCATCCAATGGAAGGAGCACAGAAGCTATCCTATGATGCCACTGTCATGGCCATGGTGTGCCCATTGCCAACAGTATGGCCATGCTGCCCACACTGGCAGTACTGTAGCAATAGTGTTCCTATTGCCGACATCGTGGCCATGGTGTTATCACCATCACTAGTGTTGTGGCCACGGTGTCCCCATTGCCATCGAGCCATCACAAGTTGCATCTCAGGCACATGGATGCCCATCCCACGTGCAGGCCCAACCATTGTACAGCCCTCGTGTGCGCATCTCTGCACCTTTAGGGCTTGAGGATTTGCACGGGGAGAGGGGAATTGGTTTAACTCCCACTGCAATGGGAAATCCCAGCCTTGCAGCCAGGACTGTGATGGAGCTGGGGTTGTGCTGGGCAGCGTGCAAAGTGCATCGTTCCCAAATACCACTGGGCACGAAGGATGGAGCCTGCCTGCAGCTGCATCATCCCTGCAGCTCATCTTATGATGCAGCCTGAGCCGAGAGCAGAACGCTCAGCCTTTCCTAAGTAGTGATAATGAAACTTCTTCATTCCCTCACCCTGGGGAAATACTTAAACCGCGGTACGAGCGATATATGTAAATCGCATTTAAGCGGAGACGGCACAGTTAGAGCTGACGGCGAGCCATCGGGTTCGAAGACGGAGCGTCCCCTTTGCTGCTCGATCATTTGCTCAGCGAGCTGCGCTGCTGTGCCGCCCTGCCACCAACCATCAGCGTCCGCCAAATCCGTGCTCCTGAGCCGTGCGCTCCCCCGACACCGGGAGCGGCATTGCGCGGAGTGTGCTGCCCTCCGGTGGGAGCGGGGTGCTCTGCGAGAGGGGCCGTGCAAGGCGTGCGCACGACGGGTGTGCGCGTGGGGCCAGGACACTGCAGCGTGGCACAGCGCGCACTGCGCAGCTCACCCGTCCCTCCATCCCGCAGCGGCATTCCCCCATCTGACCCCACTGGGTGACACGAGGCCGTGGTGGCTGCTCTTTATTATGAAATAAATAGTCGTATAAATCTTTCCCCCCCAAAAAAAAACAAAAACAAACCCAACCTTGGGGCAAAAGCCATTGGCTGTGGTGGTTGGTGGCAGGGGAGCTCCCAGCACCCAGCTGCTGGCGCAATGCAGCCAATGGTGCAGGAAAGCAAAGCGGTGGCACCGGAGACCCCCAGCATTGCCAGGACTGGGACCCCAATGGGATGAGCACTGCAGGGACGCTGGCTGCACAAATCCCTGAGGAACAGACACACGCTGGTGCTGTGGGGCCAGGCAGAGTCCATGCTAGAGTGGGGAGCTGGGGGTCTGCCCGTGTCGTCGCTCCCGTGCCTCTGCCGTGCCCATGGTCCCCAATGGCACAACCACATCCTCCGTTGGGCAGCTCTTGTTGAGCTCCACCACGCGTGGCACCACCGTTGACCATCGATCTGCAGAAATGGAACGCTCAGAGCCCCCAGCTCTGCACTCACCTGTGGGCCCAGGGCTGCCCCCACCCCACTCACCTCTCCGCAGCCGCCCCACGGTATGGGAGAAGCCGTAGTACTGGTAAGTGTCGCTCTTGCCCGGGTCCTCGCTGATGATGCCCATGTTCTGGTTCCAGTGGGACCAGTTCACCTCATCCACCCTGCAGAGAGGGCAGAGCTCTGTATCTCCTTGTCCCCGTGCCATCCTGGCACCTGTGGTGCACTCAGGGTCAAACCATTTCACTCTAATTAGGCTTCATAAGACCCCAGCCTCACCAGACCTCCCGGATCGTGACACTGTAGGTCACTGCTCTTACCTGAAGCACCAGCGGCGGTCAGGGGTCCCATCAGTGCCCTTCCCCACGGTCACCATCTCCCCAGAGCGAAATGCTCTCCGCAGGAAGAGAGGGAAGGAGCGCTCGATGTCCAGGATGGTGGTGGCCCACTGCCGGGGACACCAGGGACCCTTCAGCCCCCTGGGGATGGAGGCATCAGGGTCCCTCACCAATGTGGTGCTGCTCAGATGGAGCTTGGTATGGTGACACCAAGGCATGGTTACCCCATAGAGTTTGGCATGGTGATCCCATGGCATGGCGACTCTATGGCATGGTGACCCCACGGAGCTTGGCACTCCCAGTGCTGTACCTGCAACTTCCAGATGTGTTTGCTCTCCTTGGACACCTGGCCCACTGTCTCACCCATGAGGGCGATGAGCATGTTGAGGAGCAGCACGAAGGTGAGGATGATGTAGGTGACAAGCAGGATGATGAAGACACCAGGGTACTTGGCACTCTCCAGCATCTCCAGGTCACCCATGCCAATGGTGAGCTTGAAGAGGTCAAGCAGGAAGGTGCTGAAGGTCTGACTGTCCCGGCATGAGGGGTAGGTGGGCAGCGTGCAGTTGGAGTGATCCTCACTGCAGGACTCGCTGCTGGGACACGGGTTCAGGAGGGACACCAGTGCTGGGGAGGAGGGACAGAGACAGAGTCTGCGGGGCCAGCACGAGGATAGAACACCGTGCTGCCAGGCCTTCTCCTTCTCCATTGCAGGAGGAGAGCGAGATGGAGCCCTACCTGAGGCGTAGCCAATCATGAATAGCAGATAGACCAGGAGGAAGCGGAACAGGTCTTTGAAGAGGATCTGCAAGCGATAGAGATGATGGCTTCGAGCCCCGTGCTGAGGGCTGCAGCGGTCCCACAGGGAAAAAACCACTTGGGTTACCCAACCACCTTGGAGAAGACCAGAAGACCCCTGCACCACTGCACCTTCTGGATCATGATGCTGTAGGTCCCCGTCAGCTTGAGCCCTCGCGTGAAGTAGAGCGCATTCATCCAGCCCAGGACCAAAGCAAAGACCATGACAGCCAGGTAAGCCTCGACACCACCCAGGTACAGCCCTGCCGTGACGATCACCAGCACCGAGTAGATGAAGCTGCAGAAGGGGATAACTGCTGCCAACCACTGTCCCATCAAGAGGAGGATTGCTCCAACCCCAAGAGCCCCATGGGCATCCCTGCTTACTAGAGCAGCTGAAATGAGCCATCGATGAAGAACGAGTTCACACCTGGGCACTTCTTCATGAAGAGATCTTTGATCTGGAGGGAGAGGAGAGGTTGGAAAGGGGCTGGTTTCCAGATTATGGAGGGCACTGCAGTGGGACCGGTGCATGGGGACATGGGGATATCACCACCCGCTCCTCATGGCACTGACATTGGAGAAGAAGAAGAGGATGCCGGTGAGGAGGGTGATGATCTCCCCGGCCAGCCGCAGGTAGTCGATGGTTGTAGTGTAGGGGTACGGTGGCTGTGGGGAGAGTACACATCATCAGCATAACCCCAAGCCCACGCTCTGCCCCATATCCCCTGGCACTCACGGGGCCTTCCATGGGGCGGTAATAGGCGATGAGGGTGAAGATGATCATGGCACAGAGGTAGGAGACCACGCTGATGTAGAAGGAGACAGCACCGAACTTGCGCCACTTGTCGCACAGCAGTTCGTTGATGGGCTCCACGGCCAACATCTCATGGCGGTTCTGTCGGGACGCGGGCAGCTCAGAGGGGAACCCAGCCCTGTGTCCCCGTTCCCCGTTCCCTGCGCACCTCGATCTTGCTGTTGTAAACGAGGATCTCCAACACGGACACCTCCTCCCCGCAGGTATCCAGTGAGGAGAGATCGTAGAGTGAGGAGTAGACGGGGCCGTATGCCCAATCCTTGAACTTGCGCGAGAGGTGCCGGACGTCCTCATCTGCAATCTCCCGGCGGATGATGTGCTGGAAGATCTGATGGGGGCCCAGGGGGATGGATGGCCATGGGTTCTACCCACAGCCACCCATCCTTGGGTGCTGGGATGCTGAAGCAATCCCCACATTGGTGTAGTTTGTGCATTTTTAACCAGCCCACATCGTGATGGCGAGTAATGGAAAAGGACAGGCTGCCCGGGGAGGTGGTGGAGCCACCGTCCCTTGAGGTGTTCAAGAAAAGGTTAGATAGATGTGGCACCGAGTGACGTGATCTAGAGCAGTCACAGGCATGGCTTAATGGTTGGACTCAATGATATTAGTGGTCTTTCCAATCTTTATGATTCTATGAGAGGATGTGACAAGGGCCTGGGGTTAATTAGGAAAGGATGGGATGCAGAGAGGTTTTAATTAGCCAAGCTTCCCAAAGCACGTCCAACAGCCCCAGCACTGCCATACCCCGATCTTGCCAGTCTTGGCAGCCATCATGAGTGGAGAGAGGCCATCGTTGTTGAGCAGGGCCTCGAGGTTGGTGTCGGGGAAGAGCTTGGCGCACTTGATGAGGAGCAGGTCGTACATCTTGGTGACAAACTTGGTGTTCTCACGGGTGTTGTCAGCGATGGCAACCAGAGCATGCAGCACGGTGTTGCCACGCGAGTCCTGGCGCCGCAGGTCTGCCTGCTTGTGCCCATTCTCCGTCAGATAGTGCACGATGTGGGGCTGGTTGGTGCAGGCGGCCAGTGAGAGGGGCAGCTCTCCTGCGGGGACAGCACGCGATTGGGGACAGCCCCGAGGATGCGGCTGTGGTGCTGTCAGTCTCCTCTACTCACCGAAATAGAAGTAGCCGCCCTCATCCTTGGGCTGGAAGAAGCGACCACGGGCCTGGGCGTGCACGTCGGCACCCTTCTCCACCAGCAGCTCCACGTAGTGCTTGCAGCGGCGCTCAATGGCGATGTGCAGCGCTGTCTGACCTGCATTGCATCCCTGTCACCGTGCTCCCCATCACACCCCAAGAGGAAGACCCCTAGATTCCATGCTGCCCCCCAGTTTGGTTCCTGAGCCTCCCAAGGGCTTTCCATTCACACACTATTCCCAAGCTTTGTTGGGGTCCTCCATCCTCCCCAGATCCCTACTGCTTTGGTCCCCCCACCTCCCCCATGGTCCCCTCATGTCCCCCTACCTCTGTAGTAGACATCACGGAAGGGTGAGTTGATGAACTCCCGCATGTTTCCCGTCTTCTCGGCGATGTCGAGGAGGATGGGGATGGTGTCATTCCGGCCAGCACTCAGGTTGAGCAGCGCTTTGGGCAGGCACGTCTTCCCTGTTGAGGGCTCTGGGAATGGAAGGTGTTGAGACCCCAACCCAACAAACACCCGGTGCCTCCTGGGTGCTGCCACCGGGGCTGTGCATCTCTGTCCCTATGGGGGATTGCTGGTGGCCCTCCATGGCCACGGTACAGCAGGGTCGTGGGGCAGCCCACCGCAGGCGCTCACCTCGGAACTCCTCATCCGTCAGACGCTTCTTGTGGGTGAGCAGGAAGGAGAGGAGACCCTCCAGGCCATCTGGGGACCCCCGGGAGACGATGTCGAAGAGGATGGGTCTGTTGAACACCTTGAGGATGGGCGGCGGGTTGGGTGCCGGCCCCTTGGTGCCAGCCACCGGCTTCCTGCAACAGAACTCACTGCTGCCGCTCACTGAGGTTGATTCCTTAATCTGTGCCTCGGCTCCCCAATGGTGCACCCATTTAGGGTGCTCCTCAATCCGTGCCCTGGGGCACCACACAGAGCAGCCACGCAGTGGTGATCCCAGCGGCACTCGGGGCACTGCTGCATTTTGTGGAGCACCGGGGATGGGGTGCGCCCCTCCACCCCGCTCACAGCCCGCAGACGTGCAGTGCCAACGGGTCCCCCCCAGGTGTCGGGCACAGACAGGCATTGTGCGCCCGGCTGCGGGCGGCCCCCCCCGGCTCCGGTTTCCTGACGCAGACCCAGGGCGGAGGCCCTCCTGAAAAGCCCTTTCATGCCAGGGCAGCGAGACGCCCGCACCGGAGGGAGCGGCCACGGCACAGAGCCCTCTTTCACGGCGCAGGGAAGGGAGGAGGCGGGGGGGCGCATCCCGGCCCCATGGCACTGCGGGGCCGCAGCCCCACGGCACGGCACCGTGTGTGTGGCGCCCCAATTTCCATACCCACAGCACTCCTGAAACCACTCAGAGAGCCCTGTGGGGCTGTCCCCGTCCCACCCCGTACCCAAAACACTGCACCCCGCGGGCATCGGCGTCCCCGTGTGCCCCCATACTCACTCCACGACCCTCCTGCGCCAGCGTTTGTTCTCGCTGGGGTGCTGCCTGTAGGTGCCGTAGTCGAAGAGGGAATCCATGGGGGCCTTTTTGGGTGCAGGGACCACCGACGACTCGTAGATGGTGGACTCCAGCAGCTCCATGGGTTTCGGGGGGCCTTTCCGGAACGCCCCGTGGAATTTCATCCGGAGGTTTTGCTTTCCATCCCCAGCGCCGGGGGGACCCCGGGATGGCTCAGCAGGAGACGGGGTGTCCTCCACCTCAAACAGGTTGGCCAGCGAGGAGAGCGGGAAGGAGTCATCCCCCAGCACGTCCCCAGCATCACGGGGGTCTTCGGGGTCTGCCATACTCCCCTTTGAGAGCAGAGGGAACCTGGAGTCACTCCCCTGCACCCTTCCCATCCTCCTCTATGAGCACCCTATGGCCGTACCCCATAGTGGGAGCAGGGTAACACCCTGACCCTGGCATCATTTGGTGCCCCCCAGCCCACTCACCCAGCACAGCACGGGGACAGCATTTATAATGCATTTCAACAAGGAATGATGAATTTCAATATGAAACCACAGATATATATATATATATTTTATATATAAGAAATGGATTTTTAGAGGGAATTATGGATTTTGGTAAGAAACGATGGGTTTCAATGAACACCCCAGGCTCCCCTCAGCCCCACTCCCCACCAAAACGCACCGTGAGGTCCCAAAGTGCTCAGCCCCAGCACGGCCTCTGCCTCCCAGCAGCGCGCTCAGCCCTCAGCCCTATGGGGTTCAGAGACAGAAAAAGCACACGGGGAAACATATCATTTTCTGCAGCTCTGTATGACAAGCCACAACAGACCATGGGCAATGGGGTTTGCAGCCCAAGGAGGTGCAGCAGCTCCTTCTAACCGCCTTTCCTGCACGAAATTCCACGAGCACCTGCCAAAGCAGCAGGGATCCCATTGCTCACCCACCCGAACCCGGGCAAACACGGGCTCTCTGCACGCTCCTGGTAGCAAACAGGGAATGCACAGATCAGGGAGCACCCAGCGTCTCTCTGCCGTGCTGCAAATCCCAGCCCAAACCACAGCAAAGCACGGCTTTGGAGAACAGCACAGAGGGCACAGCCCAAATATAGCCCCGGCTGCCAAACCCAGGGGCCGCCAGCACTGCAGGGAGGGGAATGCACAGTGTGGGTCTGACTCCAGCGCTGTGCAATTTTGCAGTGGGGGCGGTCTGGGCAGGGCAATGCATTCTGCTGCCCCATGTCCTGCAGCCCCGAGATGGGGGATTCCCCATTGGCAGCACCCATGGGGACATAGGAGCAGAGCCCGGTGTGTGTGACCCCAGCAGAGGGGACATCACGGTGGGGGAACCACCTGGGCAGCACGCAGATGGAAATCGGGCTCCTGCCTCTTCCTGGAGGTTTGAACTGGTTTTCATTGGGCTTTAACCCATCGTGGCACAAAGAGAGGTCACGCATCCCATCCACGGCCATCGGCTGCAGCCCCACGCAGGAATGTGTCCGTGGGGTCACCGGCAGTGGGGCAGAGCAGGAGGGGGAGGAAGCGTTGGGAAATGTCGGGCTCTGAACGGGGGCACTCCCACGGCACGGCCGCCGCCAGGAAAGGTGTAGTCAATCGGGTTGACTTTGGCTCTTTCAGTTATTTGGGTTTTTTGCTTTTCAGACTTCCTCGCCCCACGGATGGAATGAGTCAATGCATGGCTCAGCATGGCACAGCCCCGCTGCGGTCCCACAGCCCTCCTGAGCCCAACGCAGCCCCCTTCCCACCCCGGGGCTATGGCAGTGGTGGCACTGGGACCTGCGGGTCACACTGGGGCAGGCGGCAGATGGTGCCACACGAAGGCACAAAGCGAAACCCGGCAGGAGGGCAGCGGGGAACCCAGAGCCCACCCCAACGAGCCCCAGCGCCTTCCCAAAGCTAACAGCCCCCGGTGGGGCCACGCTCACCCTGGGGTTGGGGGATGCGACTTTCCGGCTGCCCGTGGCCCCGAAGCCCCCCGCAGCCCACATCCCCGCCCGCTGCCCGCTCCCCGCCCGCGCTCACCCCCATCCCGGCCCCCTCCCGCCGCCCCCGGCCCCGTACCCGTCCCGCCGTCCGTCCCGCGCAGCTCCCGCAGCTCCGCCGCCGCCGCGGGGCCCATCCCCATCCCCATCCCCGTGCCCGTCCCGTCCCGCCCCGCTCCCCGCCCCAGGGCCGCCCCCAGCGCAGCCCCCGCCCCGGTCCCGCACTACGCTCCAGGTTAAGGTGAGATTTATTGAGTTCTGCTTCCCGCTGGTGAAAGTTCCTTAAGGCATCCGACAAACAGCGCTCGGAACATCCCGGCACCGCTCCCATCCGCGGCGCTGAAAGGGTTCGGGGGCACCGGGAAGGTCATCGCTTGGGATCCTCCGTTCCTCCTCTGCGGGCTCAGAGCGGCTTTGGGTGCCCGGAGCTGCGTTTGACCCACGGCACAGCCAGGAGTGGGGCAGCCCCGGAGCCCGGCAGCACCGTCGGGATGCGGCCGCCCACCAAACGTCATTCCCTGCAACGGGTTCCCAGGAACGCGGATTTTTTTCCTCCGTGGTACAAAAGCTTGGGAAATCCCGAGGTGCCCCCGGGGTACAATCGGTTTATTGCTATATTCTCGATAGAAAAGTAATGATTCTTTTTAGAAAACGGGCTATCGGCTGCGGATCCAGAGAGGAATGGGATTTGCGGAGCGGGGCGGCCCCGCTGTTGTGCTGAGCCCCATTAGGCTTTGTAGCTCAGCTCGGCGTTCATCCGGGTGTACATCTCGTAGATGGCATCCAGGATGGGCGTCACTCTCGCGAGGAATTGGTGGATCTTCTCGATGCTCTCCTCCTCCTTCACCTCTCTGCCCTTCTCCAAAGCCTTCAGCAGATCCGACTTGTAGGGCAGCGCGTAGACTGAGCCCTGTGGGATGGGGTGAGAGCAGAGCTGAGCCCCGGCTGTGGGGATGCCCAAAACCCAATGAGACCCCCCAGGTCTCCCTGCCCACCCCACAGCGGGATGACCCCACCAGCAGCAGTCCCCTGGAAATGTCTCCTTAGAGGCACGGTTAGTGGGCACGGTGGGGATGGGTCGGTGGTCGGGCTTGGTGAGCTCGGAGGTTCTTCCCAACCTGAATGATTCTACGACCCCTCAGAACAAGTCACCCCCCCGCTCTCACCATGAAAAGCTTCTGCAGCATCCAGCCGTGGTACTTCTTGAGGGCGATCTCATAGGCTTTCATGGCATTGACACGGATGAGGTTGGGGTGCTCCTCGTCCCGCTCGCCATCGGAGATGCTCTGCAGCAGCACCAGCATGAACTTCAGCCCCCTGCCGGGAGAGGGAGGCTGGTACAGTGACCCCGAGCCTTGGAACCCCAAACCCGGTGTGGGGTGGCGCTCTGACCCCGAGCCCTACGTGACCCCCAACCCCACATCCCGGGCTGAGCCCAGGGGCGATGCACAAACATTGTCACCTCTTCAGCCACATCAGCGCCAGCGTAGCGCCCGTCTTGGGCCAGGCAGCGCCGTGCATCTCCTTCTCCACCTCCAGGATGTTCTGCAGCGTTTTGAACTTGCTGGGGTTGGAGTCGTAAACGGCCCGGATTTTCTGCAAGGGCGCAGAGGTGCGGGGTCCGGGTGGGCGCCCACGGCCGAGCCCCGGTGCCGCAGCCCCGTGCGTGGGGTGGTGCCCCCCCCGTACCTTGATGTTCCCGGCCAGGTCGGCTTTGACGGGTGAGTATACGATGGGCGTCCCCAGGCAGTCTGCGGGGACACGGGGTCAGCGTGGCACCGTGCGGGGTTCGCCCCGTGCCCGGCTGTCCCCGTGCGGCGTACAATGCCGCATTGTGCAGCGCGGCGGCTCGGCCCCGTTCTGCCCCGTTCCGCCCCGTTCTCTCCCGGGACACCGCCGGGGGGAGTCGGGCCGTTTCCCAACGCTGCTGCTCGGCGGGTCGGACGGGACGGGGCGCCACGCCCGGCCCTGACGCAACTCTCCGGTGCCGCCGGGCAGCGTCCCTCGGTGGGGCGGGGGAGCGGGGCGGGACCGGGGGTGGGACCGGGGGGTGCGAACCGGGACCGGGGGGGACGGAGGCCGGGGGGGTGTGGGACCCAGGATGGGGTCCCGGCACCGGACAGGGCGCGCCCGGACCACGCAGGGGTTGGTAAGCGCTCCGTGCCCGCGGGTGGCAGCGTCCCGGTGCGGTCCGGTATCGGGTCCAGCAGGTGCCGCAGCCCCCTCGCCCCGCTCTTACCGAAGAAGGGCGGCAGGTGCGCCACGGCCTCCAGGAAGGGCAGCGTCTCGATCTGCTTGTCTGCCGGCAGCGGCCGGAACTCGTGCTCCAGCAGCAGCGCCATGCCCGGCCCGGCCCGGCCCGCACCGACCCGGCACCGACCCGGCAGCGCGCCGCGCCGCGCCACGCCCCTCCCCGCGGCCGGCCAATGACTGCGCACGGCCCACCGGCCAGGCCGCCAATCGGAACGAGAGGGCGGGACTTTGTCGGCGTGAGCGGGCGGTGCTCAGCGCCGCGATGGGCGGGGCTTATCGAGGCGGAGGGGCGGGGCTTGCGGTGCGCCGAGCCCCGGGAGCACGTGGTCCGCACCGGGACCCCCCCGGCCCCGCAGCTCGGGCCGAGGGAGCGGGCAGCTGAGCAGCCCCTCAGCCCCCCCGTGCACCCACTGTCCTGTACGCCCACGCCCGTACAGCCGGGCCTCACGCCAGGTGCTGTGATCGGGTGGCTCTGAATTATTTAGCGGAGGTGAAGGTTTCACGGTGGGCAGATGGCACGGAGCTCCGTGCCCCGACCCGAGCCGGGACTGAGCCCGGTCCACCAGCTCAGGCTGCCCAGCGCCCATCCGTGGCCTCGGGCATTGGGCGCCCACAGCTCTGCGCAGCGTCAGGGCCTCAGCGCCCTCTGAGCGAAGAACTTCCTTACACCCAACCTCAGTTTCTTTCCTTCTAGTTTAAAGCCATCCCCCCTTGTCCTGCGGCGATCGGGCTGCGCGCAAAGCCGCTCTCCTCCTGTTTACAGCCACGGAGCAGCAGCCGGGTCAGGCCCGCCTCCAGCAGAGCCCCCGGGAGGGCAGTTCCCCCAACCCGGGCATCTGTCGGGCGCTCCGGATGCGCTGTGCCGAAGGAGGCGCGGGACAGCACCGGACCCCGTCCCCCCGTAGTCAGCACCCGGCGGCCGCGCTCAGGGCCAGGCCGAGGAAACCCAAACCTTTCACCCGCCTGAAATATTCACAGCGCCATGAATACTTTAAGCCCCAACCGCTGTGCGGCACGGCGTGCGCTGACAGCAGCTCAGGTGTTGCGGCCCTCAGCCCTCCCCGCGCGGCCGCTCCGTTCCGCGAAGCGCGGCCCCGACGCTTTTTGTCCCTCGGCGGCGCCCGTACCCGTTGCCATGGGGACGCGCGGCGGCCGTCGCGGCCTATAAGGGTGGGCCATGGCGCTGTGGCGGGCGACGCGAGGCCGGGCTTTTGAGCGACGGCGGGAGCAGGAGGCGCGCAGCCGGCTGCAGTGGGAGAGCTACAGCCGCTCGTTCGCCCGCGCCGCCATCTGCTGCTCCGCCCAGGCCCGGTGGAGCGCGCCGCGGGGTCCGCGCAGCCCGAGCTCGGGGCGGCGGGAGGCGGCGGAGCGGCTGGGGCAGCGCAGGGAGCGGCTGCGGGAGCTGCTGAGCGCCGAGCGGGACGCGCTGGAGGCGGAGCTGCAGCCGGGCCGCGGGACGGAGCCCGCAGGGATGCGGGAGCGCTGCGCGGAGCTGAGGGCCGCCCGCGAGGGGCGGAGGAGGCAGGTGAGCGCCGCGGGGGGCCGATGCTGCGCCGGGCGGTGCGCTATGGCCGCGTCCACCGACACTGCTGTCTGCGCTCAGGTCGCCGAGCAACTGCTGCGCGAGCACTGGAAGCAGAACTGCGCTGAGCTCCGGGAGGTGCGCGGTCAGCGGGTGATGGCATCACGGAACGGTTTGAGTGGGAAGGGACCCCCAGCGGGCATCTCGTCCCACAGGGACACCCACAGCTCCAGCAGTGCTCACAGCCCCGTCCCCTGACCGTGGGTGCCTGCAGGAATGGGGCACCACCGCCTCTCTGGGCACTCTGTGCAGTGCCTCACCGCCCTCAGTGTAAATCCTCATATCCAACCTAGATCTCCCCTCTTTCAGTTTGAAGCCATCTCCCCTTGTCCTATCACACAGTCCCTGCTAAAGAGTCTATCTCCTTCTTTCTTACGGCCCCTTTAGGTGTTGAAGGGCTGCTCTCAGCTCTCCCCACTGCCTGCTCCTCTCCAGGCTGCACAGTCCCAGCTCTCCCCCTATCCTCTTAGGGAGGTGCTCTGTTCATTGTTTTTGTGGCCCTCTGGACGTGCTCCAACAGGTCCACATCTCTCCTGTGCTGAGGACTCCACCGCAATGCTCCAAATTTCACTTGGGTGTCATCACGTATCTGCTGTTGTAATTCACCCTGAGTCACAGCAGTCATTGCACTAAGATCTGATGAGCAGAAGGCAAAGAAGTTAAAGCACCCAACTGTAAGGGTTCGCCCCAAAGCAGATATCTCTCAAAGACTCAGAAAGCAGATTTTCAGTGCCTGTGATGTAAAGATCGTTGGTGCTTCCCCGTCTCCCACTCTGCTGACATGCTGCTCCAGCAGCTGGTTTCAGTATCGCTGCAGTGTCCTGGAATTGGTGCATAACATCAGCCTGAGTTTGTGACCTGTGGACGTGGGGCAACAATGCAGAGGGCAAGCTGGGGGGTTCCAGGCAGTCCTGGGTGCTGCTGGCAATAGGACAGACTGTGACAGCAGGTGCTGCCTCTGTTTGCAGGTGGAGTCGGAGCTGCATACAAAAAGCGTGGCGGAGTCATGGGGTGAGCAGCTGAAGCAAAAGCAGCAGGTATGCTGGGGCTGCCTGAAACATGTGGGCTGCAAGCAGCTGGCCTTCCTGTACTACCAGGACTGGGGTGCAGAAGGAATGGAAGCTGGCTGTTCGTTTGTTGTTCTCTTGTACCAAATAGTGACTGAGTTTGCCTTGCTCATTCCCGTAGTGATGGGAGGTTCTGGTGTCTGCAGAATGGCAGGAGTTGTTGATGGGAAGGATGTTTTCAGTTAAGAGCCACTGTTCGTATCCAGCAAGTATCCTGTCTCTGTAGTTTCGTTTAGTCCTTGTTTTCTTCCCTAGCATATCTTATTCTGTATTCTTCAAATATGTGTCAGCTTCCAGGAATGTGATTGGAGCATTTACTGAACTGAACCACAGGCTGTTTCTCTTAGTCTAACCTTAAATGCAATGCTTTCTTTTGGCTCAATAAGCAAGAAGCAATGGAACGAGAAGAGAGAGAGCTTTACGAAAATGAGTATGAAATTGCACAGAGGGAAGCTCTGGAAAGAATAAGACAAGAGGAAGAGAAACGTCAGCTGGAAGACAAGAAGCAAGCAGAGATGTTGCTTCAACAGATAGAAGAACTGAAATTACGGGAGGCAGAGGTAATCTTCAGCTTTACCTCATGTGGGAAGGAAGTTCCAAGTGAAGCAATGAAATGCGGCAACGCTGACCTGACCTCTTCCCTCCAGATTTCCCCTAGATTAAATTAGGAACAAAGTCAGCTGTGACTTGCATTCTGTCAGTAATGTAGACCTCTCCATGAATACAGGCATGTTAACTGACTTCTGGGCAGACTTCATTTGCACCCCTTGAAATGTGAGCACCCTTCTGTGCTGTACCCAATGAGGGAAAAGATGTGTAGAAACCTCTAAGTGTGAGAGGTTCAGGTGGAAGGCTTCTTCAGCTGAAGCTCCTCATCTCTCTCTCATACTGTGAGCCAGTAAGATACAAATGGTGTGGAGTATTTACCATAATTATGATTTTTGACTGCTTGCAAAGGAACAGTGTGTGGTACAAACTCTGGTACAAAGGCTCTCTGGGATGTCCTAGCTCTCTGAAGTACTTTCTTGGTTATTGTTCTTTCCTTTTCCTAAACATTAGGCAACAAAGCTGAAGAAAGAACAAGAGAACTTATTAAAGCAGCAGTGGGAGCTGCAAAGCTTAGAAGAAGAAAGAAAACAAATGGAAGAGCACCGGAAGAAGACTGAGCTTGGGTATGGGATCAATGCAGCTCTAAGCAGTGATGGATAGAATCTCTTCCTGTGACCATGATAGTACTTGCAGCAGGAGGGGATGTTTTAGATAGCGGGGGTAGGCAGTAAATGCTTGTTTTTTGTTGGAGGTGCCCAGAACAGCTAATGAGCATGAATGCATTAGTGCCATTACTACTTTTTGTTCATGTTAGAGGTAGCAGGTATCTCTTGTTGCCTTTATGTATTTTTTTATCATAAATATACTTTCTTGAGTGCAGTATACAATTAAACAGGGCTTTAGACATGGTCTGAATTTGTTTTGTTTTTCTCCTTCAGTCGCTTTTTGATGCATCAGTGTGATGCCCAGTTAAAGAGACGAGCCCAGCAGATACAGGAGGAGCTGGTAAGAGGAAAATACCTTCTGATTTACACACTACAGGTACCGCATGCTGAAGGAACTTGTTCTGTGTTTCGTGTGTGTCTGCCTCCAGTGCCTATAGATAAGCAGTTAGGAAGCCTCTTCTGGCTTCTGAACAGGGCTGGAGTGAAAAGATCACAGTGAAGCTGGCAGTCAGAGTGTCTTTCTGAGCACACCCTTGACACTGTGTCACCAATGATTTGTACAGAGCACAAAAGTACACAGGCTGGAAGCCCGCTGGATGGTTGTTAATCTTTAGGGTTTTTTTTTCCCCTCAAGGAAACAGACAGACAAATCTTATTAGCCCTCCTTGAGAAAGAAGGTGAGGATCAGCGCCGCCAGTCTGAAAGACGAGAGCGAGCTGTTGCAGACGCTGCCTGGATGAGACGTGTCATTGAGGAACAGCTCCAGTTAGAAAAGGAGAGGGAGGCAGAGCTACAGATCATTTTTAGGTGTGTATGCACCTCTGCTGTACGTTGTCTAAAGAGAATGTATGTGCTGAATACTCTTGCCTCTTGGCAGAGCTCATTACTGTTTGTTAAATAAGTGGACATTTAGAAGTGGACGTTAGAAAGAGCTGCTTGGCTGGTCTTGCTGTTGTAGAAATGTGCCTATTTATGTAAGGAGTAACCTTAGAAAGGAATCTTTCTTTCACCTTTAGAGAAGAAGCTAGAAAAGTGTGGGAGAAGAGGGAAGAACAATGGAAAAAAGAGAGGATGGCCAGAGATCGCCTGATGAATGAGGTGATGACTTCTTTTTTAATGAGGTGTCTCTTGGTTTGACAAAGCTGTTGTTCCAGCTGTGACCTTCCAACCTCCAGAGGGTCACAGCCTTCTGTACTCGAGTCTTTCTGTTGGTCTGATAGATTTTTCTGAGAACTGTTTAATCATCTATGCTGAGATTTCCCCAGGTTTGCTTCTAAGTCTGGCCTGTTCCTTATCTACTCTCTTAATCCTCTCATTTCATGCAGGTCCTTGCAGGCAGGCAGCTCCAGATCCAGGCGAAGATGGAGTTAAACAGACAGGCCCAAGAAGAGTCTATAAAGCATCGAGAGCAACTGATTAAAGAGCTTGAGGAGGCAAAAGAACTGACAAGGCAAGAGAGAGAGAAAGAGAAGGAACTGAAGACAGCTCGCAGACAGGAATTGGAAGCTCAGGTATAGCATGCTTTTCAGTGAGATACCAAAGTGTTGAAAATGCTATTGCAGAATACTAACACAGCTGTTCCTTGTGCAAAGTGCATGAAAGAGTGCTGTTGCAGAGATTTACTCGGCTTCTCAGCCATTGGTTAGGGACGTTTCTGGCCCTAAGTGCACCATCAGCCTCTCTGGCTGTTTGTGTTCAAGTGTCTGCACAGCCACTGGCTTTGTTCTGTAACCTGTTGGCTGAGCCAGTGCGTCTGTTCAGTCTCACTGTGCTAGAAACCTTGCTGTGGTACTGCCCTCAACTACGTGTGTGTTGTGGCCTAGCCTGTATCTTCATGACCTGGCTGTAACAGCCCTCATCTTGTCTCTGCTCAGCTGACAGAACGGCGCTTACAAGAACAAGAGAAGCAGGAACGCCAGAGAGAGGAGGAGGAGGAGGAGAGACTGAACAAGCAGCGCTGTGCGGAGTTAGTGCAGCAGGAAGCCAGGAGCATGGCTGAGCAGGGCTACTGCAGCAGGTAGCAGCGTGGCAGGGAAGCCTACAGGTACAAGTCATCCTAATGCTCAGGTGCATCAGGAAGGATGACAGCCTCAAATGTGAAACTTAAATGTTGTCAGTTAAAGTTCTTGCTGCAGTGCATCTCCACTGTTCGATCTTTTCCTTTTCTATCGTGCTAAAAATGAATCCGAATTTGAGTTACTCTGCTTAACCACATGGCCAGAAGACCGTCTCTCTCACACTAAACTAGGAACAGACTAACTTGCCTCTGTCATACTATCTTAATAGATAGTAGCTAGAAGAGCCAGAGAAAGCTGGCAGGGGATGTTACTGCATCAACTAAAAGTGACTTATTTTTCTTGAAAGATATTCTCTATCTGCTACTGTGTATTCTTTGCCTGCTGGGTAGCATGTGTGCAAGAGTAATGATAAAGCCTGTAAAGTAGCTATGATTTTCTGTTTCACTGCTGTTAGCTCTATGGTTACCCAAAAGCAGCGTGGACCTGAGTTATTGTCCTTTCTAAGTGAGGAAAGAGCACAAAATGAACTTGTGGGTGACAAGAAGAATGTTTTGAAGAATCAAGGAACTCCTGAAATAATTATGGTTTTGGATTAGCCTACAGTGATGCCAGGACTCAACTCAGAAGTTATGCTTCTGAAAATACTTGGCTGTGACACAGCTGAACCCAAGATCAATTTTCTACTGGCTTTAATAGAGCTGGAGGTCTGAGCATGCTTGGAGGGTTCCACCCTCAACTGCTTTGCTTACTCCATGTTCAGGAGACATGATGCATTCTAGTAAGTGCTACTCTGGGTTAAAACAGCAAAGGAATTAAACTTCTGCTGTGGACCTAAAATGTGGAAGAACCTGTGCCTCCTGTGGAACAGGAACTGTAAGCCTTTAGCTGCTGCTTTCTATTTAAGCTTTAAAAGCCCCATTCCCACCTCTGAAGGAGGACATGCCTGGAAGCCCCTGCTGTCTTTTAAGGGTTGCTTCATGATGCATCTCAAAGCAGTAAGATAAATAATCTGGCAGTAATTGTTAACATGCCCAGTTCCTCTCCAGGACATGTTGAAGGCTTTGCTCTGTTTTTTTTTTTTTCCCCCTTGCTTGTTTCACAATGAATAATTACAAGCTGAATACTTGTTAGTTCCCTTTAAGTTTCAAATTGCTGCAATGCAGAAGGTGAGAGGAGTTTCAGCTGATGATTACACTTGATTGTCAGCTACTGTCATAGGCAACTGCAGCTTAAAACCAGGCCCAGCACTTCAGCTGGCTTGGTACATCCAGACCCATCTTTCCTCAGCTACAGGAACTCACTGAACACTTTTTTTTCCTCTTACAACAGCAATGGACAAATAATCCCAAGTATTTCACACTCTGGAAAGATTTTAGCATTTTATAGTAATACAGTAAACAAAAGATAAAGTCAGACAGCATGACACTGAAAAATACAAGTTTTGGAAAAGGCAAAAGAATTTTTACTTTCCTATGCAGCATATTGTAAAGAAAGAGCAAGTTTGTTTACAAGGGGGGGGGAAAAAAGGACATCTACTTAGAAAACAACACAACAAAACCAACCATTTTATAAATCTTCTGACCTGCAGTGCTATACGATTTGGGGGCTAAGCTACTGCTCTTTAGTTCCACAGTTGTACCACTCTGTGAAAAGATCTGACATAGCACATAAGCCTTTGCTCAGACTGCCTCTATTCTACTGACAGCACCTGAAATCTGCACATCCCATAGCATGTGCACTGTGGTTCTGGAGCAAGGATGTGGTATGATGATGACCAGCCTAGAATGAACGCTTGTTCAGAGATGGTAGAAATTACCAGAAATGCTGCTTAAGTGCCGGAAGGCAAAATCAATCCATTACAGGTGGCCATGTTTTAATAGCTAGGCCTTCCAATGAGCTGAAGGGATGTTTTAGGAAAACCTGGAGCTAGTCTGGCTGGAGCAAGGGCTTGCAACTGCTGCAGTGTCCCTTTGTTTTGGTACAGGTGTAAACTGAGACCTACAAGGAAACTCAGGGTTACCCAGCTTTGGAAATCAGGTAAGATGTGTGAAAGGAAACCATGTAACACTAGCCTGAGAGATTTAAAAATGCTATCTGATACCTTTCAATGGTATCAAGTTAAGAACGAGCTCCCAGGAGATTATCAATGTATTTAAGTGCCAGTAGCACTTTGGAATTTGGAAGTAGATTTTTTTTTAGATGTCTCTTGCGGTTCTAATCCCAGCCTGTCTGCATTCCTGTGAGCTTAGAGACAGCTCTAGCATCACAAGTGTAGAAAGGGGGAAATAAAGTCACCCTGAAGGAGATTAATTTACTGGATTGTCATCAACTCTCAGTTCCCTCCCTCCTCCAAACTCAGGCTACTTAAAAAAATGGAGCTAAGTACAACATACAAGAATCCCACAGGGTTAGGGCACTCGGTGTTTATACATGCATACAAACACGGTGTGAGCTGAAAAGGAAGGAATGGCTGAAGTTGATTTGTTATAACCTCCATACGGCAGTTTTTCCAGCAGGAAGCCTTGCTGGCAGGCTCTGTGCTGCAGCCCTGTTTGTCAAACAGCAGACACCCGTTCCTGACTCAAATGTTTCTGTGAAAGCTGTGTGAATGTTCTCATCAGCTGCTGACACGTGACAGCTGCTACAGCTCTGCAGCTTCGCTCCTACATAAAACACTGCCTATAACTGCTACAGCAGGCTCCTTCAGCATCACAACATGCTTCCAAAGAGGATGCAAGGAGGCAAAAGTTAGCCCTTTTTCCATGCAGTTCAGACTCCCAAAGAGTTAATAGTTTTTTGGTAATTAAGGTCTTATGTGTTTTTTGAAGTTTCATGAACTGTTATGAATGGAAAAAACTGAAATGCATGTGGTTGTTTACCACCTATTTACCTCTCTGAAAGACAGCCTAGCAGGGGTTATTCAGGATACAGCCTGAAAGAAGTTGAATGCTTTGCAAAAAACTTACTGGATATAAGAAATCTTTTCACATTTGGATACGGTGAGGTACAGAGGTTATATGCTATGGCAGACACAGCTTCTTCTAACTGGCACTATAACTTCCTTATTTTCTTTTCCTTTTAAATCACCAATCTTCAGTGAAATTGCATCAGTGTTGCTGCAAACATGACGTTGCCTGGAAGATGACAGAAAAATTCCATAGGAAACTTTAAAAATGAGTTACTGAGCCAGAAACGAAGGATAATATTTTAACCACTAATGCCCTAAAGTAACATCAAACATATATATTAACGGCATAGTGACAACTAAAAGAAATAACTATTAAAATTCAAATTCCTTCCAAAACAGATAAAGTGACAAAGACCTTGTATAGTTACATGTAACAAGCTTGGATGCCCACAGCTACTATTGTTTCAGCAGACTAAAAATGTACTATTATTGCACAACAGTTGATATGGGAACAGGTCACATTTGGCTTGTACTCCATCACCAGGATTACAAGCTTCCTGCTGCTGGTGAGCAGTAGTCCTGGAGCCTTCAGAGCCTGCTTCACTGCAGGTTTCTCCATCAGCAGCAGCACTGCACACGAGGCTCCAGGATGGACAGAGCAGAGGTGAGATTCTGCCCTCTGATATGTGCAGTTGACTTTGGTGGGGATTTGGCAAGCAATATCTGAAAGCTGCAAGTGGCCCCAAGGAAACATCTAGCAAGAGCTTGATACAACGCTGGTACATGATATTGGCTCAAGAGCTATTTGCAACATGCTACTATCTGTAACTAAACTGGCAACACAGGCACAAAATAAGGCAGTGGGTTAAATTAATCATTAAAATTGTTAGAAAACATGCAAAAAATAATACTGAGTTAAAAAAAAAAAAAGGAGGTTTCTTGCCCCTTTAGTTTTTCCTCATAAAAATCTGAATAGTTCCACACCTATATTTGAAATTCAACCTTTAAAAAAAACCCGAAAAAGCCAAGTGTGACTCAGTTGTTGTTCTCTTTGGTTGTGATGGTAACCAGCTGCTTAGCAGCCTTGGCGATGTCGTAGGCGCACTGGATGACCTGCTGTGTGACCAGCTGGATGTCCGTCGTGGGACACGTCTCCACAGGAAGGGTTTTTTTTGCACTCAGATTGGAGTCTGTAGGCACTAGATGTCAGCAGGCGCAAAGAAGTCCTTACCAGTTCAGATTTGGGTTTCTGGGAAAGCAGAAGTGGAACCAGACAGAACAAAAGAAGTGTTTTAGGATGGCTTTTAACTACCCAGTAGTGCTTGACAAGTGCTCTTTAAGGTGGGCCCTCTGCTGCTAGAACTCTGCTTTCTACAATATGTTTCCCTCTGTTCTGTGATAGAAGCCATCGCTGCACAGATGTGGGGTAGGAGTGGATGAAGCAAGTTCCCAGAATCTCTCCTCTTTAATCTCAAGTACATGCAAGGAACACTGATTCCTGCTCTCATTTGAGAAGTTACTCACACAGATTTTCTAATGCCCATTTCCTGGCTGATATCAGGACAGAGCACAGACAAGACAGACAGTTCAGCATAAGTACAACAGCATGAGATGCTCCTGGCAGTTTTACTCAATAACTTTACGATGGAGATTTTACTCCCTGAAATTTACTTTGAACATCTACACATATCTGCATTAAGAAACACAAGTAATGGCATTCCAAAAGAAACCAGGTGGTCTAGCTAAGTTCCACTAAAGCCCCACGACTCCTTAAGCAAAAGGCAAGTAGCTTCCAGGTTTTCCTGAACTGCATGCACTTTTTCAAGTTGGAAGTCCGAAAGTAAAATCAGAGGCCCAGATACACAAATTAACCTTTCCTGATTAGCATGTGAATAAGTATACAGATGGAAGAGTCAAAAATCAACCCAGTCACATCCCCCTCCCCCTGCTTTTCATTTACTGCAAGGAAATCCAACAAAAAAGTCAAAAACACACTTACTTTTGGGAACAAGGCTGCCATTTCTGTCACTGCCACGTGTATTCTCTCAGAGCACGGTATATAGCTGCAAAAAGATGCAATGTATGATTCATCATGTCTGCACTCTTTCCTCTTCGGTTTCACTGCTCAGTGGCTATTATCCTAGAAACAACTGGGTAACAAAACCCCATACATATTCCAAGAATATCTCTGTAGGCTGTGCTTTAGGCAGCTGCAGTAATCCTGCACACAGCTGGGTGGTTCTTAGTGCCTCCTTACTAAGCACTGCCAGCACACTGCAGCGCAGGTTTGTATGTAACTATGTGACTTCAGAGAAAACAAGAACTGAAATAATACAAAATTCTTTCTTCACTTTTCATTATTCTTCACTCAGTGTTTGAAGAAACAGCTGTCCACATCTATTATGCCAAGCACTGTCAGAAAACGTCCTTTTGTATGCAATTACAATTTGTATGCAATTGCAATTTGTATGCAATTACAAAGCACGTGTCTATGAATATTAACTACACATTAATTCATAACTTGCATTTCCTCCCTGCCCCAGAGCTTGCCTCTAAATTGGGCAGAAAGTTGCTCAGCTGGTTCTGTTTGGTGTATATACAACAGACATAGCTGCTACGTGCGGGAGAGTGTGCCCAAGCAAACCAGTTCATGAAGTCAGACATGCAGTAAAGGTTCCACAGTTTGACAATACTTAATACTTAAACAAAATCTGGTGTTGCTTTGGGGAAAAAAACAGCTGTTTTTTACTCAGTGCAGTGTTGACAACCAAAAGTGGATGCAAACACATTTCTCTGCACGTGGGATCTGAGTAAGTTTAACTCACTGCTGTTTCAGGAAGATCTGTCTGTGTTTTGAAAGAGCCCTCTCTGCATAAACCAAGAGACTGGAAGACCACACTACTACAAGAAAAGTAGTTAAACCATTAAGGATCCAGCTAAAAACACCTTGGGATCTGAGTTCTACAAAAACCAAAGTGTTTCCATTGATTTCATGTTTCATGTAAACGCAGCAAACATGCCATTCACAATTCCCATACTGAATTCACAGACACATGCAGCTTTGAACTACCAACCACGTTCACAGAAGTTCAGTTTTAGGCTAAATATCCAGTAATTCTATTGAGTTAATCAGTGATGGCTAACCAAATAAATGCAGATTCCATTAGTCCTCATAGATTTCACTTCTGACTTGCACACCAGATGAAAATTAGACTGCTCAAAACACGTCAGTAGCCTTACTTCAAGGTTTTGATCCTTCAAAAACTCCTTTGCAGCATTAGTTAATTAAGATGGTTCACTCTTAAGCAAAAGAACCTCAGAAATAACACAGCAACAGCATTCAAGAAAAACACCCAGCAGTTGTAGATGATGGAAGATCACTGCCCTTTCAAGCAACAAAACCAAACAGCAAAACCCACAGTCATGTTATGCAGCCATCTTGCAACACCAAATGTGTAAAAATGGGTCAGTTGCGGATGCACTGACAGGGAAGCAACACAGTGGGGTCATTTTGGCAATGCAGGAAAACTGCCTGAAAAAAATAAGTTAAAAAAAGCGTATTTCTGTATGTCTCAAATCACCTGAGTTCTTCCAAATAACCTAAAAGTGGAGGAAATCTCCCAAGTCCACTGTAATTTCCATTCTGCAAGTGACTCAAATTAATTAGCTCCCTGCAAGCCACACTGAACAGCACTTCACCTCATAAAAAAGCCAGTTTCGCTGATTAAACTCTCCACCAAGGCGGATAAAACCCTAAAAGTACCCAAGTGAAGATTAAGGATGCATATTTCACAACATCTTCTCCAGGTTATTGTGAAGTTTATGGTATGTCTAGGAGGGATGGCTTCATTGCTCATGGTGTAATCTCATGGAATACCCTGATGCATTGGATGTGTTCACACACGTCCCAGAAGACATCAGGGGGATTTTGTGGCAGCTTAGAAAAGAGAATCCATCATCACCAGTAAGTGGTGGCAAAACTCTTCCTCCATTTCTGACACTTATTGCTGGCAATAATACCTGGGGTTAAAACTTGGGAAATTATGTTTTATAGAACATTTCACTTAAGTTTCATTTTTATTTTAGGCATTAATAAAATACTTGGTCAGGTTAGGAGACATTAGTTAAACATCTTTTTTTTTTTTTTTTAAATTGATTCAAGACCAAATTACCTTCTTGTTCAGCATGTCAGCTGTATAAACAGTTGAAGACCTAAAGCTGAAGAGTGGGAACTTTGCATGCAGGGAATCATGAAAATTCTGCTACTTTTGCAACAGTGCAGAGAAGCAGCAAGCATACATTGTGCTGTCAGTTATCATTATTCATCTCCATGGACAACAGGTACAACAGAGACAGAAGAACATCTTAAACTAGGATAGCTCAGCTCCAGTCTGCAATTCTGTTTTGCATCAAATCAGTACCAGGAGCTTCAACTGAACCAGTGATCTCGTAGCTTGTAACTCCCTGCACTTGATACCTGAATTTTCTGTATCTTCCAAAGCATTTCATGCATAGCCTTTAACGACCCCTGTGCACCACGGAGTGAGAGGGAGGAAGGCAGCAGAGAGAAAGAGAAAGGACACTGTGCCTGGGAGGCAGGGACAGAGGCCAGAGTACCAGGAGGCAGGAGCGGGCTGCGGGCTGCTCAGGGGAGCTCTCTTGGCCCAGGGAACCAGCGTGCTGCAGCAGCCAAGGCTGTGTCTGAGCTTGAGCGTGCTCACACGCCCAAATGGTCTACTGGCCAGAGGAGCACAGGAAAAGGAATGGAAGAAAGTGAGGAAACAGGAAAAAAAAAAAAAAAAAAGGGAAGAAGGTGCTTCATTAATAGATGTATTCTTGCATCATTTTATTACTGTCTGATCATCTATGCAGCATGCCATTCTTTTATCCACAGCATTCCCAGCAGGAATTTGGAAGCTGTTATATCCCCAACTATCTCAGTTCGTTAAAGAAGTGTTTCCCTGTTGCAAGGGTGGAATGGAGGAACCATTCTCCTCCATCCTGAGCCCCGAGACAAAGCCAGGGAACAGGAAAACAAGGAGAACAGCTTCACAGTTCAGTGAAGATTATACTCATGTAAGTACTGGCAAACACCATAGCCCAGGCATGGTACACAGAGCACAAAAAAGAGCACAAGTTGTTTAAATATCTATTCAATTTAACAGCTAAAAGCTGGGTACACTGCATTGTTTTTTCCAATAATTTTTTTTTAAATTAATTTCAAATATTCTAAGCCTTGACATACGTAAAACCCAAACTCATTTAAAACTTCTCTCACTATTGCTCCTTACTATCTGTGAGAATCAAGCAACAAAGGACTGCTGTGGAAAAGGTTACGGGCAGGGGCAATGAGCTCAGCACTGACACGTTAGAACTTGCCATTCAGTGTGAGAAGGAAAGGCCGTGCACTGTCCTTTCTAAAAATAGAAAAGTACCAGAAGGAAAAAACACAGAACAAGAGTGGCCCCATTGTTGTGCACTTCTCTCAGCAAGGCAGGAAGTGAGGATTTAACAAAAATCACCAGCAGCTTCTGATGGGCTGAGATGGGTGCCGAACTCGGGGCTGGAGGCAGGACACAGCTCACAGTGAGACTGCCAGCTGCCAGGTTTGGTTTATCTGGAGATGAACACTGCTCCAGATCTAAAGCACGTTTGTACTTGGAAGATCTAACTATTATTTACGGTCCTCGTCCTCCAGAAGAGCTGTGCAGGAGCACTACCTGATGAGCACACTGTGACTATCTTTTACGTGTTCATGGTTATTCTGGAAATCAATTTTCAAATGGACCAGAAGTTCCCCAAGGGAGCTGAAGCTGTGCTGACACACTGAAGCTGTGCATTACCTGACGTGCAAATAAGAAAGCCAAATGCTCCCTGCCTATGTATTTTTCCTGAAACAAGACTTACTGTTACTTTCACACCTCTATTGAGTGTCATTACCTAAGGACTGCAGTCTGCAGATCCACAAGAATTTCTCTGCAACACTCGTGATTTTTATCTTAAACAACAATGATAATTTGCAGCAAGACTTCACAAGTGCTTTGCTGCCCTGCATTCCTGGTCTCACAGGGTGCTGCACTGGCTTTTTGGCCAGGAGCGTGTGCTTCCATTGCCTGCACTGGTCACTTGGCCCTGCTCACCCCACACATCCTCCAGTACACCAGGGAACACCACAGACCTACAATACTTCATGTGTGTGAAATCCAGTATGAACACAGGCAGTTAGTAGCTGTGCTTCTGAGAACACTTGCATTTTATTCATTTTCTCATAACCTCCAGAGCCTTTCCAGCACACATGCCTTACCTGTCATGCTTGTTCTCCTGTGCTGCACGCAGCAGTTCCTGAATATTCTTAGTGATCTGCTCAGTCTTCCGAATCACATCTTCTGTACTGGGCAAACTGGAGCTGGGGGCTGTGTCGGTGTCCTCAGGGATGGACCCCTCTCCCTGCCAAATGACACTCCTCTGCCTTCCCTTCCTGCCCGACCTGCAAAGGAAGAAAGCTGAAGTCAGCCCTGCAGTACAGAGCTTCATCACCACTGACCTCCCTGTCCTCCAGCAGCATGGTGCTGCAGCATTAGCTCTGTGTCACTGCACCTACCCCGTCTCCTCCAGCTCCAGAGAGGCAGTGGTGTTATCATAGTCGCTCTCAGGCACACTGCTCTGCTTTTCCAGCTTCGAGGCCTGCAACAAAGGCAGATTTGTTTCAGCACCATGCAAGAAAGAAGAGCCCCAAGAAGAGTGCAAGCACTGCATCCCATGTATGTGGTTTGCCCTTCAGCACAACAGCCCCTACACCTGCTGCTACTCCAGAGCCCAGTGCATCTAGCTGTCCCCAGATCAACAGGTAGGAGGTCAGATCAACTGGAGTTAAGGCCAACTGCAGAATGAAAGGTGAAGGCTATTCACAGAGCCAAAGGCCCAATATTTTCCACCTCCTATTCTCACGCAGACCAGCTTTGCACCTCCCAGCAATGTATCCAACCCATGTGGCAAGGGTGATGCTGTTTTTTAACCCTAAACTCCTGTTCAAATGTCTGGGTTTGTTTTTGTTCTTTTACTCTCCCAAACAGAGGGCTGCTAATACAAAAGACCATATTTGCACCACAGCAGCTCAAGAGCACCCACCCTCCCCACACATGCTAACACAAAACCCCTCTGTCAGGGAGAAACTGAAAGCAGACTTTGAAATACAAAGCTAGGCTTCCTTCTCTGAACAGGTTTAGCCTTCTAGAATAGTTTATTTCCTGGCATTACAAGCTCCTGGAACACCTAGCATCAGGCCAATCTCTGCAATTCGCACAGACCTGCCATCTGAAGCCCTGTGAGGCACAGTCCCATCTTCGGACAGGCTCTGAGACCACTATACATCTGCCTTTTCCAGTCTTAAAAACTGCAACGCTCATTAGAAGTGCCTGCTACAGCTCACCCACTTAGAACCAGACACATCAGTGTCACTGTACACACAGCTCAGGCTCAGCATCAGCTCCCACCTCATTCACAGGCACTGTTCACCCAAGAGGGCCCCCTGCCATCCCTGCTGAGGAACCAAAGCTAAAGCTCTACAGAAACTCTGAAGTCAAGATGAAGGGAATCTCTAGGGTTAGATTGTAAGAGAGATCTTCAACCAGCATCCCAGATCCTTACAGTTAGGAAACAATGCTTTTGTCTTGAGGGTGGACTGACAACGTGACAAGGAACCATTTTTCATTGGTTAAGAGCTATTCCATTCATTAAGCACTTACCTATTGCTAACACCACCAAATTCAAACACCCAAAGTACAAGTGCTTTCCATCCACTTTACAGCTACTTTGCACAGAAGAAAAAAAAACAAAACAAAACAGAAGGATCCTTTGAATGCTCACCTCTGAGGAGAGCTACTAAACTCCAAATAGTGACAGGTATCTTCTGAAGATAAGGACTTTATATGCACAGTCTGTAGTTTTAATATCTAGCACTCCCTGTAAATCTGCTATTTTCTCAATTGATATGGAGTACATTAGAGCCAAAATAATAATAATAAAAAGGGTGGAAGAATTTGGAAGGTGGGTTCTTTATCCTGGTGGAAAGAGTCTGACCATTCAGCACCCAAAGCCACAGACTGCTTTTAGAAACACTGTGTCATGTCAAAAATTTGAGCGGAGACTCTGCAATGATTTTCCAAGGACTGGAATGAGATGGTGCTGTTTCCATTATATTAACCACACAGAAAAAGTAGAATTAAAAAAAAAAAAAAAAAAGAGGGAGAACTTTTCCCAAAAGCTCTTTTCAAAACGAGTTAAATCTTACAAGAAATACAAACACTTCCCTCTCAAGTTTACTCTTGGGAGTCTTGTTTTAACGCAGAAATAAGCCAAGCTTGAACCCTGAACGTATAATATGACAAAATGGATATAAGCTACCTGCAAGTTTCTATGAAACGAGCCATAAACATCTAAAAACAGCCCAAAGGACCTCACGTTACTACGTCCTTCAAAGTTAAAGAGGTTTAATCAGCAAGATCTCAGAATGCAATCAACTCATTCTGATGACAGAGGATACCTCCTGCAAGTAGTGCAAGCTGGCAGTGCAGGGAAATGGCCACAGCCAAGCTGAAGGCTGCTCACCTTCAGCACTCATGAGTTTGTGACACACTTAGCTGCTGGGGGACCCCGCACAGCCAAAAACGGATGTTCTTCTAGAGCTGCAAATGAAACTTGGTTTTACAGTTGTTACAAGGTTCCCAAACTAAAAAATACAGTCAAAAGAAGCTGGTGCAGACTAGGCTATCAAACTGGCGTTTAGGGTTTCTTCTAGCAAATGAGGCTGAGAGAGGCCCGGTTTAAATGTTTCACTACAAGAAAGAGAAAAATGTTTTTAAGAGATTAAGAAGCTGCCTGAGGCTTCTCAAAATAGCAAACGGTTGACAAGAAGTTGCAGTAAAGACAGCACCTTTGGAACAACAAGAGCTTGCAGAACGCATTTAACGTTGCTGTTTTTTTCCCTGACGTGTTTTTGTTAAATATGGTTTCGTAGAGCCTGATGGAACACCATTGTAAGCTTCCTTTATACACACTCAGTGTCTTTCACCTTGTCCTGAAAACAGTCTTGCTAACAGCAATTCCCACACCCATTCAGACTTCCATCTCTTAAGGTCAGCAGAAAGCAGGCTAGCCAACACTGTAAGAATCATTGGGCATTGTGTTTGGATGCTTAAAGAACTCACTTCAAACAAAGTAATGAACACCTGTAAGATAAACAGTCAATGAATATCGATGTGGACTGGTGCAGACTGATAGCCCCAAAGAAAGCAGGCTCAGAAGTTAGGACATGCACGTGCCTCATGCAGTGCATTTTAGTCAAGAGGAAGAGTTGCATATTGGCTTATGAAATATCAATCAGTGCTTGCCAAATCCCTTTCCAAACAGCAGCCAACTTGTCTTCTGGCTGTTTTCATTGTTACGCAGCTCAACAAGTGATTTGGAGTGACTGTGCACAGGGTTAAACGCTGAAGATTTTAGATGTTGTGGAGTTAGAGAGGAAAGTATCCACAGCACGGTGCGAAGAAACGGAAAGTGATGAAATGCTGCTTCGTGCAAGCATGGAGGCTAGTGAGCATAAAAGGGCAGAGGACAGAGGCATAAGCCTTCTGGGAGATTGCCACCTCCTCCAGGTAAAAGACCAATTGGGAAGGTACTTAACCCTTCGTGTGCTTTCATCCCTTGACCAGGAAAGCGTGGAGGGGAAGGAAGGTAGAGATGAAGAGGAGGTCACAAACGCACTCCTCCCGATCTAAAAATGGGAAAGAGAAAAACACTCGGGCAAACCAACACCAAAAACAAAACACAAATAATTCTTAACTGAAATAAAGAAGCATTCTTAAAACCGTCTGAGATGACATAAAGCAAGAATGATTTTGAGAACTTGGCTGAGCCTGAGCAGACTTAATTTATACACTATTCTTTTGAGGCTTTGAGGTAATTCTAATCCTGATATTTTAGAGGCACTGAATTTCACAGAGAATAAAATGCATTCACCACAATACCAAATTAACCAGCCCCCACATAGCAGTGCTTCAAAACCACTACCTCTATCCAAATTTCAAAATGCAGAAAGCAAAGGACCCAAACACAGCACTATTGTGTTTTGCATGCATAGGCACTGATGAAAGAATTCCGGTGTTTCTCTGTCAGAAATGCTTTAGCAACATGTCAACATCATTTAAAATGATACAGACTTCATAGTTTTTTAAGTTCTTTTTAACATAACTGCAGGGAGGGGCGAGGAGAAGGAACAGCATACAAACTTCTTTACCAATTCCCTGGGGTGCCCACTGTCCTCCTCGGAACACTCACAGAACGTCTGCCCTCCTCCCACATCAGTGCAGAATCCCAGTGGCCGAAACAGAGCTCCCTCTCCACTACCAATGCATCATATGGGAAAACACTAATTCAGAAGAATTTGTTCAACCAACAGAGCTAAACCACCTTCAGCTTCCAGTTCCAAACTCAGAACAGGAAATTGGTCGCCTAGGGAAAAAGTTGGCGTCAGGTTTTTCTTTTTTTTTTTTTTGAACATCATTCTAGGGTGCCACAAAGGGTCATGCACCTGTACATCTCAAGCAATAAATCTATGAGTTGTACCTACCTTTATAGAATACTACTTTTTACCTCCCTCTCGGTTTTCAAAGTCACACGTTGATATTTGGAAAATATATTGTGGTTAAAAGAAACAGCTGAGCAGAAGCCAAAAGCTTCAGCTTATATGTTCCAGAGCCATTACAGCTTTTACGTTTCAAAACATCAAGCTCCTGCAGACATGTTAATACAGCAAACGGTAACAACTCTTACAGTTCAAACTCCCTCCAAAGCAAACAGTTGAGCAGCTTTGGTAAGCGAGTATAGTTGGAAGAGACAGAAAAGTTGAACAAAAGGAGAAATGCAGAAGCATTAGCAGTTTTACTTACGTGTGGAGGAAAAGGTTGTAGTCTCGTTATGCTTTCTTCTGGGTATGTGACCTCTCCCATGGGGAGGTAGGGTTTCTGACCTGATCCAGTCTCATACATGGACATGGGCCTGCTACCCCGTGCAGATGGTCGTCGCTTTAAGGAAGAATTGTTGGTAGGGTCTGTGTATTCAGAACCAGTTTGGACCTGATATATATTTGTTGTGGCCTGTCTTCTGAGGTTGGTATTTTCACTCTGTAGCGTTTGAAGCTGAAAGAAACGTTTAGCAGTGGGACTTTGTTTTTCTAATAGCAAGCGTCAAAAGCAAACTGACTAGGCAATACACGCTTGTCTGCTTTACTAGCAAATCCAGCTTCCAGGAGCTGGGGTTTGATTTATTCTTCAACAACCTATTTGATGTGTTTAGTGTAAGCACAGAAGTGTCTATGTTGCAGATCTGGCAAATATTTATGAGTTGATTTCCAGCACTTGTTTGTTGGGCTGCAAGTCAAACTGGATCTTAAAATTGGCTGTTGTAGTTAAAAAAACACACAATCTGTTCCTTCCAGCCTGGCTGCAGTGGCATGTTTCAATCACATAACACAATGAGGATGCATGGGGAAGGACTGCCAAAAGAACAGTTTATTCAAGCAAGGTGATCCATTTCAGCGGTCAACACAAGAACTTCAAAGAGGACTATGACATAAGGCCCACTGTATGGGAACTGTTGAATCACGGCCTGAACCTCTGATTGACCACCTGGGGCGAGCACTGAGTCAGCCACAGGGGCACAGGTGAATGCACTTTCACCTGAGTGACCAGAAGGGGTGGAGCCTGGCTCCTAGACCCCCATTTAAGGGCTGACTCCCAAGGAGGAAGGATCTCTATCTGGAGATCACTCATCTTGGAGTCCTTCTGTGAGCCCAGGACACAGGTAAGCTCTTTATTTCATTACTCCTTTGTAAATGGGATAATCTCTCTGGTCCTATACCTGTATACCTCTTTACCTTACAATCTGAATACCTGCTTGCCATAGACCCACAAAATCTGAAGAGGCCCAAATTAAAGCACAGACATCAGAGGCAGTGCAAAGAAAACCAGAGCTTGCTCTGCAAAGCAAGAGGAGAGTTTAGCTTATGAAAATAAAGGATCAGCTACTGCTTTCTAAGAAGCCAACAAGAAATAATTTTAAAGCTTTTTTTATTGTATGTATTTGATGGATAGTAAAATTACAACAACCCTGAATTTTATGGAGCTACTTGGAGTAAGTTTGCTATATTAACACATCATAAAGAAAAAATGTAGAAGAAAAACTATGCATCAGCAATTCTCTAACAATATACCAAGTATTTCAAACAGATGATGGCCTTTTTAAATGTTAAATGGTGTATTATTGCTAGCATTTACTATAATCACATGCAACCTCAAGAACAGCACCTATTTAAATGTTTTTTCTTTTGATAGAGGTAAGATTTGTAGTTTCCTCTTTCCTAGCTTCTGCCACTCTTTATAACCTGCTTTAGGTACAGTTTAAACCAGCAGCTAATGTAAACACACAGCAAGCTTGTAAGCATCTACATGTTTTTAGAAAAATCTGCAGGCATGAAAACTTACTTTTCCCATTTGGATGCCCACTGAAGCAACAGAACTATTTTCCTTTTAGAGATAATCTCTCCTGAAGTGGCACTCATCAGGTGCACCCTCTTTAACTGGCATATTTGAGTAACAGTAATGCAAAAAATCAGGTGCACTGTTAGCTAATGTGATAAGTGGACTTCAAAAGTTTTTTTCTAACAGGTTTGTGACCTTCTAAGCCCCTCCTTAGAAAATGATACTAAAAAAGAGAGCCTTTTGAATGACATCTATTGCACTACAATTGCTGAAGTAGTATAGATATTCTGGTGCCTTGCCACAAATAACCCAGCAGAGAACTCTCATACTGCGCTGCAGTTCTCAGTAGCTCAGAGCTAATCCAGCTGTTACTGCTTCTCCCTCTCCTGTGTCCCACAGAGGCACACTGCTGCACTGCAGAGCCACTGAGACTAACTGAAGTCCCATAGCTATGCACATCACCAGGACATAGCATTAGTGGAGCATCTCCAGGATGAGTGAGCCTCAGCTGTGTTGTTTTTCAAAATGAGTTCTACTGCAGCAATGATCTCTTTTGCCACACCACATAAGCATACACTGAAGGGTCATTAATTCATAGGCCGTAATTATTTTTTCCCCACACGTATGTTAAATCTGTTTCAAGAAACTCGATGTCAATGAGAAGTTAATTCAACTGATACAAAAAATGCTTCATCAGTACAAGCTATTAAAAAAAAAATACTCTTTGGTTCCTCTCTGTATTCACCATTCCAATGGATCTCAAAGGCTGAATACAATTGTAATAAAAAGTTGGCACTGAATAGCCAAGGATATTTGGATTTGCTGAACTATCTGGGCATCAGATCCTAAGAGGTCAGTGGTGCCTCCTTTTCCCAAAAGAACACAGGGAAATAAAGTACTGAGCACAGGTTTCTCTGCAAGAGGACAGCTTGAACACTCTGAAGCCAACTTTTTCTTTAAGGAGGGCTTCCTGCAGGGCATGCTATATGTACTGCAGTATTGTAATTATCTGGAAAACAGGGCATTTAATACTAGGTAGGGAAATCCATCTGAAGAAACAGACAGCCCTTTCTAGACTAGGGTGACAAACAGAATAGTGAGCTCAATACACGTGTAAGTTCTGCTACAAATACACATTCCTATCTGATTCTAAAGCAGGTTCATTTTAAAGGTTCTCTCACTATCACCATATTAGGTCATTGCATCTTCAGTTTCAGCAGTTTTTCTCTGCACAACTGAAAACACGTAATTGGATGGGGTTAAATTATTGTGCTTGTTACCTTTTTCTGCATGATCCTCAGCTCATCACTCAAGTTGATGTTCACTTTCATTAGCTGCTGAATCTTTACCTCAGAAGCCACCAGTGCATTTTTAACTTGCATGTACTCTTGGGCTGTCACCGGTCCATCTGACAAATCTGAATCCAGGCTCTAGAAACAGAGAAAACTGAGTCTGCTGAAAGAAAACAGGACAATGACTGCCCCTTCTTCACCATGCTGCATTACTTTCAGGAATGGCATAAAATACTCAAGTCAGTATTGATATGCTGCAAATATTTTTGAGTGGGAAGAAGTAAATGTTTGTGAAATACCATGTAACCATTGATTAAAAGCATTTCAGTAGATCCAATTCCAATTAGGTCTTATCTCGTGACATGCACAATGGCACCATTTTTTCTGACACAGCCTTTTATTTACAGTATAAATTCTTTATGTCACAACATCTAATTCTGTTAGAAAGTATACATAGACTGAGAGAATTCTAAAGTGAAGCTGGAAATTAATTAAAATATTCATTTTCTGATTATTTATGTTAATTTTCCTTCAGATTACCTTTATGAATGACATTTGGTGCATCAATACCTCCAACCTACCTTCTGCCTAGTTGATTTAGCTGCATTTGTTTCCAGATCAGTATCTTCATCTGAAGCAACACTGTCATAATCAGGCTGGTCATTATCCTGACTTTCACTGCTATGTTGATTGCTGATTGATTTGAGTATCAGTTCCACATTTTCTGTCAATCAAAACCCATTTTAAAACACACTAAGTTTGAAGGAGAAATGGAAGTGCATAAAAATAGTTAATCAAACAAATAAGCTCTTCAACCAGAGAGACAGTACAGTTTGCCAACAATGTGCTAGTTTAGTTCTTCTTGTCATATAAAAACATTATAAGTTTTTTTTCTCATAGTACTTCATAGATATAGTACTTCTGAATGATGCTATCCTATCACATCAATTAAATTACTGCAAGACTGTGTGCAGAAGCATGGAAGAGCTGCCAACCAAAACTCACCTTTTGAACCAGAGAGAGGATTCCCCTGTTGTCTTCGTTTGGCATCACTTAAAATATCTATAACTAGCGTAGCAAACTCATGAGCATTAAACCGAGCCAGTTTCTGTCTTCCCTAAGTTAGAGAATAATATTTATAAAATTAATGTGTGTCATATACTAGAGGAACAGCACAGTTTCCAGGCAAAACAAAGACTACAGCAGTTACAGTGAGCTGACTGTTCAATTTAAGCATCTGTAGAACTCTAGGGAAGAGGTAATGCAAAACATTTTTTTTATCCTCTTCATAAGCACTTGCAACTCTTCTACAACAATAAAGTACAGTAGAGCAGTATGGCTTAGAATAACTGGCTTATTAAACAAGAGTAGTCTGAATTAAACATAGAGTAGTTTTACAATATTAAGATGATCACATACCTGATTTCTGGTTGAGGAATATTCAGGATTTACAGGAAGAAAGGGTACCACTGTGGTCTCTGTCACAAGTGTACTATGATTCTGAGTAGCAAGCCAAACTGCTCAAGGAAGGAAAAAAAAGAATAACAAGGGATTAAACTACCTGTGCTGCTTGGCAGTGTTTTTTGCCAAAGAAACAGACCACAATTTCAAGCACAAATCAAACAATTCAACCAGAGATTTTTTTCTCCCCCAGAGGTCTCTTTACTTTGAAAAAAGAAAACCAACCAACCAAAAAAAAACACTTAAATGAACATGCACCTGAATACAATACAATAGAAGAAACTACCACTATCAGTAATTTCTTAATACAAAAGTATTTTAAACAGAACACATGCTTGCCACTAGCATCTCCTTTGTGATGTAACAATTCATGTTTTATACACATTCTGCTCACCTGCATCTGTTTCCCTCCTGTCAACTTCATCATACACATCCATGGCAAGTTCTTCAAATAAGTGGTTGCTTAGCTAGGGGTAAAAGAAGAAAAATTACAGCTGAAAATCAAACTGAACATATTAAGACCTCTACAACATTGAAAATAGAAGCGCACAACTTTGCTCTCTGTTGGCACTCTTCCAGCCTGTATAACTAAGTAGGCTGAGAAGCAAGCTGTTAAGTTATGCATTAAGCAGGTGTAAGTCACAGCAGTCCTGCTGGCAGGGCACGCGTGTTGGTGTGTTGGGCTACTGGCTGGGGTCAACCCACCCCAACCTGCAAAAATACAAAGCAGGAATCTATCTACTTGTAGCTAGCTATCCATTTAAATTAACTACTACTAGTATGTTAAAATAGACATTGCTGAATAGAACGGTATCATCATGATTGTGCTTCCTCTTGCCACAAGTTCTCATCTTTTGGTCCAATTTGCTTCAGCTAAATGCTTTTTCCTTAACCTAACTTGTATAAGAATTTGGTCACAAACACCTTAGTAACGCTAGCCAGTCTGTGTTAACAACTAACCAGCAGACAGTGACAATCTAGTTTGGCTTCCCAGACAGTTAAAAGCAAATAATAGCATTTAACATACACACTGTGACATTTATTTGTTTAGGAACTGAAAGTAGCTGAAACACCAGCTTGAAAGATGAAGTGCAGCATTTGCCACATTACAGTAAAGGTGTTGCACAGCACACACGGAAGTTTTACTTACAGACTGAAGCTTCTTCTTAGCTGCTTTTGCAAGTTCTGATAAATCTAGACTGCTATGAAAACAAAAAGTGATCATTACATCTACAGCATTTAAGGGCTTCTGTAAAGGTAAATACCACACATTTCAATTATTAAAATCTGTTTTATTTGATACCCCTTAATTTGTTAGTATTTTATACAGTTTGTAACGCATCAACCTTTCCAATATTACTAATACACCAATTAGCAATCTCTTACCCTTTACTAAATAAAATCTAAATCAAAAGAATCCCAACAACCCTTCAGAATAGAAGAACCTATCTGTATAGCTCAAGGAGTGATAAAGTTGTAAAACAACAAAATGCTTCCTGTAGAGAACCTGAAGAACATGCTGTGACCAAAACTCAAGTTCATAGGAAACACACAGGATTTGTTCCACTGGACTGTGCAGGAGGAACGTGACCATCAGGCTGCCAGAGGGCTGCAGCTACAGGCCCTGCTTTACATTATTCTGTACCAATTGGGAAATAATTTGTTCTGCTATCTCCCAGCCTTGAACATGAGGCAGGAGATGAAAATTCTGCAGCTCAACTGAATTAATCATAAAAGACACAGATTAGGAAGCTGACAAATTTTAAGTCCATACTTCTATCACCCAGGGGATGACATCCCTGACCTACAAAGATGAAACGGCTCAAGTAAATCTCTGCATGATTGAACATCACAGGGAATCATGTAGGCTGCTGCCCACGTAAGGAAAAATTATATAAAATGAAGTTTAAAAGACCAGCAGAGGACATCAGGCGGAGGTGAGACAGTCAGGTTGCACTCCATGCTCTGCAACCTAAAATGCATCTCTGAATGAGTTCTTTTCCCCATGTCAGCTTCTTTCTCTGTGCAATGTGACAAACCATGCTTACCCTGCTCTGCAAAAGACTTTGCACTGTACTTAACCTAATAGCTGACAACATAGTATTAAAAAGTTACAGGTGAGTAGGCTTTTTGTTACCAATAATTACATAGTATCTGCCTACAATTTTTATCTGTTTTACAGCTTTCCAGAGACAATAGCAATAAACTGAACAGCAGTTTACTTACAGCCGTCTTATTTCCAATGGCGTGGCAATAAAAGAAAAATGTTTATGACTTATGATTAATACATGGTATCTTTCATAGGAAAAATGCTTGAATTGACTGTGATCAAAACTTAAGAGCACTCACGTGACCAAAAGTACAACCACTGTCAGAAATGCTGCTTTTTTTTTTTGCAAACATTTGTTTCTAAATGCAGTATCAGGAAGTTAACAGACCCTTACATTGTTTTATAAAATCTGTTTCCCAGAAATATCCATGTGTTTAATTTAATTATTCCATCTGCATTTCAACCAATAATAAGCTTCTATAATTTTCTGATTTTGTCTAAGATTGATAAAAGCACATCTTAAAAAGCTAAAATGACAACAAGCTTAGAAGTTATTTCAAAGAGGGAAGTTTTCAATCTAACTCTTAAGGATTGTCTGTTTACAAACAGCTTTACAGGCATGTCGTGGAGTCAGAAACTCACCTATCCGCCATCTGAGGTATAACAAAGTGCTGTCCATTTTTATGATCTAGAGTTGAAAACAAACTATACTTTAATAGGCTGTTAGTGGGAGATTGCAGTGAGAAATCCAGGGATATATGCAAACCCAGGACAGAACGTCTTGCAAGTCATCAATTTCCAACTACAGGAAGCTAATAAGTCTTCAAAGAAGGTTCCTACCATGATTTGCTCATGCTATAAAAGCTTCCAATTACATCTTATCAACTGCATTATTTTTTTTTCTAAATAAGCTTCAGCTCTAATGCAGGTGCCCTTACGGAACCTAATGGCTAAAAATTTCCAAGTGTGTACCTGCAAAGAAGCACTCATTGAATTGGGTACTCCTCTGCTTTTGCATTTCAATTAGAATAAACTACTTTATTTTGTTCAGTGCTTCTGCAATATGTCCTGCAGACTAATCAGCATTACAAAAACTGCATTTTCCCTGCAACTCAAGAGTACTCACCCAACCTTAAATATAATAAACCCTTAATTTTTAATTTTCTAAGATATACAAGGGACATTAAAAGTGTAGTAACATGGAAACAATATATACCACAGATTGAACTGCCCAACAATTAACATATAAAGACCTAGGGGGTGCAGATTTTTCTACTCACCTGGTTTCCTGCCACAGAGATAGAAAGCTAACCTGTCAGTGAGTTCATACTGAATTTCTATCAGGCGCTCTGCCAGTTCATGGTGCCCACCTTGTCTGGTTTACACAAACATACAAAGAAGAGATCTATTAGTTATACTTCTATATTAGTTATATAAAAACAAAAATTTTAACGTTTAAAGACATCACAAATGTCAGAGCCTTCTACCTTGCATAGTCAACTGGAGTTTTTCCATTGGAATCTTGTGTGCCAGGATCAGCACCATACACTGCTAATAACTCTGCTTGCAAAGTCTGTCCTGCCTTAGCAGCAACGTGGAGCGGGGTGTTTCCTTTCTCCTATGGGTCAGTAAGGAAAAGCACATCACTATTTCATCAACAGCTCTGAATATACATTGAAATATGCATCATCTGAAACCTGCATCAATACTACAAACACTAAAAACGGATCACACATCAAAATAGTGAAAAAGAGGTTCATACAGGATGAAAGAAGTTGGCTTGGGCTCCTAAGGAGAGCAATCGCAAACACGTCTCCAGATTCCCCGTCCTCACGCTGGAATGGAGTTGCTGAAAAAGGAGGAGGATTCTATTCAACACAAAGGCAGTAACAGTGATTCAGCGATGCTTTTAGAAACAGTTATACAAGAATTCTTGCTGCAGCTGTTTTATATAACATTTTTTTTCTCCAAGTTAACCTAAATCAATGCCTCTGAACCATCCACATCTCCAGAATCTCTATATATTTATATATTACATAAAAAGCTGCTTCAGGCTGAAGTCAAGCTCTGTTTGTTTACATAACGGTGCTGAACAGCACCAACAGTTAAGTTGAAAGCAACTAAATTCACTTGATTTCAGTGTGCTGTTACACACAAGCTGTAGCTTCTGTACATTGCCAGGGTAAAAAAAAAAGCCACCAAAAAACTCACCTTACTGAGATCTTTGGCAGTTACACTGTCATCCTCACGGCATGGCAAGCGATGAACAAATGCTAACATTTGATATTTAGCTCTAATGAATTCAGCTTTATTGGGACTGCAGAGAAACCCCAAGCAACAAAATGGGAAGAAATGTTAGTGCTTTCGAAACAACAGACATCAACTATTACTATTCCAAGCAAGACATCAGGAATCAATAATTCACAGAATTGAAGCTGTATTTCCATCTTTGAAATAAATTGAAAAGTAACCATTGAGAATTATGTTAAAAAAGAAAATCTGATGACGTGGAATACCAAGGAAAACCATAAAACCAGGACATCTGTGAGCAAATAACTAGTTTACTACTTCTGCTATCTTCAGAAACAAAACATACTTAGGTTCCCACGTAAACCTTGGTGTCTATGTCACTGCTGAATAAAACAATCACACCTCTACAAAGAAAAGATCTGTAATTTTCCACTTACTGCACTTTATCCTGAGGGTTAGCTTTGCGCCTTCCACTCATAACAGAAGCAGGGTCCAGCAACGAATGTTCCCATATGGAGTTAGCACCATTATTATACAGTGTTTCAACCATCTGAAATCCAAAATGTATACAGGCAGGAGTGAAGAACGTTTGCTGCTAGCTGCACAGACTGATTCATCAGAAAGCTGCAAGTATTGTGAACCCAGCAGCAGGATGGCACTGACTCATATTCTATGTACCAGTGCCTAAAACCTACTGGGGTGTAAGAGCCCAACTGATGTTTAGGAGACTGTTGTGTGAAACGTAATGTGAACCCCCTTAAAATTCTCTCTCCCTCCACAAGAGCATCTCTACCAAAAAGAGAGGCTCGCTATATACTGAAAATTTAGGTTGAAGCAGATGCATTGCACAGGTCTGAAAGAAAAACTGAAGGTCCCTTCCCAAAACAAAGGTATCAAATAAAAAAGACACAGATATTAGGGATTTTATCAATCCTCCATGGCAAAAACAAGAGAAATAAAAGACTATAAAAAAAATATACATATATACATATATAGAGAAACACCACAAAGAAATTCTAGCTTTAATGAAGGAGGAAATGTCTTTGCTGTTTACCTGCAGCAGTGTTGGAGGCCATGGTGTGTGCTTGAGATGTCTCACTTGAGAGATATGACGCCCTAAACTCCGGTGAACGCTACAGCACTCATCACAAATCAGAATTCCCCTGTTTATAGATGCCCAACAAGGATCTGAAAAAGAATACATTTATCACAACCACAGAAGGCAACACAACTTCTTATTTCAGAGCGGAAAATGACTTTGTGTTTTAGAACTCTGCATTTTAACTTTAGCTTTACTGCTCTCAGCGCAGTGTTCAGAAGGAACTCCGGTTTCTGTCAGTGACAGAAGAGGCTCTGTGGGCCAAGAACCCTGCAGGAAGAGAAAGTGAGCAGCAAGACGGATCGTCAGAGCTAGCACACTGCAGGAGGAAAAAGAATTCAAGACCTCTTCTGTTTTGGAAAACTACTTAACTCCAAATCCAGAGACGGGTTTGAGGCTGAATGAGTACAACACAAGCCCGTATCTGATGAGAGATCTTCTGCATCATGTCAGAATACATCTAAGCAATTGTGCATCACAAAAATATCCTGCTGTGACCCGTGCCATAAATATACTGAATCCATGAGACGTGAGATGTGATCACTGATGTGGTTTCTGAGCAGAGCTGATGCTGTGTGTGCTGAAGGCAATGCAGACAAACCCGTTCGAGCTACGGCTCACAAGGCAAGGCAGCATCTACTCAAAGATGATAGCTATCTGTATGGGAACTGTTGAATCATGGCCTGAACCTCTGATTGACCACCTGAGGCGAGCACTGAGTCAGCCGCAGGGGCACAGGTGAATGCACTTTCACCTGAGTGACCAGAAGGGGTGGAGCCTGGCTCCTAGACCCCCATTTAAGGGCTGACTCCCAAGGAAGAAGGTTCTCTATCTGGAGATCACCCCCTCTTGAAGCCCTTCTGTGAGCCCAGGACACAGGTAAGCTCTTTATTTCATTACTCCTTTGTAAATGTGATAATCTCTCTGGTCCTATACCTCTTTACCTTACAATCTGTATACCTGTTTGCCATACACTATCACATAGCCCAGAGCCAAACTGAAGTATATGCTGTAGGGAAAAAAAAAAAAAGCTAATCTAATTTAAAAAACAAAGTAATAAGGAGTTTGTGTGCTCATTATTAAACCATGCCATTATTTTAACGACTTGCACTTCTAAGAGGGAAAAACATAACAACAAAATGAGCTGCTTTAACCCCAACCTAACAACCCAAGACTGGAGGCATCCTTCCAGACTAATGAGCCTCATCCCTTCTCATTAGACAGGCTCATCATAGACTCATTCATACATCAATGCGATCTTCCGAAAGCCACTGTGTTCCTGGTTTCAGTCAGTGCTTATGAGCTGCTCACTCAATATGCAACGTAACTGGCTCTGTTCAGCTACAGCAAAGTAAGCTCCTGCTTATTTGGTCGTTCCATAGCAGAAAGGAGGCTTCAGCACTACTATGAAGAGAAAAGCAGAGGCCTTGCTGGTAATCTGAGCTCTCACACACTATGTACAAGGCTGGTCAAACAGCAGTGGGAGCTCAGCACTGCAACCTGTTTTTGAAGTCATGCTGGTTTAATTGCAAGCGGAGTTCTAATCAAACTACATGAAGATTTGTGGGCTTCCATTCAGTTCAGACGTGGCTTGGTGCCATTTACTTGCTCTCAAGTAACAGGTGGGGACCAGAAAGGGAACAGTGTTGGTTATGACAGAGGGCTGTCCTCAGGTTAGAGGAGGTTATAGGTTTAAGTTAAATGTCTGTGTTGGAGTTTAGTCCATTTTTAAAGGCAATACAGGTACGAATACAACTCGAATACACTTATACCAATGGCAGAACGCAACAAAAGCTCAAAAGATCTCTCAAGTTTGCTTTCAGGAACATGGCAGAGTGCTTCAAAACAGGAAGTGTGCAAGGACAGGCGTGCTCTGCGGGTATGAGAAGTGAGCTCCTGCCCCGGCATAGGAAACGCATCAGAAAAGAGCACGTAAAACTCTCCGTCTGCACAGGACAACCACTTGTGTTTCCCAAAGAAGTGAAGAGAAACTACGGAAGCCCCAGAAGCCAACCTGGCTCAAACACCGCAGCTCCTAACAGCCCCACAAACTCTACTTTCAATCAAGGAAGGGTTTTTTTTTTTTTAAGAAAGGATTAAGCTTTCCTTACACACAGCAGATTTTTCCACGAGGATCAGACCTGCTGATGCTGTCGCACATCACCCAACAAAACACAGGGCCATGACCCTGCCATGTGCTGGCTGCCCCCAGCTCAGCTGCCCAGGGCCCACCCATGGCCTCGGGCACCTCAGGGATGGGGCACCCACAGCTCTGGGCAGCACTGCCAGGGCCTCAGTGCCCTCTGAGCCCCCTCAGACCCACGTTTCCTTTCCCCACCTCCCACCGCCGCCTCCATCGGCTCACGCTGCAGCGCTTTAATTCATTTCACTGCCCACATCAGATCAGATCCACGGAAGAGGAACACAAACAGAAAACACAACCAACAGAAAACGCACCGATCTGGCAGAGACGGGCAATAAACACACGCTATTATTCAAATGAAAACCAAAACAGTCCCGAACACAAGAACAGCAGCGCTACGGACGAGCAGAAACGGGGACACGAGCCACTTTTCAGACCTCCGTTATTGTCCCCGAGATCCCGCACCGCCCGCCTGTCAGCACGGCGCCCATTCGCACAGCGGCGCTGCACCCCGGCCCACCCCCGCCCGCCAGCGGCACCTGCCCGCGCCTCCTCAGGGGAGGGGGTGGGGATGGGCCCGGCCGCCCCCTCCTCCCCCTTTTTACTCCTCGCCCCCTCGGCGCAGCCGGGCCTACCCTGCGCGCTGCAGTCTGCGCACACCTCGCTGCTCCTCAGACGCTTCGACATCGCGGCGCGGAGCGGGACGGCCGCTTCCTGCCGCGCTCACGGGGCCGCCTCAGCCCCGCCGGGCGGCCGAGCCGAGCCCGCAGCGCGCAGGCGCACGGCAGCGCCGCCCGCTACGCCGCCGGCGCTATTCACGAAACCGCTTGCGCCAACGCGAGGAGTCGGGCGGAGCTGCGGCGCCGTAGCCGTCGCGTCGCCCCGGCTCAAGATGGCGGTTGGGGACACTGCCCTCACCAGCGATGGCTGTGCGCCTTTCCTACTTCCGCGGCAGAGCGGGCGGGAGAAACCAACGCTGCCCGGAGGTGGGGGGGAAGCGGTGCGCACCGGGCGCCTCGTCCCGTGTTACGCCGCAGCGGCACCCCCCCCGAGCGGAGAGCGATGGCGGAGCCGGCGGGCGGGACGCCCCGTATGTAAGTGGGGGGAGAGCGGGGAACAGCGATTTCCGCTTGCCCGGGGTCCGCCGCTGGCTGCAGGCTGAGGGGAAAGTGCGGGGCTCTTTTCCCCGCACCTGCCGTGCTGTGGGTCGTCCCTACCGCTGCCCTGGAGGGAAAGGAAGGGGCGAAGGGACGGGGGTGAGGAGACGGCCTGGGCGGAGGGGAACGGGAGCTGGGGTTTGAGGTGGGGCCTAGGGGTGCGGGAGGCAGGAGCGGGGCCCTGGGAGCAGGAGTCTGGGGGATAAGGGAGGGGAGAAGGAGCGAGGGTCTCAGGGAGGGCTCCAGGAATGGGATCAGAGAGGGGTGGGCAGGAGCAGAGCACCAGGGCTGAGGGTCGGGGTGAGGGGGGGAAGGGAAAAGAAAGGAGGAGGAGAAGGCAGAAGCTGAGGTGTTAGAGGGACCCTAGGGATAAGGGTCTGAGGGGGACTCCAGGAGCAGGAGACTGAGGGGAGGGGGGCAAGAGTGAGGGACTCAAGGAGAGTCACAGGAGTGGGGGTCTGGGAGAGGGGAAGGGACGTGGCCTCAGGGATGAGGGCTGGGGGCAGAAGCTGGAGCCTAAAGGGGACCTCAGGAGCAGGGACTTGGGGGAGGCCCTAGGGATGGTGGTTTGGGGAAGGGTCCTGAGGGGGAGGCCCTGAGACAGAGGCCTGAGGGTGCCAGTAGGAGCAACCCCCCCCCAGGGTGTGGGATTTTGCATGGGGCACCCCTAAACAAAGCGGGGGGCAGTGAGGGCAGGCTGCCTGCTTCCCCTGCTCCTGTAGGTGCGTGGTATGATGAGTTCCCCCGGCAGGGCCAGCGATGCGTTCCCCCTGCATGTCCTGGTGTGGAACAATGAGTACCGGCGGCTGGATGAAGAGCTGCAAGATCAGGTAACTGCTGCCCTCCTGGGCAGAGAGAGCCTCAGCTGTGCCCCCGGGTCTGTGCCAGGTTGGTGGGACTGTTCTCCTTCTGCACCTGTTTATTTGTGGGTTTGAGAGCGAGGTAAGAAGGTATAGGGATGTGATGGACTTCCATTGTTTTTCTGTACAAAAGAAGCAGCAAACGCAGCTTGCTTTAATGGAAAATCAGAGTGCAGCAGTGCTGCTGGAAATGAGGGCAGGCTGTGGCTTGCTGAAGACCAGCAGTGGTTAGAGGCAGCAGTTTTATACTGGCTGGAGTGTTCTCAGCATCTCCATTACAAATTAAAAAAAAAAAAGACTCATTGTTTCATGCTGTTGAGTAGAAAAATACAAAGCTGTTCCCTCTTTGGGATGGCTGAGGGAGAAACAGTAATGACGTAAGGGAATAGCAGTCTGAACTGCTGCAGCAGAGCTCAGGCTGCAAGCAGCCTTTGTGCTGAGGCACTGTGCAAAGGCTCAGGTGCACACCGGGGTGAGGGGGGAATCGTTTGGGAGCAGAACACATTCATTGCATTCTGCCTGGCACCACAAGGACGTGATCCTGAGTTGGGCTGTGCCACCCCTGACTGATGATTGCCATCTGCAGTTCTAACAGTGCTCCACGACTTACTAATGCTTGCTGAGAGCATGCACCTCTCCTGATTTCGAAGGAGAATCTTTGGAATGCAGTTCGTTGTCATCTAATTCACTTAATCTTAATCCTTAACAGAGTCCTTAACCTTGCTGGCACGCTGTTTCGGTTTATTTCTATTGCAGTAACATTTTGATGTGTGAATGTTTGTAATCAAATAAGGATCCTTGTGCTGCTTGTCCTTGTGAGACTGGGGCTAAGTGAGCATCCACACCTGTGAGTGAGCGCTCCTCCCTGCCTCAAGTACTCCTCACTGTGAGGCAATTAGCAGCGTGTTGAGATGGGACATATCCATCTCTTACTTTATCTGCTTTTAAATATTATTTGTCCCCTCTAAAGTATTCCAAAGATCTGTTTCCTCCTGCTTTCTTGGGATAAGCTTCTTGCTGGCAGAGAGGCACGTGAAGGAATCAAAAGGCACTTTGCCAGCTGCACTTGGGTATGGCAAGGAGGGGTGGAATAGTGGTTTACTGGTTAGCAGAGCTCCTTCCCACATTAGTGCAATTAGCATTGGAGTTGTAGGAAGTGGGGAAGCAGATGCATTGGTATTCCAGAGCAGAAGTGAGAAAAGAATGCTTTAAAATGAAGCTTCCCCCATTGTGTGTGATCTTTCAAACTTGATGCTGTCAGATAACCGCGTTAACTTGCATAATAACTTTCCTGTTCTGCTATTGACTTTCCCCTTTTCCTTTAGTTATAGATGCTCTTCTGTTTCAAATCTCTAAGCTAATAGTGAAAGATATGTAAGGTATGAGTATGTTGTGCTTGCATGTTTTGGATATTTATGCTTGTGTAGTTTCTTATTTTTAGTGACTCGTACAAAATGCATTTGCTCTTCATTGTGCCGTGTGTGTCAGTAAAATGAATGCCTTGTAACTTACCATTTGCTTCTATGCTCTCAAAAAGTGCTACACAAGATTGGTGTTGTATCGCCTGTTGAGTTGTTTTGTTTCTTTTCCCCTTTTTTCCCCTTCCTGTTACGCTGTACATTAAATCCTCCAGTGATCTCTCTCGAGCTGTTAACTGTGCGTGTTTCAATGCACACAGAACTCTCTTTTCCTAAAAGGGACTGCTTCAGAAGGGGAAATAATTACAGGAAGAGAAATGAGAAGCATCACTGGGAGCTCAGTTGTGTTTTGTAGTGACGCCAGTTTGTAGGCCCTGTCCTGCTTCTCTTTATTTTGGTGGGGAAGTGAGATTGCAGTGTACTGAGGGCAGAAGGGCAGCACAGTCTGCAGAGTGACTACGTAGCATGAGCTGTGTGGGCATATGTAGGGAACGTTGACTCCTAGGTTATTTCCAACAAGTTTAATGTGAACTCTTCTCAGTGCACTGTGGTTATCTGCATTTGCTAGAGCAACGTCAGCATTGCTTATCTCTTGGATACTCAACAGGATGTTGATCAACGTGATCCCCGGGGCCGGACCTTGCTGCATCTTGCTGTTTCCTTGGGTTACATAGAATCTGCCAAAGTCCTTCTTCAGCACAAGGCAGATGTAACTAAAGAGAATGCACAGGGATGGACAGGTAAAGATAATTTTTCAAACAGAAACGGTGTGTTAGTACTTCTCAGTTGCAGGTGCTGTACTTTGACTGATTCTGTGTTGTGCATTTTTGCTCAGGAAGCAAACTGAAACCATCTCGTGCTTGGATTTCTTTCAGTTTTACATGAGGCTATCAGCACAGGAGATCCAGAGATGGTCCATATGATTCTGCAGCACCGAGACTATCAGCAGACCTCCAGGACGCTTGGAGGAGTCCCTGAGTTACTCCAGAAGATTAATGAGGTGCTTATTTAGTTGACTCCAGACTGTAAGTCTGATTGCAGTTGTTCAGTCGAGTAAACTGAAATAGGACAAACAGAGATCAGAGTCCAGTTAATTTGGATTTGGACAACTTCATTCTTTCCTTTCAGTTCATACATTGCATAGGCCTGTGGGAGGTGGAGACTTTTTTACCCTGACCTTATTTTGAAATCTGTAGTCATGAACTTCAGTGTTCAAGGATGGCTGTTAAGGTGTTGCTGCTTCTGTAATAACATAAGGAAGAATAGCTCATTATAAAGCAAAAGCAGACTGAAGTCTGTATGTGCTTGTTAGTCTGAAGCTCTGTTTGTTTTTGAGTTTTCCTTTATCTAAAACATTCGTGGGAAATGCTGTGCTGAATGTTAAATCAGTACTGTTTTGTGAAGTATTCATAGGGTCTTTTCCTTTCCCAGACTCCTGACTTTTATGTGGAAATGAAATGGGAGTTCACTAGCTGGGGTAAGAATCCTGATTGTTGGTGCCTCTTCTAAGCAGTAGACGAAAGGACTCGCTCCTACCAGTGTCACAAAGGCTATACAGAGGGAGAGACTGATTGGCATCATTGTTCCTTGCTCCCCAGAATACTTACCATCACCTCTCAGAATAACCCTTTGTATTTCTGTATCGCAATTGTTCTTTGTTTCCGTTCTGTTTGTGGGGTTGTTTGTTTTTTGTTTTTTTATTAGAGACTTTAACCATTGTCAGAGTCGGTGAAGGCTTTTCTCAGGGTCTTGCTTGTGTATCTTTGGTTGTTGATGACTAAGGTGGTGATAGGACTGGCATGTAGATGTACAGGCTTCTTGGAAGTATCTGCTTTGCTTTAAAGGAATGAATGCTAGGACTTATGGCTGACTTCATTTTCCAAGCAGCTATCTATCTATCAGACTGAGATTAGTTCAGACTAAGATGTGAAATGGGCTAAAACCAATCTCTCATCCCTTTTCATGTTAATCTTTAAATTAAAATAATGGGTTTTGCCCCTTATAGCTGATCACTTTAAAGGTAAAGAGAGCCGTTGTCTTGTTTCCTGTGGAATAATGATCACAGTATTGAGTAATTAATGTATTACGAGTAGCACTTCTACTTGAATTCAGTTTTCCCACGTGCTTAGTTTCTTGAATATTTTCTATTTATGTGTTGCTTGGTTTTATAGTTCCACTGGTTTCTAGAGTTTGTCCGAGTGATGTCTGTCGCATCTGGAAAAGTGGTGCCAAATTGAGAGTTGATATCACATTGCTGGGATTTGAAAACATGAGCTGGGAGAGGGGAAGGCGCAGCCTGATCTTCAAGGGAGAAGGTATGCTTTTTCTTACCATGTCAGCAGTGCTGATTGCCAAGTGCTGGATAAACCACAGTGGGAAGCCCTATTTTTGCTCAAAAGATCTGTTGAGGCTGAGTTTTAAGCAAGTTTTGTGGATGTTACCGTGAATGTCTTGGAGATGGTGTTCTGTGTTTTAACATAGCTGCTTGATTGCTTTGTTTTGAGTTAATCTGAGGTCAACATTTGGTAATAGGGCAAAAATTCTACATCAAATTCTTATATACTTTCTCCCTTTGGTTCTCTTGCCTCCAAATAAAATACAATTTTAGATGCAGTTCCAACTCTGAGTGCAAAATACACCAAACTAGCTTCTACCCTGATTTGATATGCAGTATATGTTTGGTTTCCCATTGCGGAGCACTACTGCTATGTTGTTTGTCTTTTAAAATGACCTACTGTTCCAACAGATGCTGAAGGTTGGGCAGAGCTAATTGAGATTAACCATGATGATAAGTTTGTTACCACGGAACGTTTTGAGATTTCCCAACACATGGAACGTTTGACACTGGGATCTATGACACCAAAAAGAAGAGAAGTGGAAAGACGCCTTACAACTCCAATTATCAACACGTGCCTTGATACAAAAAGTATTGCTTTTGAAAGGTAAGGTACAAAGTTTCTCTTATAAATCAACACCACAAGCTTACTGAGTCGTGCCTTCAAAGTGAGATGTATATATGCAGTTTCTTTATCCTGTATACCTAGCACTTCCTCAGAGCTTCCCAGAATTTGTCCATGTGGTGTTCAGTGAGCTGTATTTACTACAGCATCTACACATCCAGAGACAAAGACTTCCTAGCACCTAGTTCCCAAACTGCAGTGTCAGCTGAGAAATCGAACTCAGTGTTGAGAGCTGGATGTTAGACTAAATAGATTATTGTAGATTGCCTTCCTCCTCTGTGGCTCAGGTGTCCACATCTGAATATAAAATCTCTGATTGAGCCTCTGGACATCTTCCATGATCTGAAGAATGGGAGCAGTGTGACTTTCTTAGCGCTGTCATGGTGTGTGTGCACAAGGATGGGTTGACCCGTGCTTTTGTCTGGGGTTAATAAACGAATAACCTATCAAATGTCATTTGTACAAAGTGTTTTGGGGAAGAAATGGACCATGTGTTGTGTAGAAGTGCAACAGTTTAGGCACTTGTGTTTGCTTTTTGGCAGAACCACATCTGGATTCTGGGTTTGGAGGACTGAAAAAGCAGAAGGTGTAAATGGTTATGAAGCAAAGGTAAAGTCTGTTCTATGCAGCTAACTGAAACGTTGTTGTGTTTTGCCTTTATTTCTTGAATATTTTAGGTTCTAAGTTTCCTATCAAGGGCTTCATTGTGTTACAGAACAGGGTGGGAGTGAGGATCTCCAGGGATGCCAAACTTGTGTGAGGGGTGGGTGGTGCCTGTGGCACATCCCTAGGAGTTCTGGGGGAGAAGGAGGATCAAAGCATTTCAGCAGAAGAAGGGGAAAAGGTTCAGTGTAGCTGTTGGAGCTGCCTTCCAGAAAAACAGAATTGAATTCATTCTTGAGTTATTATTCCTTCGCTGTTAAAAGAGGAGGAACCATGGGCACTCTAGTAACAGTATTGCAAGGAGATGGAACTGATGGCAGCAAGAAACTGGTAGCATGAATTCAAGTACCACTTTGGGTGATTTGTGGTGTTTCTGTTTTACCTGCTTGCCCAGCAGGTGGCTGTACAGCTTCAGCCTTAGGCAGGGAGCTGTCAAGAAAATGGTACATGGGGCTTTCATTATACAAAAAGGAATAGAAAATCCAAGTGCAGCATTTCCAGTTGATCGCTGGTATGTTAAGGATTAAGATCTTTATCAATAAGAAGCAGATCCATGTTGGTTTATTCTGCCTTATGCTCATATTTATGGCTCTGTTATTGGTTTTGTAACCTGTGGTGATTCTTGTCCTTCTGCTCTTCTTCTAAAGGTGTACATGGCAAACAATGTAAATGTAGTCACAAAGATCAGAACAGAACACTTAACAGAAGAGGAAAAGAAAAGATACAAAGGTAGTTTTCCTATAGGATCACTGAAATTAAGTACAACCTTTTGGCTCTTTAATGCATTCATGCCTTTACTTTGTTTTGGCCAGGTTTAAAGGTTCGTCTGGGCTTTGTTTTCTTAGGTTTTCTGTTCATTTCTAGTCCCATGAGCCTTTCTAATGTTTAAACTGGATTAAAAGATGGGTAGCTGGTGACCTCATATGGAAATATTGGCCTGCTCTGGGGGGTCAGCATGGGAGGCACTGTGAATAATAGTGATCTGCTGATAGAAACATCTGGAAATCCTTGTCTCTATTCTGGATCTTGTATCCATCTTACTCTGTCACCTTTAGGTCCTGGGCTTGCCTGTTGAAGCTTACAGGAAATATGGGCTTCCTCTTAACTGTAACTGGCTTACTGTACTCTGGGTTAGAAGCCTTGCTTGTTAGCTTGTTGTGTAATTTTGCAGAAATTTTGCTGCTAAATTGTTCTTCATGTTGTTTGAAGCTGACAGGAGCCCCTTGGAATCGTTTCTGGGTACAGTGGAGCATGAGTACGGTGTTCAGGTGAGTGTCTGACCTCATAACAGGACCCTGTGGCACAGAGGTCTGTACTGATAGCTGTGTGCACGTGGAATCTCTTCCTATTTCCTTAGCTCTGCAGCAACTTACATAATGAGGTTTGAATTTTCCCTGGGGAGATTTTCATTTGTTCTAAACCCTCAAATGTTCCCGCATTAGTAGTACATACTTCCTTTTTGAATGCTCCCATGAAAAAGATATAAAATCTTATAGCAAAGCAGTAGCTGGGATGTGAACAGCAATGATAAACCTGGGGAAGGTGTCCTTAGTGCCAGCCCACAGATAATCTGGGGAGCTGTGCTCACAGACCAGCAGGATCCTCAGGTGGGAGATGGTGGTAATGTGGTGTCAGAAACACTTAGTAGCTCTGTGTCAACATTGTGTCGTGTGTTTTTTCTGTAATGGGTTGTTACTGGTCCCAGTATGGCTTTAGAAACCACCTTCAATCTGGACACATTTAACCATAGCAGATACAGGTTTGCTAGCTGCTAAAAGAGGGAATGAGTTCCTTCATAAGGGGTATATACTGCTTGTTTTGTACTTCTTTGGTCTTTTTCTCTCTTGCTATGTAGAGTGCAGTGAAGACAACAGAGTATGCCACAAGTAACAATCCCACTGCTATTACTCCAGAGGAATACTTCGATCCAGAATTCGATTTGAAAGGCAGAGATATAGGAAGACCCAAGGAAGTCACCATTCGAACGCAGAAGTGAGAAATAAAACTTCAACTATTTCCAGTTTGCCAGTCCTCTAACCTCTGGAAACTGTATTTTACAAACATTCAGTACAGTTTCACTCTCTTTGCAATGTTAATCAAGAGACGTCTGGAAGTAATCAGCCGTGGACTTATTCTTAGTTCTAGTGCTGTAACTTTTCAAACACCTGACCCTTCCCTATTGCAAGGTGTCACTAAACTCCTATGGTTTATCTCTAGCTTGACCAAGAGTGTGCTTTGGTTTCTCAAAGCAGTAACTATTGCTCTTTGTGTGAAGCAGGTGGAAGTGTTATGTATTTCACTTTTTCAGTTTCCAGATCTGTATGCTTAAGATGCTTTTATACAACTTACCCTTTCAGATTTAAAGCAACCTTGTGGATGAGTGAAGAGTTTCCCTTGTCTCTTGTGGAGCAAGTCACTCCAATCATTGATCTGATGGCCAGAACTAGTGCTCATTTTGCCAGACTAAGGGATTTCATCACTCTGGAATTTCCACCAGGATTCCCTGTCAAAATTGGTAATGTTTAACAATCTTTATTCTAGGGTCTTCTTTTCCATTCTTTGTATTGTTTTTGCAACATAGACTTACAGAAACCACGTTAGTTCTAGCAGTCATCTTGCCACATGAGAACTAAGATGTACACTATTTATGTCTGGGAACATAGGGTCCAAATTCTCCATGACCAGTATAGAGGCATGATTTTAAAGATGGTATAACTTAGTAAGAATGAGCTGTTTTTAGCTTGTTCCTTGTGGTTTCAATGTCTTTGGTTTGGCAAATCTTACTTTTAAACAATCTCTTGGACCTAGAGGCAAAGACTAAGGGCAAGTTCTTGATGATACGAGTTGTGGTTCACTTTGCTCTGACATGCTGCTTATGGATCATGAGATTAAATGTGGCTGCAGGTGTGAAAATGAATGGCAGACTTCCCTTTTTGATGCAGATTGTTTTTTTTTTTAATAGAAATTCCCTTATTTCATGTGCTGAATGCTCGAATTACATTTGAAAATGTCAACAGCTGCAGGACAGCTGAGAGAACATCACAAACAGTTGGAAGTGCGCAGGGGGATTCAGGTGAGGAGTGAAAGAATGCAGTGATGGCATCTCTTTGTGTTTCTGCTTGTGGAGTGTGTAGAAGAGCTTTTACATCCATTGCAAACAACCCCAGAGAAGTCAGAGCTACTGAGTATTCATCTCTTCCACTGTGGTTTTGTCAGGGTTCAGCCACCTTACCTAAGAAGGGCTGTACTGCATCTTACTGCCACGCTTGTTTGCCAGAGCCTCTGGCTACATGTAGCCAGGTGGCTTGTCTGCATTTTTGGAGTTAATCATGCATGAACATCCATTGGATTTTTTTCTATTAACAACTTGCAAAAATATCCTATGCCGTGCTTTAACTGTATTTTGCTTCTCTAGGTGCTAATTTTGAGGTTGACCAGTCAGTGTTTGAGATCCCCAAATCTTACCACGTCCAAGATGATGGTAGGAACATACATGTGCACGATGAGGATAATGAGATTATGCAGTTTGCTATTCAGCAGAGTCTGTTGGAATCCAGTGGAAATAAAGTAAGTGTGCTGTAATCTGCTCAGTGCAGATCCATCAGCTTTGACAGGAAATGTGCAGCAATAGCTGTATCTCTAAATTAAGCCATTATGTACAAAGTGCCACGTAGGATGGATTTTCCAAGAACCTCAGAGGAGAAAAATAGAGTAATTTATTTTGAAGAAGAAATAAGAGCGAGTTGCACTGCCAATGTATGAAATTCTTTCTTCAATTTCTAGGAAGTGGGGGCGCATTCCAATGGAGCAGTTGCATATTCACAGGACTTCAATATACAGTATCAGAGGTAACTGATTATTTGTGTCAAGCCATGTGTAATACACCAAAGGATGTCCGACAGTAGCATGAAGCAATTTTTTTCTCAACACAAGGTGGCAGATGCACAGAATTCAAGGTCTGTCTTGCTGTGCTGCTTCAAACTTTGCTTTTTTCAACACGCCAGAGCTCCAGGCTGGGCCTTGCTAGTCTGTATAGTATGTCCCTTTAGCTCAGCTCCAGAGCTGACGTGCACATGTAACTGATTTTTCTCCTATTACACACAGCCTTTCTGTTCTGCTCTTAAAGCTGTGAGTTTGGTCCCTCTAGGTTGGCATATTGAGGAACCCTAGAAGAACAAGTTTTACATATGGCTGTTAGAATGGCTGTCGTACACTGAGAGCTGCTTTCTGCCCTGTAAGGTTGTGATTCAGGCTTGCAGGCTGAACGCAAGCTGCTAGGGAGGATCCTTGTAGGACACAGGAAAGAAGCTCCATCTCTTTTCCTTCTCAAAGTTCTCTGTCTTTCTGCTTTCTACAGGGCACTGCAGGAGAGCTATCTAACGAGCACAGGTAATTCACAGTGCAGCAGCCCTAGTGAACCTTCTAGTTTTGAAAAAGACTTGCAGCTTGCCATGGAGCTGTCTGTCCGAGAGCAGGAGGAGCGAGAGAGGCAACGCCGTGAGGAGGAAGATGCAGAGCTGCAGCAAGTTCTACAGCTTTCTCTTGTGGAAAAATAGCTCTTGAAATAAGCATGACCAAATCTGTGCAAAGCTGGAGGCTTTCAGAGCTCTCAGGCTGAAGACCAATCCTGGATTGCTTAAGTAAACATTTCACCTGCCTTCTTCATTGTCATCGTGATATCAGCTACAGCAGCTGATGGTTTTTAAATTGGTTTTTAATTTTTGAGGGAGATTCAATAACTGGGCATTCTGTGTTTGGCTGCCCAGATGTGCAGCCTTAGCTGTGATGTATTCTTTTACCTAAACATGTCTATCAAAGAGCAGGTGGAAGGCTTGCTTAGCACCAGGGTTTAGGGTTGCGTTGAAGTTTTAAAAACCTGATTTATGAGGAGTTCAGAAGGGAAACTTCTTCATTACTTACCAAAGAAATACTCATTTGTGTAGTCACTTCAGAATAATTCAAAGCCATTGTCTCTGTTTCTTCCAGTTCTTACATGGAAGGTATCTATATGCATTTACATACATACAGTAGTTTTCATGCTGACAGATGCTCTCTGTTAGTTCTGTTTATACATGATTATTTCTTCTCCAGTCACTGAGACTTTTATCATATGCTCCTGCTTACAAGGGATAATTTTATACTTGAACAGCTAATCCAAGCATGAGATTAAACTAGCGCTTCCTGAAATCAGACAAACCAAGCAGCCTGTACAATTTTAGCTCCTCAAGTGGGACCATCCTCCTGAAGTAGCACTTTCTGCAGTGATTCAACACCAGCTCGTTCCCATAGTCAGAGGGCAGCAAGGAGATGAGCGATAGATACAGGTGCTCCTTGAGATCACTGTGTGTGTGTGCATGTTCTGCGTGTGGGTGCTGCTGAATTCAAGCAGGAGAAGAGTCAGGTGAGATTTTTAATGTGTACTTATTGGAAGATCAGTTTTAATTCTGTCATCTGAAAGGGAAAACGTGTGTTGCTTTTTAAAACTCAAACGCTTATCCTTCATGTGAATACATATATTTTTTTATCTGAATCTTTTTATTGATTTTAAACCAAGCCAAGATGACTGCCCTCCTTGCAATGGTATCGTAACAATTCAGAAATAGGTTTTAACAGCTTTCCTCAGGTCTTTCCTCCTACAATAGAGTTGTAGCTATTCTACTTGCACTTCTGTCAGTGTTTACAGTACTCACACTGTGACTCTCAAGTGCACTCCACACGTACACAACGATGTACGCCCACGGGAAGGCCTTACAGCAGTCAAACGTCAGCAATATTGCCCAGTCCCTGCTCACAGTGCTGTGAGAACCCATGGTACGTACGCTGTGATCATGCTGCCTAACCCTGCACTTCTCCTCGAGCAAACCAGGGCAGCTGTGTGCAACCGTTAACTCCTTTTAAAATCATTATGACACAACCAGAGAGATGGTTGGTAGCTTAGAACTCCATTTTAAACCAGTAATCCGTATCTTTTATTATTTTTTTTTTCTGTAGCAGGCAATTAAAATTCAGTGTCTATCTGCATCATGCTTAACATTGCAGCTTGCAACCCTCCATAGCTTCCTGGTGGCTGCAGGAATGGGGAATGCAACTCTTTGCATGGGGGCAGAGGGCTGTGTTGGAACTGCATTGTTCTTTGGAAAGAGGCTTACTGTGACTTTCTGGGTTGCAGGAAAGGGAATAAGCCTGGCATTGAGCTCTTGACAACATTATGGGGTAAAAGATGAAATTGTGTTGGTTTTGTTTGTTGTTCTTGTTGTTTTTTTTCCTCCAGTGGAAATAAAGAGTGCTGTTACCTTTGTAAGAGTGCTGTCTGACTGCTTTTTTGCTACTGAGCGTTTCCAAGGTGAGGAGGAAAAACTAAACTGGGGCTCAGTGATCTGTCTTCAGCAAACAACACAGGCTGGGGTTGGGGCTTCAGTGCTCTTGGTCTGTTCTGTATGCACCGTGTTGTGAGTAAGAGACAGGAAAGGAGCAGGACTGAGTTGCACTGTATGGCCATAGGAACGCTGCTGTCCAAAAAGAGCCTGCCCATTTCAGACTTTGGGGTTATGTGGGAAAGCAGAACCTCAGTGACAAAGAGCTTCATCTGTGTTCTGAACCTATGAATAGCTTTGACATATGCTAACTAAAGCTCTGTAAGTTGTGGCCCTACTTCTGTGCTGTTGTTGTGGAGTTTGGTTATGGTCCGTGGTAACTCACGATGCGCTTCAATGGGAAATCCTTTTTGCTCCTTCTCCTCCCTTGTCCTGTAAGCTGTAAGCTCACAGCTGGGCCTGGGGACTGCTCGGCCTTTCATACAGCTACAGCTGAACGTCCATGAATAAATAAAGGAGTCCTGCAGTGTTTACTTCTCTTTTATTTGTACAGAGAGACAGAGCGGGGGGGGGGGGGGGGGGTGAAGAATGAATGCAAACAATGCTGCTGCAGGGAGCTCGGAGCTGCACCCACCACCAAGCACACAGCTATGGGCACAGTGTTACACGGAACAAAGGATGCAGAAATCAGCGAGCCAGAGCTCTGCAACTGAGGAGGAGGGCAGGAAGAACCATCCTGCTGTTAGCTTGCTCCCTCCTTCGTGCTTCACCGAGACTAGAAATGGGGTCTGTTCCAGGCCAGGCTCATCTACTGACGCACAGAGCAGCAGCAAAGGGGGAACCCCCAGCTATCCCCGACCCTAATAACAGAGCAGGACCCGCTGGCTGCAGTGAGGGCTTGCAGAGCCGACCACCCCCTTCGCCCTGGAGGTATGGTTTGAAAAACCTAAAATAAATTACTACCCCAGCCCCCTATGTTAAATACCGAAGTAACGCTTCGTAAGCAAAATCCAGTTACTAATCCCAGCAGTGCAAAACAAAACAAGATAGCAGCATCCGTACGCACGTGTGTGGCTTCGGCGTCAACCCTGAATTCGATACCCAAAGCGGCGCGGCGCGGATCCGGCTGCAGCTCCGCCGCAGAGCTCCCAGCGGGCCCGGCTGCCCCCAGCCCTGGATGTGCTGGGGCTGGGAAGGGGTCCCTGTCCGTGGCTGCTCCCCGTGGCTCCGAAGCTCAGCGCTGGGGCTGCGAACGCCATCACCGCAAAGCGGCCGCGGTGACGCCGAGCGGAACCCACGCGGGGCGGCTCCGGGTGTCCGTGGGGGGGGTCCGTGCGGGCGGGGACGCGGCCGCTACCGCCGGCGGACGGGTTTGTAGACGCAGACGGCCATGAGGACGATGGTGAGCAGCAGGGCGCTGAGGATGCTGCCCAGCAGCACTGCGAGGGAGGAGGCCGACAGGTTAAGCGCCCGCCGCGCCGCACAAAGCGAAGCCGCCGCCCGCCCCCTCCTTACCGAGGTTCTGCTTCTGCAGCACGGCGTACGGCCGGCTGCGCTCCGCCGGGGTCAGGGCGGCCAGCACGGCCAGCGCCCAGCCGCGCAGCGACATCTCGGCTCGGCTCGGCTCGGCTCGGCTCGGTTCGGTTCGGTTCGGTTCTCCGCTTCAGCACGGCGAAGAGCGCCGCTTCCTCTTCCTGCCGCCCGCCCCGCCCCGGCAGCGTCAGCGCTGTGCCCCGCCCGGCCCTGTGTTCCCCCCCCCACCTCCAAAGCTCTGCACAACTCTGCGTTCCCCGAGTTCTCCCCGTGTTCTCTCCATTCCCGTGTCTCCCTCCATCCCCTTGTTCTCCCCGCTTCCACGTGTCTCGCAGAGTCATAGAATGGTTTAGGTTAGACGGGACCCCAAAGCCCCCCCCAGCCCCACCCTGCCATGTGCTGGCTGCCCCCAGCTCAGCTGCCCAGGGCCCATCCATGGCCTCGGGCACCTCCAGGGATGGGGCACCCACAGCTCTGGGGCCTCAGTGCCCTCTGAGCAAAGAATTGCTTCCTCACATCCAACCTCAATCTCCCCTCTTTGAGTTCAAAGCCATTCCCCCTTGTCCCGTCACTATCAGACATCACTATCAGATATCACTGTCTCCTATCCCTATGTGTCCCCCATCCCTGTGTCACCCCCAATCCCATGTCCTCCCTACCCTGCTGTTGTCCCCATCTCTATATGCCTCCCATCCCCGTTTTCCCCCCAGCCCCTCTGTGTGCCCTCAGCCCTGGGTCCCCTCCATCACTGTGTGCCCTCAGCTCTTGGCTGCACCCTCCAGTTCTGTTCGCTGTTAGCTGCTGTGAGCACAGGAGGGGTGACTGCAGCTGATGAGGGCACGTGGAGCCAGCAGCATGGTGACACCAGAGGTATCCCTCACCCACACAAGGTGACAGTCACCATGGGGACGCTGCTGTGCCTTTGGGGCTCTGCTTTCATCCCAAAGCGGAGCGGGGGGGGGGGGGGGGGGGGATGAACCCCACAAAGCCAAAAAACACACAGCCTGCTCCCAGCTGAGGCTTTGTTTTCTCTTTGAAAGGGGACCGACACACGGAGCAGCGGTGCAGCGCCCGCACACTGCACTGCAGGAGGCACCGCGGTCACTGCATGCTCCCAATGCCTGCAGCTGTGGGACGGTGGAAGGGACAGCCTTCTGCCTGCCTGATGGGTGTTACGTGGGAACGGGGAGCAGTGAGCAGCCTCTGCATCCCCTCGTCGTGCTACAGGGCCGGCTCCATGCCCACAGCCTCCACCTGGGGGTCTCGCACTGTTTTCTCCGGCCGAATGCAGACGGCGAGGCGCTGAAGCAGGAAGAGAAAAGCAATGGGTTCCCTCCCTGCAATGGGACCTCGAGCTCTGCTAGCGGGAGCTGCTGCTCCTCCATTGGGCTGCCACAGCCCCAAGCTCAGAGATGTCCCAAAAACTGGTGAAAAGGGGGGGGGTGACAGCTGGGGACAGCATTGTGCTGGTGTAGCTCTGACCTGCTTGAGGGACCCCGGCGTCCAGACCAGCTTGTACACCATGTAGACAGGGATGCAGATGAAGGAAGATGCTCCTATGAGGTGTCCCAGCGAGGTGCTCCATGCTGGGTACTGATAGCCAAAAAGTGCCAGGGGCGGCTGCTCCAGAAGTGAGCTGGCCACAATGAACTGCAGAACCCACACAGGGCAATCAGGAAGCAGCTCATGGATGTGCTCCGGCACTGAGCAGCCCTGCTGACTCTCTGCAGCTGTGGGCCAGCTGCAGCACAAGGCTCAGGGCTGCACTCAGCTCTCCTGCCTGGTTGCCAGCTTCAAGCTTTGCCCTGGAGCATAGCGGCAGGAGGGGCTGCGAAATGCACTACTCACTGCCAGCAGAGCAGGGCTGATGGCCACCCAGCACACCTTCCAGAACAGCCCTGGGGTGAAGCCCAGCATGGCTTTCACATCATGGGAGAACCTCTGGATCCCTGCAGAGGACAGAGCTGTCATGGGGCAAGGCAGCCACAGCCAGTGGGCTCAGGTCTCATCCCATGGCTAAGCCCCATCTCATTGCTATGTTCCATTCCATTGCTATGTTCCATCCCATTGCTATGTTCCATCCCACTGCTAAGTCCCATCCCATTGCTATGTTCCATTCTGTTGCTAAGTCCCATCCTGTTGCTATGTTCCATCCCACTGCTATGTTCCATCCCATTGCTAAGTCCCATCCCATTGCCATGTTTCATCCCGTTGCTATGTTCCACCCCATTGCTACGTCCCATCCCATTGCTAGGCTCCATCCCAGTGGCTCTTGGGCCCCATCCTAGTGCCCCCTCTTACCATAGAACCAGGACACAGCTATGGTTTCCAGCAGCACCACGGCCAGGATGGAGCAGCCGGCACCGAACTCCTCCAGCAGCTTCACCACGTAGGCACCGCCCTGGATGGAGGTGGGTTGGTGGGATGGCACTGTGCTCAGCGATGGGGCACAGCACAGGCTGGCAGCCTCCCCAGGCTGTACTCACGTAGGTGAGGGTGCTCAGCGAGCCCAGGAAGCAGACTGTGATGAGGCCGAGGACGAAGAGCTCCCTGTGCCGGGCCAGGACCTGGGGGTATTCATCCATCACGGCGGTGATCACGGCCTCCAGGCCCCCAAACTGCCAACAGAGCGCAGGGATGAGACAGAATCTTCCCCCTGCTGTTGTGCCAGCGCTGCTGCACAGGTTCCTACCGTGCTGTCCAGCCCCAGCGTTATCATCATCAGGAAGAAGATGATGGCGAAGAAGGTGGATCCCACCATGTTGGCGATGGCTTCGGGGTAGGTGATAAAAAGCAGGCTGGGACCTAGGAAGGGGTGCAGGTTGGTTTTGCCTTTCTTCTGGGTGCTGGCAAGCAGTGCAGGGATCGCACAGAGGGGAGCAGTCCTGGCCTCGCTGTCCTCCATGCACCCCTGGGTGCACAGGGACCCCCCAGCTCCAGCAGGGGCACCACGAAGCCAGGCAAGATGGGGTTCTGGAGCAGTGGGGGGGGCAAACCTTTGTCTCTGGCTACATCCTCCACCTCCACATCCCGCATCTCAGCCATGTAGCCCAGCACGGTGAAGATGACAAAGCCCGAGAGGAAGCTGGTGAGGCAGTTCACCGCACTGGTGATGAGTGCATCCCTGGAAGACAGAAGGCAGGGAGACATGGAGAGAGGCTGAGCCCTCCCTGCACGCCCACAGCAGCAGGGAAATGGGCAGAAGTGCTCAGCCCGTGGCCGTGGGGCTCTGCTACAGCCGTGCTGGCACAGCCCCGTGCCTGCACTGCGTCCTGCAGCGGGTGCTCACCGGTAGCAGTTGTTGTGGAAGTGGTTGTAACTGGCCAGAGCCAGAAGAACACCGAATCCGGGACCCAAGGAGAAGAAAATCTGTGCAGCAGCATCAACCCAGACCTGGCAGAAGCAACGGGCAGCCGGAGGATGGGTGGGTGCTTTGTGGTTTGCCCACCCCACAGCAGGCCCCCCCTTGGCACAGGGATGCGCTAACCCTAACCCTGAATGCTGTGCCCAGGGGGAGAGGAAGCCAAAGGGAGCCTCAAGCCTCTGTGCCTGGTTCAGGCAGCAGCGTGGCCCTGGTTATCTTTAATGAGAATTTTCAAGTGTCGCCTGGTAATTACCCACAGGAAGCCTATTGTCAAGCCAGGGCGAGAACACGGCTCGAACAAACCGTGGCAGCAATGAGATGGGTGATTCAATTATAGATTTACATTTCCAAGAGCCCATCCAGGGCATCTCATCTCTGCAGGAGCAGTGGGCAGAGGTGGGTGCGCGTTGCGGGAAAGGTCTGTGTGCTGCTGGCCTCGGGGAGGGGGGGGGCAGAGGGGGGCAGGGTAGGCAGAGATGGGGTACCTCCACTCACCGCTGTGCTCAGCAGTTTGCCCCAGTCTGGGCGCAAGTAGAAGAGGACCCCCCTCCAGGCACCAGGCAGGGTGGCCCCACGGAGCAGCAGGATGAGGAGGACCAGGTAGGGCAGCGTGGCCGTCACCCACACCACCTGCAGCAGGGGCAGCTGTCAGCCATGGCACCGGGCACCTGGCTGCAGGGGTGGGGAGGAGGTGATGCCCCACATTTAGCTCAGGGTTGCAGCAGCGTTGGGTTCCTCTCACCTTCCCAGAGGTTTTCACCCCTTTCCACAGGCTGAAGTAAACGATGGTGAAGATGAGGAAGAGACAGAGGAGCAGCTGCCAGCGGATCCCCCCCACGTTGTACAGACCACCAGACTTCTGAAGCTCCAGGACCTTCCTCCTATGGCCGGACAGGGTCTCATGGTCTCACCTCCCCATGATGCCCACGGGCAGCTGCCAGGCCCCCTGTCCTGCTCCCTGCACGGCGAGCCAAGTGCTGCCACGGAGACATAGCCCAACTCCAACTCATTGCCCACACGTGGACACTTACGTATAAAACTCCTCAGCAGGGGACCTGGAGAAATTGGTCCAGGTCACGTTGTTCCTCCCAAAGTAGTTGGTGCAGTTGGGTGTGTTCCAGGGGTTGTCACAGCTCGCCCAGGGCAGGGTGCCCGAAAAGGACGAGTAGAAGTAATAGAGTGCCCAAGCGATGATGGTGTTGTAGTAGAAGGAGACGTAGAGGCCAATGATGCAGATGGCAAAACCGATGCCTGTGGAGAGAGGGGCAATGGGAAAGCTGAGCCTTTCTCTGTGCCCTGCATGGGGCTGGTGGTGTTTCATAGGGCTGGTGGTGTTTCATAGGGCTGCTGGTGTTTCATAGGGCTGGTGGTGTTTCATAGGGCTGCTGGTGGTGTTTCATAGGGCTGGTGGCTCCGCGTGGAGCGCGGCTGGGAGTCGCTCACCTTTAAAGATGGGGCAGATGTGCTTCCAGATGGGAATGGCTCCCGTCCTGTGGAACTGCCCCAGGGCCAGCTCCATGTAGAAGAGGGGCACCCCTCCAAAAACAGCCATCAGCGTGTATGGGATGAGAAAGGCTCCTGTGGGGTGAGGAGCAGAGTGGGGTGACTGCTGCTACCCTGTACCAGCCGGTGAGCACGCACAGGGATGTGTCATGAAGCATGGATGAGCATTTGGATGCACGCAGGCTTTGGGATGCCCTGCAGCATCCCGAGCAGCTCACAGGTGGGTGCGTTGCTGGGAGCACTCAGCCGGGCTGATGCAATGAGCAGAAGAAGGCAGACACAGGGGATGAGGCGCCGTGCACCTCTTAGGTCTCAAATTGTAGGGAATTTGAGGGAAAATCTCCCTGATTGTCACCCCAAGATAGAAGTAATTAACGCTGCCATCTACATTATTCATGCCCACAGTGCTTTTAGCAGAGCTGTGTTGCGCCCAGTGGACTTCTTAGAAGCGGAGCTGCTCTCTGTGCTGCCGGGATGGCTCAGCTGGGTGTAGTTAATTGAACCCCCATGGCTTCTCTCTGTGAGAGCCCCCACATACTGTGGGCATCACATCCCTGCTGCCCTGCCCTCGTGGCACGGCGCTGCCGGCACTGCAGGCTCATGGTGGCTGGGAGTCCATCCATCCCTCCCTGGAGGTGCAGCCCAAGCCCAGCTCCCCACCCAGGGCCCACAGCTCCCTCTGCATTGAAGGAGAGGAGCTGAAGTTCGCTGCCCGTCCCTCAGGATTAAGGCACAAATAACTGCTTCCGTGGGGGCACCTGGGATCCACGCTGTAGCCTTGAGCGTGGTACTAATGATCTCCTTCTAATTTCCCCAAGCATGAGGAGATGTTACCCGAACACCGACTTTAGCAATTAAATCCACCGTGCCGTTGCAAACGGCACAGTATTCTCATTCCTCATTTATAATTTCTCTGCGAGAGTTTATTATTATTATTATTATTATTATTCTGGTCTATTTAAAGCAATTTATTTAGTTGCCCTTGACTCCAGATGTTTCCTTCATGGAGCTTTTTCTACCTTCTGCTCTCTCTATGGGAGGGAGCACCCCGTGCTGCGCAGCGCTGTGCTCACAGCCCAGGGCTCACATTCCATCCCGCACCACGGCTGCGTGGAGCTGAGACCGAAGGTGTGTGCGGGGTCATTCCAAGCACTGCCTGCCAGAAGTCTGCCTGGACCCGGTGAGGAGATCAGCGAGAGCCTCCCACCCCAAACGTGCAGCTCCATCCCTCTGGCCCGGCGCAGTTTGCTGTGCCCGACGGGGACGGCACGGATGGGGTGGGTGGGAAAGGGCTGGGAAGGGAGGAAGGGATGGGAGAGCAGAGAGGTGAGGAAAGGTGGGGAGAAGCGGAGCTGCCGTCTCCGAAGAGGAGCAGCTAGAGACAGACAGAGAAAAGCAACAGCGAGTTCTCAGCATCCCAAAGCCCACAGAGAGCTTTCTGCTCCCCCAGAGCAGGCTGCAGCAAGCCCGGCACTGTCCTTACCCCCTCCGTTCTGGTAGCAGATGTAAGGGAAGCGCCACACGTTGCCCAGATCGACGGCGAACCCAACGACCGAGAGGAGGAAATCCATCTTCTTGCTCCATTTGTCCCGGGGGTGGGCCGGGGGCACGGGGACGGCTCCGGGACCCCCATCGTGTTGAGGGGGGCCAGCAGGCATGGGGCAGCGCTCCCCCATTCTGTGCCCCTGCGAGTTCTGCGGGGTCGGGTGAGCAACTTGGGGAGGGAAGGATGGATTTTTCTCCGTCTGATGACAGATGTGAGGAGGGGAGGGTCTGGCTGCCTATGTGTCCCCACCTCCAGCTGGGAACCCATGGCTCCAATGGGGAGAGCCGTGCTTTGATCAGTGCAGGAGGAGTGGGGAGGCTCGCAGCTCCATCCCCTGCTCCCCGCATCCAAGAGAGCGTTTTATTGTCGGGGTGGGTTTTGTTTGCATGCAGACGTGGGGTTAAGGCGGAGGTGGTGGTTTGGTTCTGCACCCTTTCAATGCAACGCTATTTCTTTGTCCTTGGTGCAGTTTGCAGGCCGGAGGCACCTCCACCTTCTGCCACGGTCAGTGGTGCTTCGAGCTCTGGGAGGTGCAAGTGGTGGTACCACTGGAAAGTGGAATAACGTCTGCAGCCCACATGCTATTTATTACTGGGGGGGAATGGTGCGGTACCGAGAGCCGTCGCCCTCTTCCATTTGACACTTGAACAGCAAAGTTCATTGCAAACAAAACAGGCGGCTCCCTGCATTGTGCCCCGGCTGCAGCGTGCAGCCGTGCACAGCAAAGCCCTGCAGGAGGCCGTGGGCACCGTGCTCCAGGCACCCCTCATCCGTAATTAAAAGAAACTACAAACGAGATCAAAACGGGACACGGACGGCGGGTTGCTGTGACGACGTGACGCCAGCTGGACACCTCTGGACGTGGATGGTGCTGCAGCACGTGCACGGGGAGCTGTTGGAAATGCCCCATTAAAGTATCACGTTTACTGTTGCTGCACAGGGCTGAGTGCCCCCCAGCCCCCCAGAGCTCCCCGGCTGGGGCTCAGCATGCAGGTGAGAGCCCATTAAATCCCCCCAGGGGTTTGTAGGGGATCCGTGTCACTCGAAGCTGTGAAATCCAGCAGCACCTCCTGTAACGTGGGTGTGGGTATGAAAACCATCAGCGACCAAAGCAAAGCGGTGCTCGGCTGCTGGGTGCTCCGTGCCTCCCTGGGGATGGCTGTGTCTGAGCAGAGTGCTGGGGCTTCATCCCCCCGGACAGTCCTCCCTGTGAGTGACAGCAGTGACAGTGTTGGTATCATAGCAACAGCACCAAACGAGCAGCTCTTTTTCTGCAGCTGACCCTTATTTCCCCCCAGGTCTCGCTGCCACAGCTCCAATTGGTGATGCCAATGCTCTGCTCCCAGCCCATTGAGCTGCAGTGGCAGGGCTCGCCCCGCTGCTGGCCCCAGGCACCTGCCCTCAGTTCCATGCAGAGCAGGCTCTGAGATCCCCGTTGCTTCGAGAGAGCTCTCTTTGCTCTGGTCCCAGTCCTCCACTCTGCTGTCCATATGTCTGCGTGCTCTATGGTGCCGTAGGATCACAGAACCGCTGGAGTTGGAAGGGACCCCCAAAGGCCATTGGGTCCCTTCTCATGCAGTGAACAGGGACGGCCCCAGCTCCATGGGCAGCCCGATCTGACAGATGGCCACCAGCCCCCAGCAGCACGTTGGGACTGCACGGCGTTTAAGGTCCCCTCCATCCCAACCCATTCTACGATGCCACAACAGTTGCAGGTGCGGCTGCATCCGAACCGCTTTAAGGTTCAGAGCGCACTGTTGAAATGTAGCTGAAATCAGATTCGAATCTGAATTGCCACCGGGTGGGATGAGTTTCTGAGCAGCACACTGATCCGATTAGCACAGCGCCTCCATCCAACCTGCTCCCCCGTGCCACGAAACGCAGGGAGCTGAACTGTGGTCTTAAAGCCACCGTTCTGTTTAAGCCACAGAGGCAGCAGTGGGCAGTATAATTCAATTAGGGTGATACGCAGAGATGCAACTTAATCACATTAAGCGTAGCTCGACGTGCTCCTGTTCAAGCTCTCCAGACTCCAGAAATCGGGGGCCAATCCCATCCCGCCCATCCTTGCCGAGGCGGTGCTTTACGAGGCTGTGATGCCTTCATTGTGACCGTTGATTAGCTCTGCCTTAATTGCATGTTCAGCACCGTAGGACGTGAATAAAAGCCGGGCAGAGCAGCACAGCTGTGTGCCACCTGCAGGGCTGAGGCTGGGGTCCCCGGCACCGACAGCCCCTCCGGTGCCATCTGCCCACGTTAGGGCATCCAGCAACGGAATCAGTGGCAAAAAGCAAAGGCTGCGGGAGGAAATAGGGTTCCTCTGCGACCCGCTGTGGCACAGAGGTTCTCCGTGTGCAAAAGGCAAACTGCAGGGACGAGTTCTGCGTTACCCTCAGCCTGCAGCTCCCTCGTTCCGCCCCGTGCTTAATGTGGTTTGCGGTTAGTGGAAACAGGACTGCTAAGGAGCCAGGATGCTGTTTCTATGGAAATGTCCTGGAGCGTCGAATGAGGGAACAGAAAAACACAGGAGATGTTAATAAGAGCTGCGAGTCGGGGCTTTCGTTGGACTGTTTGCGATGTTGATAGCACGCGTCTCCGGCTCTCCTCCGAATCGGGCTTTGCAGCTCATTATCCCCATCTCGGTGCTGGACGCCAACGGGAGCGCGGTGGGCCGGCACGGCTCTGCGGGGCTGTGCGGGGAGAGGGCTTTGCCACGCGTCCCACAACACGAGGGGCGGCTCCGTCCTCATATATCGCCCAGCCCTGCGGGTCGCTGCCTCGGCGCACGCCGGGCCTGGGGCTGCCCGGTGGGAGGAGTCCCCAAATGCGGGAGATGATGGGGATGGCGATGGGGAGCTGCGGGGAGCCGCAGGAACGGGGCCACGCTGCTAAGGGGACAAACAGCACCGCCGTCCCCACGGATGGGACGAGCCCCGCGGAGCTCACGGCACCGCCGGCTGCCGCCGCGCTCGCACGCAGCCCCGCTCCCCACCGCCGCCCCACCGACGGCCGTCCCCCGGGCGGTATGCTCGGATTGGCGGCCCTCCCGGCCTCGGCTCCACCCCGGCGGGGCGGTAGGCGGTACGGACCCGCTCGGCCCGGCCCGGCCCTCCGCCACTCTGCGGGCGCAGCGGAGCGCGGCTATGGCGGCGGCCCCGGCGGGTAGGGCAGGGCTGGGGGGCGGCGGCGGCGGCGGGTCGGGGGGCTGCGGGGTCGGGCCGTGCTAACGGGGCTCTCCCCTTCTCCCTACAGAAGCGGAGACCCGGCAGCGGCTGCTGCGCACCGTCAAGAAGGAGGTGGGTGCGGGGAAGCCGTCCCGCTGCCGTGCCCCGGCCGCTCGTTCCGCTCACGGTGTGTCCGTGGGTGCGGGCAGCGGTAACTCCGCGGGTCCGTCCGTGCGCCGTGCCGGGCGGTGGGCTTTGGGGGGGCGGCCGTTCCCCTCGTGGGACCCATTGCGGAGACCCGGCGTGTCGCGGAGCCCCGAGAGCATCCCTGCCCAGGCCGGCTGTGCCGGGCGCCGGGAGCGTGCGGCGGTCTGTTCGTGGCCGCGTGAGCGTCTTCGTGTATCCCCGGTGGGCTCGGGGAAGCGGTGCCCCTCCTGGGAGCGAGCAGGGACGCTGCCAGCGCTGCGTTTGTTCATTCAGACCCCTTCCCCACCTTTAATCCCGCGCCGGGCGTGGTGGAGAGGAGCGCTACTCGTTGCCTTGACGACAGCTATTAAACCAGCGAAAGGCTGTGACATTTCTTTAGCATCGTGGATGAAGCCGACATCTCATTATTGCCGTCTGCCTGCGGCTCCTCCCGAGGCTGCAGGTGGGGATGGGGCTGCTGGGAGCGTGGCTGGAGGAGGACAGAGCTTCCTTCTACAGCCTGCTGGGCCTCAGCGGGCACTACTGCTCTCCAGGAGCATCTTCTATGCTGGCAACCTGTGCTGGGCTTCTCTCTGTGCTCCCCCCCCCCTCTCTCCAGGGTCCCTATGTTTGAGGAAAGTGCCTAAAGGAGGAGAGCTGAGGGCTGTGATGTGCCGTTCTGATAGCACAGGAGGCAGTCTGCTGGCTCCTGATGGATCAGCTGTGCTGCACGGGGGGTTGGTGAATGCAGGTGGAGGTGAAGGAGTGAGGAAGGGTATGGAAAGAGCCTTTCTGCCCTGGTGAAATGCCACCAGCCCACGTGTCACCGTGTCGTGCCATCAGCAGGCGGCTCATAGCGGCCCTATAGGGAGGGCAGCGCTGATGCAGAACAGAGGTTTCCATTAAAATCATACAACGGCTTAAGTTGGAGGGGACCTTTAAGGTCATGCAGTTCCAACCCCATTGCCGTGGGCTGGGCGCTCCTCACCAACTCAGGCTGCCTTTAATGCTCCAGGGATGGGGTGCCCACAGCCTCTCCCCCCTGGGCGGTCTCACTGCTCTGGGCTCAGTTGCTGCTTTGCCACGCAGGCAGTGGGCAGCTGTGCTTGCCCCAGGGTTTCTCCCAGCACTGCTGCCCTTGGCCCTGCAGGCCGGGCTGTTTGCATGCAGACACACAGGTGCAGGGCTTCCATGTCAGACCCGTGCTCTGCATTCTTTGTTCTGTTAGGATTTCAAGAAAAAAAACCAAGCAGGAAATGTGATCCTGTAGGTTATCGATGTAATTATTGAGCAACATCCCTGAAACTTGGAGTGGTGGGGCATTCTGTTGCCCGTTCTCTCCCTCATTAAGCCCATTTTGCACACACTTTTGCTGTTTTAATTTTCTTTCCCCCTTTTTTAGACTGACTTCAGGCTGAGCTGGGAGCCGTGCAGCCTTTGGAGCAGTGCTAGGAAGGGTCAGCTGCAGAAATCCTCATTTTCTTTTCCCACCTCTTGCATTCTCACCCTTCACAGGACTCCATATTCTCATCCCATCACACCAAGCCTGCTTTGCGTGCCTTCAGCTGTGGCATTTTGGGATCTGATGGCGTTCCCATGCGTCAGTGAGCTCCACTGGGACTGGGAACAGCCACAGGGCATGCTGGGGAAGCCACAGCACATCTGTAGCCCTGGGGCAATAGCCGAAGGAATTATAACATGCCTGATGAGAGGAGATAGGTAAACAATAGATGGAACTGCCCATAGCCCTACAGTGAGCAAATGGGCTCCAGCATTCGGTTGTTGCCATGGTTAATGCGTTTTTCTTTTGAAGAAGTCCTGCTCTGCAGTGGGTTTGTGGATGGGGATGAGTTGGGCTGTCGTATTCGTGTGCGTGCCCATATGGTTATCATAAATCAAACCGGTCTCCAAAGCTGCAGCGTTGACTGGCTGTCAGCAGGCTGGAGGGGAGACGTGGCAGGATGGTTTGCAGAGGAATTCTGTTTCCTGTTATGGCAGGAAAAGTAACATAAATCTTCTCTGGTTTTCTGTTGGAGCCTTTATCAGACGGAGTGAAGCTGATTGAAAAACCCCAACCCCAAAATATCCCAGATTGAGTTTTTGGCTGAAGATGCGCTGCTTGCAGCCCCCCTCCTTTCTGTTATTTCTTTCTTCAGGGAAGTTTCCCTCTCAGTAGCATTTTGTGGCAGTGTCTCGATTGCCCCCAAGCTAATTGCCTTGCACACAAGAATAGGTGGGGCAGCAGATGTTACCCGTGGAACACAGGCTGTGCTACCTTGTGCCTGGAATGGGCTGGATGGAACGTGACATTAGGCAATTGCCTTGCTCAGTCCTCTGCAAAAACTGTGTTCTCACTCAGCTTTGCCACCGTGCTGTTCTAACAGCAGGGAGCTGAGCTGGAAGGGATGCATATGGTCATTGAGACCAGCTCTGGTTGTCGACTGACTTTCAGCCTGCTCAGCAGCTCTTGTCCCATAGCCTTCCATCTATATGGGATGTACTGGTTCCTTCATAGCTGGGGTTGGTGTTGCTGCAGCTGCTCTCTTGTTCTGCTGCGGGCATAACCATGTCAGGCAGTGTCTCCTTCCATCCCCAGCTCAGCTCCTGCTGTGCAGCAGTGCTGTCTGCCCTGTGGCCAAGCACAGCAGCCCCTGAGAGCGGTGCTCCCGCAGCGTGGGTTCCTCCTTTGGTGCTCCCAAACAGCCGTGGGGTCCGTGCCAGCTCCTTCATTCAGGTGCAGCAGAAAGTTGGGAATGAATCCCAGGATATTAAGGTTTGAAGGATGGATGGCGGTCGCTGTCGGTGTCCTCGAGGCCAAATGGAAGGAGCGAGGCTTTGTGTGGCTCAGGCAGAAGGAAGATGCAGATGATAAGCTGCGGGTGTGTAATAAAAGAGGGGCTCTCCAGCAGCACGCTCAGCCTGTTGGAAGCATCCCTGTATCAGAGGTAAACAGGAGGCTTTCATGCCGCGGTTCTCGATAGCCCGCATTGATCTCTTCTGAAGAGAGTATTACTGACTGCTGGGGGCCATTTTGTCTCCTTTTGAAGATAAAGGCACTGGTGGCTCATCCTCCAGCAACCCTGCTTGGATTTCATGCCCGGCACAAGGCAGCTCTGCTCCTCGATTCCTTGTCTTCCCCGGCGCTCAGGGAGATGAGGTCGGTGTTCCTTCCCCTTCCGGCTCCCAGAGCTCCATTCTTATGCCACCGTGCACCTTGAGCACGTGGCAGCGCCCCATGGCAGCTCAGGGCACGCGTGCCTTGTGCAGAGCTGAGCACCAGGGCGAGCCTTTGGGATCAGGCACTGAGAGCAGACACGGCTGAAGGTCCTCCCGAAGCGCTGCGGTGTTGGCTGAGCGCGTGACGGCGGCCCCAGCAGTGCCAACAGATGGCACGGAGGTTTGCGTTTGACAAACACCGCAGGAATAGCACCAGCCGTAGCGTGAGCTCGTGAGATCTTAAATTAGCCTGGCACGTATGGATTTGTGACTTCAACTCGATGCCTACAAAGAAAGCCTGCTGCAAAACGCTGTCTGCAAACCCAAAGCGCTGGGAGCGCTCCCATGCCTTAATGCTGTGTCTGTTTCAGTCAGTGATGCCTTAGCGCTGTGTAAGACCTGAGAAGTGGCCGTGCTGCAGGGATGAACCCTGCACGAGGTATGGGGAACTGCTGCAGAGCTTAAGCAGAGCTTATTCTTGGAACGGGACCGTGGTTAAGCAGTTACAGGAATGGTGAGGTTACGGCGAGGGGTCCCCGTGTGGATGCGTTGCACCAAAGCTGATGGGGAGATGGGCTTTTTCAGTGCTAGAATTAACTCCCAAGCACGTAATCAGAGCAGCAACGAGAAGGTGGCAGCTCGTGAGAAATTGGCAAAGCAAGCATGCAAAGAGCAAACAGAGTTTAGATTGGAGGTGGAGCACCGCCTGCCCTGTGCTCACAGCTGGGCGCAGCCTTCTGCTCCCATGGAGTGCCCACAGCGTCCCTCTGGGCTTTACCCACAGCTGCCCATACATCCCTATGTGGGCAGAGAGGATTGTTTGGTTTGACTGTGCAGTGCTATGAGGCCCTCACCGCCAGGGTTTATCCCTCACGCAGCCCTATGCACTGGGCCAAGTGTCCTTGTCGCAGTGCCCTCCCCACTTCTCTTCCTTTAAATACCTCTGGTTTATGTGGCTCGGTGCAATAACCTCAGTCAATACAGCACTGTGGGTTCATCTCTTTTTTTTTTTTTTTTTTTCTTTTCCCTGCAGTGGGTAATTTTCCACTGTGCTGCATCTCCTGGCAGGGCTTGTTTGTGGGTTGCTGCACTGAGCTGGGTGCCCATCCAGGCTGAGGACCCGCTGTGCCACACAGCAGCGCCGAGCTGATGGCCCCTGCCCTGCGAGCACTGTGATGGGGCGAGCAGTGCAGCCCAGCAGTGGGATGGCAGCTGCCAAATATCTGGACGTGCAGCTCCATCCTGAACCCGGTGGCTCGTTTTAAGTCTGTGATTTGGTTTTGTACTGCATGCTTCGGTTCCCAAGTGTTTCTCCCACGTTGTGCTTTCTTTTGGGGGGGGGGGGGGGGTAGGGTTTGTAATACAGATCCTTCATTTCCATCCATGCTTTTGGATGATTCACAGAGAGGTGGTTCCCCTGATGGTTCCCCGTCGCAATACTGCGGGAGAAATTTCAGATCTGGAGAACTTCCCTGCTCTGTGTGGGGGCTTTGGGCCTGGCTGTGCCCCCCAGCAGACGCTGGGACCAAGATGGGGGGGGGTTGCAGCTTTTGGTTGCAGCTTTTGCTCACGGTGAGACTTCTTTCTTAGCCCATTTTCATAAAAGGGCTTCCTTGATGGGCCTGCCAGCTGTGTGTAACTGGCCTTGATTTTATCCTCCTGAGGAGCTTAATTCCCCCAACGAGGCCATTAGAGGCTTTGCAGATGCAAGGTTTGCTTGGCCAGCTCTTGACCTGCCCTTTTTCCTCTTTCCTTTGCCTTTAAACAGAACATCTCAGTACTCCGAGCTGCTCATACGCCCACACCTCTGCCCTGAGAGCCCTTTACCCTACATTTTCTGGAACCAGGGAGTGCAGAGCAGAGTGCTTGGGAGCAGACCTTAAAGATCACCCATTTCCAACCCTCTGCCATGGGCTGGGTGCCCCCCAGCAGACCAGGCTGCCCAGGGCTCCATCCATGGCCTTGGGTACCTTCAGGGATGGGGCACCCACATGGGTTACTATTTATTTTTCTTCCCATGATTGTGTTCCTGACATACAACCTACGTGACAGCTGAAATGAGTGCCCGGGATGTGTCGTGATCAACGCCCGGAGGGCAGAGCGATTGCATTGCCACGCAGAAGGGCTCCTGGTCACAGGCTGATAGATGGCACTGCTGGGGTCCCCGTGTCCCACACGGGTTATCTTGTGCCCACTCCACCCCAGGTCCCGCTATGATGTGGGAGTGAAGCTCCACAACCCTTCTAACCATCCGTATGATCAACAGGTGAAGCAGATCATGGAGGAGGCGGTGACGAGGAAGTTTGTGCACGAGGACAGCAGCCACATCATCTCCTTCTGCGGTGAGTGCCCGGGGGAGCAGGGGGAGGCATTGCAGTCAAAATGAGGTTCTTCCTACTGTTGTGAGCCTTCTGCACAGCTCCGGTCACCGTGCACACTGTACACCCATCTGCCCCTTGGAGGTGGTCAGTGCTGGATGGGGTGGGTGAATGTCATAGCTACGCAGAACCCAACGAGCGCCAGCCTGTTGGTAACCAGGGAGCGCTGCGTGCTGTCGGATGGATGAGTTTGCCGTGGTGTGGGGAGCCCTGGGCCCAGAGCCAGCTCCTCAGTGCTGCCTGCATGAGGACGTTGCTCCTCTTTGTGGCGCGGGTGGGATGGAGCCAGGTGAGGGGCTGCGGGCACACAGACAGCATTCGTCAGACGTGTGCTGTGTGTGTGTGCCCAGCCCTGTCCGTGTCAAGTGTTTACCCACTCACCCAGAGCTTGAGTGTGCTTTGGCAAGGTGCCTGGTCCCTCCGCCTGCTGCCAGCGGCTGCTGCTATGGGGAGGAAGCAGTGACCTCTATGGAAGAAGAGCAAGACCCCTGCTGCCTCCCCACCTGGCAGTTGGCTTGCACAACAGTGCTTTTATGGAATCAGAAGTGCTTGAGTTGGAAGAGACCTTTAGAGGCCATCTGTTCGCACTGCCTGCAGTGCACAGAGACACCCACAGCTCCAGCAGTGCTCACAGCCCCATCCCCTGACCGTGGCTGTCTGCAGGGATGGGGCACCACCACCTCTGTGGGCACCCTGTGCACTGCCTCACTGCCCGCATTGCATTCCTTCCAAATCTCCCCTTTTCAATCTCTTTATAGTCCCTCCTCTCAGCAGTGTTAGGTGTAACGCAGCAGCAGTTGGCGTTGCAATGGATGGCTCTGTCAGAGCTGCTGCCCTGCTTGCAGGGCGCTCCTGCTCCCTCCTAGGAGACCCAACTTTTTACAAGGTCTGATGGTGCCAGGACAAGGGGGATGGTGTGAAACTAAAAGAGGGGAGATTTAGTTTTGACATTAAGACGACTTTCTTTACTCAGAGGGTGAGGCCCTGGCACAGGCTGTGCAAAGAGCTGTGGGTGCCCTATCCCTGGAGGTACCCGAGGCCATGGGTGGGTTCTGGGCAGCCTGAGCTGGGTGGCAGCCAGCACACAACAGGGGTTGTGGCCGGGGGGGGCTTTAAGGTCCTTTCCAACCCAAGTGATTCTATGGGAGAGCCGCTGCCAAGCGCCGGTGCAGGACCCAGCAGCATCCTCAGCCTTGGAAGTTTCTTTAAAGCAAGAAGTGTGAAGCCCAGGCTTCCTGAAAGCAAGCAACCCCATTAGCTGCATCTCAGCCTTGGGGCTCCGGTGCCTGTTGAGGGTGCTGCGACTGTCGCTGCTCTGCAGGGATGATTGCTGAGCCACACTCAGCTGTGCTTCGGCACAGCCCATGCTGGGGCCGTGTGGCTGCTGCTGAGCAAACGCAGGCGGCAGCGTGCAGAGGGGGAGCAGCCCTCCTGCATGCACAGACTGCTGAAGGGCAGCTTGCTAATTTGGAGCCTGGGAAGTAAATGACAGAAGCGATGACGGCTTTGGAAAGTGTTGCTCCGGTAACTCGTGTAGCACCGTTTGCCACCGAGTGAGACCAGAGCATCTGTGGGTGCACACACACACACACACACACACACACACACACACACACACAAAGCAGAAGGAGAAGAGGGCTGGGAGGTCTCCGTTTCTATTCTGGGGAGCAGAGGGCTGCCTTCTTCCTTTTGTCCCGTGCCTTTGGGGGTGATAGGCAGGGGTCTGCGTGCCTTTGTGCTCTGTCGGCTGAACGGCATCGAAAGGGCAGAGCAGGCTTCAAGGTGTGACTCACTGTCTGCGTTCTGTGCGGCACGAGGCTCTGCAGCCTGCAATTATTTATAGCCGCCTGCAGCGCCGAGCTGAGGCTCCCAGGCACCAGGACCTGCCGGTTCCTTCTGGTTCTTATTGATGCCACCGTGCTGCCGCTGGGTGGTGGAAGGACCGGGAAGCCAGGCTGTGCTGCTGTCTAAATTGGATGCTTTGCTGCAGCCCTCGGTGAGCAGAGGCTTATAAATAACCTCCTCCGCTGACAAGCGGAGCGTGCTCGAGCCTGGCTCTGGCTGAGCAGAGCTGCCCTTTCCTCTGGGGAGAGCCGCCTTCCTCGCACGGCCCTCCTCATCCTCCCAGCCCTCCGCAGAGCCAACGTACCGCGAAGCCCTTGCGATGAGAGCGGTGGGCTGGCAGCAAAGGGCAGCTGCCCTCGCTGGAAGCAGACAAACGCGAGCTGGCACCTGTCGTGGGCACGCTGCCCTGGGAGCTGATGGGGGCCGGCGGCAGGGCTGGGGGCTGCCTGTGCCGTGGGGCACATTACGTGCGTCAGTGCTGAGCTCGCCTTGTGCGCTCAAGCTTCTGAGCCCTGGGGAGAGCACAGGGAGAGTTTCCCCTATGTAGTCTGCACTGTCTCAGCAGGAGTAGTGCTTGCAGAGGTTCTGGGTACGGCACTGAGGGTGGATGCTGACTGCCCCGTGCTGCTGTGGGGCTCTGAGCGCTCCTCCCGAGCTGACAGCAGCGCGTGCTGCGCTGGTCATGATGTGAGCAAAGCAATCTGCTGGCTTTCCTGTGCGAGCACAATTGCTCTAACTTGCTTGCTGGAAACTCAGAGCGGAGCTGACTGTGCCAAGCAGGGGCAGCCCAGAGGATAGGCTCGGCGTTCACAGGGCTTTCCTGCTTGTGGTTCTGCTTCCAGCTGGCTCCCAACCCACTTGGCAGAGCTGGGTGCCCACTGCTCCACCCTGCACGAAGCTGGGACCTGCCTGAACCTTGGGGAGATACCCCCTGGGCGCTGCACAACGCCTGGGTGTGGGCTCAGGCAGGGAGGGCTGTTTGTGTCTGCCACTTGTGTTTCTGCCACGTCGTGCAGAGTAAGTGATGGATGTGGGATGGAATGATTTGGGTGCTTGTCAGGAGGGAGGAGCCGTCTTGCCGTTGGTGGTTGGCTCTGCAAACAGCGCTCTGGGACAGGTGGGAAGACCTATCCATGCTGTTTGCAGCCTGTCTGGGCTTCAGGAAGGTCTGTGCAGGGCTCTATTTAAACACAGGGCACCCATGCAGCTGCTCCCAGAGGCTGTGTTGGGTGAGCAGGGCTTGGCTGGCCAAACCTGTTGCTTTCCTGCTGTCTCAAAGCACCTTGGAGACCCAATACTCCACGGTGACCTGCGGTGGTACCAAACGGGGCAGAGATGATGAGAGCATCTCTCAGCCCTGGGAGCTGGTGTGGATGGGCCTGCATGAAGTGGCTTTTTCAGTGTGCCCGCAGTGTTGTTTGGCTGTAGGAAAAACGCCTTTCCAAGCGAGAGGTGCATCAGCTGCGGGGAGGCTGAGGATGTTGGCTCTGCAGCACAAAGCTGGGTGCCGGCGTGCCTGGTGCTGGCAGCGCATTGCTCCTGCACTGCCAGGGTTTATGGACCAGTGCATTAAGCCAACTGGAAGAGATGCTTGGCACAGCCTCATCCGTCACCTGTGGAGCCGTGGGGCGATGAGATTTTTTGCAGTGCTTTGATCTGGTGGAATAAGTCCATGTCCGACTCCAGACATCCACCCTGAGCCCCCCAGGGGGTTCTGGCAGGCACTCTGCCAGTGCTGTGCGTCCATCTGCATCCTTCTGTGCAGCTGCTGCGGGGCTCCTGGGCAGCAGAGCTGGGTGCCCCAACCCCCCAGCACAGAGCTGCTTTCAGCAGGGCCCTGCAGAGTGCCCAGGAGGTCATGCACGGGGGCTTATGGAGACCCTGGATCCACTGCAGCAGGCTCAAGTTAACCTTCCTTTGCAGCACTTGCATCTTGGCATACCTGTAGTTCATGTTTGCTCGTGTCAAAGTGCTTCTTTTGCCCAAATTAGCTGAAGCAACCTCATTTTTTTTTCTTTTTTTACACAACTAAAATAATCTCTGTACAGTCAGCAGAACTGATAGGGAGGAAGATGGACCACGTGAACTGCGTGCTGCTTTTGGGTAAATAACATCTGGGTACCTTAACCTCCCGTCTGGCCAGGCGGGATCTGAATATGGCATTGGTTTCCCCTCGGGAACCATTTCTGCTGTGCAGTGGAGTCCTGGATGCAGCAGTGGTGATGTGGGAGCAGCACAGCTGCGAGCTCTGCTGCTTCACTAATGGGTTTGCTCTGTTGCAGCTGCTGTGGAAGCGTGCGTGCTGTATGGGCTGAAGCGCAGGGCAGCAGGATTCCTGCGCAGCAACAAGATAGCAGCTCTGTTCATGAAGGTGGGCAAGAGCTTTCCTCTGGCAGAGGAGCTTTGCAAGAAGGTGCAAGACCTGGAGCAGCTCATCGAGAATGCGTAAGGCTCCAGCACGGCTGCTGCCCCACGGGCTGCCTGCATGGGGGTGCTCAGTTGGAGCATAGCTGGGGATTGCAGTGTCCACCTCGAGTCTCCATAGGAGAGCTTGCTCTTGCAGTGGAGCAGAATCCTTCCCCGGGCTTGCAATATCTTGAGTGATCTGGGTGTCAGAAACCACTATCTTGGTTCTCTGGGAGATGGTGAGCTGTGGTTCTTCCTTCCTCTGCCCTTTGTGTCATGCTGTAGGAACAGCTACACACGGCTGCCCCTGCGCTGTCAGGGTTTATGGACCGGCGCGTTAAGCCAGCTGGAACCAAGTCTGGTTTGCTTCACCGTACAGGGCTGCAACCTGCAGTAATTCAACCTCTGTTTAAGTGTAGCTTACTCATCCTTGGACGGGACCCAGGGAGATGGATGGAGCAGCCACCTGGGGGCAGGAATCTTTCGGCCATCCTTAGATAAGCTGCTTTGCTTATGAACTGCTGTCCTCAGGCACCGGTGGGAAGCAGTGGGACTCTGCTGGGGCAGAGATTTGTTCTAGGGCGCCTTTAGAGCTGGAAACAGATTTAGAGAAGGCAGTTTTGAGACACAGCCGTGGGCCTCCTGGGGTAGGGGATGGAACAGATGAAAGGAGCGCTCTCTGATGTTGCTGCCTTCTGCCTCCACAGACGAAATCAAGTCCAGAGCATCCCAGAGAACGTGCGCAAGATGCCAAAGCTGCCCAACCTGTCTCCTCAGGCCATCAAGCACCTCTGGATCCGCACAGCCCTCTTCGACAAGGTCTTGGATAAAATCGTGCATTACCTGGTAGAGAACAGCAGGTGAGTGCTGGCACCAGCCCAACGCTTGATCCTTCCAGCTCGTTCCAATCATGCTGGAGGTGCTGCTGGTTGAGATGTGTCCGGATGGGTGGGGGAATTCACTCTGTGCCAGTTGTGTCCCTCTGTTCCCAGCACGGGGACTCCTGCTGATAGCGCTGCTGCTGGCCAGTCCTGTGTGCTCCTTAAAAAGGACAGGCCGTGCTTGCTCTGCTGATGGAGTGGTTGTTGTAGACCATGTTGTCTTCTGGGAGCTGCGTGCTGTGAGGTGTCCTGTCCTGGTGAAGTGGACGGCCCCAGGATGGTTCTGTTGGTGCATAGTGATGCTTGCATTGTGCTGCAGGAAGGCATCTGTCCGCCAGGGATTTCTTAGCTAGTAGGATCAGCCTGTAGCAGCTCCTTGCCCTCTCCCCATCATGAAGGGAGACAGACACAGGAGGGCGTTACGGTGCTTTCAAACCTCAATCTCTGTCGTTCAGCTCTTCCAGGGGGCTGAAATGCTACAGCATGCTGCTCTTTTTCATTTCTTCTAGTAAATACTACGAGAAAGAAGCTCTCCTGATGGATCCTGTGGATGGACCGATTCTTGCATCTTTGTTGGGTAACACTTCCCTCTTACCCTATTCAGTAGCTTACTTCCCCAACCTGAGCTGTCTGTTCCGTGATCCCAATTCAGTGAATTTTTTTGGTAAGGACTTCAAGAAGCTTATTAGCTCTGGATGGGCAGAACCACTTCTGAGTTGTCTGCTGCTCTTACATGGTGTGGCAGTGTGTGCTGAGCTTCCTCTGCTCTGGGATGCTGAGCTCTGGGCCGCCTGAGCAGTGGGATAACACTGATGACCTCCTCATGTCTGTGTCTTCCTTTGTGCAGTGGGGCCCTGTGCATTGGAGTACACCAAGATGAAGACAGCCGACCACTTCTGGACAGACCCTTCTGCTGATGAGTTGGTGCAGCGGCACCGCATCCACAGCTCACACTGCCGCCAGGACTCCCCCACCAAGCGCCCGGCGCTCTGCGTGAGTGGGTGTGGGGCAGCCCCACAGCTCCCCCTCTGGTCATACAGGGTTGGAATGTGGAGATAATTCCCCATCTTCGAGCCAGGAGTTCTGGGAATGTGGGCTGTGGGAGACTCTCGGGGTGCTGGACCGATGCGGCATCGCATCGTTGGGTCTCTTTGGGAGCAGCATGGATGAGATATAAGAGAAGGCAGCTGAAGTCTTCTTGGCTTATTGCATACAGAGCACACTCCTGGGGCTTCTGTGAGTAGAGTCGAGCTTGGCCAGAGCCAGGAATCCTCTTGGAGGATGCACAGGGAGAGAGATCTGTCAGGGAGTTTCTTGAGTGAGGAGGGAACGAGCTTTCAAGAGCGGCTGTTAGAAAGAAGGAGGCGTCCACACTCACCTCGTGTCTGTTGGTGGATCTCTTCCAGATTCAGAAGAGGCATTCGAGTGGCAGTATGGACGACCGGCCGTCGCTGTCTGCCAGGGATTACGTGGAGTCGCTGCACCAGAACTCGCGGGCCACACTGCTCTATGGCAAAAACAACGTCCTGGTGCAGCCAGTGAGTGCTGAGGGGGGCAAACACTGCTCGCCTTCACACCACGTGGCTCTGCACCAAGTTGCTGTGTGATGGGGAAGGGGACAGACTCATTTCTCGTCTGGGAAGGCAGTGATTGAACCCTCTCGGTTGAGGTCCTGGGGATACGGATCCTTCCAACCGAATGGAAGGGTTCTGGGTAGAAGCAGATTTCTTTCCCTGCCCTCTATTGATGGGAGGCTGCAAAAAGCCCTCTTCCTGTGCCTTTTTGCTTACTGCGTTCCAAGGAATGAAGTTAAAACTGCTTAGGCAAGGCTGTCAGGCTTGCCCCAGCTGGGTTCTCAGCCCTTTTCCAAGCCTGAGGCCTCCTGCTGTCTGCTGGGAGGTTTTGTGGGCCCACAGTGGGCTCCTTGCTGTTGGTGGGCAGTCTGTGCTCCAGCTGTGGGTCAGCCCTAGGAGGCACGAGGTGGTGGCGCTTGCTTCTGGTACCATCCAGGCTGCTCTCAACTCTCTCCCTCTTTGCATTTCCCCTCTCAAGCGAGATGACATGGAGGCCATCCCGGGCTATCTGTCCCTGCACCAGACTGCTGACATCATGGCACTGAAGTGGACTCCCAACCAGCTGATGAATGGCTCCGTGGGGGATCTGGACTACGAGAAGAGGTGACTTGACTTCTCAGTGTGCTCACGGGGGGGTAGAAGGGCCAAAGGTTCCCATGGGGGTGGTGGTGGTGGTGGTGGGAGATGCTGTGGGTGTAGCCCATCTGTGCTGGAAGTGTTCAGCAAAGGTAACTGGACAGGGTTCCAAAAGGTGCCCAGCGGTGTGATTTATTGCTCTCCTGGTTAAACTGGGAAAGTGAGAAGCTCCTAAATGAGGAAGGGTATCTGCAGACGTGATCATAACACCTTGGTAACAGAGTGGGTCCCGTTTTGCAGCGCCGTCTCAGCTGATCCTCTGTGCAGGTGTTCCAATTCCCTCTGATTTAACAGAGCCCGTGGGGTTCATTCCTGCAGCTGAGCACTGCTCAGAGGCATTTGCTGAGCAGCGTTATGGCCGTGCCCTTTGCCTGAGGTTGCATTATGGGCTGCTGGCATTTCTCCTGATAGCTGCAGTCTTTTAACTTAACTGCTGAGTCACGGCAGGTGCCAGTTTGCCTGTAGGGAAAAATAAGAAAGCAAATCCTCCAGGAAAGCTGCAGCGTTTGGAACATCCTTCCTTTGGCCCGGGGTAAAGATCTCCGACAGAACTTGCTGGCAGTTTTGTTTATTCTCAATTCTGGCATTCTGGGTTTTGTTTACCTGTGTTCTTTTCATCTCCTCTTTCTTCTTGGCACCTGGGCCATCCCCTATACCTTCTACCCTCCCCCTAAAATACTGTTTTCATCTCAATGCTACTCTTCTGAGTTCTTGACTTGGGCATCAGCCTAAGCTCTAAAACTTCCCAGTGTCCAGACGTGACCACGGAGGAGAGGAGTCGGATGGCAAAGTAAGTGTGATCCTACACGAGGGACTCTTACACACCTTCCATATGTTTTATGAGCCACATTGTGCCACCTTCATTTGAAGCACTGTTTTGGTAAAGTGACGGACGAACCAAATCCGCTTTCAGCTTTGATTGCTGGGGTTTATTTCCCCTCCCTTGGGTACAGGAGCTGGGCAGAGCTGTGGCCCAGGCTTGAGCTGCACTGTTCTGGGCTGGACTTGCCCTCACTGAGCAGAAGAGACAGTAACTGGTCCTGGAGTGAAGCTACCTCTTACGCTGTGGCCTGGTGGCACTCACACTGCTGCTGGGACTCATCCTTTCTGTAGCTTCCCCCAGTGTCAGGATAGCTGGAGGCAGGATTTGGAGCTGCAGTGGGGAGAAGCAGAGCCTGATGCGTGCCTGAGCTAAGGCTTGCTCTCTTTCTCTGTTCCAGTGTGTACTGGGACTATGCCATGACTATTCGCCTGGAGGAGATCGTCTATTTGCACTGCCACCAGCAAGGTAAGGCCAGAGCAGGGGCTGCTGGGGGCTGTTATCACCCTGACATCAGCACATTGGGGTGTGCCTGCATGGGGATGGGATGTTTTGACTCAGCTCCAGGGCAGACGTCAGGAGCTCTGGGTGGTCACTGCTCTGTAAGTGCTTCTAGGGAATCCTTTAAGTCAGCTCCTGGCTGTGGTGCTTGGCTGGAGAGGGCTCCCAGTAGAGCAGTGCTCTGTGGTTTCAAGGTTTGATCTCCCAGGCAGCCTTTCTCCAGGGCCCCAGGCTTGCAATGGACTTAGGAGAGAATCCAAACGAGGATGAAAAACGTTTCTTTTGCATGCCAGAAAGACAATTCCCTGAGCTTCCCTGCCTGCCTCCTGCATTTTTGGCTGCTCACCTTTCCCTCATTGATGTGCGTCTTCTCTCTGCTGTTGCTAACAGTAGACAGCGGTGGAACGGTTGTCTTGGTGAGCCAGGATGGGATCCAGAGGCCTCCGCTGCGGTTCCCCAGAGGGGGGCACTTGCTGCAGTTCCTGTCCTGCCTGGAGAACGGCCTCCTGCCCCATGGGCAGCTGGACCCACCCCTCTGGTCGCAGCGGGGAAAGGTAGGCACGCAGGGCTGGGCTTCCTCCTGTGAGCCCACGCATGGGGGTTTCCTGCTGCCATGCATGCCCTTTGGGATGTCTTGGAGCAGCTCTGCTGCCCAGCATGAGCAGAGGCTGCATTTTAAACAGCACCTCGTGCATCCTCCTCAGCCAAAGCAGAAGAAGTGGGATGTGATGGTCTGGTTCTCGTGGACGTTGCCATGCAGTCCACGTCCTGTGTGCAGAGATGGGCTTATGTGTTCTCTGCGTGATCCAAAGCTTGATCCTAAGGCTGCTCCAGCACAGAGAACGTGCAGGCATCACCCATGCTGACAAAGTGCTCTGGCTGGGCAGGAGGCCGGCAGTAAGGGGGGCAGTTAGTGGGGCTTTGTGAAGAGCAGGTTTTGTTCTGCAGGGGAAGGTGTTTCCCAGGCTGAGGAAGCGAAGTCCCCAGGGCTCCTCCGAGTCTGCGTCTGACAAGGAAGATGACGAAGCCACAGATTACGTTTTCAGAATCATCTACCCGGGGACGCAGGCTGAATTCGGTGAGTGCGTTGGCAGGGAACGCTGTGGGTGGGTTATCACCCGGTGGATGAGTGAGCAGGGACACGGTGGGCACACGGTGCACGTCGCACCGGGGAGCAGTTCCGGAGGGGCAGGCTTTGCTCGTAGCATTTAATTAAACATCACATGCTTTTACACCTTCCACTTGCCACGGAAAGCTCGGTTTCTGCAGTCCTGCACGTTAGTTCAGCAGCAGGCTTCCCTCTGGCCGTGTTTTCTTCCTCCTTCCAGGGAATGGCTGTCTGAATGGGGTCATTTTTCACCACCACGCAACCGCAGGGCTGATTCTCCCCTTGCTCCCGCCAGGCCAACTCAGCAAGTGCTGTGTTACATCCAGCTGTGTTCCTTGCGTGCAGCTGCCGTGTGGATGCACGCTGCCCTGTGAGGGCAGAGGCAGCAGATCTCTGTGTGCTGCCAGGCTTGGCCCACGTGCCTTCACCCCCAAACACCCCCAGCAAGGAGGGGGTGCTGCTGGAGTCGCCAGGCCAGAAACCTCTCTTGATGTCCGGCTGTGAAGGATCAGAACAGCGTGCTTGGCTGAAGTGCTGTGCTGTTTGTCTTCGCTGTTGTGTGGCAGAATGCTTCTTGGGTGCTTGGGAGCACCATAGGTGGCTTTGTGAAGGGGAGAGATGGAAACGTAACAGAAAGCCATGGGATTTGATCAAAATCTTGTTCCGTGCTTTTGAGGCTAGAAGGGGGCAGTCGCATCTCCTGGAGCATCCCTGCAGATGGTGAGCATCCTCTGCCTTCAGCTGACTAACGCAGCCCAGTGAGTCAGATAAAAGATGGGATCGAGGCTAAAGTAGCTGATAGAGATGCTCCTTTCTGGAGCTTCCTTTTGATCTGCCCCTTAAAATTCCCTGCTGGGGGCCAAATGTTCTGTCAGACGAGCTGTTGCCATCACCTCAGCTGGCGTCATCAGCCTGTGCAGTTCCTACAGAGGGAAGTGGAACTGCATCAGTTCTTCCTCCTCTCCAAGTTCTTTCCTGCATTCATTTGTGCCCCTGTCCTGTCTCCGTCTCTAGTTACCATTAATGGCCATTTCCACCCATCCCTTGCGTCTGTGATGTCCATCACTGCTGGGAGAGGGAAGGTGCCGAGGACTCCAGCTGCAAGCAAGGCGGTGGTGATCCACAAATGGTCTCCAATCCTCTCCACCGTGTCCCGACCCCCCCTGGCAGCTCTGGGGGCCGCTCGGCATCAGTGTAATGCAGCTGTTGTCGTGTCTGCTGCAACTGCTCGCTGTGTTGTCGCTTGGCAGTTCCTGCAGGGCTGTCCTGTGTCGCTGACCCATCGGCTCCTGCTCAGCGTGACATTAAGGGGAAAGGCTTTAATAGGACTATTTCAGCATCTTTCTTACCCAGACCGAAGGGCAGGGGTTGCTGCAGGTCAGAACAGCTCTGCGTTTGCAGAATTGAGGCCGTTGCAATAGCACTTCTGAGCTTAAGCAGGAGCTGAGCAAATGACAACGAGAGCTGCTGAGTGCTCCTGCTGTTCCTCTCGTCAAGATCTTTATCTCCTGCCTCGTGATTTGGATGTTCCTGTCTTTCCCTGGAGCTTGGATGGGGTTCCGGTGCTGTAGAGATGAAGGCTTTTCCCTTCCAGTGATGCACTCCTCCTGGGGCACTGGTAGTTTTCAATCGTGTTCTTTCTCATCTCTGTGACAGCCTGTTGTCCCTGGTCTCTCTATGATGAGGTTTGCTTTGTGCCTCAGTCAGCGCTTGGTGGTTTAAGATTAGCTTGCTGAAGGCACTGCATTAATTAGCAGCTGGTTCTATTGCTCTCTCTCATCAGTGCTCTTTGTTTCCTTCCCTTTCTCCTGAGCTCACCGCTGCTGGGATCACCTGCTGCAGGCCTTGCCTGCTCGCTGGAGTCTCCTTGGGATGCAAACTGGGTGCTGCAGCTGCTGATGCTCTGTCAGCCCGACCTCAGGGCAGTGCCTGTGTCTGACTCCTCTCTCTGCCCTCGCAGTGCCCCAGGACCTGATGGATGCCCAGGGTCCTGGCCTCCCTCCCATATGGCAGCCCAGCACCCGCAAGTCCTCCTGCTCCTCCTGCTCACAGAGCGGCTCCTCTGATGGTGCGCCGGCCAACGGCTGCAGCCACGAGAGGTAGGAGGGCTGTGCTGCTCACTTTGGGAGGTAGGAGGGAGTTTTTCACCCAGCGGGTGGTGATGCACTGGAACGGGTTGCCCAAGGAGGCTGTGGATGCCCCATCCCTGCAGGCATTCAAGGCCAGGCTGGATGTGGCTCTGGGCAGCCTGGGCTGCTGGTTGGTGACCCTGCACATAGCAGGGGGTTGGAACTGGATGAGCATTGTGGTCCTTTTCAATCCAGGCCGTCCTATGAGCCTATGGATACAGCAGGGCTTACAGCTGAGATTCAGTGGATGGTCAAACAAGAGCAGCTGTGCTGCAGGGGCTGTTCCAACTGCTCTGTGGCTGTGCCCTGCATGCAAGAACACTGCTCCCACGCTGAGCAGAGCTCCCGAGGTGCATCAGTGAAGGCAGAGCTGGGTCAGATCCAAGCAGGAGGGTGAGGGCATGGGAACATTTCCTCCCTTCATATCTGGCTTGTTTTTATTGGCAGAGCTCCTCTGAAGCTCCTGTGTGACAATATGAAGTACCAGATCCTCTCCCGGGCTTTCTATGGCTGTGAGTACTTGTTGCATCCGTGGTGCCTTGAGATGCGTGCTGGGCAAGGGATAAGGTTCTGGGCTGAGGGCAGAGCGGTGCTGAGGCACCAGGATGGTGTGGACCAGGATCAGCCTGTTGCACGTATGGCCCCATGTTCACGTGCTCAGAATTGGGAGCAGACAGCTGAATTCTGGTCTGAGGGTCAGCCTGCAGCTCAGCGAGCATCAGGGCTGGTGGGACAAGACAGTGAGATGCCAGCTTGTCCCAGCAGGCTTGAGAGGATCTCCTCCTCCAAGGATTGATCAGAGCTGTCCCAGCACTTCGCCCTTCACCCTTAGTTCCCCAGGGTGAGTGTTTGCTTCTGCCTGTTGCAGGGCTGGCCTACTGCAGACACCTCTCCACGGTGCGAACCCACCTCTCTGCACTGGTTAACCACAGCATCGTGTCTCCCGACGTGCCCTGCAGTGCTAGCTCAGGACTGACTGTGGACATATGGCAGAGATACCTGGAGGACAGCACGGTAGGGCCAGTGCTGTCAGGGCGCTCTCCTGGGGCACGGTGGCACGGTGGTGCCCTTGGGTAGCTTTGGTGGGCTACTCTGTGGCTGTGGTGGGCCAGTAAATCCCCAAATGCCCATCTGCAGGGGGCTTCTGGCTGTGCTTAAGCCCAAGTGGGGATCTGAGAGAGCTTTTGTAGTGGGTGAGCATGTGGTGGTCAGCATCTTGTGGCAGTGCTGTGGGTGCTGGAGGTGGCCAGGCTGGGGCAGAGGTTGCATCCGCAGCACTGCCTGTGTCTGTGCTGACGTGGAGCTCTTCACACAGAGTTACGAGGACCAGGAGCTGCTGCGGCTGATCTACTACGGTGGGATCCAGCACGAGATCAGGAAGGCTGTGTGGCCCTTCCTTTTGGGCCATTATCAGTTTGGGATGACGGAAGCAGAACGGAAGGAGGTTGGTATGAGCGTGCTGCCAGCTCTGCAGCCTGGTGCGTTGCATTGGTGCACCTGGGGTGATTTCCAGCTCAAAGCATCCGCGTGCCTGCCAGAGCCCACACCGTTCACAGACCCTCTGTCCCACTGCTTCAGGCTGACGACCAGATCCGCACCTGTTACGAGCACACCATGGCTGAGTGGTTGGGCTGCGAGGCCATCGTCCGGCAGAGGGAGAAGGAGTCTCACGCAGCAGCTCTGGCCAAGTGCTCCTCTGGGGCCAGCCTGGATTCCCACATCCAGAGGATGATGCACAGGGACTCGACCATCAGCAACGAGGTGAGGGTGTGGAGGCTCAGGTGGGCTGTGAGCGTGCAGCAGGGGAGGGACCGAGATAAGTCTCACTTGGCTTTGGTTCTCACAGCCCTGTGCCCACAGCAGCACCGAATGCAGGAGCTACCACCCTGTTTGGGACTGCTGGGAGCCTACAGCCAGTGGGTCCCGGCAGAGGGCAGCAGCCCCAGTGCTGTGGAGCATCCCTTGGTGTTCCTGGGGTGCTGCAGGAGAAGGGCAGGGAGGGCTCTGTGCCGGGGTGGGACAGAGCAAGAGTGGGCTGTGGGTCGGCACTGCGAATCATTCCCATCCCTGGAGCATCTCTGCTGCGGTCGTGGCTTTGTGCTCACTGCCTGCATGGGGAATGCGTGCTGGGAGGGGAGCTGGATGTTAATACAGGCCAAATTTCACCCTTTTCCCATCTTAACCTGAGATTTCCTGTGCTCGAATGCTCCCATGGTAACGGAGGAAAGCTGTCGCCCTTCCTCTCCCTGCCGGAGCCCTGCCCAGCAAACAGCCGCGATGTTAGGGTGGAGACGGCTCCTGCTGCTGCTCTGAAAGCTGTGTGTTTGCTTAAAAACCCCATTGTTTCGCTGTGATGTCATTGCCATGCTCCCTACACCCAGATCTGCATGCAGCAGCTGTGGGCTCCGGCCGATAGATGGAGGCTCAGAGGGAACCTATGGGGCAAAGCAGACCCTCTGTCCCACTGTGCAGAGCCCAGCGGGTCCTTCTGTGCTTCAGCTGGGAGCCAGGGAATGGTGCTGTTGGCTTCTGGAGGTGCTGCCTTGATGGAGTCTGGCTTAAGGCATCGATACTTGTCCTTTTCTTAAAGGAAAAACACCATTAATATGCTTCGAGGGGTTGTTTTATAGCCCGTGACCTCATCGTTTATGTAAACTGAGAGGGGGTGAGTCGCTTTGCTGCCAAATTAGGGCAGAGATGAGTAGAAATCTGCACTCTGAGGAGGCAGCGTGACCTCTGCGAAGGCCCAAAAGGAGCAGTTCGGTTCAGACCCAAACACACAGCACTGGAACTGCTGCACCAGCCTGGGACTTGGGTTTGTGTCATCCCAGGGGAAGCAGAGCAGAGCTGATCTGACATGGTTCAAATAAGAGAATTTATTGCATGCATTTTTACCTCCCTCTTTACCTGCACGAGTGCCCACCTCTGGCAGCATGCTGCAGATGCCCCCTCCTCCCAAACCCTCTGCCCTTGGCCATCTCTCAGTGCTTTCTCTCCCTCTTGCAGTCCTCGCAGAGCTGCAGCTCCGGCCGACAGAATCACGTCCGGCTGCAAAGCGACTCCAGCTCCAGCACGCAGGTGAGCAGCACAGCTCACGCAGGAGGGCCTTTGGCTGCTCCACGTTTAGCAATGCATCCAATCGATTGGTTTAAATGACGTTCTGCCCCATAGATTGCGCTGAGTAAAGCGTGGCCCTTGGGAGTGGGGAGCTGGGGGGTCTGCGTTGCCCGAAGGCAAGCGTTGACCTGCCAAGGGCAAACAGGGAGCCCGAGGGTGAGGGCATCTCCAGGGATGTCCCATCCCTATGGGGGCATTCCTCCATCCCGTGGAATTCCTCCGTGCAGGTATTTGAGTCGGTTGATGAGGTGGAGCAGACTGAAGGAGACGCTCAGCTCGAAGACGGCAAACAAAGCAAGGTCCCCAACGGGACCGTCCCCAACGGCACGTGTTCCCCTGATTCGGGCCACCCCTCTTCCCAGAACTTCTCCATCACTTCGGGCTTCTCGGAGCGCAGCTTCAGCAATGAGGACAGCGCCCTGGAAACCACCAAGTCCTCAGCCAGCTCCCAGGGCAGGGCGGGCGGCTCAGAGCCGGCCCCGCAGGACCCGGATGGAGCCCTGCAGGAGGAAAAGCTGCAAGGCCAGGACAGCCTGGAAGGCGAATTTCCCCCTGGTGGAGGCGTGGACTTCATTTCTGTGGCTCAGAGCTCGGCAGCGGTCCTGCGTGGGTGTGATGCTGTGGCCCTGACGGTGGTGGAGAGCTGGGCGGACGAAAAGCAAAGCCTGGTGGAGAGCGAGGATAACCTCTCCGAGGAACCAGAGATGGAGAGCTTGTACCCGCAGCTGGACTCGCTGGCTGTGGCTGACCTGGCCAACAGTGAAGTGTCTCCCGTCTCCTCAACGGGTGTCACCTACTCTGTAAGTATTGGTCACTGCTGGCTTTCCTTGTGAGCCTCACACCATTAACCCACCATTGCCCCGTGCTAATGCAGCAGCTGCGTGCCCGGGGGCTGTCCGGCTTCCGCCCCAACCTGCCGTGTTGTTCCTTTGCATCTCCTGTTGTTCCTTTGTCGAAAACAAATCAATTCTGGCGCTGTTTTGGCAGCCGGAGCTGCTGGACATGTACACGGTGAACCTGCACCGCATCGAGAAGGACGTGCAGCGCTGCGACCGCAACTACTGGTACTTCACCCCCACCAACCTGGAGAAGCTCCGTAACATCATGTGCAGGTGAGGGGGGGGGACGACAGGCCATGGGGGGTGCTGGGCAGGCTGGGAGCACAGCCTGGGCTAAGCTGAGGGCTCCCTGGGGCTGCCTGTGCGTGAATGCAGCGCAGCCCGCCTGCTCCGGGGGATGAACCCATGGGGATCAGCCCATAGAGCTGTGGTGTTAATGAGGAGTGCCTGAAACAAGCAGTGGTTGGTGCCTACGCAGGGAGACGGGAGCATACCTGGGTGTGTTTCTTGTTCTCTTTGCTTATCCCTGTGACTAAGAGGCTGCCGTGTGACATTCACCGACTCAGAGCAGCTGCTGTGGCTGCTGCAGGGGCAGTGCAGGCTAAAACATCATTACTCATACTGCAAATACGAGGAGAAGCTGCCGTTCCGTCGGGGCTGTCGCTTTATCTGGCAGCCAGAGCTGGAGGGCTGTGCTGAGATGAGACCTGCGATGCGGCGGGGTTTGGAAGGCTAGGGGGCAGGGTGGAAAGGATTGTTTCTCTGTGCCAGCAGCGGATCGGAATCCTTTCCGAACACATTTTGCCTTGCTACCAAATATGGGAAGATATCTCTGCGGGGCTGATGGCTTCCTGGGATGCTGGGCCCAGGGAAGGGAAGCAGGCGGTGCCCCCTTGGCGTTCCCCCAGCCAAGGGGGTGAATCAAGGGGGCAGGGTGAGAATGGGAGATGAGTGCACCGCCTCTGCCCTTTGCCCAGGCGCCGCGCCTTGCTGTGCTTTCTGCTTTCACTTTTCCCTGCGCCCATCTCCACGCAGCAGTCTTTGCACGGTGTTGATCTAGGGCTGCACCGTGCACGCTGCAAGTCACCACGGGAACTTAATCATTTACAGGCCAGCTGAAGGGGAGCAGGGCATGGGTGTAATGGAGCAAACGCTGTCTGATATGTCCCAACTGCCCGCGCCCATGGGCTGGTGGCAGCTTGCAGAGCATGCCAGCATGTGAAGAACGAAGGCAGGGCACACGCCTGCAGGTAGTGGCACTGGTGCATGGGGTAGGGGCTGATGCTGCCTATCTCTCTCTCTCCCAGCTACATCTGGCAGCACATTGAGATCGGCTATGTGCAGGGGATGTGCGACCTGCTGGCCCCTCTCCTGGTCATCCTGGATGATGGTGAGTGGAGGGCTCTGCCCCCCTCCCCAGCGCTGTGGTGGGGGTGTGCAGAGGGTCTGCTGGGTTACCCCACCCGTGCCCACAGGCGGGGAGCCCTGGGGGGTTCCCTGCTGTGCCTTCCTGGCTGTGTGCGTGTGGAGTGGGAGTGATGCTCCTGACTCTGCATGGGGCAGCTGAGGTGACGTGCAGCAGAACAGTGACCATCCCTCCTCCCCGTGCAGAGGCCCTGGCTTTCAGCTGTTTCACTGAGCTCATGAAAAGGATGAATCAGAACTTCCCCCACGGCGGAGCCATGGACACTCACTTTGCCAACATGAGATCCCTGATCCAGGTAGGGTGGTCCTGGCATGGGCTCGACAGCCTCTCGAGTCGCTGAGGGAGGGCTGTTCTTGGGATGGGGGCTGAGAAGGGGCTGCTGTGGGAAGCAGGAGGGGAGCAGAGAGCCTGGGAATAACCGGTGCCAGGGCTGCAAAGGAGAGGGTGAAGGCGTGAAACAAAGATATGGGAGGAGAGCGATGGGAGCAGGGAGAGGAACGCTGGTGTCGCCAGTGTGTACTGATGGATTTCCTTTGGCTTTTCTTGGCAGATTCTGGACTCTGAGCTCTTTGAGCTGATGCACCAGAACGGTGATTACACCCATTTCTACTTCTGCTACCGATGGTTTCTCCTGGACTTCAAGAGAGGTGTGTGCAGGGAGGGGGACAGCTGAGACCAGCAAAGGGGGGGGTTGAAAGCAGGGTTTGCCACGTATTCCTGTTTTGCTTCTCCCTGCTAGGACTGTGGCCGAGTTCTCTGTTCTAGATCAGAACCCGTTGCTCCAGAGCTGCTGGTGAGCCTGCAGCAGGTTTATGTCCTGCAGTCTGTACCACCTGCTGCAGGCCGGAACGTTTGTCAGTGCAGATGATGCAGCTGTCTCTGCAGACTTGTTCTTTGGAACAGGTTGTTGCGGGAAGAAACCACAGGCAGATCTTCCCCAGCCAATGCAGCTGTGAGTCAGGCTGATGGAAGCCTTTGGCTGATGTGTGACTGCTGGGCTTTTCCTCTCCTAACAGAGCTGGTGTATGACGATGTGTTCGCCGTCTGGGAGACCATCTGGGCAGCTGCACACGTTTCCTCTGCGCACTACGTGCTCTTCATAGCCTTGGCTTTGGTGGAAATGTACCGGGACATCATCTTGGAGAACAACATGGATTTTACAGACATCATCAAGTTTTTCAATGGTACGGTTTGTGTTCTGTTGGGCTGAAGCTGTGGCAGCTGCTCAGAGGTGGGCAGCGCACGTGGCTGACTGTAGACAGTCATGTCCGGGTTGTGCTGGTAAGCGTTGGGAAAGAATGGAGCGTATGTCGTGTGATGATATTTGGGACGTGGTGGTAAAGGGGTCTCTTGCTTCTGACGGGTTCAGATGATGCCTGGGGAGCCATCCTTGGCCACAGCCTGCGTTACCAATCCTTGAAGGCAGCTGTGAGCACAGGTTGTGCTTCCTGCAGGCTTACCATGCGATGAGCTCCTCAACGATGGCCCTTCAGAGTCAGGAGTTCATAAGGGGTGGTGCCTGGGGACTTGGCTGTGAATCCACAGCTTCAGCTGCTGCCCGGAGCTTGGCTGTGGGGCAGAGGAGGACGTGGGGGAGCTCCTCAAATCCCTGGTGTGGCCTCTATGTGAGTTCCTTCTGTCTGTGTTCCAGAAATGGCCGAGCGGCACAACACCAAGCAGATCCTGAAGCTGGCTCGGGACCTTGTGTACAAAGTGCAGACTCTGATCGAGAACAAGTGAAGGACCTGGGGAAGGCCAGGCATCCAGGCAGAGAGCTGGGACTCCCCTCCAATGCTTCCTCTCCCCTTTTCTCAACGTGCCACACCTGTGCAAGTGAGGTAGTTGGACACGCCGCTGTCTGAACTGGCAGTGCCCATAGCTCTGCAAGTGCTGTGCTCAGTGGTAGGGCCGGGGGCTCCGGCTCGGATCTGCACAGCGTTCTCCAATGACTTAACCAAAGATCTGTACAATAGCGTTGCATTGCTAAAGACTTGCTTTGGAGGTAGGGCCGCTGCCCGGCCCTGCTGCGGTGAAGGTGCAGCACGTGGTTACCACCCCGACTGCAGCAGCAGTTGCCAGCATCCCAGCTCAGCTCTGGGGGGGTCTGGGAGAGCAGCAGGGCTGCCTGACCTGCTGGGCTCCAACTCTGCAGCCTTTGTTTCGAGGAAATAAAGCTGCTTCCTTCCATGGCCATTACCCGTGGTGTGGGGAATGCAGCCAGCCCTGCGAGCCCGGGCAAGACAGGGATGCTTCCAGCACTCAGTTTCTTACTGACATCTGAGGTTCTGCCAGTAGCAGAGAGGGACTCTGATCACAGAAATTCCTCTTCTTTTGATCTCGTCCCTTGATGCGTAGCATCCCCTTTAGTATTTTTAGGGCTCTGTTCTCTCCCTTGGATTTTTACATTGTTTGTTACTACGGTATCTGAGCACACAGGAGTTTTGTCTGCAGATGGATTTTTTTTTTTTTTTTTTTTTTTTGGAGGAGCTCCAAATTCAGCATTGGGTTTCTCTTTCAAAATTCAGCCTCTGTAATGCCTCTGATGAACACCAAGATCTGGTCCTGGCCTCGTCTGGAAGCTCCAGACACCAGGTTTTTGTACCTGCCTTATTCTAGCTGCTTGTGTTAGGAGGTCTGCTCTTCTGCAACCCACGTTAGGGGAGAGCTCCTTGGAAGGCAAGTGGGAGCTCCTGCCCTAGTGGCTGTCCTGCCTTTCCCCTCTGAAGGTGCCTGTCTCTTCCTCTGTTAGCTGAAAGAGCAGCCGAATGGTGCAAGTGGTCCCTCTGGTGCCTGCAGGTTTCTGTGTGCTTATGGGGCTGCTCCGAAAGCCCCCTGAGTCCTTTGAAGGTCTCCAGTCGGGTCGCAGTGGGCTGCTTTCACCCAACATCTCAGAGTGGTGTTCTTTGCTTTCAGAAGACGCACTGCAGCCACCTTTCCTGCAGTGGCTCTCCAGCATTGCAGCCCTGGAGCACGCTGCATGAAGTGCCTCCGCAGCACTGCCAGCGTGGGGCTGAGCATCTGTGTCGTGCAATGGCTGCGGTGTGGATTTGGATTCATTTCTCAACTCAGGTAAAAAAAAATATAGAGAGAGAGAGGAAAAGGAGAGGTGTTGGTGATGGGCAGGACCGGCTCAGCCAGGGAGGGCTTTGCCGTGGCCGCAGAGGGCTGCTAGGAATGCAGGGGAGATGCTGGGCTGGAGCTCTCTGGAAGGGAGTTTCTCTCGAGTTTTGCTGCAGAAATGTGTTCCCCTCCACGTGATGTCTGCGTGCTGCCCTCCGCCCCTCTGTGCAGTAGGGCCCTGCTCTGCTGCTGCTGGAGTGATGGGAAAAGGGGCCCTGCCCTTCTTCTGTGGAACGTCTGTCCGTGCCGACTGTGCTCCGTAATGACTTCATGGCTTGTATTAGGTGTTGCTTGCAGAAAAAGGGCAGGCAGACACCTGCAGGAGAGAGAACTTGCTGCAGGAAAGTTCTGCGGTGAAGGGGTTTGCAACGCGAGCAAATCAGCCCCAGCTGTCCTGCAGCGCTGGGATGCAGAGGTTGCAGGGAGCAGCGGTGTGCACCAAAACCTGCAGGAGGAGGAGAGCAGCTGCAGGTTTCCATGCCAATGTCTCACCTTTGCATAGAGCAGAGCGGGATGCTCGTGTCCCTCCCAGGTTGTTCCTCTGGGTCTTGGGAATAGATCAGCATCCGCCTGCATGGCCACTTCCAAAGGGGGAGGGGAGTGCTGTGCCCCATCCCCTGCAAAGGACAGCAGCAGCCAGTCTGTAACTTAACACGGCCCCGCCAAGCAGCATCGCTGACACTTTACCCTTCATGCTTCTGGTTATTCTTTTCTTGGTTTTCAAACAGAAACGGCCAAGAAATTGTGCACAATATTTGCTGTCTGTGTGAACAGGGCGTCTTTGGGCCGCTCAATTGCAATGTTTGGTTTGGTTTGGTTTTTTTGAATAACTTTTGGGGAAGAAAAGTGTTTATTGGTTGTACATTCCTGTGTGTCTGTGTGCACTGAAGTGTGTGAGTGTGCGCTGTGATGCAAATGGAGATATATCTTTGCAATGTTGTCAACATATCTTGTAAATGTTTACCAGAGAATAGTGTCTATATATAATATATAATATATATATATATATATATGGTAGAGAGAGAGAATATATGAACTCAGTGGGTTATTTTTTGAGAAGGGAGAAGAAATGTGTTGCTTCTAAGGGCTGCGTGGTCTCCTTGCAGCCGTCCCATGCTACACCCCCATCCCTGTGCTGGTGTGTGCAGAGGCACTGCTGTCCTCTAGGCTTGGCTCGAGTTTAGCTCTGACTTTCCGACTGTGGATAAGAAGGAAAAAGGGAGCATGGGGGGAGGCTCTGTTCCAGCCCACGTGGGCAGAGCTGTGCAGGGCTATGCCTGCCCTGGGTTAACGTGAGTACACAATGCAGAGCTGGGCTCTGCTGTGTGCTGCAGAGCAGCTGGATAGTCCAAAGAATACAAGCAGACAGGTTCCGTGTCAATTGCTACTACAGTCAGCCTCCCTTGCAGCCGAGCGGGGAGCAGCCTGCTGCAGGGATGCCTGCCCTTATACAGTCATCCTGTCCGGCTCCTCGGGAGAGGAATGCTCCATCCCAGCAGCACCCTGAGCTGCGATTCGCCCCATGCAATGGCTGCAAAGCTGAGGGCTGGCCTCGTGCTCCCCAGCTCGGGGCAGCTGCAGCGATGCGGGTTGCATTGCCTGCTGCTGGAGCTCAGCTCCCAGGTGATCTCGGTGCATTTAAGTGCAGTGTTTGGATCCTGGCCTGCTTTCTTGCACCCGAGTGTTTCCGCTGCTATATAACTCTTAGTACCCATCTCTTCCAGTGTTGCTGACGTGAGCGTTGTGTGAGTCGTCTTTGTTCTTAAGTGAGTGATTTTTAGAGGAGTTTTGCTGTGTTGGGTGTCTGAATCGCTTTGCTTCTGACGTTTCTCATGAAGATTGAGAGAGGTCTTTGCTTGGGAGCATCCTGCTGCCTCCCTCTTCTGCTCCCATGCAGAGCGTCCCTGAACACTCCCACCCCCAGCCCTCACTGCACCCGGAGCGTGAGGATCAGCAGTGCTTGTTCCATCCCTAAACCCCCCTGCAGGTTACCAGGAGCGAGGTCACGGAATGAGACTCTTCTTTCTCCTTTCTTGCTTTGCTCACGGTTGAACAGCTGGGCGGCCACTTTTCCTTCCTTCCCCCGTTTCTCCGCGGTGGGAGCAGCAGTCCCAGGCTCAGTGCTGCAGACCCCACTGCTCCATGTGCCCACAGCAGTTTCATCGCAACACTTGTCCAGTGTTATCTCTTCATTTGGGAACTTTCACCGATCCCAAGCAGTACTGGGCACGTTATTTATTGGCATTCTAGTTGTGTGAGCACCGATTGGTGGCGGAAGAGCACAATCTGCAGACGGAGCCACAATTTCTGGCAAGGTGGACGTGCCCTAAGTCCCACCAGAGCTCTATTGTAAAGACATTCAGCTATCCTGAAGCTGACGAAATGCCACTTAGTGCCACTCAGGTATCCTTGCTCAAGCTCCCTATCCTTGCTGTTTGCACGCACTGCCAATGGGAACGCCTCGACGTCCCCACGGTCCACCATTTCCCTCATCACGGTTTGTGTTTATGGCACCGTGGGCCAAAGCTGAGGTTGTTTGGGAGCTGCAGCTTCCCACAGCCCGGGGCTCTTGGGTTTGTTCTAACCTGTGGCTGAACCTTGAACTTCCTGGTGAATGCATGCTGTTGGAATAGCCGTCTTGTTCTTTCAGTGCGCTCTAATTTTAGATGAGCGATAAGCATAAAAGGTCCGGGTCAACCCTTTAATAACTTCCTTTTAAAAACTGATTTTGCACATGGGGGACCGAGCAGGGACAGGCAGAGCTGTGCCTGTGGGTCTGAGAGGGGCCGGGGGGGGCACAGAGCCCCTGCATGGGGACATCCCTATGTTATGTAGGAATGGGAGAACGCTGAACAGGGGAACTCCCAGGAAGGGAAGAGCCACCTGGGTGTCACCTTAGGCCCACGATTGTCACCTCCCCCGTGCTGGGACCCCTGGGGTGTGAATGTCTGAATGTCAGACTTTGTGTTGCCCTGCACTGATTGCTGCTTTTCCATGTTGGATGCCATTCTGGTCTCTGGGAGTTGCTCTATGAGGTTAACGAGCACTATAGCTTTTAATATATTTGTAGAAGTGCTGCTAATGTTCTTAGATGATTTAAACTCCACACTGTGGTATGATATCCGTTTTATATTATTTAATTCATGCTTTGGGTTTTTTTTTTGTTTTTTTTTTTGGTTTCTTTTTTTGTAATGTAAACTGTTCCTTATTGTTGTTCAGAAAGAAATATTAAAGCTCTATTCTCTATGGTTGATGTATTTTCCAGTCCCTCAACCTGGGCTGTCCTTTGCGCTTGTGAGCCCATTCTCCACCTGAAGGTGGGGAGGGGGTGGCTGGGTGGGCAGCACAGCAGTCGTGGTGCCCTCCTGCTGCAGGTAAGGGGGTACTGTAGGCGTTCAGTGCCCCCCAGCACCCCTATGGCGCTGTGCTCAGACACACAGTGGCAGATGAGGTTTGTATCAGCCTGAATTGAGAGCCCCAAGCAGAGCCAACCAGGTCTAACCACGCTTCTAAACATGGGATAGAGGAGAAGGCAAGATCAGGTGCTCGCTCCAGATTCCTGCTTTTACATACTTAGGAGGAGAGGCTTAATTAAATAAAACCTGCTATTTAATTAATCCTTAATACGTTTGCTTCTTGGGGCATGTTTGCTCTAATGGCACAGCACCAGTTTTCAGTGCAGGCTTAATTGATTGCAGAACTCACAGCGAAGAACTTCAAAGGCTGGCGAAGGCACTCCCCAGACAGACACAGTTTGGAAACGTCAGGGTGGGATTCCAGCAGCCCCTGTGCGTGTGTTAATGACCCGATATTAATTAGCAATCTAGTGACCAGAGGCCAGGTCCTCGGTGTGCCAGCATGCTCTGCATGCGCTGGGAGGAGGGAGAGGCAAACCCCACGCTGCTCAGATGGAGGAGAGTGAGGGATGCTGTAAGTGGATGCCATTAGTTTTTAATCTTAGATGCTTCCTCCTGAAAGCTGCAGGGCCAGGAGCAAAAGGGGATGGGGCTGAGCGCTGCTTTTGGAGCTGCTGCCTGGTATTTAGGTTTATTTGAGCCTTTATTAGCTCAGCAAACAGCACCGAGATCCTCGCCTTCATCACTTCCATGAGCAGCGTGCTGTTGTTGGCTGCTGTACAGCAGCACGGGCTGAGCTCTGAGTCACTCTCCTGCCTGGGAAAACAAAGGCCGGCTCCCAGGAACTGCTTCCTGTCCTTCCAGCACAGACACCATTCTGTGTGCTGACAGCGGGCTGGGATGGGGCTGCTCAGCCTCCCCAGGCCCTGCACAGCTGGAGGTCGTAGCGCTGCAAAACTGCGCCTGCTGCACTTATGGCTCTGATGCAATAAGACCTCCGTGATGGTGCGACCTCCAGCAGCTCTTTCCTACTTGAAGGGCGTTATGCACACAGATTGGATGCTCGGTTATCCTTGTTTTTCTGACAAGGATTTCTGGCCACGGCTGCTTGCGGCTGCAGGATGGGGCAGGCCTGGCAGCCTCAGCCTTGCCCAAATTCTGCTTTCCCAAGGAGGCGTTTGGGGGTGCTGAGGGCAGTGAGTCTGCAAGGGTCTGCAGGGCTGCACTCTGAAGTGCTGTGGGCATCCCGCAGTGCCTGTCCCCACACCCAGCAGCAGTGTCCTCCATGCCTGCAGAACGGAACAGGTAACTGGGGCAGGCAGGGATCGTGCCCTTGCTCCCTGCAGCCACATCAGTGGGACTGGCAGGGACCTGCAGCACGTGGAGGTGACGGGAGCAGGCTGCTGTCACGCAGCGTCACCTCGAGCTACTGCTGTTGCCTGACCCCTGCGTGCAGGAGCACGGCGGTCTGGCACTCGCTTTGTGTGCAATTAACCCACTTCTCCACTGCAGGGCTCCGACAGGCCGTGTGAGAGGAAGCAGAGTGCTGGAGCAGCCCTGCTGCTGCATGCCATGCCTGCTGCCATTCGCTGCCCCGTGCAGCTCCTCACGCCCTGGGAGGTAACTGTGCTGTCGAGAGGAGCAGCAAAGGCATTGCCCACCTGGGAACGAGCCGAGCTGCTGTGAGCCAGCAAATCTGCCTGGCAGAGCCTTCTGTCAGTGCAATGGCAGAGAGTGTTGGTGTTAGAGAGGTGACAGCTTCTCCAGGCCTGTTGTTTGTCCCAAGCATGAGCGCTCCTTCACTGTACGCTGCTTGCTTATCATTGCACTGACGGTACTGGTGAAAACGTAAGCCAAAGGTCCAAAGCTCAAACATCTGCGTGCATTGGGTCCGGCAGTGTCTGCTATCAGCATCCACACCGCAGTGTGGAATTACAGCTCTAATTTATGTACGCGGGGTGACAGAGCAGGGCCCTGCGTTTAACTCTGCCCCTAGATTGCAGTTAACTCCAAGTACTGCTGATAAATGCATAGAGAGGAGCTCGGAGAGGCTGGAGGCAGGGAGGGAGCATCAGCTCATAGAATGGCTTAGGTCGGAGGAGACCTTAAAGATCACGCGAGGCCACGCTGGGGAACACAGCTTCCTGCAGCAGCCCTGCAGGTCCCGTGGGTGCCTCTGCATGCCAGACCGGGGCAGCGGGGGCTGTGTGAGGGTTGGCCCCTCCAGCCACGCACTGCAGGCTGCTGGGGGGAGCTGTGCGCTCCCACTGCAGCTCTGCATCCCGCAGGTGCAGCCCGGCCTGCCGGGACATGAAGCGTGCAGAGCTCTGTGGCTGCTTTGTAGTTCAGCTCCCAGCTCCCCGAGGTTCCTCCTGACGGTGGGAAAGGAGGCGGTGGCTCCGTGGGAAGCTGTCTGCTCCCCTTGAAGTCGCCCATTTCTATGCAGCCCCGGGGCCCAGCTGTGTGGGTGTTTGTGGAGGGCGATGCCATCCCGGCGGCTCTTGGATCACCCATTGGGCTTCCTCGCTGCTTCCCATCGCTTTCTGCGCTGGAGCAGAGGTTCCTAAGGACCACTTCAAAGGGGTGAGGAGCAGAACCCCCTCTGTGAGCGCTTCCGTGGGGAGGAGATGGGGTGCAGAGCTCTGCATTCACGCAGTTCCTGCGGGGCCGGAGCTTTGGCCGCTGAGCCCTTGGCTGCCCCATCCCTGCTCGGCACGGCCGGGACAGCTGATCCGTCCCCAGTCTGAGCGCTGCTCTGCGCTCCGCTCGGGGCGGGGCCGGGACTCGAACCCGCGGCCTCCCCACGGCCGGCGCCGCGCTCGGACCACCGGGTGCAGGTGGAAGGGGGGCGGGGCCTCCCGCGGGCGATCGCCCAATGAGGAGGGAGAAACGAAGCCCCGCCCACTTCGGCGGCTCCGCGCGGTCGCCGTGGCAACAGCGGCGCTTCCCGCGGGGCCGGGCCGGGCTGCGCGCGCCGCGGTGCTGGCGCCGGGCGGGGGAACGGGACGGGACGGGACGGGACGGCCTGAGGCGCCGCAGCCTCGGGACGCGACGGGGCCGGACGGGCGCGGCCCTCCCCCGCCTCCCGCCCCGCCCCGCCCCGCGCGGCCCTCCCGCCGCCCCGAGCAGCCCCCTCGGGCCGAGCGGCGCGGGGGGCGGCTCCGTTCCGCCCCGTCCCCGCCCCCGGCTGGGTGGGGGCGTCCGGCCGTGCCCGGGTATCTGCCGGGCAGGCCGCGCGTGGGCCGCGCCTCGTTCAGACTTCGTTGGCAACTTCCCCGCGGCGCCCGGAGCGGGGTGAGTGCTGGGCCGGGGGCTGCGGGGTCACGGGGGGGGGGGGGCTGTGCTCGGACGGGGCGCGGCTCGGAGCTGAGCTGAGCTGTGCCCGCGGGGAGCGCGGCCGCGGGGGGGGCTGCAGCCGCGGGGCTCCGCCGCCCCACGGGGTTCCGCCGCCCTTCGGGGTTACGCGGCGCAGTGCTGCTTAATTCCACGATGGCAAACGGTGGGCGATCCTGCTGGCAGGCGGAAGAGGTAAAGCGTGTTTCCAGGGTAACCGTGGGGGTCGTTCGGCTGTTTGGCCTCGGGGAGTGCCGGTGGTGTTTCCTTGTCGTTGGAAGGCACTGCAGCTCTTCTTGTAGCAGCGGCACAGCAATCCTGTTATGGTTTGGTGACATTGTAGGGCGTGGTGGGGAAACGGGCAGCGCATGGCAGCGGTGCTGATGGAGTTGGCCGGCAGCTCCGGCCGGGGATGGTCCAAAAAAGCTTTCAAGAACGTATGAACTTTTCCCTCGCCGTCTTTTGTAGGGTTTTTCTCGCTGCATGTTGTGGTTTTTCGGGTAAAAACAGCTCAGAATGTGCATTAGCACGTAGATCTACTGAGCCTTTCTGCTTCGGAGCCATTAAGGAGGGCAGCAGCTGCTTAAATTGACCCAGCCCACGGTTCACCTGTGATGGGTGCGTGGTTTGTTGGGGATTCAGCTGTGAGGCTCAGCCCATTCCCTTTCAGGCCGTTCTCCACGCTGGTTCCTGCTGTGAGGTTGGAATTCCTGCCTGCCCGAAGCGCTGCGGTGGTTCCTGCCCGGTATCGGCGTGCTGGGGGAGCTCTGAGGGCTGATAATTAAGTTCCCTTTGCCCGTTGCTGTATTGCAAGCCGTGGGCAGCAGCGACATTCCCTTTCCTGTTTTCTTTTCCATGCCGTTTCCAGCCATGTGCAGCACTGTGCCCCTGGATGTGAACCCGCTGTGCCTGCAGGCTGCCAGCAGCACCGAGCAGTCCCAAAGGGGTGCAGCAGCTGTGCGCCGTGGGTCCTGGGTGCAGGATGTTGGCACACACGCAGTAGTGCCAGGCTCTGCTCGGTCCCTGCCTGCGTCCCCGGCTCTCTTTGCAGCCGACCTTGGCACCTCCCTTCCCTTTCACACAGGCTTGGTGACTGCAGAGTAAAAAATGAGCTTCCTCCGTGGTGCCAATGCGTTGCTGTGCGCTGCCTCGTCCTCTCCTCGGGATCAGTCTGTGCTGGAGCTGTGCTCGCAGAGCGCTCTCTCTCTCCTGGCAGCTTTTCCCAGTGCCGTCAGAACGAAGCTGGTGCAGCTCCGGGTTGTTTCCCTGCTGCACATGAGTTGCTCTGGAGCTGTAAGGAAGCATCCCACCGGTGCTCTGAAGCTGGTAGCTGCGTTGCTTGCTGGCCTGGGGACGTTTCCTTTGGTAGTGGCTTTGTCACGCTGGCGTGGTTTTATAAAGCCCTGACTGGCAGAAGGGGTGCGTGTGTGCATGAATGACTAAATGCAAGATTTAAGTGTTTGACTTCCATACAGCGCTGCTGTCCTTTCCGTATTTCCAAGCTATTGCTTTCCATAGGACGTTTTCCTGCAGGAGGGTGTGAATAATGCTGGCTGGAAGCCTCTTTCACTTTTGTAGCTTGGTGTGCTTCCAAGATGCTGTTGGTAGGGAGATACTCAGCGTCTTCCCACAGTATTGCTTAACACAGGTGCTGTATTCTGAGGCTCTTTGATTCCTAGCAGCAAGCAGCTTTTGGGAGGAAAGCTCTGTTTCTATTCAGTGCTTGGAGGTGACGTTCCCGGAGCAGCTCGCCTTGTGTTCAGTGGGCTGTTTGCAAAAGCTGGGCTGCAGTGAGCTGCTCTGTGCTGCAAGCCCGGGCATGAGGCTTGCAGCAATGCTGTGAGCACAGCCCGTATCACTTCTCCACTTGATGCACGAGGGGTGACGGGAAGCTGGGGGTGTTGCAATCTTTTAGGTGTGTTTCTCGTTGGTTTGGGTTTTTTTATTTATTTACATAGGAATCATCCAAAGGCATCGTATGGGAAAAGCCACGAACTGCTCGCTTTTGCATCAGGCGTCTGTCGAAGGGAGGGCTCCCTGTGCTGGAGGAGCGCGTGGGGACAGCCCGGGCGTTCCCTCAGGAGCAAACTTCAGCCTTTGGAACGCTCTCGGCTTTAATGGCTCTGACAGCATCGCTGGGAGCAGCCCTTGCTGAACCCTGGGTGCACCTGTGCCCTGTGCAGCGCCGTGCGTGGGCCTGCCGTGCTTCCAGCTGCTCTGCTCCGGGCTGGGGGACGCTGCAAATAGCAGCCGGCTTTCCTTTCTGTGTTCCTCATCCCCGTGCTAGGAGTGTGCGCTGCGGCTGGGGGAAATCTGGGCTCCTGAAAGCCAATTACAGAGCTGCTCATTAGAACCTCTTATCGGCATTAACTGCCCCAACTTTCCATTCTGGGCTAGCGTAAAGCTGCGGCGTGCCTGGAAGGAGATAAATGTTGGACTTGCAACAGTGCGAGCACCGAAAGCTTCTTGCTCTTGTAATGATTATGAGTCAGGATGGTCGTTTGCTTGCTGCAACAAGTAGAAAAGATAACCAAACCTGCAGCAGTTGGATTATCTGCCTGGTTTTCACTGCGAAGGGAAGAAAAATGACATGGGCGTGCTCCAGAAGTTTCCCTGAGCAGGGAATGTGCGGAGCACGCTTTCCTTAAGCAGAGCGTGCAGCGGATGGGCAGCTCCAGCTTTGTGCAGCTCCTAATTGTGTCGGTGCAGAGAATTAGTGTAAGGCTCAGCGTGGGGCGGTGGGAGATGAGTGCGTTCCCAGGCAGAGCAGCCCTGGGCTCGGGGCAGCGCCGCAGCTCTGACCCACTTAGCAGCGCTCCTAAAAGCGGCCATGCGCTGCAGCAGGCAGCTCGGGTGCAGCAAAGGGGGAGGAAAAGAAAGCAGCTCTGTTGGGTTCAGTCTCACATGCTTTGGTGTGGTGTGTTGTTGAGCTGCATGAAAGCATAGGAGAGTTTGCTGATGCAAACCGAGTTGTTGCTATACACATCAGCCCTGTGTTTGTGTTGTAGTGGCTGTTTTCTGCTCTCAGTACTGAGCGCACGCTTTGCTTTTCCTCCTGCTGTAGGAATAGGGAGGTCTTCCTTCTGTGATGCTGGGCAGAATTTGGAAGAGGCACGTAAGGACTGAAGTCTGTCTGTCTGTCTGCCTCTCTTGCAGTGAGCTCAGGCTGCAGCTTGGACTCACGCCTGGCTGCCGTGCAGGATCAGTCCCTCTCGGTAGGGGCGAGCTGTGCCAGAACCCAAGAGGGTGTTTGTGTGCTGCTCAGCCATACAAGGCTTTCGATGGACAAAGCCGCCTCATCCGGAATGAAAGCATTTCAGCCCAGTACGATACATTTTAAACAGAGCTGGAATTTTTGGCTGCCGTAATGGTGTTTGATTTTCAGGAGAACACTCAGAGTTCTTCAGTGAGCAGAACGAGCACAGATGCCTTTCTGAGGCAGGCATTTATCTCAAGTTGTGCAGCTCGGCTGCTTTCTCCCTTTATTTGGCTGCCTGGCAAGAAGTGTTGTTCTTGTTGTTTGTTGTCAGACAGTGCTCTGGCTGTATCAGCACTTGTAAATGTCGGCTATTAGTGTGATTTGCCCCTGGAATATTTAAAGCAGCCTAATGGTTACCTATGTGTCATCCTGTTCTTGCAGTACGCGTATACAAATCACAGCATCGTGAAGGCTGGAAAAGAGCACCCAGTCCGACCACCCACCTACCAGCAGTGTTGCCCACTAGCCGTGTCCCAACGTGCTACAGCCTCCCTTTCCTTAAGCACCCCCAGGGACGGTGACCCCACCACCCCCTGGCCGCAGGGATTTCCTTTTGCGTGTCCTATTCCATCCTGCAATCACAGCAGCATTCAAGAAAATAGATGCCTTGGCTTAAGCCGTGAATTCAAAGCGTTTCTAAAACGTGTTTGAGCGGATCTATCCTGTAATTCCCACTAGGCAACTTGCAGTTTACATTCCTCACAGAAGGCAGGTTTTTGTTGTAAGAGATGACTTCTCACTCAACTGGACGGGGCGATGGATGTTTTCTTGTCTTCTCCCGTAGCCGTGCTTGACTCACCCATTGGAAAGGCTCGTCCGTAGCTACAGGTCAGCATTTAGCAAAGGTCAGGGAGGCCAGTTTCTGCATGGTGAGCATTATGCTAATTCGGCTGTTAAACGTATTGGAATTGCTCTTCCTTTTGCTTCTGCAGTGCTTGCAGATTCCATCGGAGCCTCTGCTCGGCGCTTGGAGTGCTGAGGGTTGGTCTGGGCTGGGAGAAGCGTCCTCGTAACCACGCAGCTGCCAGTCCTGGTTTGTCCTCATTTAGGCTGGTGTTGGTATCGTGCTTATGTGTGAAGAGGAGCTGAGGGAGGCTGAAGCCTGGTGTGAAATGGATATCCGTTTTTCTTCCTGGAAGACACTTTTAATTGAGGTAAAAGGCTAAGGTAGCTGTAACGATTGGGTTCACTGAGTGCAGACGTCCGGACATGTGCATGGAAGCGGATGTGTAACTCAGGTCCAGCTGCTGACCATCTCTTACAAACAGCACGGAGCCTTTTCTCTTGTATTTAGTTTTCAATGGTAGGAATGGCAGTGGGCATTGTTTCCTAACCAACACATTTAGTGCCTTTAGAGAGCATGTGTGGTGTGTTAAAACATACGCAACGCATCTCTGATGTGGTGGATGTAGGTAAGGTTGAGTTTGTTGGTACTGGGCTGGTGCACATGAGGTGAAACACGGTTGATTTTGAATCCCTTTTTTTTGTGGTATGGTAATGCATGCTTGATGGGGATGATTTGTGCACAAGCCTGGCTCTGTAAGGAGCAAGTTGCTATGTTTACGACTTCTCTCTGTAGCTTTTTGCTCAGCTCCGCTCTTTGTGTTGGAAATCTAATAGCTTTAATTCCAGGCTGATGGGCTTTCAGAATGCTGCCTTTATGGATGCTGAAAATGGTTACTCTAAGGTTAAAAAAAAAAAAAATTGCCATCTCTTCTGTTCAGCTTGGCTCCAGAAATGGCTGCACTCTTATCTCTGTGACGTCCCTCCTAACAACAAATGGCTCCTGGTGGATTAGGAGCATTGTTATGCCATGTGATGGTTGCAGCCTTCCTGCGAGTTCTGAGAGGGGAACTTCCTGTACTTTTCTGTCTGCCTCTTGCTTAGAGCCCCTTCATTCTGGATTTTGCTTGCTGCTGTAAAACCTTTATAAAGCTTGACCATCGTCTGTTGCTGGTGTTGGCTCCTTGAAGTGCTGAGACAACTCTCACATGGAACCCCACATCTCAGCATCCTGATAATTACACCGGTTCCACCGGGACTCAGTGCTGATGGGAGCATGGAAAAGCCTGTGAGTATGGGAGGGGCAGCCAGAGTCAGCGTTTTGAGAGCACTGCAGACTGAGTTGGACACTGGGCAGTTTTGCCCAGGTAGACCTGTCCTGCCATCCTGTCTAACTGCTTTCTGCTGGCTCTGCTTGTCTGTGGGTTTGGCTGGGAAGTCCCTGGTGTTTTCCCCCTCTCCATCACCTCCATGTTTTTGGTGCTGCCACGTCAGTACAGTGTTGTTGGCTCTGCTGTTCTTTTTTTTTCCCCCCTCTCCACTCCAAATTGTTAAGAGTTCATGTGTTTGAGCTGTTGACTTTCAGTTCATGGGTTGTTTTTCCCTCTGTGCTTTCTTGAGCATATAAGGAGATGGAAGGGATCGCTGTAGTCATAAAGCTTCTAGATAGCGTGTTGGCTGGTAATTCATTGCAGGCCTCAATTTTCCATGTAGTGTTGTGTTTCCGAGGAACAACGCTCTCCAATGATGAGGTATTGTTATTGCTCGCTTAGAATGGGTACAGCTGTTACAGTTTTGTCATCTTTAAGACAGGAATTCTTAACCAGGATCAGAATGAGAGCTGGAAGCCATTCTTTAGTTGTGAGTGCCCCATCCCTGGAGGTGCCCAAGGCCACGGATGGACCCGGGGCACCCAGCCCATGGCAGGGAGTTGGAACTGGGGGATCTTCAAGGACCTCTCCAACCAAAGCTGTTGTATGATTGGTGGCAGAGGAGGACAGCCCAATGGTGAGGCCCATGCTGGGTGCCGGTGTGGCGCAGCTCCTCCTGCGGTGATGTTTGGGATGAGTATTTGGGGTTGAATGCAGAGCCCTATTGACCCGGCCGGGTGACGTGCTCATGTCATGAGTAACACAAATATCCGAAGGGTGGAATGGTGGACTGGATGGAGAAATTGCTACTGGGCAACTGAAGGAGGGTGCGTTGTTAGAAGCAAAACGGGAGAGCTGCTGAGCACAGCATGTGATTGTAAGAAAACAAATGGAGAATCAGCGAGTGAAGACATTGGGCTGTAAGGGCTGAAGGAGGCCATAATGTTCCGAACAAAAACATGCAATGACAACCTGCTCTTGTTAGATGGAAGCTGGGAAGCAGCACGACCTGGTACAGCACCTTGGTGTGCTCCATGCAGGAGGCTTTCTGCTGGTGGTGGCTCAGCTTCAGAGCTCATCCTTCCAGATGGGCAGATGTAAAACTCCGTGTGGGTCTTTTGGCAGAAGCCATCTTGCAGCTCCGACCTCAGATGCAGATGTCAGTCAGCAGCTTTTTTCCCTTTGTCCTCTGTTTTTTAAGGCTTAGGTTATGGTTAAGTGTCAAAGTGACTCTGAGGAGGCTCAAGACCACTAGCTTGGGGTTTTCTTAACGCTAAACACTGGATGAAACGACTTTGTGCTTTCTCCCAATGTTAATACCTTAATCTCTTTTTCAGCCATCAGACGAATGCACAAAAACGGGCAGCGTTTATAAATGAGTGCCGGGAGCTCCGAGCTGGTTGTCCTTTCTGAAGGTGGTTTCCTGGGCAGGGTCACAAATGCGTTTTCCAGGGCTGGCAATCCTGTTAGAAGTTGAAGAGGAAGATCAGAGGATTAGGGGCTTTGTCCTTCCGTACGGTCTCTTTGACACAAAAGCACCTGCCCTGCAGAGGCCAGCAGGAAATGGCTCTTTGCACCGTGCTATTTCTGTGAGATGGTGACCTTTGGAGGCTCTGTCTATAAAACAATCCCTTCCTTCTGCTTCCTCCCTGGGCTCAGTGTGGTTCTTCCCGGTGGGGGTGGTCTCCGAGCTCCCGTTACTGTCGGAACTCAGCCTTGAGGGTGGCATCCTGTGCTGGGGCAGTGGGAGAACCGGCCCTCTTTCAGCCCAGGGGGCGTACATCAATTAGCCTGGGGTTAATTTCATTGCGATTCGGATCGTGGTATGAGAACAAAAGAGAGATGCATCCGGGGGGGGGGGAGGGTTAACCCTCTTCCATTCAGACCTGCGACGTTTATTTTAAACGTGGCAAGTGTGAAGTGAAGCTTCACACACAAAGAGATTGTTGTTCCTGCAAATTAATATATAACTTCCTCTTGAATAATAATGATTCTGAACAGGTTGGAGGAGAGGTGCCAGCTCACCAAGTTAACTCTTTGTGCTCTGCATGCCAGGAGTGCAACCCCTCCTGCATTTGGGAGCTGTGGGTAGGATGGTGCTTGTCCAGAACCAACCAACTGCGCCTCTGGAAGTGCTTTGCTTTGTCTTTTTTTTCTTTTTCCTTGAGTCCCACAGTCAAGTTTTCTTGCTGTAGCAAAACCTGATCATTAGTGCTTCATCTGGTATGCAGCACAAGTGCTTCTGGAACGTCTGGACTGTGTATCGTGCTGGGGAAGTCATTTGCAGGCGTTGGTTGTGGGCAAAATGCATTTCCGAGGATGAAGCCTACAGGAACATTAGCAGGAGTTGAAGCTGACCGCAAAAACAAATGTTTGATGACACGAGCAAACAGAGCAGAGCTTTCTGAGACCCGCTGGGAGTGCCGACCTTGTGCATGAGCGTGCTCCTAGCCTGACTTCAGCCCTACTGGTAACCCACGTTGTTCCTGCTGGATGTCATCCAGTGTTGGCAGAGATCGAGATTCTGTTTTTGTTCTCTATTTCAACTGCTGAAAGAATTGAGGTTTCTGAAAATACCCACCCACTAACGAGGCAGGTGGAGTCCCTCCCGCGGAGCGCTCGCTGGGAGCGGGGGATGACTCACTCGGAAGGGTACCAAAACCTCCTGATTCACTGCAATTTCAGAGCGTTTCTCCTTTGGCTAAGGTTCGTTCTGGCTGGCTCTGGTGGGACTCATCCCAATCGAGGACCTCTGTGAAACTCAGAAGCGAAGAGTTTGCAATGAGATGGGTGAGGAGGATGAAATGAGGGAAGAATGGGGCGTAGCGAGGTGGTGGTGCGGGTCAGGGGAGATACCGAGCGTGTTTCCTGGTGGGACTGCCATAGGGAGAGAGCCAACTGGCAAAGGGTGCAGCGAGTGGGAAGGACCTGGTCAGGACCCTGCTTTGCACTGGGTTGTTCTTAACAGTGGAGTTGTTGTTCAGCCACACTGGAGTGGGGTGCCAGGAACATCGCTGCTCGCTGCCGGCGGTGCTGGTTGTTGTGGATAGATCCTGTCTGGTCACTTTTTAGATGTGACACAAACAACATTACAGAAATCACATAGGACTGACAGCTGCGGGAGGATTTGAATGAATTTGAATGAATTTTTTTTTTTTTTTGCACACGTCATCCCCTCATGACGTATAGGGGCATTTTCCCATTGAATCCTACTCTGAAGTGGTGTTTTCGTGATTGTCCCACCAACTGATTGTCCTGCTGCATCAAGGAAGTCCTCTCAGCTTAATATTGTCCATTACACAGACATGCCTTTGTATTTAGCAGCAAATTTATGATTTGATTAGACATGTAATTACGTAAGTTATGAGCTTGTAGCACTGGGTGACTCGTACCTGTTTAACTACCTTGCCTAACACAGGTTAGGGCATTGAAATTATTGATGTGATGTATATTAAAATACCAGGTGTTGGGTTGCCCCTCCAGCACTGAGATGCCAGCACATAACCAGAAAGATGGAAAATATTTCTGTTCTTTAGTGCATGTCTGGATCTCAGTGAAGCTTTAACAGACGATAGTTATGCAATTGCACTGGCAATAGCAATTAGAGATTTACGAGTGCTTGTAAATGCTGCTATTTATAGGCTGACTCTTCGTTGAACAAAACACTAGCCTTTCCCTGCAATGGGAGAAAATGTCAGGGCGGAGCAGTTCACCCTTGGGATAGGACTGGACTTCGATTTCCCAATGGACAGTCCTTTGACCTTTGATGAACCAAAAGCTTTAATCACGTTGGCACATGGGGGATGGAGATCTTGCAGTTCTTGGAAGGGTTTGCATTAAAGATGTACAGGACTTTGCAGGTCGTATCTGTCTGGTGAGATGTGGAGCACTTCTTTGCAGATATCTACCAGTAAACTTTCATTGCTGGCAGTGGAACGAGCTCCGTGTTTTCTTGAAGCTCTTGCCATGCCTTGTATCTCCTGACTGCCTGACTGTGCTGTACAAAGCCTTGTGCTCTTGGTGGGATGCACGCACACGGTTAAGCCAGTCTTTTTTCATACGTGCATGGTAAGTGATGGGATTAAATAATTAGCAGGGCAGATCCTATCAGTGGCTCTGAGTGTTGCAGGAGGCAGCAGAAGGATGGCTGCTTAAGAAGGGTTGCTGTAGGCTTTGATTCCAACGCATAGCCGGTGGGTGGGGGGAAGGAAAAGTAACTTTTTCAAGCCCGAAGCACTTGGTTAATGGGAAAACCTGTCATAGAAGCAATGAAATAAGCCCAGCACTGCTCTGTGTCTCTGCAGTGTATGGAGATGGTCATTGGTAGCTCCTGCGCTTTGCTATACTAGTGGATGAACGCACCGATGGCATTGCAGGGTGCTCAGGAACTGCTGGCGCTCCGCTATACAAATCTCTGTGCCATTTAAAGCATGCTTGTCTGCGAGCAAGGAAGTTGGCTATAATCACGTGATTCGTGGTGGAAAAATTATCTGCAGGCTGCTGCTCCTGTTGTCCTAATAGGCTTATGGGACTTAGCGCTGATGTAAGTAACAGCGGTGCGCTGGTGGGCACGGCGGGGCAGGCAGCTGCGTGGAGCCCTTCCATCCCCAACACGGCCAAAATGACGCCCTGCAGTGAGTAATCCGCTTTGGTTTCAGCTATGCAACATCAACATGCTTTGTGAGGATAGATTGCTTAATTAAGACGAAATGAAATGAAGGCAGCGCCTTGGGACAGGAAGGATTGAAGGCGGTTCGAGCACAGACAGGGCTCATACGTTGGCAGCATCCATAGTGGGTCAGCAGGGGAGGAAGGTCCTGTGCAGCCACGGGTGGGCTGAAGTGGAGGAAGAGGAGCGAGGGCAGAGGCTGCTGCTGGGTGCTGAAGGCAGGACACCAGCACCATTGGTACGTGTGGGCACGCGGTGGCACTGGGACACAGGGAGCAGGTTGTGTGGGATGCGGTGCCAGCAGGGCGAGGTGCTTCTTTCCCCCACGTATCCATGCGCTGGATGAGCTTTAAGAGTCCCTTCTGACTCCATTCTGCGATTCTACTGTTTTGTTGTTCTTTTCAGTCTGGGGTCGTGTTTCTCTGGGAGGATAGCCGAGTTATCCGAGTTTAAAACCTGGAAATGGACTTCATGGGATCACGTGGAAAAATGAGGTTTCAGCTCGGGGGCTGAGTGCAGTGCAGTGAAATGAAGCAGTGAGCGTAAGGCGAGTGGGTAAATGGTGCTTTAGGAATGTTGGCTGAGTGCTGCGAGCAAGGATTACGTCCCGCATTATATAGCCACCGCCTTACGTTCCACTGCGGATCAACTTTGATTCCATTTAAGAAGCTCAGTGCTCCCTTCTTTCCTGGGGAAAAGGAACTCTGATCCTTGAGTACTGGAAGGCAGCAGTAAATGGCCCATCCCTGGGGACAGCCACGGTCAGGGGACGGGGCTGTGAGCGCTGATGGAGCTGTGGGTGTCCCTGTGCACTGCAGGCAGTGGGACCAGACGGCCTGCGGGGGTCCAATTCAAACAGCTCTATGGCTGTATGAAATCAGCATCTTGATTTCTTGCCTCGCAGTCTTCTCTGCTAGCATCGCCCTTGCTTCAGCAGTGTTCCTCTTCTGCTTTTAGGGCATAGCTGCTCTTCGCAAAGCCTTTCATCCTTGGAATGCGAGAGCGTTTTAATCGGGCTTTGATGGCGTTTCTTAGAATAAGGAGCGGGAGAGGGAGGAAGATTTCATGAGGAGCTGTGAGATCGCGGAAGGAACAGATTGATTCCAATAAGCTGATTGGGTCAGGGACTGCTTTGGAAAGAAGAGGTTGCAGACCCGGAGGTGTTTGGGGTGAGCAGCTGGGGCAGAATTTCGAGTGCATTGGCAGGTGAAGGGGCCTGGCAAGGTGAGCCCGAGGGGAGGCGTCTGCTGCTGGGCTGCTGATTTTCCCTCATCTCTGCAGTAATAATGTGGTTAAAGGCAGAGCTCATCTCCTGCCTTTATCGGGGAGATGGTGGCAAAGCTGCTTTGTCACGGTGGAAGCCGTGTTTCGGTTGAAAATGGGCCGTTTGAAGGTCAGCCTGCAGGTAGGCCTTCCCACAAGGTTGTCGCAGAGAGGAGATTTACAATAGAAAGCAAATTACAGTAATTGAGATTACAGTAACACAGAGCTCAGTGTTTAACCAGTGATTGACAACGCTTGAATTTGCAAACAGTACTCACTGAGATGTGGATCTAACCGTGTTTGCATTTAATAGCTATCGTGCTGACCAAATTATTTACCCTTCACAACTGCAGGTGGTTCAGGTGGTAATTTCTTGTTGATTCTTTAGTAACTGAAAACTGCACATTCCCTTACTCCATATGGTTAAATCCGGTGCCTTTGTTTCCGTGCAGGAGCCAGATTTTTGCCTTGAAATACTCAGGATTTCTGTCTCCAGTGATATTACCCATATATATATGATTGTGTGCCTTGCCAGACTCTGAATGCTCTCTGATTTGCAGGAGAGGTCCGATCGGCCCTGCTGAATGGATCCCTTTCCCTGGTTCTTAGCGTGATCTTGGCAAACTCCACTCTTCACTATGAGAAGTGAGTGGGCTCAGATCCATCAGCTGCAGCAAAAAATGCACATCACGGTGAGTAGCAGCAAAGCTTTTGGAAATGCATGGGATATGCATTTGTGTCTGTTCAGCTGCGGGTTGTAGCTCATAAATAACAGTTTCAGTCACACTGACCTCCATGTTTTTGGTAGCGTGAAAGAATATACTTGCCAGCTGCATGTATTGTGAAAAGGAGTGAGGTTTGTACATGAATGTGGGGAAGCCTGCTTTAGAAAGGAAGTATTTTTTCAAGCAATTTAACCAATGAAATTTGCTTGACTACTCAGTGCTGGACAGATGCCTTTGTAGGTTTTGCCATGTTTTTTGTTTGTTGGGCCTAACTGATGAATAATGGTGTGTTTTGCTGGGGTGCTTCTTGAGAAGTAAGCTTTTTGTTATCTGACGCACGTGCTCTGTAAGAGCACAGCTGAAACACACCTTAACTTGAGCTTAGCTACCTCCTGAATTAGAGTTAGAATGAATTTGTTGGGTGTTTGTGCTGACTCTACGGCAATGCCTGTATTTTCTTTCCTTGTAGATTCTCCTTCTCTGTTGGATTTTTTCAGTTCTGTTGAATGTGTAATTACAACTATGGCAACAAGAGTTGAAATAAATTCTACTTTGGCGTCTTTGACGACGGTACCTGACTTAAATGAGATCAGAACAGAAGATAAATCACAGCGAGTGTATGTAAGCGTGCTCTCAGATGTAAGCAGCAAAACAAAGGAGCCTTCAGCATCCCTAATGCTTGAAGAAAAGAACAAATTTGGGAGCACTCTGAGATCTGCAACAATGCCGTCGCTGGGATCAAGGCCAAGACTCTTCCCCAAACCTTTTTCTAAAGATACGCCTTCAGATACTTTTGCAAATGTAAAACCACCTATTACAGCTTTCAGATCAAGCAGTCTTATTAGAAAGCCTTCTGAAGAAACAACGTCTGCTAAGGTGTCGGGCGGAAATGTTCCTCCATTAGTAGATCACAAAGCCATTGGAAATGAAAGCAAGGCTGGCAGCGAAGTTGTCACAAACATGACTTACTATAGTGGTCACAATACAAATACTGTCATTCTGTTTGAGACGGCGGGCACAGAGCAGTCAAAGGTGAGCCTGGCCCAAGGAAAAAGGGCTGCTGATGACCGCAGGGTGTTGAGTACTATGCAGACAAAAGAGCCTCAGTGCAACGTGAAGCAGGAGAAACCATCTCAGCCATCACCTGAGACCTCCAGGAGTCCTGAAGGGTCTCTTCACAGGCAGATATCGCTGTCCTCCAGTCTTCGACCGGTCTCCTGGAACTCCCTCAAAGCTGGAGAAAAGAAAGATGCTACTGAAGATCATCCAGCGGAGAAAAACAACACCGATGCAAATAACATGAACAGTAAAGTTGATTTCTCTCTTGATGTGCAGCAAAAGCCAAAACCTAGACCAGTATCTGCTGCTTTTCTGGAATCTCTGAGAGATCAAAAGCATCGTACTGTGGAAGCTTCTGAGGAAAAGTCTCCTACAGAGAAATCGTGGGTTAGGAAACCAAGGCCTTTGTCCATGGACCTGACGGCTAAATTTGAACTTAAAGACCTTGCTACGAGCAAGAAGACTTGCTCATCCCATGAGAGCAAGGAGAGCGTATCAGTAACTTCTTTTACTGACGTGGGCAGCCATGGTCAGTCTGAAACGGGGCCAAAAACCGAAGAAATGGAATTTAATAAAGGCAGCTCTTCAAAAACAAATTTGAAATGCAGTAGTCAGGAGATTGGCATCCTAAATAAAGGAAAACACACGTGGGAAGCAAAGCAGAAATCTGAAAGTGAGCAAACTGAGACAAAACCAAGCATAGTGACTAATTTGCATAGTTCTGAGAGAGCCTTTGAAAGCACTGGTGAAAGCAGAACAAACAGGGAAGGGAAGAGGTTGGATCAAAAGGAAACGTGTGTGTTTGTCAGCTGTGAAAGCCCTGCAGCTTCCTCAGAAAAGGAAAACAGCATCGTAAGAGGTAGTGTTAAAAAACACATCAGTTTGTTCACGTCAGAAAATCCCAATCCCTCTGGAGATACAGAGACTCTCCCATCGGCTGCTGAGAGGGAGAACAAATGCATGAATATCCAGCAGAGAATCAAAGAACTGACAACAGAAAGCACCGATGCTAAGCCGGGAAGTCTTCGCAGATCGCTCCAATCGCGACCGCTTTCTGCAGACTTGACAAAGATGTAGGTTTCAGAAACATGCTGCTTAATTCTTTTGACTTCATTGAGTTCCATAGCTCAAGGTCAGGCTGGTCCAGGCTCTGAGCAACGTGTTCTGGATGTCCCTGTACACGTTGCAGGCAGTGGGACCAGATGGCCTTGGAGGATCCCTTCCAGCACTGGGATGGAAATATGGACAATAAATATTAACATCCTCGTGCCTCAGTTATAGCATTTTTCCCCATTTTGCATTATCATGCATCTCAAAAATCTTATGGTATGCAATAAGCTACATTACTCTCTGAAAAGTTGTTAGTCCTTTGGTCTAGATGCAGTAAAACCACTGAATACCATTAGCTGTGACACGAAATAGCCATGTTTCCTCTCTAAGAAATACTTTCTGGGTGATTTCTTTTTGGGATAAGATGACGTATCATCTGTGTGCTTTGGTAGAAAGTGTAAATGTTAACTAATTGGATCTGAAAGAACTGAATGGAACCTTTTGTCTTAGGTTTTCAAGTCCAACATCATCAACCAGTGAAGCGAAGCCTGAGAAAGCTGCTGAAGTTAGGAACAGCTCTGGGAGTGAAACACAAGAACATCAAAAAGTAAGGAAATGGCATCAGCCAGTGTAGCCTCCTGTTAAGCTTGCCTTTGGAGTGCAAAGAGCCCTATACTCTGCAGCCCATGCATCTTTACTAGTCAGTGACTTTAAAATGGGCATCAGGAGTATTAAGAATGGCATAATCCTAATAGGTTTACTTGTGTAAGTCTATCTTTGGACACTGGATGGGGATGCGCTGCTGAAGTATGGGAGGATGGTGTTGAGCTTTTACAAAGTCAAACGTGCGTGCTGTTAAAGGCATGCAGTGGTATAAAGTGAAACATATTGTGTACTACTTTAATGGAACTTTTAGTGTATGTAGGCCACAGCTGTTGTGGCTCCATGTAGCAATTAGCCTTCATTTTCTGTAAGGATAGCACGAGCGTGCCAAATTTCCACATCTGAGTCACAATTCCTTATTACAGGCTGTGTGTTTCTTATCAGTCTCCTGAATAATGTTTAGTTTAGCAGTTTTGACCATTGAATACTGTACAGATAGCACTGTGCTATTAAAGCTGTTTGGCTGTCCTTGTTTCTAAGGAACACTTTGGCATTTCAGAACAACTTCTCTGCTGACACTTCATAGCACTGGAGATTTAATGTTGTTTTGAGGATATTTCTTGTGAGTTCCCGTGGCTGTGTGTTTTTTTTCCTATGTAGGTTTAAGACAGGAGTGTGTGTGATAGAGAAACTCGCAGCTCAATTAAAAAATCTTTATAGATTAATTTCCTTTTAAAGGAGATAAATTCACTTTAAAAGGAAAGTCTTCCACTAATGGAAGCACTGTTTTCAGAGAATTAGACAATAAAGTAGGATTAAAAACATTCCCTTGCTCTGCCTGGAGGAGTATAGGTCAAATTTAAAAATCATTCTCAATTTCTTCAGCATGTGTTGTTTGCTTTTTTTTAAAGACCCTTAAGTCAGTTCCAAGTGTTGTAATTTTTGACTGGAAAAATGATTGAACTTGAAAAATGATAGGATGAGGTGGCAATGGGGTAATTCAGGCTGGTGCCACACACTGCTGCTTAGATTACTGGTGTCTCCATGGGTTTTGTGTTTAGAGAAGAGGGATGTGGTTAACTTGCCCAGGCTGGGTAGTGAGAGTGAGTAAATGTTTTATCTAAAGGTGTGTAACAGTCATAACTGATGTGTTTTTTCTTGTTCCAGACCACGCTTGCTCATAGTGGAGATGCCACTGAAGCTCACGCTGCTGGGAACCCTTGGAAATCCCGGCAGGTTTTAAAAATTACCAACAGAACAGATCAGACAGAGACAAAGGGAAGCTTCCCTGGAGACAGCCAACGCTTTTCTCAGCAAAGTGAAAATCCCGTCTCGTTCACAAGCAGCTTTGAAAAAAGATTAAAACCAACCAATGCGACGGAAAAAACCTGCATTAAAACTGTCCGAGCCACCATGTTTGACCATAACGTTCAGAGGCACAATGTTGCTGATGATCTTCCTGCAACTGCTTCGCCGTTGAAAATGAGTGGTGAGCTCGAAGCAAAGCCTGATGTGGTGACTTTGGGGCATACCAGGCGTTCGTGGGTGGGAGAAGCTTTTCCAAGCAAGTCTGCTGCTAGGGATCCTAATGATTTCTTCTCCAGTGAATGCACTTTATCTGAACGAAAAAAAGACTTGGATAAAACTGAAACTGATGCAGTATTAATAGCTGAGAAAACACCTTACTCTACAAACAGAAGTAAATGCTCTGGAATAAATGAGAAAACAAGCAAGCTACATGCTGAAATTAAAACAGACAGGAGTGAAGACTCTTCCACTGATGAAACAGGGAGGTCTAATCTGGTGAAATGCTCTTCTGAGAAAAGGAGTTTTAGGCAAGGAGGAATAGACTATGAATTTGGACCCAGCTTTGGTCACGAAGTTATCTCAACCAGTGTGAAAAAACAGCAGGTCCATTCATCTTCGGTGCTTCTAAGTGGGCAACTATGTAAATCTTCCAGTAGCCTCCATCCTGATGTGAAAGAGGAATCTAGAGCTTTTGCTTTGGGGAGAAGTCTAGACTCAAACTGCAAAGACCAAGCCTTTGGTTTACGTAGTAAGGCTCCTGAAAACAGAGAGAAAATCAGAGTGATAGACCCAGAAGAAAAGGTCAGGAGAACTAAAAGTAGCATATCTGACTTGAAGACTTCTGAAAGGTGGAGAAGGAAAACCTTGCCTCATGATTCTGTCAAGGCAGAAGAAATCAGCTGGCTCACGCCTGAAAATACAAAGAGGCTGAGCTGGACAGATTCATTGCAATTGGAAGAAAATTCACTTAAAAAGAGAAATATCAAAGAGCGGATGGAGGGAAATGAGGCAAACCAAACTGCTCCTGGCAGTTCTGATGAGCACTTGAAAAGTCAGAGTTCTGCCTTTGAACCAAAGGCAACGTATTTTGCAGTGACTTATCAAATTCCCAGTATCAAAAAAGAGAAAAGCTTTGTTGGTACTGCTAGCACAATAAGTAGTAAAATTTCTAGCTCAAGTGAGGGGGGAGCAGTTAATCTGGGTCCTGATTTTTCTGGTAGGTCCAAACCAGATAAAAGCATAACGAGTACGGACTGTAGAGAAGAGTCACGAGAAGTGTATATTAAAAAGGATTGGGTTAAAGGGGAGGACAAAGATAATGCTTCTTCCAAAAACATTGCATCTGGTAGTTTTCATGTATCTGGGAAAGATAACCAGAAGTGTTATGAAAAAGGTCTGGATCAATCTAAAGAGAAAATCATAGATGTTGATGCTTTTCTGTTAAAACAGGAACGGGAAAATGCGGCTCAGAGTGATCTCAAAGGTAGCAGAGGAAAGGTCTCCTCTTACCACGAACCCCGATCCTCCCTGCATTTTGCACAGCTGCACAAAGATGGTGAGGCAGTCACACAGAAGAGCAGTGAAAGCAGCTATGGTGTATCAGGAAGGAAGGCTGAGGATGCTTACAGGCCCCAGGTTCTTGATATTGATGCCCTTATGGCAGAATACAAAGAAGAATCAGTGAAGGGCAGTAGTATTCAAGACAAGGTCTCTGAGGAGCATAGTTTATTTGGTAGGAACAAATCAAAGAACAAAAGGAACGTGTCAGACAGGGTGACTTCTTCCTATACCTGGAAAGAGTGGAAGGGATCAGATCACCATGCTGTTAGTAACAAACAGGGCGAGTGTGCGGAGGAATACCATAGGCCAGAGAAATTGGTTCCAACTGAAAAGAGCAAAGAGAAATTGGATTCCCATGGCCCCGAGGCTGATAAACAGAAATCCAAAGACAGAAAGTTATTCTCTCCTTCCTGGGAAAATCCCAGCTGCTTGTTTCCAGATAAGTTTGCCAATTCTCCTGTGGAGTTCACTGCAAAGAAAACATTCATCATTGATGATGATCAAGACATGAACTTAACTTCCAGGAACCAAAGCTCACAAGTTGTGGTTGACAAGGTACAGCCTGTACATGCCATTGGTGTGGACCAAAAATTGGAAGTTAATTTTGCTTCCAGACTGTCCATAAAGGCCAACGATGGGCTATTACAGAAGAAGGTGGTCACAAAAGAGCAGTTCTCAGAGGTGACTCTGGAAGGGGACTGGAGCAAAAACGTAGCAAGGAGCTCTGTAACGAGGGACAGAGATGATGCGAGTAAGGTGACCTGTGCCAATGACTCCTCCAACGTGAAAAGTAAAACAAAAGATTGGAAGAGCTATACGTCTGGGTTAGGAAGTGCACCCCCAGATCTGAGACGCTCCTATTCAGAAAAGAGCCGCCCTGGTAAAGATGGCCTGGCACTCCTGCACGAAGCAAGAGGAAGAAAGGACCTGTACCGCTCCAGGCAGAGCTTCCCACCCGAGAGCGTGGATAACGGGTGGAAAACCAAGGTCTCATCTCAGTCGGAATCTATCTTCCACGAGGATAAGAAGGTATTGCCAAATGGTGCCTAACTGCTTCCTGCAACTGAAAAATGAAAGCCAGGAAAACATTTTGTTACGTCTCAGTAGAGCTTCTGGGCGTTAAGTGGGACACGCACACACCTCTCAATGGATGCAATTTCCTTTTGGTGGATTTTCTCGTGGGACCTATGTTGTACCCGACTTTGTGTTTCAAGTGCATAAATATTAATTGGTATCTGTACAGAGAGCTCGGAGGATCTATGAGAGGTGTGCGTGTGTTGTTAATGCTTTGAACGCCAGGGGGTTAAACTGCTGACTCTGCAACTTTGTTTTTGTACGTGTCAGGTTATTGAATTCCCCTCATTTATCCCTGATGGCATCGATGTTAGTGAAATGCAGGTGGTTCCCCTAACAGTGACAGGTTAATGCATGAATGCACAGCCGGTTGGGTGTTGACGGGTACGGTGTTCTTCCATTTTGTACTTTCAGAGGGCATTTTGTGTACGCCTGTATATGCACTGTTAGTGACGCCTGTACCTTTCTCTTAACAGGCTCCTAGGAAGGAGTGGACCAAGCAGAGTTCAGAAAAAACAGACGGAAGAGAATTTTCTTTTGTTTCTACTCAGAGAAGAAGTCACAGCTTTTTTTATAAAGACAGAAGGGCGGAGAGCATAACGGTATGTTATTTTGGAGGAGGTTCTTGGCTTAGGGGAGAGATAAGGGAGGTGCAGCCTGGCTTGTTTCTTTCAGAGCTGTTTTCCCTCTTTTTCAAATAGCCGGGAAGGGGAGTATGTGCCTTCTGAGCAGGAGGAGCAGATGTTCTTCCTATGAAGTTTAACTAGTAGGGAATGCTTCCACCACGCTGGTCTATGCCAGGTCTCCTAACATAACGCATTAACTGGACAGCTTGTTTATGTTTCTTTCTAAACAAAGGTTTTTCATCCCGGACTCTTAAGGAGTGGGACTGGGTCATTATGCTGCTTGTTTTTCTCAGGTTAGATAATGAGAATTGGCTATTGTGGTCTCTTCTGGAAAACTGTGTGGACCAATAGGACTGGATCACAGCCTGAAAAATTATGAGTTTAATTTTCTTTCTGTAGGCAAGAGACAGACAACTAATTGCATGAATAATCCCAGCTTACTTTTCTCAGCAGCCTGACTTTTCTCTTAGTGGGGTAAATTCCCTCTTCAGTTGTTGGGTGATTTTCTTCTAACTTGCAGGAGAACCTCCCATGTCAGCCCATACGTTTGATTTTTAGGTAACAGTTAACATCCTACCTCCTGAAACGCAGAGCAGAGTTCTGAATCTTTCAGAAGTCACAAAATAAATGAAACATCAGTGTGTTCTGTGGAAAATCAGGGATTTAAATGGCGTATCAACAACACAACTCTGATTTTGTGGGAAGTGGTGATGCTCCCAATGAAATCCTTCCTTACTGGAAGGACTGGCTCTGATTCATTGCAAGTGCTGTGCCTTTGCTTTTTTTAACCTTGTGCATGAACCCAGTTTTGGCACAGTGGAGCAATCCTGCAGTGACTTCAGAGCGCACTCTTTTATGATTCTAAATGCACATATTTGTAGTTCTAGAAAATCTGGCTGTCCTGCATCTTCTCAAAATCGTTCTATTTTTGTGGAAAAGATGACAAAGATGTCACTGCTCTTCCCTGTCCCAAGGTCAAGTCTCATGCCTTCTCTTGGACTGCTAGCACACTCGTGTGGCCATGGGATGCATTGCTCTCTTCAGAGCCCTGTTGTAATTGCTCACACTGGTGTTGCTGCTGCAGCTGAGGAGGGGAAGCATTGGTGGGCTTATGTTGTGTGCTACTGAAGAACAAATTCAACACACTGACTTCTGTCAGCCCGTATTGGCTTTGTAAACAAGTTTCTCAACAGAAGCTTTGGGAACAAACTCATACTGTTGTGATTCCAGCCTTAAAACTTCACGGGAGGTACAGAGGGCTGTTATCCCCTTGTCTTTCCCATTCTTGGCATGGGATTCACATTGACTAACCATGACTGGGAAGTCTGGATTGCTTATAGACTTGGTGGTTGTCATCCAGTCCCTCAGAGTTACTGTATGTCACCTGTTTGTAGTGCAAACGTGCAAAGATAGCTGTTGACAGCGTAGAAAATGTGGGAGAAAACTGCTGTTGGAAATAGTTTTGGGGTAACAGAACTCGCCATGCCTCCATGCGGCCCAGAGCCTCACGTGGCTGTCACAGGAGGCTGTGGAGCGGAGCAGAGCTATTGCTGGCACTGAGGTCAGTAACACCCAGCGCTCATCTGGAGGAAGACAGCTTTTGCTGTGTGTACGTTGTAATGCTTCCCTCTGGTGGAGGAATGGAATCCTGGAGTCATAGTGCTGGAAAGTCTAGGTTCAGAATCAAGTGGAACTGTTGAGCTCATCTCCTGAGTGCTGTCACTGGGTCATGTCCCTTGGTGCCACGTCCACGTGCCCATGTGCGAATCTTTTGGCTTTTCCTGTTTCTGGAGCATTAGAACATAATCATTAAGATTGGAAAAGACCTTTAAGATCAGCAAGTCCAACCTATGCCCACTCATAGAATCACAGGATCATTAAGGTTGGAGAATGCCTCCAAGGTCATCCAGTCCAACCATCAGCCCACCCCCACCATGCTCGCTACCCTGTCCCTCGGTGCCACATCTCCACGTTCCTTGAGCTCCTCCAGGGATGGTGACCCCACCATCTCCCTGGGCAGCCTGTGCCAACGCCTGACTGCTCTTTGGGAGAATAAAATTTCCTTAATGGAGAATTTATTAGTGGAGGCTTTGGGTCGCAAGAGTCGTCCTTTTTATCAACCCAAAGCCTTGTGCTCCCTGCTTTCCTGCAGCAGAGCAAGCAACACTTTCTCAGTGATTTATTTGTTAGGAATGGACTTGAGACCTTAGTTTCTGCTATAAAATCAGTGCAGGAAGAAATATAAGAATCCTAGCATTTAAAGCCCTGCATTGTACATCATCTCTCTCTATTTTGCCCACTGTGAAATATGTGGTTTGCTCAACATGCTCTTTTAGCTAACCTTGATTATAATCTTTGCTGCTACTATTTTTTTTTCACCTACTGACTGAATGTGTTATAAATATTAAGTGGGCAGCTACAATTACTAAAGGTATTCCAACACAGAATCATCGAATGGTTTCAGTTGGAAGGGACCCAAAAAGGCCACCTGGTCCCACTCCCCTGCAATGCACGGGGACACCCACAGCTCGATGCTGGAGCCGCAACGTGCTGTGGTGAGCCACGTGAATCATGGAGGATGTTTTCAAGCGGTGTCTTTCACCACTTGTTCCATCTCAGCTGACACAGGTCTCTAATTCTGACGTTGGGTCACAGACCTCAATGCCTGATTCAGTCATCGGAGGATGACTGCTGTGGGGTTGGGGGGACCTGTGCCATTGTCTGAGCTGTAAGAAGGAAAGGGCCAAGCTCTTGAGCAGGGTGTGTGTGATAGGACAAGGGGAGATGGTTTCAAACTAGAAGGGGGAGATTTAGGTTGGATATAAGGAAGAAGTCTTTACAGTGAGGATGGTGAGGCACTGCACAGGGTGCCCAGAGAGGTGGTGGTGCCCCATCCCTGCAGACAGCCACGGTCAGGGGACGGGGCTGTGAGTGTCCCTGTGCACTGCAGATGGCCTTCAGGGGTCCCTTCCACCTCATGCACTTCTATGATGATGAAGTGACAACCTGGGTGCAGCCATGGCTTGCAACCAACGTTTGTATGGATAAAAGCAAAGTGCTTGATACTGGAACTGGGGTGAGTGTGGCGGCTTCCAAAGCCTCTGCTTCTTTATCTGGTTGGTTGTTTTTTTTTTTTCATCTTCGTTTTTACTTTGGTGAGACAGTCTGGTATCCATAGTGCAGTGATACATAAACACAGTTATTTGAGGCTGATGCGTGGGTGGGAACGCTTTACCAAAATCATGAGTTGACTTTTAAATGCGATCTTCTAGAGAAGGTAAATATTTTATAAACAAGCACGGGTGAGGGGTAGTGGGACCCATCCCAGCTCCCCAGGGGTCCCCAGTCTGCCCACAGCAGCTTCATTGCACCCAGCATAAAGCAAGCTCTCTTGTCCTCTGATGGCATAAAGCCTCTGGTATTGCAGCTTCGCTCCTCTCCAGATGGAAGTTAGAAACCAGTCGTGTGCAAATCGTTCTGCTAGCCTAAAAACTGAGTCAGTCTGGAACTGAAAGCCAAGGGCATGGCTCAGACAGAGCAGAAGCAGCTCGCGGTGCTGTGTCCACAGTGATGCTCCCCACCAGGCCCCAACCACCCCGGCTTCCTATTCCAGCAGCCCTGGGATGACGGGCGCCGGGTGGCAGCCTCACTTCTCTAGGCTTCTTCCTTTTTTGGTCATATTGCTTTCTTGGGAGCACTCCAGTCCTATATAAAAAAAAAAAAGACACTTGTTGTGTCTATTTCTTCTTGTCCACAGGAGGCATTTTGATATTAAAAGCAGCTTTTCTTTCACATGCATGCTATTTTTTTTTCCCCCCTCGTACACAAGAGAACAAATAAGGTCAGCTCGCAATGTAGACCACGGATTAACGAGACGGGCGAACTCGGGGCGGCGAGATGCTCAATCACAAGTGGGGAAGTCACATGGGAGCTCAGTGCTGCCCATAAGTAGCCCCAGCATCTGTTAAAGGCGCAGAGCTCAGCTGGCGATGAGGGTGCAGATAGCGTCGCTCCTCAGGCGCGCTGCCTTTAAGTGTGTGGGTGTGCTCCTGGCTGCTGCTGGAGGAGGGGAGCGCGGGCAGCCCGGCCCGAAGGAGGATGGTTCGGCGTTAGCTTTGCACCGTGGAAGGATGGAGTATTACTACTGCCCGCGTTTGTTGAAGTTCTTGCAGTATTTGTGGGTGAGTGCCTTCTTTGCTGCTGTCGTGCTTAAGGGCTTGGGTGTTCCGAGCTGTTCTCGGCAGTCACAAGGAAGTTTGTAGGCAGCTACGGTGTTGCTTTGCAGTTCCTTCGTGCTCTCTCTGTTTTTGGGATGTATTTGATGCAACAGGTTCTGTTGTCTTTAATGCCAGCTTACAGCGAGGAGACTGCGGACTGCTTAGAGGTGCCTCTGAAAACCCTCTGGCTGGAATTTCTTCCTTGTTTATATCTAAGAGTTGTAGCTCTGCATGCTGCACGCTTGCAACATCCTTCCCCGCTCGTTTAGGAGCAACCCTTGAGCTCTGCTTCCCAAAGCTTCCCTTCCCCTGCTGCAGCCAGGGCTGCTGCCAGCTGTGTGAGCGATACAGCCAGCACTAACAGCACTGGAATTGCGTTTTCACAGTTTCTAACGTGAGTGTTAGGGTAGGTTTCTCCTCCTCAGCATGCACTTCCTCTTCAAACAGCTCTGAGGCCCCTCTTCAGTGACAAGCTCCTTTAAGTGTGCTGCTTTCCCTGCCAGCTGGAAGGGTCACCGCTGCACAGAGGCTTCTATTTGTCACATAGAGCCACATTTGAAGGGATAAGATTAATTTCTGTAAGCCTTCACGAATGGACACCAGGTCCAATGTCATGCTTTAATTGCTTTAATTTTTTACAAGCCTTGCTGTGTATGTGCTTTGCTTGGCAGTGAGATGAGATTGTCTACTGTGAAGTCTTTGGGAAACTGTAGTATTGTAAAACACGGAACTCCTTGGACATTTCAGAGCAGGTTTGCTGTTTGCTGCGTATATATGGTCTTGTAGAGACCTGGGAATATAACCGTATAACTTCTCACACTGTTGCAAGAGACTACTGGAGAATAAGTGTGATATTCATAGAATTATATAAACTTATTTATATAAATATTAGGCAGTTTTAAGGGAAGAGCACAGCAGTCGCTTTGTGTGTGTTGGCGTTACATCTGAAGGCTGCTAAGGAGATAACTATCAGTTCTCTCTGTGTCAGGAGTAACCAGAGATGTCAGGGTTAGTTGTCAAGCTCTGTGTTACTTAATCCATCTTGGGCAGCTAAGATATTCATTAGGTAGACCTGGAGAAGAATACAACTCTTAATTAAAAAACATTATCATGAAAATGCACTTTGAAAGCCACTGCTGGGAGTTATTGGTAGGTTACATCTCTTCTGCCGTGGATGTTGCTTTCTTGCACTGTGGTGGTGTTGGACATCGTTGGACCCACTCAGTGCCAACCCCCGGCTAACTGCGTGCTGTTGCCTCTCCTAGCCTTTCAATAGGGCACTTTTTGCTGTGATGTGTAGGAAACGTTTCTAAATAACATCTTGGTGGGGTTTTTTTTGAGCACGAAGATGCCTGTGGTCAGGCTGAGCACATGGGAAGCGGTCAGTGGTCACCAAGACGTCAGCGCCGTGCTCAGGGTGAGAGCTCAGCGTTTCTGAGAAGCAGTCTGTGCTGGGGGCAGAATGCCTTGTTGGGTAGCAGTGTTTGATCCATTAATTCAATGGGAGCTGTGATAACGAGGAGAAAAGCAAGCTTATCAAACCTGGACCATTTACATCACTACTGAGGCTTGCTGCAGCGCTCGGAGATACTGCAGCTCTTCCCTTTAGGTTTGTGTCCCCTTTACTTGGTGATGCATAACATCAAAACAGGGGTTGCTGAGAAGCCAAGATCCTGGGGAGGAGCAAACATTGAGTTTCTTGATGGCAGCAGATGGACTAACAGAAGCTTCTGAGAACTATTCCTTCGGCTGTACCCGCTAGGTGAAGGTAAATAAAGGGGGAGAAAAGCTAAGAGTGTTGATGGAGCCTCACAGATGGCTATGTAAGGCTTCATGAATCTTTGGAATGGCAGTTCAGGAATGCAGAGGCTCCTGGCTGATGATGTAAGAGTCTGGTTTGGTCAGATGAAGCGATGCCTCTTGGAGCAGGGGAGGAGCAGGGCTTCCTCACCAGCACACTGCCATGGTCTGTACATCAGCAGCTGAAGTGCAGAGTCTGAGTCATAGCTCTCAGTATTCACCACATCGTCATTTCCTTCTCTGTTCTGTCATATACCTTCTTCCTAGCACCGATCTGTTCATCATCTTTAATTGGCTTTTATTGTAATCATACATTCAAATGCCAGTCATTCGGTAACCCGAGCTTATATTGATGATATTTGAGTGTTTTCCAGGGTACATGGTGTATTCATCCTCCTTTTTACAGCTGGTGAGGAGCTTTGCTGCAGCTGATACAAGACATCTTTAGATCTGTCTTGCTCAGGAAGCTCTTGCAGTGCTGCTCAGTGGTCTGATGGCCAATGCCACTAGTGGAGTGCTCTCAGGTGGTTCTGTTCCTGTCCATAACCACCTCAGTTATCAGCAATTCTTGCTCTGCCCTGGGGTTTTTTTGCAGGATGTTGCAACATCTGTGACGCAATCTCTTTAATGTAGCTGTAGGAGCACATTGATAAACAATTAATCAGGTGCATTTGAGCCAAGTAATCTAAACCATCTTTGCAAACAGAGGTCAGGCTTCTTGTAGTGGGGGCAGAGCTGGAAACAGAGGAAAGCTCTGGATCGGCTCCAGAAGAGATGGGTTCCTGTTCTGAGCAGCAGCTCTGCTGGGTGCTCGATGGGAGCCTGACTCAGCCCTGCACAGGGCTCTGGGGCCTCCAGCTGTGCTGCTGCTGGGGTGTCTGAGGCAATAGGCAGCCAAAGTCTGGGGGCTCGATGGAGAGCTGTGTGAACATCGGTCATTCAGGATAGGAAAGAGCTGGCAATGCTGAGAGCAGCTACTGGAGAGCACCGTGCTGCCGTGGGAAGTGAGCTGCTGGCCTCTTCTGGATACCCCATGTAGGAAGAGGTAGTTACATCCCAGTATCTCATACAATGTGTATTTTGTTAATTTCAACTGGGGGTGGCAGGAAAGATGTCTGGAGTGGGGAAGTGGTGGAAGTTTCTGAAAACTTGATAAAATATAGAGATGCTGTAAGCATGGCCATGGCTGCGCTGTAAAATAAGTTCACTTCTATTCCCAGAAGCCTGTGGGACACCAGCGTTCCTTGTACCCCATTTTCTTGTGTAATGGGAAGGGGCTATCTCAAATAAGCTTATGGTACATTCACAGAATCACAGACTCATAGAGTGGTTTGAGTTGGAAGGGACCTCCAAAGGCCATCTGTTTGCACTGCCTGCAGTGCACGGGGACACCCACAGCTCCAGCAGTGCTCACAGCCCCATCCCCTGACCGTGGCTGTCTGCAGGGATGGGGCACCACCACCTCTCTGGGCACCCTGTGCACTGCCTCACTGCCCTCAGTGTAAAGACTTCTTCCTTATATCCAACCTAAATCTCCTCTCTTTGAGTTTGAGACCATTTCCCCTTGTCCTATCACAGCAGACCCCACTCAAAATATCCTAGCTGTGTGGTCAAAATGTGGGTTAGAAGAGCACTGGGTTTCTTCCTGCTCAGCATACCTTGTTCCTCCACTTCTAACTCAGGACAATTTTTCAGCTCTAGTTCTAGAGGCTGCTAAAACCCTGCTGGGGTTTTTGCCAGTCGTTGAATAGTAATTACAAAATTGCAAGCGATTTGGGTTATTGAAGCTAGAAATCAAGAGCCAGAGATTGTTTTGACAAGGTCTCAGCTGCTGTGCCCTCGCAGAGCAGCTTGCTGCCTCCCCAGTGCACTGGGGCTCACTGCCACTGTGTGTCACTGCAGCTGCATCCCATCTCACAATGGGGGAAGCACACAGCATCCTCGGCCGTCTGTTATGATAGCAAAGGGATTAAGTTCAATTTACCATGAAATGCTTTGAGGAAGTAATGCGCTCTGGGTTCACGTCTGGGAGGGCTGAGCCGTGCTGGGCTGGGAGCAGTGGGACAGGCTGCTGATGGGGAGCTGTGCCACTGCTGCACGTACAGCCCAGGGGTAACCTCACTGCCAACGTGTTGCTGTAAAGTTGATTTGACTCAATTCCTGCTTTTCCCATGCTGTTGTCCACGCCGCTACCGCTGGGCGACGGCCAAGTTCCCACTATTGTTTCTGTTCTTTCAGCAGTTGCAACTCGTTAATACGGCAGTGCGTGTTTACTGTACTGAAGGGAAATGGCATTTAGGAAGAGAGCAGCTTGAGCACGGTGAAAGTAGCTCTTTATGCGAGACTTTCCTCGAGCTGCATGGGGGCTGCGTGCTGCAGCACGAGGGTTCTCTTAAAAATTAACTCCAGGTTAATCTTAAACACGACTGCAGGTCAGAAAAACGTAGTATTTGGTTTGGTGACTCATGGCTGGGGCTGGTGAGCACACGCTGTGTGATGGAGGTGGTGTGGGTTATTTGCTCACCTCTTACCTGGCAAGTTCTGGTTGCTGAGTTGGAGGTTGCAGACGTCAGATGTGAGTGGATGTCCAATGGGATTTGATTTGCAGTGCAGCGGTGCTGAGCAGGAGCGCAGCAGGTGCAGCTGAGAAGCAGAAGGAATTGCAGAGCCCTGGGCCTGGTGGGGAAACAGTGCATTCATCTCCATTGTGTCCGTGGAGGCCCCGGCTGGGCAGGGAACCCAATCCGGTTGGACAGAGCCCTGCAACCCAAAGCACGAGAGTGCTTTCCCTTTAGGTGTTTTCTGAATTCCCAAAGTCAGATTTATACCTTCAGTAGCTCCAGTAGATTCTCATCTTCCACAGGAAAGAAAGATTATGCCAAATTTCTCCTGCCAGACAGCACTGAAAGCTTCTGCCAGGCAAAGAAGGGAGATGTTTTGGGTGTCTCTTGGTTTTGTATGGCCAATTCTCATTTGCATGTAGAAGTGGCCAACTGGTAGGATCTAACTGGTGTGCAGTGTTCAGTCCGTGTTGGAGGTATGGTAATATTAACAGTCATAGGATGGCTGAGGTTGGAGGGAAGCTCAAAGATCACCCAGCCCCAACCGCTGCTGTGGGCTGGCTGCTCCCCACCAGCTCAGGCTCCCCAGTGCCCACCCATGGCCTTGGGCACCTTCAGAGATGGGGCAACAAAAACCTCTCGTAACAGTAGGTGTTTTTTTTATTGGTATAAATGGGGGGAGGGAAAACCAACCCAACAACCTTTATTTATCCATGTTTTGCTTGGCTCGATCCTTTTGACGTAGGTAAATGTAAAGAAAATGTTTTCAGTACTTTCCAGAAGAGCTGTGCTGTAGGAGTTTCCTGTTTCTGCTTTGTTTTTCAGCCTTTCCTCCTCAGCTGAGATAGAAGGGAAGTGCTGAATGATTGTGGACATGAGCCTTCAAACATCATCATGTATTTTTAGCACATTCCCTAAGCTTTAGCATCGATAGCTTTGTTTCATGCTGAAGCAGTTCAAGGTCCACCAGCAGCGCATGGTCAGGATGTTTAGCTGCGCCTTGCTTTGTGGGGTACAAAAGGATTGATGTCCTCAGAAGCATTTGGCTCTGTTACCATTGCAATTGTTACTGAAAATCATATTTAAACCTAACAGTTGTACAGAGAGAAGCTGTATTAAGCATATTATCATTGGCCTAATGCATCTGTCCCTCTTTTATTTCATCTGACTGCGATTCATGAAATTCTTCCATGTGTGGATTGCTGTTTGAGTACCTACTCCAGTATGGCTTCTCTTAAAGGAGAGCAGGAGGTACAGATCTTTGTCTTGCTGAGCTGATAGCGCTCTCTCTGGTTTCTTTTGTTATGAAGTTGAGTGTTGCCTGTGCTCTACAGAAACAGTAAGGCTCTTTCCCTGAGCAGCTCAGACTTGAAACAATGGGCCGAAGTCGCGTGGGATGGTGAAATGCAATGAGGAAGGGCGGTGGTCGCAAGAGGGGAATGCGGATGGGAGCTCAGCATAGCACGCAGCACATGCACGAAGCTCAGGGCTGGATCACAGTGTTATTAAGGACTGAAGAGTGGAAGGTATTGGAAGTGATAGGTCTCTGCTGCCACTCTCTCCCCTCGTCCTGCACAGATGTGAGCTCTGGGGGCTTTAAAATAGTCAAATGTTGGAAAGAACGGGCTGAGAATCTGATTTCGGTCTCCTTGTAGTTGGGTATCTGTATGGGGGGAATGGCTTTAACGTCAGGTTCTGATACCATTGTCATTAACAATCATTTTGATTAGGCATAAATTAAAACCGCACATGAACTTAAATTGCTCCGTTTCAGATTGAAACGAATATAAGAGAGGAAACCAAATATTGGGTCAAGCTGTGAGCGCCTGATGGAGCTGTGGGTGTCCCTGTGCATTGCAGGGAGTGGGACCAGATGGCCTTTGGGGGTCCCTTCCAACTCAAACCATTCTGTGATTATATTCAGTGTAAATATTAACGAAGTACCTGTTGTTTCAGCTTATGCAAGAGATTTCACTGCTAATAGACACTGTCCAAAGTTCTTGTTGCAGCAAGTAGGGCAGTGTAGGCATGTACGTGAATTGTGTTGGTTGGCAAAATAGAGAATTTGGGGGGCAAAAATAAGGAAATTATTCAAACTGTATTATTTTGTAGTGTCTGGTGAACCCAAGGAGTGTCACAGAATCATGAAGGTTGGAAAAGACCTCCAAAATCACCCAGTCCAACCATCTGCCTACTGCCACTATTGTCCACTAGCCATGTCCCAAAGTGCTACAGCCACCCTTTCCTTAATCACCTTCAGGGATGGTGACCTTGGCATAACAAGGCCCCGTTGGCTGCTGCAGTGATCAGTTATGCAGTGTTGGATGCGGTGTGCACCCGGAGCCTTGCTATGGGGTGAGGGCTGTGAGGGGTTTAGGGTTTAAATCGGTTTAAATCTTGCTTGAACCAGGAACACCCCTGAAATACGACTTGCTTAATTTTGAGCAGCTTTTTAGCCCTATTGGCAGACATGGCAATTCCCAGAGCTTTCAGTGGGTGATTTTGCATGCCAGAATAGAGGGGAGAAAAGCAGGCCCCATCAATAGCATGGGGACTCATAAGACCCAGCGTAGAGGTCAACCTGTGGAGCTTTTGATGGGGAAAAACGAAATTAAAAAGTGGAATAAGCATTCCAGTCTTAGCTGGGTCCATTGTAGGGTGTTTTTAGGACCCTTCTTCCGTGGCAGTGCTATGGAGGTGCATATCAGTGAGACGATGCTGCTCAAAATTCCCTTCTTTCATACCTCACTTATTTTTCTGGGTCGTCCTTGGGGAGCTGAGCTCAGCCCCATCTGTTGGCCAGCTTGGGTGCAGGGCTCAGGAGCTGGTGCTGTCGGTGGGATGCACAATCTCCATTGCTTAACCGCGTGAGAATAACGTGTTAAGTACTTTTTTTCCTGTTCCTTTAAAAATGTAAGAAAAGCCTTGTTCTAGGGTCACCTGATCGGGGAGATCTCCTTCCATTTCTGTGCAAAACCAGCTTGGTAGCTCTTCAGAGGAAGGGCTGCGCAAGGAAGAACGGGTTTTTCTCTTGCTTGGATCCTCTTGCAGCACTGAGGGTTTCTATTCGACTGCTAATTTGAGAATGTTCAGAACAACTGTAAGGTGTTCAGGGACAAGAAGCAGGGTACGGTGTGCTCCGTGCTGTCAGTGCTGCGTTTCTTGGAGAGGAGTTCCAGGCTGATGGAGTTCAGCTCTTTAAAGGGAAGAAACTCCATTTCCTCCAGGCTTTGCAAGCGTAGCTCCAGGCAGCACTCCTGATGCAGCAAAACCCTAAACTGGCACCATTTTGTGCCACATTGCCTGGAAATTATTCATTCTGTTAAATCCGCTCCCCCAAAAGGGTTAGGGGAGAGGGGAGAATGATGCAATGCATCGAAACGAAAAGAAGCCCTGAGCTCAGCAAGCAGCTCTGGCCTGCGGGGTGAGAAAGGCACACGAAGCATTGCCCCCCAGCACCTCTGGGCTGGACACGTCCGTACACCTCTGCCATTCTCCATGGCCGTGCTGCAGGTCATGGTGTCACCATGCCCGGGTGGCACGTGGGATGTGGCTGACCCCGGGTTAATCGTTGACAGGTGCTGATGTGGTTGCTTGGTGAATGGCTTAAGGAAGGGGCTGCGCGTCCCCAGCCCCACCCGCGCCTTGCAGGAGCTTGGCCTGGCCCGCAGCCCCTCCGTGCCCGCCTGGCTGCAGGCAGAGAGATGCTGTTCGGCGTCGCCATGGCAACGCTGCCTGCACAGGGCCCAGCCCAGCTCCTTCCCGGCGCTGCGGCTGTGTCACCCCGCGCATTGTTCCAGGCAGGCCGCCCCGCTCGGGAGCAGCTTGCAGGAGCCGGGCGGGCGGCCAAGAGCTGGCAGCAGCCAGCGGTGCTCCGGAGCGCTCAGCCTGGGGAGCGCAGAGCTCCGCGCCGGTCAGCACGCCGCTCCGCAGCTCTCGTGCACGCACGGCTCTGGGTCCGCCAGCAGGGCTGGCTGCGGCCATGGCCCCGTGGGCAGCGGGCAGCGGGAGCTGCTGACCCCGTACCCAGAGCTCCTGGATGGGGAGCAGCCCGGCGGCCGCATGGATCACGGGGAAGAAGGGACGCATGGCGGAGTGCTGAACTGCTGCCCTGCCGGGAGGATGCTGCCCTTCTGATACTGGCTGCAGCGTGCAAAGTTGGCTTCTGAAGGGAGATGCTTATCCAGCTCCGGCATGAGAAAGTAAGACTGGATTTCCAGGACTGAGACCTTCATTTCTCTCTCTAACATGGCTGAATGAAGAGTTATTTTAAGCAAACGTGATTGTAAGTAGGAAAACCTTTTATTTTTTTTCCTCCTTGACAAATGTCCGTCTCCAGCCTCACGCCTCCATTTAAATACAGAGGCACGCCGGCGGCGCTAGCCTAGTGCTATTTACGTGCACGGAAACACTGTACGAGCGGAATCCTTCTTGCGGAATCGGGGCTGCCACGGAGAATTACGTCCCTGAATATCCACCTGGGGAGGAAAAATAACAACAAAATGGATTACCTGGGAGACAAGCTGACCGTGGCCCAAACTCACATGACCCAGTGGATGGGCACGGTGCGCCGGTCCCTGCAGGAAGCGCTCAACCTGGTGACGGCGGCGGTGGCCCACGAGCGGGCTGCCGGCCCCAGGGCCCCCCTGAAGCGGACCTCCTCCTTCAGGCACTTCGCCTCCCGCAGCCGGGAGTCCTTCCGGCGCTTCTCGGTGCGCAGCCAGCAGCGCTTCTCCTCGCTGAGGAAGAGGCAGAGCAGCGCGGAGCCGCCCGACCTTGTAAGCCGTGCGCCGCGGGATGATCTGGGGGTGGATGACCCGCGTGCAATCTGGGCTCTGTGCGGTGTTATTTGGTCTGCTTTTGGGGTTAGGAACGAGCCCAGAGCGGTGGCAGGTAAAGGTGTCTGCTCCCAGCTGGCTGGAGCACGGGTGGAAATCTTTGCTAGGGCTTTGGCAGCGAGGCGGGTGTGTTGGTGTAAGGTAAGCGTCTGTCACAGGTCGGCGTGACTCTGCGTGCCGCTCCGTTTGCAGTGCCTGAAGTTGCACTTGGGAAGAGCTGAGGGCCGTCACCCTGCAGTCAGTGGTGAGCAGTGGTTATCCCCCGCTGTTTTTCTTAGCACCGCTGCTACTTTGTTGTGGGATGGAAGCTGTGAGACCCAGGTGAATGAGGAGGGCTCCAGTTTTGTTTACTCACTGTAAGCCGTACAGACATGAGCGGCCCCAATATGAGGGCACTGAGGCCCTGGCAGTGCTGCCCAGAGCTGTGGGTGCCCCATCCCTGGAGGTGCCCGAGGCCATGGATGGGCCCTGGGCAGCTGAGCTGGGGGCAGCCAGCACATGGCAGGGTGGGGGATCTCTAAGCTCTACTCCAACCTCAGCCATTCTGTGACATGGGCTCAGGGAGGGTTTTTCACGGGTGATCCAAGGCAAAGCCACATTCCTATGGCAGGTGTGGCATGGGGCGATGGGCCATTTCTAGCATTGCTTTTATCAGCTCTGCTGCTTTTTTGGCACAGCTTTCTGCTAATCTCCTTTTTGGCTGCGCTGGAATATTGTCAGGTGAGCACAAAAGAGCGAGGAGGAAAATATTTGGTAACCATTGTTACGCTGTTAGCATGGTGACATTTGTATTGAAGTTGAGACGTTGGGTTTATTAGAAACCACCCAAACTCAAAACTTGTTTAAGCAAGTGAAATGGATGGGACTGCAGAATGGGAATGGGGAACCTGCAGAGGGCAACTGTGCTTCTTGCTCTGCAGAGCAGGGAGCCCTGGGGTGTGGGGGTCACCTTTCCAGCAAACTTGCTGAAGGCAGCAGCAGAGCTGCCATTCTTTTGGCACACGCTTAGCTTTGTGCATGCATTTAGCTCAGCTTGCGAGCAGCTCCTGTGCTCCAACGTAAGGTCACTCAGCCCTTGTGTTAGTGGGGAGTTGGTGCTGTTGTGTTCTCCCATGTGCCGCTGCAATGGGATTGGAACTGGGTGATGTTTGAGGTCTCTCCCAGCTCAAACCATTCTGTGATTCTAAGCTCTTAAATGAGGGGGAGCTGGCAAGTAGGCTCCTTATTTAGTGATAAGTTCCTCAGCTATGCCCTTATGCTGCTATCAAAGTATGGCAACTTGCTTCTTTTCTTTCTCTGGCTCCTGGAGAGCATTCATCTGCACCAAACGCTTTGGTTTTACCCCAGGTCCTGTGCCCCGAGCATCCTTCTGCAGAAGAACCAAATGCACACTGGCATTCTTAATCTGAGCTCTACTGTTTTGCTGCAGACTTATTTGGCCCCCGTGTTCCCTGGAAACCCAACGGCTCTCAGAAATACTTTGTGTCCTGTCCATTTATCGTTCAATTTGCAGACAGCTATTGTGGCAGCGAGGAGGAAGTTGTAGCGAGTGGGCTTTCAGAAAGGAGTGTTTGTGTACCTTGGGGCTGGGGGGAGGAGGAGAGCTGTTGTGTTTAATTAACGAAGATACGAGGGCCAGCACGGAGGCAGCTCACGCTTTTTCATTCTTAATAACTTCTCTTTGGTTTAACGGGCCATGAATGTGGCTGGCAGTGCAAATGAGGGCCGTGCAGCCGCAGCGATGGGTGCTGAGCTGAGTGCCTCCGTTGTTCCCGACTTGTTTTGACAGCAATAATCGCTTCAACTCAACTCTCTGGTGTTCCTCAGGCTGGTTGCAAGGAGATGATGCGAACAGCTTCTAGGTTGTGTGGAGTTTTTGTTTCAACGAGCAGCGCGCCGTTTCCAGATATTCATTTGTTGGCAGGAAATCCTACTGCTCTGTGTGCATCTTAAAGCCCAGACTTCAAACTGGGGAGCCCTCCTTCCCAGGATTGTTTGTTTGAGGTTGAAAATTGCGTCTTGCTTGGAAAAGCCTTAACTGTGCAGCGGAGCTGTGAGATAACAGCATTCCAAGTGGGAGGTGTTGATTTCAAGCATGCAGCTTGTCAAAAAAAAAAAAGCAAATAGATTCACTTCCTACCATAACAGCATCAAATCCTTGCAGCACTGGAGCCTTGTGTGCAGACCACGAGGTGGGTGCATGGTGAGTTCACCGTGAGTCCCAGCAGCTCTATTTTCAGGGTCCAGAGCATGACAAACTCCAAACCGCCTTTGGAATCCTCAGTGGAGGGAGTGGATGGATTGCAGTTGTGCAAAAGCTGGGGCTAGAAATCATTGCACGTGGTCACAGGGTTCCTTGCAAAGCTCTGGATGTGGCCGTGGAAAGCTGGGACTGCCCTGTGCAGGGATGCAAAGGCTTTGGGATGGATTTATCCCATTACTTCTGTCAATACTGCAGCATTTCTTTGAGGACTTTATGTTGCTCGTCAGCGTTTGGGGCTGAGGAGGGCAGCCCTGTGTATCCATGCATGCAGGTGGAGTTGGAGCCCCTTCGACTTCTCAGAGAGAAAGCTGCAGTTCCTGGAACTGCTATCTATGGCCACAGGGCCGGGTGGGGCGGGCGGCAGCGGGTGCTGCTCCGTGGGACCCATTGCCCCACAGCACCAAGCTCAGTCCCAGCCATGACCTTCTCCCTGTGGGCAGCGTTCATCCACTGGATAGTAAGTACCCATGGCATCCCTCTGCCTGCACTGCTGCTCCGGTGCTTAGGAAGTGAAAATATCCAGCTTGTAGGATTGTAGAATGGCTTAAGTTGGCGGGGAGCTTAGAGATCACCCAGTCCATACCTCCTGCTTTGGGTTGGGTGCCAACCACCAGCTCATGCTGCACATTGCCCCATTCTATCCCCCCCAATCCCATCCCATCTAATCTCGCATGGTTTCTAAGGCCTTGTTTTCTTTTAATGTATAGTAACTTATCAGTGTGTGTGTGTGTGTGTATACACACACAAAAAACCTTTCAAGAGGCTGGCAAAACTTTCCTGTGAGTTTAGTGCCAATGGAGCGGATGGTCAATGCTCCATTCCTGTGTGCAGTTACCTATTCACGTTCATTCTTCCAGTAGATTTTAGCTTCTCCTTTTTGCACGTCAAGCTGCAGGGTGTCATTTTGGCTGTCTGATGTCTCAGTCTCTTTAGCAAACAAAGATTATTTTTGAAGCTGTCTGTACAGATTCTACCTCGTGAGATCTCAGTCAACTGGTGCTCCTCGTGTGCCAAGTCTTTATTTCACAGCAGCACAGAAGAGTTTTTCACATAAATATATGCATTCATTCTCAGTTATGGTAAATTTCTGCACTGGCAGGAGCAATATTGTGTGCACATCATTTTCAGGAATTGCAGGAATAATCAATCTTGCACTATTTGCCGAAGCAGCTTAATTCCAAGAGAGTCCTGAAACAGCTCTAATCACAACGTCTGCTTTTAGGTGAAGTAGAGAGAAATGTGAGTCAGTGTCCAGCTCTGCTGTTCTGCTCCGTATGGAAATTACGTTGTGTTTATCGTGGCTGCTGTTGTTGGAATGATCAAATTGATCAAATCATGGGCAATTACTGCATTTGAGTACTGGATAGAGAGTGGTGTTTGACTGAGGACACCTTCTGTGTGTGCTTTCTGCGTCTGTGAGTAAGGAGATTCTTCACTTGGGTTTACGTTGTGTGTGAAGAAGAGACCAGAGCCCTTTTATTTTCATTGCCTTTTCCTTTTGAAATGTCTGTGTTTATGGATGATGCTCTGTTTCCTGAGGAACTTTTAGTGTCTGGCCCAGCTCTGGTTGTGCATGCTCCAACCTTTTGAGCTTGGTCTGTTCCGAGGGATAAACGAAGAAGGAATGGGCCACTTGCACAACTTCATCACGTTAATAATTATCTCACATGAAAAACAAACCAACCCTGTCCAGCACAGGTCTGTTCTGCTTGGCTGTTTGTTCTGCTGTGGTTTGTGTGAGTGAATGGCACGGGGCACTGCGAGCTGTGCGATGGGCTGTGCTGGTGGCAGACCCAAAGAGAACATCACTTGTACATGCAGAACTGCTCCGTTATGTTCCCAACACTGTCATGTTTTAAAGCTTTCAATGCTCTTTCCATTCATGCACTTTGTCAGGAGCGCTAAGCTGTTCCAAGGGAAATGGTAATGCCAGCAGAAGCAAATGTATCTGTATAATCTAATTTGGAATCGCTCCTGTCTAAAAGCATTTCAGCCATGAACCAATATACATGTAGAGCTCTCAGAGAACCTTCAGCTGAGCAATACGTTTGTGTCTGAATGTCTTTCCTGCTGCTGCTGGGATGGTGGTGTTATCTGGGTTGTGCATGTTTTCTCCTTACAAGCACTATTTCCGTGATAACGCAGTGTTTTTTTATAAACAATGGGCAATGTGTGCCCCGAGGGCTCGTGTCTGTTGGAGGAGAGTTGGTTCTGCCCCAGCACAGGGCCTGCAAGGTGAGTTTGTGGGAACCCAACCATGTGCCCATGCCAAGGGAGAGGAAACGCCACGTGGTTTCCAAGAGCAACAAGGCAGTTTCTTCTGCCATTCATCTGACTGCCAGGGGAGGCACCTTGCTGCAGGCTTCTGTAGGGACGGATGGAACAGTGCAGGAGTTCAGCTTACACCTTTCCATCTGTGGGCATATGGAGAAACAGGGGTTCGGAATTACACCCAATGAGCTACGAGGCCTGGGGATGTCTGAAAGATGGAGAGCAAGGAACCTGTTTCGTTGTAACTCCCCAAATGGGCACCTTGAGTATTGCAGGCTGAGAATTGTACTTGTCTGGCAATGGTGCTTTGTAATATTGGAACAAATAGCAGAGCCTTTTATTGCTTTCTTTCACTTGGTGTTAAAATAGACCACTTTGTCAGCAGCAGGGAGTGAGATAGGACTAGAAAATGGCAATTGCTGATGGTACACTTGGGGGAATAAGGAAAAAAAAGATGTAAGCATTTGCTCCAAGAGATGTAAGCATTGTAGAACTTCTTGAGTAGCTGCTGCCTGTGTTGCTTAGCTATCCTGAACCATCGGTCTCAGAGCAGCATCCTTCAGATTCACAGAAGTAATGGCACAAGAAACCACACAGCTGGTATGGAACCGAGAGCCGTGTTTGTGTCCATGCAGGGCAATGGGTGCACTGTGTTTGGGTAGCTCTACCTTCAGTGCTCATCTCCATGCAAATGCAAAGCAAAAGGTACAGCAGTGCCATGTTCTGGTGCAAAGGAACATCGGTCTGCTGCAAACTGAGGGTGCCAGCAGCAGCTGGCCCACTGCTGTCCCTCAGAAGGGAATGGTCCTCGGATGCACTGATTCCCTTTTTATTTCATGGATCTCCTGCCTTCATCAAATAATCCCTTGAGGTACAAAGGGTCAAAGTAGAGCGTGGTGAGGGGGGAAGAACCCCACCAACACTGCAATCTGCCCTACTTTATGCGCTGTATTTAAACTTTCCAGTAACACCCATCCATTTGCCAAGGGCTTTCTAGTGTCTGGCCTTCTGCTTATTTATTTATTGATGATTTGTATTTTGAAGGTCTTCCAAAGGAAGTGTTCAAAAATGAAAGCACTTTTTAAAGCTAGCAAGCTTGAAACATGAGTGGAGCTGACGTTTCCCCTGTGTGTTTGGGGGCTCTGTGCTGAACTCCTGTTGTTGCATGGGTGAGATAAGAGTTGCTAAAACAAATTAGTTGTTTTCTGCCTTTAGAATGGGTTGTTTGGCCAGGAAACCGGTGCTCATTTTGTAGAGAGCTGTGGTTCAGAGCTCACAGCCTTTGTCCACGTTTAAGTTGAATCGATCAATTCAAAACCACAGTGGGAAATAAGACCGGAGCCATTCAGCTCAGGGATAAAGGAATGACGGTGGGTTTTGTTTGCTCTGTTGCAGGACCAGCTGAAGCAATGCTTCACAAGACAGCCCCCCGAAGCCAAGGACACAGACACACTGGTGCAGGAGCCCGACAGCCAGTATGGCACCTGGAGCGAGCAGCGGCGCAGCGGGGACAGGTGAGCACCATCCCCTCTGTCCTGTGCACACATTCTGCCTCAGCTGCTCCATGAGAAGCACCCATCCTTCTGGTTTTTGCTGCAAACACTCAAGCGTGCCCGTATGTATGGATTCCTGAAATTGCATGATGCTGTTGCAGTGGGTGTAAGGTTTCTGTAGTCTGTAGGTGAAGAAATATTTCTCCAGTATCCACCGGCAGCAGTGAGGTCTGGAATTTAAGTTCCATCCCCCAGGGAGAAAGCAGTATCACCACTTTTATAGGCAATGACAAAAACAGCTTTGACTGGAATAGATCTAACAAGTCTGCTGGCACATGAAACGCAAGCAGAATGGTATTTTGTAGTGCTGAAATGATAGAAGATATGGGAAAAGTATGTTTTCTCGATTAAATGCATGAAGTGGCTTTAACTAAGTTCGGTGGTGTAGTTTTGCATTGCATTTGTTTCTGTAACTGCAATCAGAAATGTATATTTGCATGTTTAGAAAGTGATTATCTACTTATGTGAATGTGGGTCTAATGGGTAGAGCTGGGGATGGGCAGAGGTTCTGCTGTAACTGCCCACTTTTTCCCCATGAGGTAGGTAAGGACGTGGTCTGACCATGGGTGGTCTAGCAGTTTTGGGATTTGGTGGGGTCAACCAGTCCATGGCAGGGGTTGGGGGAGCTCAGAGGTCCCTTCCAACTGAACCATGCTGTGATTCCATGACTCTGTGATCTTTAAGGCCCCTTGTAATCCAACCATGCAGTGATTCCATGACTCTGTGATCCCCTTCCAACCCAGCCATTCTGTGATTCTAAGGTCTGCACTGCTTGAGCCAGTGTCTTCTCTTTTCACAAGGTAGTGAGAAAATGCCATTTTCCCTGCTCTTTTTTAATGCTGTATCGTTGAACTCTTATAGCAGATATTAACATCATTTTGGTGTGTTTTACACTGGAGAACTCTGAGTTATATATATATATAAATATTATCGCTTATGAAGTCAAGGGGAGCTTTCAGCTGACAGAGTGACATGCCAGCATCCAGCTCTTCTGTAAAATGAACTGTGATTTTAGTACCTTGTAGGTGTTTTTTGGAAATCAGCTTCTTAACCAAGGTGCTTCTCTCAGCTCCCGAAGAGACAGCTATTTCACACTTCAAGGATTAGAAAAGCAGCAGATAAAATGTCTGGTTTATTAAAGTATTGAACTCTCAATCTTTGCATCCTGAAATTTTGCTTCCTCTGTAGCAAATGTTTAGTTTTTAATTACTTTACAGTGTAACGATGCCTACAGCTCTGCTTGAAGCTTCCACCTTCTGGCATTTTCCAGTACTAGAGCCGTGAAGGGGATTATTTAATCCCCTTTAGGAGCATTTCATTGATGCCTCTGCATATGAACTCATTTTCTCTGAGAGAGGAAGGGAATTTCAAAATAAACCATGACTACATGGCAACAGGATATACATGGTCCTGCTGCTCAATGAGCTGCTCGGAGGGGGAGGAAGGATCGTTGTCACCCAGGGCTGAGTCACTGTGGAGCAGACATTGGGGGTGCTCTGGGCTCGCTGCAGAAAGCTTCTTGGAACACAGGGACAGGGTTGGATTTGGAGGCAGGAATTGGGTTCCTGATTAGCGTATCTATGAGATAGTGCTATTTTCTCAAGCAATTGAGTGAGCTTTTCCAAGCTGATGTCATAGAAAATCCTCGGTTTCGGATTGAAACAGACTTCATAAGGAAAAACAATTAACTTTTATGGGAAATGGCTTTTTAGATTGCATGCAAAAGAGAGATTTTCGTCGAGCGAGTATTTGCAAGTGTTGGCAATGTACTCAAAGCAGTATATCTGGGTATATTCATAAAACGGAAATCTTAATCAAGCAGTAGAAAAAGATACGTAATACCTCTTCATAATGAGAGCTGGAAGCATATTTTATGTTAGAATATTTGACCATTGTTCCGAGGGGAATTTTTCCCCTAATTTGCTGTTCAGCTGGAGGAGCCCACTGTGCAGAACTGGTGGTGCTGTTTCTCCTTGCCGTGCTGCGGTGTGTGATGGAATTGTGCAAGGAGAACCCATTGGAGAGGTGATGAATTAGAAACGACCGAGCAGTGCAGGTTCAGGGAGAGGAGCTGTGTTTCTCCTTGCGTTCTCCCATGGATTTGCAGGGTGAGTGCTGCACTGAGTTGCACCAGCTGAAGTGCTGGGCTGCTGAAGAGGAGAGGCTTTGTGGAGGTGTGAGATCAGGGAGGATCCTTTAGCACAGCCCTCATACGTTTCCATGAGAGGTGTTGAGTCTCTGGCTTTCCATCCCTTTTTCTCTACATTTTTCTGTATTTCAGTGGATATTTAGGTCCACTAATGCTGCAGATAGCAAATATCATTTGAGGTAAAGAATGTGAGACCGAGCCTTCCCCTGGAGCTCATTAGTACCGTTCCTTAATTATCCCAGGGCCCACTGCTGGAGGAGGGAAGCAGCATTCACCGCCCACGAACTGGAACGCTCTGTGCAGCATTCCCTGTGCCAGGCTGGAAATTATCTCACGTCCCAGTGGTTGTTGGTGGTGGTTGTTCAGCAATGGGCTCCTGAGTGCTTTCCTTCCAGGAGATCCATGGCCTTGGCCCGTCTCACACACTGAAGTCTATTGTTCAGAAACTGTGTATGGATTCCAGCATGTTAAGTTCCCTCCATGACCGTTAATGTGTGATCCAGAATATCCTCACATGTATTCGTTCACCCTGAAGTCTCACGGATTCCATTTTCTTCATCCACAGCTTTGTGCCTGAATCTCCTTCATCAGAAAATGACGCCATTTCCACCAGGAAGCAGCCACCAAACAGCCAGCCATCGTCCCTGTCCTCTCAAACAGAGCCCACCTCCCTGGCTGACCGCTGTGACTTCTCTAAAGACCAAAGGAGCACAAGTCTGGACCGTTCCAGCACTGACATAGACTCTACTGATGGGACTGAGTTACCTCCTCCAGGAGATGCCTATCCAGATGGAAAGACCACTGACTTCTCCTTCATTGATGTAAGTTACCATGAGCAGAAGGACAAGTTCTCCTTCATTGTTAGCTGTACTGTTACCAGCAGCAGCCACCACAAAGCATTCCCTTCTGCAGACTTTGCCCTCAGTGTTCTTCTGCCTTTTCTTTATCATAATGAGTTTTTCCAGCTAACTTCCCATTTGGAAAAGGTTAAGGGTGAAGGCTATAGCTAAAGATGTTATTAATAATTTTCTTATGCATCTAGGAAGTAATGCTTTTTCTCCATGCCATGCTGCTTCACTTGTGGTCTACTCATTGCTGGCGAGCTGGCATGGAATTTCTATGGATGGCAGTCTGTCATCACAATTAAATTCCAGCCCTCGGCTACACCAGGACTTAATGTAGTTGCCCTTTTCAGATCCCAGTCTCCCTCTCGGCCGTCAGCTGTTACTAGCTAGCAAGGCCTGCATTCATAAAACACTTCAGGATCCCAAATCCCGTTTATTAATTCATTTAGTGAAGCTAATTCATGCAGATCAGATGTCCACAGCCAAGAGAGATCAAAGACCCAGCGTTGCACCCGGTTAGCCATGATGCAGCATATCCTCATCATTAATTCTCTTTAATATAGCTTTATGTAACAAGACTAATAATCAGGCAAATGTATATCATTCAGTTAAACTGCATGGTTTGGTGCAAATAGGGTGGGGAGCCATTATGCAGGGGGTGGCTTTTATTTTCAGTCTGGTTGAAACAAAGGGGTTTGTTTCTTTTTATAGCAAACCACCATTCTGGACTCGAGTGCACTGAAAAACCGTGTACAGCTCAGCAAGAAGAGACGCCATCGGGCTCCTCTTTCCCACTCTCTGAGAAGAAGCAGAGGGCTGGAGTATGAAAACAGATTTTCTTTGACTGAAGAATCGGGTAGTACGTGGATGTTTAAAGATTCCACAGGTATCTCTCAGCTGTCTGAAATAACGAGATGTAATCAACTTGGTTGCAAGGGTGGGAGTTTCTGAATGTGGGAATGCACCTGGAGTTGCATCCAAGTCCAGCAGCAGCTTCTTCCTGCTTCCTCTGGGCCTTCCTCTGAATTGAGACTTCCCCTCCGTTCCTTGGAGCCTGGAGGGGGTTCTGCTGCCTTGAGCTACCTACAACTGAAGTGAAGGAGAGCTTCCATCTCCGTCAGTTCTGGCAGCTGGCATAAGACAAGCTTGTTTGTGGAGAAAATAATGAGTTAAGGGGCTGTGGAACTGTTTGAGTCAGAAGGGAGCCCTAAAGGCCATCTGTTCCCACTGCCTGCAGTGCACAGGGACACCCACAGCTCCATCAGTGCTCACAGCCCCATCCCCTGAGCGTGGCTGTCTGCAGGGATGGGGCACCACCACCTCTCTGGGCATCCTGTGTGGTGTCTCACTGCCCTCAGTGTAAAAGCTTCTTCCTTATATCCTACTCAAATCTCCCCTCATTTAGTTTGAAACCATTTCCCCTTGTCCTGTCATGACAGACCCTGCTAAAGAGTGCATCCCCTTCTTTATTACACCCCTTTAGATACTGAATGGCCACTCTCAGGTCTCTGTAGAGTGGCATTCATTAGCTTAGGAGTACCTTTTGTTCCCTTCTGTCTGCCAGCAAGAAATCTTTCTATTGCTGAGTATTTAAGCTGTTTGTTGCTTTGATCTCCATTGGAGCACTGAACTCATTACAGTGTTGTATTACTATTAATACATTTTTGAACAGAATCAGAGTTCTATCTAGAATGTTAGAGGTGGAAAGCTTGCTGAATATATATATATATATATATATATATATTTTCTTTTAAACAATTGATTAGAAGAGAAGAAACCTATGCAACAAGAGGATTCTGATGAGGAAGAAAAGACACAGCGTTCTGGGAGATTGTCTTCTGTGCAGGCTCAGAGGCTTCCCATATTTCCAGGAATGGACCACTCTGTTCTCAAGGTGAGTGAAGGCAGAATGTATCGGATCATCTGTTTATATAAATGTGTGATGTGCTTTGCATTGCACAAACAGTCTTACTGCTGCCTTAAAAAGGACCTCTGTTCTTTATTTTCACTTTTTAGGCCCAGCTGCGGAAAAGACACGAGTCTGAGAGTCCTGGGGAGCCAAGTTCTGCTCAGCCGTTCAAATCCCCTAAACCACAGCTTGGAACTCCTGGTAGCAGAATACTGCCCTCCAGTGTAGAGAAGGAGGAAAGGTGAGAGATTTCCACGAGAGTCAGAAAGCTGCAAGGGAGGCTCCTGGGGCTCCAGAGAAAGTTGTATAATTGTTTTCTTTGGTTTGTTTCATTGATGAATTTTCATTATTAAAGAGTATATTTTTATATCCTAGGTCAGAAGAAAAATCTCCTCAGTGGCTTAAGGAGCTGAAATCAAAGAAGAGACAGAGCCATTATGAGAATCAGGTTTGATAAAGGTATCTTCTGATGCTGAAAGCAGAGCTTTGCTAAATGAAAGCGTGCAAGCATAAAGGAAGACATGGAAAATATTTCCTTAATGTGTCAGTATAGCAGCTATGTAAGTGTAAACATTAAAGCAGACTGTATTCCTGGACACACATTTATAGTAAAGTGAATCTGCTGAGGCAGAGCAGCTTTTGTGACTCGTTTACACTCGTTCTCTGCAGTCAGTTTTGCTTTGACACCACTCAGCCCATTTGTGCTGCCATTCCATAGTGCTTCCATTGAGCAACAACAACACGGCCACTGGGCTAGATGACTTTAGAGGTCTTTTCCAACCTTTATGATTCCATTGTAATTCTGTAAAGTAATTCTATAAAGTGAGACTTGTACACAGTATGAGTATGCTGATTTTCAGCAGCATTCTGGGCAGCTCTTGGATGTTTGGAGTATTGAGTAGGACAAGACCAAGATGAGACTGCTCCAGTGAACAGACGTTTGTGGGTCTTTGCTACTGCAGTAGCAGTAGCTGCTACATGTCTAATAAAAACACTGCTAAGAAGTGTTTCACTGCTCTTATGGTTGGACCAGATGATCTTAGTGGTCTTTTCCAACCCATATTCTATGATATTTCTTGACCATGTCATTCATTTACTTCAACAGTTTCTGTTGTTTTTTTCCTTTTCAGATAGTGATTCTAGCTAGAAGAAGATAAAGAAGTTTAACAGAAGCCTTAACTCATCTGAACTTAAAATTCACATGTCATGTTGCTGCTGTTTGCTTCCTGCCTCAACTGCTATGTGCATGGTGCCTTCCTGTTTTGTGGAGAAAGCTGCTTAATATTCATAGTCAAATACAAAGCTGTATCTTTTCGGATATGGGAGGATGGTCACTTTAGAGCTACCTGGAAGAAGAACCAGTGGTTCATAGTGCTAACTTTCAGAGAGTCTCAGAAGATTGTAATGTTTGGTGTAGGAGTGCTGTGCACTGGAGAAGTCCTGTCACTGTTGAACAAAGACTTCATTCCTACCCGTATGTTCAGCACCTGAAATGTACGACTTGTGGTAGTTGTGTTGGCTGTAAGGCTGGGCTTTGTGTTTGTTTATGAACAGAAGAATTTTAATCAAATTTATCTTTTTTTGGTTGAAAAAATATATATATATAGTCAGCTCCTATTGAGAATGAAGTCTGTGGAAGGTGAGAGTGGAAGAACAAATGATGTTTACTGCCATACTGAAAAAGGAAACTTGATTTTTTTTTTGTATAATGTATTTTTGATTGGCTTATATTTCCGTGTGCTCTGCTGACCCAGCAGACAAATATCAGTTTTTTTTAGATGAACAAATTGTTAATTTTCGGTCACTCTTGAAGTGGTGCATTCAGTGTTTTGTCAGCATGTGGGATAATTGCTTCATTGGAATGTCTTTCCTAAAAAAAAGGATCAAGCAATAACGTCAACCAGTTCTCTTTAAAAAGATATATATATACATATATATACATATATATATTAAAAGAATGTAAATACTGTTTTTTTTATAACAAAAAATAAAGGAAGAGAAGAGGGAGGATGTTCTACTCATATCAGGGTTCCAGTTAATTGTTGAATGTCACCTTAATAGCAGTTTGGATAGTCCCACTTCATGTTTTTATTCGTTAATCTGTAAATACCAGTTTTAAGCTTTTATTTTTATGCTGATTGTGTGGGATAACCTAAACGTGATCTCCGGTCTCTCAGATGATTTACTACTACTTCTTTTGCTAAGGCTGAGGTTCCAATAGCCGTACAGATCGCCTCAGGCATAACGTGGGTGTTACGGATATCGCTGATATCTCCAATGCATTCGTGTTTTGAACACAGATTCTGGCATATCAAGCAAGATGCCCGTTTAGGGCACACTTGATTCTTTCCCCCATTAAGTGCTCTTTTCAGCAATCCCGTAGGAAGGCGGACCCAAAGGAGCTGTCCGTTGTGCCGGCCCCGCTGGCGGGCGTCCTTCGCTCCTGCAGATGCAGCACCAGCACTGAACTCTTTCTCCTTTTCTCCTTGATGATCCGGCTTCTCAGAAGGCTCCGATTCCGGCGGGGCTCCCACAGCAGTGCATCTGCCCACGCTGCTGTCTGCCGAGCCCGTCGCTGCCAAACCCATGTGCCAGTGCTCCTCCCGGAGGAGCCCGCCCTGCTCATCGGAAACGACAGCAGCACGTCAGGATGCAGGTCCCAGCTGCACGCGTCTCACCCAGATCTGCTTTCAGTAGCAGCTTCTCGTACTTCATCAGTACGGCTCTCTAATTAAAACCCTTCCTTGCTGCTGTGCCCCGTTGCACACCGGAGCTCTTGCCCCCGTCCCATTTTAAGCCTCTTCCAACTCCCAACTCGCCACCTGACCTTCCAGCCCTGAGCCATGGGACGTCTGCTCAAATGGAGTCAACCAGAAGAGCTGCCCGTAGCCAATTCTAAACAAATTGCACATGTTTTTTCTTTTTTTTTTTCCCCTTCTTGTTAGATGATGGTGGAAAAGGCAAATCTGAGGTCAGCTTTGTGCACTCTGTTGGAATTTTTCAGGCAGCATTCACCAGCTGTGTCCCACTTCAAAAAGGATCTAGAAATCAGGTAAATCCCCCCTGCTTACCAGAATACTTAGGCAGGCTTAATTCTAGAACTCGGCAGGCTGACGGTGTTGCGTTGCCACTCGTTGGAGAACTGGCTGTTCCATGGTCTAACAGATGAAGGCAGAGATTCTTTGCCCACAGTGTTGGCTCTGTGTTTGGGGAACAAATGTGTATGCATTTCCACGTCTGCTTGGACAATGCACTGAAACTTACTGTATTTGGTAGTTCAACCTACTACTGAGAAATGTTTAATGCTTACATGTCTAATTAAAAAGCATCTTTAGAATGTTGTTGAATGGGAAAGTGTCTTTTCTGTTCTATTTCTTTACATCGTATAAGAATGGAATATACCTACATCCTTCTCTGCAGGTTCTCACTGTAATAAAAGATCTATAAATATGTTACTACGTCACGAATGGTAGAACAGACTGTAACACACTTTATATACATGTCTGTTTTCATTCCCAATAATGCCTGTTGAGTTCTTTACACTTCTGTTGCCACGTGCTGTGTTTGCTATTCAGGTGAGGTGGGAACGTGGCCTTAGGGCGTTCATCAGTTCTTTGTTAATTAGAGGAACCTAATTAGTCAGTTGGGCTGTGGTGTGATCCCAGGGCAGCATCCCATACCCCATCCCGTGGAGTGATGGCCCAGTCTCTGCCTCGGGAGGGAACCAGGGTGTGTGTCCCAACTAAGTACAAGCGTTGGGAAGGTATTTCTCATTGATTTGACCTCTGATCAGGAGCAAGTCAGCAGTTGTTGCTTTTTCTTCATCCTCATGAATTACAGAGGGGGGAAAAGGTGGATTTCTAGGGCGCGCGTGGCTTTGGGGGCAGGAGCAAGGCTGTGATATGGGTTTGGGGCTCCGCGTGCCTTCGCCATTGCCTCCATACCGTGTGCATCCCCAAACAGCTGCAGTGCTCTGCACGGTGTTCGCTTGTGCTCTCCGCCTGAGCCCTGCCCTTTGCTGCTGATGGGAGAGTTTTCCAGAGCTCCTGGCAAGAAGCTCCATGAACGTGCTGACGCCGATTTCGACGTTAATCTGCGGCACATTTTTAAGGGGCGGCCGGGAGAAATCCCAACGCTGCTCCCATGCAGCGCCGCGCGCCCGCCCTATTGAGATGAAATCTCACGGACGGAATCAGGCGGACGCGGCTGCTGCATCAGCGTCCGAGCAAAGTGCTGCCCTGGGCAGACGCAGCCCATAAATAGCGCGGCCGCAGCCGGGCATCGCCGCGGGACACAACGGGAGAGGTGCGCGGTGCAGCCGGGCTGGGGCGAGGAGCGGTGCTGCAGGGGGTGATTAACCATAATTAGCCATAATGGCACGCGTGGGGCTTGCTTGGATGCCGCTCCTGTGAACCCCGTAGCAGTGGGGAGGGTCAGGTGCCTCACCTGAAGCTGCGTTAACGGCCGCGATTTGGGTTTTCCAGGCACGATGACCGAGCAGCAGAGTCCCCCCGAGCAGATGGTGACTGGGGAGGGCGCTGGTGAACGCGGTGGCAATTATAAGGTATGCGGGGACGGCGGTGATGCGCTGCCTGTGCACGTGGTTGGTTGGTCGCTGCGCTGTTACCCACAGCCAGGTGCTACGTGGTGGCAGCGTCACCCCTGGGTGCGCCGGTGCCATCAGGGCACCAGCAGTGCGTGGCCACCTGCAGCAGCGGCTGCGTCCTGGTGTGTTTGTCACCTCCCCGTGACTTTTCCTCTCGGGCTGCAGCGTGTGCAGCTCCAGGAGATGGAGCACTGCTGCGGCTCTCTGCTCGGGCAGTCATGAGCTGCTGTTGGCGGGTTTGGGCTGAGGGCTGTGGGTGTCACCTCCGTCCTTTGCCACCCCGTGACACAAAGCAGGGGCTTGCAGCTGGGACCCGCCCAGGGTGGGGATCTGCCCCAGTGCTGCACGGCAGTCCGGGTGAGGCGGTGGGGCCTCACACCTGCTGGGCTTGAGGTGAAAATACCCAAATACGAGCTCATTCTTAGGGCTGGAGCATGCCTGGGGTGTGGTGGGGCTGGTGGGAGCCAGCAGTGGGCCACGGATCTACTGTCAGAGGAGCGCTGTCCCCGGCATGGGGATGTGATGCTGACACCTACGTGGGTCTGGCTGGCTCCACGACCCTGAGTGCTCAGCTCAGCCCTGTGCTGGCACAGGATGCACACAGCACCCGCACGCAGCAGCTGGTGCTGTTTCTACGCCCACCAGATCACCATCTATGAGCTGGAGAACTTCCAGGGCCGCAGGTGCGAGTTGAGCGAGGAGCTCCCCAACGTGGTCGATAAAGCTCTGGAGAAGGTGGGCTCCATCCAGGTGGAGTCTGGCCCGTAAGTTGGGGGGGTGGGACTGGGGTACGCCTACCCTGGGCCACGTCCCCGTGCTGGGGGTGGTGACGCGCTGCCCTGCAGGTGGCTGGGCTTCGAGCGGCAGGCCTTTGCTGGGGAGCAGTTTGTGCTGGAGAAGGGTGACTACCCGCGCTGGGACTCCTGGTCCAACAGCCACAACAGCGACAGCCTCATGTCCCTCCGCCCCCTCCAGATCGTGAGTAGCGGCGGCGGGGGGCACGGAGGGCTGGACGGGGTTATGGGGCTATCCCTAACCCACGTCCCTCTTAGGACAGCCCCGACCACAAGATCCACCTCTTTGAGAACGCCGGCTACACCGGGCGCAAGATGGAGATTGTGGATGACGACGTGCCCAGCCTGTGGGCCCACGGCTTCCAGGACCGCGTGGCCAGCGTCCGGGCCCTGAACGGAACGTAAGGGCTGCAGCAGCGGTGGGACGGGGCGGCTCTCCTGTCCCGGGGACGGCACTTTGTCCCCACGGCCCCACTGAGCGCTGCTTCCATGCACAGGTGGGTGGGCTATGAGTACCCGGGGTACCGGGGCCGCCAGCACGTCTTTGAGAAGGGCGAGTACCGGCACTGGAACGAGTGGGACGCCAACCAGCCCCTGATGCAGTCGGTGCGCCGCGTGCGGGACCAGCAGTGGCACCAGCGTGGCTCCTTCGAGAACAGCTGAGCGCCGCGCCGGCCCTGCGACGGGTGGTGGAGATGCTGCCGCCGGTGCCATCGGTTTGGTGTTCTTTGTGCAAAAACCTCAATAAAGCTCTGAGCTGAGGCTGCGGCGCTGCGTGGTCAGGGTGGGAAGCGGGCGCAGCCGGGGCGCACGGAGCGGGTGCAGCGTTACATAAAGGCTACGGCCGTCCAAAACCAACAGCCCCGGGGCTGCGGCTCGGGGCGCTTGCCAAGGGTTTGTTCCCTTCTCAAAGCATCTGCCTGCGCCGTGGGAGCGCTGCCCCTGAGCACAAGGCTGGAGCGTGGCCGGGGGCGCGGGCAGCTCACACGCAGTGCAGCACCCAGAGTGGGGCTGACCCCTGGCTGGGCTGTGCCCCGTGTAGAACCCCCCAGTGCCCCGCACAGCCCTCAACCTCCCGTGCATCCCTCATCCCTGGGGCTGCTCCTGCACCGCACACGGCAGCACTGAGCCACCTCCAGAGCTGCTGCTCCCCAGGCTGATCTCCCCGACACTTCCCCTCAGCCCCTTTGGTTGCAAATGCACGGTGTGCCACGTGCCCCACTGTGAGCTCAGTGCTGGTGCAGCCACCGGGGATGCCGGGCATGGCATGACCTCGGCTGTGAACGTGGCCAACCAGGTGCATGGGGGCCTCTCCTCTGCCCTGCCCTGCTGGTCCTGCTGCACCGCGATGGGGCTGTCCTGGATGGGACAGGCAGGAGGGCAGAGCCTTGGGGACAACTGCTGGACCCTGCTGCGAGCCCTGGAGTTTGGGGAGGACCCATCCTGACATTCATGCCCAGGTGGTGGGTACTGTGAGCAGCTGCGTGGGGTATGGAAGCGGTAGTGGTGTTTGGGACTGGCAGCAGGGATGGGGGATGGGTCATAGCTGCCTGAGAACCCCACACGTGTGGTTGTCTGGGACGCAAGGGGACGTATTAGTGGGCACGGTGGGGGTGGGTTTGGGTTGGACTGGATAGGGTCTATACCTACTTCTATGATTCTCTGCTCGGTGCTGGGACACGTGCCCTCACCCTGGGCTGGGGGTTCTCTTGTGGGGGATGGGGGTGGCAGCTGGGCGTGGGGCCACCTTCCACACTGCGTGCCTCTGCCCCCAGCATTGGGGATAGAGAAGGATCCTGCTCTGGATCTGTCGCATCAATGGATCACACGCCAGAGGTGCCAAAAGCCATCCCTCGGTTTCCTGCAGTCACAGCTCCGTGTGGTCCCACGGTGGGGCTTCCTGAGCCCCGTGTTGTGCTCAGATTGTGGCGCTGATTCCGTGTGCTGCTGTCCTGTGTGCATCAGGGCGAGCGCTGATGGATGTACCCAGGCAGAGGAGCCCCGGGGTCCTCCCACGATGCTGGGGCAGGAGGAGCTGCAGGTGGGGGGCACAGACCCTGCAGAACACCCTGGGGGTGCTGCTCTGCTCTGTGCTAATGCTATGTGCCACATAGGGTGGCAGGGGAGGGGTCTGCTGCTGCGAGGGGGGCTCAGAGCCGTGAGTCCCCCAGGAAAACTGCTTGGCCACAGGTGGGATCCTACAGGCACCGTGCAGGCGCAGGGCTGCAGGACGGGGATCCAACGGTGTCTTTGTCCCCATGTGCCGATGGAACCCACGCTGAGTCACTGCCGGGGGCCCCAAAAAAGGGTTGTGGCTACAGGAGGACCCCCAGAGCTCACCCCACGTGGCACAGGGCTGGGGGATCCCCCCGCTGGGGTAGCTCAGGTGCTTTCTGTTTGAGCCCTCCAGTTGGCACCGCACGAGGAAAGTGCTGACGGCAGCGGTTCGGGCGCTCGGGCGGTTTGTTGGAGGGATCAATTCCCTGGCTCCAAAACTCCTGAAGCAGGGCTGCCGGGCCTTTGTTCGCAAGGGTCGCTCTGGGTCTTGGCATGCGTTCGGCTGATGCATGCAAACTCCAAATCTCCTTGCCAACAAACCCAACAAAGCGGGTGAGGCGAATGTGAAAGCTAATGAAATAACTCCGACTTGGGGTTTCGGGAGACAATGGCCTGGCGGGTCAGCTGACCGAGGTTTTCATTGGGGTTTAATCCAGCATTCTCGCTTTGAATCATGCTCTAGCTATTTGGTAAATAGTCCGGGCATCGTTCTGCTGCGAGGCGGTATAAATTCCACCCCTCGGCCCCAGCCCTCCACTGGCTCAGGCGGTACTGGTCTCACTGGTAAGGATTCTCTCTCTTTGTCCTCTCCTTTCTGGGTTGGTTTCCACCCCGTCTTGCAGCTCTCACCCGGAGCCACGGACCGGGCAACCCAGGGGCAGTGCTGCCCCAAGCCGGGCACTAAGTCAGTCATACGGTTTTTGAGCAGAACCGCCCCGCCGTGTGGCTGTTTGGTGCACAGGGCCCGGCCCAGCTCTGCGCTGGGACCCCCACCCCGTGGGGAACGGGGCTTCGACCCCCGGGCAGCACAGTGGGGACACGGTCAGGCTGGGGCTCAGCACTGCGCATGGGGTGCGGATGTGGGCACGGAGCTGGGACCACACGCACAGTCTGGCACTAACACTGAGCTTCCCCCTGAAGAAGCAGCGCGCCCAGCTGAGCATGGCTTCCGAACACCAGATGCCGGCCTCCAAGCAGCAGCCCGCCAGCTCCAAGGTCAGTCTGTGGGGCCGGGGCACCCCAAACCCCTCCGGGCGCCCCAACTGCAGCTCCAGTGCTGGGGTGGCCGTGCGGCTGCTCTGCCCTGTGGGGTCCCCCCCGTGACCGGGGCACCCCAGGGACCCGGGCTCAGCTCCCAGTCCCCCGCCATCCCCACAGATGTGATGCATGCTCTCCTGCCACCCCACTGCGCCATGAAATCAGTGCTGAGCTGGTGGCTGATGGGGATGCGCCCTGCTGGCTGTGCCGTGAGGGTGGGGGCCCTACGGTCAGTGCTTGCATTTTGGGGTCAGTGTGGGCCATGCCCTGCTCTCACGGCCCCGTTCTCCTGCAGATTGCGATCTTCGAGCAGGAGAACTTCCAGGGCCGCTGCCATGAGCTCAGCGGTGCCTGCCCCAACCTGAAGGATGCCGGTGTGGACAAAGTGGGCTCCATCCTCGTGCACTCCGGACCGTACGTCGGTGGGGGCGGGGGGTGTTGGGAGACGGGTACCTGGGTTTGCCTTAGATGGAGGCTGCTCCCCCGGCACTGCAGTGCTCGTTGCGTTTTATGGGATGGAGAAGAGGGGGCATGGCGGGGGGCTCATCCCGGCCCCCCCCTTGAAGCCCACCCTCTGCTCCCTTCCAGCTGGGTGGGCTACGAGCAGGCAAGCTGCAAGGGTGAGCAGTTTGTGTTTGAGAAGGGGGAGTACCCCCGCTGGGACTCCTGGACCAACAGCCGGAGAAGCGACAGCATCACCTCCCTGAGACCCATCAAAGTGGTGAGAGCACCCCGACAGCCACTACCCACCCGCCAGACCAAGGTCTGCAGCCCGATGGCTTCCCCCGCCTTCCCCCGCCCTCCCCAGCCCCGCGGGCGGAGGGGCAGCACTCAGGGACCCCCGGGGGGCGGTTGGGATGGGGAGCGGTGCCCCGAGAGCTGAGGGGCGGCTGCTGGGGGGCGCGGCGGGGGGACCCCTTGCCTCAGTTTCCCCACGGCCCCAAGCTTTGCCCCCTGCCCAGCCCTGGGGCTGGCGGCGCTGATCCCCACCTCCGCTCTCCCCGCTGCAGGACAGCCAGGAGCACAAAATCGTGCTGTATGAGAACCCCAGCTTCACCGGCAAGAAAATTGAGATCATCGACGACGACGTGCCCAGCTTCCATGCGCACGGCTACCAGGAGAAGGTCTCCTCCGTGCGGGTGCAGAGTGGCACGTGAGTACGGGGAGAGGGGAGCGGGCGATGCGCCCACGTGGCACCGCGCCGTGGCCATCCCGTGGCCACCGGGTCGTGTTGTGGCCATCGGGTCGTGTTGTGGCCACTGGGCCATGCCGTGGCCATTGAGTCACGCCCCGCGCTTGCCCGCAGGTGGGTGGGCTATCAGTACCCTGGCTACAGAGGCTACCAGTACCTCTTTGAGAAGGGCGACTACAAAGACAGCTCCGAGTTCGGCGCCCAGCACCCCCAGATCCAGTCGGTGCGGCGCATCCGGGACATGCAGTGGCACCAGCGCGGCGCTTACCACCCCTCCAACTGAAGCCCCCGCACTGCCGGGCACAGGGGGCCGAGCGCTGCCCCCACCTGCCGCTGCCCCCACGGCCTCACTTCCCATCTCCCTCCGTGTGAGTCACACCGCAACCGAATAAAGCTTGGAGTTGCAAAGTCGCTGCTCTGGGCCCTTCCTTGGCGGGCAACCAGCGCTCACCTCCCTGCATGTGGGCCGTGGGGATGGAGATGCTCAGATCACCGTGGGGTCCGCAGGGTGCATGGCTACGGGTGGGTGTCCAACCAGCACAGCTGTCCTCAGAGCACCCCGGTGGCCGGGTGGACACCTCAGTGCTTAATAAAGCAGTTATTAAGCACCGCTGATGCTTAATAGCGTTGCTTAATAGCTGCTTTAACCCACAATAAGCCTCTCATTTAGCATTATCAACACTAAATAACGCTTTAATCATTTGCACTCTGAGCTGAGCAAATGCAGCTGCTGAGTGCCGGCTCCAGTGCAGCACTGCATGCAGGGCTGCGGGGGCTGCACAGCTGCAGCTCTTCTTGGTTCCCCCCTGCAGCATCAGCATGGCTGTGTGTTGCAGTGCACTCCTGCAGGGCTGCACCAGGAGCGAGAGGTGCAGGATACAAGGGTGGGTGGCACCGCTGGGTCAAGTGCATCGCTTGTACCCAAACGTGGGCACCAATGGGGTCTGCAGGAAGCACAGGCACTGCAGCCACATCCCTGTGCATGGGGATGCTCTGCTGCAGGTTCGGCACCGATGCAGCCAAATGGGGGCACCGGGGGCTGTCAGCCCTACAAGTGGGGCTTTGCACCCCTGTGCCCCGTTATCACCGCCGGCCCTGGCACGGCCCCACACTGTGCGGCATTAATCATCCTCCAAATGCTGCTTGGAAATGTCAGCCCTGCTGTGCATCGTGCTTGGCAGCGCCTCGCTGCGTCGCCTCGGCGGAACCGGCTGCCTGCAGATATCTGTGCCAAGGGAAAAACATCAGAACGATCCCAGCCCTGAGAGCTTCTGCTGGGAGAAATGGGGGGTTTGATGAGCGCCGTGGCACCGCCCATGTGCTGCTGCCACCGCCGGGTCCCCGCTGCGGGGCTGGGGCTGTCGGGAGGAAACTGCAGCATCTGGGGGGGGAAACGGCACTGTGAGAATGGGGCGAGGAGGCACAGGGGGTCTCAAGGGAAAGCAACAACAGCAGCAGGGGAAAATGTGAGTGTGTTGGAGGAGGTGCCTCCGTGACCTGACCTGCTGGGGGATTTCCCTTTCACTGCGCTCAGATGGGGCCTGGGGTGACTCAGATGTGGCTGAGGTTGGGTTTTCCACTGTCCTCCGCTCTCATGCCCCCCAGGGTGTAAATAACACTGTTACACACATCCTAGTGCCGCGCGCTGGACCACAGCGTGCTGTGAGTGCTGCCTTTCTCTGGCCCTGCTGGGATGGAGCGATGGAAGCCAATGAGTCCAGCAGCATGGGGATCTGTCTGCCCCAATGGCTGTCCCCAGGGCTTTGTGGCCTGAAGAGATGCAGCACCACAGCATGGGCAGGAGCAGGATTGGCCCTGGCTGGGTGCCTTCCTCCATGGGGGGGGCTGCACCCTGCCTGCTGCAGGGCCCATGTGGGAGGAGATGTGATTTCCTGGCTGAGTGCAACGCGCTGAGCAAGTGCTTCTGTTGTTTTGCACTTGCTCCTGTTCTGACTCACCATTGCTCATCGGTAACCCTGGCCCCATCACCTGCATCTGCCAAGGGAAGGCGCATCTCAGTGCATCCCATCGCATTCCACTGCATCCCATCGCATTCCATTGCATCACATCCTACCCCATCCCATCCCATCCTATCCCATTTCATCCCATCCCATCCCACCCCATCCCATCCCATCCCTTCCCTTCCCTTCCCATCCCATCCCATCCCATCCCATCCCATCCCATCCCGTCCCGTCCTGTCCCATCCCATCCCACCATCAGCTGATGTGAGCAATAAGTGCTGCCATTGAAGGGTGACGGCAGTTCCTCTTTGCAGCACCTGCCCTTGGCTGCTGCAGTGTTTGCCACCATGGAAACCCCCCCATGGAGTCCAGCACTCCTCCAGAGCCGTGTTCAAGCACGTGGCTGTGCAGGATGTGCCAGGCAGGACTGTGGCACTGCTGCTCGCTTTGATTTTTAACTGACTTGTATTGAGAAGCATAAGGTGGCTGCCATCCCCCGCCGGCCCCCAGGTGCCATTGGGGCCGTCCCTTACGGTGTCCCCAAGACCTGTTACTCAGTGGCACTGCTGCTGCGCTGGCGGCCGTGCAGCTCTCCCTGCCTGTGGGTGGTTCTGCTGCCGTGCCAATAGACTGCAGCTAAAGCTGTTCTCCGGGCTGTCAAACTCAGCTTTATTTTCCCTCACCAGGTGAACAGCGGGGTGATGGCAGAGCCTGCACCCCCCACCCCTCGGGTGGCCACGTCTGCGTCCTGCTGCTGCTCAGTGCAGTGCCCAGCGCGCTTCGCTTCCGTTGTGCCCTTTAAATCCCAACACCAGTGCCAACGTGGGGAAAAAGGAAGACAGGAGAGCTTCACGGCTTCCTCCGGCAAATGAACCTCCCTCCCATCCAGCTAAAATGCTAATTAAGGAACATCACATCTTCCAAGGCCAGAAATGGAAACAGCCACATGGAGACATAATGGGATTAACATGTATCAGGGGATTAGAGCAGCGGTGGGGATTTGGCGGCTCCTGCCCAGCGCCCTGCAGCCCTGTTTTCCCCAAAGCTCCCTTAGGAGATGCTCAGCACAGAAACAAACGGTGAATAACACCAAGGGCTGAAGGCGCACAGCGCTGGGGACACACGGCTGGGCATGGCTGCACGGTGAGCACAGGAGCTCAAGTTCAGCAAGCTGCATTGGGCTGTGCGTGGGTTCATCACTGCGAAAGCGCTGCTTGCTGCTTGTCCCAAACCCAGGAGCAGCCCTGCAGTTCCCCGGGCTGCCTTTGCCTCCAATAGCTTCGCCCAAAGGCATCTGTAAGCAGACAGCATCACGGCTGCCCCGGCTGCACGGAGACGCAGCATCCCAGCGCCAGCACCGCTGCTCGAGTCCGGCACGCAGCAGCTGGAGATGGGTAATTGCAGTGGGAGCCGCCGCTGCCATCATGCAATTTGGGGCTGTAAAAGCCTCCGCGGGGTCTCGCTTTCAATGTCAACACGAAAGGCAAAGAAACTATTTTCGGTGATGTCAACTCCTGGGCAGCGGAATTGCCAATTAGGGAACATCTGTTCCCCATAGGCCGAGCGGGCTGTGAGCCGCCGCATGGCAACGTAATGGGATTAAAATGTATCACCGGATTACGGCGGTGCTGCAGAGATCAGCTGCTGGGGGGGGGGGTTCTTAGGGAATCGGGGGAAAAACGAACTGCATTTTTCCCTGTTTCTCTGCTTTCCAATTCAGGATTGTCCTTTCTTCATTTGTCATTGACGTAAGGTGCAAAAGCTGTTCCAAATGGGGACGCACCATGCGGGCCCGTTGGTGCCAGGTTGGGCTCTGGGTGATGTCAGTGCTGTGGGGCCAAGTGTGGGGCTCATTGGGTGCCATGGGCTCACTGGGTGCCATGGGCTCACTGGGTGCACTGGGTGCCATGGGTGCACTGGGTGCCATGGGCTCACTGGGTGCCATGGGCTCACTGGGTGCCATGGGCTCATTGGGTGCCATGGGCTCACTGGGTGCCATGGGCTCATTGGGTGCCATGGGTGCACTGGGTGCCATGGGCTCACTGGGCGCCATGGGCTCACTGGGCTCACTGGGTGCACTGTGTGCAGGACCACAGCAGGGAAGGAGAGGATGGCTGCATCACATGAGGGGGAGCGTTTGCCTTGGCTCCCTCCGAGATTTCCGGATGATAAGCAATTAAGAGAGAGAGATTTACAGAAGATTAAGTCCAAAGGCAAAGATCATTATCTGCTGAGGCATGGGGCCGTGCTGCAGGGCAGGCAGGGTGCTCTGCGTCCTGCCCTGTGTGGTTTACAGGCATGTAGCCCTTCCCTGCTCTACTCAAGCAGAAAGGAGCACATTGCTTTTAGTGTTTAATTGCAATCATTTCCAGGTCTCGTTCGCTCTGAGTGCGGTGCGTGGCGATGCCAGCTCGTTTGGAGGGCAACCCAAAGCTCCCTGCAGCAAAGATGCTCTCAGCGGTGCCAGAGCTCGGGAGATGAGAGGTGCTACATCTGTGCTCTCAGCATCTCTCCCAACCGCCGGGCCCGTGGGCACGGTGGCCGCTCTGGAGCTGCGCTTCCTCAGCTGTGAAATGAAGATAAGCTACTGGTGTGCTTTACAAGGGCGCCGAGAGGGCAGGAGAATCGTTTGGCAGATGGTCCACGTTCCTGCAAAGCCTGTGCTGGGCTCGGTGCAGCCTGCAGCCATCGGCACCGTGCGCTGCCGAAGGTTGGCTGTGGGGTGGGGAGGTGGTGGGGTTTGCAGCACCCGCTCTGGGCGCTCTCTGGGCACGAAAGCTCTGAGCTGCTCTGCTCCGGTGCCACCAATGCGGAGCGGTTATCGCTGCCATCTCCTCCCAGACTGGAGAAGGCAGGAATCGGGGCTGCTGAGCACACATTTCTGCCCAAATTACCTCATTTATTCAGAGCATCAGATGCCGCAGTCTTTCACGGCTCCTCGCTAAGGCTGGGATCTGGTGGGATGCGGGGCTATTAATAGGAACCAATCTTTCCCCTTCTCCTCCAGGCTACAGGCAGAAGGATTCAGACAAGGGCCCCTTTGATGTGGGGGATGCCCAAACGGGTCCCTCTGTTGCACCACTGCTTCCCTGGGGTTTGCCCACGGAGGGCTCAGAGCCGCAGCACCTGGATGGGCACCTCGGGGCACAGCTCCCAACTTCGTCTTTGGCTGAAACAAAGTACCCAGTAGGGAAAGCAGCAGTGTGACAGCAGCACGGTGCGCCCCTCTGAGCTCCGGGGCTGGAGAGAGCCTCCTTTGTCCCCCACTTTTGGGGTGCGATGGTGGGGCGGGGTGGGGGCATTCCGTCCCACAGGGGATGGGGCCGGGGGGTGGCGGCAGTGCTACGGGCTTGGCTCCCACTGCTGTTTGCCTCGCTGCTAACGTCGGCGTGGTGGCTGGTCCGGGGACCAGGTGTGTGATATTGGATTCGGGTGAATGATCAGCCAAGGCAGCCAGCGCCAGCTTCTGTGCAAACAGACACCGAGCACCAGGAGCCCGGGGAGAGGACTGAGGGGGGAGCGCTTCACGTGGCACTCCCGTTATCTCCAAGGGGCTTTCTGCAAAGGTTTTCCAGCGTGCTGCCTGGGGGCAGCTGGGCTCTTTGTGGGCTCTTTGTGAGCTCCGAGATCGACAAACCCAACCCGTCCCCTCCACGCCCGCCGGCTGCATCCCTCAGTGCCACATCATCCCCACATCCCGGGGTCGGCGACCCCATCACCTCCGCGGCCACCCAATCCCGGAGCGCGGCCAACACCCGGGAGAAGACGTTTCTCCTCGAGGCCCACCCGGGAGGGTCCGCTCCGTGCGCAGCCCGAGGCGGGCGGTGCGGTGGGATCCCGGGCGGGGCACAGCCCGGAGCTCAGCCCGCTGCCCGCGGAGCCGCTGCCCCGCGACGCTGTCCGATGCTCGGGGCCGTCACGTTCGGCCGCAGGGCGGCTCGCGGCGCAGCCGTGTGCCTTCCCCGGCTCCGATCAGCTCATCAGCTTTCAGAAAGCCGTAGGAAGGAGGAGTGGCGGCGCTTGAAAAGAGCTCACAACAAGCTTGAGTTGGAACCTTCAGACTTGTCATTGACTTCGCCTTTCATTCAGCCAATTATCCGTGACATATTTGAAGAAATTCGGGAGAGAGAGGAGCGAAAATCTGCATATGCGCCGGCTGCCACGCAGACAGCGCTGAGCACCGCCGCACGTGGGGATGGGGATGGGGATGGGGATGGGGATGGGGCCGGGCACGGAGCCGCGGGGTTCATAGAAGCGTGGGATCCAAACGAGGGTCGCGAGAGACCGCTGAGCTCACGAGCGCAGCCCAGCAGCGCGTCCGCTCCCCCGTCTCACCCCGTCCCCTCTCCCGCTCCGCCGATCCAGGTCCGCGTTTTCGCCGCAGCCCCTCGCACCGCAGCCCCATGGCCGCCGCCGCCGGCAGCCCGGGGCCGAGCGCCCGCGGGAGGCGGCGCGGGGCGGGGGGCGCTGCGGAGCGGCCCGGCTGAGGCGGCTGCGCCGCGGGGGGGGGTTTCCCGCCCGCCCGGCGCGGCGGCCGCGGGCTGAGGGCCGGCGGAGAGCCCCGGGAGCGGAGATAGAGGTGGGGGGGTGGGGGGGGGGGGGAAGAGAGCGAGAGAGGGAGGGCGGGGAGCGGCCCCGCCGCGCTGCACGCACGCAGCCGCCGCTCGGCACCGAGGCACGCGGGAGGCGCTCGGCCGAACCCCGCCGCCGCCGCCGCCCGTTCCGCCGTTCCCCGCCTCGGGGGCGGCTGCCCCCGGCCGAGCCTCCATCTGCAGCCCGGCGGCGGGAGCGGGAACATGGCGGACCTGGAGGCGGTGCTGGCCGATGTCAGCTACCTGATGGCGATGGAGAAGAGCAAGAGCACGCCGGCGGCCCGGGCCAGCAAGAAGATCACGCTGCCCGAGCCCAGGTACCGCCGGGTAACGGGCCGCCCAGGAGGGCATCGGCCGCCTCCGGGCACGGGGGGTGGTGGTGGTGGTGGTGGTGGTGGTGGGGGTGGGCAGCGCCGCCCGACTCCTTTGGGGCGGCCGAGGGGGGGGGGGGGGGGTTGGTGGGTGCGGGAGCGGGGATGCGGGAGCGCCGCGCGGCGCCGTGACCCGGAGCTCCCGGGGGAGCGGTGCTCTGTCTGAGCCGTGCCCGGCGGATGGAGCCCGGCGAGGCGCCGTGCCGGCGTGCGGGACGAGCCGGCGGGACGGCAAATCCCGCACAGTGCGTGCCGCAGGAGGGGCCGGCGGCCGTCAGCCCGGCGCTGCCCTCGCAGCCCTCGCCCTGCGCTCCCGCGGGCGCAGCCGGAGGTGGGCAGGCGGAGGTGACCGCTTTCCTGCTGCGGTGTCAGCGCTTCGCCGTGCCGCGCCGTGCCGGGCAGCGGTTGTCGCGCTATGGGCTGCGTGCTGTGCGGAGGGCACCACCCGCCCGCGGGCTGCGGCCCCGGCAGGTGCGCCGCGCTCCGTGCCCGGCATTGCGCGGTGCGGTGCTCCGGGCGCTGTGCGGGGCTGCGAGCGGCGGGGAGGCGATGCAGCCGAAGCGCCGCACTCCCAGGGCTGACCGTGCAAAGAGCCGTCCGCAAACCGCGCTGCTGAGCGAAGGACATACTCGCAGCTCCGGTGCTCGGAGGAAGGTGGGAAGCGGTTTGCAGCCGTTGCTGGCACGGGAAGCAGCGGCTCGCCTGGGGCCGGGGGGGGGGGGGGGTGGGGGGGGGGGGCTGGCAATGGGCGCTGCTTGGCCCAGAGCAGGGATTTCCTCACGCAGGAGGAAGCAGTGACTGTTGCTCTGGTGTCAGATGTCTTCATGCTGGTTTCTGTGCGTTTTTTTTTTTGTGTGGTGGTGGTTTTTCCCCCCACCCCCCCCCCCCCCCCAACCCCCCTTTCGTTAGAACCGACACGATGCGTTGGGCATACTGAAATGCTGTGTGCTACTGGCAGCCGGATCCGTGTACAATTATATAATACAAATCAACTGCTTGCATGCGGGTTGGTATAGTAACGGCAAAAACCCACCGCCGTGCACGGAAAGTCTCTGTTCCTCTCTGGGTCTGCAGTTGAGCCCTTTCCCCAAGGAGCTTTTGGCTTTCTCTGTGTGCACAGCCGGGCCCTGCAGCACCACGGCCGTGCTGCATAGCCGGTTGCAGGCGATGGCAGGGCTGTGCTGCAGCTCCAGCACCGTCTGCTCCAGCAATGCTGCAGAGATCTCCTTGCTCTCTGCAGGTCTCGCTGAAGCTCTCGCCGGAGCCCCGTGCACCTGTTGGCACCATTTTGTGCCTCTGGGTTAAGCGATGCAAAGCGAAGGGGATGGGTTTGCTGCAATGCCTGTTTGCAAGGCAATAGCTGTAGGGCAGAGTGGATTCCAAGGCTGCGGGCCAAGGCTCAGCAGCAACCAAGCTGTGAAGGGCGAAGTTTGTTGGCTGAGGGGCTGCTGGTTGCTGGGCTCGTGTGGAGCATCCTCAGATTGTTTGTGCGCCCGAGCTGTTAAATGTCACAGCTTGGGAAGAACGAGGGCAGGACGTGCCAATGGGACACGTGTGCCTGGGGAAGAGGCCGGGCTGGTGATTTTTTAAGCACCAAACCCAAACAACCCTCTGTGCATTCCACGTCGTCTGCTTTTCCTCCCTTTCAGCCTTTCCTCCCTTCAATCCCAGGAGCTGGGAGAGCTGCAGCATCTCAGTGCGTGTCCTGGAAGGGCTGTTCTGCAGGGGGGCGGGCAGAAGGGCCTGCAGGGATGGGAGCTCGGTGGGAAAGAGGGCATGCACACTGAGATGTCAGCCAGTGGGAAGCCTTGATGTTTAACTCCAGGTCCGGGAGGAAAGGAGCCAACGAACTGCGCTCAGTTTTAGGGTTTTCGTGGGGCTTCTTTCGCTTTTGGATATAGATTTTAGGTTCCCCTTATTTTGGTCCCCTGGAGTGGAAGAGGACTAAATTATAGCTCTTTTGATTTGCTGGCCCCTTCTGTTCTGAGATGGAGATTTGCATATTGGGAAGTGCAGACGAGTGGTGCAGGAAATAGGGGCAGGAAATAGCAGGTTGGAGCTGGGGTGGGTGCGGGGCTCACGCCGGGTGCATGGGAACAGAACAGAGCAGGAGTCCATCGGGCTTCTCTTCTGCTGCCGTGGTTGTAGAAGTTTCTCATCTCCTCTAGCCTGCTTGCTCACTAGTTGGCTGTCTGTCATGTTAATTCTGTGATTGATTCTCTTTGGTCTCCAGCCTTCCCCTCATCCTGCCCCCTGCCCCCAAGGGAAAACCAAACCACCCAACCCACTGGGTGCCCCATCCCTGCAGACAGCCACGGTCAGGGGATGGGGCTGTGAGCACTGCTGGAGCTGTGGCTGTCCCTGTGCACTGCAGGCAGTGGGAGCAGACAGCCTTCGGGGGTCCCTCTGACTCAAAAAGCATAAGGATACTCGAACTGCTCAGGATGGGAGCACTGCAGAAGCTCGTGGTGGGGCAGAGGTGCTGCTGGAGAGCTTTGGCTGAGCAGGAGGAGGAGGAGCAGGGCAGCACTGCTATCTATAGCACGCAGAGTTGGGGCTAAGCCCGTTAGGAAATCAGCAACACGTGGGAGGAGCAGTGGGTTTTAATCATGGGCCTTCCCTTGGGTGCTGATACTGTAATTAAGCAGAAGGTAAACGAGGGCAGCAGGGGGAGAGGTTCAGCTTTCTGCTGCCGTGCTCCGTGCAGAGGGATGCTTTGAGGAAAGCTGCCATTACCGGCCATGCAGTGTGGGTGCCTGGCACTGCACGATGGCTGTGGGGAGGCGGAGGGCTGATGGACCTCCCAGCTGCCCCTCGTGCTCTGGGTGCCACCTCAGAGCACCCCGGTGCTGTGCTGGGGCTGCAGTGCCAGGGAAGGGCTGAGAGCAGTGCTGGGCAACGTGAGGTCAGGTGGAAGGGGCTGTGTTAAGTAAGCTTCTTACCTATAGGAACATCTGGGGGGGGTAATTAATGCAATTAGGAAAAAGCCTATCAGAGCCTGTCAGGTGCAGGTGCGTGCATGGTTTAATTGAATTAAATGGGCAGAACAGCAGCCTGTTGGGTCCCAGCAAGCACTGGGTTAGCAGGGCGCAGCTCCACATCATAGAGGTGACTTTCCTTTCTGAGCCTTTCATCTTCTGCTCCTTTTGAAACTCCTCTGTGTCAGTTCTCCATTTCCTTACCCTCATGTTTTTCTTCTTGTCTCAGCCATCAGTTCCCCCATTGGCATCGCCCTTCTTTGTGGGACCTGAGAATAACTGCAAGCCCAAAGCCCTCCATGGAAAACCAATGGAGGCAATGTGAACTTCCTTGCTTTGTTTTGCTGCAGGAGGACTGTTTCTTCCAGAGGAGAAAAAGCACGGGGACGTTTCTGCCAGGTTTAGCTTGTTACAGAAGTTGTCAGCAGATCTGCTTTGCAGGCCAAGCCTTCCTTGGTTTGTATCACTGTTGGTAAAGCTTGCATTGCTGATCCCTTCACTTGGTGTCTGTAATGACCGTGGGCCGTTCCGGTGTTGTCTGAAGGTGGGTTTGCTGACCATCACGAAAGGCTTTTGGGGCAGATCTGTGAGCAGCTCCGGGGTGGGTTTGGGTGGTGCACAGAGGCACTGAGGGCTCAGAAATGGCATCGTGTGGCTGTAAATCACAGCCAGGTGTGGTGCATCCCAGCCAGCGTGGGCTGCGCGTTGCTCTCGCTTGCTCAGCCTTCACACTTGCACGCTGCTGCCAAGGAAAGCCTTAAGCACAGATACAGACAAGTGGCAAGAATAATAGGCACGTTGCGTTGTGATTCTGTGGTTTGCACGAAGAAAACCCAACGCGTTGTGACTGACAGATGGCTGGATGGCATTTGGAGCGAGGAGATGTGATGTTGTTCCAGTTTCTCCTCCTTGCAGTTTCCCAGTAGCAGCGTTACGGAGGAAGGGCACGTCCCTGACATTACAGCTCGGTGCTGTTATTCCTGTGCTCAGAAGCTTATGTATTAGTTTCAGATCTCAGCAGTGGTAATGCAGGCGGTCCTCAAGGAGCACGAGGGTAGTGGCTATGCTGAACTCACAGCTCCGTGCTTTTGCTTTAGGTTGTAAGCTTGCTCCATGAATACTCGTTGCAGATGTGGATCTGCTTGGGCAGAAAACCGGTGCTCGCCCCTAAGGACTGCAGGAGCATCGGTTCTCTGCAGCTGAATGGTTTGGAAGCGTGAACTTGGAAGGGAACTCTGTCCTAATGGTTTGGAAGAGAGCGTGCTGAGATGGGAAATGGGGTGGAAATGGGTGAAATTGGGATGCTTTGGTGTGTTGGTCCATCCTATGGTGTGCGGCCAGTGCTGTGCGTGGGGATGTGCTGTGCATGGGGAGGGATCAGAGCGTTCCCTTGCACTGATCACTGCTCCATTCAACAGCTGATGGGACGAGGAAGTGAATGAGCATGTGCGCTAATTAATTTAGTACCAACGATTTGCTTTGATTTCTCCATTAAAATAATTAAGTCAATTGGATGTGGCATTGCTGCCAGGGTTATTCTGGTAGTATTATAGGGTGTTAGGAAGTAAAAGGATCGGAGGAACACATGTTTTTGTGTGTTATTTCATCGTTGTCCAAAAACGTCTTTTCAGCCTCCTAATGATTTGTTTCCCCTTCCAATGGGGCACGTCACACACAGGAGGTAAGTAGATCGGATCAGATGGGCCGACGCTCCTTTATGGGCTGGGAATTCACTTTGCCTGCTGGATGAGTAGCAGTGGCAGTGTGCAAAGTGTGCTTCGTGGTACCTGAGAACAGAATCACTTGGAGCCTGTGATGGACTCTGAAGTGAGTAGAAGTCTGAGAGGGAGCAAAGTGAAGTGGGTGGGAGGCATGCAATGCAATGCATCCCTGTGCTCTGCCTGCTCGGCTCTCCCCTGTTTCGCCTTATAGGTGAGCGCATTAGTGCCTGCAGGTGCATTAAGGTGGGTGTGATCGTTATGTTTCAAGCTCTGGTGGCCATCTGTGCAATAGACAGCATCCCGCCACTCAGAGCTTGCATTGCTTTACGACGTGCTTTTAGGATAAATGATAAAAAGCTCCTTTAAGGCACCGTGGTAAGGAGGTCAGCAGTAAGTAGCTGCTTGATGTCGTTCCAATGGGGGAGAGTATGCATGTGCACACATAGCATCACATCGCTCCTCGCCCTTCCATTTCCGAGGCGTGAGATGCTTTCAGAGCAGCTCCTGCATTATTCAGTAGGATGAACCCCCAGGGATTGCAATCCGTGCAGCTCTGAAATTAATAGCAGGACTTTTAGGAAGTATCAAAAGCGAACGCTGCTCGTTTCCCTCTGCTGCAGCTCCTGGTTTCTGCCTGCACCTGCTGTGGCTGTGCCTATGGCTGGCAGGGTGGTGTCTGGAAGGTGACATCGTGCTGTATGGCTGCAAGGCATCCCCAGACCCGTCAGAAGATGAGTTCCCTTCCAGGTTCGGTGACACTGGGCTCACGGGATGCTGCTGTGGGCTCACAGCCGGGGCTGCTCTCCAGAGCTCATTGCAGTGCTGCAGGTGTGCACTCCTCACGCCCTCTCCATGTTCATTTCCATTAAAAAGCCCACCTTGCTTTTTTTATTCCCCTAATTTTTCCAGGTGTGTTTTCAGATGGGCGTTGTGCCCCCGTCCCTTGGCGCCGTGCTCTGTCTGTGTCCCGTCAGCTCACCTTCCTGCACGCTCATAGGCGGCGAGAGCTCTGGACTGATGGAAGGCCCCTGAACCACAGAGGCTGCTGCTCAGCAGATGCCTCTGATCAGCTCTGAAGGGCTGTGCTGCTGCGCTGAGCTCAGCTCCCAGTGCAGCCTGCAGCCCTGCTGGCCGGGTTGGGTTGACCTGTTCCTTTCCAGCTCATAGACTGGGGACTGCAGGTGGGCACCTTCCTGCCTGGAAGGGATGGGACAGTGAGGAACGGCTCTAAACTAAAGGAGGAGAGATTGAGGTTGGATGTGAGGAAGCAATTGCTCACTCAGAGGGCACTGAGGCTCTGGCAGTGCTGCCCAGAGCTGTGGGTGCCCCATCCCTGGAGGTGCCCGAGGCCATGGATGGGCCCTGGGCAGCTGAGCTGGGGGCAGCCAGCACATGGCAGGGGGATGGAACAGAGGATCTTTAAGGTCCCTTCCGACCAAAGCTACTCTATAGCTGAGGATTTCTATAATTTTAAGTCTGATTGTATAGTTTTAAGCCTGCCTTTTGGTTTCTGCCCTGTGTACTTGCCCCATCAGCTCAGCACACCCATAGTGTGCGGACAGCAAGCTGAGCATCCCCGAGTTTTTTGTTGCTTGCTATTTTCTTCCCCTGTGAAGTAAAAGAAATACACAGGCAAAAGGTTTTTCTCCCATGTGGTCGGATGTGCTTTTGCTTCTGGAGCCTCCCTGGATCTCGTTTTCAGCCAGCTTTTGTTTTGCTTGTTTTGAGTATTGCCATTGAGGTGGGTCGTGCTGTGAACTGAGCTGAGCCGCGGGAAGGCCACAGCTCCCATTAATGCTGAGAGCACATTTGGACAGGGAGAGCCTTCGAGGAACGGCCGCTTCTGTGCAAAATGTGGCTTTTAGTGGCGGATTGCTCGCCTGCAGGGCAGCTAATGGGTCTGCGTCAGGAGCAGAGGAGCCGTCCTTCCTGCCTGTGGCATGGGCTGGGCTCTGCTGCACAGTGTTCCATCCAGCTGAAGGCTGTGCTGAAGGATGTGTGGGCTCTGCTTCGCTTCTTCACCTCCAACTCGTGGCTGAGGGTCAGACGGTCGGGCTCAGGAGCAGCCCTGCTGAAGGGATCTGTTCATGGCAGAGTGTTTCCCAGGGCACTTCACTCGCTCGTTGCTTTTCCCATTCTCTCCTCCCGTTGTCTAGACTCAGATTGATGTGATCTCTCGCTATGGCACGGCAGAGCCTTCTCAGCACCCTTGTTATGAGAAGGGCTCACTCTGTTAGTGCTGGTCTGCTGCTCGTGTGGGAACTGGAGCTGGGACCGGAGCAGGGCAGAGCTGCAGAGATCATCCCCATGTGGGCAAGGGGCTGAGAGCCCTGGTGCCGAACAAGCCAAGCCGTCTGCTTTGCCTTCTCCAGGAAGCACGAGGGTTTGGCTGTGAGAGGCAGCCTGCTCTGCTGCATTTCAGAACTGGTTTGTTCCTTTCCTTTCCTTTCCCTGACACGGAGCAGTGTGCAGCCTGCATCTCGCAGGGATCAGGTGCTCAGCCGTGCTTTTGAAGAGGTGCGAGTGATCTTTTGACAGCCTTATTTAGGGCAAGAATCCACCGTGTGGGTTATTTGTGGCTATTTTTATCCCAAAACGGAGCGTGCATGGAAATACCGGCTTTAAAATTGGAAACCATGAAAACAAAATAGGGGAGTTTTGGCTGCGTGCTGCCGTGGCACGGTTGTATCATGGCACCGTACCGCCGTGCCGCATTGATTTGAAGATATATCTACTTGTATTGCTGCCCGTATGAAATTTTTATAGCTTTATATTAAAAAGAATATCGACGTTGCTTGACAAATAGAGAAAATCTTTGCTAATGTGGTTTCGATGAGCGGTTGTGACATTATGAATTAGCCAAAGGAGATGTTAAGTGCAGCGCAGCCAAGCCGGGCTCCTAATGGAGCCAATGCTGCCTGATGTTCCAAATGATGTATGGCAGTGGTTGTGTGTGAACGGCCTGATGCTGACTGGATTGACTTATGCTTTTATTTGCGTGGTGCTGGCCAAGACCCAACGTGAGGCCAAGGAAGGCAGTGCCCAGTGCAGAGATATGGCTGGGCTGTGGTGTCTGCATTGGCCTTTGCGTGGGTGTTTCTCCAAAGTATGTGGAGGGTTCCGTGAAAAGCAGCAGCTTCAATTGCCTCTTCTTTTTCCCTTTCAGCATCCGCAGTGTCATGCAGAAGTACCTCGAGGAAAGGGGTGAATTAACCTTCGACAAGATCTTCCATCAGAAAATTGGTGAGTCGCACTGCAACGGAATGCAGTTCTCGTGCATCCCTTAAGGTTGCCTTGTGAGAATCCACGTGGTGAGTGGGCCGGGCAGGACACGGTGAAACAAAGGCCTTTGGTAGGATGAAATGTGGAAGGGTAGAAGGTGAAGCAAGGCAATCCATCAGCTTAACTTCGTGTTCTGGAAAACTACTGGAAAAATAATTGAATTACTTGGAAACACGTAGGAGCAAATTGTATTACTTGGTATGGGCTTGTCAACAATGTAATGTGTCACATCAGTTTACGTTGGGTTTTCTTTTTTTTTTTTTTTTTCCTGCAGGGTAATAAGCCTTGGTCAGGGAGCAGTTGTGCAGAAATACCCTGCTTGTCATCCTGTCTGTCTGCTGGGTGTTCCCATAGCAGCACAGGGAAGGGTGCCTGGGTGATGGCTGGGGATGGATGGGGGCATCCAGCAGGCCTGCATGTCAGCGTTTGGTTATCAGTGGGGATGCTGGGATGAGGAACCTCAGAGAAGGACCGTAAGCACACAGAGCAGATGACCAAAGAGCTTCGTGTGTAGGAGGTAGGAGAGCTTGTGCAGGAGAATCGCACACGTAGAGGTTGGGAAGCTGCAGATCAGGCAGCATTTTAGCAGAGCTGGGTGTTACAGTGAGCCTCGGGCTGTGACGTCTCAGCTCGATCGCACCACTAAATATAACCATGGGATCACAGCCTGCAAGTAATCCTGCTTTGGCTGAGTGCTGCGTCCCGTCCTGGCACCGGGCTGCAGAACGTACGTGGATCTGCTGGGAGGAGGCCAGGAAGGAGCAGAGGAGGCAGCAAACAGACCTTACTTAGCATCTGCTGAGCGCGACCTCCAAGGAAGCACTGCAGCGGGGCACGATGCAGGCTGTGAGGGGGAGAAGTGAGGGTGGGCAGTCTTAAGAAAGAGAGAAGAGCGGTTGCAGAGGCTGTGAGGTCAGTCTGCTTTCCGGAGGCTTAACGTGATTCAAAGATACGTATGTTGGGTTTTGAGATTTAATGGGTGTAAAAGCGGTGCAGGGGATGTCGTTGGCAGCTTGTGGTGTCCTGGTGCAGTGGATTTTAGGAGCGGGTTGCTGTAAGGCTGCAGCGATGGTACAGCAGCTCTTCTCTTGCAAAATGGGAGGCAAAACCATAAGCTGGGCTGGGAAGGAGAGGAGCTCAGAGCATCTCTTCCTGCCTGAAGGAAAGGAGAGAGGATGCGATGAGCAGCTGCTGGGAGCAAGGTGCTGCTGTGCCCCTTTGCCTAAGGATGCTGGTGTCCCATGGCACTGCATCTATGTGGTACATGCAGGGATATCTCATTTGCTGGTGCTGATATCTTTCAGCACGTGCGCTCTGTGCTGAGGCATTCATGTCTTGCTGTAGCCTAGCAGTTGCAAAATAAGTGGGATTTTAAGCGACCTCGTAAGGGTTGGCTCCAAGTGTTTCTTTCTCATTGTTGGCAACGGAACGAAGAAGTCTCTTTTAAAATAAAATAATAAAAAAAAAGGATTTGAATGGAACAGCTTGTATGTAATGGATATTTGTATTTATGTAATTGAATACTTTTCATTAACAGTTGATTGCAGAGAGCGGAGAAGACTGCTGCAGTTATTCTGATAAGTCACAGCAATTACAGTTAGGCAGCTGACCCTGGAAGAGATGAAAGATTTTATCTCCTTATTTTCCCCACTCTGGTAGCTGCCAGAAGTGGAACTGTAGAGCCCGGGCTGTCGTTAGGGGATTAGCTTTTCCCATTACTGGAGATGCACAGCTTGCAGATGTGCAGAGCTCTCCTCCTCTCCGTGGTGCAGTCCCACATGTGAAGGCCAGCTGTGCCCATGGGGCTGGAGTTTGGAGGTGGCTCCTTTGGAGGGGAAGGAGAAAAGATGGAATACGACTGGTTTTTTAACAGCAGACTTTGCACTGCACTTGAAAACGTTGCATTCCTGCACCGTGGTGGCTCATTGAAATTTGATTGCGTTTTCTAGCTTGTTCTTTGCCATTAAATCTGTACTGTTTCCACGCATCAGCATAATAACTTGTGGTAAAGCACCTTCCGTTGTAGGCAGGCGTTCTGCACGGTGCTGTAAGGTCAGTAGGGTGTGGTAATGGGAAGCCTGCTCTCCTTGCCCTGCCACTGCTGCTCTGTGAGCTGTGCGGGCAGCTCGGTTGGGTCCGACCCAACCTGCAGGGAGCATCGCTGCTGGACCTGCTGCTCCGTGCCTCATCCGACAGCCTGCTGCTGCAGAGTGCTTTCCTTTATGCACTCATCATCCAGCTTCATCCAGCAGCCTCCCTGTGCTCTGGCAGGCGATGCGGATGAGGACCGTTCCGTTGCTTTGTTTTTCCGGAGCACAGTTCCTTCTTACAGCTCCAGTTCCCAGCTCGTTCTGTTCTGCAGCGCCCTTTCCAATGGGAAAGGAGCAGAGCTTTGTTCACTTTGCTGCCTCTCTTTGCACGGACTCACACCCGGTGATGCTTCCTGCCTCCAAGCCCTGGCCTTACCAGCTGCATGTGCTGATGATCCCTGACGGCCGTTTGCAGGAGGGCTCCTCCAGAACGGTCACGAACTCTCTAAGAATTACAGAATGAGTCAGAGGCGAAGCTCTGCCCTGCAGCCCCACAGCCTGCTCCTGCAGAAGCTGCTTCCTCCACAGCAGAAGCTTCTTGGGGAAGTACAGCATGTCTCGGCGCACAGTACGTAACCACCTTGGCTAATTTGCTTTCTGCCACATCCTGTTTGCTACAACACCAGATTATGAGTTTGCTTTAGAGGGGGGGGGGAAAAATCTGAAAAAAAAGGTCGTTTTTTATTGGGTTTTTTTTTGTTTTTTGGCTATCCTGATATCTGTAATTGACACATGGGGTCCACACTGTGCTGCAGGGCAGGCGTGCTGAAAGCACACTGCTTGCAGAGGGCAGTTTGGAAATGAGCTGCAATGGGTGTAGCTGCTGGGAGAGTCTCAGGGTCTGCTGCAGCACGTGCGACTGCTGGGCATTAAGGATAGAAGTTGGGTCACAGTATCCCTTTAGAAAAGGGATTACTGTGGTTATTGAGGTGCATTCCCTTGGACCAGTGTTATTTTTTTGTTCACTGTCTGATTGTGGAATTTTGCACAGCCTGTATCTACCTGGTAGGTGAGGAGCAGAGCTGAACGGAGGCATGGAGTATCATAGAGCGGCCTGGGTTGAAAAGGACCGCAATGCTCATCCAGTTCCAACCCCCTGCTATGTGCAGGGTCGCCAACCAGCATCCCAGGCTGCCCAGAGCCACATCCAGCTTGGCCTTGAATGCCTGCAGGGATGGGGCATCCACAGCCTCCTTGGGCAACCTGTTCAGTGCGTCACCACCCTCTGAGTGGGGGGGGGAGAAAAAACTTCCTCCTCATATCCAACCTAAACTTCCTCTGTCTCAGTTTAAAACCATTCCCCCTTGTCCTGCATCCTGCAGTTCAGCTCAGGTTAGGCTCAGCCGGGGGTTCCTGGCCTGGTTTGCAGGCTGCTAGGATGTGGGAGTTGCCTGCAGCCACCTCACTTATCGCCTACACAGAGCTGGTGGCTTTGGGTCTTGGTGAGAAGTGAGAACCAAAGGTGTTTTAGCAGTTCCAGCAGCTGCTGATGCTGCGGTATGAGTGAGTGTAAACTTCCTTTAATTTCTGTTCTGTCCTCTCCAACCAGCAAGCTGCAGCTGGAGGTGTCCCAGCCCAGGTGAGCACTCTGCCACCCACACCAGCGCTGCTTCCTCCGCGTGCAGCTCCTGCTTGGTGCCCTGTGCATTCAGCTGCCCCCCCCCACTGCTGCAGCCTGCTGTGTACGTGGGGCTCTTTCCAGCCGAGCATTCAGGCCAGATGAGCGTTCGGTCCGTTGCAGAGATCCTTGTGCACAGGCCAACCTGCAGCAGCAGGGAGGGCCTTTGTGCAGTGAGAGGGAAGCGCTCTGCTGACCTCCTGCTCTGCATTTCCTGCAGCTCTCTCCCTGACAGCCCTGTTGAGAAGCAATAAGAAGAATAGGGTGAGAACAACCAAAGCACCGTTGTTGCTTTTTTTTTTTTTTTTTTTAGTGCAAGGAACCATGCTTTCTGCCCCTTGTTCCCCTGGTTAGGGACCCATCGTGTTGCAATACTTGAGAATTTTGGTGCTGCTGGTGAGATGGGTCTGGAGTCAAAAACGTGGTGAGAAAAACATCCTTGCTCTTCCTCTTTCCGTGGCGCAGCGTGGCAGCTCAGCTCGCTGCGCTCCCCGAGGTGCCTAAAAATAACAGGCTGGGTTGGAGAAGCACCTCCCCGTAGCGTTATTGAAGCTATTGTTTAATTGAAGTGTAAGATCTATGTGTCATTGGCATCTTCGGCTCATGAAACAGTCCTCCGAGGAAATAACAGTGAGAGCAATAAAGCCTGGTTGGGGATAGAGGAAGTCAGGGGAGCTTTGGGCTGCTGGATGGGCACGGATGGTGAGGTTAGGGCAGGGCCGTGGGCGCCTGGAGCAGCACCAGAGATGGGTGGGCATGGGAAGGGGGCTTGTGGCTGGAAAGTGCCGTGTGCTTGGCAAGGTTCTCAGCAAGAGCAAGGAGGCAGACTGTGCGTTCAAGTGGTTTTTTTGGGGAGGTTCCGTTTCTGACCCGGGGAAGGCAGCCGCCACGCAGAAGTGGGCACCATCCGAATGGGGAAGTCAGAGGCTGAACAAGAGACGGCGTTTGAAATGCTGTCCTAAGAGGGACCTTCTCTTCTCGTGTGACTCCTTGTTCTCGGTTCAAGCGCAGGCTAAAACCTGGATCGTGGATGGTCTTGCAGGATTGCCGTGTGGGTTTGGGGAGCTTTCCTTGCACGGTGCCTCCAGTGGGTTCAAAACAACAGCGAGAGCAAACCGCAGGGAAACGTCAGAAACTGCGTGAGTGCAAACTGAAACAGAAACTGCAAGGCACTTTGCACCGAGCTGTTCCCTTACAGCGGTTCTCCTCTTGTGTGTGGGGTGTGAGTGCTGGAGGAGAGAAAAATGCATGCTCGGAGCCTCCCTGCAAGCTGAGCCTGCTTTGCTCTGTGCGCTTTTTTTTCCTCAGCATTAGCCTCGAGTTTGAGGTCTGGTTTTCATCTGATAATGGAAGCGTTGCTGGAGGCTACGTCTCTCTCGGCATACGTTTTATTTTGTTGTGAAATAAACATGATGCTTGCATGAATTACACCGGGGATCATTGGGAGTGATGCTGATGAGGCTTCGTGCTGGCGATGTGTGTTTTGCCCGTAGGCGGTTGTAAGGAGATGTCTGTCTTGTGTGTGTCAGGGACAGACAGCATCCAAAGTCACTGTAAGAGATGTATGCATTGATGATGATTATTTCTCTTCTGATCATGAATAATTGAGTGTTTCTTTGTCAGGATACAGCCTGATAAGCTCTTTTCTTCTTAGAAGTGTTGGAGACGCTCAGTTGTATGATTTCCCAGAGGAGCTACGGATTAAATCTGAGCTTTAAAATAGAAGAAATTTATACGTATATATATATCATCCTCTGGAACATCACATAATGGATAATGTGTACATGCTGATATAAATTAGCATTTATACACAGTGCAGTTCTTGGAAAATGTGAGTCTTGGGGAAAAATAGTCTTCATCTCAGCAATGCGGTGTAATTGTACAGCTGTTGGGTTGGGTTACTGAGAGCTGGAGGCTCAGCTCCAGGAGTGGAGAAGTGGGAGAGAAAGTGAACAAGATGGACAACAAATACAATACGTAGGGAGGTACAGGTGTCAGATTATCAATGTTCTGAATGAAATGTCTCTTGGGTATTTCTAGCTGGACATGGATGGTCTTTAAGGTCCCCTCCAACCGAAGCCATTCTATGGTTCTGTGTTACAAACCCAACCTTGCATGTTGCTCAGCCACTCCCCTACCAACAGTACAGCTTTCTACGTACGTTTTGTCCATCTGCTGTTGTTCACTTAAGCTTTCTTAGCCCGTTCCTGGTGGAACATCCCACTTGTGCATTGTTACTGCTCCATGCACAGCCTTGGTTTCCCTCCCTTTGCAGCAGTCAGAAGCATTGCACTTCCACGGAGGCTTTATCCATGCGTCCTCAAACAATTCACAGACTAATTAAGGCTCAGAACCCTACTGTGAAATAGGTAAATATTAGTTTTCCACATCTCTAACGTGGCATAATAACAGTGTTAATGGGATTTACCTGTATGGCTCTGTAGCAATAACAAAGCAAGTTGCCTGGCCCTGTCAGGGCTGCTCGCTCTTCTCAGTGGGATAACTCATTAGTAACCAGAGAAAAACTCCAGTACCAAGGGTACAGTAAGCAGAACATAAATTGCTGAAGCTGTGAAGTCTTCTGGCTTTCAGCAGTAGTCGAAGAGTTGCAGCAGACACACCAGGGAGCTCTGGCCATCAGTTCTATTACCAATTCATGGCAGGTTGGGGAGCAGGCAGAGTTCCTGAGCCCCTAAATGCTGTCCTGGTTCCTTGCAAACAGTGCTCTGTTAAGGAGGGTGCGGAACAACCTGCAGTGCCTGCGTTGGGAGCTGGAGATAGGCAGAACGGCTTCAGAGTTGAGCTGAGATGCTTCTATCAATAATCCCTCCCATTAGAAGGGGAAGCCAGAGAGAGAGAGAGAGAGAAGGAGAGCCATCTGTTCCTGAATCTTCAGCTCTCGGCAGCTTTCCTCTCTTGGAGCGCACGGGAAGGCAGTGAGATTCACGTGGGAGAGTTCTGTGCCCTGCCGCTATTGGGGCGGCTTCGCTCCTCACCTCACCACGTGCTGTGGGTATGCACTGAGCGACGGTGCCACCCGCAGTGTCACAGCCTTGCTGGTGCTGCTGTGGGCAGTTTGCTTCTTTCTTTGGTTCGTTAGGGTGCTCGAGGCCCCCCCATAGTGCTTGCTGAGGGCATCGGGACTGGGCAGCACCGTCCTGCTGTTGCAGATTGGAGTGCTGCTCAGGGTCGGGGGGTGCAGACCTGCATGGTCAAAGCCGTTCTTAATAACTGTTTCAGCAAGCAATATTGATCCAGGAGGAAACTGTCACGTCCTCCCCGGGGACTGAGAGTTCTCGTGACGTAGGGAGAGAGCTGATGAAACGAGTTCCAAACAACAACGGTGACATTTAAAGCTGCTAATACTTGTTAGCTGGCTAATAGCTTGCTGGTAGCTGCTAATGCCACTTACTTGTAAATCTGAGGAACTCCCACCGCTTCCACAAGTGGAAAAAGAACAGAACTCAGGCGCTCTGTTCTTCTGGGTGAGCTTTAGTGGAGGAATTCAGGCACATTCTTTGCAGCTGATTGAGACAGAATGCCTCAATCAGTGCTGTACTGAGCTGTCACGGTAGAAATTGGAATGTTTTTGCATGCCTTTGTATATGCCCCTTTTCTTGGCAATCCTGATGCTGTTGGCCACTGTTAGGTTAGTGCATGAGCTCTGCCTTGTAAGCTGGTGCTGCCAGAGGTGTGACAGCGTTGGGGATATCCCTGTGCTGTGCCCAGGCAGGACGGAGGCTGTTGGGAAGCATAGAGCCACAGAACGATTGGAGTTGGAAGGGACCCTTACAGGTCACCTTGTGCGGCTGCCCTGCAGTGAGCCTGCCTGAAGTAGGGATTTTCTCTAAAGACACGTGAGCTGATGTAAAATCTATTCTCACGTAATGATTTATGGGGGTTATTAAGGCAGCTACCCGGCAACTTGCAGACTCGTTTGGGCTCACTTTGCTTCTGTTCTTGGAAAACCGTTCTGCGCTCATCGCCAACGTATGCAAGGGCTGTCTTGTAAAATCTAATTTGTTCTTTTATCCCGCTTTTTACGTGCGGAGTTATGTTTTAATTTGTTATGATCTGTTGTCTTCAACGGAGGGTGAACGTGCACCAGGCTCTGTTGAGAGAAATAGGCTGAAGGCAGTGGGTAGGGAAAGCAGTGGTGCCTTTGGGGCTGCAGGGTGTGCACGGCTCTGTGATGCTGAACCCGGCTCCCTGCGTGGGTCAGCCCTCCTGGCACTTCAGGTCCCTCTCTGTGCCTGAATGAGGGAATCGTTGCTTGCCCCCATGCTGGAGCTTTTAGGGGGTCTCTCTTATGCTATGCTATGGCAACAGAGCGTGTTTACTGTGCAGAGTGAGACTTTGAACCTGGCTGGGTGTTGTGGGCCAACGCGGGCTGGTTCGAGGTACTCAACGTGGTTTAATCTTAGACCTCTGTCCCTGACTTTTGGTGTCTGAAAGCCAGGCCTGTGACTGGGATTGAAACACAAGGTGGTTTCCCAGCAGTTGTGCAGGATGGCTTTGCTGGAGGCGACGTGGCCGTCCCTCTGCTTACCTTCCTCTGGGTTCTGTTGGGCGAAAGCAGCCAAACAGCAGAGATGGGGAGAGGTCTGAGAGGGACTCGGGGGGAGAGACCTTTATTTAAGTGCTCACTATGGGTGTTGTGGAGCTTTGGGGTACGCAGCGAGAGGACCCAACCATCCCACTGCACACAGGTGTCCCCATGGGCTCCGCTCACCTTCTATTCACGCACAGCACGTTATAGCAAGGATTTGGAAGCAGCTTGACATTTTTGTTTTCTGATTTGCTGTTTTGCTTACTAGAAAGAGCCGACATCAGCTCGCCGGACCACATTCAGGTCTGCTGCAAATAGAGGCAGCCTCCTTTCAGTCCGTGGCACTGCGAATCCCTGCACCAGGGCTCAGCTGCCTATTTTTAGCTCTGCTGACTTTACCTGGCCGCTTCTGTTTGCTTTAATAAGATTTTTATTTACTCCCATCCAAAGGAAATTTGAATCAGATACTAATAAAGTTCCAGCTCGGGTTCGATAAGTCGTTTTATCTGAGGTTGTTTTATGATGGAGTCCCTCATTAGTTGCGTTACGATCCTTCTGCTCTCTGTATGGATTGAGGACGGGGACGTGGTGTGATGAATGCAGGGCGACCTTCAGACTGTGAGCGCTGCGTCGGTGATGGGGCTCACTGCAAATAAAGGCATTTGGCACACTGTGCTGTGCAGGATCGCCCGTGAGGAGGGAGTGAGAAAAGAGCAGTGCCCATAGGCTGGGAAGGCATGGCCTGGGGTGAGGTGCCCTCTTGTCCTCACGTGTCTGCGTTATTAATCCCATCCATCACTTGGGCATTACCAGTATCTTTTTCCTTAGCAGCCACTGATCCGGTTGTTGCAGCAATTATATAGTCTAGAAGGAGAAATCTTGCAAGCAAAAAAGCTGTCAACAGCTTTATTTCATAAATAATTGCTGGTTCCTTTTAGCTGTTACTTAACGCTATCATTTCTTTAATTCCTGCTTTCTGTTCTGGGTCCCACTTTGCAGCGCGCGGCTCACGGCGCTTATTGTGCTCTGCGTCAGCTCTGCCCCAACTCCTTAGAACTGCTGTCACCACTCCAGCACTGCTCCTGTCAATTAGTTGTGCTATTATCTGAAAGCTGTGCTTCCTGGCTAATAATTCTTCGCTCCATCTCAGAACATCAGGAGAAGAAAAGAGATCTTTATGCTGCAGTGGAAGTGCAGCTGGCTGGCGGAGCAGCGTGTGTTGCACGCTGGTGGTGCCTCGTCCTTCTTGTGCTTTGGTCACAGCATGACTTCTGCTAAGAGACATACACGGAAAGCTTTTCTTGTAGGGAGATTGGTTCTGGGAGGCAGCTGGTGGTGGATCCCGAAAGAACAGCAGAGCTGGGATTGGCACGGGGTGAAATGCAGCATCCCTTGCTAATGAGAAGCGTGTCTCAGAAACGCTTCTTAATGACTGTATAACGTGTGTGAGTGCAATGTGTCCCAGCAGATACATGTGTAAATGCTCTGATCGATGGGTTTTTCAAAGGAAGAGAGAGAGAGAGAGGGCTATTTTCACCTCGACCCAAACAGCATTTCGGAACCGGGAACCAACCGACTTCTTTTTTTTCCTCCAAAGAAAATGGTGGAGAGCTGACAGATGAACCAGCTGCCCAAGTTCCCAGCTTCTTTTGGGTGTGCCTTTTCTTTAACGTCGCAGTGCAGTGAAAGACAGAAGCATCTCGTTGAGCAGCTGTGAGCGGTGCAACGGGCTGTCGTTGCTCCTCGCCCCCTGCCCATCACACAGGGCTGCAGCGTTGGCAGTGGCGTTGCTGAGGAGTTGTGCTGCTGTATTTTCACACCCCTCCCACGGTCTCCTCTGTGGGTTTGTTTTGTTTGTGGGTTTCGTTGGTGAGCAGCCAACATCTGGGAACACGCCAGGGATTTTTCTTTCACTGCATTCATCGCTGTTTGTGCTGCTCTTTGGTCTCTTAATTACACAACTGTAATCTCCTTTGGTTCGTTGTCCAAATAGAAGTCCGGTCTATTCAGCGTTGTTTTGCTGTGATGTTTCGACCATGTGTAAAAGAAGAGTTAATGAGCGAGGTTTATTTCCATGAGTGCCATTGGTGGAGGTCCAGAAATGAGGCCTTTTGGTCCTCAGGTTCACTGCAGATGGGGTTTATGGGATGTTTCCTGTGCAGACAGTGGGCTGCAGGATGATCTGTGCTTTGGGACTGCGTTTGCCATCTCTGAGCGATGACTGCTTTGGGTGGTGATTGCAAATGGCTTTCAAGGAAATGGCAAACTCGTTCTGCTTTCAGGAAAAAAAGAAAACCAACAGCAAACCCGATTGGCTGTAAAGTATTTCAAGAACGATTCTTTTTGGTGAGAATAATTGGAAAGTTTGGAGATTCTCATAAGGTAATTTCTTAATTAGATTTCTGGCTTTATTTAGAGAACAAAACCCGGTTTGTATGATGGTCCAAATATCGTCCTAATCAGCCAAGTGAGTCAGGCGAAGCGCCGCGGCTGTCTGGTCATCATCCCTTCTTTGGTGTCTATTTATGGCTACGGCAAGGGGTCCCCAGGAAAACAAGCTCTCCTAATAGGAAATTTGGCTTGGGATCCAGAAGTAACCACGAGGGGGCTACCAAGAAGCTTTTGGTTATGCATAAACGTGGCCTTCTGTTGTCTGCTCAGTGTTGGTTTTCATAGGGTCATAGAAGGGCTTGGGTTGGAAGGGACCTCAAGGGTCATCAAGCTCCAACCCCCCTGCCACATGCAGCGCTACCAATGTTCACGTCTTATACTAGACCAAGCTGCCCCGGGCCCTATCCAACCTGGCCTTGAACGCCTCCAGGGACTGGTCTGGTTTTGCTTTTGAGCAATGTGTGCTTTTTGCCTTGTTTTGGTCTCCAACAAAATGAGATGGCAGTAGGGAGTGGACTCAGTGTGGTGGTGGTAGCTGCTCCCTGCATGGTGAAAGGAACGTGACACTGCATGGAACGGGTTTTGTTTGTGAAAACATGAGGTTGTGCATGGGGTCGTGCTGCATCTTAGTCGACCACACAATCAGTAATATAATTTACCTGTAAGTTCAAATTACAGTGATGCTTAATAAAAATAAAATAGAGCAGAGTTGTGCGTAGCTGGGTGAGTTGAAAATGAGCACTTTATGCCCTGGTGTGTATGGATGTGTGTCTATATTGAGTGATGCTTTTGAAATACCAACGTCAGACGGAGGGTTTGGATGATAGGTGCCCACACTGCCCATGTGGGGCAGAGCTTAAAGCACTCGTAATGGAAAAGGCTCCTCAGTGGGCTGCAGGGGCCGTGCTTTAAATCACTTGCAAAGGAACTATAAAGGCTCTGATGTAATTCATGGCACCGTAAAATCCATTAGTGGTAACATTAACCAGCAATTGTAAAGTCAAAATGTAGAAGGAGTTGGCTTTTTATCACCGAGGCATGGGATTCCAGTACCAAGAAGCAAAATGCTTGAATATTATCTGGTTTTTACTCTGAAAGACACCTGAGAGATCGGACCAGGGAAGAGGAATGGAATATTTCGGTGTGTTGTGTAAACATCTCCTAAGTTCCTCAGCAGGTGGGAATTGGGATGTGCTTTACATACCCCTGGGTGATGAACGAGTTTTATGATGTTTTCTATTCAGAATGCTGTGGAGTTGCTGGAGAATCGATACTGCTCAGTTGTGGCAATTAGGGATACTTACACAGGTGTATGCAGCCCATGGGGCTACCAGGGGTTTTCTGATAGCAATGTTATAGCAAGTTGTAGCAATGATACATTTTTTTCTGATTTTTTTTTTTCCAGGATTTTTGCTCTTTAAAGACTATTGCATGAATGAAATCGATGAAGCCGTCCCTCAGCTGAAGTTCTATGAAGAGGTAAGCTGCATCCTGCAGACGCTGCCAACACAACAGATGGATTGACGTGATGGGTCAACAGTTGGACAGTGGCTTGGTGGTTGGAGTCGATGATCGTGGTGGTCTTTTCCAACCCTAATGATTCTATGATGGTGGAGAGGAGGAGGATGCTAACAGAGGTCAAAGTATCTTTAGGTTTATTGACGTTTTCCATTGTGAGTTGTATGCTTTTACTGTGGGTCACCTCAACTCTTGCTAAGGACTCAGTTATAAACTGGGTTCGTCTCGGCTTGTAAAGGATCCCTGATAGCTCAGAGTTAAGCCAGACCCGTTTTTGAGCAACGGAGTAAACTTTTGATCCCCGCTGGTGAAGATGATGATAAATCTTAGCTCTTCTACAAACAGAGATGAGGCGAAAGTAAATAGCGTCTGCCAGCTCCCAATGGAACGAGAGCAGCAGATCCCTTCTCTCGAAAAGACCTGAAAGCAAAAGCAGTACTTGTTACTACAACTGACGTGGGACGTGAATTCATATCCACTGCATGCAGGGAAGGATTTTTCCTCCTCTGCAAGGGACGCCCGCGTGCTCCCGCTGCGTTCAGCCCCTGCCTGTTGCTAAGTATAGCAGTTGAGGTGGCAGTTTGGGTGCAAACATGCACACGTGCCTTTACAGTGCAGCCTGTATTGCTCTGTGCTAATTAGAAGTGCTGCCTGAGATAACCCAGTGTCTGGAGTGCTGTCAGGCTGGTGAGCTACATTTTTTCTTGCTAGTGGGCTAACGGCACCAATAGGGTAAGTGGGATCAGCGTGGAGATAAATCACGAGCGATCTGCTGCTCCCCACTCAGTTAGGCACTGCTTCTAAGGAAGAGGGATCTTTATTTCCATAATTCCCATCCTTTTCTGTGCTGGAGATAACGCTGTCAGAAGTAATCAGAAAGGCGAGTTGCAGCAGATTGTTTAGCAAGATATTTTTAGCCACCTCTTTATCTTTGAAACAATGTGAAGTTGTATTTTTAGGTTATTAGCGAAGTGTTGCCTAAAAAGATGTTAAATGCTTTGTCATGCACTTTTAGAAAAATCCTATTAAAGATATTTAAAGAGCTTCATTACGTCTTCTCCTGTGATGTGCTGGATTCTTCAGCTTTTCTCCCTCATGTATTTGATTTACTTGCCGCACTTATTACATGTGAAATAATTGGAGTGCGTTGCCACATTAAAAATCACTCGATGTAGAAGGGCTCCATACTCCAGGGATCGCACATTGCTGCAGCTTAAGTCACGATGGAGCGTTTAAGTGGATGAGTGATTCATCCGTATCAGTTTCAAATAAAAAAGTTAAAGGAAAAAGAAGGAAAAAAAGAACGTCAGGTTGCTTGAAAGCTAATGGCAGTATCTTGAAAGCTTCGTTGTCAGCCGCTGCGTGAAGGTGAGCTGAGGTTGGCAGGGATGTCCCTGTGGCTTTGGGATGCCGTGCCCATGGGTTCTGCTGTCCGTGGTGCCCATGAGGAGGAGGCTGAGCTCAGGTGATGCACACCGGGGCTCCTCTGCTGCTTCTAATTGTTTTAAGGCATTAATTAAAAACAACGTAGGGAAGATGCTTTGTATCACTGTAATTATAAAACAGTCCCAGGGGGGGAAGCAGTCACAGGTGGCGGTGGAACTGCTGCCTTATGGCAGGCAGCAAACGTCAGGGCTGGGCTGGGGGTTTCTTTGGCTTCGTTCTGGGGCTCTCAGTTCCAGCTGTACATAGAGCAGCTCCTGAGTGATGGGAAAACAAAAGCAAAAGCTGAGGGAAATGCACTGCAGTCACACAGCTGTAGGACATGGAGCTTTGTGGGAATTTCAGGCAAATGAGCTTTCTTGCTTAAGAATTAGGAGGGAAATCTCATGTCACCTATAATTGTGGTACTATGCATCTTAACTAAGAAAAAAATGAAAACAAATAAAGCTTTAGCCAAAGCAAAGACACCTTTGCGATGTGAATAGTATTAAAGATGTGCTCATCTGACGGGTCCTTCCTCTGGCCTTGCAGATCAAAGAGTACGAGAAGCTGGACTCGGAGGAGGAGCGCCTGAGCAGGAGCCGCCAGATCTACGACACATACATCATGAAGGAGCTGCTCTCCTGCTCCCACGTGCGTAGCCCTCCCTGCCAAGAGCAATCCCAGCCCAACCCGTGCCAAATGAAGGGTTTCCTCGAGTACCACCAGAGCCAGCACAAGGCCACATCTCCTCCAAATGGAGCTTGTGCTCACTAGGCTGTGTTGCTCAGTAAATGTTTAGATGTTGTGCTGAGGGATGTGGTTTAGTGAGAGGTGCATGGTTGGACTGGATGATCATAGAGGTCTTTTCCAACCTTGGTGATTCTGTGAACCCCTTGACGTGCTCTCAACTAGAAGAAAAGTTGGGAGCACGATTTACGTTGCATTATGTGTATTTTTTCTTAGGTTTAGAAGGACAGCAGCTCTGAGACCTTAAGGGAAACATTTCCAACTGTTTGAAATCTTTCTTTGTCTCCTTTTCCCAAAGCCTTTCTCCAAACAAGCTGTAGACCACGTACAAACGCATTTATCCAAGAAGCAAGTGCCAGCCAGCCTTTTCCAGGTGAGGTTCAGTCTGTTGACATTTCCTTCACTTATTTGACAGTGGGTGATGTTGTGCATGGAGACAAATGTGTTCTTACAGAGGCAGAATCCAATGGTACTGGCCAATGTTCTCTGTGAGAGCAATACCAGAATGTTTCTCTCAGTTGAATAAAAATTATAAATTACTCTTCATATCCAAAACGTTTATAAGCACAGTTATGGGAGCTAACTATACCTTGGTGTGGGAATGGAAGAGTTTTTAAATGTATGTGGTTTTAAGCCTTCAAATGCTTTGGAGTAAATCACATCGCATCAGGAGGGTAAACTTGTGTCAGCATCAGCCTAACTGTATAGTGGGGAATTTGTCCTAATGTTTCAGTGATGTGAAATCCTTGAGGATGTTTTTCCACCTTCTCTAAGCTAAAGGTGTATAAATTCATAGTTGATTAAGGTGAGGAATTAATTCATGCTAACTTGAGTGCTTTTCTGTCTATCCAAAGACAAAATCATAGAATCATAGAATGGCCTGGGTTTAAAAGGACCACAATGCTCATCCAGTTCCAACCCCCTGCTATGTGCAGGGTCGCCAACCAGCAGCCCAGGCTGCCCAGAGCCACATCCAGCCTGGCCTTGAATGCCTGCAGGGATGGGGCATCCACAGCCTCCTTGGGCAACCTGTTCAGTGCGTCACCACCCTCAAAAATGCACTCAGAAGTTACCTTTTTAAACAGGAGTTTCCGCACCACTAAAACTTTGGTGCTCTTTATTATTATTGTTTTCAATCTTTCCAATATTCTGAATCGTGAGGAGAGTATAGGATTTGCATTTCCTCCATTTGAATACAAAAATCAGTGCTGTTCTGGCTCACTTTCTGAATTATTAATCTCCAGTGGTTTTGTTTAGTTTAGCAAATGAAGGAGTGAGACGTGAGATGCTTTTTGTATTGTTGCACTGCAATACAGACTGACACTATACAAGAAATTCAGATTGGTGCTCATTTTTATAGCTGGATTCATGGAGCCAGTTTGTTTGTGCAGATAACGAACCTCACCCATCACGGGAGTGTTTACGAGCTTACACTTCTTTGATGTCAATCTTCGTGAAGGTTGCCCCTGCCTGATTGTTCTTACTGCTCAGTGAACTGTTTTTAACGTGGCAATTAGGTGAAGTGACAAATTGATACCTACGTTGCTTGAGTTACAGCTCCCTGCTAATTGGGTTGGGATTTGAGATCGCTGCGTGCTGGCACACATCATGAGGAAGCACTTCTGCTTGGAAGAAGTCATTTGGGAACTGAAGGTGCTCCCAGACTCAGGAGAGATGCACAGAGGGTGGGCCCAGCAGCTCTGGGCAGTGCAGAGCACAGACCCTGTGGGAGAAGATCTGTACTGTGATGGCTCTGTAGCTGTTACCCATTTATAGGGGCTGTGTGCAGGGTTCATTCAGCTCTCCCCAAGGGGAGCACAGTGTTTCCTAGCTGGTGACAGTATTTTGTGCTTCACTTCAGGGCACCTGTTCAGGTTCCTAAAGCTCGACGGAGCTGAAATGCTTGCCTCAGCTTTACCCAGGGAAAGCATAGGAAATGCTGCCAGTGCACAGGGCTGTGTGCAGTGTGTGCAGAGAGCTCTTGGTCTGTCTGGGATTGGGGTTGCTGCAGATTGCCAAGTGGCTGAGGCTGGTGAGGCCAGCTCCAAACCTCAGCGTACCAACTGTGTGCGTGGGGTGGTGGTATGTGCCCAGCTCATCATATGCTTACACTTACGTGTGCCTCTTCATCCTTTGTAGCCCTATATAGAAGAAATCTGTGATAGCCTCCGAGGGAAAATATTCCAAAAGTTTATGGAAAGGTATGGATGTGAGCTCTGTTATGTGAACTTTGCACTTGCCATAGCACCAGGTCGGGTCCCTGAAGTATTGCTGTAAAACAAAGCTAAACGTGCTTAGTAACCTTCATTTGCTGGTTAGTTAGTGCACTTTACAAATGACTCCATAGAAGTGGTATTCCTTATTTTGAAAATAAAGACTGAATTATTTATGTAGAAGTGGGAGACGGCTCTTTGGCTGCTGCCTGTGCTATTATTTATGTTTTTCCTACGTTAAGTTAAAAACGAGTTGAAAACGTTCCTTGGGGGGGATGCAGAGGTTCATTAACATAAATTGAGCTGCCTCTGTTTGCTTTTAATTACATTTCCCTTTCTGCCGTTTGGTTGTTGGTTAGTTCCACAGTTAGGTTAGTCGTCGTTAAAAAGGAACGTTCACAACTGCAGCGATGCTCTGAGCTGATGGCTTTCTCTTACAGGGCCGTAAGGCAGGAGAGATGCACTGCCCAGAGGTGGTGGTTGTGGTGGGGGTGGGATTATGGTTGCCTAAAAGCAGGGCTGTGCTGGTGAACGTCCCAGCACGCCGCATTGCACGTCTCCTTTTCAGTGTCAGAGTCTCTATGCTTTCTATGGTGCTTTCTATGGGCTTTTTTTTTACTCTCAGATAACTTTTAAACTTCTTTTCTGCAGTGACAAGTTTACTAGATTCTGTCAATGGAAAAATGTAGAGCTAAATATTCATGTAAGTACTTACACATATATTTATCTTGTCAAAGGCTGATGCGGGGAAGAAAGCGTTCAGTTTTGAATCCTGCTTCTCTAAAGGCCTTATCGAGTACAGGGAGTGTTACTGATACGCTGCTCTATTCTTAGGCATGCAGTCCTTACAGTTCCTTCTGGACATCCCTTCTGCCTGCCCTGAGCTGATGGCTTTGGGATTGCTGTGATAGCTGCGAGAAGCTGAGCTGCTCCAATTGTTTCCCCCTCTCTGTCCCACTGCAGCTGCAGCAGCGTCCCCAGCACTGCCCTCAGCCCTTCTTTGGCCTCAACCATTGTCCCTCTGCAGTGCTCCTTTGTGGCTGTGTAGGAGCAGCATCCTCTGCTGCAGCTCTCACTTTATGAGTGAGGCCATCAGCCTTTAGCCAGGGCAGGCTCAGGGCTCCTTCTGTTGTTCTTAACACAGTGGTGCCTGCGAGTACACTCAAATGCAAGCAATAAAGAACTCCTTTTCCCACAACAGTAAATGCAATATGAATGACAAGAGTTAAGCCTCTTACTGAAATAATAAAGTCTTTTTTTTTTTCCCCCTCCTGCTTACAGCTGACCATGAATGACTTCAGTGTACATAGAATAATTGGAAGAGGGGGATTTGGTGAAGTGTACGGGTGCAGAAAAGCAGACACTGGAAAAATGTGAGTATGTACACACGTGCTTTAAAGATAGCTGTGAACTCTGCTCTCTGCAAGGAAATCCTTCCAGTTATTTCACACAGAATCACTGCGAAGCAGCATTGCGTTGCTGCGTGTTTCCTTCCAAGTAAACGTGATCCCCAGAGGTTCTGATTTCTGGATCGTGGTTAAGCGTTGTTTGCTGTTTGATCCTGCTGTGTGCCATGCAGCAGGGCTCCAGTCTAGCAGCACTCTTAAGCATAGCCCTCATTGAAAAGGTCCTGTCAGAATCAACGGAGGCTGCACGTGTGTTTTAAAGTCAAGTATGTGCTTAAATGATTTCCTGGCCCAGCGCCTCACGGTGCCCAGTGATGTTTTTATGGTAACATGGTGATGGTGTGAGGTGTCCTCCGCCATCTGCTGAAGGTCACCTCATTGGTGCTAATGGAGCACTGGAGGATGGCAGAGGAACGTGACCACAGCACTGCTCAGTCTGCAGGGTCATCCCTGGGCAGGGGCTGCATGTGCTATTCTACATCTGTATAATTGCATACGTTTCTGCCCTGATGGGTGCATGTTCCCCTGGCCAAAGCAGTGATGCTTGCGTTTGGAAGAGCACAGTTCAATGTTGGATTTTGTTTAACAGAGCTCTCAGTGGGAACTCCAGGATCTTTTTTTCTGGTCTCACCATTCACACACTTCTCCTAATCAACACATTTCAGTTTTGAGGCATAATTGTCCCGTTATGCCCTGTTTGGAATATCTGGGCACTGATTTAACAAACTGTTCTCAATATGTTCTTTTTTTGTCTTTCCATCTTGCTCTTCTCCCAACCATTATAGCCCAGGGACCATCCTTACATGTTTCTATCTAAGCATGGTATGTTTGGAGTGCCACATCTGCAGTTACAGCTGGCTTCACTGGCGTGTGTGCGTGCTCTGCATCTTCAACAATAACAAAGTTCTGAGCTATTAACCAAAGGAGGGCATCTTAACGTTACCATCACACTCAGTATTTTGCAGTGACCTCAATTACCGATATGAGTACTACTACTAACAATACTGTCTTTATTCTTGCTTTGGTGCTTCTTTTTGTCCGGGTACAAAAATAAACCTTTTATTCAGCTTGAGGCACACTGAGTAGGCATCTATCTGCCCTGACGGGTCGTTCTCAGGTTCCCAGCCATGTTCATACCCCAGCTTTGCTATGGCAGGAGGTAGGCAAACCTCAGGACCAGCAGGGGAAGCAGAGGCCAGCTTGCTCAGGTCTAAGTAGTGAAGGAAGGCCAAGTGTGGGGATGCCAAGCTCTCTCAGATTTGAAGCTAGATGAGGTTCGGCTTCTGGCTAGAGGTTTGGTTTAGTTCTTTCTTAATCCAAACCTGTTTGCCCGTCCCCAATCCAGATCCCGACCACTCTAGATGGCTGCCTCTGCTGCTCTTACTGCCTGCAAGGAGCGTGGGAAGCCAGCCCACAAGGTAAACGCCAGCGGTGTTCACTAACCCACAGGCACACCTGAGGCTTTTTCACATCACCTCCTTCTAGGGCGCGTAGCTAGGGGCCAGATCCAGCTCAGGGAGCAGCCCAGAGGAGAAGGAGAGCCGTGCCTTGGGGTGAGGATGAGATGAGGCTTCCAGCCGTCCACATGGAGCTCAGTGAAGGGCAGCGTGTGAAGCGTTATTTATAGGCACTGACTGCCTGCTCAGCAGGAGCACGTGCTGTGAATGCATTCCCCGTTTTAGAAACCCAGATGCCAGCCTGCTTGCTCCTCACTCTCCCCCCCCTCACACACAACACGTGCATGGCGATCGTGGCCTGCAATGCGAGATCCGAGCTTGGCATATACACCTCATGGCCTCATCCTAAACCCCACAGCTGCCCAGGGCTGGGGATCAGAAACAACAGCTGGGGACAGGAACAACACTGCTGTCCTCCTCCACTGTCAGATAATGGGCCCCGGAGCACTGCAGCCTCCTCTTGTCTGGCACTTGTGAGGACAACATTCTTCCTGCAGCAGAACATCACTCCTTTTTGTAGCACGGGTTGCAGAAGGTGATGGAGAAAGCTTCCCTCCATCTGACGTTCCTTTGGAGCAGAGAACAGATTTTAAACACCCAAACTGTCAGGATTAAACGGAACCTCGATAGGGTCTCTGTTACTTAATTCATACTGCAAATCCTCGCTGGGAGCTATCACTGGATGGATGTGTGATATGTAATTCCTGGGGTTGCTGGGCACGGAAGCGTTTGTTGGAGCCCATTTGTCTGTTAGGAGGCTTCTGTGAGAAACGTTCTGGCTTTGTGAGATTTCGGAGCTGTTTTTGTTTGGCCACGTAACGATGCTTTCAGTGCTGGGTTGCCGTGTTTAAATCAAAGGGCCTGCTTGCAGGATACGTTAACGAAGCGTTGTGTAACTGCGAGTTAATCATACTGAGTATAGGAGGAAGTCTTTTCTGCTTCTTGTTCTGAATGGTTATTATTTGCAGGTATGCAATGAAATGTTTAGATAAGAAGAGAATCAAGATGAAGCAAGGAGAAACATTAGCCTTAAATGAAAGAATTATGCTGTCTCTTGTCAGTACGGGAGTAAGTACTCGTTATTCCTATTTATTTTTGCATTGAACATTATGGCTGCTATGCATAAAACCTATTCCAGCAACTCCTCTGTGTGAGATGTGAGCGTTCACCCACCCACCCTGAGCCCTCCCCACTGATTCTGGCAGTGTGGCTGAAGTCAGAATGGATTTGCTTGCAGGTACAGAGCCTCGAGGAGGCTCCCATTGCTCTGCTCATTCTCTCTCTCTCGCTTAATCCTCTCAATGTATCAACACTCATCTTTCACGTATCCATAGCTGTAATATTCCCAGCACGTTATTCTGCCTTGTAAACAACATTTCTGCTGTGGTTACATAATGGAGAACACGAGATGCTCTTCCAGAGGAAAAACTTCACTTACAGTTCTCCCTCCTTTCCCTGTGACCCCAATGTTATCCGCTGTGTCCATTTAGTTGCTTTATTTACATGAGCTGAGTAGCTGTGGAGGTGTAGAAGTCAGCCTGCCCATCTAGCTACGAGCCTGTGTGAAATGAACTGTGCTCAGAGCAGGCTTTGGGGGTGCCAGAAGCTTCCAGCACGCTGTCCTCGTTAAGCAGAATTGCAATCAGCTCGTATCACCATGGTTACTTGTGATGCTGGTAAAAAGGTTAATTTTCCCCATAATGGTTGCATATGAATTCAGCGTTTGGTTCTCAGCTCGGTGTAAACACAGCCCCTTTTTGCAGCCTGGTTGAAGGAAGGAACGAGGAGGAAGTGCATGGCGAGTCTGTGGGGGACTTGCAAGGCAGCAGGGTGTGCAAACACCTCCGTGCCTGCAGTGCAGGACTGCTGCTTCAGCTGGCGACACAGCAGAGAGAAAATGCTCTGAGATGAGATCTGTGTTTGGTGGAGATTATAGAAATCCTGATCTGGGCTCCGCATTATCCAGAAGGATTAGCAAATGCTGATCCCTTTTTGGTTTTGTTTTTTTTTTTTCCCTTCTTAAATCTCACTTGTGGTGCGTTGAGCATTGGTTAATGCAAGCCCGGTGTCCTTGCTGTCCTCTGCCAGCCTCAGGGGCCTCCAGGTGGGTGTCCCTCCCCCCCCCCCCCAGGCAGCCTGCATTCTTGTGCATGTAGTTGGGTAAGTGCTCCAGGACAGAAGTCCTCCAGCCAGAGCCCTTCTGCTGTCAGGTGATGAATCCAGGGATGGATTGCAGCTTATACAGAGGTGTCAGGAGTCCTAGAGGTGGGATTCTGCAGTGGAGGCTAGATAAGAAACCCAGGCAGGTTAGTCATCGTTGTCTTACTGACCTCGATTTGTGACTCCTTTGGTCTGGTACCGAACGCAGTGAATTTCTGTGTCTAAAGATTCAAGCAGAAAATGGCTCATGAGGCTGCTGGTGCTGGAGCTTGTTGGCTGATGTGATGCCCTGCTAGTCACGTAGCAGCAGCAGAGCAAGGCGAGCCATTTGTTGTTCTGTTAGGGCTCATCAGCTCATTAGTGGGACTTTGCATCCTGCAAGAGCTTGAAAAGAGGGGCTTCAGACAAAATTCCACCCATTCAGGTTAGCTACACCTGCTAACGGCAAGAAACGCTGGGGCAGCTTGAATATGCAGAGTGAAACGGCTTTGAAAATGGCAGAATGAGGTGATTCATTCTGTGTCTGGCTGCAGGCTGCTGGGTTTGATGGCGCCTGCCTTCCCTGTGGCAGCTCTGCGCTTCGTCTTGGCACAATTAGTCATGTAACGGGGGATCCAGATGTCTGCACAACGCATAATAGCAGCTGTGCAGATCACACGGATGTCTGTGCAGTCATTTCGGTGAGCCCACCTCGGGTTTTGGCACTCAGTTCTTGAATGGAGAGCTCCCCGCTTCAATGCATCGGCACCTCTTTGTGCTTTGCAGGGCACAGGAGCTGCATGATGAAGCAGGCAGGGCAGGAGAGTTCTTCCTTGGGTTGGTGTGCACTGAGGGCCACCGTGTAGTGCTGCTGCTAAACTGGGAAGCTCCAAATTCCTGTGGGAGATTCCCAGAGCTTTCACTATCAGTGCTGCGATCATTAGCACATAGTCCAAGTTAGGTTAGGTCACGCTGGTGCTCCCTGTGTGGTGCTGTGGCGTGTCTTCCTGCCAGCATCTGGGCTTTCAGATGTTGGATTTATGGCCCAGTCTGTGTGTTTGGATAGCACAGCCCTCTGTAGGGTTTGTTGCAGGCTGCTGAACAGCTCTGGCTTTGTATGGCCGCAGAGAAGGTCAGCAAATTTAACGGCCGTCCTATAAACGAGCTGCTTGCACCATTGCCCTAATGAAGAGGGGAGGGGCTTCAGCTTCCTCCCCTGGTTCTTCAGTGTGTGTGTGTGCATTTGTACAGGAGATTGACAGTACGGAGGTGTTTATCCAGCTATACTGCTTACAGCTGCACGTGTTAAACATTAATGGCAAACGGGGCTAAGAGGCATCGAGAAGTGGAAATGCAGTCCGTGCTGTCCCTCCCTGCACCTGGCTGAGCCTGCGCCCCGTGAGCCTGCCTGCGGGGCTGTGCGTGGTGCTGAGCTTGCTGTTCTTGCTTCCCCTGCGTTACGTACGAGCCAGGAGTTGTGATTTCCTTCCTAGTGTATTTCTGTTCCTTTTACTCATCCGCTGCAAACGCTGCTGGGAGCTGAAGGGCTCAGTGGGTGGCAGGGCTGAGTGCTGTGCAGGCTTAGTGCATGGGTGAGGACACAGCTCTCTGTCCTTTGGGGTTCTGACTGCTGGGAGTTCTCCTTACAATCGTGGGAATGGGACAAGGAGCAGCATTAGCTTTCCTGAAGCTTGTTAGCTTTAACGTGTATTCCATGTTAATCCAGCCCAAACACGGGTAAGTGCTTCTAGAACGCCTTCTGTAGCTGGGAGGGTTTGGGAGATGGTGGTGCTGGCTGCCTTTTGTCATTCTTTGGCTCCTCGCAGGTGTGTAACTTTCACATTGAAATGAGAGAACGGAGCCTTAAGATCTCTAAACCGGCGAGCAAAGCATCACAGGACCCAGATTAGTAAACAAATTGCTTTAGAAAATCACGATGGCTGTTGGCAAATGTCACAGGAGGGCGTCACGTTTACTTCTGGCTTCTGTGAGTAGTGATGTGCTCATCACCTGACGTGAACCCTTTGCTCCTCTCCTTCTAGGACTGCCCTTTCATAGTGTGTATGACCTATGCCTTCCACACCCCCGACAAACTCTGTTTCATTCTGGACCTGATGAATGGTAAGCAGGGCTAAATGGGGACGGTGATGGTATTACAGCAATGTTGGCAGGAGGAGGGGCTGAGATCACGAGGAGAATGAGGGGAAAACACAGTGAGCTGCAAAGCATCAGCCTGTGAGCAGGAGGGGTCAGCAGACCTGGGCCAGGAAATGTAGAATGCAGGCTGCAAAGCCTCCTTTACTCCATAACATTAACAGATTTAAACAGGGAAACTGAAAGGCTGGAAAGTGAGCAGAGCTTAGGTCCTGCAAGGGATGTGGCCAGCTGTGGGTGTTTTCTATAAGGATTCTGTGAGGATCCTCATGAAATACGACTGCATTTCTCTTGCTCGGGTGATCCCATGCACTAAGACTTCCTTGCTGGATGAATCACTGAAAGCAAATGTGAATGCACTGCGAGTGCTTCTGAAATGGAGCTGCAGATGAGTGCAGTTTATTTACTGACTTTCTCAGGTACTTTGTCACCGTGTGTAGGTCTGGTCCCTCTGTGTCCCTCGGGGTGTTGGAACCCACAGAGTGCCCCCCCCATACGACAGTGTGAGACGAGGTTTTACAGCTGTTGATTGTCCCGCTTTCAGGAGGAGATTTGCACTACCACCTCTCCCAGCACGGAGTGTTTTCTGAAAAAGAAATGAGGTTTTATGCTACTGAGATCATCCTGGGCTTAGAACACATGCACAACCGCTTCGTTGTATACAGAGACCTGAAGGTAATGCTTAACACAGGGATGCACTCACACAGGGGTTGCTACGCAGCAGCAAACAGAGTGCTGGAGAAGGGTCTTATCTGCAATCTCTTCTTGAGAAGAAGATAAATTGTTTATGGCTGGCTACATGTTCTGATAGTGCTTCAGCAAACCATCCTGCTCTGCAGGCCTGGGAGATGCTTCCTGGGTGCCAAAATGAATCCCGTGCAGTGTTATTCATCTCACGTCTTAATGGTGCTATTAATTCAGGGAGTGTACTCAGTGTCTGAGAGCCCTGATGGAGGAGCGTGTGTGACGGGAGCCTTGTCTGCTTTATCCTCTTCTGTTATCCTTCAGTACTTTGGAACAGCCCAGTGAAGGTGATGGTAGTGCTCTGTTGGGATGTAGGTTTTATCTGGGAAGTGTCAGTTGCGTTCACTCTGTAATTCCATCAGCTGAGAAATACCGAGCAGTAACCATTCAGTGTTCGTGCCTTTCTAGCCTGCAAATATCTTGCTGGATGAACACGGGCACGTAAGGATATCAGATCTGGGGCTGGCCTGTGATTTCTCCAAAAAGAAGCCACATGCAAGTGTGTGAGTATTACATATGGGAGCTCCGCTGCACAGTCGTTGCTAAATAAACCCTTTGTGTGTCTTCAGTATTTAACGTTGCCTACAAGGGGAAGATAACACTTGCCTGGCATGGGCTCCATACCACAGCTGAGATGGGGATTCTAATGGGGGCTTTCAGGCTCTCCTTCTGCACAGTTGTAGCAGCTGCTGTGTAGGCATGGCTGGAAGATGACGCATCATTTCGAGATGATTCATTGTTCAGAGAAGATAAGAACCTGACTGAGTTAAAGCACCGGATTGTTTTAATTGTCCTGCGTGGATAATTAAATATTCTGAAGCTGATTGAAAACCAGGGTTTGTTGTGCCTTTCTGTTTCTGGGTTTCTGTTAGAACTGAAGGCAGGCTGTGTTTCTGCTCCCTTAGCATCAGGTTGTATCTGGGGCCTGAGTTTCTTGTGTTGCCTTGGATTGCCTGGCATGTTTTGTTGGTAGGTCCTCATTTGCCCCAATTTAGTCTCAGAAATTAAGCAAAAAAAGGGAAACTTCATCCCGTTACATCTCAAAAGATGTGCAGCTCAGTAGCTTCTTGAAAAAGCTCCTATTTTCCAGTTGGCAGAGAGTGAGAGCGTGCATGAGAACGTAGGGCCAAAGTAAAACAAACAAGTAAACAAATGAAAACACATTTAAAATTAGGCTATCCTCCTGAAAAAGGCAGTCTGTTTGCAGGCTCGGTTGCAGTCAGCATTTTGTTTCCTTCTGCTCCACAGAGGTACCCATGGATACATGGCTCCAGAGGTGCTGCAGAAGGGAACGGCGTACGACAGCAGTGCGGACTGGTTCTCATTGGGCTGCATGCTTTTCAAACTTCTGAGAGGGTGAGCGAAGTTCCATGTCACCTATGCTTATTTCTTTTAGCATGGGCCTTATTGCCTGCTCTTTATAGTACTAATATATTTTAGCTGAAATAACTTGCATTAGGCTGCAGCTGGGGAGCCCATTCTTGACTCTGTAGCAACGGCGTTAGATTTACCTCTTCCCAAACCAGCTTGCCATCCTTGCAAATGAGAACACACCTGCACCTGAGATTAAAATAGGCTTTTTTTTGGCTTCTAAACCAAGCAAAGCTCCAGCCCTGCTTCCTGGGACAGTGAGAAATGTGGGAGCTCCCATCTGCTTTTTTTGACCTCTTACTGATAGGCCATTTACTCAACTGTTGGCCACGGTATCTTGGATGATAAGTTACTCACTGCTTAAATGTACCACGGGCCTGTCAAATTAAGGAGATCGTTGTATGCTTAAGATCATCTTTTAAGGTGAATATCATTCACTTACATCGCTCCCTGACGCTCAGTCCTTCCTCCTGTAGTTTCCAGATCAGTTGTATTTCAGCTTCCCTTTTGAGTGGCGTGGGCGCAGGGCTCAGGACATCCGCTGGCTCTGGTGTGGTTCCTCTTGCATGTAACTGGAGGTGGATGATGAGAGAACCAGCACCAGAACCAGCAGTCCCTCTCACCCACGGGCACTGGGCTGGTGGGGTGGGGAGAGCTCAGTGCTGTGATTGCTCCTGGAGGTGGTCAGCCAGAAGCCGGAGCATTCCATGCTACCATCTATCCTTCTTAATCCGTTCCGAAGCCAATTAAGCAACTCACATCCCAAAACAAGGCTTGGGCATGTGATACTGTTTCTTGGGGGGTTTAAGAAGTTTAATCTGGCAGAAAATCCTGCCCACAAATCCACAGTGAATCATTCCTTTCCCTGATGTGTGCTCCGAACCTCATCCAAGCAAACAGGGCTATCTGTTAGTCACTTTCTCATGCCTTGTTACCTATCACGACTAGAAACAAAACCGAGGTGTGCTGTGTCCATCATCAGAAATGAGAGGTAATGCTTGAGTAGCTGGTGCCCAGCTGAACCGGTGTGCCATGCTGCAGCACAGCGCTCTGTGACAGTTAACTGATGGGTAAATAACGTTTTAGTTCTGAAGAGCAGCATTCCCCCACTGTTTTGGAGGCAGGTAGGGCATCAGGAATACGTACCCTAAATCCAGTGAGGGAAAAAAATCAGCCTGAGAATGTTGCTTTCTTTCATGTTGCCATTGAAGTCCTGCGCGGTAAATCTGCAATAGTCAGAGGTCTGAAAGGAAAAAGGCAAATTCAAAACCAGAATGCTAAAGCAGGAAATGGATAAAGCTGGTGATTTACCACATGCCATCAAATACCTTCCCAGTCACTACTGTTATGGTGATTATCTTCTGTTTTGTCTCCTTTAAGATCTTGCTTGGGAAAAAATGAAGCACACCAGCAGTGAGTTCTGCAGCTCGTACAGAGCAGTGTGTTTAGATAGTGCTGTGGCAATAGCTTTGCTGCCGTTAGACGGAGCAGTCCTGTGTTCCAGGAGGCACAGATGTAATTGGGAAGAAGGGCTTTGGAACAGCATCTTTGAGACAGTTTGTTTCGTTGTTCTGCAGGCCAGGATTGATGAGGTGGAAGAATGGGACTAAAAAGGATGCTACACTCTTTCCTGGGGTTGCCACAGCTGAACTAAGCTGCTGTGTTCTGGCTTTGCATTCATTAGTGCTTTTTCTTATTCCTACAGTCACAGTCCTTTCAGACAGCACAAAACCAAAGATAAGCACGAGATCGACCGGATGACGCTCACCGTGGTAAGGGTCCTGCTGGCAGATGCACTTACATTCCTCCTGTTGACTAAACACCCGTTCCCTCTAAAAGGGGAGCTGTACAGCCTCCTTCGTGAGAAGGCTGTGTTTACACACGGAAGAGCTGTTTACAAACCCTGACAAAACAAGCTGCTCTCCCGTGCGGAGCAAGCAGAGCGCAGCGCTCCTGTAACCAAATGCCTCTTTCCGTGTCACAGAATGTGGAGTTACCAGATTCCTTTTCTCCTGAACTAAAATCCCTTCTGGAAGGGCTCCTGCAGCGGGACGTTAGCAAGAGGCTTGGATGCCAAGGGAGGAGGTAGGTGTGGAGTTCATGGAGCACGGCCGTTTCGGTTTTCTTTGGTTTGCTCGGTTTGCTTTTGGATGATTTCCATCATTAAAGACCCTTTTTTTTTTTCCCTCCCCCCAAGTCCTGTGCAGTCATACTTATGCTGGCCTATCAAGAGTAGCTGCTTGCTTTGCCATTAACTAAGCATAATATTCAGTGGCGTGGAGTAAGCTCGTTGTGTAGAAGTAACATATGGGATCCGACAGTAGAAGAGAATTGATTGTTGTTCAGAATATGGAATGCTACAGAAGGACCGTGGTGATGGTTTGCCAGAGCTGCAGCACTACTGCCAGTGTGTCCACATCAACGTTCTGTTGTTTGCATAGGAAAGCTTCTTTTCTTTTTTGAAAGAGAAAGCATTTTACTGATTGTTTCAAGTGGTAGAAATGCCTGACCTTTTGAAGGCTTTGGATTTCTCAAACCCGTTTGATGTGAAAGCCCCTTCATTTCATTGACGGGAGTTATTTTTATTTTGCAGTGCACAAGAAGTGAAAGAACATCCTTTCTTCAAAGGGATTGATTGGCAGCAAGTGTATTTACAAAAGGTAAAGGGCTGAGAAACTGTAACTTATGTGTTAAAGCAGCAAACACACGATACGCCTGAGCAGGCAATGGGTACAACGCTCAGTAGTCCTGTCCCCAGAACAGGCACTTGCTTGCACGAGTGCATGCATTTAAATAACATCAATTAATTGGTCTGTCATGACGCTGCTTCTCCTTTCTAGTATCCTCCCCCATTGATTCCTCCCCGAGGAGAAGTGAATGCAGCGGATGCTTTTGATATTGGGTCGTTTGATGAAGAGGACACTAAAGGCATTAAGGTATGCAACCTTAAAGGGTAGGTAAAGAATGGCACTTTGTTCTCCTACACTTGTTATGTGTGCATGCAAGGGACTGTCTTCAAGTTTGTAAAGGTAATCCACGCTCCTATATGGCAGCATGGGTTGGTTGGCTGTGGGCTTTCGTTTTAATTTGCCAAATCCTTGTGCTGTAAGTGCAGCTTGACTGAGGTCTGCTTTCCTGCCTGAAGGTTTGCAGTGATAAAGCAGGCGGTCCAAACGGGCTGTGGCAGCTTTTGGGACTCGATCAGTTTTCCAAGGACATGTAATGGTTCTAAGCTTGAGAAAAGTGATAGAAGAGAGAAAAGTAACTTTCGGCTTCTGATACTATTAAAATCAAATGGAAACAACACAAAAGGAAAAGCCTGGAGCAAAAGCTGCTGGCAGTCCTGACCTGTGTGCTGTGCCCTCTCCTCCCATAGCTCCCTTAGGGCTGTCCCTGATGGGCTTTGCCATGTGTTCCCCAGCAGCCCAAACGTTGCTCTTGTTATTGCAAAAGTGAGTCAGGAGAGAAACCAACGTGATAAGCAAAAAGCCACGTGAGCTGCTTGCTGCCTAAAAACGGGTCCTGCCCGTCAGTGTCACCCGCTGCCATTGCAGGAGTTGGCACAGAAATGATTTGAGGCGTTTCAAGAGAGATGCAGAGCTTTGGGGTGTTTCCTGCAGTTCTGGGCTGCTGTCATTCCTTCCACTGGGATTTTTTTTTGTGTGCGTGGGGAAAGATTTTAATGCAGTGAGGTGTTTCGTTAACAGCAAGTGAAGAATCCTCCGTTTGCATTTACACGATGATTAAATGTAAATCTATGCCCTGCACATAGAATGTCAATATAATGGGGCAGGTGAGTAGGGCTTTTAGTGACATCAAACCCAGCAGGCTTGGAGCAGGTGGCCCATTCTCACTGTATAAATTAAAACCAAGTCAGTATCCGTGCTTTCTCTTGTTGGCAGCTGTTTGTGCTGGGAGGTCAGGGATCAAAACACCTGCAAGCTGTGAACTGCTGGGGAGGAGAATGGTAGGACTGACTGAAACGTTGGCTTCTTTTGTGTCGTTTTTCTCTTGCAAGTTGCTCGATAGTGACCAGGAGTTATATAAGAACTTCCCACTGGTAATATCGGAGCGTTGGCAGCAAGAAGTAGCAGAAACTGTTTATGATGCAGTAAATGCAGACACGGATAAAATTGAGGCCAGAAAAAGGGCTAAAAATAAGCAGCTTGGCCACGAGGAAGGTAATCTATCAAATACACTTCTCTCCATCTTTTACTGCTAGATAGTAATTCATGTGTTTGAGTTCCACACGGCAGACTCCTATATTACTGTCACTCACCAGCCTTTGTTAGTATTCATGCAGTCAGTATCATGTTCTTCAGACAATCCTTAATGTTTTGAAACGCTGTATGATGACATAATGTTTTGGAAACCCTTTAATATCTTTTAAAAACGATCACCTGCAGCCTTTCCATCACTGTGGTTTGTGCTGCTTGCTCGGGAAGGGGGACGTGGGGTTTGATTTCATGACAGAGGAGTGGGGGAATAAAGCAGGAGGTCCTCCCAGCAAGGGGGAAGCGCACCACGAGGCTCTGAACTGTGGGTGGCAATGTGTAATTCTTTTAATAAGAAGTCAGGGAGCTTTTTTAAGGACCAGACCCAGTTCTTGGTTAACCCCACTGCAATCTCATCAGCTCATGTAATGAAGTCAGAATTGGCTCTCCGTGCATGTGGATAGCACGTTGACAAAAGCCCTGAGCAGGGTGAGTCAACGCAACGCATGTGTGGGGTGACTCTGTTTTGCCTCCTGACGTTTCCTCTTTCGGTAGATTACGCCCTTGGGAAGGACTGCATTATGCACGGGTACATGCTGAAGCTGGGGAACCCATTCTTGACTCAGTGGCAGCGGCGTTACTTTTACCTCTTCCCAAACCGACTTGAATGGCGAGGAGAGGGAGAGTCCCGGGTGAGTGGGGGCAGCAGCTCCCAGGGTATGGAGGCAGGTGGGTGCTGGGGCAGATGGGGAGCTCCACTCACACCTGCGTCCCTGGAAGGAGAGCTTTGAGCTGATTTCTGCTCAGGGTGACTTCCCTTGACTTTCACTTTAGTCAATGGGTAGCTGCAGTGCGTTGAGGAAGCATCAGGTTGACTTGAGAGCCCTGTTTGCTTTGCTTTGTGATGCTTGTAAGGAATTTGGTAGTTCATGGTGTTGTTTTTCATTTAGGTCCTCTGGACTATATATACAAAAAAACATAGACTGGTAAGGCCACAACTGCTATAGCATTTTGTTTCAAAGAAAATGCTATAGTAACCTTAGCTTAGTCCAGCTGTGACCATGTGGTAGGCAGACCATCTGTATGTGTAGTTAAGGAGGGGATTAGAATGTGGGGGTGTTCTCATCTTACGGTCTGTGGGGAGAGCTTTGCTGCAAACTGCCCTGTGTTTGCTTCTTTCTAAGTATACAACGCTTCAGTATTCCCCCTCAGGTTTTTGGGGTAGTCGATAAGGATGCCTTTTTTTTTCTTTTCTTTTAAACAGCGGTAATACTTGGAAAAATATATGAAATTATATGCAACCCTCTGGAGAGCAAACCCTCTGGAGAGTGAATATTTTGTTTGTAGACCCACCTATTTGTAGATTCTTATTTCATGCTGTCAATACTGGCTCTTTGAGCTTGCATTTTGTTGTCTCTATTTCAGCAACCAAACCCCCATGCTAAATCTCTCTCTTACCTTATAACCTGTTCTTAATTCATGACTCAGCCTTCAGAAGTAAAGGATGTTTGCTATGACGGTGCTGTTATGTTAGTAAATGACTGTTAATGTTCATAACTTCATTCATGCGTACGGTCCAGAGAAGTTGACCGTTGGCTTTATTTGATGGGCAGCGGTTTTCTTCCAATAATCTCTGCTTTATTTCTGCAAACACTGCAGCAAAACCTACTGACCATGGAACAAATCCTGTCTGTTGAAGAAACCCAAATTAAAGATAAGAAATGCATCCTGCTGAGAATTAAAGGAGGAAAGCAGTTTGTCCTGCAGTGTGAGGTGAGACTCCTCTATTTCAGCAGCTGTTAATCAGGTGGTTTACATGTGACAGAACAACTGGACGTGTTTCCAGCTCTTCCCATTGCCTAAGTGTAGTTTATGTAGCAAACCTCATCCTAAACGAACTAGCAAGTCCTAGATTGGAAAGTAGGAAACCTGCAGCTGCACTAGCGTGCATCACGGGATTTCAGTGCATTTGGGCCAGAATTTGGGCTGAGTTCAATAAGTAAGTGAACTTCTCAACCCATCTGGGCTTTGGCAGGGCGATGGAGGAGCCGAGGGTTGCGTGTTTGCAGCATCAGGAGTTACTCGTTGCTTCAGAGGATTGGAGTGAGCAGCTCTAAGCGCTACCTAAAGGAGAAGCCAGTGTTGGCAGGTTTACTACCAAGTGCCAAACGACTTCTGTATCTCTTTCAGAGCGACCCAGAATTCGTTCAGTGGAAGAAAGAGCTGACAGAAGCTTTCACTGAGGCACAGAGGTTGCTGCGCCGGGCGCCCAAGTTCCTCAATAAATCTCGCTCCACTGTCGTAGAGCTCTCAAAGCCGCCGCTCAGCCACAGGAATAGCAATGGTCTGTAGGAGGGGGAGAGAACAAACCTCGCTTAGGGAAAGCTGCTGCGTGACCGTGTTGAGTTTCACAGAATCCTTATGAATGACTTTGTGCAGCCCTGGCAGCGGGACGTGCTCAGAAGAGGAAGAATTAGATGTTTACAGCATGGGGTAATGTCAGAACTCTGATTCTGGATGGAGGTGGTGAAGTGTGGAACGATGGCAGGTGAATTTGTGCTCCTAGCAGAGGTGGGAACCCCCACACGTAGAGGCTGCATTTTGCTCCCATGCATCCCCGCACCCCGGCGGTGCCCGGGATGGTCCGTTATGCTGGAACTACTGATGGAAGGAAGCTGTTGTCCCTGCAATACCCCCTGTTTGGTGCATACCGAGCCTGGAAACTGCAATGGTTACTGCTAGCTAGGGTTACACGTTGTGTGTAACGCCGACGAACCCCTCACCTTTGGAAGGAGCTGCAGACTTGCCCTGTTGGATCACCTTTAATCTGTCGTGTTGCCATGTCCTTCCCAGCCGTTACTGCTGACTCTATAATAACCTTTCTCCATACTGCTGATGATCAACAGTGTGACTCTTATGCACTTCGAAGTACTGAATTCTAACTGTCCTGTGGTTTAAATGTTATTGCTACTTCATGGAAACATTGAACTCAGATTATTCACTTGGTTTGTTGTACTCACTAAATAGTAGCTACCACCATTTTGCTTCTTCTACGTATATGCAGTACTATAACTGACACAATAGAGTAATAATTGGTGAAGAGGAATTTACGGTAGCTTCATCTAGTGCTCTGTTGTATAAATTGACTGTTTTAGCACAGTTTTTAAAGAGCAGATTCCTTTTGACAAGTTTACAGCAAACATAAAGACAGTTCTTTTCCATTTCAGGTCAACTGCACTTTTTAAAAATTAAAAAAGAAAAAAAAAAAAAAGAAAAAAAGAAATCATACAAATCCAATGCATTCTAGTGCATGTACTGGGTGAAAAGGTCTGGGGACCTCGGTACGTATTCCGGATCGCTCTTCACTTATGGGACGTGTGGATCCTTCTCTGTTGAAGCACACCCATGGCAGGTGTGTGCTCGTAGCATAGCTAGCCCAGGTGCTCCCTGCAGCCGAGCTCAGCAGGTCCGTGTGTGCGTCACACGGCTCGGATGGCAGCGGGATTCTTACTTTCCTTTGCTAGAGAAATCAAAGCGTCCACGTTGAGAACAGTCTGGGAAGGCTGAGGATGGAACGTAGCAAACGGTGAAATGGCAGATCGGCCTGAATGCTGCTTGAGACATCGCTCGTGTCGTGCGGAAGCTCTTAACTTGACAGAACGAAGATGCAGTCTCTAATTGTTAGGCAACTCGAAGCACGCGGTGTCCGCCTCTCCCTGGTCGGTGTGGTGGCAGGGCTGAGTTGGAGCTTTTTGTCTCTCTCTGTAAGCGCCATAGAAAACACTTTCTGCCCCATTGTGGAGGCACAGCTCTCACAGCACTGCTGGTGGTGGGAAATGCCTCTGTAAGGGAAGCTCCTGTGCCCTTCCATGGCGAGGAGCCCCTCACTGCTGCCGTGTTCCCATGGAAGGAGTTGTGCCCTTGGGAAGGGATCCCTGAGAGCCAGGTGGTGTCTTGGTGCGTGTTCTTCCCGTTAATGGTTGGGGTTACTCTGTAAAAGGAGTACAGAATAATCCAACCTTGCTGGCAAGCGATGCTTAACATCGCAGCATCCTTGGGAAGGAGCTGTGCTGGTATTTACCAAGGGTTGGGATAGAGAATCCCATCGTGCTGCCACTGACTGCACACTGGGTGTTGTCACGTTCTTCCCCCAATGCCATGCATGTTTCGTGTTGGGCTGGAAAGAAAACTCCACTGATGATCAACTCTACTCTCAGCTCTCATATAACTCATCTGTATTGCCTTAGCTCAGCACGGGTCCCATTCAGCTCCTTTGGTCATGGAGAGTGCCGCTCCGGACGCAGTGCAGCAGAGCTGTGCCAGCAGTGGAGCAGTGCCCCAGCACCACGTTGGCACCCACTGACACCGCAGCACTGCCAGGAGTCTGCAAAGGAGTGCTTTGCATTGAGGCCTGTGGGTGTTTGCACAGAGCACGGCGTTGGGCACCGAGGAGGTGAGGCGCAGCGCTGCTTTGTATGCATGGTGACCATGGCGTTGGTATGGCTCGTTTTGTTTTCTTTGTCAGCTTCAGGGAAGTAAAGATAAAAGAAACGAGAGCTTCGGGCATCAACAGAGCGAGGTGAATGATTAAGCACAGGGTTTTGTTTTTGTTTTTTTTTTAAACAATTAGTCTGAAAAGTCCCTTTAAAAAGTGATCCGGACTGAGCACTTGGGCACACAGGGAATAGCTGCTTGCATTTCAGCACGGAGAGATGCTAGATAAACCACGCCGGGCGCTCGCTGACGTCCACACATGCCTCCAGCACTGCAGGGGTTCTCTCTGTCGTCCTCTGGGGCTGATGGTGTGAGCTGATAGCGTGGAGGCAGTGGGCTGTGCGGTGGCTGCGGGGTTTGGATGTGTGTTTGCTGCAGGTTTGGACTCAGGGGCTTTGATGGCGGACTGTTGTGTGTCCCAGCAGTGGGCAGTTCTCTTCTTCACATGGAGTGGTTGTTCTGCGTATGCGTGGGACTGCTAAAGGGACTCCCCCACTCAACCAGGTGTGGGTGGAAGAGGGGCTGTTGTGCAGTGTACAGTAAATAGTTGTGGTCGTGTCAGTTAACGGAAGGAATGGGAAACCTGAAAAACGTATTTTGAAGAAGCATAGTATTAATTTTAGTATTGTAAAAAAGAGAGAAAGAAAGAAAGAAGGGACATATCTAAAGTATACAGAGAACATATGTATAGCCAAACGTCCGAGGAACTTGGAGATGCTCTGCTTTTGTTTCCCGTCGCTTCCTACCCGTGGTGTACATATCGTGTGGATGGGATAACTGTTGTTAAATTGTACTTTTATTTTGCGTGAAACGGATCGCCACAGACTCAGCTTTATTTTGTTTACGTAAAGGTCGCTATGCTCTGTCGGTATAAAACCAAGAATTCTATTTTAACAAAGAAAAGAGAAAGGAAAAAAAAAAAAAGAAAGAAAGAAAGCCATTTTATATTATTTATTTAAACACGCGTCCCTCCCGCTTGTGACATTCCACAGCGCTGCTCCCGTGCACGGCTGGCTGCAGAGCAGCAGGGCCTTCCAGGCAGGAGCTGTCAGCTTTATTCTGTTTTTCACATCCAAGTCGGGCCACGTTCAGTGCCAGCGCCCTGCATGGCGTTGCCGGGAGCGTCTCTGAGCGCAACGGCTGCGGAACGTCTCCGATATCCTTTCCAAGCAGCCCTCGGTCTGACTGGTAGCTGTGATCCCCCCCTTCATCCCTCTGTTAGCTTCTGTTGGGTTGAACCAATGGCCCCAAAGTGGGGCGGAGAGGAGGCTGCTCGGATGGTTAAAAGGCTTTTCAATTGGAAGCTTTAACGAGGGAGCCCGGAGAGACCACTGGGGAAGGGGAGGTGAGCATCAGCTCGGAGCTGTTTGTGCTGTGCTGGGTCGGTGCTTGCACAGAGCTATGGGGGCAGATCCTGGCCGTGGCTGGGATGGGCAGCGGGCTGTGTGCTGGGAGCGGTGCTTTGGGACCGGGCTGAGCGCTGCACTTCGGTCTGTAGCGGAGCCATCCTGCCCCGGCGAGGCACAGAAATAGCATCAGATAGCTCAGCAACCCAAAATAACCCCCGCTCACATCGTGGGCTCTGCAGTTGGAGGAAGGCGTCGAGGTGTTACAGTACGCGCTTTAGGTTTCCACCCTGTCGTTACGCAGCTGTTTGGGGTTAAAAGTGCCATCCTGGGGGGGGGGGGGGGGGGGGGTGACGTGTCGCTTTGGTGGGCACGGTCGGGTCCTATGGACCCATCGCCTGCTGTGTGGCATGGAGCCAGGAGCTGTGCTGGTGCATCAGAGCCCGGCATGGGGAGCTGGGCACGTGCCGGAGCCGGGTGCCGTGGGGCTGTGCCGTGCCGTGCCGTGCTGGCAGTGTGGGCTGCAGCTGTCTGCTCCCGGCTGCAACAGGAGGCTGTTGGAAGGGGAGGGAGCTGAGAGCACAAATCGAGAGGGCAATGGGTCTGAAAAACAGAATAAAGTGAGAGCGTCCTCGGAGAGGCGTTTCCGTCAGCACTGTCCCAGTGCCCAAATTCAGCCCTTCCAACAGAGGAGCAGATGCACACCGATAGCTACTAAAGGGATCCATTGAAGAGAACCAGTTTTCAATGCGTGACTTAACGGTGAGAGAGAGAGGAAAAAAAAAAGCCAGTATCTGTAAATAACTTTAGATATTGTAACTATGAGGATCACGATTTGTTTTATGTACTTTGGCTCTTTCCTATTTATTGTGCAGAGGAGGTTCCCCCCCCCCCCCGGCCGTGTGCTCCGTGCCGCACTCGGTTCATCCCGCCGTTATTTTTATTAAAGGATCCTTTGGGGACAGCTAAGCTGCTTCTGTGTGTTGGTCAGCTGCTCTCATACAACGAGAACCCCAATAAAAAACCGTCATTGGAGTGCGTGTGCCGCCTGGTCCTTTCCTGTCCCGCAGCCCGCTGCGCTTCTCCCCAACCAGCGGTGTTGGGAAACCAATGGGATTTGGAAGCACCCCCAGCAGATGGGATCGCGGGGTCGGTTTCAGCTCTTGGTGGGTACCGGGGCTCTCCGTGCCACTGGGATGGGCTGTGCACGGTGGCGGGCACCGAGAGGCGGGGATGCACGGATTGGCCTGAGGCACTGCGGTGGGTGGTGGGCTGTGGGGCTGCAGGCTGGGCAGCAGCAGGGCTCGGCGCGGCCCCGTAGGGTATTTTTAGCAGGGCCATGTGTCACCTCAGCTGCCACCGCAGTGGGGGCGGAGGGGGAGGCGCAGGCAGCCCCACACCGCGCCGCCGCTGCCTCCTGCGCTCTCGGCTTGCTGGGGTCCCGGCGTGGGCCCGCTGCCCCCCGGCACCGAACGCAGGTACGGGTGATCCGTGGGGGGTCTTTGGGAATGTGGGGTTGGGCCGGGGGTCCATCGGAACCTTTGGGCTGTGCAGCAGCCTGGGCTGGGCCCCTCGGCTATTTTTAGATGGGAATGAAGAGAGATAGTGGCAGCACCGCTCCAGGGGTGGCTTCCAGCAGCACTCCGGGCTGGAGGCTGTGGGGGAATGGGGAAGGGGCTCCTGCCAGGCCCTCCGAGGGGGCGGTGGGACAGGATTTCCCCCCCCAGCAGCCCCAGAACCACGCGGCTGTGGCCCAAGTGGGGCTGTGTCCTGCTCCCATCTAGGGGGGCTGAGGTGCTGAGAGCGATCCCAACCCTTCCTTGTGATCTGCTCCGTGCCGTGGATTCCCTATGTGTTGAATCCGTGGGTCCATCTCTGGCCGTGGGCATGGGGCGAGCTGGGGGCTCTCTCTCTGTGGGGCCGAACTACAGGGCCACGCTCGGGGCTGGCTGTGGGGTCAGCCCTGGCTCCCCGTGGGTCCCGGAGGCAGGCGGCAGCCAGGGCACGTGGCGCCCGGGGCCATTGCCCAAGAAGGCAAGTGGCATTCCTCCACCGGGCTCCCGCACTCCTGCCCTTTACTGTACAAGGCGATAGGGCCCCAGGGCTGCGGTCTGCACGGTGCGTGAATGATCCCAACAGGTGAGGCTGGGTTCAGCCCCGAGCGGGGCCAGGCATGGTTGCACCCGGTGCCACCGACACCGCTGTGACGCTGCCACCAGGGCTGCACGTGGCTGGACCCTCCGATGCTGTAAAATGACACGGCCCCTCTGTGGCAGCTCCTGCCCCGGTGCCAGCTGGGCTATGGGGTTCCCATAGGGTTCCTGTAGGGCCCCCGGTGGCGGCTGCCCCTCGCTAACTCTCTCCTCTCTCTCCCCCTCACCCTCTGCTCTCAGTAAAGCTCCATCCCGGTTCCATCATGGCCATCTCCTCACGCCTCGCGCTCTGGGAGCAGAAGGGAAGTGTCGGTCCTCATGTCCCCATGTCCCTACGCTGCACGTCCCCGCGCTTGCCTTGTCCCCAGGCCTTCCAAGCGGGCATCACTTTGCAGCCTGAATTTACTGCTCTGAGCAATGTCTGCTGTTTGGGTCTCCCTGCAGGGCTGCATCTCGGGGTGCTGCACAGGGCTGGGGCAGCACGGGGCTCTGCACACTGCAAACAGCTCCATGCCTCACCGTGCTGGAGCTGCCGTGCCCTCAGCAGCACGTGGGGCTGTTCTTCTCTCTGCTTGTTCTGCTGCTCTGCACAGCCCCGTGGCCTCGCTGCACGCTAAGTGATGCCCAAAAAACAGAGCTTGGCTCAACTGTTGTGCACACCAACATCCCTGCAGAGCTGCTGCGCTGCTCATTCCCATAACCCAACTTCTGCTCCTGCAAACAGATCCGGGAGGAGGACCGGGGCCCGCCGCCATCTGCACCCCCTCTACTCCTCTCCGTCATTCCTGGTGGGTTCATCAAGCAGCTCGTCCGCGAGACCGAGAAGGAGTCCAAGGAGGCGAGGCTGAAGAAGGCGGCCAAGGCCAGTGGGAAGGAGGAGGTGAGCAGCCATTGCAACGCGCTGCAGGTGGCCAGGGCTGGCTGGGGCGCTGCGTGTCCCACCTTGGCCTCGGGTCAGAGCATTCTCATTCTCTTGGCAGCCTGTGGTGGAGGACAGCCCAGCCCAGAGCAGGGATACCCCAGCTGCCAAAGGAGCCGCGGGCAGCGTGGGGAAGTCCCTGCAGAACGGGCTGCAGGCAGGTGGGCAGGGGGGCAAGGGGACGCCAACACACACAGCACTGCCCCCTGGGACGGCTGCGCCTAGCTCCGATCCCAGCAAAGCCATCACGGTGGCACAGAGCCCTCGGATAGAGGGTCCCCAGGAAGTAAAGCCACAGAGCCCTGAGAAGAGAAAAGGAGGAGAGGAGAAGAGCACCAAGGCTGTGTGTGCCGGGGGGAGCCCATCATCTGCAGCCCCAGCGCCCAGCAAGGGCCCCCAGCACTGTGGCAAAGTGAAGGAGGACGTGCCCAAGGGGAAGGGTGCTGAGGGCACCAAGAAGGAGAAGGGGGAAGCCCTGAGTGGCCAACAGCCCCCCAGCACAGCGAGCAACAAAAGGGAGATGGGGCTGGGCAGGAAGGAGCCGGAGAAGGCAAAGAAAGGTGTTGGAGGTGGGAAGAAAGAGCCAAAGGAAATGAAAGAGCCTGCAAAAAGCATAAACAAGTCCGAGGGAGCCAAAAGGGAAGTGGGGGGCACCCGAGAAAAGCCTGAAGGTGTGGCAAAGGGAATGGGGAAGGCAAAGGGAGAACCACGAGAGAGCAAAGAGGCACCGCGAGGAGGTGAAGAAGCACCGGCGGAGAGCAAAGCAGAACAGGTGGAGAGTAAAGAGGAGACGGGAGAGAGCACGGACCAGGAGCAGGTAATGCCTGCAGCTGTCACCCTGTGCACAGTGCTGCCGTGTCATGCAGCTCTCCTGCCCGTGTGGCTGTGGCTGCAGGCAGTCCTTGTGTCCGGGGTGCTCCAGCCCAGTTCCCTGCAGTGCTGCTCTCTCCTCCCGCAGGCTCCCAAGGATGTATGGTATGAAGCAGACAAAGTGTGGCTCGTGCAGCAGGACGGCTTCGTGCTCGGTAAGCCCTCACCTCACAGCACCAAGGGCCAGAGTGGCCTTTGGTGTGGCCATGGGATAGAACTGTGTCGGTGGCTCATGGTGCCACATTGCAGCCACGCAGCTGAAGCCCGACGTGGGGACACCGGAGCTGCCAGCGGGCAGAGTGCGGGTGCGCCGGGATGCAGATGGCAGCATCACTGAGGTGGATGAGGACAGCGTGCAGCGGGTGAGCCCACACCGGGTTCCAGCCCTCCTGGGGCTGGCTGTGGGCTGCGGGGTGCATAGAGTGGGACACGGCCCAGGGTGGCTGCGGCTGTGGTGATGGTAGTGGGAGGGCGGTGGCATTGTGCTCTGTCCCACGGCTGCTCCCCGACGGCACCCACTGCCTCCTACAGACCAACCCTCCCCACCTGGACCTGGCTGAGGACCTGGCCACGCTCCTCAACCTCAACGAGTGCAGCGCCCTGAACACACTGCAGCATCGCTACCACTCCCACCTCTCCTACACCTACGCCGGGCCCAGCCTGGTGGCCATCCGGCCCGGCCCCACCGCCGGCAACCATGCGGGGAAGGTGAGGGGTTGGGCGTGGGATCCTTCGCGGTGCCCCGGGGTGAGGGGGTCCGTGCTGGGAGGCGGACACCGAACCACCGAACCCACCTCGGGACAGAGCGGAGGCGCTGGGAGATGCGGGCCGGCAGGTGGCACCGTGGGATCGCCGCAGTGCGCGGCCGGGGATGCTCTGCGTGATGCTCGCTGCTGGGGATGCTGTTGGGTGATGCTCAGGAATGGCGATGCTCGCAGCTGGGCGCTGCTCCCAGCCAAGAAGTTTTCCCGATTTCTGGGAGAAAATCACTGTATTGCTGTACCCGCTCCGGGGGCGTTGGGGCCGGGGCAGGAGCAGGCTGGGCAACAGTGCCTGGGGAGCACTGGGATTCTCAGGGCTTTTCTGCAGCATTCCCCAGTCTGAAACATCTCCAGTCTCTATCCGCGAGAACCCCTCTGAGCACTCTTTGGGACTCCCCCCCGGCCCACAGGTGTCCAAGGGGAAGCGGGACAGCACAGCACCACACATCTGCTCGGTGGCACAGAGGGCCTACAGGACCCTGCTGGCCCAGCGGCGGGACCAGGCCATCGTGCCCATGGGGCGCAGCGGAGCGGGGAAGACCACGAGCTGCCAGTTGGCCCTGGAGCACCTGGTGGGCACGGTGGGCAGCGTGGACGGCCGAGTCTCAGGTAGGGTTTGGGTCTCAGATACGGCTCAGGGGCTCAGGTAGGCTGTTGAGCAACGAGCAGCACGAAAGCAGGTCTGGATTTGGAGCTCTTGCATGGAGAGCGGAGGTGCGGGTAGGGGTGAGGCTTCCCAATGTACTGCTCAGGGGTTGCCCTTGTTGGTTTTGCAGTGGAGAAGATCCAGGCAATGTTCACGGTGCTGGGAGCCTTTGGGGCAGTGAGCACTGAGCAGAACAGCAGCTCCACACGCTTCTCCATGATCTTCTCTCTGGATTTCAGTGCCGCTGGGCGGATCACCGCCGCTCACCTCCAGGTACCCCAAAGGCACTGCTACCTGCTGAGCTCAGGGTCCCTGGGACCAACGCCATCCAGGGCCCTGCAAGGAGATCCCAGTCCCTCCCCAGCTCCTGGCAGTATCTCCCCATCTGTGGGTGCTGCCGTCTGCTCCCCACGTGCCCACACCATGACCTGGGGGCCGGGGGCTGCCACTGATGCCCCCCTCTGCTCTCTGCAGACCATGCTGCTGGAGAGGGGCCGTGTCGCCCAGCAGCCCCCTGGGGAGAGCAACTTTAACATCTTTCCTATGATGCTGGCGGGCCTGGATGCGGCACAGAGGTGAGCAGCCGACTACCACAGGGCCACTGGGGGCTGTGCAGGATCCCCCCCCGGATGCTTTCACCAGCACTGAGCTCTGCATGGGGGTGCTGAGAAGCAGCACTCTCTGCATGGCACAGAGCAGGACTCAGATCTTGCCTTCCCAAACTCCTTGCAGGACCACGCTGCACTTGCACCAGGTGGCTGAGAGCAACGCCTTTGGGATCAAGCCCTTCTCAAAGGTAAGGAGCACTGATGGAGCCCTGTGCCTCCCCTGCCTGTGGGTGAGCCCTGACTTTGCACCATGGGAGTGGCTCTGAGCGTTTCCTTTGGAGAGTGCAGAATGCTATTTTAGGGGCTAAAAGCACCGCGTTTGATATCCAGCAGCAGCTCCTTATTAGTCTGAGCCCTTTGCGAGGGTTAGGCAGATCGCCAATGAGCCCAAGTGCTGGGATGAATCGCAGCAATTTGCAGTTACATCACCAATGGGTGAATTCAGTATTCAATCTCCATTAAGGAGCTCCAGCGCCAGCCTGGAGCCGCATGTGTTGGCTGCCGCAGCGCTGAGGGCACGGCGAGGCCTCGAGCTCTGCTGGTGCCACAGGTTTGGGCTCAGGGAGCAGTTGTGATATTCTGTGTCAGAAGCACCAGGCTCTCTGTGCAGGGATGCTCCCATTGCTCTGTGTCCCCACATTGTCCCCCCCCCTGCCTGGCCAGCTGTATGTCCCCATCCTTTTGGGTCCCCCCACATAACCCCATCTCTTCCTGCAGCCCGAGGAGAAGCAGAAGGCGAGCGTGGCATTTGCAAAGCTGCAAGCAGCCATGGCCGTGCTGGGCATCACAGCAGAGGAACAGGTGGCCGTGTGGCGAGTGCTGGCCAGCATCCACCACCTGGGAGCTGCGGGGGCCTGCCGAGGTAAGGGGCTGTCCCCTCCTTCTCCCATACCCACTGGCGGTGCGGCTCTCCGGAGGTGAGCTGCCATGGGGCCTCTTGGCACCAATGGTGGTGTCATCACTTTGAGTGCCTCACACAGTGCCAGAGTTACATGAGAATGGTTCCGGGTGAGAACTGTAGTTATGAAGGCTTTGTTAATACAAGCATACAGGGATTGCCATATCCCTTGTAAATTATGTTAAGCAGTGCGCTAACCCGTCTGGGAGAGAGCCCCGCTGATTTACACCCTTCAATTTATGAGGGCTGCGTAAAGGCTGCTATAAACTCAGCACAGACATCCATAAACGTCTCTGCATCGTGTCATAACACATCTCGTGGTAATTTATGCCATTAATCATCTAGTAATTATTTTAAAAGGATAAATGCTGTCGTCACTTAGAGAGCGCTCTCCTTCCCCTTCTCTCCAGCGTTCTGTCTCCCCGTCTCCCTTCTCCCCCTTTGTATGGTGGAGTGTCACAGAGAAGCTTTTGGTAAAACCAAAGCCCTTCTGCCTTGAGAGCTTCCAGGAGAGCAGGATTTGGAGACGTGTCTCCTTCCTGGTGCCGTCCCATCAGCTGGGGCTGAATGCTCCGTTAGCGTTTTCAACCCATTCTTATAATTACCTGAGCCCATTTGCTCTGGCTTACATTGGGACTGCCTGTGTGTCAGTCGGGAGTCAGGCGAGGGCTGCATTCGCAAAGCCTTGGAGCAGTTCTGGTGGTGTGAAGAGGAATGTGAAGCGTTGGGTTCGGGCTCCGGAGCTGCGTACGGGATTAGCAATCAGAGCATGTCTCAGCAGCCCTCGCTCCGCTATCGATTCCCCCACCGCGTGTCAACCAAAGGGGAGAAATGAAAGGAAGTACGGATAAAAAATGGATCAAAGCCGGATGGAGCAGAAGTCTCGGCGGGGGCGATGACTCTTTTAATGTGGTTAAACCTGTCTCCTGATCGCCATCTCTTCCCTTCCCTCTCATGCCCTTTGAAGCTCTGCGCTCAGCATCCTCTCACCGAGGGCAGCCCCTCCTCCCCACGGCGCACTCCGAGCCCCTTCCCTGCGCTTTGCTCCCTCTGCTGATTGCCATCGTCTCGTCACAAAGCTGCTCGTCCAGGAATGAAGCGGGAGGGAACAGCACCATCTCCCTCTGGCTGAGAGCGGAAAATGCGTCTGTGGCGAGAAAAACACCGAGAAGAAAAGGCTGAATTTCAAAGCCGAGGTGTCAGCAATTCCCCTTTGCTTTTGAAATGCGTCGAAGCGGCTCTTTTTTTTGTGAGAAACCAGCCGACATCCAGAGGCCGGCAGGGCACCTTAGGTGCCCGTTCACCTAGAAGAGCTTTCAGTCCCCTCTGAACACGACGTATTTTTATTTCTTCATTAGCCCTCTAAGCGGGAAGGAGGGCTCGGGCGCAGCCGGGGGTCGGCACTCGGCTCCCTCTCCAGTGCTGCTTTGGATGGAGCTGCAGTGCTGCAGGAGGAGGGTGGCACTGCCAGGGCTCTGCTCCTCCTCGGGGTTTCGGTTTCCTTCAGGATGCAGATAGGTGTTGCATTAGAAACACGGGTGCAAGGCAGCTGTGCAGCGTGGGGTCTGTTTTATGCAGCAGGACCCAGTGCTCAGCGCTCCGGATTCCCCGTCCTGGTGGCTGAGGGCAGAGCAGGGACGTCTGCTTTTGTTACACCAGCTCTGCTGCTTCGCCCTGCCGGGAAGGGAAGCGCTGCTCTGCTGCCTGGTGTCGTTCATCACAATGAACCCTGGAAAAGATTGCATTAGGGCTGGCCTCTGCATCCTGCCCATTTTTCTCTCTGTTAAAGCCTTCTGCTCTTCAGCACTCGGGTTTCCTGCTGCAGAGAGAAGCACCTGGGGAATGTTCTCAGGTTATTCTCCTTTTCTTTTTCTCTTTCCCACTCCGAGCAGGCTGTCTCTGTGCCCCCCGAGTTATGGCACTATCTGTTCAGCACTCTGACATCTTTATTACAAACAGCTGGGGGAACGCAGCCAGAGTGGCAGATTTCTTTAATCATGCTATTACACAGCTCTCCCCTTTGTTATATATAGGCTTCAACATGTCATACATCAGCCAGCGGGTCAGCGGAGAATAGACGGGAGGATTTAGAGCAGGACAAATAGATTACCCCATCCAGCCAGGAGGATTCTCCTCTCCCCCTCAGTTGGTAATCCCATCAGCACCCCCACTGGGCTGCTTGCTGCCCGTGTTTGCTGGTTGCAAGGCGTTCAGCCCGGCTGCTACCCGTCCTGAGCTGCTGACACCTCCCTGGATGGAGCAATGGGGAGCCCGCTGTGAGGTGTTGGTCTGAGATGCCTCATTCCCAACTAAAAATTACACCAAGTGATGACCCAAGGGCCAAATCGATCCAGGGAAGGGAGGAAAAGCACTTCAGGTCTGCTGGCGACGTTACAGAGGCAGGGAGTGAGGGAAGCGCCCGACCACATCCACCGTAATTGAAAATTAAAGCAGCAGCCTATAAAGAAGGGCATAAAGCTGAGCACCACGGCAATGAAAGGAATGGGAAAGCAGAGCGTGGCTGCCGGCTTGCAGAGCACGTGGGGTTGCAGCACCCGAGAGCTGTTGGCATTGGCTGCAAACCCCCCCTCCAAGCACAGCAGTGCTCTCCATGCTCCTACTGCAGAGCGGGTGCTGAGGGCTGTGGTGCTGTGTGGGATGCCCGGGATGGGCCGGGTGGAATCCCTGCTGCGGGACCACCACCCACCTCCATCCCATGTGCTGTCTTTGTGTGTGTTTGACGCCGTGCCTCCCCTTGCAGTGGGCCGCAAGCAGTTCATGCGCTTTGAGTGGGCGACGCACGCTGCCGAGGTGCTGGGCTGTGAGCTGGAGGAGCTCAGCACCGCCGTCTTCAAGCACCACCTGAAGCAGATCCTGGCACAGGCGGCAGCACGGGGCGGCGGGCGGCCCTCCGAGGAGGAGGGACCCTCAGGTACCCGGCACTCCCTTCTCCCTTCCCTCATGGAGTTCCTATTTCCATATGGGATATTTCTATTGCTGTGTGGGAATGCGATAGAGCCCCGATTCCCACCTGGAAAGGAATGAAGGAATGTGGGTGATGCCTCTGGAGGATCAGTGATGGGTCTCTCCCTAGAAATGGGGAGGGAAAGAAGAAAGAAATGCCATGGGGGCAGCAGGCTGGGCTTCTGCTGTGCCCCGTGTGTCCCCCTGACTTGGGACACACACACAAAGCATGGGGCACTGGAGGGGCTGTGGGCACACAGGTGGCTGTGCGCAGGCAGGAGCTGGGAGCAGTGACTTTGCTCCTCTCTCTGCAGGGCAGAAGATGACAGGTGTGGAGTGCGTGGAGGGGATGGCTTCGGGTCTCTATGAAGAGCTCTTTGCTGCGCTCGTCTCCATGATCAACAGGTATGAGGTCAGCACTGTGTCCTGCAGAGCATGGTGATGGGTGAGACATCACGGGCTGGAGTTGGGGTTAGCATTGTGCAGGGAGCCCACAGGGAGCCATGGAGCTGCTGAGTGGTTGCAAGTGGGGATCAAAATGCTGGGAAGGAGAAGGACATCAGCATGGAGCAGCTGCCACGGGCTGGGGCAGGCTGTGCTCCCAGCATCCCTCCTCTGCTCGCTTCCATCTGGAAAGCCGGGAGGGAGAGACATCCCTTGTACTGAAATGACCCATTCAGTTAAATGGAATGCTTGACACGGGGGTGAGGGTCATACCCCAAACAATTCGCTTTTCTCAGTTCAGATGTGCAGCCCGATTTAAGTCAGCATCCACATGAAGCCCAGTGCTCAGAAATACTCTGTGTTGTTCCAGCGGGTCTATTTTTACCTGTGGTTGAATATTTTCATTTTAATTCCTAGCAACCGCATTCCGAAGTGAAATCGGTGATGGTACTCTAAGACCTTGCAGAAGATTCTCTCAAATAGCAGCTCTAAATCATGCTGTACCCTATTCCCTTTAAAGCTAGCATTGTTTTGCTTGACTTCATTCCCCACACCGACCCATCACCACCTACCAAAGCATTGCAAGGGTGGCCAGAGAGAAATGGCATGCTGGCTCTGAGCACCCAGGGTGCCATCATGGGACACATTCAGGGGGAGGCTGAAAGCTAGCAGAGGGTCGGTGTCACCCCACGCTGTGTGCCCACCCCCAGGTCCTTCTCATCTCAACACCTCTCCATCGCCTCCATTGCGGTGGTGGACACCCCCGGCTTCCACAACCCACGGCACCAGGGTGGGCAGCGGGCGGCCACGTTTGAGGAGCTGTGCCACAACTACGTGCATGAGCGGCTGCAGGGGCTCTTCTACGAGAGAACCTTTGTCTCGGAGATGGAGACGTACAAAGAGGTGAGCGCGGGCGCACGGGGCTGCGTTGGGTGCATGCAGTGCCTGTGAGCTGCTGTGGTGAAAGGGACAGCGCTTTGGGGTTGTGATGGAGGAGTGCTGCAGGAACACGGGGTCTGCAGGCCCTTCCTCCCTCTGCCCCCAGCACTGTCCTCATGGACATTTGTGAGGCCATGGGATGACCATTGGGTAACCATCGTGGGAACAGGGAGGGACATTTGAATGATGATGGTGGGGCTGTGGGGAGGAGATGGTGTTGCCATGGAGCGCTCATGTGTTGACCATGAGAGGATCACAGAGGGGAAATGGGTTGACTGTGAGGTGACCATGGAGGGATCACAGAGTGGAACATTTGGAAACCAGGAGGCAACCTTGAAGGGACCAAAGGGGGAACACGGGGTGACCATAAAAGGATCATGGGCAGAACGTGGTGTGACCATGAGGTGATCGTGGAGATACCCCAGGGGTAAAATGGGGGAATGCAGTGAGTAATAGGCGTTGAAGAAGTGACTATGGGGCAACCATTCCGAGGCCATGGGGTGACCACTTGATGACTGTGGGAAAACCATGTTGGGACCACTGGGTGACTATGTGGTCCCCATGAAGGAACCATGGTGTGATCAAGGAATGATCGTGAAGGGATCATGGGGTGGACCATTGGCTGGCAATGAAGTCAGTATGAAGGGATTATTGGGTAGCCATGAATGGACCTCAGGGAGAACATGAGGGGACCAAAGGCTGAACATGGCATAACCATGCAGGGGCCATAGAGTAACCATGGTGAGAACGTGGTGGGACAACTGGGTGACCACGAGGCTGACCATACTTGGCAATAAATTCAGAGCCTTCAGCAGTTAATTAAAAATCTTCAGCAAGCTGATGTTCTGTCTAGGGAAGATTGTTTCTCCTAGTTGAACAGAACATCTGGAGCCCAAAAGCAGGCTCTCAGCATTCCTTTGTGGAGGTACCCTGTACCCTGCTATGGTTGATAATACAGTCACCATAACTATTAGAAATTCCTAATTCTAATTCCTAATTAGAAACTTAATCGACAGCCATGTTTTTTGTAAATGAATTCTTGACCAAACATGGAACCTGGCCTGCTTAACACATGACATACTTCCAAAGCCATGGATGGGGCCCTGGGAAGCCTGATGTGCTGGGGGGCAACCAATCAACCCATGGCAGAGGGTTGGAACTTTAAGGTCCCCTCCAATGAAAGCCATTCTATGATTCGTGGGGCATCTCCTCAGGTGTGCCCCTCCCAGCTGAGGAGCTCTGCACCCTTCTGGTGGTGCAGCTGGGTTTTTCCTAGATGAGCTCAGGTGTTGAATAATAGAGAACAGAAAGGAAAATGATAAATTATTGCAGAAATAAACTGCTGGAAAATCTACTGGTGAAAATGAACTTATTAAGCTTGCAGAAGTAACTTTAATACCTTCAGCTCTGGAAAAATGGTTGAATTCCCACGGCTTAATATTCACACACCGCTTGCCTCCAGTAAGTATAGATGTGCCCTTCAGTAGTGATGAATATGCAGCTACCGGCCGAGCATGAAATGAAGGAGCTTGGCAGGCTCTCCGTGCCTTGTGCCGGTGCTGCCCTGCCCCAAACATGGGGCTTTCTGCTGCCACCCCCTGAGCCCCAACACCACCGCAGGGTGCTGGGAACATGAGACCTGCTGGCCCCACCAAACCGAGATAGAAAGGGAACGCGAATAGCGGCCCTGCCCGCCATCTGCACGTTAATAATTGATTGTTTCCTCGGCGCTCTCTTGTTCGGTCCTGTTATTATCGTATCTATCATTTATGCAGCTCGTCTGACACTCACCGAGCGCTGCGCAGCCCTTGGAGTGCTGTGCTCTGCACCTGCAGAGCTGTCCCCAGTGGCAGCTCCGCTCCATCGCCATCCCCACCTGCACACACCTGCGGTCGGACTCCTGACTGAAGTGAGCTTTTAAATAATGTTTTCCAGGAAAATGTTGAGGTGTCTTTTGATCTTCCAGAGCGCTCTCCATCGGCCACGCTGTCCATTGTCGACCTGAACCCCTCGCAGGTAACTGGGTCAGGTGGCCACTGGGGAAATTGGTTGCTCTGCCCATGCCTGGAGCATCTTTCTTCTGCTTGGAGGGTTGCAGAAGGCTGTGCTGCCTCGTGGTGTGCAGTGCACGTGGCATGAGTTATCAGGGGCACACAGTTGGGCAGAGGTTTCCTTTCTTCCCAGCTTAGGGCAGAGGTGCTGGGGAGTGGGGCGTGCTGGCTGCAGCTCCTGGCCATCCACTGTCCCTGGTGACCAAGGGATAACTCCATTCTTTGGAAGCCACAGGTGCTGCCCAGCAGCCCGGGGGCTGACCGCAGGGGGCTGCTGTGGATCCTGGATGAGGAGGTGCTGATCCCAGGCTCTGGAGATGGTGCTGCCTTTGACCGCCTCTGCTCTTACTTTGGCCCAAAAGGATCTGACCAGGACGGTGAGTTGGGCAACTCCCCACATTCCAGTTGCATTGCTTCTGGAATCGCTTTTTAGCTATGACAATTAAAGAAACTGCCCATAAAATTAACTATTTCACTTTCCATCCTGGACAACCCTCTTCTGCTAAAAAACGCAGCGCTGGGGCCTCTCCCACCAGGGAAAACAGTGTGGGTTCCCCGTGCACCATCACTGTATTGTGCCTGGAGAGCACGGTCTGAAATGCTCTGCTGGGTGCATGCCATCTCCTGGCCCTGCTGGCGGTGGTAGCCCCATGGGAACCTGATGGTGATACCCTTAGGATGCAGTTGACCCGCTCATGGCACTGTTGCTGTTGCAGGGGCTGGCTGTGTGCGCAGGTGTGAGCAGGCACTGCACTTTGAGATCCCACACCAGCTGGGCACCGACCCCGTGCGCTACGACCTGGCGGGCTGGGTGAGCAAGGCCAAGCTCAACCTGTCAGAAGAGAATGCCAGCCAGCTGCTGCAGCAATCCCAGCTGTGAGTATGGGGCATGCGCTTGTGGCTGCTCCATGGGAGAGGGATGGGATGGGGAAGGAAGCAAGGAAAAAGCCAGAAAAAAAAGCTGCTTTTAGACCAGCTTTGTGGGAATATTTAGAATTTAGTAAGGTAGGGGGGCAAAACCAAGTGATGTGATGTAGAGCCACCCAGCCCCAGCTGATGGGCAGCCAGATGTGCGTGGTTTGATTATGGTGGATGCTCAATAGAGAGCTGGTGAATAATGCCATCCCATAATGCTTCCCATCAAAACTACCTGAAGCAGTAGGGCTGTGTCTAACCCTAACCCTAACCCAATGCAAAGAAATTCAGAGGAATGCAACACAATGAAATGCAATGGAATTCAATGCAATCCAATGAAGTGAAATGAAACCAAATGCAGTGCAATGTCATGTCATCCTAAGCCTAGCTCTAACCCTGCTGCAGAGGAGGCAGCATGGGGGGAATGCTGGGTGCTGCTGCCCCACAGCCAGAAGGGCCCTGCGATGTCCTTGGCTTTGCAGTATCACAGTGCAGAGGCACTGAGGCACCCACATAGCAGCAGTCCTCTTTCCCCTGCTGCATCCAGAAACCTTGTAAACTACTGGAGCTGAAACACAAACACGCTGCTACAGATGTCTCCGCACACGCCGTGATTTTAACCTTCTGCTTAAGCCCTGCCAGCTCATTTTGTTTTGGGCTTTGGTTCAGGGAAGTTCTAATAGCCACAAGCAGCGGGGTGCTCGATGCAGAGAGAAGCCAGGAGCTGCGGGGCAGCACTGCGTGAGCACCAGTGCTGGATTTGGCACTGACCTCAGGCTGCGGGGTGCTGGCAGCAAAGTGTCCCCATGCTGCCCCTGCTGCATACCCAGCACCTCACTCTTTTCTCGTCCACAGGAATGCACTGCAGGAGTTGGCAATGCCGCGCCGCGGAGTGCCGCGGGTCTGCCGTGCCGTGGCAGGGTTGGAAGGGTGCTCACAGGCGGCCCTGCAGCGCAACGCCTGCATCAGGAAGGTCTTCGCCAGCAGCTTGGCAGCAGTCAGGAGGAGGTCGGTGTGCGCCCAGCTCAAGCTGCAGGCGGTGAGTGCAGGGAGAGGGACAGGGCAGTGTGTGGCTCCTCTCAGCTGGGGATGCTGCGCCGGCTGCAGGTGGCCGCTGCTGCTCAGGGAGAGCGTCGCAGGGAAACAAGTCGCAAAGCAGATTACACGCACACCTTGCTGTGCTGCTGGTTAATCCTCTTAAGCATGCTGGCCCTCTGTGCTGGGTGTGTGCCAGCCTCCTGTTGCTCGCACTGTAGTGGGGAGCCTGGGCTCCCAGCAGACCCAGCAGCCAGCTTTGTACGTGTCCTGGCTCCCCCCAGCCCAGTGGAATCATAGAATCACAGAACTGTTTGAGATAGAAGTGACCTTTAAAGGCCACCTGGCCCCACTCCCCTGCAGTGAACATCTACAACTCAACAAGGTGCTCAGACCCCTGTTTCCAGGGACAGGGCATCGTCGAGTGATGCATTTGGGAACAGAAAACCCGTGACTTCGGAAGAAAGAATCCTGCTTGGTTACCTGCAGTCCCACTGACCTCTGCTTCCCCCTAGGACGCTCTCACCAGCCTTCTGCGGCGCTCCCAGCTGCACTTTGTGCACTCCCTGGTCCCAGGGACAGCGGTGGAGAAGGCAGACCCACTGCCACTGGATGTGCCGGCCCTGCGAGCCCAGCTGGGGGGCACACAGCTCCTGGATGCCCTGCGCCTGCGCCGCAGCGGTACGCGCTGCCCTCCTGCAGCCCCTGCTCAGCCCTCCATGCTTTGCTCATGCCCTGCCTCTCGCTGGGCCTGCTTCACCACATTGCCCATGTCTCTGGGGATTTGCGCAGGGTCTCCGTGCTGCTGGTGGCACAGCCCGAGCACAACGAGTGCAGTGCCCCGTGCTCTCTTTGCAGACCCACGCATGGCTTTGTTCCTGCACCCTGAGGGGTCACAGAAGGCCCAAGCAGGAGGTTGGGGACATTTCCTGCATTGCATAACATGCCACCTTATCCAGCCGTCTCAAGGACATCTTTGGCATTCTTCCTGCTGCTTCTGTTTTACCATCATTTTGCTCAGCTCCCTCAGCCCCCCCCGCTGCATCCCACTTTGCTGCATGCCCCAGCAGCCCCGGCACTGCTCCCTCCCTCCTCAGCTGTACAAACCTCACTCCCAGCTCATGCATCCTGCCCAGAGGTGTCTCTTGTCCCCAGGGTATGCGGACCGCCTGCTCCTGGCCCACTTCCGACGGCGCTTCCAGGTGCTGGCTCCAGCTGTCATGAAGAAGTGCACATCTGCCTACGAGGTGCCGGACGAGAGCAAGGTATGTCCCAACTGAGAGCACCATCCTGGGCTCTGCCCATGCCCATACTCAGCACAGTTAGGGCCCCCTCTGCAATTAGGAGCAATTACCAGAGCTCTTCAAAGGAGCTGGGTCATGCCCTGGGTAGGAAGGCAGCTCCCTTCTGCCTCAGACATTCAATACACTCAATGCTATTATTGTTTTGCTGCTGTTGGGTCAATGCCTACAGCTCTGCTGATCCTCTCCCAACAGCAGTGGGTGATATGCTCTGCTCTCAGCCCCGGAGTTTCTCCTCCTTAAGGCTGTGTTTTTGCAAAGGCTGTAATCACTCCTAGCGTGGGCTGCATTTGCCAGGATTATAGCACCATGGAGAGGACTTGGAGAAACCAGCCTGGAAATGAAGCCTATTACTGCTTCTTTTTAATACTTAAGAGCAAAGAGCTTTGGAAACCCTGCTGGGTTAGGACTGGGGGTGTCCCAGAATATGTGGAGCTGAGGACAAGGCAGAATCACCCCCCAGGGACCCAATGGAGCTCAAGGAGCATATGGTTCCCAGGGCCCAGCATCACCTGGGCTGGCAATCACGGAGCCTGAGAGCCAAAGGAGCGAAGGCCAGGATCTCCCAGTTGAACAGGTTTTATAATAAATCAGTAGCAAAGCTGGGGAGGGCTGCCTGCACGCCTGGAATGAGATGTGGGCAAACCACGGAGCTGAGGGGAGATCAATCAAAGATGGACATGTGCTGTGTTGTGCAAACTGCCAGAGTGGGTGCACATTCAGTAAAGAACCCGGGATTTAATGAGACAAGTCTGACAGTCAGAAAAGGTCAATATTGTCATTAAAGAAGGCAGAGGGGCCTCGCCAGCAGAGTGTAAGCTGGGATTTGCAATGCACTCCCTCCCTGCAGGCAATCGAGGAGCTCTTCCAGGCGCTGGATCTAGAGAAGAAAAGCGTGGCCATAGGACGCAGCCAGGTACAAAGACATCACCCAGGGTTGTAGTGTGCCTCATCCTGAAACCCCACCCAGCCACCTCCTATGTCCCATGGAAGCAATGGGGCTCGGGCAGTTCGGTCTCTTTGGGTAGGGGTGATACCTGCTGGACCGGACAGCAGTTGTCCCAGCAACAGAGTTTGAACTTAACGTTGATCATCTCAAAGGAAAATTAATTTCGTATGCATGCTTGCCTTCAGCTCTCAGAGTCTATAAAGCAAGAACTCATGAAACGGTTCTGTGGAGTGAAATAACTTTCTTTTATCCCGCGCAGTCCAGTTTGCAATTATCTCTTCTATGAAACCCTTGTACTTAATCAATAGTGCGATAGCAGCTCCAGTCACATCTTGTTATATGGCAGTTGGTTTTGCCATCACTTTGAGCATTGATTTTGCACTAGCTTCTAAAACTCGCTGGCTTGTGAAGTTAATGCAGACCTTAATGAGACAATCAAATAGGTGGTGGAGCAATCATAACATTATCTCAAGAAAGCCATCTTCCCTGGGTTTATTCTTAGATTCAATTTGGCATCTTTTAAAATGCAACTCTTGGGGTATACCTTTGGGTTCATGAGTGTCATTCGTTATTACTGAAGCTGTGTTATGCAGATGTTGCATGGGGTTTGGAAGTGACTGGGGCAGCCCTGAGCTCAGTGCCAGGGTTGTGCTGCTCCCAGGGTGCACATCGCTCTCTCCTTGCATAGGTGTTCCTGAAGGCAGGTGTTCTCTCCAGGCTGGAGAAGCAGCGTGACAAGCTGATAGCTCAGAAGCTGATCCTCCTCCAGGCAGCCTGCAAGGGCTTCCTCAGCCGTCAGAAGTTCAAGAGGCTGAAGGTACCCATCCCATGGTTTGGGGATGCCCCGAGTCCACCAAGGTGTATGCTTGGGCTGCTGCACGGGGTCAGGGCTGCTGTGATACCCGCAGGTACAGCGCCTCGCCGTCCGCTGCATCCAGAAGAATGTGGTGGTCTTCCAGGCAGTCCGGCACTGGCCCTGGTGGCAGCTGCTGAGCCGCGTGCGGCCCTTGCTCAGCGTTAACCTGGCAGAGGAACAGCTGCGAGTAAAAGAGGTAAGTTCCATGGGATGGGATGGGATGGGATAAGATAGGACACAACAGGATGGGATGAGGTGGGATGAGATGGGATGAGATGAGTTGGGATGGGATGGGGTGGAATGGGATGGGATAGGATAGGATGCAACAGGATGGGGTAGGATGGGATGGGATGGGACACAATGAGATGGGATGCTCTGGGAGCTCTGCTTTGTCCTCCCTAAGAGCCTGTTGGTGCTGGGCCTGCTGAGCTGAGCTCCTTGGGATGATGGGTGAACTGAGCACCCAAACTCAGTCTTGTTGCAGGGGACTTTTCTCTGTGCTACTGCCAGAGCTGTGCTTCCACCCAGGCCAGAATTGGTGATGTGAGCCTCCCACGGGTATTTACTGGCCTGGGAATGTCACGTTTCACCCAATCCCTTGGAGCTGGAACTAGATGATCTTTAAGGTCCCTTCCAACCTAATCCATTCTATGATTTGTCACACTATGAGACCTCTGTTAAATTCTCAGTCCATATTTCCCAACATCCCACTCATGCTTTCGCCTTAGGGATGTCCTATCAAGATGTTTCCAGGCTGGCTCAGATAAAAAAAACACTGCCCAATCTCCATTCCGTCGTTCCTTTTGAGACTGCCTCTGCATGTACGAGGATGTGCTCTGTACATAGACCAGAGTTGACATTCCCTCCAATGGAATTCATGTCAGGAGCTGGAGTCCCAGCAATTGCAGTGAGCAGCCTTCAAAGCTGTCCACTAAATTTTCTTAATAAGGCAGCCGTGTCTCTCCCACTTATTTTTCAAAGAAAACAAGACAGTCATAAGTAAACTGAGGATGCCGGAGCTCTCAGTGTGTGTTTTCCTGCAATCTTACCTAGAAGGAGCTGGCGGCGCTCAGAAGGAAGCTGGAGAGATCGGAGCAGTCGTGCAGTGAGCTCAGGCAGAACACCGAGAAGCTGGAGAGCAAGGTAGGGCCTGAAAGAGCCCTCTGCTCTCTCATGTCGAAGTTACGCCCTGTCAGGATGAGTGTGGCCATGGAGGCAAGGTGCCAGACGTTGTGCACTGGTGGCCTTTGGGACCGATGCCAGCACACTGACAGGGTGACCGTGTGGATGCCGTCCCTTCCGCTGGCAAAAGGAGACTGTTAGAATAGGAAATGTGGTTGTTTAACGTTCCCACTATGCTCTCCAAGCAGCTGTCTTGGTGACCTCTGCAGGCACCTCGAGTGGCTTTGTTTAATGGGACCAATGCTAATAATGAGGGGAAAGAGCATGGCAGGATCATCCCGCTCACTGCAGCGGATCAGCCCTGATCCGCTTTGGATTTGCTTGTTTCTCTGATCTTAGGTGCAGTGCTCTGCTTAGCAGTGCCAGCATCCTCGCCACACACCCTCTTCTTCAGGGGGAAGTGACTACTGATTATTTTGCTGTAGCTCTGCACTTTAGAAATGCAATTGCACTCCTGAGGCTGAGGACTGCCATGGGAGGCTAATGCTTTATGACAGACCTAGAAAACACCAGCTCCCCAGGGGAAGCAAGCCTATTGTGCTTACTTACCCAAATTAAAGTTGTTGGACCTCTGGAGAGCTTTTATAGCATGTCTGCAGATTGAAGTGCCTTAAAATGCTGCTGGATGCAGGAACAGGAGTATTTGAAGCCTGCGTGCTGCCTGCTGGCCTGGCTAATGCTGCCCCTCGTAAGGATAGACCTGCAGAGCTGGATTAGCAGGGAAGGCTGTGTTTGCATTTGCAGAAAGTGAAATTAATCTAACAGATTAATAACACCCTTTTATTCATGTGCTTTTTTTGCTTCAAAGGAAATTTCACCCCTAATCAGCTAGAACAATGCAGGAATCTGGTAAGCCCTGCAGGCAGTGCAATGCAGGCAGTGCCACGCAAACAGCACTTCTCTGCAGGCAGCCATGTGAGCACAGTGCTGCAGCCACACGCTTTGCTGGTGGTTGCTCTTTCCTTGGCACCACTGTTGGGTTCATGCAGGACAGTGTGCATACTCCCCACCAAAGGGCAGGCAGCTTCTAGCTGGGAGACGATGGGTCCATGTGTGCCCACATGCCCGGCGCTGCCCAGCCTGACACCGCATTGCCCCCAGATCGTCGACCTGACGATGGAGCTGTCAGATGAGAGGCACAAAGGTGACATTGCCTGCCAGGTGCTGGATGGGGAGAGGGCAGAGAGGCTGCGGGGCACTCGGGAGCTGCAGGAGTTGCAGGTAGGAGAGCCCAGAGCCACGGTCTCGGCACAGCCTCACTCTGCCTGAATGCCCCAGCAGTGGGTCCAGATGCTCCCTCCTTCCCTGTCTTCCCCAGAGCAAACACGACCAAGTGCAAAAGAAACTGGAGTCAGTGCAGAAGCAGCTGGAGGAGGCCCAGCAGTTGGTTCAGCTTCGTGAGATGAAGATAAGTGGCTCTGAAGGAGGTAGGGCTGCCCTTTGGACATGATGCATGTTTCGGGTGTCCAGCCAACAGGTCCCCTGAGCAGCCCCGCTCCCTTGGCCCCTGGCCACCCCTCTGCATTCTTAGCATGCTGTCATTCTGCACTGCTCTCTCAGTGGTGGCTGGCAGCTCTTTCTCTTGCATGTTCAAGGCCAGGTTGGATGGGATCATGGGCAACCTGATCTAGTGCCTGATTTAATGATTGGCAACCCTGCCCATGGCAGTGGGGCCGGAGCTCAATGATCTTTAATGGTCCTTTCCAACACAAGCTGCTCTATGATTCTATGTATCTTGTGTGGGGGTTGGATGGGAAGGCAGTAGACTTTCTGCCCCAGGGGGCTGCTGGTGCTCACCCAGTGCTCCCAGCAACTCAGCATGCGCTTAAAGCACACTTGGGAGCGATGGGGAAGTTGAGGAGTTATGGGACGTGTGCATGCTTTGCCTAGGGCAGGGGCCGTGTACAGTTTTGGGTGCACAAAGCAGAGCTGTGCTCTGTGCCCCATGGGAGCCATGACACCCAGCTCTGGTTCATTTGCAGAGGATGTGTGGCACGTGCGCTTCGACTGCGCGCAGACGGAGATCGCCTTCCTCCAGAAGCGGCTGGCACAGCTGGAGGAGCGGCTGAGCGCCGAGCTCAGCTCCCGGACAGGGCTTGAGCAAAAGGCAAGCATTAGGGGAGGGAGCTGCTGGATGTGGGGCTCTGGAAGCCATTCCCAAGCTCATACTCCCAAACTGGTGTTCCTTGCCCAGCAGTGGTGCTGGGGGAGCTTCCTGGGGCTCCATCAGAAATGCAGATGCTCGCTGTTGGGGAAATTGTCTGATTTTTGCTGGCTTGAGAATAAGTACCCCGAAGTTTCTTTTAGCTCAAAAAGTCCCTTTTGCAGCTGAACGTGGCCAAATTCAGCTCTGGCCAGGTGTGAGCGTGAGCACAGGGTGGAAAGCTGTGGGGTGTGTAGTGGCTCAGCCTTGGGTCTGGGAGACCGGGAGGGATGCTGGCATGATCTGCCATGCTAAGGGCTAGTCATGTAAATAAACAGCAGTTCCCAAGCTTTGCAGAGGAGATACAAAGCCGGTGTGCTTCTTGGAGAGTGCTGGGTAGCAGGTCACTTCTCATAAGCATAAAGAAAAAAGATGGGTGTTATTCATGCTACATTAAAAAGTAATAAGAGAAACAACCCAGACTTAAGAGCTTGAGTAAAGCAAAACATCCCATTTGCTTTCAGGCAGCTCGTTCAGAATTACAGGCTTCATTAGTGCAAGATTTTGCTTACTTAAAGTCATTCCTTAACGACTCCATTCCCCAGAGGGCGAGAGCTCCGTGTGCCACCATGCCCTGCGTGATGCCAACCTTTGGGGAAACCGATCCCTCTGTGCAGGGCAGCATTGCTCTTGGAGGGGTTGCTCTGCGGTGGTGGGGGGTCTGGCTGGTGGAAGTGCCACCCCCGGCCCCCTGCCACTCTCCATCTTGTCCCACAGCTGGGTGAGGTGCAGGCGGCGTGCCAGGCGGCGCGGGCAGCAGCCCAGCAGCTACGGCGGCGGTGCAGACGGCTGACCTGCGAGCTGGAGGATGCACGGGTGCTCGCTGAGAGCCAGCAGAGCCGCAACCATGAGCTGGAGAAGCGGCAGAAGAAGTAAGGCCAGGAGCGGGCAGGGGGTACTGGGGAGGGAGGTGCAGGGTTGAGGATGCTCAGCCTTCTTCACTGTGCCACATCCTTACTTGTGCTGCTGGGGGAAATGCCCTTCCCTCTGGGATCAGCCCTGGTGCGTGGAAGCCATCACGTTGTTTTGGTGCTGGAAGGGTGTGTACTGCCATCTCTCTGGGCTGCTGGACCTGTTCTGGAGTGGTTTGGGCCAGGGGGGGCTGCTGCAGCAGATCTCAGCTCTTGGCCACCTCTGACGCGCACATTGCTGCTGCTCAGCACCGCTGCCTGCAGCCAGCATGCCAAGAAGTTCAGGATTCACACAGTGATAACAGAACTTTGCAGAGCACAGGCATCTTATTGTCACCACAAAAGTGCTTGGCAGGACCAGGCTGAGGAGTAGCCCTGTGTCCCTCCTGCCCGACCACGCTGGCAGCAGTACCATGCACTTCCCTCCAGGTTTGACCTGCAGCTGGCCCAGGCCCTGGGAGAGTCTGCCTTTGAAAGGAGCCTCCGTGAGAAGGTGGTCCAGGAGAACTCCTCCCTGCGGTGGGAGATGGGCAAACTGCAGCAGAGCCTGGAGGTGAGAAGGAAGCACACCGCTCTGCTGCTTTGCATCCTGTGAACAACGCACAGAACAAAGCCATTGTCTGTGCAATCACAGAGGCAATCTGATGCAAAGCCAGCATAGTGATTCTGATTACATTTTGCACCACTCTAGGGGGTGCCTTATGTATTCTCTGCCAGAACAAGATCACGTTTTGCAAGTTAAACCCCATCCCTTTGGTTGGCTGATGAGCCACTTGTGCTCTTCTTCATGCCTCCACCCTCAGCCCCCCCCCTACAAGAAACTGCTGGGCTGTGCCCCCAGGGCAGGACCCCAGTGATGTGGGGTCCAGAATCCATGCTGGAAAGCAGGAACACAACTCTATTGTGTTTTCCAGCTTCCCCTGTGCCCATGCTTTCATGGAGCAGAGCGCAATGATGCTGTGATTTGGGCAGAAGTCAGAGTGTGGCAGCAGCATGGTGGGCTGGGGGCTGCCAGAGCACTCTGGGTGAGGAAACTGAGGTCCAGAGCAACACCAAGAGGGGAAAGATTGCTCCAAAAGCTGGGCTGGTGTTGGACATGGAGCTGTGCAGCTGCCTGGTGCTGTGGTTGGAAGCAGCCCGTGCTTTGGGATCAGTGTGCTGACCCTACTCTGTCCCTTCCTGAGCAGCAGCAGCAGGCGGAGGGGGCCAGCCTGGCACAGCGGGTTTCGCAGCTGGCTGGCCGTGTGCAGGAGCTCAGTGCTCCCGGTGCCCTGGACTCCTGCTCCGTGCCCACCCTCCGGCAGCAGCTCTGGGACCTGGAGGCCAGCACCGCCGAGCAGCGCAAGGAGCTAGAGAGGCAGACAGCCAATGTGGATCACCTGGAGCAGGTAGGGCAGCCCTGTGTGTGGGGGGACCCTGCGGTGCGAGGTGTGAGTGTGGGTGCATTGCCTTCGGGTCTTTCAGCTGCACCAGAGGCTGGAGCTGGAGATTGAGCGGATGAAGCAGATCCACCAAAAGGAGCTGGAGGACAAGGACGAGGAGCTGGAGGATGCAAGGCAGTCCTGCCAGAGGAGGGTAGGTTGGGCTGGGGGATGAGGGGTCCTTCCTCCCCTGTAGGCACCAAGGCAGCAGCCCAATGCACAGCCTGGGCACAGTTGTTGAATTTTGCTTTTGCTGTTTAAGGAAAGCGGCGGGGGTTGGGAGGCAGATGGAGAGATCTCTGCTCCCATGAGCATGTCTGTGCTGTACTGCTGTGGCCACTCATGCTGACAGAATGTCATTCACCCTTCTCTCCCTCACTCTGCATGTCCTGTGTTCTTATTACAGCTCCGGCAGCTGGAGATGCAACTGGAGCAGGAGCACGAGGAGAAGCAGACAGCTTTGCGCGAGAAGCAGGACCTGGAGGGGCTCGTGGGCACGCTGTGTGAGCAGGTGAGCATGGGGCTGGGCTGGCTGCTCTGCTCAACCAACTCCAAATGCTGCCCACGCAGACAGGATGATGGAGCACATGTGAACAGGGAGATGACGCGGCCAACTTCCCCGGCGCAGTCATTGATTCTTTGTACAGCATCACTGGGAAGGTCCATCCATAAAGGGAGGTATCCGCTTTTTTCCTGGTATTTTCACGAGTCAAACAAAACACGACTGACTCTGCAGCAGCTCCGTCTGCTCAGAAAAACAGTTGATCAATTGCAATTTGCGGAGGAATTCTGTCCCAGACACATTTGCTGAACAAATCCTTTTTCACTCTCTAATGTGTCTGTGGCAGTGATGGAAGCACATGTAATGGGGAAAGCACACCCAGCTGCTCCGTGTTCAATTAGAAGGCGAGGAATGGAGGCAGCTCCATTGAGCAGCATTTATCAGCTTGGTCATCGCTGCAGCTCTCATGCCCCAGTTCCTGAGGTGACGGTGTAGGGACACACGGCACTGGGGGTGGGACAGGGTCAGCTCGATGCCTGGCTTTGTGCTGCTGCCTCCTTCCCAACCAAATCCATCTGCTAGGGCAGACATCGAGCCATGCAGAAAACGGTGCTGAATGGCGTCCAAGATAAGGTCTGTAGGGATGGTGGGGATAGCAGCAAGTCGGCTCTGCTGTAGGGTTGTTATGAATATTGCCTGCCATACAGTGGGTAGCCATGCTTCAGAGCAGTTTATTAAAAAAGGGGAAAAAAGCCAACCCAGAAAACTAATTAAGGCAATGGAGATGCCAACGACTGTGGGTTTCAGCAAATGCCAGCCTACTAGGAAGCAGGTTATGAGGTCAAACCCGCACTATTAATTTTAGCCAGGGAACAGAAAATAGGAGAGCGGGGCTGAAACAAGAGACGCTGTGGAAAGGAGATGGAACGGAAAATGCTCCCACTCTTCAATTAGCTTGAAACCACGTCCTGGCTGCGTAGTGCTTTCCTCATTCTTTTATCCGCGTAACCATGGTTGCTTTTTGTTGGAAGGAGGAGCGCAGAGGGTGGGTTTTTTTTTTTGGAGGTGCTTCCTCCTTCCCTTCCTTAAATGGCTGCAGACAGCACTGAGGAGTGTCGGGCACAGCGCAGTGGTGATCTGCTGCTGGAGGTCCTTGCATGGGGATCTGGTGCTCCCCCCGTGATGCTGCAGCCTCAGTCCCACAGCTCCGGGGCTGATGGAGGTTCCCAATGCCTTGCATCAGTGATGTGTTAATAGCTCTCAAGGACGCCTTCCTCACCAGTGCTTCATGATTTATCTCTTTCCCTTTTGGGCTGACTTCCTCATGCCTTTGTTTCTCTCCTTACCATTTATCCCCAAGTTTTTCTGGCTGTTTCCATCACCCAAAGGCTTTCATGTTTCCTCTGCTGCAGCTCTCAGCATACTGTGGGGTATTTCCCCTCCAAATTTGAGGCCTCTGGTGCCTCAAATCTGGGGAGGGTGGGAGGAATGACCCTGGACCTGCCAGCACAGCCACAGTCTGGGCCATGTGAGGAGCCCCAGTGACAGTGCTGGAGGTGCCCTGGGCAGAGATGGGATGGGACACTATGGGAACACTTGAAGAACAGGGCGGGCAAATGCCTTGCATGGAACCAGCATCCTAGTGGGGGGAAAAAAAAAAATGCAGCATTTTGCTACAGCCTGCCACTTCTGGTGCACGATGTGTGCTCAGCTTGCTGCTCTCCCTCCCAGATTGGCCACCGTGACCTGGATGTGGAGAAGCGGCTGCGGAGGGACCTGCGCCGGACACGCGCACTGCTGGCTGATGCACAGCTGCTGCTGGCTGCCCCCACCGAGCCCGGAGCCACTGGCACTGCTGAGCTGCAGCGACTGCAGAAGCAGGTGGGCACCAAGGGCTGTGGGGGGAGGGCAGCAGGCGGGCGAGCATCACTCTGCCACTGGGCACAACCTCACTGTGCTGCTGGTGATGCTATCTGTGTGGGGACATCACTGCTTCTCTAGGGGTGTCAGTCGTTCTCCCTGCGCCAGGTGGCACCGCAGGAGGGACTTCGTGGGTCTTGGGGCCATGTAGGTGAGCAGTGCCCTGCGGTGCCGTGCTCACCCCGTGCAGCGCGTGGTGCTGGCGAGGGTCGTCTTGCAGGAAGCACTGCTCTGTAATTACGCCAACAGCGGTTAAGTGTTTTTTCCTTTTTTAGGCAGCCCTGTTAATTACCTTCTGTTCAGTGTGCTTTCTGCCTTCTAATAACGCAATCCAGAGGCCTTGTTTTCAGGCGTGTTGCCATAGAAATGGCTGCACACGAGGCACAAGCTGCCAGAGCAGGGACCACAGCTCACATGCTGCAGCCTGAGTGCAGACGCCCCGGGTGCCACATACTGATGTGGGGTGAGCATGTGGGCACTGTGCACTGTGGAGGCACAGGCAGACAGAGAGCCATGGTGCAGCCCAGCCTGAGGCTGGCACACAGGTCACTGTGCCCTCAGATTGGTGACAGGTGCCACTGCTGTGGCATGTGCAGAGCACCAAGGCTGGGCAGCTGACGCCAGTCCTCTGAAACCACGCAGTAATTAATCTCCATTGTGCATTTTCCCTGGAAACAAACTAATCTGGAGGCATGAGCAATTCCAACAACATACAAATATAATTGAGATAATAGTTCTGCATAAATAACAGCTGTGAGCAGCAGCTGTTCCCACCTGCACAGGGGAGAAGGGGAAGGTGAGCTCTGCAATGGGGCCGCTGGTATGCTCATGCCCGTGTCCATGTCCATACCCATTCCCATGCCTATTCTCGTGCTTATGCCTATGCGCATGCTTTTGTCCATTCCCGTGCCCACATCCATTCCCACGTCCATGTCCATTTCTATGCTGCTGATCTGAGCAGCTCAATCAGGGAATGACCACGACCGGAGGGCAGCAGGAGCTCCACTTGCTTGAACTCCTGAGTGATCACAGACACAGTGAGTTGTTTTGCTCTCTTTACCACCACACTTCACAATGAAGCCTTCAGTATTTCCTGAGTCCCGCTCCAGGGCTGGAAGTGATGCACAGCCCTGCTGCTTTGTGCTGTGAGAAGGACAGAGGAAATATTGGGAATATTGCGTTTCTATTATGCTGCCAACACTGAGACTTTGCACGCATTAAAAATGCCTCATGGTTATGTCGTCCCTTAAATTGAAATGATTCCTAATGGCATTCATGATGAGGTTTTTCAGAGTCCGATCCATCCTACCACCAGCCCACAAATCTCTGCCAGAATAAAAACGTCGCTAAAACGCCACCATTTCCGTTAATCAAAATCCATATGGTCTAAAAGTATAGCATTGTTTCTTAATAAGTCTGAAGCATCCATTTCATGCAGGTATTTAACAGATGGCGTAGCGCAGCAAATGAATGTTGTTCACCCATTCATACATTATGCATTTTTGGGGGTATTTCAATCTATTCTTCCCATGTGGGAAAATTCCATTGCGCAAATTGAGAGGAAAGTGTTTAATGAGAGGTCCTGGAGATGAGTTTCTCTCTGGTTAAACTATATGGGGCTTTGGGATGATCGTTCAGGGAGGAAATGGAAAGAGGTGGGAAGGTGGCATGTGCCATTGCAAGATGGGCTCTGCGGTTATGGGAATAGATTGCCTGGGCAATTCAACCAAATGGGCCAAGGCTGGACTCAGGAATGCAATTTTAAACCACCGTTCTGTGGGATCCCTGCTGCTCAAAGCCAGGCCGTCACAATGCAGGCGCTTCAGGCCCCTTGTCTGTGTATTGCAACTGTTCACAGACCTCAGCGGTGCTGCCAAGACGGGGAGAGTCATTGGCCTTGAGGAAAAAATGACTTCAATTTCCTCTGCGTTAAGCACTAGGGGAGCAAATTACCCACTGAACTTCTCTGAGTACATCTCACTCACTGCAAACAGTTGAGGAAATGGAGGGAGGATTGCTCCAGAGCTTCATAAGACCACTTTTTATTGAAGGAAGGAGTGAAAAGAGGCAGTGAAACATCCCCACTGAAAATGGGCAGAAGTGCCCAAAGGCTGGCAGTGGGGATAGCCCCATCCTCATCAGCATGTGAGCCCTGCATTGCCCCAACACACGGGGAAAGGGCACAGGGAGCACGTAGCAGGTGAGGGGTTTGCTTTCCTTTTTGATAAACAAAAGAAACCTGAGCACTGCAGGGAAGGAACTGCACGTTCAGGTACAGCCCACGTATGTTCCTCCATCTCAGCAGTGAGGACTTTGGGGAAGATGCTGCATCTTCCGGGTGTTTGCAGCCCATTTAAGATTATTGTTGTTTTAATGGCTGAGCTATAAAAACCGAAAGCAAATTAGCATTCATAAATGTGGTTATTTCATGTGTATTTGCAAATGCAATTTATGCGACGTGAAAAGCCCATTTGAAAACTCCAAATCATGAATTGCTCTAATCAGGAATTACATGTAATTCACATAATTTTGCAAATTAATGATCCCAGCTCTATCCTGCCAAGGCAGTGGGCGCGTGGTATGGGGCGCATGCTTCAGCCCCAGCGGGATGGGGTGGGTGTTGGCAACACAGCCACTGCAAAGGGAAATGTTCTGGTTCTAACACAGCAGCAGAAGGTCATAGGAGCAGAGCAGACTTTCAAAGGCTGACTTTTTGGTGTGTGAGCAGGGGAAGCGCTCTGGGAGTGCAGTGCAAATAGATGTGGCTGTGCAGCAGGGGAGCAGCATGTGTGTCGTTAGCATCTCCCTCCATCTCTCACAGCTGGAAGAGAGCGAGGCGAGGTGCACCGAGGCCCAGCGGTCCCAGCAGGCAGCAGCCCAGGAGCTCGAGAACCTGCACGTGGAGATGGAGATGCTGAGCAGGAACAAGACCCTGGTGCGCTCCTGGGGCAGCACGGTGCTTGGCGCAGTGATCAGCCTATTTACTGAGTCACCTGCCCTGGTGGCTCAATGGATAGGAAGACTGAAAGCACACAGCAGCCCTTAACCCCCCTCCAGAGTTCCTTTTCCTCTTCCTGGTGTGGAATCCCAGCCCAGCAGAGCTGGGTGCCGTACTGGGTCCTGTTCTGATGCACACCCTCTGCCCTCAGGCGGATGAGCAGCTCATCCAGATGCAGCATGAGAGAGACGACCTCCTGCGACGTGTCAGCGAGGACCAGGAGGACCTGAACGAGCTGATGGCCAAGCACAAGGCTCTGATTGCACAGGTAGGAGCCGGGCGGTGCCAGCTCTGCAGTGTTCCCTGCCTGGATGGTGCTTGGAAAACCCAGGCTCCAAGCAAATGTCCCAGTGGGGTTGCTTGCACAGCAGGGCTGTTGGGCAGCAGACGCTGTTCAGAGAGGAAGAGACAGCCCCAGCACCCCTATCTGCATCTTTGTCTATCGGTACTTTCCTGAGTGTTTTGTCACTCAGATCTTTCAGAGCACTGACAGAGAGCGCTGTGGCTTTCTGTGTAGCACCCAAACTAGGACAGGCTCTCCCAAGAGAGGGAACCCAGGGCTCCTGGTGGAGCAGCTGTCAGCATGGGGCTGGGCTAGATGAGAACTCCCAAGCCTGTTCCCCCGTGGTGATGTTACAGAGCTGAGAATTGGCATCTGGAAGCACTTTGGGGAAATGAGCTTGACCACGAGGTCTGCAAATATTTGCTTTGAAAATTAGGGAAATTGCACTCAGACAGCAGAATGAGGCTTGCTGTGCAGTGTGCTCCCTGCCTGGGAGCATTCGGGTGCTTGTGCTACACTGGCCCCAGGGCCCACTTCCATTACTGGCTCTCTGTTCCCCAGTCTGCAACAGATATTGCTCAGATCCAGGAGCTGCAGACGCAGGTGGAAGAAGTGAAGAAGGAGAAGCAGAGCCTCCAAGAGAAGGTACTTTCCGCCCGGCTTCTCTGCACAGAGCTCAGTAGTGAGAGCCTTTGTTGTCCCCACGCCCAGTGAACCACATGGGAGCAGGCAGCAGGATGCCATCTTCCTTGGAAGTCAACTGTTGGAAGTCAACCACTGAGGAGTTGCAAAGCAATCTCTTCCTCTGAAAAACAGCCGGGTTCCAATTCACCTGCTAATATTCCTTTCATGACCTTGGGAGCTGGAAGGCACGGAACCTGCTGCCTTCCAGCAGGGATAGGGATGGGATGGGAATGGGAATGGGTGTGAGAATGAGATGGAGGTGAGGATGGAATGGAGATGAGAATGGGCATGGACATGGTGATGGGGATGGGATGTGCTGCCTGCACAAAGTATCTGTCTCTGCCAGTGATAGCCTGAGGTTGAGCAAGGTTTTCCCCTACATGGCTCTTGGGAATGAAGGAGAAGCAGGGTTGTGGGCCTGGGACAACACAGCCTCATTTCTGTGGCTGCTCCGCTGCCCTGGAGTGCATGCCTTTAATTTTAAACACATGAGTAATCCCATTAACTTAAGTGCTTTATTGGAGCGTGGCTAAGCTGCACAAGAATTGGAGATAGCACTCACTCACTCTGAGATGGAGTGAGAGCTGTTGTAGAGATAGGCCAGATAAAAGATGACAAATTCCCCTCGTTCTGGGTCAAATATAAATCTGAACGAAGCTTGTGCCAGCATTGCTAAAAGGGCAGTTTGCTTTGGAGATCCCGGCGTAACAGCTGAAGAAAAGGCTCAGTGGAGCAGCTGTCCGTAGAGGTGAATTGTGAATTTTTATGCCTGCTGTCCTCCAAGAATGTGCTGAGAAGAGAAAAGCAAAAGAAACCCAAATGAGTGCTGTCCTGCTGTAACATTTTCCTTTCAAAAATCCATGCTACTGTCATGAATTTATTGCACAGTGTGAACAGAAGGACACCCTTCAGGGAGCTCTGGGCAATATTTTCCCATTGTGCCTGGCAGCTCATAGCAGGTCCCATGTGTTCGTTTCGTCTTTAGAGGGGATTGCAGGGAGATTGCTCACCCTGGGGCCTTACTGTGGTCACAGAGACCATCTCATGTTGGGGAAGGGAGGTGATGGGCACACTGCTGGCAGCTGCTGTGACATCTCTGTCCCCAGCTGCTGGTGGCACAGGCAAGTGTGGCACGCCTGGAGCAGCGCCCTGCTGAGCGCGCCGTCATCAGCCGACAGGAAGCCCGCATCCGTGACTTGGAGAGCCAGCTGGACTTCCAGGCTGTGCAGATGAAGCGCTTCGAGGTATGGCTGTGTTTCACCATGCAGGGTGAGCACGGGGCTCCAGGCAAGAGGTCGGTGTAGGGTGCTTGGCACCTGGGGAGAGTGCTCTCTCGTTGAGTTTCCTGACTCCTCATCCCATCTCACTGCCTCCCAGGTGCTGGTGCTGCGCTTGCGAGACAGCATCATCAAGATGGGAGAGGAGCTGGAGAAGGCAGCTGAGTCAGAAGCGCGGGAGAAGGAAAGCACCAAGTACTACCAGCGGAGGATGGAGGAGATGAAGGCAGACATGGATGAGCTGGTGCAAAGGGAGCTGGAGTCCAGCCGCCGGCGTGTGGAGCTGGTAGGGGAGTGCCCACGGTTCAGGGGGTTCTGCTGTTCACAGCTCTATGGTGCTGCCCATGGAACTGAGCCACTGCTGCTGCACCTTGTGTTCATTTCTCTGCAGCTGGGCTGGCAGACCCTCTACTTTTCCACATGCTGTGCAGCAGGGAGTGCACCCAGCACAAGGCAATGCCCATGGGGTACCAACCCACTGGGCACAGACCAGACAAGTAGCTCAGTCCCCACAGCATGCCCAGCCCTGGCCATGCCTCCTCTATGCAGCAAATCAGTCCCAGTCAATGTCAGCAAACAGTTAACCTGCTCTGTGTGCTCAAAGCCCTGAGCAGATTGGGAGTGCGGCAAAAATAGCTTCACCTTCATCGCACAGTCCTCTCCCGCATCTCTTTTCATGTTGTGTTTTTTCAGTAAACAAAAGGAAAGTCTTGCTTCCAAGCAGTAATTGAAAGATATTGCATTTCTTCTAGCAAGACAGCCACATTAGAAGCGGTTATTTTATCAATAATCTTTTATTTAACAATCAAGGAGAATTCACCATTTCTTTCGCCCCGAGGCTGCCAGCCTTTCTGATGGGAGCGGTGCTTCAGCGTGAATTATTCCTCAGCCGCTGTGCACGCTGCAAACAGGCTTTGTCCTTTCTCCTCCAGCCTGCGTGCTGCCTCATGGCACTGGCTGCTGTGTTTGCACAGAACGTAAGACATCTCCTGGGCACATGGCACAAAAGCCCATGAACAAACTCGTGGCAGATGTGGGGGCTGGAGCAGCCTGGAAATTTGAGGTTACCCATCAGCTGCAGGAGGGTAGAGGGGGGGTCCCGGGGACCCCCATGGAATCGCTCTGATTGCACTTCCCCAAGCATCACAGGAGAGCTGCGCTCAGGCACACTGAGCAGCAGGCATCAATAGTTAACAGAGAGCCATTACAGCTCTGCTCCCGCTAAATCCCCCATCTATTATAGATACTGCATGAATTATTCACTTAACATTACTTAAGTCATGGTCTGCACCTAACGATTTCTTTATTTAAATAAACAGTTGCGAGGCTGTGCACTCACCAGGCGCTGTTGGGGTTTAAGAAGCTCACAATTGGATATGTTCATTGCTGAGCAGGGATTGGGAATGGGTCTTGTTTTCTGGGGTCCTGAGAACTACTGCCTCTACATCAGGTTTTCCTTCTCACAGCTCTGTCGGAGCTGGAGGCTCTTTACATCGTATTAAGCCCTGTCCCCATACCTCTGGTGGCTCTCAGGATGGCGGTGTGTGCCCCGTTCATTGTAGAACCAACTGGGGCAGCTGGGAGGCAGGAGCTGTCCGTGGTGCTGGCACTGACCTGCAGCAGGGACAGCGCGGCACAGGCGTGGGCAGCCTCGTACAGTGGGTGGCACCCAGCCCATAGCAGGGAGTTGGAACTAGATGGTCTCTAAGGTCCCCTCCAACCTAAGCCATTCTATGATTCTGTGATGGGAGCTGAGGAGCTGTCTGCCAGGCAGATGGCTCTGTCTTATGAATTTTGTAGGAAGAATTAGTTCTGAAAGCAATCCAGGCCCCTTACCATCACGGAAAGGGACGCACGTTTTCTAATGGAGGGGGCAGCTCTTGGCCTCGACTGTCTCTGTCTTTGCTTCAGTTTCATGTCCTGAATTTCCCCCAAGGACCTGCAGCTCTTCTTGCTACAAAGCAGAACCTGAGCTGTGGCACGTAGTGAGAGGTGGATTTCCAAGCTAGAGCCAGTCCTGGGGAGTGTGAAATCAAGCCTGGGTCTCTTTGTTCATTGCTATTCTCATGCATTTATGCTCGTCCCAACACGAGCCCTTGCCTTGGCAGGGCAGGGAAGGGTGTAGAGCTCTGAGCCATGCTGCTGCACCGCATCGTCTTCTTAAAGTCAGCTGCCTCTAATGAAGCTGTGAAATTCATCAGTGTAATAATTAACTACTTCCACTGAAAATCAAAGTACTGATGCTAAAATATTCTTCACATGGATTTTTGTGGAGTTTTTTGAAGGTGAGAGTCACAGTGTAAATAACCATGTTTAAGGTTCCTTTGATGGAAGATAGCCTTTGTACTTGCAGCTCTGTTATTACCAAGCAGTCTAGCAAGGTGTAGTATATCATAGCCTGGTATTTATGTTGGTTTTTTTTTATTTGCAAGCTTTAAGGTTGGGTTCATTTGGGCAGTTCTAGTGAAACTGAGGAGGGAAATAAGGAAAGTTTGTGCTAATGGTCACTAGCCCCTCCCTCAGACCACGTCATTGCTGCTCCACAGCCCCTGCAGCCCTTTCTCTGGGCCCTGCAGTGTTATTCTTTCCTTTAAATGCCAATGGTTTAGGCTAAGAACAGTGACAAGGTCACCCAATGGAGAGGCCCTTTGAGGTGAGTCTGGGTGATGGGAAGTGGCGGGTGATGCTCTGCCGTACACACTGATTAGCTGTGCCGTGCAGTGGGCACGTGATTTCTGCTTTGCCATTGGAGCAGCAAATTGCCCAGGAAATCATCAGCACTTAACGGCTGCTAACAACACTGACAGTGCTGCTGGTGTTGGGGCCCCATCCCACTTGAGACTGCAGCCGTGGAAATGTTGTCACTTCAAACTTTGCGAGAACCCGAAAGCTAATTACTTAATTAAAAAAAATAATGATTGGTGAATACTGCAGGTGTATGCTAAGTTATTCAGATAGCAGCAATCCAAATTGGGCTAATTAGATTACACTTCACCTCGGGTGGATGAGAGTGCGGCAGTTGTGTTGTGACAGCAGATCCACAAACATATAGCAGAGATGCGGCGCTCGGCATTCTGCACATCCCAGCAACTGCTTTGCTGCTGCTTTTGCTTATCTCTTCCTAACTTATCTTCTAATAAGTTTGGGGTTTGGGTGCTGTGCGCTGGGTCGGTTCATCTGCTGATGTGTGTGTGTGGGGAAACCTAGCATGGGATTGTCTGCAGAAACAGGCAGAAGATATATTTTATTTATTGAAGATAAAATATAGATTAAGCAGATGTTTCTGAGCCAGGTGGGCTGGCTTCTGCTGTGTCTGAAGGGTTGGTTAGATTGGTGGAGGGCTCAGCTCTGCGTACTGGGAGCAGGGTTCAGCTTTTGGAAACTCATAGCATCACAGAACAGTGGGGGTTGGGAGGGACCTCTGGGGATCATCCAGTCCTCTTACACCAGGTCCAGCAGTGCCTGGCCCAAGCAGTTCCACCTGTGTTGCCTCTGCAGGCAGTGCCAGGCTCTCCCCACGTGAGGGGCAGACTGTGATTTTTCTCAATAGATGTGTTTGACCTTTTTTCCTTTCCCCTTTTCAGCAACACTTGGAAGCTCTGCCCGTGTGCAGATGTTACCACTCAGACCCGTTGCTGTACTAACAACGAAACGCTCTGTGCATTTACATTTAGATTGAAACAACATGTGTCAGAGGTGTCTGATAGCTTGCTGGGACAGCAGTGGGTTGACGTTGGGATGTTTATTGTCAGCTTGCATCATGAAGATAATTTTTCGCATTCAAAATCTAATTATATTGACATAATTATTCCCTTCCATGAGACAGTTGTAGGGTACAGTATGTTGTGAATTGCTCTCAGCTCTGCATGGCACCGCACTTCGTGTTTGATCAACTTGGTACCTGTGGCAATGGCCAAAGTGCCACTGCTGGAAGGAGTCCATTGTAGCAGTACCACTTTGCCTGAGTACTGCACTCTCCTTTAGGATCAGAAATTCTTTTGCTCCTTGTCAAGGACCCACATCAGTGCCTGCTGGGTCAGCAGCAGCAGCAGAGTAGGGGAGAGGAATTAAATGCAGGCAGCAAACTGCACTTCATTTGTGCAGTATCACGGAGCCAAGGAATTAGCTCAATAGAGGATCTTATCAGCCATATCAGGGCTTGGGAGTGCTGAATTTTGGGAAGCTTCTTGGCAGCTCTCAGGGTGTTACCAGTATTGGCACCTATTCAGAAGCAACAGCAATACGGTGCAACCCAAGCTGGGCTATTTCTCTGCATGGTTTTTATGAACTGGAATGCTCTTCCCCTCGGGTCCGGCTGCCTGGTGATCCCTGAGCTCCTGTTATTTGCTCTGACAGCCCACTGGCTCCCGCACTGTGGCCTGTCGCAGCCCACGCTGCAAATCATCTCTCACCTTGTCACCACCGAGATGGCAATTTTACAGCTGGCAGCCTCAATCATGTTGAATTTGCAGCTTGCGCTCCCTCTCCTTTTCTCTCTATCATGTGATGGTTTAGAAAACTGCACAAAGAGTTCTTTTTGGGTTCACCCTGAGAGGAGCTGACATCAGATGAGGATGGGTCAAGCATCCCTGGTGCCTCGGTGCTGCGGGTGCTGCCAGGTCTGCAGTGCTTGCTGTGTTGTGCAGCCTGCTAGGGCTTTCCTCTCTGCAATTTAAATTATAAATTAAACTTCTGGCTTTCTTATAAGCTGGTGATATGTCTGGAAAGTGCTTTGTTTCTAAGCAGGTGTGCTTAGTACTCAGTAAGTGTGAGTGGCCCCAGAAGCCTGTCATCATCTCCAGCCCCACACTGTTCCTTGGCAACCTGTGCCAGTGCTTCTGTGCCCTAGCTTAAAAAACACCCCCTCTGTGGGGTTGTTGCTCTAGCTCTGCTCACTTATGTAGGATAGGGCATGCATTACACGATGAGTTTGCAGGTGGTGGGTTGGGAACTGATGCGGTGTGGTCCTGCAGGAGCAGCAGTTGGCCGAGGCGGCGGCGGCACGACAAGGGCTGCAGGCAGACCTGGGCACGGCCATCCGGCGCATCGCCGACCTGCAGCTGGCCCTGGAGGAGCTGCGCGCCAGCGATGATAGCGATGCTGAGAGGTGAGGGGGGAAGGGTGAGCTAGAATCCACAAGCTCAGAAATTCACTCCCTCATAGTAAGCGATTTCCAATACAATTGGCACATTACAGCAAGGTGAGAAGTGTTTCCCGGCAGCGATGTCCTCAGCTGCCACGCTTGGCAGCAGTGCAATTCTCTGCTCCATACTGTTCCCCAGTGCAGGCAGTGCCTGGTGATGCTGCAGTGGGTGGGGGGTTGTAGCCATGCGATGCGCTGGGAATGGCCCTGATCACTGCTGCCTGGGAGGATGTTACCTGGCTCAGGCACAGACCCACTGCCATTCTGTCAGCAGTGGGTTTTGACACTTCTCACCCGGAAAGGTTTCGCACTCGCCAGCCTCACACAGTGACTTTTGGGAGGCCATACTGCTGCTGACTCTGTTGTCTGCTGTTTGCAGCGTGCAGACGGCGCGGGACACGCTGTGCTCCAAGAGAGAGACGTGAGTGAGCTCTGTGCGGGGCTGAAGGAAAACCCCAAAGGATCTCATCCAGCCTGGAACTGGAGCAGGGCTGCTGGGGGGCACTGTTCCCAATGAGCTGCAGGATGCAGAGGGTGCGGCCCCCAAACTCCCATCCTGACACTAACAGGACTCTGCTCTCCCCACAGGGATGCCTGCTCCAGCGTTGGCTCTGTGCTGAGTCTGGAGCCTGCAGAAAGCCTCTGCTCCTGGCCAGGCTCATCTATAGGGTGGTCATCTCCAACCGGTGGCAGCGTGGCTGGGAGCATCTCAGCGCTGTCTGTCGGCAGCCGCAGCACCCAGGGCCTGAGGTAAGGGACTGCCAGTGGGGATTGCATCACTGTTTTTCGTTTCAGCTGAGATATCTTCAGGGATTTGAGGAGAAAAATCAATTTGTGAAAACCACTCACAGGTCAGCCCTAACAGTTTAACAAGAGCCTTAAGTTATCAGTTTGTTAATTCTTTGCAATGAGAAATACATGCCACCTCCTGTTTTGCACAGCACATTGTGTTCGGGGTGGTTCAGCCAAGGAAAGATGTTGATTGGCTTAGAGCCTGCAAGGCTCCATGCCTGACATCTGCAAGCGTTTTGCAAAGCTGAGTACTTTGCAAGTGGAGAGCAGTAAAGGAGACCCCAGGGCAGGCACGGGGCTGACCAGAGCATGGCACAAGCCTGTGGCATCACTTACCTCTTGAGTAGTGTGTATGTGACAGCAATGAGCATGTGTTGGGGTGGCGTGTCCCACCCAATGTGGACAAGGACTGAGGGAACTGAGGGAGCTGAGGTTGCAGCATCCAAATGGGGGAGGCCAGGATCAGCGCAACGCCAGATGAAAGCCACTACATCAAAACCGTGCTTCAAGCGGTGTAATATCCCTTGATGTATTCTCCAGAGATAATTTAAAGAGGCGAAGCAGACTATTTGAGGATTTGTACGCCATATGCTCGCTTTTTGCTTCTGAAGAAACAGTATGCATTTATACAGTTTTAATATGAAATATGTTAATTTCTGACAGCAGTGCTGCCGGGCTGTAAGCAAGCTGGAGGGTGGCCCAGGCGCTCGTGTGGCTGAACTGCTCGGCTCTGCGCCATGCGGCACAGGGATGTGCAGTGACATCTGCCCTGTGTTACGGCCAGCACTGCACCCATCCTTGACAAAGCCCTTCTTGGTGTCACGTGTGTAGCAATTGAATGGGATGAATTTTGCTGTAGACCAAGGTTGGGTGGCTCCATCTCAGGAATGGAAGGGTCGTGGGTGCAGAGAGGGCACCTGGCTTGCGTGGTGCTGGGGAGACTCTGCTGAGCAGCTCTGCATCCTGTTCTGGAGCAGCGTGGTCTGAAGCAGCTCCAGGGCATGAGCCCCAAGTAAGGAAGGTGTTGCCTCTATTTTTCATGCATGGATGTGCTGAATGATAACTTTATAACAAACGGAAGAAAGGTTTTTTCTGTATCATGTGCTCTTGGCATTGGCTGCTGCAGGACGTTGCAGCCAGCAGTGTGAGCTGATGGAGGTCATGCGGGGCTGGGGGTTGCTGCCTGAAGCATGGGACTCAGGTGCCCCTTCTTCTGTGGCCCCAGGGATGGTGTTCAGGGATAGGCAGCATAGGAATGGGGACTCTGGGAGCAGTTGCTGGGCTCATCCCCCTCAGCATCACTTGACATCCTTTGCTCCAGCTGATCTAGCTGTGGTCCTAAGTGCATGGCAGTAAATCAGAAGTTATGGCTTATATTGTGTTTGTGAGATGAAGTATACTGGAATTATAATAAAAAAGCGGGTATGTAGGCTGGGGGATTAATAAAAATAACTTACTGGACTGACCATGGCCATAGTGAAAGGAAATTTGCACCTAGACCTGGATATTACCTGGCAACTGGGGTTTGTGAGAAGGCCAATTGCAAATCCCAGTGTGGTGGCTGTGCTTGGCTTCAGCTAATCTGCAGTGGAAACATTAGAGAGGAGTCAATATGAAATGCAACAAGCAGAATAGGATAGGCAAGGTAATAAAGACAAGATCAGCACAATGAGCTCTTCCGTATCAAGATTCCTTTGTCTTACACAAACTCCCAGCATTGACAAATGAATCTCCGTAGCACTCACTCCTCAGTCGTACACATGGGATGTTTCCTGAACAAACAGCTGTCAAAAGCCAGGGGAAGGAATATAAGGCTATTACTGTCAGGGTAGTGCACGGAAAGGAGAGACTTGATTAACGCGTTCTTTAATTCTCTACTATTTAAATGCTTGTACAAAATGTTGGACAGCAGGGCTAAGCCTCACTAAGCATGACACATTGCAGAGTTGGAATAAGCCTTCCATTTCTCATTAGGAAGCAAATTCTAAGCTCGACAGGCTGATCCTGCCGCTTGCTGTAGAGCATCCCTGCAGAGCTGCTGACCCGAGGTGCAGGCAGGGGCACCCCAGGGCTGGGCACAAGGCTGGGCTGTGCCATGCTGATTTGAATTGCATCGAAAGCAAACCACTGCACTGAAAGCTGGGAGCTTCTGTAGATGATGGAGTGGAGAGAAAATCCTTTTCTGACGGAAATGAGGCCAATTTCTTCTCTCTCCCTGGAATGGAGTTATCTTGGCTCTATTTATGAGTTACCAGGAAAAGCATCCGAGACGCACTTTTATGCCTGGTCATGTGTTGCAGTGCATGTGTGGATTTTATTGTATAAATTATTTCAACTACCATAATTGTAATCATGTTAATTGCTGTGTAATCTTCACTAATTATTGTTGTATGTCATTTGCTTTGGTGTGAATGGCATATTACAGAGTCCCGTTTGGCTCACAGATGCCTTCAGAGTTCTGCATGAGGCCCTATTTTTTGCCCGTGACTTAGGGAAATCTCTGACACCTGGCAGCCAGCAGTGCTTTGCTGGGTGGTTGCAGCGTGGTTGAAGCATGGACAGAGGAGGACTGCTGCAGGGCAGGGCTGCCTTGCGTTCGTGCCTGGCTTTTTCAGAGTATAATTAATAGAAAATGAGGTGTAACTTCAGTGCCTTTGTGGCACCAGGCGTGCAGCAGCAGGGGATAAAGTGCTGGTGGCTGGCGGCAGCCAGGGGCCCTGGGGATCTCCATGGAGCACAAAGCTGGGAGCTGCTGCAGGAAGGCACGTCTGCCTCATTCGCGTTCTCCCCGAGAGAAACACACACTGTGATATTTTGATCTCAGATATGGATCTTTGTGGTGGTACCTCCAGGTTTTGGCAACGTCGCTTCCTTTGAGGAGAAGCGCTAACAGCTTTTGTTGGAAGGACTCAAGTGTTGTAGGTGCTGGAAAGAAAGAGGAAAAGTGTCAAACGCTGAGCAACCCCCGCAGCGATTTCCTATGGCACATTGCACAGCTGCCTGCACGGCGTGGCTGAGCTTCAGCCCTTCTGCTGTGGGGCAGGGGTGGGTGAGCGTGGGGCGGACACGGCCCCTTGCCACCCCCTGGTATCAGGTTGGAGCTGGGGGGAAACCACTGTGCTCACTGCCACCACTTCGCTTCAGGCTACTATAAAAATAGTAACTGTCCATCTTGCTGAGCAGGGCGATAAATAGCAGAGTGCAGACTGGCTGTGTTACAGCCCATTAGGGTTTCGTACCTCTTCAGTTCCCTTTTATCTCGGTCTTAAAAACCAAAGCAACACATTGAAGCTGACTGTTTAATTTATGAAAGTCGGTCATGCAGCAGTCAGTTTACAATATTATTTAGAAACATGGAGAATGATTGGAACAATTTCCATACAAATTCTCTCTGAAGGATTACACTAGCTATTTAGGTAAGATGCAATTTAGGATCCTAAAACCCAGCATTACCAAAATGTCTGAAGCCATTAATCAGCTGGACGCTGGGTGCAGCGGTGCGGGTGAGTCCTGGAGGTTGCTGTGTTCCACGAGATTAAAACTGTGGTTAATTCCCTTTGCATTGGATAATCAAACAGTTCAGACCCACTGATGAGCTGCGGGCACGGGGGCTGGGGGAACATAGAGTGTCTCTGTTATCCCGTTGCTCCTGCAGTTGCTTCCCTTCCCCTGCCATGGAGTTTGTCTTCAGTTCCATGTAAATTATTTCACGGGTCAGCAGAGCCCGCTCGGAGCTCGTCCGGTGTTGTCACCAGGATTATCCACTGTCACCCCGTTCCCATGGCAACCCAAGCTTTCCCTGGGCAGGATGCTTTATTACTGCCGATGGAAAACCTGATGGCTGCTCCTACACTCCTGCTGGGCTCGCCGAGGTTTGTTTGTATTTGGGTTTTGCTGCTTCACTTTGCCCTTTCCTCTCTCTTTCCCTCTTTTTGGTACCAGACAAGCTTAGACCTAGGCAGCCTGCTCCCTGCAGCCAGTTTCAGGGTCCCCTTGGTGCTTTCTGACCCTTTGGTGGGGGTGTTGATGCGGTCCCTGTGCCCAACACCAACCACAGTGCTCGTGTGCGCCCATGTTCCTGGTCTAACCGGCACGTGGCTGGGAGCGAGCAGCCTATAGATAGTAACTGGCTATCGCTGTGCTAAAATTACACCACGCATAGCTCTACAGAGATGCTTCTTTGTTTCAGATGTGCCCTGGCAGCATGGCCCTTCGCCTTTCCCTGCAGTGGCACAGGGAGAAAATACATTTTTTCAGCCCTTCAAGCTGAAAGATGAAGGTGTGAGGGTGCAAAGTGTCACACCTGAGGTTTAGTGACACTGAGGCCACTGTGATTGCAGCCCTTCCCCAGCTCTATGAGGACAGGAACAGGCTTGGTGCAGAAAGCCCTTTTGCAGCGTGCACTAGGATCTGGCACCTTGAGATGAGAGGGCATTTGCTGTGGGAACACTCCACAACTCCTCTCCCAGAATTGCTACTCAGTGCCATTGGACACTTGGGTGAGGGACCAGAAGTGCCCAGGGGAAGGAGGGAGTGCCCCTGTTCCCACCATGCAGCCACTCTATCACCATCCCTGTCACACGAGGCTGGGAGTGGTGTCACTGTTGTAGTGCCAAGGAGCAGGGCTGGTGTCAGGACCATGGCTGGTCCTGGCCATGGACCTGCTGAGCTCAGTGTGGAGGTATGAGCCGTGCTGTGATGCTGGTGATTGCTGTTGTTGTTGCCCTTTCTGCTGTTCCATGTCTGCACTCCGTAAAAGTTGCAATCCTGATAGCAAGAGCCATCTGTGCTGAGCTGATGCCATTCCCTGGGTAGCATCATGCAGAAGGCTCTGTGAGCCCATTGAGGTGAAGGCTGCGTGTTTCTGGGTCACAGTCCTGTTAGTGCCAGTGGGTGGTGGGGCTCGCCCTTGATGAGCGCGCGGTGCCCACACCATGACGTTTGCATCACGGCTGCTTGCAGGGTGAGCTCCCACCCTACACGATCACTCTCACTTCTGCTCACTTCTGACAGCTGCTCTTCCACGAGCAGATTTTTCCCCAGTTTGCATTTGCTTAAGGGGTGAAACCATGTGCTGTGGGCAGAGGGCAGTCCTGGTGCCGCCTAGCAGGTAGATGTGCTGCTGTCTTGCTGTCCTCAGAGCCCCTCTGCAGGGCAGACCCTGCATGGAAGCAGCTCATCCCTCAGCTCTGCTGCTACGCCCTGCCCAGGGCCGGCCTTTGTGCTGCTCCTGCACTTCCCTGTGGTTTTTGCTATCTGGAGGAGCACTGTGCAGTAACGTTAAGAAGCATTTGGTTTGTTCAATGAGTTGGTTTCATAAAATGTGAGCATAAATTTGGCTTAGGCAGAAAGAAAACAAATCCTATATATTGCTATAATATGACGAGAAGAAAGGACACTTGGAGGTGTGTGTTGCTTTGGCAGAGTTAAAGCGGATGATGCCACACACTGTATGCCACAGTTAGCCGGTTTTGTTTTACTCAGAGTTATTTAAAGACAAAATCTTCAGGCACTGCTGAACTTTTTGATGCTGCAATAAGAGTTTTTTTCTGAGATTACCATGCAAATATCAGCTTTTAGCCCCTGCTGGATGGCATTAAAGCGACTTAAACTAACGGGACTCTGTTGTGCAGGGGGAGCAGAGACACCACAGAGCCCGCAGCCACCCGGCCGGGCTCCTCCTTGAGCACCACGAGATCCGTTGATGCTGCAGACGTGGGGAAGGCTGTGAGCCCTCTGCTCAGCACGAGGAGACGGGAATATGGAAAACCTCCCTCAGACAGCACGGAGCTGACGAGCCCGCTGGATAAACCCAGAGCCAGGTCCCCGCTGCCCAGCGCCTCGGCCGCGCTCTCTGACTACGTGGGGGAGCTGCGCAGGAGGAGGGTGGTGGAGCGGGAGCAGGGCCCGCTGCCGGAGGACACCTCGGCCCTCCCCATCTACCACACCACCGGAGCCGCGGCCCTGCGGCGCAGCAGGCCTCGCTTGGGGGACGCGGGCACCGAGCTGCTTGGGGTGAGCGACGGAACCGACAGCAGCCTGCCGCGCTCCTCCAGCCTGCGCAGCCTGGTCCAGCAGCCGAGCAAGCCTACGCTCTCCCCAGTGCTGAAAAGATCCTCCAAATTTGGCTCCTGCGATTCCCTCCTGTTGTCCCTCGGCGGCCCCGAGCTGCTCGGGCCTAGGCCATGGAGGAGCCGCCTGGAGCCATCGGCAGAGGAGGATGGGCAGGCCGCGGGCTGGGCCTCGCCGGGCACCGGGCTGGGAGAGGGGCTGGGGGGAGACCCCTGTGCCTGGAAGATCCCCACCCTCGGCTTTGAGAGGAGAGCCAGCCCCGAGCTGGAGGAATTCCTCCCGGCCATCCGCAAATCCCGCTCTACCAGCAGCCTGGCCAAGCCTGGCAGGGACAGGAAGGACGGCCACCGGGCCCTGACTGTCCGCTTCCAAGACGAGGCCGTGGTGGGCGATTCAGCATCCTCCAGGAGCAGGAGTGCAGCACAGCCTGGCCTGGCCCCTGGCGGGGACCGCTCCGACTCCTCCTCGTCCTCAGGCTCCATCCTCTCCTCGGGATCCATCCTCTCCTCCAGGAGTGCCGACAGTGTCAAGCAGCGGCCGTGGAGGTCAGACGGGGAGGGCTGCAGTGGGAAGGGCAGCACTGAGAGCAGCGGGGAGAGCCACCGGGCAGAGGCAGAGGGGAAGGAGGATGACGTGAGCAGCATCATGAGGAAGTACCTGGGAAAAGAGTGAGGTAACAGCACCGAGCCGCGAGCCCCGGGTGCTTTGAGCTCAGAGCAGTGATGGCCGCTTTATCCCCAAGCTGCTGCCTGGGCTCACACTGTACCCCTGGCGCTGTGTCCTCTGGGCCCTGCCACACAGCCCCATAGACAGCCCTCAGCCCTTTGTCCACTGGGTCCGGAGCTTCCAGCCTGGACACCAAAGGTGACCCCCTCCGCAGCAAACAGCTCCAGCTCCCAGTCGGGCTGCGTCCTGTAGTTAGCAATTGCCTCTGACAACCACTTGGATCCAATTTTCGGATTACAACTGACACTTCGAGAATTAGGATTTATTACTGCAATCCAGGTTTGAAAGCAAAGTCCCTAATGAATGCGCCACAACTGTAATTAAGTGTTTAAAATAGATTAGGAAAACATTTTGTAAAACCATTGCCTTTAGACGAACTTATTGGGTGTCAAGCTGTGACCAAATTGACTAAGCCAACAAAAGAAGGGAGCGCGTGTTAATAAAACATTTCTTTCCAGGAAGCAAAATTTGCATAATGCAATGTCCCACTTTTCCCAGACTTTGTCACTATAATGGCAGTAACTGGACTCTGTGCAGTGCACAAGTGAGGAGCTGCCAGCAGGCAGAATCCCATCCTTCTTTTGGAAGGGCATCTGATAGGAAATATGCCATTCAAACAGGGACTGAAAGGAGCTCCCCAAAAGTCATGAGTTTTACAGCTGATGAGACTTTTGGCTATAATCACGCCAGAGTTTCTGCACGCTCCTGCTCTGTTTTGCTTCACCATGGGGGTTCTCGGGGTCAGCACTTTCTCCTGCAGTCTCCTGGCTGCCCAAGGTGCCTTGTTCCATTGTAGCAGTGCTCAGAATTAAGCAACACAGCTGAAGGATGTTTTTGGGTCTTGGTGTGAAATGCAGTAGCTGGAGTGGAGCATGAAGGCCAGTTGAACTGAGCTGCACCTTGAAGAGCACACAGTACGAGCTCTCGCTATATATGCTTTTTTTCTATTTTTAGTTTCCAGAAGCTGAGTCTTTATCTGAAGTTTTATAATTCCATTCGTAACTGAAGCCAGACACATCTGTGGTTTCATGACCGTTGCCTGCTGGGACATCTTCTGGCCACATCCCACTCCCGTGAAGGACAGCATGCAGCACCTGTTGCAATGGGAGGCTGTATTCCCATGTCTGCTTGGTTTTTACACAATAAAATTTTTGCTTCTTCACCCCAAGCCTCCCCTTGCCTTGCATTTCCATGCAGTGTCACTAGGTACGTGGAGAGGTGCAGGGTGCTCCCAACTCTACTTCTCAAAGTACACCCGTAGGCAGGGACCTCCCTCCATACCCTCTGTTTGCTCCTGACCAGCTCTTCTTATGATCACAATCCTCTTCCCTAGAAGAGACCCCAGACTTACTCGTCTATGGGGTGCTTGTGGCACAACTATGCAGGTGTATGCAGCACTCTTCTTCCCGTCAGTGCCGGGCTGAAAGGTTCCCACTGGATTACACAGCCCCCTGTGACCTTTTGGGCGGCCTTTGGAAAGGCAAATGGGGCAGTATTCAGCATTCGGTCATGCTTTTTGGATTCCTCCCATTCATTTCTAATTTAAACCAAACCATGGCAGCAAGAAACATTTTCCTTGTCACAGATGAATGCGAAACCTTCGTCTCTGGGTTCCCGTCAGCAGTTTGCTCAGCTCCCATGTGCTCTGTAAGCACTTTCTCTCTCCCAGCAGCGCTGCAGTGCCAGCAGCACACACCGATACACCACTGCGTCCCAGGCACAAGGTGACAATCCCCATGCACACATCTGCACAGGCATTCCTAGCCACTCAGGGTGGCAGGTAGCACTGTGTGTGCCATTCCAATCACTTCAGATGTTTACCCAGCCTTGCACTGTGCTTTGGGAAGCGAGGGTCCTGCTTTTGGAGTACACTGAAGTACATTCACAGCAGTCCCTGCAGAGCACCCATGAAACACGTTTTCTGTGAGCATGCTGAAATCTCTTGGAGCTCAGTGCAACCCCGTTCAGAAACAAATGTACGGTTGTTGTTTTTAATCCTTTTTTTTCCCTTGAAACTGGCACGCTGAACTGCAGCACACTGTGTAATCATTACAGCCCCTGCAAGTTCACAGATTAAGTGAAAGACATCTCTTCTCCAGTCCTCCCTGCATAAAGCAGGCAACTCAAAGGGGAAAAAAATAGTTTACAGAAATCCTGCGCTCCCTTCTGTGCTTTCAAATGCAAAAAGAAAAAGCACAGATTGCGCAGTTTGGAAGAGAGATCTCTGCAGCCTGCCCTTCCATCTTGTAAGAACATTTCTTTAATACTATGCTCGAACAAAAACTTCTGGGAAAGATCTGACTAAGCTGCAGTAGCCAAGCTTGGCAGGGATGAGAACTTACTTAGAATCGTGAAGGTTGGACAAGACCTCCAAGATCAAGTCTGACTTCTCCCTGATGAGCCTCCTGGTCTGAGTGCTGCTGTGAGTGCTGTCCCCAGGTTTGCTCTCTGAAGTCTGACCCACAGATATGGGATGGGTGAGGTGTCAGCTTGCGGTTCATTCTTATGCTAACATCACTACATGTAAATAACTCGATGTGCTCAAAGGGCTGCATAAACTGCTCATTATTGGGCGGAGGCAGCAGAGATGATTCCTTTGACACTGAGCTTTGTATCTGGAATTACTACACCATGCTGCTGCGGTGTTTGCTGAACATTAAGCTGTTGCTATTTAAACCTGCAGAAGGAAAGCAGATTTGTGTGTAATAATATACAGGGCTCGTTTTTTTTCTTCTTTCTGCTTTTGCTTTGCAGGACACAAAGGAAATTGCTCTGTCACTTGAAATGGCTCTGCACATCCTTTAGCAGGAAAAAACAGCGCTTGGACTGGAGATTTTCAACCTGAGTCCGGAGAATTGTTTGCCCTTGAAACCTTCAGTGCAGCAGAGATCTGTTCTCACGGGCAGTGAGAGAGCGATCTGTCAGCTCTGGCCAGCAATAAATCTACGGCTGCACAGTGCAGGGTGCAAAGTGCCTGCTAGCTGTACCGTCCCTATTGCACGCAGACACGTAACCAATGGGCAGAGCAGCAGGTCTCGGCGCGGGGTAGTTTATAGCCTGCAGTGGGATGACAAGAGTTATTCTCTTTGCCCCCGTATTTCAGCTGCCTTCATCCCAGAGCCGCTGCTTTGTTCTTTGTACTGCCTGAATGTGGTGCTGTCAGCACATCTCGGGGCTCCTGCAGGCTCCAGGAGCCCCTGGTTGGGGACATCTCCATGTGTCACCCTTGGAGGTGGGTGGGTGCATCACCCTATGTGCTGCTGGGGGGAACAGGGAGTCCCAGTGCTTCCAGTGGGGCTGGCGCATGGCAGGGAGGTGCCTGCAGATCAGACAAAGGAGCACCAAGCGATAGAGGCTGCCAAGTTTCTAATTAACATAATTAAAACGTGCTCTTTTCTTCCAATGGATGTGCCTTCTGCAAGCATCCATCAGAGAAATGAGCTCTGTAAAGAGCTCCTTCCTTTGCAAGATGCCCATAATTCAGGACTGACAGTGTCCATATCCATCCTGTTGCTGACTGTGGCATTAATGGATGCTGGCCTGGCTGTTCCTGTACTGTCAGAGGCTCTTGCCTTGACATTTCCCTTCCCTAATGGATTGGGAACTGCAAGATGTGAGCTCGTGTGCTGCCCTACATGGGTCATCAGGACAGGGGTGTCCATTCCCACGGGGGGCACTGGGGCTGGCTCCCAGGTCCCCATCCTCCCCCTGTGCAGAAGAAGCAACAGGCTCTGGTAGCTGGGAGATGCTTTGTGGTCCCCTTCTACACTCTCAGAGAAGTCAGGGAATCACATTTATAATACTTCCTAATTATAAGCAGGGCATGTAAGCTTCTTTCCAAACAAATAAGCTGCTTTCCCCCCATGCCTCCATCCCAATTGCCTCTGGAAATGCTCTGCTTTGATACTTCACTCTTCTTAGTGGCACTGCAGAGGTTCAGAGGGGCAGCTCCTTACCCTGGCCAGCCGCTGCAGCCTGGCAGAGGGATGCATGGAGCTGCTGGGCTCATCCATTGCTGGTGGCCCCAAGGAGAGAGAGGATGGACTTTCCACGTCCACACTGCTGCCAGCTCACCCGGCACTGCTGGATTCAATTTCACGCCTATTGGATGCACCGAGGTAATACCGTGCACAGCTGCCGTGCACAGAGCCTCTCTGCCAGTTAAACGTGTCCCATCCCCTGCAGGTAACCATCACACGGGCGTGGGGATGTGCTCTGCAGCAACGGGGAGCTCTGAGGCTGTGTGAGGACGCGCTGCCGCGTGGCACAGCAGAGCGCAGCCCAGCACGGCCACAGCTCTCGCAGAGCAGCGTTGTTCCTCCCCGACTCGCTGTCAAACTGCTCGTCTGACTTGAAAGTGATGTATTTCTTTGAATTGCAGCCCTGAAAGAACAGCCAGAGCTTAATTACAGCAAAAGGGCCTTGTGCTTGTGAGGCACATCACAAAGCAGCTGGTGAGAAAGTTTCCACAATAGGAACCCTTCCAGAGTGACGTCCCGGCGTCAGGGGGCCCTGGAAAAGACAGAGGATGTAAAGGGAAGAAGAAAAAGAGCAGAAGAAAATAACCACACCGAGGTTCATTTGCATTCCTATTGCAGAGCTTCAGCCTTGCAATACGCCGAGGGCATCGCAGTGCCATTCCCAGGCGGTGGGGCAGCAATGCTGAGCTCTGCAGCCCTGCATCCAGCCCTCCCCTGTGCCGGGGCTGAGCCCTGCACCCCTCCAACCCTTCTACTCGATCATCACCGATCACGATTTGGAGCCCCAAACAGCCCTCAAATTTAATTATTTATTCGTATAAAATGCGCTTACAATCGCAAAAGGGATTCACTTAATTGAAAGTGCAGCCAGCATTTTAATAAAACCATAAAAGGGTGAAACGTGCATAAATGGAGGAAAAGTGTTTAATCTCAGAGAGATTGCTTGATGTTAGAGAGCGCATTCCGCTCCCAATATAGCTAAGCAAATAATATTGAGATCCCACGAGCAAAGAGATATTTTTATCTTTTCACTCAAGCCCTGGGTTTAAATTTGACATTATAATTGTGAATTATGCTAGTTCATTACCATAGCTACAGAAGGCTTTGGCCAGCCCGCAGATCGCGTTGCTGGTGACTGTTGGTGTGCTGTGCCTCCATCCTGGAGCCGGGGACTCCCTGCTGCAGCTGTGCCATGCGCCGTGGGCGCACCACACATGCAGGGTCAGTGTGAGAAACTGCCTGTGCTTGGGTTGCCATCCCTTGGATCACAGCTGTGGGATGAGCCTGGCTAATGAAGGGAACACCTGGCTGATGTGCAGCACCCACCTGTCTTGGCAGCTCCTGGGGCAGTTTTGGCTGAGGGCCAATGTGTCCCCGTGCTCGGCCCTACACCAGGTCCCAAGAGCAGCACATCCTCCGTGAGGGTCCTGGGAGCTCCCAACAGCCCATTAATCCTTTTTCTTGTTAATACCACAGAGCAGCTTGTCAGGGCTGCCTGCTTTCTGATGAATAATACAGCGCAGTGGGGTGGCTGCGGGGAATTATGTAGCAGCTTTAATTAGCGTGGAAATGCGGGACATGGAGAAGATGGAGTGGGTTGAGGATGTGGGGATGCTGCAGGGGGTCCTGGACACGCCATGCTTCTGGAGAGCTCACTGCCCTATGCAGCCTCTGAGCCTCTGACACAGGTCTGTCCCTATTATGGGATGGTCATGGCCATGGGAAGTCTCAGTAGGACAGATCCCTGCTCCTGATGTATCCCACTTGGTGCACTGTGCCCTGAGAGCTGCTGCTGCCGCAACCCCGCTCTAATTTTGTGACCGGTGCTAACAAAGCTGAATTACTGTGGGAAGAGTGAGGACATGTTCTGGCTCTCACTTTTATAGGGATTAACCAAGAAGCATGCTCAGAAATCCCCCAACAGCGTGGCCTCATGCCCTCAGTGCAGAGTGATATCACTGCTGGGTCACAGCAGCGCAATGCTCAGCAATTGCTGGAGCATAGGGCAGCAGCAGGGAGCTGTGCTGGCACGGATCCATGATGGGCCATGCAGTGTGGGGGTTGGGGGGTTGCCCCCACCCCATGGGCCTCGCTTAGGCTCTGCCCAGCCTGCAAATCCCTGAGGATTTGACAGCGATTAGGGGCATTAGTGGCGGCCACACAGGGGTGACCACTTTGACTTTGCAGGTACAGAACCTCCTGCTGTTGGCGAGGCCCTGGAGGAATTGCTCCAGCACTGCCTTTGGCTCTTTTGGCTTCTGGGCTCACCCCAAATCCCTGAGCTGGAGGGGAGGAGCTTGCAAAGGATGGTGCGTCTTCAACCTCTTTATTAAGCAGAGCACAGTTCAGTTCATCACAGGGCACGCTCGGCTGATGGACAACGTTGGAAATCACTGCAGCTCCCAGCTAAAATGCTGCACTCCTGTGTTAGCAGAACTCACAGCTGAATTGCAGAACCACCAGGCTGTCTCTGAGGCAGTGCGTGCCATCACAGCCCCGAAGAACTCACCTTGCAGCATCAGAGGGCGGGCAGGAGCACAGCACCAGGAAACTCTTCTCCAGAGTCTGCTCCCGGGGAAGAAAGCCATTATTTAAAGCCATTATTTGTTGCGTGGGCTCTCCTGCAATAAAGCAGGGGTGCGGAGGTGTGAAGGAATTACTTTTGTATTTAATCACGCAGTAATTACAGGAGCGTGATTGACTTTGCTGCCTCGTCTCTGGCAGCAGGGGCAGTCAAATGGAGGAGCTCAGGCCTCAGTGCTTCAGCCACCCTCACCCAAATGGTGCTCCTAAGGCTGTGGGTGCCGCAGGGCTGCTGCTGACCACTCAACACAGGTTCCCTTCAGCCCAGCAAATCGCTCCCAGCACAGGGCGCACGTGTGCAGTGTGACTGCTGCTTGTTCTTTACCAACCCAGGAGCCGAAATGAATTGCAGCTATACAATGAAGAGTCACTTTATTGCTAAGGCATTAGGCAAAGCTAATGTAATCTGAACTGATATTGAATACAAATCCTTGGCTGTGAGTCACCCTGCTCTTACATTGTGTTCTGTCGCGGAGGAGTGGCGTGCCAATAGAATGCCAGGCACTAAAACAACAAGGAGGAAACATGCTTTTCTTTCTCCCCATGAAAGACAGCCATAATGACAGCCAAATCACCCAATCATTGCATTAATTAATAAGTATTTGCAGCCTCCTGAGATTGATTGGATCATTATAACACCAAGTGAAGCCTGAAGAAGAATTCCTGGGGGAAGACCATCCTGATTTCACGTTCATTTTGGCTCTCGCTCACGTGCAGGAAAAGCAGCTCCAAGCCAGTGAAGTGCAGGAGCCCATGGAAGGTACAGTCCTGCATCTTCCTCACGTCACCCATTCCTGTAAGCAGCATGAGACTTTTCACCAGCCCTTCCCAGCCCAGCCCCAGGCACTGGGTACCCAATACACACAGGAGGTGCTGCCAGGAACTTCATTTCCCTCTCCAGCCCTGATCCTGTCCCTCCCTCGCAGTGCAGAGGGGATGGGATCCTGCTCAGCAGAGCATTCTTTTTGCTCGAGATAATTACAGATGCCACATTTGTGCACAATGCAAAATTAACAACCAGAATAGCGTTTCGTACTGATGGAGCATCATTTATCTCTGGGTAAGAATGCATTCTCACAGACATTGATTAATCTCTCCCCCTAAACGCTCCTGCAAGACAGGTGCTATTGATGCACAGTGCTAGGCACGACTTAGAATCAAGCATGGGCTTGTGCTGAGCGTGGAAATTTCTGCTGCTCACTGTACCTGAGGTCAATGCTAATGCAGTCCTCGATCCAGCAGCCAGCTGGAGACACAAGGTCCTCCTTCCAACACGTAGGGATGGAGGGGATAGGAGCAGCGCAGGCAAACCTGGGACAGACCCTGTGAGAACCAAATAAAGGCCAGATCAGCAGCTAGGCACAGGCGTTCCTATGACAGTAACCCTTTGTGCTTTGTGAGTGCACACATTCCCCATCCCCACCCCCACCAGGAGTGACCCCACAGCCCCCGGAGCATCAGCACACCCACCAGTGTACCCCAGAGCCACTGGGCTCAGGGCTGGCGGCCCACTCCTTCCAATCCCCTGTGTAATAACATGCTGCCACACTTGACAGCTTCCCTTATCTGCTGCCAGGCTGATCAGTTCTGGCTGTAATTTCATGCTGTTATAGGCAATCACACTTGTAAAGCAAAAACCATGTCTGTGTTTCATAGCCAAGAACGTGAAGTCAGGTTTAAAGCACCAAGGAAGCCAGGCTGGCAGCTCCTTCTGTGTCCCATAGGACTGGAGGGGACGTACACCACAAGGGTGCACAGCCCTGTGTGGGTGCACAGCCCTGGCGCTGCAGTGGTGCAGGATGGCTGCAGAGAGCTCCTGGTGCCTTCTGCTGTGCACTCATGAGCCATGTCCAGTCACCAGGTGCCACGTGAAGAAAGAAGAAAGGCAGAGAGCTGCCTGCCAAGGGGAGGGTGGGGGGAAAGGAGCTCAGATGCTTGCGCTCTGCACTGGGCAGACACGGTGCTAGGCAGAGCATGTGCCATGTGATTTGGGGAGGAAACAAAGCTCCTTCTGGTACTCTCCATCTGGGCTGTAAGGTTGCCTGGGAAGGGAGGAAGGCCAAGTGCACCCAGAGTCCTCCTGGTGCCAATGAGCCCTGTGTCACCGCCCACTGCGTCCCCGTGCCCCTGCTGCTCCAACCTGCAGCTCACCCAGCCAGGATTGGCTGCAGTTCCTGCGCTGGAACCCAAGCTCTAACATCCTGCAATGGAGGACCCTCCCTGCACCTATTTCACTTGGCGTTTCACACTTTGCATTTTTGAAGAACGGAGAATGTGGCAATGCAAAATCCTCTGTCATGTCACTCAACACAGGGCCACTATGGAAAAAGGATAAAGCAAGAAGCCCTGCGGGCTCGGCAGCCCCCCTGACTGGCTCCAGGGAGCCTGGAGATCCCCGATCCATCTCAGCCCAGCTGCCTCCTGCTCGAAGAGCCGTGCTTTTAATTACTGCCAGGGTGAAGGATGGGGTTGCCACGGTGACAGAGCAAGCAGCTTCCTTGCCTCTGGAGTCCTCCCAGCCCCGGGGAGCATCCTGCAGAGCATCTCTTGCCTCCCTGTACCCCCATCCCCTCCATCAGGGCTGCCTGAACATCACTGGAGTGTCAGGGGGTGAACGCTGCAGCTCTGGTGATGGCTTTCCCACAGCACCCAAACAAACCAGCCCAGGAAGCTCTCTACCCACAGCAATAATTGATGTGAGCGCGTGTTTTCGGGCAGGAGAACACCCCACCTCCGTTCCCGCGTGCTCCGAGGGGAATTGCTGCTTTCAATCTTATTCATATTTATAACTCTTCACTTGGGCCCAGCCAGGCTCCTTGTTAGAAAGGAGATTTACAGCCACTGCTAGCACTCCTGCCAGGGCTCCTCTGAGCTGCAGGAGTTGATGCCGTGCCCAAAGCTTTCCTGCAAGGATCCCCGGCTCCTCCCAAAGCCAAGCATCCCAGTGCGTGTCCCCCTGCAGGGACCCTGTGCCAGGGTGCGGGGCTGTGCTGCTGCTGCTGTTTGCTGTCCCCCAGCCCTGCCCCCGCCCTCTCCCCGCATCACAGAGGATGGTTATCGATCCGGTGGCACCCCGTGCTGTGCCTACGGCCCGCTGCAATGCTTAATGAATTGATCAGTGAGCGCTCCGAGATCCCCAGATGGAAGAGCCGTGTAATTACCAAGCAGCATCCAGTGGTACTCAGGGTAATTGCAGTAACGACTGCAACGACTCCCCTCCCCAGCAGGCAGAGCACGGGGGTTAATGGGGAGCTTTGCACAGCAAACTAGGCAGAAAGATTTGCATTTCTTGGAGAGAGCGAGCGAGCTCTCCGCGGCTAGTTGGTTTGTGTTTGCAGTACATTAGCTAATCTCATTTCAGCTTGCGCAACATCTCCCATCGTGCGAATGCACACGCACACGCCGTGATGCTGAAGCCCTGCCAGGGCCCCACACTCGTTGCCTCTGCTCTGCCAGATCCCACATGCAACACGGGGCAGCCAACACGGGGCCTTGTAGCCTCGGCAGATCCCTGTTTGCAGGGCTCTAAGCAGGCGCTGGCTTGCTAAACACTGTGCTTTCAGGGGAGATGTTTATATAGCAGCACTTAGTGACTGCTGGTGAGTTTAGTGCCAACCCCTCATCATACTGACACGCTGAGCAGTGTCACGTTAGAGCGAGGCTTGATAATAGCTCTGCACGAGTGAAAGGTTATGATTTTGCTAAGATCCCTGGTAAGCAATAGACCCGTGCTGGAGTCACGTGTTGGACATGCAGTGCAATCACACAGCAGCGGCATGGTGGGACCCACACCCATACAGGGCCGACCTGCTGCCCGTGTGGGCATGGTGCATTGAGGGGCTTTTGTGCAAAGGCAATGAGGAGCATCCTGCCCTGAGAGCCCTTGGTGGGCGGAGGGAGGAGCTGGGGGCAGCAAATGGCTCCCACCCACAGGAGCTGCAGCCGTGCTACCAGCAAGGAGCAGCTCTGCTGCCAAGCTCTTACAAACCAATCAATTAAACCATCAAAGCTTGGGAGAGCAAAGCGAAACGGTATGGATTCTTCTTTACATGAGAAGAGCTTTGGAACCAATCCCCTTCCCCTACAGTGAGGACAACCATCCCCAGTGCAGCTGCCCCACTCCCCTTGGAGCTCCACAGCTCTCCCACTACGTGTCCCCTGCTCCCAGCACACAGCCAGGCCGGTTGGAACCATTCACCCCTCAGGTTAACCTGCTCACACAGTGCAGCCTGAGCTGACTGCCCTGCTAATCCCCTCCTTGTGAGCGCAATCACCGGATATTTTACATGTACCTGCAGATGATAAGCGAAAATGTGAAGCGGTGACAGAGCTAAGCACTGGTTCTTAAAGGATTCATTAATAATTCCTCCATTTGAAGATGATTCCTCACTGCTGTTTTTGGAGATCTGTGAATGAGCCCGTTCTTAACTCACTTCAGATGCGCCGCTCTGATATGGATCGCGCTGCTTTTCATGCGAATTCTGCTTGATGCCACATCAAATGCATTGCGACAACCTGCAGCAGCTCTGCAGACACCTTCCCCCACCAAATCCGTAATCTCTTCAAAGACCACAATCAGCTGTTGGACAAGAACCCGGTTTTCATAACACCGCCGTTGCTGTGCTCACTGTCAGCTCTTCTTTCCCTCTTTTCCATTTCCCTTTGCCATCCCTCTGCCTTTGCCCACCACCCGACCTCACTGCTGTGATGCCTCCAGTGGCACTCATCCCCAGCCCACATCCCAGGGACGTACAGCCCCAATCCACGTCCCACAGAGACGTGCTGATTGCAGAGCGTGCTTTGGGGAAATCGTTTGGCGTTGAGAGCAGTGCCCTCTGCTCAGTGCTGAGATTGAGGCTGAGCCCATTACACCCTGGGAGCAAGTGGAAGGTAAGTGCAGCAGGTGCAGATAGTGCAGAGATAATGCATCGCTCCCCCCTTGCAGACAGATAAGGCTGAGGAGCTGCAGGACTTTGCCTCGCTGCAGAAAACTTCCAACAGAACTTCATTTTATTTCTTAAGGAGAAATTGCTAGATAGGACAGCATCAATTCTGTGCACTCATGAATTTACAAATTCAGCTTTCTGTGTCAGGAACAGTATCTGGTGCAGAGTAACTTATCTTGCAATTTATATGGGAAGCAATGAGCAAATACCAGCAGCATTCTGGCGTGAATACCAATTTTGAACAAACACAGGGAATGGGGCCCCTGGTGAAAAAAAAAAAAAAGCCTTGTCAGAGCGGGGTTCTGCTGGGCACTGCAGGAGGCAGCTTGCTCTGTGCACTCCTGGAGAGGGTCCGTCAGGAAGGAGAACTCTTGCAGTGCTGCCCTCCCACAGACCCAGCCCTGCAGCCCAGCCTGGTGGTGCGGTGAGAGGCTTTGCCGTGCCAGGGGAGGAACTGTGCACAGCGTCTTGGTTTGGGAATAAGGGTGGTAACAACAGGGCTGGCAGGGTACAGCACTTTGTGAGCTGCCGTTAACTGAGCTTTGAATGATGCATGGGGGGTAAAAGTGCCAATGCCCTTTGGTAGGGCTGTGGACCAGAGGTGCCGGGGCTCAGGTGAGTGCTGCAGCCCCACTGCACGGCCGAAGCCTTTGCACTGCTGATGGGATGGCCTGTGGGGGTGTGCCTCTGCCAACCCACACAGCAACCCGGGGGGGCTGTGCACCGCTGTGGGGCTGATGCTGCAGCCATGGAGCTCCCCAGTTCCGCTGCCCCGTCCCCGTAGTGGCTTTGTTTCCCCTCCAAATCCCAACAGGCAACAGAGAGCCTATTTTTGAGCCGGGCAAAGTCTTCTCCTGTCGCCAAGGAACAAGGGCTTCCCTCCTGAAAGGCCCCCAGCTGTGTCTGCGGGCACGCGCTAAAAGGGGCTGGAAGCACGCCTGGCCTCAGCTCAAACCCCCATTCAGCACCCGTGTTTGTGAGGCAGAGCAGGGCTGCAGAAGCCAAAGGCTGGAGTGGCTCCGCCATTCTAAGGGACAAAGGCCTTTTTTTGCCCCAGGACAATATTGCCACTCAGCAGAGATGTCCTCCAGTCAGCAGAGCCCGCGGATCGTTCCCCTGAACCGTGATTCAGCGTTGGTGCGGGAGGCATCAGCAGTCAGCCCCAACCCTGTGCTGGGCTGCAGGAACCTCGCTGCGAGGCAGGAGCATCCATAGGAGATGCCCAAACCCAAAGGAGCAAGGCCTCCCCTTGGCCAGCACTGCTGCTGCCCCACAAGGCTCAGGGAGGCTGCGATCGATGGGTGTGACTGCAGTGCCAGCGTGGCATTGCTGGGCTGCTGCATCCCCATCATAAAAATAAATGAGAGATTGATTTTCCCAGCGGTCTGGAATCCACATTGCTCCCACTGATCTCACCCAACGGCATCGCCAAAACGGTGGGGCTGAGCTCCTCCAGGCCACCACGTGTCCTCCAACAGCCACCGCGCAGGCAATCCGGCAATCCCTTCCCTGCATTACTGGGGGCAGAGCAGCAAAACCAGTGGCTGGGTAGCTCAGAGCTGGGCTTCAGGAGCAGCTCGGAGAGCTGAGGAGCAGAGCAATGCCTGCATCTCTGCTTTGGAGCCCAGGGCTTGTGGGCTCAGCACAGCCCCCACACTGCTGCAGGCCCACCCCATAGCCAGGGAGCGGCACCGCTGCCCTTCTTGGAGCGCCTTATCTTCGAGCTGCTCTTGCTAAGTCACATCTGACTTAATTATGGTAATTAAGATTGACACGAAGACACGATTAAAATGTGAAATTTGAATTAGCTGTGAAACTTATCTGAATTTTTAGTGCGCTCATTGATTTTCTTCCCTATTAATCAAAGGTCCGAGGTAACCGCCGATGAACACGGGGTTAATTAAGGCAATGCCCACTAAAATGGCCTCAGGAGATGCTCCTCTTTATTTCTTTTCAGATTCCCCAAGCACCGCCCAGGGAGCAATAGCCATTTCTCCTTTCCTTGCACAGAGTTCTGGGGCTGCCTCTCCTGCAGGGCAGTGCCCATCACCATGCACTGCCCACCCCAAACTGTGCACACAGGCAGGGATTCAGGCTTTGCTCCTCTCTCCCCCCCCCATCACCCACTTTTACCACTTAGAGGGCATTTTTGCCTTACAAATTCCCCATACCTTCCATTTATGTTTTTTTTCCCCTCTCTGTTACCATGGTACTGATGTTATTATCTGGCTATCTTTGGAGTTTACTACAATGCAAATGAACACAATCAAAATCACTCAAGGAAAACTGCTGAACAAGAGACAACTTTTATCTGTGATAAGTGCAGGTCGGGAGGGAGGGCAGGGATGGAGCAGGGGGAGCAGAGCACACATGTTGCCACAGATAGCTTTGTTATCCCAGATTAAACCTCTGGGCAAGCGAATCCCACTTTGGATATGTAGCATTTGTAGTGGTAGCAGGTTGGGGTTATTGTTGCTGAGGTAACCAAATCGGTGTCTAAAAGGTAGTAGGGACTGATCTGCACTATCAACAAAGGAGATATCGTGGGGAAATTCTGGCCTTGATCTTGTGATGTTTGACTCTTGTGCCACGCTTGGTGACACCGCTCTGGCTATTGGATGTGACAGGCAGAAGGGGCCGGGGGGACCAGGCAGCTCTCACCGGGAGGTGATTTACAGTAAACAACTCAGGGTCAGATTTGTGATTTTGAGAGCACGAAGCCGTGGTTTCTGTTCTTATCAAAGTCAGTGTAACAGCACTGGTTGCTCTGGCAGCTCAGCCACAGCCTGCTGCAAAGACTCGGCTCGCTGTGCTCATGGCGGTCCAGCGGGACCAAGGTGGGCTGGAACCCCCCCGGGAGCTTTCTGCCCATGGTCACCATGAGCAGGAAGATCACAGAGATCAATAGCTTTCTGAGGGTCGTCCATGGGGATGCCAGTGTCCTTTGCCCACAGCCAGAATACCAGCCCAGCTTTCCTGGCTCCGGCAGCAGGACCAGTCCCTGGCGTTCCTGTGATCCCAAGGGGGGCACTGGGCCTGTATCAGCCCCTCCCAGAGCATCACTGCCCTCTCCAGGGCCAGCATTTGGGAGGAAAGGGAGCAAGGCAGGGATGGAGCAGGGAGCAGAGAGGGACCTGAGGAGCCGGGGGGGCTTGGAGACGAGGGGCACGGGTTGGAGGAGGGGGAAGACTCCTGGGGCAGAGGGAAGTCACGGGGGGCTGCGGGGAGCCGGGGAGGGCCGGGGAGAGCTGGAGGGAGGCCGGGGGGGGGCCGGGGAGCCGCGGGCGGGGCCGCAGAGGACGGCGCAGCGCGGGGGCCGGGGCGGCCGCCGTTGCCCTCCCCCGCCGCTCGGCTCCGCTCGGCTCCGCTCCCCTCCTCTCCTCCCTCCGCCGCGCCGCTCCCCCGCGCCGGCTCCGGCTCCGGCGGCAGCCCCAGCCCCAGCCACAGCCCCCGCCCCCGGCCCGGCCCCGCTCGCTTCGCCTCCGCTCGCTTCGCAGCAGCACGGAGGCTCCGCCGCGCCCGCCGCCGCCGCCGCACGATGCCGGGGCCCCGCGGGCTCTGCCTGCTCGCCCTGCTGCTGCTGGGCAGCCCCGCGGCTCCGCGCCCAGGTAAGCGGGGCGGAGCGGGGCGGAGCGGGACCGCGGCCCCGGGGCCCCGCGCATCCCGGGGCTTGGGTGGGCACGATGGGGTGTGGGGGGGAGAAACAGCCGGCCCGGGAGGGGCTGATGGAGCCCGGCGGCCCCACACCCCCCCCCCGGTGCACGGGGTCTCCGGGCCGGGCTGAAACTTCGGGCGTTGCGGGGAGAGAGCGGCCCCGGCGGGACGGCGGCGGTTCAGCACCGCGGGGCGGGCAGCTCCCGGCCGGGCTGCGGGGCTGCGGGGCTGCGGGACAGCGGGCTGCGTCCTGCCGGGCTGTGACTACGGCAGCGCTGTGCTGTCGGGCGGTGTGACACCGGAGCCGTGTCCTATCGGGCTGTGACAACGGCAGCGCTGTGCTATCGGGCGGTGTGGCGCCGGAGCCGTGTCCGACCGGAGCTGTGACAATGGCAGCGCTGTCATAGCGGTGCTGCGTCCGCCCTAGGAGCTGGGAGTTACCGGCAGCTGTGTGCAAACGGGGGCCGTGTCCTTCTGGGGAACCAAACTGTGCCTTGTCGGGGTCTGTGTGCTACCGAGGCCGTGTGCTAATGAAGGCGGTTTCCTACTGGAAAGCTGTGTCCTAACGCTGGCCGCGTGCTATTGGGGCTGTGTCCCACAGGGGAGCCGTGTGCGGCGTGCTGTGCTTTGGCAGGGATATGTGTGCTGCTGGGATGCTGTACCCGACAGCAGTGCCCCTCCAGGGAGCCGTGCCCCAGCCGGGGGGCTGCATGTTCATTCCACGTGTTTCACATTTCCTCACAAACCTGCTCCCTTCTTCCTTCTCCCAGCGCTGTTGATGACAGACCTAAGAATAGGCTTCGGGACCCATTTGCAGGTGACTTGACAAAGTCATTGCAAACTCGCGTAGTGCTTAGAGATTGCTAAACCGGTGCCTGCTCCTGATCTCTGGCTGCTGGACTGGGCAGTCGGCTCTGTGCAGTGCTAGCTCCATCACCGATGCGCATTGGGCAGAGGGAAGACTGGAGAGGCCAGTGCCTGCCTGTGCTGCAGCGTTTGTTCAGGGCCTGGGAGACTGACCCCTAGGGCTGGCGGTTGGTTTTAGCAGAGATTAACAGCTCCTGGTGTCAGGAGTGCTGTGCAATGTTTCCTGCCTTGCTTTCGCTACTGCTCCTGTGTCCAGATTGCATTAAAAGAGTTTGACTTTGTGCACAATTTATCCTTATTTCTGGGTAATGAAATAGATTGTGGTGTTTACTCTCTCACCTGTGTGTGTGTTCTGCACGTGACCATACAGTGTACATAACAAGGAGTCAGACCTGAAGTCTATTTGCAGTTGATGGCCTCCTGTTTCAGCACTGAAACAAACAGACCGTTCCTCTGTTGTGCTGCAGACGCTGCCATACAGGCAGTGCTGAGCTGAACTGGGAGATGTGCCCGGGGGGGGCCTGGGGGCAGAGCACCCACTGTGAGCAGCAGCCCGGCTTCTCCCAATAGGATTTGGCCCTGATGGCAAGCACGATCCGTCATTAATCTCAGGGAGGGAGAACACATTGTACCGAACTCCTCTCGTGTTGGCAGAGTGGAAGCTGATAAATAGTTGACCCTTTGCGAGGTTTGGTGAATTAGCACTGCAAAATCCCCAACTGTTGGCAGCAGTGATGGGGAAAGGGGCTGCGTGGCGGCTCTGCCCGTGCCGGGGGCACCTTTGTCCTCTGTGTGAGGGAGGTAACAGTCAGAGCTCAGATCCGCAGTCCCTTCCACTCTCAGTCTGGGAGGGGAGCAGGCTCAGACCCTGCAGGAAGATGGCTTGTTGTGCTCCATCTGCCTGATCTTCCAGCTCATTCCTTCAAGGAACAATCCGTGCCGTGTGACGCGCACCAATCCCTTGCTCTGCCGGTGGCTTTTTGGCGCTTTGCACTTGTGGAGTCATTTAGATCAACAGAGAGGAGGTGTGAAAGCCTCTCCGCAGGCACAGCTCTGCACCCACCCACCAGCACGGGGAGCAGCAGCAGCGTAGGCGGCGAGGCATGGCCCTGCGGGGCGTGAGGGCAGCGAGCAGCGTGCTGGGGACACCGCGGGCTGTGTGCTATTGCTGCGCCGGGCACATCGCGGGCTGTGTCCCAGAGTCACGCTGGGGACGTTGCCGGTTGTGTTCCAGCGCCGTGCTGGGCACACTGCGGGCTGCGTGTCAGTGCTACGCCGGGCACCTCGCCTGCCTTCATTCGGATCGGGCTCCGTGTTCGGGGCTCGGAGCTCTGTGCCCGGTCCTCGTTCCGGCTGCCGGCCGCTAGGGGTGGTGCCGAGACCGGCAAATCCTCCGTAGGCTCCGAACCGACCGAGCCCCGGGCACGGCCGACAGCAGCACCCTCGCTTGCGCTCTGCCTTCTTTTCTCCTGCTGGCTTCCGTTGGCTCGTTGCGACTCACCTGGCCTCGCAAGGAGAGCAGCATCAGAATCCTTCCAGAAAATCAAGCGTGTCCTGCAGGAAGAGAGACCGAGCAGAGCCAGAGCGAGGTCTGCAACAAATGGACAGCACGCATGCTGCCATCAGCATCACCCCGAGTGGTGCCATCCCAAGGAACGAGATAACGGCGCCCATTTGGTGCTGGAGATAACAGGAATGGAGTTGGTCTGGTCAGGAGCTATCAGCAGCCATAAGACACAGCTCTGTTTTCCTCCCTGCTCCTTCAATGAAAGAACAAGTCCAGCCAGGATCAGAAGCAACAAAATCAAATCAACGCCTGAGCCCTCTGCTTCTCCTTCATTTTTTTGCCATCGCGCCTATATAGAGATGCTGTGTCAAATGTGCATTCTGTGGACTTTACAGTATCACCCATGATCATACCTACACACTGCTTAGGGCCATGAGGCGCTGGCACTGCTGCTCACAAAGGCTACGGATGCCCCATCCCTGGAGGTACCCGAGGTCAGGCTGAATGGGATCCCAAGCTGAGCTCCGTGTCACTTCTCCATCCCGTTCTGTACAAACAGATTGCTTTTATTTTCAATTGAAATGTTCTCTGCACGCTCACACACCACACAGCTTTTGATCCACAAGCAGCCTTACAGATCAGCGTGTTTTACACCCTCTGTCACAGTGATGAGTACTGTCAGTTCCAGCGGGGCTCTGCAAAAAAAAAAAAGAAAAGAAAAAAAGAATAACCTTCCAGGAGCCATCCAGAAGTTATTTACTTGATGGGATTTTATTTTCCCAATATTTGAAAGCGATTACCGAACGGTAAAACACGCTCCGAGGAAATCCTGTTAGAAAACACAGGCTATATTTTAATTAGCATAATGTACAGTTACATGGCTGCAACTGGAGCCTGCCAATAAATGTATCTTGCTGAAGTTCAGATAGATGCCTATAGAAAATATAGCGTGAGCAGTGCCTTTCCAATTTTCCAGTCCATCAGGATGCATTTACGCTCTTGTCAAGAGGATGAAATCGCTGAACGCGGTGCCGAGCAGCTCTGTGGCTGCAAGCGCTGCAAGCAGCAGGGCAGGGCGTTGGGGACATGGGGGGCACATCCCTGCTGCCACCCCAGGGCTGCAGAGGAGCCAGCAGCCAGGCACGTGGATGCACGATGGCACAGAGCGAACACTGGTGGTCATAGGGGACGTAGAGAGAGCCTGGAGCCCCGGGCACTGCCAAAGGTCCTTCCCCTGAGGTGATGTTCAGGGCAAAAGCCAATGGAAACAGCGCAGGGCTGCTCAGGAGCAGGAACCCCAGTGTGCTGCAGTGCCACCTGCAGGGATGCGGCAGTGGGAAGCAATGCACAGCCCAGCCTGTGCACAGAGAGCTGCCGGCTGCTTGTCCCAGAGCTCAGCACGAGTGGAGCTGGGCACTGAGAGGTCCTTGCAGAGCATTCTGCTGGTGGCACTGGGGGTTTGGGTCGTTCGCTGCACCCAAAGAGCAGAGGCGATGAGAGGAAGGAGAGGAAGAGGAAGAGAGAGGAAGGAGCTGAGGGATGGGCGGCCCTAAAAAGGCTGCAGCAAGGCAAGGGAGGATTTTGTGTTCTCCTGACCCAGGTTCCTGCAGCTCAGCTGCTGCCATAGCCATCTCACATGGCTTTTCACAGGCCTTCCCAAAAGGGCCTCCTCTCCATGCTTACCGTGATGTGCAGATTGGGTGCGCTGAGGGGACACAGTGTAATGCAGGTCCTCCACTGCACATCTGCATCAGCCAGGATGAGAGGAGGGAGAAATGCTTCCCAGCAAGCACTGCTGAGGGGGCAAAGAAGAGAAATAAATCGACTCCTTGCTCACTCAGTGACCCCTTTGCAAGCCAGCTCTGCTCCCACACTGCCTTCATCCATCAGGATTCCAGAAATGGGAGGAGTTCTGGGAGCTGGGACCTGCCGTGGAACCATCAGGTGCAGGAAGGGGGGGCTCCTGCTCCTCCCAGACAGTGCTATTTCTGCCCGACATCTCTCTTAGCTGACATGGACATGGAATAGCAACTCCTTTGATGCACGTTGCTGTGAATTAACATCATGCCGTTGAAGCCAGAGGAGTTGCACTGATTCGTAAAAGCAAGGAGCTCACCGTGTGGCCCAGATCTGCTCTGCAGCAGGGAGGGGAGGGGGAGGAAGCCATCAAGGAGCATGGACTTGGCCTCATAGTCACTGCTTTGACAACCTGGTGACATAGGGGTGTCCAGACCCCAACAGACCACGAATGAGGTCAGTCTGCTTCCCTCTGGAGATGAATTTCTCCCCTTGTTCCTACTTTGCCTTGCTGAAGTCCTTTGCTGCCATACCTCTGATGCCGTGTGCTCGTTGTGCGTGGGACAGAGCAGAGCACAGACATAGCAAATGGCTTTTTCTATTCCTTTCTTCCTCGTTCTTTCACTGGAGATGGGCCATAGGAGCAGCTGAACCAGAGGACCCGAGTGCTGCCTGAGCCTGGAGCGGTTGTGATTCAAAGCGAGGACACCCTGCCCAGAGCCAGGGACAAGCACAGGTTTGCTCAGATGTTTCTTCAATTCCTTGACCTCAGGCTCCCATCACTGCAGTAGGATGGGTCTGGCTGAAAGGCATCCAGCTGAAAAGCAGGAAGGAGGGATCTCAGCAAGCAGAGGGTCGGGGGCTCAGCTGCGGATCCTGTCTGACAGAGCAAGGAGAGCAGGAAGGAAGAGGGCAGGATGGAGCTGGGACAGATGGCTGCAGCAGGCAGCTTCCACTGAGCCCATGCTGGCAGCGGGAGGCAGTGAGCAGCCTGGCCAGGACAGCCGGCACCGGAGGTGTGATTCCAAATGCAAAGCTTTCGTCTAGAAAGAAAATTCGGTGCCAAATGCAGAAGCATCCAAAAAGAAAAAAAAAAGAAAAAGAAGAATATTCAAACTGTGACAGAAGTAATATATATATATATATTTCTAAATGGTGGGGCTGACCCTGGAGCAGTGCAATCCACTCTGCGCAGGAAGGATGGAGATGGTGGGGCTCATTGCAGACACTCTCAGGGTCGTCCTCCAAGCAATGCGATAGCTGTTGAAGACAAGAAATTAGCCGGAGCATCCAGGCACCAGTGAGCAGCAATAACGCAGAGGGAGTGAAGGAATGTTCAGGAAATTGGGCAATTCAGGGTGATTTTGGAGCCAAGCAGAAGGGCTGAAAGTATTTAAAATTCAAGGGAGATTCTCCATCTGACTTTTTAGGGTGGATTAATGGAGCGTGGCAGCGTTTGGTGGATGAGATCCTTCATCTCCAGTAGATTGGTGGCTGGGGGACAATACAGGAGAAAAATCACTCCTGGTGTCCCTATCTCCGTGCTTCTGAAGCCCTACAGCCCCATCCCGCTGATGGGGCTCTGTGACGATACACAGGGACTCAGCTTTCATTTCCTGATGATGATTTAAAGGCAATCTCAGTAAAAATCAGGCTATTCCCAACAGCCATAAGCTTCCATTTGCCATGTTGGCTGGTCCCTAAATGGGAAGGCTGCTCTCGTGCGATCCCCAAAGGAGAAGCAAGGTCTGCATTGCTGCTGGGACCGGGCAAAGTCCCACATCCCAACCCATCCCAGGATTTGTTCCCTTTGCCCCTCATCACCCACCCACGTTATTCACACAGCACTCCAAAAATTGCTGTCGGATGCTATTTACATAACCACAAGAGCCAACGAGGTCCGAAACCCCGGCGTGCTCTAAATTGGTGCATTAAGTTGTGGAAAGAGGATTTGATCCGTTTACCGAGAGCACAAATCAACAGAAGAATTTACAAACCCATCAAAAAAGCGAGGTGACAGTTCAGAATTAATCCTCTGCCCGAGGCACACGATGTACCTCCGCAAACATCTCGCAGCATAAATATAGTTGAGAAATAGTGGAGGAAAATGTAACTCCTGATGCCTTTCTTTGTACACCGCTGGCGGAATGGCTGCGGCGTCACTGGGAGATGAATGGGGCTAATGCTGCTGGAAAGGTGCTGTCGCATCCCACTTCATTTTTATCCAGGACTCAGCCCAAGTTGTTACAGGGAAATATTTCAATTTCACTCTGTGCTTGAATTCAGAGCTGTCCCCAAATAATATTGCCCTGGTCGTTTTTCTTCTTCATTCCTTCTTTCAAAGAGGAAGGGAACTCTGTTTACTCACATGCCTGCCTGGAGTAGGCAGATGGGACGCAAAGAGCACTGGAGCCAGTGCCTCAGGGGCATGAGATGCCCATGGGGCCATATGGGGCCAGTGGTGTGCTGCATAGGTGGCTGCAGTCTGGGACTGAAACAGCTGTGCAGTGATAAATGTAGGGCACAGGGCTCTATTGGACGCTGTAGCATCCCCTGCCCCAGTGCCCAGCCCTGTGCAGCATGCCACAGAGCCATGCTTTGTTGCTGGCACAGGGCTGATTGCTGACATGTCCAATGGGCTCTCTGCTAGGAATTCCAGGGGAGCTCTGTGCCCATTGAAGCATCGCTCCACTGATGCAGCTGAGGTGTAGAGCCCTGGTTCTGGGCATCCCCAGTTTGGTGCTCAATAGCTCTGCTCCTGGCATGGGGAGAGAAAACACCTCTCAGCCCCCAAAGCAAGCCCAGCACCCTAATGGCACAGAGGCTGCTGCTTCTCCTGAGTGCTTTGAAGCATTCCTCCTGTGAGATGCAGTACAGGATACGCGCAGCCAACTCAATGGGAAGCAGCTCTCACTGGAGCCTTATGGCTGATGCTCAGATGAAACCGCTGAGGCAATTTCAATTAAAAGCAAATTTTTCAAGCTATCTAATCAAAAAAATATAAAGGCTTCCTTTCAGCTTTTGTTTCCAGCACACAGAGGAGCCCATGCCTGCAGCAGTGAAAAGGCTCTTTCTTGTGTAGACGGCTGTGAAGGACAGAGTGCTGTGCTTCCCATTCAAGGATGCATTGAAGCTTTCTTGGAATCCATTAGGAAAGGTGGGGAGGGAAGGGTGCAAGAAACCAAGAGCCCCTCCAGCTGTAGCCTAGGGCTCTCCTGCCAGCGACACAAGAGGATTAGCCAGTTCCCCTGGAGGCACACCTTAGATTTTCCCCATGCAAAATGTCTTCTACAACTCCTACCTTTAAAAGCATTACCATACCTTTAGCTGATGCTTATTCAGTGCTTCTGCAGCCACAATAATCCAGCAGCTCATTGAAGCATAGGATGGCCTGGACTGAAAAGGACCTCAAAGATCATCTAGTTTCAACCCCCTGGCCATGGGTAGGGTTGCCAACCACTGGATCAGGCTGCCCAGAACTCACTCTTCTGCACCACAGACAGAAGCCCCCATAGCTCCTTGCAAGCACCTCTCTGGATGGCTGGGTGGCTCTGGGGGACATCACCACCTGCTAGCTCTGTGTGTGCTCTGGTCTACCCCAAGAAGCACTGCAACAGAGGCTCCGGGCTCACTGTGCTGCTCCCCGTAACATGGACACATCCCCATGGACACGGTGCAAGGTGGAGAGCAACAGTTCATCACTGCACACCGGTATGTTGTCATCCAGACGCACAGATTGAATTGAGTCACGGCAAATAACATCTCCTCAAGTGACTCAAATTATCCGAGCTGACTTCCATGGGCAAGGGCTGTATTTTTCCACGTTGCTGCGCCACATGCATCAAACCGGCCTCGCAAGCAAAGGCTTTCTTAAGTTATACAGCATCGCCTCTTTGATCGAAACAAAGAGCCTGAAAGAACAGCAAAGGAAACAGTCTGCTTGAGTTCAGGATTACGAGCCCAGAGTTGGAGTCAACTCTGAGAAAGGCATTCAGCTCTGAAAAATTCCCTCCTAAGCCCCTCTGGCACCATTTCCAGCTACAGCCCAGAGTGTCTGGAGATGGAAAACACGAGTTAGAAGTTGTTTTGAACCTGATGCTGCTCCATAAAATCAGCTGTTGGGTTCCACGTGCACCAAGTGCATCAGCCCCACCTCACAGTGCTTGGCTTTGCCCAGCTGCAGCTAATTGCCCACAGCCCTATGCTACCTGTCCCTAATTGGCACAGGATGGGGCTGCCAAAGGGGCATGGGGGTCCTGAGCAGCAGCAGCCACTGTGTTCGATTAGAGAGGGACCCAGGGAACACGTGGGGACAGCCCAAATCCATTTCAGCAGCTGCTGGTCATTCCTAGAGCATTTACAGTTGCATGCCAAGGAGACACACTTCACACGTGTCTATCTTAATCACATCACACTGCTATCAAAAGTACACAAAATATGACTCTTACCCCATAGGAACATAAACAATGGCAGTAGGAGGAGGAGAACTGACTCTGGTTGGACCACATGCTGCTTTTTAATCATCTGCTGATTCGCTCCTTGCTGGGAAGAACAGAGTCAGGTACTTTCTCCTTGCGTTTCCCAATCAGCAGGATGCATCAGAAATAACAGTATAGACAGAAAACATGCACAGGCACCAGCAACATGACACATGTGTTGTACAAGAATATATGAGGAACATCTGACAAAGGCCCCTCTCTGCATGTTGATTCAGATATCAAAGCACTTGTGCACAGGCTCGCTCAGTAATGTTCTTTCCGAGAGCAGTAAAGCAAATGTTGTGTCAGGTACCTGCCAGATCCTCCTTTGGGTGGGAAAAGAAAAGCTGCAGGCCAGAAGGATCCCCATCCCCATCCCCATCCCCATCCCCATCCCCATCCCCATCCCCATCCCCATCCCCATCCCCATCCCCATCCCCATCCCCATCCCCATCCCCATCCCCATCCCCATCCCCATCCCCATCCCCATCCCCATCCCCATCCCCATCCCCATCCCCATCCCCATCCCCATCCCCATCCCCATCCCCATCCCCATCCCCATCCCCATCCCCATCCCCATCCCCATCCCCATCCCCATCCCCATCCCCATCCATCTGCCTTACAAGAGCCAGGGTTTAAGACAAAATCCAACCCTCCAGGGCTGGTATATAAGGGCTTTTTCACTTAAGTTGATCCAGCTGTCCTTAATGATCCATCCTACCCACCTGGGCACCCACCTGGGGTGGGAATGTGTGGGCACCCAGCAAAGCAGAGCTAGCACATAGAGCAAAGCTCTGCTGTTTGCTTTGCCTCCTTTTTGAGATGCTTCCAGCCCCCAGGCTCTTCATTTAGGGGAGAACGTGGGGGTTTTCTGTGGGTTCATGGGGGCAGCAACACCATGAGCAGAGGATCAAGTCCTGGCTCCACATAGCTTATGGGGTGCATGGAACTGACAAGCTTCAGGAGGCTCATTAGCAGGGACAGGCTCGTTAGCAGGGGGAGGCTCATCACAGGGCAAGGGTAATGTCTGTCAGATGGGTCATGTCACCAGGCTGGTGGAAAGCTTTCTGCCCTCTCTCAGTGCCATATGGATAGGGGTGTGCATGGCTGCAGGTGAATATGAGCTGCCGTGCAGAGGACCCTGCCTCTTGGCTGGCACCACGGTGGCTTACAGAAATATCTTTGCTATCTGTATTAATTAAAACGAAGTGTGATGGCTCATCATTAGGCTCTGTGGGAAAAGCCACACATAGGTTATCATCATCTTGCAGGACACAGCAGAAATGGAATTCATTCTGTTTAAAACACAACTCACCGATTACTGATGCTGATGATTAATTATATATAATACAGTGCCATTGAAGTGAAGGGGGGTGCCAGAGTGCAGGGCAGGGCAAATCTCCCCAGAGCTGCTGCAATGCCTTCAGCGAGATCAATGCATTTTTATAGGGGAAAAAAAAGCCAGATTAAAAGCTTCAACCTTCTATTTCTCCAGCCAAATCTTTTCTGAAGATATTCTGGGAGGTGGAGATCTGCTGGGGCAGCCTTTCCGAGAGGCTGCATGGATGCTGCGGGAGCACCGGGCTCTCCCCTGCTTGCTGGCAGCCTTTGGAACAGCGACCGTCCCGTAATCGATGCAGCCCAATAACTGCAATAACCACAGCCATCAGTAACACGGCGCTCGCCCTGCCTTCCTGATTGTGAGCAGCGGGACTGTTTGCGAGCTGTCAGGAGTCATTAGGCGCCAGAGCGACATCATTTCACAGGAGTATCACAGGGGTCTTTTCAAGGGCAGTGGCGGGCAGCAGGCGGGGAGGTTCCGCACGGCCTCTGCGAGGGGAGAAAATGCAAAGGAAGGCATTTCTTGGGACAAGTTCCCCAGCAGAAGCGGGAGGTCTCAGCTGACCCCACAGCTATGCACGGGGCGATGCTGGGCACGTGGCAGTCCCCAAAGGGTTAACGGCAGCATGCGCTTCCCGAGATCTGCTACAGTGCATCTTAATAGAGATGGAAGATTAATTATTTTAGTCCCAGATAGATGACTAGAATGGGCTTTTTGTATCTAAATATACTCTCTCTTCAGGAACCCATTTAATTTTATACCCCGATATAGATGACTGAGCTGGATGATTAGTTGAGAAAGAAGGCACTTCTCTTCCCCCAGTCCAATTTGTAGCCTGAAATGCTGCCAGAGTGCTCTCTGCGGACTGGTGCTGGGGTGCAGCATGGCAGCACGGTATGATGTGGGCAGCCCCGTGGAGCTTGGGCTGGGATCTCCTCCTGCTGGGGCTGGAGGGGAGGGAGAAGGTTCATCTGAGCAGGGTAACTCTATGGAGAGATGCGATGTGCATCCCAAGTGTCAGTGCTGGCGTTGCAGGGATATGGGGACCATGAGCACGGGGCTGGCAGAGCCAAAACTGCTGCCTGCGAGTGAAGGGCGCATTGATTCCAGCTCCATGGAGCAGCGCTGGGGAGGAAAATCCATTTTCCTCATAGCTCGGAGAAGTGTATAATTTCCAGGCATCTGTCAGGCGGCTGCGGATCGTTAGAGCAGTTACGAGCTTCTCTGGAGCATGGTGAGGATGTTTGCAAGTGTAATTCCTGTATTTGTGGCAATGAAACAAACCAGGCATGAGCAGCACGGATCTTCTGTTAGGGTGGTATTAGGAGGCCAAAATGTTCCCCCACCCCGGAGCAATCTCCACCTGAGCCCAGGGCCAGCCCCGAGCAGAGCCAAGCGTATTTGGAAAGGGATTTCTTTCAGCCTGCAGGCACGGCAGGAGCCAGCACCTCGGCCAGCCCTGCTATGCCTGTGTGCAGATGGTGACATGCGTCTGGGTTCCCTTTAGGACAACCAGGAGACCACCAGGGGACCCCATTCCTGGGATGCAGGGCAGTGCCCAGGCAGCATCCCGCCAGGCTCAGGGCTGTGCTCCTGCCAGGGTGCAGACAGACAGAGGGACAGCGTGGGGGAGGCAGTGCCGTGTCCCAGTGCCCTCCGTGCCCACCACGCTCCTCCATCGCCAGCATCCTCCGCCGGTAATGAGGCGTTTCCATGGCAACCTTATTTGAGCGTTGCCGGTGACACAGATGTAAATTTTAAAATCGAATATTCCGACAGCAGACCTCGGAGCACAGAGCAGCCCTGGAGCACACGGCAGCCCAGACCCATCCCGGAGCCATCCCATCCCATCCCATTGCCCCACTGCTGCAATGCAGACCCCAGGGGCAGCTCCTCCTCCGGCCGCGCTCATCTGCGCTCCCACGCGGATGACTCACTGTGATTAGATGGCTCCTATTTTACTTGCTCATGGGTCGGACCGTCAGGATGTGCTTAGGGAAACTTTTCTTTTTTGCTTTTCCATTGGAAAAAGTTGATTTGCTGAAATAGGAACCGTGGGAAGGAGCGGGAGGCACGTTTCCTGCTGGGAGGCACGTGGGGATCCAAGCAGCATCGCTCTGTTTGGACACTTTGGAAATGAAGATCTGCTTTGATTCAGGCTTTCTTATTTTACTTATTTTTCTGCTCTTCAAGATTTAGGGCAAATTTTTTTTAAGGTTTGAAACCAAATCAAACTATTTCCCAACCATCACACCGGTGCGTTTGGATGCACCCAACCTGCTTTTTCCTCACATCCTCACTTCACACTCAAGCTGTCTTTTCCCCTCTCCGTGGCTGTGGAACCCTCCTGGTGCAGCATGGGATGTGTTCCTGCTCCTTCCCCTGGGGGCTGCAGGGCTGCCAGCACCAGGCACTGCTGCAGGACCACTGCTGCAGCCCATCAACCTGCTGGAGCCCAGCACCAGGATGAGCAGCACCGTTAATAGCATCCCTATAAGCTCTTCAAAGCTCGGCTATAATCAGCTCACTAAAGCCTTTAGGACAGAGCTATGAACCCCAGCAATCAATCCGCAGTGCTCTGGTTCCTGGGCAGCGATAGCATCGTGTTAGCATTGGGAAGCCAGCAATGCAGCCACTCACAGCTCGGCTCGTTCGGGAGCGCAGCAGCAAAATGAGTGCCTGGTGATTATTTCAGCATCCTTTTATCAAGCACTTGCAGGTCCCTAATTCTGCTAAGCCCCTCCAGCTGAGGTGCTGGCGGCAATCAGATGTCCCTGCTCCCCACAGCAGATACGTGGGCACGTATCATCTCTGGTTGAGCGGCACAGACCCATCACTGTGGGGACCGCTGTGTCCTTGGAGTGCTGAGAAACCCATTTCACTGTTACTGGTGAACAGGAGCTGATAGTGAATGGGACTGTGGTGAAGGGTAGAGCTTCAGCTGGCATTTTATTGGTTTGTTTTGTGTCTCATGGCTGTGCAGCCTCATTCACTGCTTTGCTCCGTACACGACATTTAGTGCTCTTCGTGCATCTGTGTTGTCATAACAAACCCCAAACCACAACGGGGAGTCTGTGTTGCACACGCACAGCTCACGGGCAGTGAGCAGCTCTGTTTCTGAGCAGCAGGAAAACAGAAGCCTTCGAAACTGCAGTAAAACCCAACAGCCCCTAAATGAGTGGGTGGATAGTGCCCTACATGCACGGGGGGGGACAGTGCCACCCCAAAGCCCCACTCCCTCTGGAGCTGCCCCCACCTCCTCCCCAGCCGCAGCCCTGCAGAGAGCGCTTCCTACTGCAGCTAATATAAAGCACGGGGGAGTGGAAGCATCCTCCGAGCAGAGCTCCTTCCTCTGCTCACACAGCGGATCCCAGAATAGCCCGGGGAGGAGCTGCCGCTTTGCATCAGGTCCCTTTTGCTCCACGCTTTCCTGGACATTTCGTGCAGCAGAGTCTGAGCACCCTGCAGAGCATCCCGCTGCCACCCCAGCCCCAACGCTGCAAACACCGCCGCTGCCCCAGCGGATCCCTTGCAGCCTGCAGGCAACCGCAACGCGTTCAAGATGAAGCGACAGGATAAGCCCCTCGTATGCTGCGATAGTGTTCCTTTCTCCAGAGCTGGTTTAGCAGATTAGATCAAGGTCAAACACGATCATGTCTCTCCCGGCAGCTCAGTATCTCTGGATCGATTGTGCGGAGCAGAAGGGATTTGCAGCCGGGCAGGGTCCTGCTGCTCCTCCCTCCCGGCTGGCAGAAGGCTCCTGCAGTATTTTCTTCCCCTCAAATATTTGCCTAAATACAACATCCGAAAGGCCATCTGTAACGCAGAGGTGAAACCACCACGAGGCCTTACAAGGGCAATAGGGATTTGCTGCCAAGCATGCAGCCGTCAGCCTGTCCGGCCTGGGGCAGAGCTCCTTCCTGCACCTGGGGACACACAGGGCTGGTTTGGCCGTGGCAATCTGAGTTAACATCTCTGGTCACTTCTCCTTCTTGCAGCCTTCACGTCCCTGCCCCAGCCAGGCCAGCATTCGCTTCCTTGAAATACACATTTGCCCTTTACAAACTGAAGCATGTTAAGTACCTCATTACGGAGCCGCTCTACAGAGTGTTTTATTTCATGCTTTGTTAAGGATAGAACCATTTAAATGCTTCCTGGCAAAGGATCTAATAAGAAATTAGTCAACTTTCCGAAAGCATAAAATACGGCTTAACAGCAACATCCATTATGAATGGGAGTTCACATGGCAAATAACCCAGGGCTGATTTTTGCTGTTTCTGTTAACGTTGTGACTTCAGGGGTGCGGGGCCCTGCAGGAGCACCTCCTGTGTCACTGTGTCCCCCACTTGGTGCAGGGAGCAGCAGGATGGGGTGTTGAGGGACCGAGCCCAGTGCCACTGTATGTCCCTTCTCGCAGGACCACAGAATCGTTAGGGCTGGAAAAGACCTCTAAGATCGCCAAGTCCAACCCCAACCTACCACCAGTATGTCAACATAACCACATCCCTCGAACGCCTCAGGGGATGGTGACCCCACCACCTCCCTGGGCAGCCTGTGTCAGTGCATCGCTGCTCTTTGGGAGAAGAAATTGTTCCTAATATCCATCCTGAGCCTCCCCCGGCGCAACATGAGGCCATTCCTCCCCGATGTGTGCGCCGGGGGTGGCTGCACCCAGCTGTGGTAGGACCACATGTAGGACCATGCAGCAGGTCCTTACAGGAGCCCAGCACACCCCAGTCACCGTTGCATGTTGAGCTCCTTCCCTGGCGACTGCTGTTTCCATGGAAAACGTTGACTCTCCGCTTTGTGCAGCACTTCGCAGAGCTGCGGTGCTGCTCGGGGCTTATTGTACACCGTGGGCTGCAGCCCAATCAGACCCGGTGGTGGTGAATACATCTGCGCTTCTCGCAATTACGCTCGGTGGTAGCGGGGCTCTGGGGACTCTTTGTATCCTGCAGGCTGCCCTGCTCGGAGCAGAAGGTCGGGGCTGCCTAGGGAGAGGCTTTTCAATCCCGAGTTGTGCACTGATGCCAGGCAGCGGGGCAGCTGCTCTGCATCAGGCGGCAGCAGGGAAGACAATGGGGGATGGCATGGCCTAATCAGGCTCTTTGAAATGACAGTATTTACTGATGACAATTGCACAAATAAAGGCTTTTCATAGAGGCCAAGCCAGAGAACAAACTCAGCACGAGCAAGCAGACCTCTCTGAGCAGCTGACCTTGGGATAAAGAGACCAAAGAGTGGCTCTGAGGCTGCGCCATGAGGTTCCAGCAGAAACCCAACTTTCAGGGAATCAGCGCGGGTTCGTTATTGCCTCCCCACAATTAGCAGACAGCGGGCTCTTCGCCACCTGCAGCTCCCACAGGGCTGATCCCATGCCACGGCACAGCCCTGATCTCGTGCCCAGCATCACTCAGTCCCACTTTCCCCATTCTTTTTGCAGATGGCCGCCCCGAGGCAGCACTGCTCCCTGCCAGCCCTCGCCCACTGCCTGCAGATGAAGCGAGTATGGGGGGACCCAGGCAGGGCACAGCCCTCAACCTGCTGCCTGCTGCTGAGGACAGCCCCAAACCAGCGGTGGAGGGACCATCGCTGCGTGCACAGAGCCATATCTCACCAGCACCCACCACAGACCCCGGGGCTGACACCAGGCAGACTTTCCCTGCTAAGAAAAAGCCACCTGCCCTAAAGCACAGCAACACAGCGAGGAAGCAGCTGAAGGCCAAGCCCACACTGCCAGGGCTCTCCAGGGCTGTGAGCACACAGGGCTCCGTGCTCCCCGTGTCCTCCCAAGAGCCATCCATGCCAACGGAGACAGCGGATGGGCAGCGGCAGAGCCCCCCTGAGCTGCCCGGATGGGGTCCCACCAGCCGCCCTCTGCTGCAGATCTCCCCTTTCACCCCAGTGCCATCAACTGCTCAGCCCTTCCCTGGTGGCCCTGGTGACGTGGGCACGGGTCCCACAGCAGCTCCCAGTGGTGCCATTAACCAGATGGACAGCGCTGAAAGTGAGATGAACGGCTCTGCCTCGGAGGAGAGCCAAGAAACCACCACCTCCACCATCATCACCACCACTGTCATCACCACGGAGCCCACCCCGGGTAAGGGAACATGGGGACAGGGTGCCACCAGGGAGTGGGATATGGGGTGGGGATATGGCAGCGGTGGGGTGCAGCTCTGCCTTCTGGAGCTGCCAAAATCCTTAGTGATTGCGGTGAGGGGTGCTCGAGGAGGGTGTCACCACCCCAGGGACCTCTGGTGAGGAGGGTCGCTCCCTTAGCCACAGTTTTCCACCCCAAACTGGAAGTGTGCTGCTGGGGGGGTGAGCTGTGCCCTGGGCAGCCACTGATGTGCATCCCCCAGTGCGCTGCAGTGTGAGCTTCTACGACCCCGAGGGCTACATTGACTCCACGGATTACCCCCCGCTGCCCCGGCACAGCTTCTTGGAGTGCACCTACAACGTCACTGTTTACACGGGCTACGGCGTGGAGCTGCAGGTGAGAAGTGTGTCATGGAATCGCCGCGGCTCTGCCCCCATGCTCACGCTGCACTACCCCTCCCCGCTCCCCAGGAGCCCTGGGTTTCATTTTGCTGCTGTTTCTGAGACTTTCAGAGAAATGAAATCACAAAAGCACCGTCCTACCCTCCTCACACCGGGTCTGGGCAGGGCCTGGGCCATCCCATGTGCCAGGGCACATGGCCATGCATGGGGAGAATGGGAGCTCCCACATCTGCCTCATTTTCCCCCCTTGGAGTCTGAGGGACTCACTCAGTGCCACCCCCCTCCCTTGCACCTTGGGAGTAATTAGCACAGGGAGGCAGCAGTGCTAATTGTGCCTCTCTGGAGAGCTGGTTTGAGGTTGGGGGGAGCGGTGGGTGTTGCTGCTTGTCCCTGGCTGAGGGGCAGTGCCATCATGGGGAAGTGGCCCCACAGCCCTGGGCCCCCCCTTGCCTCGCCAGGTGCTGTCGGGTTATCCTCCATCACTTTTTAATTATTTCACATGTACCAGCAGTGCGAACCAGTGGCACTGTGGCTAATTACATTGGGCAGGTGCAGAAGTAACACGGTGCAACTTCCTATAATTGGATAATGTTTAAGTGATTTTGATTTAATTCCCAGCTCCTGTAATGGAGACGAGCGGGGACACCTCACTGTGCAGGGAGGGGCTGGGCAGTGAGCTCAGGGCTCCGCTTTCCCCTGGGTGTGCCAGGATGCAGCATGGGGAGGGCTGAGCAACCCCAAGCACAGAGATCCTCTGCTTCCCAAAGGGCTGATCCTGATTCTTGTTGAGTCAGGTCCTTGCTTGGCTTGCTGCAGGATGTCTCACCAGGGTTGGGGGTCCCCAGCACCCCCCCCCCCTCCCCAGCATCCCCATTGTGCTCACAGCATCCTGCAGCAGCCCCAGCACACTCTGTCTCTGTGCCTTTTTGCAGCAGCTCGAGAGCAGAGCAGCCAGCGCTAAGAATATTTGACAAAATTGTCATTGTTTTTAAGAACCTTGAGTTTTCTTGGCAGGAAATAGAATTTCCCTAAAGAGATTTTCTAGTGGGTGAGCAAGCCTGGCAGCCTGAACCAAGGATCCCTCCTGCCTCCTCAGCAGGCTCTGCAGGAGCTGACATGGGTTCTGGCTCTGATCACATAAGAACCTGTGCTCCGCAGGCCCTGGCAGGGCACCATCAGCAGTGATTCTGCAAAATAAAGCAAAAGCTGCTCCTGGGTACAAGTCCCCACGCTGCACCCCGGCTGGCTTTGACCCTTCTCAGTCCCTCCTGCAGCACCGAATGCAGCCAGGCAGTGGGATGAGGATGCAGCTGCTCCTGGTGCCACGTGCTGGGGGGCTGCTGGGGCAGAGGGGGATGCTATGTGACAGTCTTAGGGCCGTCCCACCCATGGGATGGCCCTGCAGCTCCCCAGCACAGGGCTCCCGTGGGCTCTGCACATCTGTGCTCCGTGCAGCAGGGCGGGGAGATGGGCACACTGTGACAACAGCAACAAACCCTTCCCGTCACAACACCGTCGAGAGGGTTTGCAATTACAGGCTGTGGCTGTGCTAAATATAGAGCCCCAGTCCTCGTGCACTTAAGGAAACAAATGATCTGATGAGCATCCTTCTGCTGAAATATGAGCCCATTTATTAAGCTAAATGGACACGAAATGCAAATGTGAGGTTACTTCACAGCTATTTCCAAATAATAATCAAAGCCTGTTGGGACTGCTCATTAGGAGCGTTTGCTGGGACTCCCCACCCAAGATGGGGATGGGGAGGGATCGTGGTGCACTGGGTGTGCAGTGAGACACGAGCCCTATATGTGTGCTGTGATGGGTAGGTGCTCCGTGCGCCCGGGGCTGGGGGTGGTGACCCCCATATGGCCTCAGGGTGCTGTCCTGCAGCCCCACGGCTCTCTCCCCACCCAGGTGAAGAGCGTCAACCTGTCAGACGGGGAGGTGCTTTCCATCCGTGGCGTGGATGACGACACGCTGGTGGTGCTGGCCAACCAGACACTGCTGGTGGAGGGCCAGGTCATCCGCAGCCCCACCAACACCATCTCCGTCTACTTCCGTACCTTCCAGGACGAGGCGGTGGGGACCTTCCAGCTGCACTACCAGGGTGGGTGCCTCGGTCCCATGGGTGCCCCAAGTGCTGCGTGCAGGGTGGGAACAAATGGGAGCCCCTGTCCTGCTGGGATGCTGGGTCTGATCGCCACACGTGTGCTGCTAGCCCCATTTCTGCCCCCATTCTGCAGCTCTTCCTGCACAGGCTCTCGCTAAATTATCTATTTCTTTTTTCCTTGAGAAGCCATAAAAAATGGATGAGTTCAAGGAAATTCTTTCTGAAATAGAAACTGGGTTTGGTCAAAAGCAGCGAGAGGTGGAAGGCAGCGCTGGGTGCATGCAGATTGCCCCACAGCAGGCTCGGCCTGTGACATGGGACATGTGGCATGGCTGGGAGCAGGCAGCCCTGAGCTCTGCACTCTCTGTGCTCGTTGCAGTGTTTATGCTGAGCTGCAGCTTCCCACGAAGACCCGACTTTGGAGACGTCACCGTGATGGACCTGCACTCGGGTGGCATTGCTCACTTCCACTGCCACCTGGGCTACGAGCTGCAGGGCCCCCACATGCTCACCTGCATCAACGCGTCCCGGCCCCACTGGAGCAGCCCCGAGCCCATCTGCTCAGGTGTGGGCATGCAAATAGCATAGGCGAAGGGGGAAACCCCGAAGCAAAAATAATATGGGTGCTTTGCGCTGCTCGTTGAATGCAGTCCTGACAGCGATGCCGAGCTGTGCGACTCCAGCCGTTGTGTGGCAGCAGAATGCGTTCCTTGCTGAGGAGGGTGGGGGGGGGGAGGTGGGGGCTGTGCCCCTTTTTGCCCCTTACCTGCCCTGCTCTGCCCGGCAGCGCCCTGCGGAGGCACCGTGCACAACGCCACCATCGGCCGTGTCCTCTCGCCCAGCACGGCAGGCAACCAGTCGGGCAGCATGTACTGCGTGTGGGCCATCACGGCGCCCCCGGGCCAGAAGCTGCACCTGCACTTCGAGAAGCTGCTGCTGGCCGAGAGGGACAGGTGAGGGGTTGGTTCCAGTGGCATCTGGCTCTGGTTGGGGTGGGAGCAAGAGGCAGAGAGAGCGCGGGACAGCGGTTCCTAATGGGGCGTCCAAGAGCTCAGGAGCACAAAGGGACACCTCGTGCTGCACATCCAGGCTATCAGCATCCACATAAGGAAGCACACCTCGTGGTTCTGACACCTGTGTTTAAAAAGCATTGGAATTCAGCCCGGTAACAGGCAGCGAGCCAGCTTTATGGCCCATAGTAAAATCAAAGTGTAAAACTCCAGCTTAAGATACGGGTAAAAGAAACCGATCCGGCTGGCGAATTTTCATTGGCACCATCTCTTCCAATTGCCGGATTTCGGGAGCGCGGAGGGAAGGGCTGGGTGGCCCCACACCTCCCCAGGGCACTGCATCCCCCCCTATCCTCCTCTCTTCGGGGACTGACCCCCGGCTCCTGGCACAGGATGGTGGTGTACAGCGGGGACAGCAACCGCTCGGCCGTGCTGTACGACTCGCTGCGCGCTGACAGCGTGCCCTTCGAGGGGGTGATCAGCGACGACTCCTCCATCCGCATCGACTTCCTTGCCGAGGAGCCCGCTGCCTCCACTGCCTTCAATATCCGCTTCGAAGGTGATGCTCTGCTGTGGGATGGGGGGCTGTGGGATGGGGGCCAGCCCCCAGCACTCGGCACGCTGCTGTCCCCGTGGTGCTGTCAGAATGCATGGCGAGCTGAACCTCCCTATGGCTGCAGAAGCTCCAGGGAATGCATTTCCTGAGCAAGAAAAAGGAAAAGAGCAGGCTCGATGACAGGCAGTAATCCCAGGGAAGGCTGCTCGGCAAATACAGCAGTAGCAGCACAGAGAATGCATTACTGATGCTGACACACAAAGGAAGAAGTGGGGTTTGGTTAAGCCTGCGTGGCTCAGGATAGATAAATGGTTGTTAATCCTAATTGCCTGTAATGAACACCATTTGCGTGGAGCACAGCTGTGCATGGTGGGGACGGAGGGACAGGTTCCTGGTGGGGTGGTAGCACAGCCCCGGGGTCCCTGCAGCAAAGCCCAAAGCTGGGGGCGGGTGGGGCACTGGGGATGGGGCCGTGCTGCTTCCCAGCCCCACGTGCACACCGCTAATGGGGGTTTTCCCACAGCCTTTGAGCGGGGCCACTGCTACGAACCCTACATCCAGAACGGGAACTTCACCACCTCCGACCCCACCTACAACCTGGGCACCACCGTGGAGTTCACGTGCGACCCCGGGCATTCCTTGGAGCAGGGCCCCGCTGTCATCGAGTGTGTCAACATGCGGGACCCCTACTGGAACGACACGGAGCCTCTGTGCCGAGGTCAGTGCCCGCACCATGGGGCCGTGCCATGCTCTGGTGCAGGAGGGTTGAGCCCTGCCTCTCTGCTGCAGCCACGTGCGGGGGGGAGCTGACAGCCATGGCCGGGGTGATCCTGTCCCCCAACTGGCCGGAGCCCTACACGGAGGGTGAGGATTGTATCTGGAGAGTCCACGTGGGTGAGGAGAAGCGGCTGTTTCTGGACATCCAACTGTGAGTTGCTCTCAGACATCGGCGCATGTCCTGCCCCTGGCCCTACCCAGCCCAGTTCCCTCCAGCATCCCCCTCCCAGGGCCCAGCTCTGTGTCTGTTCTGCCCCTTCTGCCCTACTCTCATCCCCTGCAATGTGCTCAGTACCCGTTGCGCTGCAGCACTCATTGCACTGCAGCATCCGTCACTTTGCAGCACTCATCACATTACTGCACTCGTTGCATTGCAGCATCCTTTGCCTTGCAGCACCTATTGCATTGCAGCACCCACTCCTCACTGTATCCGGAGGTAACTCAAAGAGGAATGGGTTTTGTCTCCAGGCAGGGAACCTTGGGCATGGTAATGCTGCTTATGCAAAGGGAATCTCCAAAGTGCTATTTTGGGTTTTCAAGAGGAGGGCATGTCTCAAGTAGGGGCTTAGAGTCAAAAAGGCTTTAAAGCTTTCTGTAAAAATCACAATTCAGAGCTCCCCGTGAGGCTCTGCTGGATTTGTGGGCTCTCGGGCTGTGCAGGACTGGAGACCAGGCGATTTGAAGTCATCAGACATAAATGTCACCGAGAAAATCATGTTTGACAGAAAGCAGAGATTTACTACAAATGTCAGCTTGCCATGGGGATTAACTGGGAGCCTTCCAAGAACATTCTTAATAAAATGTTCGGGGATGGGCTCAGGCATCTCCAAACAAGGCTGAATCAGATGGGTGGATGTGTGGGGTGGGGGTCCCACTGTGCCTGAGCACACCCTGGGCCTGGGGCGCTGAGCAGCACGGTAGGATGGATCCTGCTCAGCACAGGGCTGGATGTTCTGGCTCAACTGGGCACAGAACAGCACTGGGCTCAGCCCCAGGGCCGTATGAGGACGTTTGCTTGGGCTGTTGCAGGGGACATTGCACCGGCCATTGCATGGGACATTGCACGGGACATTGCATGGGATTTTGCATGGGATTTTGCACGGGGCATTGCACGGGACTTTGCATGGGATGTTGCATGGGACATGGCATGGGATATCCGGAGCCCAGGCTCGGAGAGGGGATTGCTGCCGCCTCAGACCTGGTGCCGACTTCTTCTGCGGGCTCCGATCCATCCGCGGGGCAGCACTGCTCTCTGCTGGCGGCGGGGACGCGGGCGGGCGGCTGCCAAAGCGGATCGGTTCCGGCACCGGGAAGAGCTTTGCTGGGGCTGCTGCTGCTGCCGCCCAGAACTGCAGCGCTGCGGTCACCGCGAGGGTCACCGCTTGTCTCACGGGGCCGCTGTCACTCCCCACGGGGATCTCGGCTGAAATCTGTAAGCTGTGTTCTGCGGGTGTCCTTGGGAGTCCCATGCAGCTCCAAAGCCTACGGGGGGCCCGGAGTAGCGGGGCAAAGCCTCTGCTCCTTCTCAGTGCCTGCAGCAGGGAGAGTGGTCTGGGGGCTGATGATGGGGCCAGGGGTGAAGGAGCAGCACTGCTGCTCTGTTCAGAGCAGGCATCCCCACAGCACTTCCCAAGCCCTTGGGGACAGGACAAGCCCCCAGACAGGATGCATGCAGTGTCAGGCAGAAGGTCACCTCACTGCCCCTTCGTCCCACACGCAGCATCCTGCTGGTTCCCTGCCCAGCTGACCGAGCTCTTCTTTCCAGCCTGAACCTCACCAACAGCGACATCCTCACCATTTATGATGGGGACGAGCTCTCTGCCCGCATCCTGGGACAGTACGTTGGCAGCAGCGGCCCCCAGAAGCTCTACTCCTCCAGCCCTGACCTCACTATCCGGTTCCACTCAGACCCTGCTGGGCTCATCTTTGGGAAGGGCCAAGGATTCATCATGAACTACATAGGTAGGGAGAGGGCGGGGTGCTGGCCTCATCCCCAGCCCTGACAGCACATGGGGACAACATGCATCTGCAGCAGGGTTTGCAGGGGCTGGTTTTGCAAGTGGGGGTGATTGCTGGGCCACAGCTCCTCTCCAGCCCCAGCACACCCCTGCAGAACCCACAGCCTGCTGCAGGGCTCCGGCTCGGTTACGTCTGGGGTGACTCCCAAAGGACCCCCATTATCCCCGATGCCATCTGCAGACCAGCAGGGCTGCTCACGGGGCTGCGGTGCTCAGGGTGGGCTGCACACCCTGCAAGGAGCCATGTGCATGGGGTAACAGTCAGCACTTGCCCTGTAGAGGTGTCCCGCAACGACTCCTGCTCCGACCTGCCCGAGATCCAGAACGGCTGGAAGACCACATCACACACCGAGCTGGTGAGAGGGGCCAAGATCACCTACCAGTGTGACCCAGGCTATGACATCGTGGGGAGCGACACACTCACCTGCCAGTGGGACCTCAGCTGGAGCAGCGACCCCCCTTTCTGTGAAAAGAGTGAGTGCCCCACTCTGCCCTGAGCAATGTGCTCCGTGCCCCCAGGACCCACCCCGCATCCCCTCTTCTCCCCAGTTATGTATTGCACAGACCCAGGAGAGGTGGAGCACTCGACTCGCCTCATCTCCGACCCCGTGCTGCTGGTGGGCACCACCATCCAGTACACCTGCAATCCTGGCTTCGTGCTGGAGGGCAGCTCACTGCTCACCTGCTACAGCCGTGAGACCGGGACGCCCATCTGGACCTCACGGCTCCCACACTGTGTCTGTGAGTGCTGCAGCCCTCCCCTGAGGCTCAGTGACAGCTCAGGAGCTGAACACCCAGCCTCCTTCCCTTCAGCCTTTGTCTCACCCTGCTACGTGCTCCCTTCCAGCGGAGGAGTCTCTGGCCTGTGACAACCCAGGGCTGCCAGAAAACGGCTACCAAATCCTCTACAAACGCCTCTACCTGCCCGGCGAGTCTCTGACCTTCATGTGCTATGAGGGCTTCGAGCTCATGGGGGAGGTGACCATCAAGTGCATACTGGGACAGCCGTCGCACTGGAGTGGGCCACTGCCCATCTGCAAAGGTAGTGCATAGCAGAGCAGGCAGCACCCATTGGGGTGGGAAGCACCCATTGGGATGGAGAGCACTCATTTGGATGGGCAACATCCATTGGGATGGGCAGCACCCATTGGGACGGACAGCACTCATTGGGATGGGCAGCACCGATCGGGATGGGCAGCACTCATTGGGATGGGCAGCACTCATTGGGGTGGGGAGCACCCATTGGGATGGGCAGCATCCACCAGCTCTGGCTGGTGCCACCATTCCAGGCAGAGACGTCCTGCACTTTTTCTTGCCCAGCCAGCTCAGTCCCTGTGTGAGCACTTAAAGAGGGCAAATGATCATTAAGTGCTGAAAGTGTGCAGCACATTCTGTGACCAAATGGGGTATGGAAAGCCTGGCACAGATTCCCATGGTAGCCTCAGTCTGGATATGTGAATCCCTCTGCATGCAAAGCTGTAGCACCCAGTGCACACCCAACCACCTCCCAGTAACTCTCCATTTCTCTTCCAGTCAATCAGGACAGCTTTGAGCACGCTTTGGAAGGTGAGTGACACATTTGCTGGATGAGCCCCTTGCACAACTTCCTTGGGCCAAGCCCCACCTCATTACCACCTCTGCGCTATAGCCTGGCACCCCCAGGTGCTCCCCATCCCAAAGCCCACAGCACTGCAGAGACATTGGGACTGAGGCAGGTGCATGCTTCAGGGAGCCAATAGAACCTGCCCAGTGCTCCCAGTGCCCCCAGTCCCATGTGAGGGACTGGAGGGGTGGAGGCAGAGGGGCAGCAGGAGGCGCTGGGAAAAAGCCAGCGTAAGAGATCATGTCCTTTTAGTAGCAGAAGCTGCTGCAGAGACATCGTTGGAGGGGGGAAATATGGCCTTGGCCATCTTCATCCCAGTGCTGATCATCTCCTTGCTGCTGGGAGGAGCCTACATCTACATCACCAGGTAGGTGGGGTGCGGGTGGCAGAGCCCCAGGGAGCATCACCATGCCCTGCTGGGCTCCAAAGCCCAGCACAGGGCACCCCCTGCTGCTCCCAGCCCCAGGCTGGTGGGGGGCATGCAGAGGGTCTCGCACTGCAGTGGGGCTGTGCAGCTGAGTGACTCTTGCCTTGTCTCCAGGTGCAGGTACTACTCCAGCCTCCGCCTGCCCCTCATGTACTCCCACCCCTACAGCCAGATCACAGTAGAAACGGAGTTTGACAACCCGATTTATGAGACAGGGGTGAGTGCTGCTGTGCCTTCCCTCCCCAAGCAGCCCCCAGGGCATCTCTCACCAGTAGAGTCATAGAACTGTAGAATATTCCCAAGTTGGAAGGGACCCATAAGGATCACCGAGTCCAACTCCTGGCTCCGCAAAGCCAATGGGGTGATCATCCCAAATCGCAGCTGCTGCCCTAAAATGGCTTTTCCTTCTTTCCAGGAAACAAGAGAATACGAAGTTTCGATATAAAGGCAAGAGAGTCTCCAGCTGCGAACTTAATGTGCTCTCATAGACCTTCCTCAGTAACTAATCCAGAGACTATGTGGAGTTTGGTTGGACCCTTGGACCTGCTGTTGTCTTTCCTTTTGCCTCCTTATTGAAGATTTTACTGTTTTCTTCACTGTATTTATTCTATTTAAACTGCTCTAGGTGTGCTGCAGAGCCGCGGGGTCTGCGCCCGGACCCTGGGGTGGGCAGCGGTGGCACATGGGGACAGAGCGCCGTCCCCCCATCCCCCGGCCATGCACCTACAGAGGGGTTTTGCAGTTGTTCTGCTGTTAAAAATTAAAAGCGTCTCCATTGGAAGAGCCTGCCACCGATTGCTCAGAGCTGACATAGGCGAGGGTTTGCTGCACCCACGGCTCTACCCACAGCACGGGTGGCATGGCTGGGATGGGGGGACTGCTGCTCTCTTCGGTGCCGCCACCACCACCAGGACAGCCCAAGCACTGCTGCAGGCTGCTGTGCCCCTTCGCCCCGCGGTAGTATCTCAGGGTAAGCACGGACCTGGCCCCATGGGAGCTGCTGCCTGCCTTGGGGTGCTGGGCCACGTGTCCCCAAGCCACTGGGGCCCTCAAGGTTTGCACTTTGCTCATGGGCAGAGCCCAGCCATGCGATGGCGAGGGGCAGGGGTGAAGGTGGAGACTTGCTGGGCGTGCTCCAGCATGGATATGGGGGGCAAAGGGGTAGAATCAGCCCTTAGCACCGCTCTGATGGAGGCAGACCCCACGGCAGCTTCACTTTGGGCCTCAGCATCCCCCGTGCTCCTTCACTTTGGGTGCATTCCCCGGAGCCGGGCAGTGGGCTGTGGGTGGGCAGCGATGCTCCACCACATCCCGGGCTGCTGCTGTCTCCTTTTGTCCTTGTAGAATGGCAATGTAACCATGACAATGTTGGGGAGTCTGTTTTAGTTTAGGGACGGTTAGTGCATCTCTGCAGTGTACAGCTGAGACTTAGATTGGTTTGGTTTGGTTTTGTTTTGGGTTTTCTTTTTTTTTTTTTTTTGTTTCTTTTGGTTTCCTTTTCCTTTAAAAACAACGAATGTGTGTTTGTAATTTGTAAAGGTTAAGAAAAAAAAAGAAAAAAGAAAAAGAAAAGAAAAAAAAAACGACATAAAAAAAAAAAAAGTGCCAAAAAATGTATTAAGCATTTCATTTCCCTTCATACATGTCTGTTTTTATAAGAACAATGTGAAAATTGCTGGGATTAAATATTTTTGAACATGATCAAGTACTTCCGTGGGAAGCTGTAGTGTTCGGTGTAACCTTAATACAACTTGTGCTGTGTTTTTAAATGCCTCGAGTCGGTCTGCAGCGCTCGGAGCTGCCGTAAGGCAGAGGCATGGCCTCGCTGTGCTGTAGCAATGGGAGTGGGTTGGGGCTGGGCACAGCGCTCACCTTGCTGCACGGTGACGATGCCCCAAGGGCCACATCCTGCCCTGGTGCAGCCCCGTGTTGTCCCCAGCAGTTTGTGCCCAAGGGATGCAGCGGTGATGGCTCCCTGTAGGGACAAGTGCTGAGCCATAAGGCCATGTGTGGCTACTCTGTCCCAGCCTGGTTGGCTGGCAGCACCCCTGGGACCCCCTGAGACCTTGGGACTCCTGGAAACCCTGTTTGGACCTCTGGAAATCCTGGGACCTTGCTGAGACCCCTCCTGGGATCCCAATGGGACCTCTGGGAAAGTTAGGTCCCCCCTGGGACTCTTCCTTGAGACTCCTGGAAGCCTGCAGGGACCCTCCTTGGACTACCAGTACCCCTGGGACCTCGCTGAGGCCCCTTCTGGGATCCCAATGGGACCTCTGGGAAAGCTGGGACACCCCTGGGACCCTCGAGACTCCTGGAACACTGCAGAGACCTTCCTTGGACTTCTAGGACCCCTGAGACCTTGCTGAGACCCCTTCTAGGGGCCTGATGGGAACATGCTGTGTCCTCTGGGAATGCTGGGACTCCCCGAGGGATCCCGCTGGGTGATGTGCAGAAGGGCAGGGGGAGCAGCTGCCCGGACTCTCTGGCAGCAGAGGGGGACAGAGACACACAGCCCCACGGGCAGTGCCCCGTGCTGATTGAGCTGAGCCCTCCCGAGCGTCTGTGCAGCTCCACACACAGCCCAGTGACATCACCCTGTGCTCTGAAAAATGCTCTTTTAAAAAAGGTGATGATGTGCCACGAGCTAATGGCTTCATTTAGCAGCTGTCAGGCTAATGCACGGGAGGGCGAAGGAGCCAAAGCTCTGATGTGCAGCGCTCCCCGGAGTGAAAGCTTGGGTTATTTTTGGACGGAGATGGCAAGAGAATGAAAATGAAGGGGGGGGGGGGGGAAGGAAAAGAACCTCAATGCTGCCTCTTCTCCTCGATGACGTAAAGCAGGAGCCAATCTCTGGCCTCCCGCTGTGTGCCACGGCTCGAGCTCTGTCTGGGCGCAGCAGCTGTGCCCTCCCCAGCATCCCTCTGCACAGAGGATGCTCGTAGAGCAGGAAGGATTCCACGTGGTCCGGGGCCTTCCCAGAGTGCTGGGTATGTTCTCAGCAGGAGCTCGAACAGGGCTGGTGGGGCGTGTGAGCAGCAGGGTGGGCCTGGATGAGCACGGAGGGTTGGGGCAGGAGGCCGCCCCGCTCCTCTCCCCCCTCTCAGAGCTCTCCCAGCTGGGGGAAATCTCCCTCGCAAACTGGTTGCAGCACGAAGAGGGGCAGGGGAGGAAAACAGCAAGCAAGCAGGAAGCAGAAAGGCTCAAGACAAACTGTTTCTCCCCCAGCACTTAAGAGTCAGTAAGGGACACCCCCGATGTCCTCCTCTACAGCCTAGAGCTGCTCTCTTCCATAGGGCTGAAGCGTGGAAGCGTTCAAGTTCCGTTGAGAAAAGGAACTTTTGGAGAGGAGCTGCGCCGCCCCGCTCGGGCTGGCAGGAGCAGCTGGAGGGCGTGCTCTGCTGGGCAGCACCGGCAGCCGTCCCGTTGTCACTTACGGACCGAGGAACTCTACTAACCGCAGGGGCAGAGCTGGCTGTGAGCCCCGGGGGCTGCGCACCCCCCCGGGACCCGTGTCCCCAGTGGTGCCGCAACGCAGCACCCCCTGCGCCCCAGGCTGCCCTCATCCCGGACACCCACAACATCGGGGAGCAGCGGCTCCTGCAGCCCGCCTGCTGCCTCCCCAGCGCCCTGTATCCCTGCAGGCGGCATTCCCTCCACCCGAGACGCCCGCATCCCCGGAGCTTCACACCGCTGCGTCTCCGAGCGCCTGCCCTTCTGCAGCGCCTGCACGATCCGCGGGGCCGGGACCCCCATCCGTCCTCCCTGCATCCTGACTGCTGCAGCCCCGTCCCCGTTGGAACGCCCCCCATCCCCGCCTGCCGCAGCCCCGGCGCACCCGGTGGCGCGGTGCGGGGGTTGCGGTGCGGGAGCGCGGGGGCGCGGCGAGGGGCGGGGGCGGCCGCAGCGGAGGGCGGGGCCGGGCGGGCGGTGCGTGGCCCGGGGCCCGCAGGCTGTGCCGCCCGGCGCGGTGCCGGCGGGGGCGGCGCGGGCCCCTCCTGCCCGGGCTGCTGGGAGTTGTGGTCCGAGGAGGCGGCGAACGGAGCGGAGCGGAGCGGCGGCCCCGCACGTCCCCGCACGGCAGCAGCAGGTCGGTGCCGCCGCATCCAGCGCGGGGCGGGCGGGGCCGGGATGCGGGGCCGTTGTGCGCGGGGGTTGCAGCCGTGCCCGGGGCTCCACGGCGGGTGACACCGCGGGGACGGGTGCCGCCGATGTGAAACGGGCGCGCTGCAGCGGGCGATGCCGGCTGGGGTGACGCCGTCGCAGCGAGCGGCACCGCTGGGGTGGCACCGAGCCGCCTGGCCGCGCTCCAGCTCCGTAGTAGCAGCCCACGGCCGGCCTCGCCCCGGCACTCGCCGTGCCCGCGGAGCAGAGCGCGATGCCTCCGAGCCGAGGCCATCCCCGCCGCGCAGCCTGGGCGCTGGGGCACGCGGCGTGGGGATCCCGGCCCACAGCCGCCTCCTCCCGGAGCCGCCGGTGCCCTGCGAAGCTGTCAGGATGCAACTTGGTGCTGCATCGGAGCCTCTCTGCTTCATTACGTAACGCCGCTGCTGCCTGGCACGGAGCTCGCCTCCACGTCCTGCACAACTTCGGGGCACCGGGGAACGGATGGGCGCTATTCGGGACCGACTGCCGGTTGTTATCAGCTGACGATGCGCGGATCTCAGGCTATGGGCGCCCTGTGCTAAAAGCTGTGTGCGGTGGAGCCGGGCATCTCCTGCAGCCTGGGTGCCCCTTGGGTTGGGGCACTGCTCTGCCACGCACCGGCACAGCTGTGGGGCTGCCTGTGCCAGCACGGGAGCGAGCTGTCGGGATGCATCCAACCCCAGTTCCCAGCCTTTCCCTGGGGAGTCGGGATGGGTGCTGGGTGGTTTTGGTCTCTCATCACCCTGGTGGCTGCCCCATGTGAAGTGCTGCCTGCAGCCCTGGGCTGGCAGAGGGGCTGTGCCCACGGTGGAGGCCCCCAAGGCTGTCAGATTCCTCCAGGCAGCCTCCACAGAAGGTCCCCATTGCCAGTCTCCCTGCTCTGTTCCAGGGCTGGATTGCTGCTCTGAATGCCATGGGACCGTGCCACCCTGGGGAACACCCCCAGCACTGGCCCATGGTGATGCTCAGGAGGAGGGCTGTGCTGGGGAAGCTGGAGGGACTCCAGCCAGTGGGGATGGAGGGAAGCTGCCTTGAAATTTCCAGGCTGCTCCAACGTGCCACGTGGACTGCAGGGCCCAGGCAGCGGGTGTGGGGAGGTGCACACGTCCCTCCCATCTGAGCAGAGCTGCCCCTGCCTTTGGGCTGCAGCTGCAGGAGGGCCCCAGCCACAGCTCCACCAGCCGAACCGCACCCTCCCCCCCCTTGCCATTTGTGGGGAAATGCACATAGATTAAGGAGCTGCAGAACCTCAGCAGAGAAAGAAGGGAAAGGCTGGAGAGCTCCCCTGGCTGACAAACCCACCCTGCACCTTCAGGTCGGTGCTCCTACAGAGAGACAGAGCTCTGGGGGTGGAATTTGGAGAGGGCACAGGGCATACGTAGCTGCAGGGAACAGGAGGGTCACCTCACCCCACTGCTGCCCCAAGAGCTCCACCAGCCTGGAGCCTTGCTGGCATCTCTGCTTTGTGCTGCACATTGGTGAAGCCTGCAGGGATGGGATGTTATGCTGCAGTGGGTGTGAGCCCACGGGGCTGTCGTAGGGAACCTGTGGAGGGTGCTGGCTTCAGTGCTGGTGGCAACCCCACTGTCTTTGGAGGGACAGAGTCTTTTGGAAGGAGAGTTTCAGAGCATTTAGATCAAGATGATAAATCGATGAGTGGTGAGATAGGGCTGTTAAGAGACCATTCTGAGCTTGGCCCCTGGCTGCCTTATCAGCTGGATTTCGGGCATGATAAGGGACTGATGGAGAGGAGAAATTTGGAGGAAGAGCAGAGGAGGAGGTGGGGCAGTGGGAGCAAGGAGGGGGGGAAGGATGGCTCTGCTGCTTCCCTTATAGCTGGCAATGAGATTCTTATCGGCGATGCTGCTGGGACCGGGTGTGGACTTCTTGTGAAACAACCCCAGGCTGTTGGGCCACTGCCCTCTGCCCACACCCCCATAACACCTCTGGGTTTGTCTCTCCAGAGCCCCCCAGCGCTGCATATCGGGATGAGGTGGGCACGGTGCTGCTGACCCCCAACTCCCAGGAGCATGCCGAGCTGGGCCCGGCCGCGGCCCTGCACCCCCATGGCAGTGCTGCATGGAGTGGGTGCCCCTTCACAGCACCAGGACTGAGCGCCGGGCCCCCCCTGCGCCCTTCACCACCCCACCATGCCTCTGGTGTGGCTGCCGGACTGGAGCTGCTCCCTGGACGGGCTGCGGGATTTCATTGCCGCCGGCATCCAGTCGTTCCGGGACTGCGACGGCGGCGCTCTGCTGGCCGTGGGCTGCCTGCTGCTGCTCTTTGTCTGGTACTGCTACCACGTGGGTCGCGAGCAGCCCCGCGCCTACCCCGCCGTCAATGCGTTGATGCAGGGCGCCGAGGCCAACGGCGTGCAGAACGGCTTCGTCTACTGCCACGCGCCCGAGTGCGCGCGCTGCTCGCCCCACGATGGCCTCAACCAGAAGCTCTACCACAACCTGCAGGAGTACGCCAAGCGCTATTCCTGGTCCGGCATGGGCAGGATCCATAAGGGCATCCGTGAGCAGGGCCGCTACCTCAACAGCCGGCCCTCCATCCAGAAGCCGGAGGTGTTCTTCCTGCCCGACCTGCCCACCGCCCCCTACTTCTCGCGGGACGCTCAGAAGCACGACGTGGAGGTGCTGGAGCGCAACTTCCAGACCATCCTGTGCGAGTTTGAGAGCCTCTACAAAGCGTTCTCAAACTGCAGCCTCCCACAAGGATGGAAAATGAACAGCACGCCCAGCGGGGAGTGGTTCACCTTCTACCTGGTGAACCAGGGCATGTGCGTGCCCAGGAACTGCAGGAGATGCCCACGGACGTACCGCTTGCTCGGCAGCCTTCGCACCTGCATTGGCAACAATGTCTTTGGGAACGCTTGTATCTCTGTGCTGAGCCCTGGCACCGTCATCGCCGAGCACTACGGCCCCACCAACATCCGCATCCGCTGCCACCTGGGTGAGTGCCCGGCGGGTGGGCGTTCTGTGGGCTATCCCTGCTCCAGGGCCGTGTATTCAGGCTGCCCCTCACCCATCCCAGGGTTGGTTCTCGCCCCACTGGATGTTGCCGTGAGCCCGGACTGGGGCCAGGTGCCACCCTGGTGCCAGCCCCGGGGCAGGGACAGGGCCACGTGCAGGTGGCTCTGGGTGTCCCCTCGGTGCTCCCAGCCCCACGGGTGCTGGGGAGAGCCCATGCGGCACAGATGGTGGCGGGGGAGGCACCGCACGGGCGCTGCTGGCAAACAGTGAGCGCGGCCGCTCTGCCAGCTCCCGACGGGTGAGCGCCGGCTGTGGCTGCCTTTGGTTAGAAGCAGGAGATGGTCTCAGAGCTGATCGGAGGGCTCTGTGGTGCTTCAGCGCAGCCACTCCCAGGGCAGATGAGCCCCGTGGAGGGTCAGAGCACAGAGCAGGCACGGCTCAGCCAGGTCCTAGCTGCAGGTGCAGGCAGTGTGGGTCCCTCCTTTGTCCTGTGCTCTCCTACATCCCACTCCACCTGCTTGCTGGCTGCTGCCCTACAGCCGGGATGCAGCACTCCCGCTGACATCCCCACCTGTTCCAGCTCCTGCTGTGCTCACAGCGTGGTTGCATTTGAGCCAAGCACCTTCCAGGTCAGCTGCTCTGCAAAGCAGGACAGCACTCAGCATAGATGGATCCTTTCAGGTGTTTCCCCAGGCCTCACTGTTGCTGTGATGAACGCAGGGGCCATGCATAGCACCAGTCCTGTTCCCCCAGGGCTGCCTGCCTGCATCCAGACCCATCCAGCTGGAGCTACTGCACAGGGAAATGGGTTTGGGTTTTGTAGTCTTTGAAACATGCATTAGAAACACCCAGCAGCTTTTGTGCTCCTGGCTCTCCTGGGCAGCTGCAGTCCTTGCTACGCTCGCTTGGATTTGGCACAGAATCCCACTCTGCTCATTTGCAGCAATTTTACCATTTGCAGGTCATGGGAGCGCTGCTTCTTTCTGCACCTCAGCTGCATCCTCAGGGCAGGTGACTGCTCCAGCTCCAGTAGCTCTAACCCTGCCATGGGTGACATTGCTGCTGCACAAAAGGTGGCATTAAGAGCCCCCAGGGGCCTCTGCCCTGTGCTGAGCTCAGCATCTGCTGCTCCTGCTCCTTGCAGGGAAGCAGCCCTTTGGCAGCCCTCAGTCTCTACTTTGCCCACAGTCAGCAGCACGGAACTCACTGCTCACATTTTTGGACTGCTCCCATCAGGAACTGACCCACCTCTGTCCTCTGTTTGTACCCAAAGGTCTGAAGACCCCCAGCAACTGTGAGCTGGTGGTGGGGGGTGAGCCGCAGTGCTGGGCTGAGGGTCGCTGCCTGCTCTTTGATGACTCCTTCCTGCACACCGCCTTTCATGAAGGTAAGCACAGGGCTGGGGGCTGCAGTCCCGTCCTCCCCTGGTTCTACTCCAGCTTCCTCCCTGTTTCCTGGGACTCCAATCCCAGACCTGCACGGGCTGCCCCCTCAGCAGACAATTTGCACATCCCGTGGCAGCACAGCACTGCCGGAGGGTGTAGGGTTGGTTTTGCTGCCTTGGTGTCTGCTGAAGGCTGTTCTGCTTCGCCTCGCCTGCCTTAGCTGGTATTAGTTGCCGATGGCATGGAAGAACCAAGCAGAGCTGCTTCATGTAAGGAAGCAGGTGGGAGAACAAAAGCTGTTGCTCCCACATATTCCCTGCTACGGAATTGGGAAATGCAGCTTATTTCAGAGCCGCAGGGATGGGGAAGGGCAGAATAGCGCAGCAGCAGCTCTGAGCCACAGCTGCAAAGATGGCACTCAGCATCACACCTGCTGCCCTGTTGTGTGTGATTGCAAACAGCAGCACAGGGGCCCTGCAGGGAGCACCCTGCCCTGTGTGCAGGAGGCACAGGGCAGTGATGTACAGGCAACACCCACTGGAGCTGCATGGGACCAATCTCAAAGCAGCGTGCGCTGTGCTGGGGTGCACACAGCAACCTTGCTGAGCGCCTCAGTGCTGCAAGCAGGGCACAGAGCAATGCCTCACCCTGCACTTCATCCCACCCAGGTCCTCCCGAGGAGGGTCCCCGTGTGGTCTTCATGGTGGACCTTTGGCATCCCAACGTGGCAGCCGCCGAGCGCCAGGCGCTGGATTTCATCTTCGCCCCAGGACGCTGAAGCCACCGCCGTGCTGTCAGGGTGAGGGCACCGCAGCTCCAGCGCCGCCTGCGGCCGCTGCCCAGGGCAGGGGCTTCCTCACAGTGCCGGGGTCTCCTCCTGTGAGTCTTGTAAATGGAACCTTCGACGTGTATCAGCGGCATCTCTTTCCTTCCATCAAGGCTTCAGGGATTATTTTCCACCATGGCGGTGCATCGCGTTCCCTCCATGGTTAGATGCAGTCCCACTCCCATCCGTGTTATGTTGCTCGTGTTTCGCAGTGTTCAGAAGTAGAGTTACAAGGGTGTTTGTTTGAATGTAATAATGTAAAGTTTCTCGTGGTCATCAAAAGGACAACGCTCACGTGCCCAAGACAGCAAAGCAGGGTGAAGCACTGCGCTCAGCCTGCCCCTGCCCAGCTTGCAGCCCCCATGCTGACAGATGGATGGACAGACAGAGGGCAGAGGGCTGCAGTGGCACCACAATGGGACAGCACCACCACGGGATGGCACCGTGATGCCCGCTGGCTTGGCTGCACACGGCCCAGGCAGCACGTCCACCCTGCTGCAGGGATGGTGCACAGCCAGCCCTGCTCTGTAACCTCACGCAAGGAGCTACCAATGTCTGAATGTCCTCCCTGTTCTACCTGCAACCCTTGGCTTTCACAAGTTGAAGCCAGGATGCCCGCAGGGGCAGGGGGCAGTTCAGAGGGACTTTGGTTTCCTGCAGAGATGGCAGGGAGGAGAGGCAGCCAGCCCTCCTGCTGCTGGTCACTCATCCCCATCCCACAGCCAGGGCGAGCACAGGGAGGCAGTGCCCACACACCTGAGAGCACAGCAAAGATTTCCAGGCTCAGCATCGCCCTCCTCCCAGCCCCTCCTCGGGACGCAGCCCCACTCGAGAACGATTTCTTTACAGATTTTTCAGATTGCAAGATAAGGCAGAGATTTCAAATACATCTGAGATATTTTTTACACCTGTCTTGTTACAGAATATCTGAAGTGCATGATTTCTACACGCCTTGATTATTTGGAAACAGGCTCTGAGGAAGCAGGCTGGCTTGGTAACTGTGACAGTTTGGTAACATTCCTACAGTGGATAAGTAAAGATTATCAATAAACTGTTGTGCTGAAAACAGACCAGGCTCTGCCTGCTTGTGTAACTGTTCCAGGGTAAAGCAAAACACAGAGGAGCTGGATCCTTTCCTGAGCTGGCCCCAGCAGCTCAGCTCACTGTAAAGAACAAAGCATTGGAAATAACAGGAGCTGCAGGGTGGGAGGAGGTGATGGGCTGAGGCTGAACTGGCATGCAGCGAGTGAGGGCATGGTTTCAGCACAGCCCCAGCCCCCTGCCCATGCTATCAGGGGGCACAACAGGCAGCTGCCTGGCAGCTCCCTGCATTGATCCCACCCCTCAGGTCCCTGCTGCCCTGCAAAGCTGGACAGCTGACCCCAGCCTGCCATCAGCCACCAGTACTGGCCCTGCCAAGGCAGCAGCAGGAACCACCACACTGATCCAGCGCTCTTCAGGCTCGGCCAAAGGGCCTTCCAAAAGGAAAATAAATAAATAAACTCCCCAAACCACATTTTGGAAAACATTTGCAGCTGCCTGCAGTGACACATCAAGGGCAGCAGGCAGCCTCAGCAGGAGCAGCTCTAGGATGCCGTGCTGCCTCTCACACAACATTTGCTGTCCTTCTGCACAAAAGCCAGTACCCAATACACCCCCCTCCAGCCCCAAGGCAGCTTGGCACTGCTCAGCAACAGCCTTGACCCCATTAGCAAGACGTGGCCAGGGCAACAGCTGCTCCTTGTCACTGCACTTTAACATGACCCCTTCTAAACATCCTCTCTCCCATGCAACCATTAAGCCTGGAGCGCTTTAGTGTCCTACCCCAAAGACCATGTTCCTCTTAAGCAAAGCCCTGGAGGCGATCCTGGAGGCCAGATGCAGCTCAAGCAGCAGAACACAACGGAACCAGCCCAGCTGTTCACTGCTAACAGACGGCACAGCAGATTGCAGCGGAAGATTTCTGAAGACAGCAGGCAATGGCATCTATTTTGTGCTTTGCTGCTGTGCCAGAACTCCCTCCTGTCCCTCTCGGGCTTCTCCTTCAGCTCTGTGCTTCCTGATGAAGCACACATCACTGCCGGAGCTCAGCCCGGAGGGAGCTAACAGCACTGTTCAGTTCACCCAACCCCAACACGAGCCACAAACAAGGCAGAGTGAGTGAGACTCTGGCCGCTGACACAGAGCTCTTGCATGAGTCTTGGAGACTTTTATTTTCACAGTGATGTGTGTGTACGTAGCAGCAGCAGTCTCAGAACACAGCACAGTCAGATGGTAAGATTCATCACTCAGGGCTAGCAGCCACCACTGCCTGTCCCACCCCAGCAAGCCAGTGACAAGGGGATGCACAAGCAGAAAGACAACAAATGCCAAGGAGCTATAAAGCCTCTTTGGTCCCATCAGCTTAAGGGGCTGGCACCTGCCTTCTCAGCCAATAGAGTGCAAACAAATAGAGCTATGAGAGCCAGAAGGTGAAGCACGGTACTCCAACAGGAGGGGAAAGACATGGGTGGCTGAGGAGCAGAGGGATGTAGTGCATTCAGGGCCCCCAGGGGAGGCCAGAGGGTTGCAGCACCTTTCTGCTTTCTGGTGGGCATCTTGGAAGGAACACTGAGCACGCACGGGCAAAAGGACAAGGATTTGCCAAATACAGCTACAGAATAAAACTTACTGACAGCTACTGGAAGGGATTAAGGAGTTTTGCTGCACATGTTCTATTCCAGTTAGTCAGACAGCTTGCAGGCAATTAATCAAGATAAGGCACCGCGTTGCAGCAGGGAATCATTTCTGTAGATAAGGAGGTATAAAAAAAGCCCAAGTCTGACCAGGACAAGCACAGTAACAGAACTCAAGGCAAGTGCAGGGTTTGAAAGCAAGCACTGCCCCGTAATCCATTGTCCCGTGTAGCTTAGAGCAAGGAGAGGTTCTACTTTTGGTCAAGGCACTCCAGGAGTCTCTGCAGTGGCAGAGCACCACAAAGAGTCCTACAAGTCAATGTAAACTGAACACCCCAACACATTTTCTATCTTCAGTCTTTGGTAAGTGCTAACATCAATGACATCACGCACAACGTGCTGCAGGAGCAGGGCAGTAAGAGTGCTCCTTCATCAGGGCAGGTTGGAGACCACAGTTAGCACATAGCATTGTGCTTACAGAACAAATGGCTTTGAGAATTTGGTTACAGGAGATGAACCAGCTTTCATTATTGCTGAGATACGCTACCTCAGTGCATCAGTTCAAAGTAGGTTCACTCCATGCTTCAGTAGCTTTTGCTTGGCTTTGTTTGGCAAGCTGAAAGCACTGTCCTGAGGGTTGGGAGCACCCGAGTTGCGGAGCGGAGCACCCAGCTGCTGGAAGTAGGTCTCCTGGACGGGGTTCCGGCAGGCATACACTGCTGTGGAGGCATTCCTGGTGAGACAGGAGAGAAAGCAGAAATCAGGACTTACAGTTTTGTGCTCACAGTGCTGGGCACTGGAATGCTCATAGCACTAGACTCCCACCTAGTTAGAAGGACTTCAAGATCCATGTAAACCCTGCAGTGTATTGCCAGAAGGCCACAGGGAACCAGACCCTCCTTCTCAAAGGACCAGATCCTAAGAGAAAGGGCCATATCCCTCATAGTCTGCGACCTGCTCAGCAGCATTAACACCTAACTCACTGCTGCAATCCCTAAGCAAATCCCAGCACAGCACCCTGCTGCAGGAACCACACGAGGTTATTTAGTCACATGCATGATGAAACCAAGACACTGATCAGACACTGGAACCCAACAGGCTCAAGTCATTGAGTAAAAAAACAGCACTCAGTGTTTACCTGTGAGAGAGCTCGGAGGAAGCAAAGCAAAGGACTCTGCATTTTCCTCCTTGACAGCGGAAAGCAGCAACTGATATGTTTGCTGACACCCTCCTGTGACAACTCTCCATAAAAGAAAGCAGTTTTAGTCATCTTGTTACTCAGTCTGATTCACACACAGTGTTGCTTTTTTTGGGGCAACACAGAATGCGCCAGCTTACCCAGTATCAGATTTAAGGAGCCAGTCAATCTAATGCTAAACAAGGAGACTCCAGCACTGAAGCATATGATTCACATTCCCTTGGCAAGCATCATAAAAAGTGAAGCAGTAATTCCCAGAAGCATCTTTATTTCATCACGTTCTGGACAAACAAGCGTGGCCAGGCAAGCAGAATCTCTGCTCACACAACATAACCACCCTCCTTGAGGATGCAGGAGCATAGAGTGCTGCAGCACAGAAGCAGCCTTAGCTGTGGCTGCGTGGAGAGGCTCTGACTGTGATAAGACCATCTTGCTTGGCGCATCACAATTGAGTTTGCCACGCACATTACTGTGTGTTTCCAACTCAACAAGCCGTGCAAGAAAACAAAATCTAGGTTGCCAATTCTGTGCGCCTTTGGCTCGCAGCCGAGACACAAATTTATTAGGAACAGCTATATTTAAAACTGTCTCTTAGAACCTTATGGTGCCATGATCTGATAATATTCTAGTATTATATCTTAATCCAAACCCATGGCACAACTCAGCTGTGCCTTCAGCTCACTCACATCAGTGCCATTTTAGCTTGTTAGCACCCAGATCACACTACAGGCAGAATATTAAGCGCCCTACATCTGAAAAGCAGGGTGTTTAATAAGGAATCAGGGAATAAGGTGACACCACCGACCCCTGGCTAGAGACTCCACCATGATGACAGCACTTGCCAGACCTCAGCAAGCAGCGTCAGAGAACACTGATGCAGCACCCACCTACTTTGTGCGCTACACGGCAGCCCTGTGACTGGAAGAGGAGGGAGTAATGAACACACCTTACCTAACAATCACTTCTGAAACAGTTGGAAGCCGATTGAAGTCAGAGTGGATCAGTGTGGCAGCCCTCAGGAAGTGCCGATCCAGGGGGCCGGGTGGATGGGACACATTGGCTGCAGGACACAAGTAGGGGGGTGTTAGAAGCCTGTGCTGGGAAGAAGAGTGCTCCTACTTCCCAAGCAGGAAAATGCTGTGGATTTCTCCCACATTCCCTGTGTATCAGCAGAGCAGAGTGGATGACACCTTAAGTCCCAGCGTGACCTCAACATCCAGTAGCTGCACATTCCTCAGCCACACACAGACAAAGCCTGGGGTGCCGGGGTGCTCCATTGCCTCTGCCCACGTGTACCCGGGCTGCAGGGGTGCAAGGAAGACCTGAGGTGTGGTTGCCTGCAATCACTGGGGTTTCTCTCATTCCCTAAGGCAATTCTTCTAAGCTGCAGAGAGCCAGGCTACTGTCTGGGAGGCTGCCAGGAAAAGGGAAACATGAGAATGAACAGGAGCAGTTTGTGCATGGGGCTTCCTGCGCGTATGTGGTCTGCCGTCAGCCCAGGGCAGCACCCTTCCAACTGCTGGCTACCATCTGCTCCCAGATCTTGCTTCTCCCAGCTAGAAATGACTTAACACTACCATCACTCAGGGCCATTTCTTAAGTGTCAGCTGCACCAACTTAGCAAGCAGTGTGTCCGAGAAGCTGTCTGAAACACAAGGAAAGGCTACCACAAACCCCAAACAGTCCATCAAGTGCAGGCTTACCTGTGAGCACATTCTGGATGCAGTCATAGTGAGTGAAGCTGTAGGTTGCCTTGGCTGAGGACAGAAAGTCTTTGGGCAAAGTCTCCCTCAGATGAACCTCGAGGCCATTCAGAGAAGCCAGACTGCTGTGGTACTGTATACAGGGTAAAAGGCATATGTTAGAGCAGACGTGCAAGGAGGCAGCGTAGGGAGTGTGGTGACTGATGCACATGTTACAGGGATCAGAGCCCTCCTTCTGCTGCCCAGGCTCCCACCAGAACTGTAGTAACATGGGCAGAGGGAAGCAGTGAGATAGGGACTCAGAAAAGGGTACCCCAGCCTGGAAACAAGCCATTAAACCACCTGATGCTATTTGCAACGGGAAGACACCGTTAATTTACCATCAAACATTACCCATCCAGGGCTCATATTTATATCCTGCCCATGACTTTCTGTAGTTTACCTGAAGGCAGTGACAGCCCAGCAGGGAGCTGCAGACCTGAGTGACACACTCACACATCAGTGCAATGGCACACAAGGGAGGGGACAGGAACAGGGCAGCTCTGTGATGGCCTGGTGCTCACCACAAGGCCCTGGACCAGCAGCAGGACTGCAGCGTTGGGGCAGTGGGCAGATTAACTCCATTATCTCCCTAATCCTCCACCTCGCTCCCTCCCCATAGAGGATCAGGCCTCCATTCAGCACAACACAGGGCCTGCCCTTGACCCCAGGTTGCAGGACAGATCTGTTTTTCTGTGCAACGAAGAGATAACACCTTCCTACAGCCGTGCACCAGGATCAGGCTCCTGCCTGCTCTGCAGCAAAGGTCCGTGCTAGGAGCCGCTCCCTGTGGGCTGGTCTGTGCTGCTTGCAGCTGCACAAGTAGCATATTTTACCCTTCTTTGGTGTCATTCAGGGACCTCAAAGCACTCGACAAATTAGCTACAACTAAGGTTTGACAACCCTGAGAGCTGAGGGTCATTTTTAATCCACAGATAAACAAAGGAACAGAGAGGCTGAGGTTGCGCCTCGTGCCCAAGCACGATGCCAGCAGCAGCCTGCAAGGTCCCAGCTCTGTGACCTGGAGCAACACGCTGTTCCTTCTGGGACAGCAGGACTGGCAGCCCATCTCCTCCAGGAAACAACACCTGAATGAGCTGAGTGACAAACCGAGCCAGAATGGGCCCACCAGGCTCACTGCCAGTCATGCTCAGGTTTTGATGGGAGAAAAAGACATGCAATACATGCCTGTCACCAACAGCACTAACCCAGTCTGCACCAGGAAGGACCTCCAGCTCTCAAGCCAGCGGTCCCTACCCACACACACCCTGCAGCCTCTTCCCTTCACCAGAGCAGGCACAGCACAGCGGGAGCTGAGCAGCCCTGTTCCAAACAAGCAGAATGGAGACAGGGCAACCTGACACAGCTGCTGCAGGAGGTGAAGGCTTGCCAGCCCCTGCAGCAATCCTTCCCTTAGCAAGGCAACCCGTGTGCTGTGCATCCCTCTGTGTACAGGGGTCACAGACACAGCCCCCCAAGTTTCAGAGCTCAGAAGCAAAGAGTAACCTTGAGGCTCTGCCAGTGCTGGGCGGCAGCATTAGTCTGAGCTCTCCTCCACCTTCCAGTCTGACAGCTAAAGAAATGAGGTTGTTCCTATGGCAACTGGCATATCAAACAGGCCTCTGCAGCTTTGACTCAGCTCCCTGGCTGAGGCAGAGGCAGGGCATCGCTCTGCAGACAAATACTTCACAGGGAAATGCCGGGAGCAGGCACATCCTTCCCCCGCACCCGTGAGCAGCTCATTAACTGCACTGCACTGCTCAGCGGGGAGCTGCACACAGCAGTGGAGGCACCCTGGATCACTCCAGTGCTTCACCTGCATTGGGTGCTCTAGTGGCACCCATCGCTCCTGCTGCAGGTCCCTGGGCAGGAGGGAAGGGAAGTGAGGAATGGTCAGGAAGGGGGGGAGGGGTCCAAGCAGGCTGGAGGGGTCAAGGCAAGCAGACTCATTTAGAGAGGAAGCGCTGCTGGGAGCTGCTGCCAGATACATCTTGCTGGTGCCTCCAGACAGAAGCTGCGACACGCAATGTGGATGTTAGACAGAGAACATACCTTGCTTTCCAAAAAGCACTACAGAACTGACAGGGTTTCCAGCAAATCTCAAAAGCAGCATGGCCCCCTGGCAGCCAGCAGGGCTGTCTCACGCTTGCACTGACACGTTCTGCTCAGGAGTGCTGCACGGGTGCTAACACACAATAACAGCTCTGGGTGCCACCCGTGACAGCGCTCCCACCTCTCAGGCTGGCTCCTTACACTCACTAACAGATCTGAGTTCTCTCTGGTTGTGGTGACTCTGCTCAGCAAAGCGACTTTGCCTTCCATGCCACAAAGTGGGTAAGAGATGGGCACACAGATTCAACACTCGCTCTCCACTACCAACCCCCATCTCACCCTACCACAAGCCAAGCAGCTGTGAGACCTGCAGGTGTGGAAGACATTTCCTACTTACCACATCCTCAATTGAGCTCCGGTCATCTTGGAAGTGATCTTCAGCTAGCAGAGTGAGCACGAGCCCCTTGATGCTGTGGACATACAAGCTCATCTGAGTGAACTTGCAGTGCTTGTCAGACTCTGCACCCTGGGCTGCCAGTCTGCCTGCCTGAGGCCACTCTTGCTCCCCACTCTGAGTACAGTCTGTGTTCTCTGCTGGGGCACTGGGCAGCCCCTCCTGAACATCTGCAGCCATCGGCTGACTCTTGCTTCTGAGCTCTGACTGTGCAACAGGGGTTGGGCAATCCAAACTCCAACTATCACCGGCTGCATCACTTTCCGCAGAGACACTATTTTGGCTCAGAGTCCCTTGTTTCTCTTGTTCATTCGACTTCCTTCTGCTCAGCTCTTGGGCAGCAGAGCAGGTAGTTGGACTGGCATTGTCTGCAAGACAGCTCTGAAAACTGTGTTGTTCAACATGAGAGTCCACAATGAATTCCTGCGTGCTCTGACTCTCCTGTTCCTTGGCATATGGGTTTGGAAAGGAAAAGCCTTCCAGATATGAATCCATAGTTTGAGCATACTGAGCAGTACGGAGCTCAGAAGGGCTCAGCAGCTCTTTTACATGTCCGTCTGATGAGAAGGATGGTTTTCTATTGAGCTCTGACCTTTCGTTGCCTGGGCTGCTCAGTTCTGCTGTTGGAGAACTCCTTTTCCTGGCTTCCATTTTGGGGAAGCCCTCCAAAGGAACTGTGTTTGCAAAGCTGCCTGATTGTACGACATCTTCTGGCGTGGCTGTGCTTGAAGCTTGCTCAGTGAGCACAGAGATATCATTCAGGTCTTGGTTTATGTGAATTCCTGTCGATTCTGAAACGGCTGGGGAGCTGAGAACGTTATTCTCTCCTCTAGGGCTTGCTGGGGCTGTGGTTGATCTAGCAGGAGATGACAAATTGATTAAACTACTGTACTGCTCTGTTTGGACTTATTACATACCAAATAATTTTTATCACTTCCAGCTACAAAAGAACATCTACCTTGGTAAAGGACAAGGTATGTTCTAACACAGGTGAAAAGCATGGCCCTTTTACATTGCAAACTCCCAGGAATGTTACTCCCTTATTCACAACACACAAAGTCTTAAAGAACAGCACTGTGAATCAAGAAACAACAGAACAGTTGGTCTTGGAAAAGAGTTTTGCTTCAGGCCACTTCACAGCAGAGATATGGATACCTGAAATTCTGTCCAGCCTCAAAAACCTCAGGCAACTTGAAAACACAGATGCTAGAGCCTGAATTAATGTTTGAGAAAACAACAGCAATGGCTGTGAGGACACAGTGCCTCATGTTGTAGTCCCTTGTCCTAAGAGCCTCTTTATGCATCACACTGCTTTCCTACCTATTCATCCACTCCACTTGGAGCACTGAGACTTCATCTTCTGTGAGGAACACCGGGACAATACGGACACCCTGCGGCAAGGGAGAATCTGCAAGGGCAATGGAGGTTTGAGAATTAAATTAGCATGCCCCAGCGTACAGAACAGAAGCTAAACTCCATCCTGTATCCTGGGGCACCACAAGATGACTGGGTCTGACTAGGCAGCAATTTCCCATTCTCTTAATCTACTTAGCATCTAAAATGACACATTTTTCCCTTTTTTTTCCCCCCCTCTAGCTGTCCTGGCAGAATATGTATTAACCAATGCTCAAAAACAACTGTAGGCTTGGACTGAAAGCATCAGCCATCTGTTTTCAAGGTTCCATCAGTGGCCAAGTAGACACATGGGTAACTGGAATAAAAGCAGGCATGTTGGGCATCTGCAGAACTCGCAATTAAACTCAAAAGAGCAAACCTCCTTTGTTTAGCTGAAGGATCTAGTTCTGATTACACAACGCCCACTGGCACATGCTGACTAGCAGCAGCAGTACCCCCAGGGATATGCTCATGCATTCAGCAAGAGCTTTGACACAAATCCCAGCAAACTGCCTCATACTCTCACTGCAGAGAACGCAGCCCAATACACTGCTGCTGGGCGCTTGACTATCAGCACTCTGCAGCTGGATACTCACCAGGCTCCTGCTGCTCCTCACTTCCAGGCTCACTCTGAAAGAAAAGTCAAGAATCAGCTCAGTGCCCCCAGGACATCCCTTTCAGTCTCCTCACAGAACAATGCAGGTCCTGTTTGCTACTACAACAGACCCTAGACCACCCCCTTCAGCAAATGCAGTCACCAGTTTACCAGGTTTGACAAGGATTTGCTCCTTATGTAGTTCTCAAAGTGAAAGGGACTTCCCAAGAAACAAAATACAGCTGGGAAAAATACCACAATCTCCTACTACTGCCTACTGAGTGCATAAAAACTTGGATCTCTCAACCTGAGGGAGAAGAGAGGCCTTCCTCATGCGCAGTGTTGATATTTTTGGAGATCTTGAACCCCATAAATAATTACCTCTGATAAGGGCAATGAGAAGTGATCTATTTGTCACTTTCAGATACTCATTTTGGATACTGAACACTCAATTCCCAAATCTGGGTAAAACACTAATCAAACATCACACAGATGAGAATTCATGAACTCAGATTGAAACAAAAGCAAATTCCTAGTGCCATGAGACCTTACTGAACCTTAATTAATAAAAGCTCTAATCTTCAGCATCAATATTTGTTCTTCTCAATAACAGCACACAAAATCTACGTGACGAGCTCCTAGATTATCTGCACAAGCATATATCTGCATGCAGAGAATGCTCAGCAACATACCTGGCCTGAAGACTCACTGCCTTGCAGGAGAACTTTAGCAGTGAGAGGAGGTGGCAATTGCGTGCTCACAATCCTAGAAGAGCAAAACAAAGCCATACATGAGCAGAGCACCACTTGCACCTTGCTGAGATCCGCATTCTGCAGATCCTCCAAAAGGCTCTACAGGAGGGGAAGTTTCACTGAAGCATAAAGCCCTCTGCAGCACTGCAGTAAAGCTCAAAGAACACTGACAATGTTTGGTTAAAAAAAGAAAAAATTAAATCTCATGCAAACAGAAGAGCAATACAGCATGATGCATTCTGGGAACACGGTCCTGAGAAAGCATAGATCTAATACACAGATTTAACATGCTTAGGTTGACACTCTGGGTCATGCCTGGTTACTTACAAGCCTTTGTAGATAATGCAGCCTGCCAAGACGTGGGGAGAGCGCTGGCAAGTCTGCAAGATGAGAGCTGCTTTCAGTAAAAGCAGTGGGTCCACCTAGACAGAGAGAACCAGAAGTTATGCCAGAGAGCTCTTGGAAATACTCCAAATAGCAAATAAAAACAGAAACATTGGCACTAAGGCATTGATAGAGCTGTGCACTGCAGAGGACAGACTTCACCTTGGTTTTGTCCAGATTCCAGAGAGAATTGAAAATCTTGTGGAGGTCATCGGTGCTTTTTTGGATATATTCAATGTATCTGTCCCACAGCCTGTTTAGCTCCTCCTGAGAAAACTCCTAGGGACAACAAAAATCCGTATGGCTATCAGTTCACAGGCTTCAATGCACTCACAATGGCTACATGCAATCAGTCTGGGACAGCATCTACAAATGGCAAAGCTTATGAGCATCAGGAGAAAGACAATACGGGGAGAAAACGACTTTATGAACATCTATTAAACACCCTGCAAACATTTACACAGCCTTGGTGGAATAGGAGGACGGGCCTGTACGTATCCCAGGATTACTATGTGAAAAGTGTGAGCTTAGTCTGATCCTTATGAGTAGGAAGACAGTGTAAGGGAACACAACAGCATGTCTGTACCAGGACAGAGCTTGGCCAATATAAAAAGGGGCAGAGATCTCGTCCTAGCCATAAACATCACAGCTGCTGATCCTTAGTTACCATGTAAGCCTGGTGCACAGGTCCATTGTAGAATGTGAAGAGGCTGATCAACTGCTCCAGAAACCGTCTACAGCTGATATCAGGGAGGTCAACAGCACAGCCCAGCACCTTTAATGCAGAAAGCCATGAAAGATGAGCATTCACTGGGAAAACCCATAAACAACAGGTGAGAACAACTCATACTGCTCTCAAGTGAGTATCAAAGGGACACAAGCAGTTTTGTAGCAGGCAAACAACCCCCAAGTTCACAAGTCAAATGAAAAGGAAATCCAAAAATACCCACAGAAGAGCCCTGGCACAGACAGGATGAGTAAAAGAAGCTGGCAGTCCAGTGTTTTACACACCCTCCCTTTCCATCACATGTCAGATGACCTAGCTCAGTGCTATGTAAGCTGAATAGCACTGCCAGTTAAGCAGGTCTGACTGGCCTTAGTCCAGTTTCCCAGGGATGGTATAGGGTACTTTTGTCATGACTCTACTGCACACAGCTCTTTATACACTAAACATCTGTTAACACTGACAAAGCTTTGCATCAGGAATGTTGAAAGTTAGAAAATCAAACAGTAACATTTCTACACAGGGAAAGCAAGTCCTTATTATAAGCACACAGGCTTCTATTCAGACATTACCAATAGTCCATAGATATACATAACTACAAAAGCCTCAACTTTTGATAGGCATTGCCAGGCACATATTAAGAACATATGTTTCTTGTGAACACACAAATGAGGTATGTGAAGCTTTTTTAAAACAGCTGAAGTGATCGCCTTTACATGTGCTTACACGCTGTGGTAAACAAAACCTAAGTTACCTTGCAATGAAAAGTTGTGCATTGCAAGTTCACACCCTAGCTCTCCCCAGGTCTATCTGTGAGCAGGCCCATACCCTGAAAAGAAAAAGAAACCCTCTTAGTTCGATACAGCAGGTCAGACCTACTCCCTGTGTTAGGTCTGCAGTGCCTCCAGACCTCAGAACTCACCCACAGGTAGTCTCCATCCACTATAACTGCAAATTTGAGCTTTTTCAGGCGAATAAGGCTTGGAGGAGCTCCTGAAATCTCAGTCATGCAGTGCACCACTCCGGCAATCTGTCCACACAGCAGCTCCTGCTGGTCAGGGAGAGTCTGACAAGGAAGGAAGGCAACAACGATTTACTGTCTTCCCTTTTAAAAGGGGCTGGGAGGGAAAGAAATCACAACTACATCCATAAATTCAATAGCAGATGCAGCAGCAGAGGCAAATCTCAGCACTGCTGGCACCTGCAGCCAAGGGAGCTGAGTGTGAGCACTCAGGAGCACTGTGAGCAGCTCTAAGCTCCAGGCTGCTCTGCCCCTGGGAGGTTTCTGAGAGCTTTTACAAACACTGAATGAGAACTAAGCCAAAGTTCCACCTGGAAACCCTGAATGAGAATTATCAGCACGTTTTCACAGAGGCACCCACATAAAGGCACCAAAACAAACGCAGCCCTTACCTGAGAAGGATAAAAATAACAAATCCCAGCGCTCGTAGGATCTCCCTCCTCCTTAACCTTGGAGCCATCGTAAAGGAAGAAGTAATTACACCTAGAAAAGCAAAGAATCGGTGGAGACGATTGAAACGCTTGGAAAGGACGACGTTTCTCCCCCCGTTACCTCAGGTATAGCAGCACGGGCTGTTACCCGAGGCGTTCTCCTCACAGAAACACCGAGACGCAGCACACAAAGATGCCACGTTATTGAAAGGGACCCCGCACGGCCGGGCTGCCCCCGGCTGAGGAGGGCTGGGCCCACCCGGGTGCTGCCCTGCGTGGGTGCAGCGGGCAGCTCCCCCTCCGTTCCCGCGCTCCCCCGGGACCGCCCCCACAGCGCTCACCACGAGGCCGAGCCCTGCTGGGGCCGAGCCATGAGTGCCGCGGCCTGGAGCGCTGCTGCTGCCGGCAGACTGGAGAGGAGCCGCTCCCGCGCAGCACCGCCAATCACGTGACTGCACCACGTGACACCGGCCCTACGGCGGCCCGAGAGGGGCGACGTGATCACGTGAGCGCGGCCCTACGGCGGCCGGGAGGGGCCGCATGGCGGCGGCGGGCTGTTGGCGCGCGGCGAGCGGGCGGCGGAGGAGGAAGAGAGGGGAGAAGGAGGAGGAAAGCGGAGTCGCGGTGCTGAGGCGGCTGCGGGACGCGCGGTGAGTGCGGGGCGCGCGGCTCTTTCCCCGATCGGGCCCCGCTGACGGCCGCGTTTCCCCCCGCAGGGACGAGCTGCTGAGCTCCGGCTTCTGGGCGGCGAGCGCCGGTGCGTGCGGGGCGGCGGCGGGAGGGGGAGGAGGGCGGCGGGAGGAGGCGTGTGGCGGCTGACGGCTGTCCCCGTGCCCGCAGGAGCCGTGCGGGAGCCGCTGGGCTCGGGGCGGGCCTGGCGCTGCGTGTGCTACGGGCTGGGGCGGTTCGCTGCCTGCCCCGCCGCCCGGCTGCAGCTGGCCTTCCTGCTGCTGCTGCTCGAGATGCTGGAGGTAAGTGGCCGTCACGTCTGTACCGCCCACGTCCCATCCCCACGTACCTCTGTCCGTGCGTGTCCGTGTCCCACGCGTGTCTGTGGCCCACAGGTGCCGCCCAGGCACTGCTTCCTCTTCGACCCGGCCTTCTCAGAGCTGGAGCTGGCAGCACTGGAAGCACTGGGGTTGCATCTGCTCCCAGAGAACGAGGTAAGAGGACCCCGTCCCATCCCCACGTGACCAAGCTGTGTCCATGCCGTGACCACACTATGACTGCACCGTCCCCCCCCTCCAGGAGGGCAAGCACAGCACAAATGGATCTCCTACCCTGTTCTACATGGTGCACTGCGGCAAGGCACTGTACAACAACCTGCTGTGGAGGAACTGGTCTGTCGGTGCTCTGTCCAACATGGTCATCATTGGGAACAGCTTTAAGGGAATCGAGGAGAGGTAGGTACAGCCCTGTCTCCAACATTGTTTTCCACCCCTTGCTTGCTTAGGCACTTTTTTCTAATGCTTCCTCGAGGGATTTCCATGTGGTCTTCAAAGTTTTGCCCAGTCTGAGCTTGCTGGCACAGTTGCAGTCATCAGCAGTCTCCTCTTAGCTTTTCCATTTAGAAAAGTTGTCTTCCTTGCATGGGAATGTCACAAATGTTAGTTTACCTCTTTTTTAATAGGTTGCTGACAAGAATATTGGAAAGAGATTACTCTTACATTGCAAAGGTAGGAAGCACTAAAGCTTTTTAAACACAGCAATACTGTTTTGCATTGACCCAGCCCCTTTGATCGAGAAGAAACATTAATTGCAAGTTTAAAGGTGAAGGTGGTTGTTTTTAAAGCCTGGGAACATTTTATTACCTGCAGAACACACTGCAAAGAGGGGTACAGTTAACACAACACTCCCATCTTCACATAATCTCGCACAGAAGTTCTTTTGCTTTGTACGTGTTTTTCCAAATGCTCTTAGATTTTAAAAGGGGTGGAGGAAGTTGCCCTCCCTGCTCACCCTCGGTACTCGGATACCTTCAATGACACCTCCATCCACTGGTTCCCTGCACACAAACTGGAGAGGCTCTCTGCTGAAGTTTGGCAGTTCCTGGAGGAGCCGACTTATGAGGACTGTGATGACTTGGAGATCATCAGGAAGGGGGAGGAAGGGAGCCAGCATGGCCCTGCTCCAGCACAGCCTTAACTGCTACCTCTTCCCTCGGTCCTCCTGTGCAGCCGAGGTGATGCTCAAGCACTGACAGTGCCAGAAGTGGCAATACCTGAACACTGAGCTTGATGGAACATTTTTGTATCATAGTGATTTTTTTAAATAAAAGTGAAAGCTCCACTTTGACTTACGCTCACTTAACTACAGCACGTTCAACTAAAAACTGCTTTTTAAACCATCCATGCTGCATAACATTTGCTCTTTTGATTGCTTCCCTTTCATGAGCGATTCAAAGCCTGTGCCTATGCTGTGCACGTTGTGAAGTATCCAGAAGGGCAAGTGATTTGTGGGATGCACAGCTGACAGCTTTAGAAACTAGTTCCTAACACACAAAAGCTTTTTCACAGGCAGGGGACTTCAGCTGTTCAGTGCTACTAAGAAAGCTCTTCAGCCATTCCTGTATGATGAATCAGGCAACTTCCCTCTGGGAAAAAAAAAGCCTCAGTCGCCATTCTTCCCTACCATGCCTTGAGCTATTGAGTTCCCATGGCACATTTTAATGTGCTGGAAAGAATTTCCTTTCCATGTGTGCTTGGATAGGGCTGAGAGGCGGGCCAAGCCCTGGTGGTATTCAGTAGAGAAAGAGCTGCTGTGTGCGGGACACCATTGAGACAGTAATTACCACTGCCAGGGCAATGCAGCTGTCAAGGAGAGCTGCAGAATCTGTCGGTGGAGCCTTTGAGGCTGATCTGCTGTTGTTCTCTGCCCAAAGCAGGGCCAAGTACCAGCGGTCCCTTCTAACCCTCACTTGTTTAGTGGTTTGAAACAACTACTGCTGAATCTGTATCACAAGTGGCAATTACACAATCATCGGAACTGCTTGTTCCTCCCTTTGCACCAGTTTCCATGTATCATTTCACCTCCTGACACTGTTGGAACAGCCAAGAAAACAATCCTGGCATACAGCTGAGGTTCCACTATTTGCAAATCTGTAACGTCTTTATTCTAAGACAGTTACACTAAAAATATTAGTAAGATCACCTTCACAGTTCCAAGCAGGAGCCTCACTTGGCCATATCAATGAGACTCTGGAGAGATGTTGGCACCCAGGTCTTTTCTCCTTGTACAAATACAACACCTCTGTCAATGTAAATCACAATCCGTCCAAACGTATACAACTGTTTCCCTTCGTGTCGCTTTCCGATCACAGGCATGAAAACAATGTTGTGTTCCTCTGCTTTTGTCTGAATCAGGTCCTTAAAATTCATTGGCACAGAGCTGGCAGCCATGCCTATGCCTCGCTGAGCCATGTTCTCGGCCTCTCGCCTCTCCTGCATGGCTTCGTACTGGAAGTCTTTCCTCCTCTCTGTGTGAGTAAGGTATGCAATGTTCTCCCGGGCACCTGGCTGCATGTAGCCACCTGTTGGGGAGAAAAAAAGTGTGTGAAAACCACATGCAAGGTCTATGGGGAAGCTCTAGTCCAAGATGCATAACGTATTAAATGCAGTGAGGCTGAGCCGTAGTGTTCTGAATCATCCTTCACACGTTTTTATTGCTTGCACTTACAGTGTTACTGTTAATACAAAGATTGCCTAGATGAATCAGAGAGCTGTAGCTAAAGTTAGGGGACCTGACGTAGTCCCAAACTGAATCTGAGCGTGCACAGGAAAAAATGCTGCACCGTTACTGACAAAGGATGAAAGCAAATACACCACAATAAGCCACCTACCAACACTGGAAGAGACAGCCCGGTTCATGATATCAAGAGCTTCATTAAATTTGTCTTTGATCGACGGATGTGCCAACACTTGATCTGAGAACATGGACTTCCAGCCCAAGTACCACTTTGTGATCTCTTCGTAATTGGGGCTATTACTGAGCCAAGAGCATAGCACCTGCAAAACAACATGAACAAATACAACAGGATAGGTATGTTTATGGAGCTCCTTATTATTAGCTTATGATTTAGCTTTCAGTAAGAGTAAGGACTGTAACAGTCTTAGAAGGAGGTCTGGTCTGATGTGTATGCAACTATGATGAAAATCACTCAATTTAGCAGTTAAACCATTTCAGCAGTGGAGCAACAATTATTAGGTCAGAGTCACTGAAACACTTCACTCTGAATCACATCTGGCAGAAATTACTCAGCCTTGTTCCTCACCTGCAGCCATTTTGGGAAGAAGTGTTTCTCCAGCAGCCCAACAAGACTGGAGACAGAAATCATTCCCTCCCAGTCAATCACCCAGTAGAAGGCATCCATGTGCTGCTGATGAGGGTTTATTATGAGTTCGTTCAAACACATCCCTGGAAACAGGTGAAGAGCAGTTAGAGGAGTACCTGACTTACCAGTGCCCTGACCTATCTCACAATGATGTTTATGTGAAGAGCAACTGTATTGCACTGTATTACCTCCGGGATCTTTAAAAGGTTTGGCTGATCCCTGCCACCAAAACAGTGCAATTCCATTTCCCTCATTACAATTTACAGCCAAAGCTTAGAAACTTAAAACATTCACATTTTTCTTTTTTTCTCTTTTTTTTTTTTGTTTTGGACCAGGGCCTTTTAGCTGGATTGCACAGCTAAAAGAGGAACTGCAAATCTCATAGTGAAAGCATTTGCATAGGCGAAAGAATTAAAATGCCTCTCTCTTGTCTCACCGAGTTTAGGCACAATGTTTTTGACCATGAAAGCCTCCCATGACCCGGGTGTGAACACATCCTTCCAGGGCTGAAGGATAAGTTTGGCTGAGGAGTCACTGGGATGCCATTTCTGCAGAGCGTTTGCCAGCTTGTTTCTGATGGGAGAATAAAGTGGTTCCAATCGTGCCTGCATCAGGGGAAGCCAGGGATGGATCCAGGAATGGATTGGGACTGTGTCAGTCAAAGGATTCCAGTTTTCAACCTTAAGGCAAAACCCAGAAGAGATTTAATTTTCTATTGGCACAAAGTCTTCCCAGATGCAAATAACCCCCTAACTCCAAAATACATTGATTAAAAACAACAAACTGGTATTGTGGAAGCTGCAGTTGACTAAAATTCAAATAGTGATTCAAAATAAGGTTTCATTCTAGTACAGCTCTTTTAACTGACCTCTTTCTGTAGCTTGGGGAAGATAAGCTGATCCAGAATGTTATCCAGTATCCACACAGGAATGATGTGTACCCAGCTATCCAGGAAATCCACCATCGATCCACAGTTCCTTGGCTGCCACTGTGCCACTATGTTTCTGACATATGGCATCCAGATTTCCCACATCAGTCTGGAAAAAATAAAGAAATCAAAGCTAAGCTTAAAGCTTAGCCTCAGGCCTAGGAAAACTGAATGGATAACTGTTATGTAAAAGCTTCTTCCTTTTATACAGCTGACAGCTGGATTTTAAGAGACATCTCAAGAGAATTATCTGGAAAGTATGCTTCTATCTGTTCTTCACCATCATGGAGGAAGTGGCATTTAAAGACACTAAACAAAGTACAACTGATGTGTTATTTACCTGTGAAAAGCATCTGTTGATAGGTCCTGCCCACCGTGTGATAACAGCTGGTCATTTTCCAAAAGGCTCTTCCACTTGGCTATAATCTCTGTGCCATATGTACAGTCCTGGAAATGATAAGGTTAAACGATACGTGGTCTTAATGGCTTTTCATTCGTTTCAGCTGATATCTACAAAGAGCAGGCTGATTGCATGCTCAGCTACAGGCAGCTTTCTCACACGTTTATCTCACTCTGCCATGGGTTTTATCTGGAGCCTTCTTTTCTGCTCACAAGTGTGAGGAAGGGTGGCTTTTTTTCATTTCCTCTCCCAACTAATCAGGAAATTTGGGCAAGGAGGGGGGAAGGCATGACCATAAGACAACTTAAACCATCAAAAGGGATCTGCAGATAAATCACACTAATATTCACCTTGAGGGGATCCCAGTTCTTGAAGTAATCTTTCATGAGAGGATAGACTATTGCTACTGCCAAGTCTACCCTATCAGACATTCTGTACTCTTCGTAGTACTTGTCTTGAAGTGTCTCAAAAATCTTTGCACACTCATCCAAGGTTAAAGGATTTTCACAGCTGGGCTGCATCCGTCTCTCACACTCTTCCACCATGTCCAGGACTTTGCTGAGATTGCTAATTGCTGTCTCCTCATGCGAGAGAATTTCAGACATCTTCTGTATCTCATGGGTCAGGTTGACTACCATGTCTCTCTCATACTGCAGCTGGCGGTCGCTCTGGATGATCTCCTGCTCCGTGATGTCAATGAGAAGCTGTAAGTTGTGCTCCAGCTCAGGCAGGGCAAATCCCTGGGGCTTAGAGTCTTTGCCCAGCAGCTGCTGAGGATTGTCATCAGGGATATTGTGCTTGTGGCTAATTTGACTGTAGCTGTAATAAACCTTTTGCTCCCGGCCCGTCATATCTATAACCTTCCAACAAACAGGAAAAAAAAAAAAAACAAACTTGTCTTAAAAAAGTGCAATTCGTGTTTAAAAAGAGGAAATACCTTAATCCAAATTGAAAATTAGAGATTTCCAACTACTCCAGCAGGCCAGTAATAAGATCCGGTTTTGAATGGGGCAACCTGAGAGTACCTCTGGAAAGGCCTGCTCCTGATGTGAAGATTTAGAGTAAATGAAGAACAATTTGAGGTCAGAGCTCGAAGATTCTACCTCTGATCTCAGTATGACCATTTTACTGAGTTAAGCTAAGAACAACAGTGACTCACAACTGCAAAGAAGTCTTAGGTAATTTTACACTTTTTTATAGACTTGTCAATTTAAATGAATAACTTCATTAAGTGCATTAAAGACAAGTTTCTTACAGTCTGAAAGCTCTTCTGCCTAAAAAGTACTGTGTGTTTAGTTGCATGGTCTCAATAAGGACAAATGTGCTTACAGAATTGGGTGAGCTATAACAAATGTGTAACAATTAACTTACAAAAGCAAACAAGCAAGAAAACTAATGTGTATTTTCTCAAGATCAAGATGTTCCTGGAGGACAAGTCCAATACTGCAGGCTATGTTACAGTCTATTAAACGATTCAGTAATGAATCTGAAGCCTTGATTTGCATGAGGCTACAGACAACAATTGTTAAAACTAGCTTCTATTAAGGTTACCAATTGCCTAAAAGCAGTCAACACTAATGCAAACAAATTGAATTGCTTCCCAGAGATGCCATCACTTGGTTCATCAGCCTTACCTTGACTTGAGAGAGCTCCTTCTGAGGGGTTGAAAGCTGTTTGTTAATCCTACCCTTGGCTTTCAGTTCTTCTACTGTCTTATAGCTGTATTTGGGCTTTTTCTTGCCTCCATTAGGATCCTTCCGCCACTGACTGAGTTCTTTTTGAAATTCCTAAATAAAAACAAGGAGAAATTGAAATTGCTGTTCTCAGTCATGCCTCAAATTTGTATGTTTTCTATAGAAAAACAATCATCAGATCAATGAAGAATACTATGCAGCAGAACAAAAGGGAAAGTGACAAAGCAGAGCAAAAACTGGCTCAAATGCTATGGGCCAGTCAAAAAGCCTTTTCTCACCACTACCACTACCAGTATGTTTCTGATCTTTCTTTTTTTAAACAAAAGACAAATTACTTATCTGGAGGAAACTGAGGATGGGATTCTAGCAATGCTACTGGAATGAAGTGAGACCGAACCAACATAAAGGACATGACAGTGACATGAAAATATGCCTAAATGAAATTAATGTTTTATGTTTTTAGTTTCTTATCTAAAATGAGATCCATTTCCTCTAACACAACAGCTGATACCAGAACTGAATTTTGTTTGCACAACACAACAGGGTAAACAGGTGTACCAGGAATCATAGAAATACCTCTTCAGCTTCTTCTTCCGAGTCAACAACAGGGAAGTCTTGCAAAGACTGGCTGGTTCTTTCAGAGCCATATGCTCCCACAGCTCCTTTGCCTTTTCTTTGCTTGGCCTCAATTGGATTAATAATACCTAACAAGAGATCAGTTAGATCAGAAGGAAGAAATTCAAACAAGAAAGAACACTTGGCAAGAGAAGCAAGAGTTCATCTATAAGCCACTTCAAGATGCTAGATCTTAAACAATGCAGTCTCTTCTTCAGATTATTAGTTATTAATAAACAACCAAATATGGGATCACAGTACCTTGAGCATTCTTTCCAAGACCTCTTCCAGGGACATAACCCATCTTCTGGAGAAGTTTCTGCCCAATTCCCTTAGTGTGTCTCTCCCAGCTGCCAAAATCCATGAAAGATTTTGTGCCCCCTACAAAGCCCTTCTGACTGGGCTTGAAATTTCCACCCTATTAAAACAAAAACGCAAAGGATTTTTTTTAAGGTGCTGTAATAACAAAGCTCTGTGAAACTTCACTCTGACACAAGGTACTTCCTCAAAGCAATTCAGCTGTCAACACATTGCATTGTTTCTCCAGCTCCCTATGTCAGAAAGCCACTTTTGGGCCCATGGGAGTTCCCTGCCGTTTAAGAACATTCCAAATGAGATGCTAGCTTTTAGGCTCTGTCAAGAACTTCACTGAAGCTGCTTCCCAACTGTTTTTGTGCTTGAGAACTGGAAACAAGCCCCCAACGGAGCGACATTCCCAAGGATGCACAACAATACATCAGGATCTCCATGAAAAGGAAGAGAAAACACATCCCTCAACTTCATGCCATGCCCCACGTGCTACATCAGTGTTAACTGTTTCTCTCTTTCTTTAGTACTCTATTATTTCCAGAACTCGGACCGTCCTTTGAGCTCCAGAAACACGCTACAATGAAAATGTCCTGGATCACTCACAGTTTTCAACTTCTTTGGCACAAACTCTTTAGGGATCTCCTCCTGCTTAACGGGCTTCTCATCTTCGTCAGAGTCCTCATCTGACACATCCTCGGCCGCTGACTTTTTCAGCCCTGCACTGATGAAGTTCACAGGGGCTGAGTAATCCCTAGAGCTGAACCAAAACAGGACCTGTAAGTCTTACAAACCGCGGGGCGACATAAAAACATTATTGCTCTTTCAGCAAGAAATATCGGTTCCTCCTCCCGGGCGCCGGGGACCGCCTTTACCCCCCAACGAGCGCTGCCGCCCTGACAGCCCGCGGCCCGGCGCTGGGGCAGCAGCAGCCACAGCCACACGGAGCGAGGCCTTCGGGCTGCGGGGCGAGACCTCATCCCCGGGTAGGCCCGGCCCTCCCCCACCGCCCGCACCGCTTGCCGCCGAAGCTGGGCCGCTCCTCGTCTGAGTCGCGCTCGGCCCACACGCCGTAAGTGGCCTCCTCCTTGGTCTGCCGGTGCCGATGCCGGTGAGGGTTGAACTCGTTCTGAAGGTCCCAGTCCGACACCTCGAAGTTCTCCATCTCCACGCCATCCTCCCCGTCCGTGCCGTACAGGTGCGACATCGACATGGCACCTCCGAGCGCCGCCCCGGCCCCGCTCCAACCTACCGGCGCTAAAGCTCCTCGGCGGTCCGGAAGTGAACCTTGCAACTTCCGGTGACGCGTACATACGCCACTTGAGACACTCCCCTAACCATAGAGACGCTGGGTAGAAGGAACGGCCCCTCTGGCGCCCCCTGCCGGGAAGCGGCTCCTCGGCCTCCGCGACGGGGCACCCCGAGGGGCAGCAGGGGGAGGGTCTGTGGCGTTAAACCACCGCTCTAGCCGTGGGAAACGAATGAGCGCAGCCACGAGTGAAACGAATGACCTCATATATTAATTCTTAAATAGAATCTGTCAATGACAAGTGATCGAAGAGGAAGAGACAGTCCCGGATGGTCACCTGTACAACAAACGCTCTACACGGTTATGACACCTATTCTGATCTGCACGTTAAGAAACAGCATTACGAGACACTGAAATACGGCTTTAAAATGTTCTCCGGGATCTGAACAGGAAATCTCTTTGCAATGCACTCTGAAGGTTCAGCCGATCTTCATTTCCACAGATCTTTTCACCACGGAGCATCCAGTGAAGGGAGACGAGTGGCATCCAAGTGTACAACGTTTGGCCTTTGCAAATAAATGCAAATACATTCCTCGCATGGCAGTCATTTTGGCAATATTAGCAAGCAATATGCTTGGATAACAGATCTCCACCGGTGCGACTGCAAACTCCTCTTTGCAGGGCCACCCAGGGCCGTTTGCAGCAGCCTGCAAGGGAAGAAGCGGTCTGGGCAGTCAGGCAGTCCCAACAGCCAGGTGCCAGCAGCTTTAAAGCCACTGCGACACAGCAGTTGGTGGATACTGAGCTCCAGCTCCTGCATGATGGGCAACAGCACCTGTTCTTACTCAAAGCCTCTGACATGCTAACAGCTGCTGCTGCAGCAGTCAAGCAAAGCAGTTCTGTTTTCCCAAGCTGGCAGCAAACACGACCACCCCCATCTGAAATGCACACAGGGCACGTCCCTGCAGCTGCAGGGGCTCAGCACGCACACACGTCCCCCCTGCCCTCCCCACACCCAGTAAGAACACCCCCAAGTGGCTGACTGCGATTTTGCTGAAGTAATCCTGATTCCAGAGCTCAGGAAAAAAGAGATTTGACAAATCGTCTCACGGAACAGCATTGCTCTGAAAACCTAAAGCAACTGTGAAGGAGATCATTCACATAATGAGTGTGGCTGGAGCAGCCGGGGCAATCCACAAGCACAGGAAATTATACGAGCAAAATGCTAATCCTGGAGCAATGCCAGGCAGATCTGTGTGGGTCCCGAATTAAAGTACAAGGTCTTACCTGGAAATCAATAATTAGTGAGAAGATGACGTGTTTTGAGTCACCTAGAATAACCAAGAAATAGAAGGATCAGTTGTAAGTCACTACCTGCAATTCAAAGCACTACCAGTGTGTTCCCAGAAGCAAGAAAAAGGGAAATGGTCAGGACAGAAAGTGGTACAACAGCAGAAAACAGGCGGCCAAGAGACCCAGCCAGGAGCCTCTCACTTCCCTACTTCATGTGCAGTGTCAGCCACTCAGGAACTGCAAATGACACCTCTTGCAGGGCATACATGTGTGTGCTTGCTGCACGAGCAGCTTCGTTTCCTCATTCTGGGATTTGACTATGCGTGTTTTCACATGCTGGCAAAGCAGAGCAGTCTTTTAGGAGTCCCCACGTTGAACAGGTAAAACCAGACACCTCTGATCAAAACACTGGTGATAACCAACGCTAATCTACCGCATCTCTTATTCAGGCAGGTGGCCCTATCTGAAAGGTCAATAAAATAACGTTTAAGGCTTTATATGTGATGGCTGTTTGACTGCTCTAAGATGGAAATCCTTTGTTTTCAAACACCGCTCTTTAGGAAAGGAGACATTAAGCGTATTTTTAACACCTGAGCATGATCACAAGCACTAGAAACAGCAGATCTATCTGTAACTTGAAATCAGGTAAGCCACCCTCCCCTAAACAGCCTGCAAGTGTCGATAAGAGGGAGCAGGGGGCCAGGAACCCAGATGTGGTGGATGTCCCATCCCTGGGAACAGGCAAGGCCAGGGGGCAGGTCAGGGCCCTGAGCACTGATGCGGCTGTGCTGTCCATGTTCGTTGCAGGGGAGTGGGAGCAGACAGCCTTTAAAGGTCCCTCCCCACTCAAACGATTCTATGATTCTGCAAATAAGCACGCAGGGCAAAGCACTCAGACATGACATCAGACCCTTACCTGCAGATGGCCTTTCAAGTTGGCTGGCGTTTTATAATCCCCCTTTAAAACCTATGGAAAAAAAAAGACAAATAGTGATCCCTTCTTGGACCGTACGAACATCAGCAAGTGCACACTGTTAACTGCAGCATATGCTCCAGGATACGTGAGCCAGCAGAGACCTGAGGAGCAGCTGTTCTAGCTCATGCTGGGATGCCGGGATAACAGCAGGAGGGCTCTCCCTTAGTGACTGTTCACCCAAATCGTCTGTGTCCTGAAATGGCTCAGCAAGCACAGAGAGCAAGGAAGGACTGCAAGAGCCCAGAGCACTCAGACCGTGACCAGCTCCAGGGGAGCTCCTCTGACCCGCCAGCTTCGTGCTGCAGCTCTGCACAGACAACAGGGAACAGCACTCTCTGCTCCCAGAAGCGTGGCAAAGGACACCGTGTCCACGGGCACTGCCACAGGGAACGCACACAAGGAATCTGACCTCAGTTTGGGGGGAACTGGTCCATCCCAAAGCATGAACAACTCCCTCTGTCTAGTAACTGCTGCCTGCGGCTCTGCAGCTTCGCGCACATGAGTCAATATTCTAAAAACAATTCTTCTGGTTTTGCCCAAATGCATTACAAGTATGCAGTCACATTCCTCGTGGGACCGTGGGAGTGGCTGGTGAGCTGCACACACACTCAGCACTGCCTCAGATTTTCCCGAGGTCAGACTGGCGTTTCTATTGCCAACGACTTTGCAACCGGATAACATCACAACCAGTAACTGCCATGTCTGGGTTCAGGAATGGGGCTGGTCAGGGAGGGAGGGACAGGTCAGTATCTGCCACAACAGAAGAAACGAACGCTGCCACAAAATCACAGGGAGCAGAATCAATCTGAGCCACAGCAGACTCAAACCGCTCTGCTTGGAAGTCATCACAATGGAACCGAACACCGTTTCCCAGAAGGAAGAGAGCTTTTGTTTCTCTGCTGCTCCTTTCTGACTCTGGCCAGAGCCCCCTCCTGCTCTGGGGATGGCTGTGACACCCACCCTGTGCGTGTTGTTGACAACAAGTGGGTCTGGATGGCCGTAGTTGGGAGGATTGGCATACGGGTCGTAGCCAAGCCTGGCGAGCATGGGTGCTATGTGGGCCATGTCCTGCAGTACGTCCCCTGGAATGTGTCCGATCCATTTAGATAATGCCTCCATGTTCACCGGCTTGATAACCTGGTCCGTTGATCTTTCTATCCTGGAAAAAAAAAAAAAAAAAAAAAAAATTAAGGAAAAAAAGCAAAACAAGTCGCTGTCATTTGGATTTCACAGATACACCGGGCTCAGATGGAAGAGCTTTCAGCTAGGCTAGCTGCCACCCAAACATCTTGCTTTCAGTGCCTGAGAAGAGCACACAGCACACACACTGCTCCGTACCCTCCATGCACACAGGCAGAGCTGCCAGGGCACAGCTGTGCTGCTGCTGTGTGAACCCCATGAAGCCCTGGGCTCAGGTCTCTGTGTGAATGCAGGGACACAGCACTGGGATCCATCCTGCACAAGGGTGGCTGCTACCAGCCATGACTGATTGCATTTTGCTAAGTCAGACCTAAGCCTCTCTTAGAGAAGCCTCTCTTAGATGAAGACCAGGAGAAGGTGGGAGAAGCCAAGCACCTCCTGGAGCACTAAAACAGACAGCCAGGAGGAGGGAGTGCTCGGGTGTGTCTCCATGGGAGAAAGCACTCCTTTTATTATGCACCAACTCTGGCAGGAATTACTGCCCACCCCTGAAAGTGATTCATCAGCAGCAGAATTGCAGACAGGAGATCTGAGGATGGGTGGAGAAAAGGAGCATTAAAGAGCTCACGTTTCTGAGCAAGCAGTTCTTTTCAAATTAAAGATCCAAGCCACTTTTGCACTGTCAAGAGAGATGAAACGAGACAGTCGCTTGCATCCTGCCTGTCAGGCTGCTCTATTGCATACATCCAACTGCTAATATTCAAGCTCTCGTTTACTCAGACGCACAAAACCCACTGCAGTAAAGCAGTGCTGCCACTCCTACCTCTGAAAAGCACCCACTGACACAAGCAAGGAACTCCTGCCCCCCAGCACACACTCACTTGGAAAGAGACACTCCGCCGGGCTTCCCTATGAGCTCCTCGTGGTGCAGCACGGTGTCACTCCAGGAGATACCCAGGAACTTCATGATGGCATGCATGGACTGCTCGGGGTGCAGCACCAGCTGCTCGTAGTAGACAGGCAGGCAGCGAGAGCGCCCGATCTCCAGGCACTGGGAGTACATCACCTCGATGGCTTTGTTCCACTTGGTCAGGCAGTCCCGGTAGCTGTTGAGGTCGAAGCCAGCTATTGTCACCTTCCGTGTGATCATGGAGTGGACCGAGGCGCGGCCGTCTCGAACCATCAGGAGGAACTTGGAGTTGGGAAACAGCCTGGATAGGTAGACGGAGGACTTCAAGGTGAACGGGTCCTTGTTGCACAGATACCTGGCCGGCTCGCCGTGCTTGGCGATCACCTCCAGGATGAAGGCCTGCATGGCAGCATCCAACACCTGGTCCGTCACCCCGGCCTCGTCCAGGCGCATCTTCTCTCGCCCTGACTTGGACCAGGCCTGCCGCATGGCCAGCACGCGGGGGATGATGCGGGTCTCCTCCCCGCAGCGCACCTCCGGGTGGGCATCCAGCATGGCCCTCATCAGCGTGGTGCCGCTGCGGGGGACTCCACCGATGAAGATGAGGGGCATCTCCTTGCTATAACGGTACTCCACGTGGTTGGAGTCCACCATGACCAGCTCCTCGTTCTCAGGTCTCATCAGCCTGTGTCTTCTCTTGCTCAGCACGTGTTGGCATTCCAGGACCTGCTGGCCGAGGTGCAGCGTCACCATCAGGGCCACCACCGAGCCCACCGCCAGCAGCACCCGCCGCATGGTGACCCGCATCCTGTCCCGCTGTGCAAGGACTGCACTCCACGTCACCACGCTTCAGTTTCCAGCCAGAGAGCGTTCAACCCAGTGGGCATCTGCAAGAGAGAGAGCAGCTCTGTGAGCAGGGCTGCCCGCAGCCCGGCCCCAGCAGCTCCTGCAGACGCCCACACCGTGCCGGGCTGTCGTCATCCCTTCTACCTATCAGCAGATTTCAGGCTAGGTGCCTTCTGCCCGGAATGTAATTAAAGCCCGCCTCGGAGCACACCCAAAGAGATTAGTTCTTGGCTGTTTCAGTCCCCAGAATCTCAGGTTTGTTGCCGGAGCAAAGCTTGGTGGAGTTTTTGGAGAGGAGGGGTCCTGCTCACCCAGCCACTGCACCATGCAGTTTCGCCTTCTTCCATTTACTCCTTTGGATCAAGCGTGTATTAGGTCAGCACAAAAGAAACCCAGCTTTCTTTTCACCCAGTAAGGAGTCTTTGGGGTTTGCTCCGTCCTGGACGAACCCCAGCCTCCCAGGGCAGCTCCTGCACTCGGCACGCTGCCCTCCTCCCCTCCTGCCAGCCACCTGCCTCCCTCCCACATTTCCTTCAGTTTTACATACACCGCCATAGGGGAGGGAGGAAACTGAAATAAACAGAAAAACAAAAGCAGCTCACGCACTTCTCATAGGCCTAAGTCAGAAAGAAGCAATGACCCATTAGAACGAAATTAAAATAGAGCAGAGGGTAACACGTCAGTAATAGCAACGTGTGCTGTGTTGAACACCTTCCTACCCCAGCCTGACCTTACATGAAGCCCCCCCAGCAGTGGGGCAGTGTCTGCTTGCAGGACGCGGCTGCTGGAGTGCTGTTGCGCAGCGCTGTGCTGCTGCCTGCACGGCTCCCAGGAGAGCTGGCGCTGCTCCCACCCCCTCCTCCCCTTCCCCCCGGGTTTGTGAGTGCAGGTTTGGCAATCCTACCCCAGGGTCACAGCGGGATTTCGAGTTCTTTGTGATTACAGAGCTCGGGTGAGTGGAAGGAACGAGATGTCCGCGCGCTTTATTTTACTGACAATCAAAGCACTGCTTCAGAAAAGCTCCTTTTCCTCTCCGCTCTTTTCATCAAGGAGCTCGTTTAGCCAAGCGCCTTCAAGTGGGGAGCAGCCAGCAGGGCCCGCCCAGTGCCAGCCCCGCAGCACACAGCCCTCCCCCATTATCAGCCCATGCCAGGGCCGGTCCCACCTCAAGATGGCACAGCCGCCAGCACTCTCCCTGCAGCACACAGCCCCAAGGCTAACTCCCCAACCAACTGCCTTGTCATCCCAAAAGGCTCCAACGGTTCCAAACACACGTCCACACACTGTGTGCAAGCCAAGAAGTCAACCGCTGATCCATTTGTTTAGCCCAGACGTCACACGGAACAACAAACAGCACCTTGGCGTTTGTCCAGCCCCAAGTCAGGCCCATTAAAAAAGATGAGCGCTGTCCGCTCTGCCCTCCTCTCTCCATCTGTCTCACTCGTGTTAATGTATTCAAATGTCCACCCTAAAAATAATTGCTAACGGCCACCAAGGACCCATTGCAGCGCAGCGCGGTGGGAGCGCTCAGGACGTCGGGGCAATTGGAACCACTGCAGCCGTGCAGGAAGGAGAGAGCTTGGTGGGGAAGTGACAACACGGCGGTGACAAACAAGGACAGCCGAGCTCCCGCGGGCAGAGCGCCTTCCGTATTTACATGCTGACAGGACCTCCGTGACGACAGGGCTGCAAAGCTGGGGGAGTGAAATAGGAACAGAGCAGCAGCAAAGTGTGGACAGATGGATGAAACAGCCATCAGTGGACTCCGGGTGCCATGGGGGAACCGCGTGCTCGGGTGGGAGCTCCAGGCATGCCTTACCTGCGCCCTGCAGCTCATGGTGCTGCCAGCCAAGCCTCGTGCTGAGATGCAGATGGCCGTGAGAACACCTAGTGGGGAAGAAAAATCACAGGCTTGATTTGTTTGCTGATCACAGGCGGCCCCCATCCAGACGGTGGGGCAAAGCTCAGCCCCACAGCGATGTCGAAGCACGTGGCTGAGATCCCCCTGGTGCTGGTTCAGGGGCAAAATCCAGCTCCAGCACTGCAAGCACCCATATCACAGCAGTTACCATCTCCCTGCAGCCACAGCGCTGAACCCTGCACTGCCAGCACCCAGCAGCTCAGCTCTGCACTGTACTAAGCAATCCTGCGTGCATGGAGCAACCCAGGCACCGCGCTCACTGCAGGACTCCTGCCTGCATCCTGGTGAGGCCACAGCCGTGTCCCTGTGTGCACAGCGCTGTACCTGCATGCATGGCCCTGTCCCAGCCCCGGAGGATGTTTTTGAGAACATTTCAAGTACAGACACTAATTGTTATTCCAGCCACCCCAGATCCTCCTCCTTTCCTGCCCAGCTGGACGTCACACAGCCCCTCTGCTTCAGCACTACTGGGAAACCAGAGGGAAACTCCACCCAGCACCAACGCTGCAATGGAGCAGAGTTCATCCGCAGCACATGCATCGCCCTCCATCCTCACAACACTTCCTGCTCCTCTCCTTCAGCCACGAGATCTACCCTGGACAAGGCTGCAGGGCGCAGGGCAGCACCCACACACATCTCAGAGCTCCCTGGTACAGTGGTTTAACAGCTGCCCCGCTCCGGAAACTCCTCCAGCTCTCACCCTAACAAACACAATGTGCACACACACACACATACACACACACGCATACAGACTTGCAGACTTCCTTCCTGTTGCAGCGCAGGGCTGTGCTGTGCCATCGCGTGGTCACAGCAGCATCCAGGCACAGGCAGCACCCAGTCTGCAACTCAGCACTGCCTCCAGCCCACACTTCAAAGCAGAGAAGCATTGCAAACTATTGCAAACAAGCGGCAGAACCAGCAAGAAGCGTGACGTGATCCTAAATTAATTTTGCTTTACAACATTCCCAGAAACAGATGCTAGTGACTTCCTGACACGACAGAGGTGTGGCATGGAAACTCTTAGCTCAGATCCTTGGGCTTAATGAGGGATGAGGAAATGTGAACATCTTCACGAAGGAACGGCAATAACTGTGGTCAGCAAGAACAGTGCCAGTGGACCTCCCGTGCATCCTGCAGCACTCGGGGCTGCAGTACCTGGCAGCACCCAGCAGCACCCAGGGGTGCAGCCCCAGGTCAGCAGTGCAGGGAGCATTGCTGGCAGGGTGCAGGGAGCCAGGTGTAGGGCAGAGCCCACATGCATGAAACCGTGCTGCTCAAGGGCACCAACGGCATTCACAGGAAAACACAAACAGCTGCTTTCAGGGTCCCACGTGACAAGAAGAGCACCACGCAGAGCGGAGTGTTTTTGCTGATTCAAACTAAAGATGAGCTGTGGGCCACAGAGCCAGATACAGCAACAGGAACCAGAAGCCAACCCTGGTACAAACATATGGATTTTAGACCACTTTTGGGTCACGAGTGCCTTTGAAAATCCCCAAATAGACCAAGCAGTGCTGCGGTTCGCATTTGCAGCAGCAGCAGCACCACCCCAAAGTGACAAAGCCACTGAAAGGCAGCACCAACCCCAGCAACCTGCAGCCAGCTTGTCCAGAGAGGAGGAAAGGTCCCAGTGTGCCATGTGCTGCCCTTGTGCCCCTGTCCCCGTGCCCTGGTGGCAGCACTCTGTGTGCCTATGCACCAACGGAGCAGAACAAAAGACTCTCCATGAGTGTGGGTGGTCAGAGCGTGCCATGAAACAGGGGAAAAAAAAATATCAAAGGCACTGCTAGAAAAAACACTCCCCATCTTCAAAACAGTATTTCCAAATCCACATGCCAAAGCGTAAGTGTTAACAAACTCCACTCCCACATGCACAAAGATCATGGCTTGCAAAGTAAAGGTTGCTTCTGCAAGAGAAACCCCAAAACCTCAAATTTGCTTAAGAAACATAATCAAAATATTTTATTTCCCAGTGATGCAACACTAGAGATATTCCTGCCCCAAAGGCATTGCTGAGCATAGGTTCAGGGCATGGTGGTGGCACCATAAAGCAGCAGGGCATGGGAACTCACTCATACAGACGAGCTCTTTGGCAGATGCTCCAACCTCCTGGGATGTGCACACAGCCCCTGCTGTCTACAGTGCACAGGGATGGCAGGGTGCGAGCAGGGTACCCTAAGGGTGCCCAAAGGGGAGAGCAGGGGCAGAGCAGCATGCCTCAGGGCAGGGAGCAGGGAGCAAAAACCTACATGGAGAGCCGTGCACTGAGAACCATGCACTGCCTTCTGCACACTGCAGCACTGCGTGCACTGAGCGCCCTGCAGCGAGCACCCTGCACTGGGTGCTATGCACTGAGCACCCTGCACCACTACCTTGTGCACACTGCTCACTGAGCATCCTGCACTAAGTGGCCCGCAATGAGCATCCTGTATGATATACCAAGCATCCTGTGCTGAGTGCTGTATCTGAGTGCCCTGCACTGGGTGCTATGCGCTGAGCATCCTGCACTGAGCGTCACGTACTGAGTGCCCTGCATTGAGCACCATGCACTGAGCACCATGCAGAGTGCCCTGCATTGAGCACCATGCACTGAGCACCATGCAGAGTGCCCTGCATTGAGCACCATGCACTGAGCACCATGCAGAGTGCCCTGCATTGAGCACCATGCACTGAGCACCATGCAGAGTGCCCTGCATTGAGCACCATGCACTGAGCACCATGCAGAGTGCCCTGCATTGAGCACCATGCACTGAGCACCATGCAGAGTGCCCTGCATTGAGCACCATGCACTGAGCACCATGCAGAGCGCCTTGCATTGAGCACCATGCACTGAGCACCATGCAGAGCGCCTTGCATTGAGCACCATGCACTGAGCACCATGCAGAGCGCCTTGCATTGAGCACCATGCACTGAGCACCATGCAGAACGCCTTGCATTGAGCACCATGCACTGAGCACCATGCAGAGCGCCTTGCACTGAGCACCATGCATTGAGCACCATGCACTGAGCACCATGCAGAGCGCCTTGCAGTGAGCACCATGCACTGAGCACCATGCACCGAGCGCCTGGCACCACCCCGTGCACCCTGCACTGAGCACCGTGCACCGCGCTCTGTGCACTGAGCATCCCGCACCGAGTGCCCGCGCATCACCCCGTGCACGCTGCTCACCGTGCATCCTGCACCGAGCTCCCTGCACCGAGTGCCACACACTGCGCACCCCGCACTGAGCGCCACGCACCACCCCGTGCACACCGCTCACTGCGCGCACTGTGCACAGCGCGCCCCGCACCGCCCGTCCCCGCTCCCACCTGCCGCTGTCGCTGCGGTTCACGGTGCCGCCGCTCGGACCGGGCCGGGCCGAGCCGGGCCGCACTCCCCGGGTCCGCCGCCGGCGCGGAACGGAGCGGCGCTGAGATACGGCGACGTCACGCGCAGAGGGGCCGGGATCCCCGCGCCGCGCGCCGCCCCACCGCGCATGCGTCCCCTGGCGTGCACGCGTGTGGCTGCCTTGCGCGTGCACGGTGCGCGTGCTGCGGGCCGGCCGTGCCTCGCCGCGGCGGTGTGGCGCCGTCCCGCGCGCGTGCGAGCGACTGTGCGTGCGCGCGGGCGTGCAAGCTGCCTGCCTGCCGCGCTGGCGCTGCGGCTCCCACGGGCACGACTGCAGCGCCGCGCTCCTTGCGCGCCCGTCCCGTCCGTGTGCTGCGTGCACAGCTCTGCGCAGCGTTGCGGTCGGGCTCTGGGCAGCGTTGCGTGCGCGGTTCCGAGCAGCGCTGCGCGCACGGCTCCAGGCGGCGGCGCCCGACGGAGGGGTGGGGGAATGCGGGGGCTGCCCCCGGAGGGGGTCTCACTTTGAGGTTTGCAGGGAGGGAATGGAAGATGAGCCCGAGCGGAATGGGAGCGAGGGGAAGCCGGGTGACGGAGCGCGCCCTGGGACGCACGCAGCAGGCAGCTCCATCGTCTGACTTTTTTAATTTGCCTCACAACGTCGGGTACACGCGGCGGCGGCAGTGGCGCGGTCGGTAGACACGGATAGTGCAGGGGGAGCGCGGGGGTGGCGCGGGGCCGCGCTCAGTTGGAGGGCGCCTCGGGGGTGACGAAGGTGCCCTTCTGGTCCCACTGCATGTCCCGGATGCGACGGATGGACTGGATCTGGGGCTGGAAGGCGCACCACTCGTTCCAGTGCCTGAAGTCCCCGGTCTCAAAGAGGTACTGGTAGCCGCGGTACCCGGGGTACTGATACCCAACCCAGCTGCGGGGAGAGCAGACAGGGTGCTGAGTGCCGTGCCCGAACCCCCCCCGGTACCTCCCCGGTGCAGCCCCCGCTTACGTTCCGCTGGGCACCTTCACGCTGCCCACGCGGTCGCAGAAGCCGTAAGCCCAGAGGCTGGGCACGTCGTCCTCCTGGATGTCCATCTTGTTGCCCTTGAAGTCAGCAGACTCGTACAGGGAGATCTTGTGGTCCTCGGCCTCCTGGGGGGGAGGAGGGGGAGGGGGGACAGTTGGGATGGGTGGACGGTGCCCGCAGGGCGCGGTGTGCCGAGCACTCACCATTCGGATGGGACGCATGGACATGAAGCAGTCGCTGCGGTAGCTGCTGGACCAGGTGTCCCAGCGCGGGTACTCGCCCTTCTCCAGGATGAACATCTCCCCACGCATGTTGGCTTGTTCGTAGGCCACCCAGCTGGGGATGGGCAGGGTATGGCACATCAGGAGCCCCGTGACCCTGCAGCACTACGGGCACTGCCCCAGGAGCAGCTCTGCTGCAGGGCCCCAGGGTGGCACACTGTGCCACGCTCGTCCCTGCGCTCCCAGTGCGTTTGTTCCCTTTTGCATCATGGAGCACAGGACCAATGCTGCCAGGCAACCCTCTGCACTGTGCACCTCCAGCCATCGTGTCACTCAGGCTCAGGGCTCGGTGCTCACGCAGTGGCAATGCCACCTTTATGGAAGGGTCACCTTCTGGCACCTGGCACCAGAGAAGCCCCACATTCACTGCTGGATGTTTCCTTCCAACGCGGGGCTATTGCTGCAGGGATTTTCCTAATGGGAGTAGATAGGTCAGAGTACTGTGGGCACTACAACCTTACGCTTGGCTGATTTTACTTTTGTCTTTCCCTAAGCAAAGCTTTGGGTACAGTCCCACCGGTGGCTCTCCAGCAGTCTCTGAGGGTTTGGGACCTGTCCCCCAGTGACCTTGGCTGCCCAAGCTTCTACCCTTAATACTGCTTCCCAGGCCTCATCCCACCTCCCCAGTGCTGCTTCGGCCCCATCCCCTGCCCGGCTCCAGTCCGGGTTGCTGGGTCCCCACTGGGTCCCCACTGTGCCACTCACGGTCCAGAGCTGACGATGACACTGCGCACTCTGTCGAACCCGCAGTCTGCCAGGTTCAGGCACTCGCTGGTGAACTCCATTTGCCTGCCCTGGAAATTCTCCTGCTCGAAGATGACAATCTGGGGGAGAGCAAAGGGGTCGGGCCCTGAACTGCTGCTGTCCCTCTCCCTGACACTTTGTCCTTCCGCGTGGGGACACATAGGCTTACCCTGAAAGCTTCCGTGGAGGGCTCTTCCCCTTTGCTGTTGGTGACAGGAGTGGGGTCGGAGGATGGAGCTGGCGCCGGGGCCGCCTTCTCCTTGTCCTCTGCAGCCTGGCCGGGAGCAGCGGTTTTTGTGGTCTCAGACATCGCGGTGGTCAGCTCGGGTCTGGGGACAGAGGTGCCAGGGGGGTCAGTGGGGACACGGACCCAGTGGCAGTGGTATTGGGGTGGGGGTGAGGAGCTCCTCCAGGCGCACAGGACACGGGTCCTGCCTTGGCCACAGGAGGTGCCAGCTGCCCACGATCCCCAGGAGAGCCCTGAGCGTGGCCCCATCGCTGGGGGTGCCCGGAGCTCCCTGGGGCTGTCCCACACGGGCGTGCGTGGGAGCACAGCAGGCAGCGGGACAGCCCTGGGGCCACCGATGGGTGGTGGGGTGGGAGGAGACAGCCCTGCTTTGGCGTGACCTGCAGCGGGCACCCCACTGGTGGCACCACGATGGGGGGTCCCAAGGAGGGTGGGACCCTCCTTGCACCCCCCCAGTACCGTGCTGGTTCAGGGTGCTCCAGGAATGGTGGGCACAGTGTGGGCACAGCCGAAAACCCGCATTTTCCTCTTCCCCCCCTTGGGACTGGCTGGAGCAAGTGCCACCGCCCGGGGACTTTCTCCTCTTACCTGGGCAGCTGCTGCTTCTTGTTGGAGGGAGCAGGCTTGTGTTTCGGGGTGCAGCGGGGCCCCCACTTTATAGCCTGGCAAGGGCAGAGCGCGGGCGGGCACACAATGGAAGTGCCAGCTCATCAGTGTCTGTGCGGCCGCCCAGTCATCACATCCTGCAAAGCGCTGGGCGAGCTGGAAGCCTCTCCCCGGCCCTGTGCCCAGCCGCTGAACCCAGCACTTTCCTTTATCCAGCGGCACAACAGAAGACCTGACCGCGCCACTTTGCCGCACGCCGACACCGCGGCCCCGCACAGGGCATATATACCCCCAGAGCCCACCAGCACCTGGATCCAGCACTCCTGCTGCTGCTGGGCATGGTACACCAGCCCCGTAGCTGCCCCAAACCCAGCCCCATGGGACCAGGCAGGGCTCCCAGCCCCATCTCTCTGGCCCTGCAGGTTTCTGTCCCGCACCTTGGGCATACCCAGCTGTGCGCTGAGCAGCCTGACCATCTGCTTCCTCATTTTCTCCCTGAGCACTACCTGTCCTGCTTTAAACATCCCTCCATACCTTCACAGACCCGAGCGGGATGAAAGTCATAGAATCACAGCGTGGCTTAGGTTGTAGAGGACCATAAATGTCACCTGGTCTTACTCCCTGCCATGGACTGGATTCCCCCCACCAGCTCAGGCTGCCCAGGACCCCATCCATGGCCTTGGGCACCTCCAGAGATGGGGCACCCACAGCTACATTGCGAGAATGCAAGACTGTGAGAAAGAACGCAAGATGGTGAAATGCTTTGAGCACTGCTTTTGTTTTTTCCACAAGTGATGAGTGGTCAAAGCAGGAATTTTCTGCAGCGTCTTCGTCCATAAAAACAGCGTTCTCCTCTAAGGATGCCACAGCTGGCAGCCATCCCTGCTCCCTGTGCCCACTGCGTCCATCCCCACTCGACAGCCAGTTTTCAGCACATTGAACACGTGCTATGCTCATTTGTACCATTCCTTGTTCTCCTATCAATGTGCTGCATGGGAGCAAATCCCACCTCGGTGCAGCAGTGCTGTGTCAGCTGCTGGGAGGCGGGCAGAGGGGGCGGAGGGGGGGGGGCACCTGGGGGCATCCTGGCAGCAGCCGCTCTCCCCGTGCCTGCTGGGAGCCTGCAGTCCCATCAAACCCTCAGCAGCATCAATACGGGCTTTCCAGCACGGACAAAATAAATCACCCATAGCTGTACTTTCGGTGAGCCCACAGCCCTCCTTCAGAAGCTGCTGCTTTCGTTCCCTTTGAGGGCAAAGTGTTCATTCGTAGCGGTGCAATTTCAGCCGCGCCACCTGGGACGTTTCCCAAAATACCAAACAAAAAGCACTCGTCCATCTCTTCTTCTCTTCCCATCTCTTTATCGACCGCTCCGTCCCCTGTGGCACTGCCGGCTGTGCTGCACAGCTGCTGCTCTGAGTGCTCCCCAGGGTCCGCTTCCTTACCGCCGCAGTGGACAGTTTTCATGACTCTTGGCTTTCAATTTGCATTCATTTTCGTGGTTGTTAGACACCTTTCTATTTTAAGCTGCATTTCTTCCTCTTAGAGCCAGGTGTTTTCTTAACCACGCTGCTGTGCTGGTGGCTCCTGAGTGCTGATATCCAGCCTCTGCCACCCTGCAGATCCAACTCCTCTCGTCCTGCTCCTGGTTTCCATCCCAGCTTGCAGCCATAGGGGTGCTCCTGCAGCTATGGGGGTGTTCTGTCCCCACTGCTGCCCCGGGATGATGCAGTAGGGGGGGTCACTATGAGCAAAAGCAGAAGGTATTAAGGTACAGTGTGGATTCTGTGGGCTCTTCCCAGGTCCCTGAGCACAGAGATAGGATCCATAAATCTTCATCTGCACCACTAGGCCCCTCTAATGCCTTTGCAAATTGGCCCCTGGCTTTGCCATGCTATTGTTCCCTGCTCTGTGCTCTGTGCCTGGGGCAGGCGGAGGGCATGGCTGAGGGACATGCACAGACCCTGGGTCATGTCAAAGCCCGTGCCTGGTGGGCTGGGAGCAGAACTGTGGTGTCCCCGAGCTCAGTGCTCCCCCTCAGCGCTGCCTTTGTTCTGCCAGTCCCTCCTCCTGCCGTGTGCTGAGTTAGGGCTTTCCGTAATGCTCTCCTGCCCTGTCTCTATCTGGAGGCTATAAAAGCTCTGCCTGAGAGCTGCTGGCCACGCCACCTCCGGGCGCAGCACTCGTCCCCAGTAAGCACAGAGGGAGAGCAGTGAGGACCCCCAGCCTTCCCCTGTCCACCAGGGCACAGCTCCTGTCCTCCTGTCCTCCTCCGCAGAGCCGTGATGATCCAGCGCCGCAGGCCGTCCTCCGGCCTCTGGAAGGTGCAGGAAGAGAAGGAAGGCTGGGAGCGCAGCCCTGGCCCCACGGACAGCTGGCAGCAGGGCACCCACAGAGCCCTGATCCATCCCTGCTCCCCAGATCGTGGTGTGGGATGAGCCCTTCTTCCAGGGCAAGCGGCACGAATTCACCACCGACTGCTACAGCACGCCGGAGCGCGGCTTCAGCACCGTGCGCTCCTTCAGGATCGAGAGTGGGGCGTGAGTGTGGGGCCAGGGGGTCCTGCGGGGCCGGGGGTCCCCAAGATGCTCACCCCTGGTTCCCGCAGCTGGGTGGGCTTCGAGCACTGCGGCTTCCAGGGGCAGCAGTTCGTGTTGGAGCGTGGTGAGTATCCGTGCTGGGAGGCGTGGAGTGGCAGCAACGCCTACCACGTGGACAGGATGAGCTCCTTCCGCCCCATCACCTGTGCTGTGAGTAACACCCGGTGCGGTGACGTGCCCGGACCCCGTGCTGTCCCCATCCGTGGTGATGCGCAGCCGTGCCAACGCGGTGCATCTCGGTGCAGGAGCACAGGCGCAGCCAGCTGCTGCTGTTCGAGCAGGAGAACTTCCAGGGCAGGAGGGGGGAGCTGAGCGACGACTGCCCCTCACTGCCCGCGCTGGGCTGGGGCGGCAGTGCCGTGGGCTCCTTCCTCGTGTGCTCCGGCGCGTGAGTAGTGAGGCAGGGCTGGTGGCACTCTGCGGGGACCTCTGGCAGTGTCACCGCCCTGAGACGCTGCTCCTTCTGCTCCATTCATGGCCAGGTGGGTCTGCTCACAATACCCCGGGTACCGGGGCTTCCAGTACCTCCTGGAGAGCGACAGCCACGCCGGAGAGTATAAGCACGTTCGGGAGTGGGGCTCCCATGCTCAGACGGGCCAGGTGCAGTCCATCCGCAGGGTCCAGCAGTGACTGCCAGCCCTGCACTTGCAGGCACCCCCCAGACCATGCTGCGACGGTGGCAAAGTTCAATAAAAGCTCCGTTGTCCAACATGGTGTGTTTGCGCTTGGAGGGGTGTGCGGGCTGGGAGCGGCAATGGGGTGCCTCGGGGGTGCCCGTGTCCCCACCACTGCCAGGAGACCTGAACCAGCACTGTGGCTCCAACCAGACAGGAGAGGATACCGTGCTGCCTGAGCCCTGCACAGGAGGAATTAGGAGCTGCAAGGTCTGGCAGGCCACAGCTGCATGCTGTGCACCCATCCCCACACCTATGCACACCTCTGCACCCATGCGCACATTCCTCCATACCTTTGCACGCATGCAAACATCCATGCACACACCTGAGCACACACCTGTGCACTCATGTATGCACCCCCACACCCGTGTATGCACCCCCATACCCGTGGCAAAACCCTATGCACTCATGCATGTGCACGTACACACTCCTCTGCATTCATGCACCACCCCTGCAGCCATGCACCCAGTAGCAGCGTGCAGCCCTGCAGCATGGCAGTGCCCAGGGAGGAGCCCCAGGGCAGGGCTTCTCCTCCTGGCCCTGCACGGTGCTGCAGGAGATGGGGGAAGCAGGTTGCTGGCGGGGGCTGCTGAGACACCATCTTCTTTGGCTTGTGGGGAAACAGCAGTGAGCCGAAGCTGGCAATGTGATGGGGAGAAAAAAAAACGGTGACACCCCAGCACTGCAGCACCCACGGCTGTTAGGCTCTCCCCAAGCAGCAGCTTCAGCCCCCTCCTGCCCCAACCCCCACCCATCACTCGGGGCCACGGGGAGGGGGGGAGGGAGAGATGTTGCCCGGGCCGCATCTCCAACATTAACATTTCATGGGCTCTGCAGCATCCTCCTGCACGTAGGTAGGGCTGCGGGGCCGGCAGGGGCTGCGGGGGAGGAGTTTGCATGGCAATATCTTGCACAGGGAATCTCTCTGGAAAGCTCCAGCACAAAGGAGCTGTACGGCGGCCAAGAGAGCACGCAGCCCACGGTCCCCGAGCCGGCTGCCACCTGGAAGTCAGGTAACGCTGCCCTTCCCTTTCCCTCCGCTGTTTCCTAATGGGAACGTGGCCCTTCTCCAGGCCCAGGGTTGGGGGGGCATGGGGTGCAGCCCTGGGACCCCCCCCGCTTCGATGCCCGCAGCCCCGCACTGAGCACCAGCACCCATACTGATGGATGCACCGCTTGTTCGTGTTGTTTTTCAGAGTCCTCATCAGGAATAGGGCTCGAGACAGGTAAATGGATTCTTGCCTCATTTGCAGTGCTCCTGGAAGGGAAGCGGGCAAAATGCTCCTTTGCTTCTTTGTCTTGAAACCACCATTTTCCTCCAGGCCTGGTGATGTTAGGTGGGGGTTGTAGAGGACAGTGGCTGAGGGTAGCCCTGCTCTGACACAGCTCTTCCCTCTGCAAAGAGTTAATGTGACAGCTGCCGCCGGGCTCCTTTTGGGGAGCCATTTTCTCTCCCTCATTGTTCCACTGCCTTTGTGTGCGTGTCCATCTAATCCCGGGAGCCGGGAGGAACGAGACCCCCAACCCCACGGGGACCCTTCCCCATTACAGCTCTGCTTCAGAAAGCAGCGGCCGAGCCGTGCGGGGACAATGGGCGGCAGTGGGGTGAGGGACAGCAGTGGGGTGGGAGGGGTGGAAGGGTGCTGAGGGGGGGGCCAGACTAGAGCCACTGCTGCGGGCGGAGGGAGGAGGGATCATCCCGCTGGGCAGAGCAGCAACAATGAACCTTGGGCAGCAAACAGCAGCTGCTCGGCAGCTGAAGCGCGCAGTCATCACAGAGCAGCCCTGCTGGGACTTGGGGCCATTGTTGCTTTTCCCACGTTGGCCCCGTGCTGCTCGTGCCCGGCGGGACGTGGCCAGGAGGGATGTCTGCCTCTGCTGCAGCCCACGAGCAGAGAGGTGCGGGCACAGCGGTGGGTCTATGGGCACTGCAGGGCGTGGGGTGCCCTCACTGCATGGCAGTGCCACGCTCCCCTGAGTCAGTGCTGCAATGGGGACCTCGGTGCTGATCCGACAGCACGGCGCTGCTCCTTGCTCTCTTGCTGCGTTGCTTGCTTTCTTTTGCAGCTGCTAATGACTGACCTGAGGTCTGTTCACACACAGTCCCCTGCGCAGCCCTTGCAGAGGAACGGCCGGACGGGATGGGGGACGCTGCACGGTGCCCGTGTAGCCAGATGGCACAGGTAGGACCCCTGTGGGTCAGGCGGGTACCCCTTGGTATTACCCAGCCCTGTGCTCCCCCCACAGCCTGAGAGCTGGCACAGGTCTGTGCAGCCAGGTGGTGCTGCCTGCACTCAGGGCTGCTCCTTCTGCACCTGGAGCAAAGCTGTCCTCCCTGGGATCCGTGGGGTCACACCACGGGGCTGTGTGCCCAGGGGCTTCTCCAAGGGGTGCGTGGCAGTGAGGTGGGGTCTGCTTCCTGGGTGCTCACAGCATCTCTGCTCCCCAGCACCATCGGCCCTGTGGCTCTGCCACAGCTCTCACCCGAGGGCACTGGGGGACAGGGACGTGACAGCCGCCTGCACATGGACACTGGAGCTGCCAGCCCCAGTGGAGCCACCTGATGCCAACCCGGTTGCTGTGGGAACACAGCTGAAGAGATGGTGGTGGCAGTGCCTGAGGACACGGGACTGCCTTCACACGGTTCTGCCAGGTGCTGGGGCCCTCTTCTTCCTGCAAACACTCCGGCACTGCTGGGCTGTCCCCTCCTTGGAGCCCATCTCTCATCCTCATGGTGCCAAGGCTGCACGTCGCAGGGCGTACCCAGGCACTGTGCACCTCACCAGCACGGTGACAGCACCAGGTCCCCGCCAAGCATTTCATCAGGAGGGCTGCACTGCGCTCACCCATCCACTGACACCTTCCCACATCCCATAACCCAGCGGCAAAGCCCAAAAACGCCTCCTGCTCTCCTAAGCCATACCCGGGGAGGTGCTGCCTTGAGGGGGGACTAACCGTGCCCGGCTGTGCATGCGTGTGCTCTGCTCCTCTCCAGCACTAACCAGGCCCCCTGGGCACCGTGTGCTCCTTGTGATCACTAACCCACTAACACACCCGCGCATGCCCTACTAACAGCCCCGCAGCCACTAACAGCCCACAGGCCTTAAAGGGGAACGGAAAAGCTGGGTAAGTACGGGGCTGTACGGGGCACTGTGGGGCTGGGGGACCCATGCAGAACGTGGGGCAGGCAGGGCAGGGTGAGCAGCCCCTCTGCATGCCCCCTGCATGGGGCTGCTCTCTGCAGCAGTGGGGCTGCGATGCCCGGAGTGCTGCATATGGTTCTGCTGCTGACTGGGAGGCCAAAATGGTTTTATCAGCAGAAGCTTTTCAGTTCCTTTTTAAGCCAGTGGATCTCTCTGTTACTAACACGTTCCTGAACTGAATTAAACAAACTAATCGTTGCTGCTTTTCTCTTCATTTCTCTTCTAGTGTATATGCTCTCTAAGTGCGACTGACGATGCCATGCTTCTCTGTACTAACAGCCTGCACTAACCTCTCCTTACTTGTTTCCCTATTGCCTCTAACAATCGTTCTTCACACTTTAACTTTCCAGTGCTGTTGGCCATGACAGATGAGCAGTGGTCCCCACCCACCCAGGGACCCATGGCTGCTGACCCCACACTGCCATTGGGTGCAGCGCAAAGGGAGAGGCTCAGGCCAGGGCTGAGGGTTTCAAAATTTCCCTATTGGTCTGTTGTTTGCTGAGAAATTTCACGTGGTTCATTGAGGAAAAGATACTGAGGGGAAAGGGGACAATGCCAAAACCACGAGCAACCACTGGCAATTGCCACAAGAATCCAGCAAAGCTGCCCAGAAGGCAGCACGATGGCCACGAGCCCCCCAGCCCCAGTTCACCTGTCATGGAAACAGCCTCTCTGCATTGGTGCTCACATACAGGGCAGCTGCAGGCTCTGCTGGCTCTCTTTGCTCCCTTTTTCTCTCTGCAGTGATCTCGTGACCCGATGCATGCAGAAAGGTGGTGCCAGCAGTGTGCTCCTAACTAACCACGAGGTTCTGAGGGCTGAGGCTGCCCACGGGTTGGTACTCACAATGTCCTGCCAGCCACTGATGGTGGCATTGACAGTGATGGTGATGAACTGGCAAAGTCAGCGTGCTGCTAATGCTGGGGCTGGGCTGCAGCCCTTGCTTTGCTTTCCATAGGTCTGAAATTAGGTAAAACTCCCCTGCATTTGCCTGGGGTTGAGGCTTCAGGATCCAGCCATCTGCCCAGGTTTAGCATGCGGTGTCTGTGGGGCATTGCCAGCATGCACAGAGCACAGCTCGCCCTGCATCCAGCAGATGATGGTTGTCCCTATGCTGCCTTCCATCCCTGGGACAGGGGTCTGGCTCCTGGACCTGCAGCTGGGGAGCACCAGGATGGCTGCCTTCTGCACCCCAGCCATGAGTGGGGAATCAGCAGCTGAAGCACCCACAGGCAAGCAGCTCCCCACCTCCTCCACATTAACCACTAACAATCCACTCCCTGCCCTCAGCCAGGCTGTGATCAGGAGGAGTTTTTGGGCTGATGCTCATATGTTCGATTGAGGAGGGTGCCTGCTTCTTCCTGATGGGGGAGCAGAGACATTGGCTCTGCATGGAGCATAGGAGCGGAATGGGGAAAGGAGCAGGAGGAAGAGGAGGACGGGAGGATGGGCCAGGTCCAGGGCAGGGCAGGGATCCCCCCCTACCAGGGCAGTAGGTTCAGGGCTTGGGCAGAAACCTGCAGCAACGAGCGCTGCTTCATCCCTACACCATGAGCACAGGGCTGTGTACTCCAAGCCCTGCCTGCCTGGAGCTGCAGAAATGAATCCTCCTTTGCTCTACCCCTGCCACCTCAGCACTCCCTATCCCAGCCCTGTGTTTCCCTTGTCTGGGAGACAGTCTGTCTGTCTATTCCCATTTGAGACTTGCCTGGAGATAGGTGGTGGTAAAGGGGGGTGTGAGACCTCCAGTAGTGTTGTGGGCAGAGGTCCAGACAGCATTTGGCCCCGGGGTGCCCCATCCTGCCCAGGACACACCTTATACCAGGGCATGAGAACTTCACTGTGTGTCAGCTCCCTCCTGCTCTAGCTGTGGCTCGAAGGTCTGTGGGTGGGAGGGCATCAGAGCCAGACACAGGGGTGCTGAGTCAAGCATGTCCCCAACAGCTTGCTCAATGCCTGGTGTTCCCGCAGCCCTGCAGTGCTGCTGGGTGCAGGGCTCAGTGCTGGCACGGGGTAGGGATGCTCTGGGGAAGGGGACGTGGAGCTGAGGATGTCCTTATTGCCTGTAATGTCTGCTGTGAACATGGCAAGTGTGCAAACACCTGTGTGTGGTGTCTTTGTGGGGCTCGGGGGGCCAGGGATGCTGGGAGAGGGTGGGCTGACTCAGTGGGACCTCTGTGGGTCCAGGTCCTGGGGAGTGGGTACAGACATCAACCCCTCTGCAGCTGCAGGCCTCATTCAGCTGGGTGCTGAGCCCCCATGCAGGAGTGGAGCCTGGGACTGCTGAGTCTCCAACTCCTGGCATTTCAGCCAGTGGCTCCCCTGCCCCATAGGGAGCAAAGGGAGCTGATGGGCTTACAATGGAGGCAGTGCCTGGTGGGGGGCAGCTCCCTTGCATGCCATGACACTAAGTACATGGGACCAGGACGGACGGTTCTCTCCACACCCACCCCCAGAGCAGGACTCAGGGGCTGAGGCAGGAGAGAATGTGTGCAGGTTGGGGAGGGGTGCTGCATCCCATTGCAGCCGGGGCAGGGCATGAGGGATGCCACTTGTCCGAGCACCGATGGAGGATGACACTGGAGCAGAGAGACCCTTGGCACACCCAGCATGCCTGGGCAGCACTGCATGGGGGCAATACCGGAGGTAGCAGCACGGCAGCCCCCAGCTCCAGCTGATAGCAGGGTGCTCACAGCACGTGCACACCCACTGCGTGGGTTTGGGGCCGAAGAGCTGTTTGGGGCAGACGGGAGGGGGGTGCAGGCAGGGGCTCCCCAGCCCCGGGTGCAGGTGGGGAGCTGCGGTACCGGCCGGGCCCGGCGGCAGCAGGTGGAGCTCGTGCTCCGCCAACCGACGGCAGCCCGCTGTACGCGGCTCCGCGCTGCCGCGCCGTTGCGGTGACGGCCCCGCAAAGAGCTGTGCGCGTCCCCGCAGGGCTCAGCCCGGACCCTCGAGCAGCAGCGGAGACACTGCGCAGGGACACCGCCCGCAGAGCGGATGCTTTGGGGAGCACCCATAGGTGCGGCTCCCATTCGGGTCTCAGAGAGCACGGCCCTCACCTGGCCGCCGTCCCCACTGGTGGGCAGGACAGCCCCAGCTGCCGACCCCCTCCCTTCCAGGCAGCGCGGAGGGGAGCAGCCAACACGCTGCGTTTATTTCCCCCCCCCCCCCCCCCAGTAAGCAGCATTTTGACATGTCGCCGTGAGTCTCTCAAACACGTGTTGACAGCAAATGCGTACAAGCAAGAGAAATGTTGTTCATTTGCATCCAATTGCAACGGGATTCCGTGAAACTGATATGTGGCATTTCTGCTCGCGGCTGCAGGTAACGCAGGTTCCTCCAGCACTGCCAGCCAGGAGCCAGTGAGGGTTCCCAGAGGCTCTGCCAGTGGGGCACTGAGTGCCACCCCAGTGCCAACCACGAAGCTGCCACTGTGCTGGGGCAGGCAGACAAAGCACTGACTCTGGGCTGCTCCCCAGCCCCAGGGCCCCTCTCCCTCCTGCCCAACCCCACGGGCACTGCCGGGGGTCTCTGGTGATGCCCACGTGTCCCTTCGGGTGCCCCAGTGCTTCACAGGGTTGCTATGGGCAGTCTCTGTTTGGCCCGGGGGGTCGCAGTGCAGATTGAAGTGCAATGGCACAGGCGGCCCCTTGACCTGACCTCATTAGGAAGGTGGAAGTAATACTAATTAAAATTATGAAGTCCCAAACTGCACTTCTCTCCCGGTATAATTTATTTCTGGTCACTTCTCATTCTCACAACTAATGCTCCACTGAGTTAATACCCTGAAGATGTTAAGAAGATGGACTGTGCAAAATGAAACGTTATTAGTGCTTGGACCTTATAACAGCACTTACACCCAGGGCTGTGGTGGTGCCAGACCAGGAAAAACATCTCCATCAGCTCATGCTCTGCTTCCTGCAATGCAATGCTCCATTTCTGGGCAAAGCCTGCAGCAAGCAGTGCAGCACTGGGAGCAGTGTGGCACCTACACTCCAGCAAACCAGGCAGTGGGAGGGGAAATAGAAAGGCCAACGCAGCTTATTTGGGGAACCCATTGCTGACCCTGAGCATCACTGCCACCATGGCGCGCGCAGTGCCAGCAGCCAGGGTTAAGGCTGCTGGTGTGCAGTAGGGGCAGCACCCATGTTGGCAAAAACCCCATTCCTATCCACTCAGTGCATACTGATGGCTCTGGAGGCTGCTGGCACATCAGGAAGGGCTCCAGGGGATCCCCTGGCCCCCAGCATCCCCTTGGCCCACATGTTCTCATTAATACGTGGGACTGGGAGGCGATCCATAATGAGATGCTAACTGAGTTTTCTCTAAGTTGGGTGAGGGAAGGTCAGGAAGGTAGAACTGGAGTCAGCTTATTGTTATTATCAATCAATAACCTATTTATTTTCCAACATTCCTATTAACCTCTGCGAGCCACTCGCCGTTTCCATCTGGAAGGGCTGTGCAGCTCACTTTGCTGAGTGGACAACTCTGATTGAAAATGTAACAGTGACCCGACCCCAAAGGCAGAATCCAATTAAAATCATTTTCATTTGTAGATTAATATTTTTTAGCATGTTCTACATTCCTTGCTTCAGCATTTCACACCGGAACTGCCGCCTCGTTACACGAGCAGTCCATATCATAGTGTCATATGAAAATAATTACAATTAATTAGGCTCGGAGACAATGGGATCATCCTTTTATAGGGAGCGAGGGCTGTGTTACCTGTGACATGCCACTGAGCAGCAGGGACTGGGGTGCTCAGTTCCCCATCTCACTCACAAGCAGCCAATGGGTTCCACAAGGGACGGCAATGGGTGAGGGCACCCATGGGACACCGAGAGCCCAAGGGATGCTTTGGGCACCCCAAATGGCCCCATCCATCACCATGGACTCCTGGTGATGGGCCCTGTGGCTGCCCTGTCCCTGGTGCTGAGCGCGGCCGGGCACCGCCCTAATGGGCTGATGAAGCCGGGTCTTCATGTAGAGTCTATTATTAATAACGTGACTTTGATAATAAAAAGATTAAAATTAAGTTTATGGTTTGCTGACTGCCCTTTCCACACTGTAATCATCTCTCATTCATATTCATGAAGCACTCATTAGTAACCGCTGCTTACAAGCAGGCTCAGCAGCCAAACCGTTTGGCAGCCACCAGCTCCTTAACTGCTTAACTTGCTCACTGATTACCAACATCAAATTAACTCTGCAGAACGGATCTAATAAGCTTCCCGGTGGCTTCAAACCTCCTTGAAAATTGCTCTGATGTCTCCATGGGGCCCTATTAAAAAAAATTCTTCCCCTGTGAATATTGCACTTCCATGGGCGGTGCATTGGGGCTGCAGCTCTGCAGCACATGGAGCAGCCGTAGGTCCTGTGCCTCTTGCTGAGTGTCATGCAGTGCAGCTCCTGCCATGATCCAGGCCCCACATCCCACTCCCAGCCCTCATTAAACACTTCGGAGCCTTAATTTGACTATCTGGTCGCTTGGGGCTTGCGTCACGAAAGAATAAATAAGGACGACCTTTCTGTTTAATTACTTTTTTCAGATGGGGAAGGTACCTCAGCAGCGTGGCAGAGCACTGCAGGGAGGTTTTGGTGGCAGTTGGGAAGAGCACAAGGACCTGCCCCACAAATGGGGACACTAGAACAACTGAGGGACACCAGAACCACTGCAATGGCATGGTGCTGGCAGCTGCCAGGCTCGGCACGGAGGGTGGGAGCGGCTTGCTTGCAATTAGCTCTGATTAATATTAATATTCCATCGTTGGTCTGGCCACGGCCGTGCCCATGTGAAGGGATGGATGCTCAGTGCAGAGCATGGTGGGAGCAAAGCCAAACCTTTCAGTCTCATTGCCATGGCAACTGGAGGGAGTGGGCTGCCCTGGGGCTGCAGGTGCTGGGGATACCGTGCTCCCTGGGAACAGATCCAGTGCTGTCTGAATCCCCATGGATGGATGGGCTGTCCCTGGCAGGATGCTGCAGCCACACACTCTCTGCAGCCCCACTGCGTGCACCCAGGTGGAATACAAGGAGCTCATGCCCTGCAGAGGGGCTCAACCTCATGGGAGTGTGCAAGGGCAGGATGCACGCTTCCCCCTCCCCACAGTACCCACAGCTATCTTGTGCCCATGGAGTGAGGGGAGTGGCTGCAGAACCCCACAGCTGGTAGAGATGCTCTGCATGCTGGTGAACATGCCTTGCAGCAGGTTGGAGACAGGTGAGATTTAGTAGGCAGGATGCAGAGAAATTGTGGATTGAGCTCCTGCCTTACGGCAGAGTCTGAGGGCTGGAGGGAGGCAGCAGCCTGCATGGCACTACCTTTAATGCCCTGACACAGGGCACCTGCTGCCTGGTCCTGAGCCATGCGCCCCACAGCTCCGGGGCTCACACTGTGCTGTGCCCAGGGGCAGCTGCATCCCCTGAGTGCACAGAGCAGTCACCAACCAATCCCTGCCCCAGAATAGGAAATGAGCCCTGAATCCCTGCCCCACCCTATCCCTACCCCACGAGCCCATCACAACCCCACTTGCCCATGGAAGAAGCCCAGGCAATATGATCCCTAGAAACTGCAGCATCCCTGCGCCGCAGAGCAGGAGGGATGTGGCCAGGAGGCAAACCACAGAGGGCATTTCCACTGGGTTTTGAGCAGACAAGAAGGTGTACAGATGCACAGCATTTTGCACAGCCCCAGGAAACCTTTTCTGGTCCAACCCCACCACTGCTCAAGTATGCCTTCTGGGCAGGCAGAAGCTGGTTTGCTCCTCGAGCCCTTACCTTCACTCTCCATCCCTTGTCCACAACCCCTTGTTCTCATTCCTTGCATATTCTTCCCAGATTCCTCTTGGAGCTGATATTAACGATAGCTTATTTCAAGTTTTCAGCCCACTTTCTCCCCAAAAATATTTATACTGAGCTCTGCTTTCCATTTCTTTTCAATTACCGCCGTGCCTGATCACCTCCCCACAACTCTCCTCTTTAGCCATAAACACAAATCCTATTACCTTTTCTCTTTCTGTGTATTTGCCCTTTGATTTAAGCTGCATTTTCGCCCGTTTTCATCAGTTCTGGCCCTCTCCCGCTGTATATCTCCCGCTTTATCTACTTTCCAAAGGCCCCCTCCTATTTCTCAGGCCCTGATCAATACGGCTGCGGAGCTGCTGGCAGCTCCTCTCCTCACCGCCTGCAGTTTTTCTTGGGGGACTTGTCCACTATTTCTTGTTAAGCTTCTGTCTCAGCTTGTTCCATTTCTCATTAGGTTTTAGCCCTGGCATTGTAGTATTTCTTGTATTTCCACGCTGCCCAGTGGATCTCTTGTAATTCTTAACAGCGAGCCTTAAAGCCTCTCTCTCTAGTGGCCTCCGGAGCCCGTTCTGCCCGGATTTGAAGTGGCAAGCGGTGTGACACTTTTATTTCCAGGTGGAGAAAAACGTGTCTCTGCTTCCAATCCAGGCCATGATTTTTTCTAGCAGAAGGGGCAGCGGGGATTACTCGTGCTTTACAGCCTCATTGCAGGGGATGTATTTACCAGGTGGCGGGGGGCACAGGCAGGGATACCGTGAGGCCAGGCTGGCCAGCGCCCAGCCATCCTGGAGGCTTTTGCCTTCTCCTCCCTCTTCAAATGGTCCTTTGGAGAGATGCTGGGTTTAAAATACACCCCGGCTTCCCAGCTGTCAGGAGCCAGCAAACGTATTGCTCTCCGTGGCTGCATTTCTGAGCATTACACATGACGCGCAGCAGCCGCTGTACAATATTTCCTCAGATGCCACTGCACCGCAGGAGCCAAACAGTGTCCTTTAAAATAAAACCAATTTTTCCTGTCTCCTCCACAGAATAGCCTTATTTATACGCGCTCAAACAGCTGTTACTGCAGGTTAACCAAAGGTTGTAAAAACATTTTTCAAATGCCCTTAACTTCGCTTGGTTTGTTATTGAAATTGTTAATCTCAGGGTTAGCTCCTTCCCTGTCACACTGATGCAAAACAGGCAAAAAGGAGCCCTCCCCGGGCTGTGCGGGGCTCCCAGCACCTCCTGCAGCACCCAAGCTGTGCCCCCATGGCACCTCCTGTGCCACTGCATCTTGCAGACTCCCAGTGTGTGCATGCACACAGCTCTGCTGCAACTGTGCCAGGCCCTGTGGCAGCTGAGGATACTCCGTTTTTTGCTGTTGAGGCTTTTCTGACCTTGCAAAACTCTCCTGATTACGTCAACGTCTTCTGCTGCCTTGATTCTCCTCCAGACCGGTGCAAACAGGATTTGCAGCAATTAGAGCTACTTTTAGCATAGTTCCAATTAATACTGTTTTAATACTCGAGATGCACTTACAGCTTAATTGAACTCATCTGATCACCTCATCTGCAGGAAGCAAACTGAGCGGGTGCAACAGCGTGCAAACATCACTACTTCCCTGGTGGGCAGGGTGCAGCACCAGGCTGCTTTTCTGGCCCCCCTGCAGTGCTGTGCAACCAAATCCAGTGCTGTGCAATGCTGTGCAATCTGATCCAGAGCTGTGCATGGCTGTCCCGTGCAATGCGATCCAGTATTGTGCAGTGCTGTGCAATTTGATCCAGTGCTGTGCAGTGCAATCTGATGCTGCGCTGTACAATCTGATCCAGCGCAGCGCTGTGCAACTGCCACCCAATGGCATGCAGTGCAACGCAGCGCTGGGCAATGTGATCCTGTGTAATGCAACCTAATCCAATCCAATCTACTCTTCCCTCATGTGGCCTCTTTTCCTCTCCAAGTCCCAGAGCTCAGGCTGCTGCCATGCACCCCCCCACCCCCTCTGCAGCCCCCACTCCTACCAGAGCTGCCTATGCCCCCCATTCCCATCCCACCACCGGGCTCCATGCCCCCCAGCCACCCCCTCCTCACCTTGGGCTGCACAGCAGTTGGGTGTCACAGTGAATCGTGCTCAATCCAACAGCTGACAGAGATGTATTTTTAGGCGCTGCAGCACGATTAAGTCTTCTTGTTAGTCTCAGGAGGAGAAAAAGGTTGTTGGTTTACTTGCAAATGCTTGAGGTAATTCTCTAATGGCTCCCCCACCATTACGCAGACACTGTTTTCAATCTCTTATCATATGTAATCCCTAATGATTTCTCTGTTATGTCCTGTTTTATTAAAGCGCCATTGAACTATAGCCTATTGATTTAGATTTCACAGACAATTGAAATTTAAATTGACTCCAAATTGAATGTCTCCATGCAATCTGTGTTCTGTACTAAAGATAGATAAAATGCTTCTATTTTTGATAACAACTTCCAGCGCAGGCACATTTTAATTTCAAAAAGTGTGGAAGGGAGCCGTGATTGCCGTGGCAATGTCAGCAGCACCCCCTGACCCACGCAGGCATCACCATTGGCCCAAGGAGGGGAGAAGGTGGGCACAGCCACAGGCTGGGTTTTGTATGGGCCACTGGGTGAGCACGGCCACCCCACCTCCGTCCCCAGGAGCACAGCTGTGATGGTATAAATAATAAAGAGTTACAGGCTGCTATCTGCTATGGTCTGCACTTCTATGCCTCCCGCCAGTAATAATGTCCGCCTTACAGCCGACCTTAATGCCAGCAGAGATAATTCTTCCAGCATAATGAACTGTTTATTAGCTGATGGATGCAGCACGGCCACGCAAGGCGATCCACACTGACATGCAGCTGGGCTACCATAGCCAGAGCATTCTATGCCAAAGTAGGATGACACTGCCCATGGAGTAGGGCCAGGGAGATCCGAGAGCCACTGCAGGGACATGGGGGCCCCCCTCACTGTGCCACATCCCTGTGCCCTCATTCCCAAAAGCTGCAGGGCCGGGTGCTGCCTTGGGCTTCATATGGCCCCTGTGCGTGCACACGTGGTGATTGCTGATGATGTGTGCTGCATTCTGGGCTTTTAGAGACATATACGTTTCATCTCCAATTCAACATTCCCAGTGGGAATACTTCATAGCTGAAGAATGTTTTCCCCAAGCCTTGGGCCTTATTTCTGACATTTCACCTGTCATATTATGTGCTTTTTAGGGGAGCAAAATGGCAGCTTGTATCCTTAGAAGCAATGGACACACTGTAAACAAGATGGGCTCCAGGAGTAGCCCTGTGATCATTAAGAAATGAAACTCACCTCAAATGATGGTTTCAGCAAATGAGGTGCCTTGCTGCTTCTTCCCAGCTGCAGCCATGGGCAGGGTCTGCATGGGGCCAGTGGCACCAGAGCTGTGAGGATGACGACAGTCATAGAATCATGGGATGGCCTAGGTTGAAAAGGACAACAGTGATCATCTGGTTCCAACCCCCTGCTATGTGCATGGTCACCAACCAGCAGACCAGGCTGCCCAGAGCCACATCCAGCCTGGCCTTGAATGCCTCCAGGGATGGGTCATCCACAGCCTCCTTGGGCAACCTGCTCCAATGAAGGGTGAGGATGAAGACAAGGATGAGGATGATTATGAAGACAAGGACTAGGATGAGAATGAAGATGAGACTGAGGATAACGTTGAGAATGAGGCTAAAGATGAGGGAGAGGTTGGGGTTGGATTCTGGGCAGCGAATGGCCCCATGCATCCCTAGGCACAGTGCCGGTGCCAGGACACGGCCATGCAGCTCACCTCACCCTACTTGGTGGTGGGAAGGACTGCCCATCTCAACACCTCTGGTTAAAAAAAACTTCATTTCTTTAAAGCCCACCTAAACTCCTACAGCCAGAGCTGTCACCTAATTTATCAGGTTACTGCGGTTTTCTAAGAATGATAGACAGTAATTAAAACTAAGCTAATAACCTCCTCACTCTTGACATTTCTACAGGGGTTTTTGTTCACCATTATCTACATATAGATTAAAAATTGTAATTGGACCAGAGATGGGGTTAGAAAAATCAACCACCTTCCAACTGATAGTTTGCTGGTGAGTGACACTTCGGAATTTTATTTAATCTGAGAAAATTGAGTTGGACTCCAGTAAAGTTGAGTTATCGTGAAGTACCTGTGCTGGTTAGGAAATGCACTTCGTTGCCCAACCGAAGCACCCAGAGCTGCTCCAGCCCTCCTGGAACCAAACACAGAGCTGTCTCTGTGTTATTTACAGAGATTTTTATCCCAATCCGTGGCAATTCGTGATCACTATAGACACTTAATTATTGCTGCAATAATTATTATAACATGGTATTAGTAATGGAGTAATGACAGCATTTATTTTAAACCGTGACATATTAACTAAGCGGGGCAGTATTAATTGCGATGGCGAATTATCCTCATAGACGCTATTTCAATTATTGTTTTGTCACTATTACGTTTATGACAGTAATAATTACATATCTAATATACTCATTATTGTTAGATATACAGAATAAGTCTGAATAAATGCAGCAATTAAGGGATAATGTTCCTGGTGGGGAGCTGAGGAGCAATAAACGACTTCCGTGGCTTCTTTTAGAGCTGGAGCAAAGCAGGGACCCTCCTGGCTGCAGAGGACACAGTGGTTGCTGCTGGGTGCCCCCAGGACCCGGGTCCTTGCAGCCCCATAGCCATGCTGGGTCCACACTGCTCCTCAGATCCAGGCCTCACCCAGCACTGCTGCTGCTTCCCTCTTTGCTGCTTTTCTCTCCCTCTTCTAATTTTGTCTCCAAGGAAGTGAGATCAGCTCCAGCAGCATCCTCAGCTGGTTTCAGCCAGCACCCCAGGAGCAGGGATCACCAGCACTGGTGCCTCCAGAGGGTGTTCCTCTATTTAAAGCCCGGCTCTTACCCAGGGGAAAGGAAGTAAGCGGTCTGTTAATGGAAAGCTTTGCTTAACACTCAATATTTAAGATGCTATAACTGCTTTCCTTGTTTTCTGTACCTCTGACAAAAGCCTAATGAGATCTTTAATGTTGATTATTGCCAGGGGGCTGAGCCAGCACAAGCCCTGGTGTTTGAACCCTTTATGCCAAGCACTCACACACTGGTGGCTGCAGCCCAGGACACCCCTCCCTCCATAAACCCTTCATACAGCTGCTGCCTCAGGACCCCCCCCGCCGTGCCCACCCTGCTTGCACACAGCTGCACGACTGTGCGTGAGGAGCAGCACGCAGCACCGTGGCGCAAGGCGTTGCAGCGTGCAGCACGCGCAACATCCAAGCACGCGGTGCTGCATCCACGCAACGCAAGGCGTTGCAGCACACACACACCGTCGCAGCATGCAGCGTTGCAGCGCGAGGTGTTACAGAGTGCAGTCCGGCGCAGAGCAGCTGCGGTGTCCCCACATGGTGTCCCTCTTCCCCCGCTGCACGCCGCCTCCCGCCCTGCCAGTACCGCCATCCATCACCGCCGCCCGCCGCTCCTCTCGCAGACAATGAGGGAAAATCGGCCCTTTCAGGAGAGCCACTTTGTTGTTTATACAAAGGAGTTTGGCTGTTAACACATGTAAGGTAATGGGATCCCCCACCGGCTGCTTCCAGGGCCTTGCGCAGGGTCTGCCTGATGGATTACCCACACCATTCATCTAAATTATGTCACAGGCAATAAGCAACTTGCTTAATCTGTCTAAATGAAGGGCCCGGTTGGCTGCCGCCGCCACGTGCTTGGTGCTCCCTTCCTTACGCCTCCAGCAGCGTGGCCGTGCCCGGCCCCCCATGGCACTGCAGGATTTGGCCCCATGGCACTGCACTGCTGCAGCCCCTGTGCTGCTCCCAGCACCAAAACAAGCCACGGAAAGGGATGAAAGGGGCTGCCAGGAGGCAGGGACACAACCACTGACCAGGATCTATTCCTATTTGCCCTAAATCTTTTAGGTTTGTCAGTACGTGAAAGCTTACAGTGAACAAGATCCATAGAACGGTTTCAAACTTTTAGGACACAATAAATGTTAAACGGTGGTGCTTAGGGCCAAATTATTCACCCCAGTAACCGGGATGCTCCCAAATGCTGATCACAGAATGGCTCAGGTTGGAGGGGACCTTAAAAATCATCTGGTTCCAACCCCCTGCTGTAGGCAGGCTGCCCCCACCAGCGCAGGCTGTCCAGGGCTCATCCATGGCCTTGGGCACTTCCAGGGATGGGGCACCCACAGCTCTCTGGGCATCCTGTTCCACTGCCTCAATACCATCTTGAGTAAAATATCACGGGGGCACTGTTCTGCTGCACCAGTTTACATTGCCTCCTTGCCTTGCTGCTGAAATGCATCTCTGCTCCAGATAACGAGATGCTGAGGTGCAGAAAGGAGCTGGGCACTGGTGGCCCCGTTGCCCCCTGAGTCCTCCCCAGAGCCCCCAGTGGTCACCACAAGACCAGGGGTAACTGGGATGTTGGGAGGAGATGGAGAACAAAGGAAAACAAAGGAGAGGAGCAGCTTCCCCCCTTCTTGGGTGCCAAGGTGACAGCTGGGGGCAGACAGCTTGACAGCCAAGTGGACCCAATGACAGTTGGCTATTAGAAAGAATTTCTTCTTCAAAGGAGAGGTCAGGAAGCAGCACAAAGTGCCTAGGGAGTGGTGGGGTGACTGCCCCTAGGGGTGTTTAAGGAAAGGTTGGGTCTAATACTTAGAAGCACGGTTAGTGAGCAGTATTGGAGGTGGGTGGATGGTTGGACTGGGTGATATTAGAGGTCTTTTCCAACCTTCATGATCCTGTGATTCCATGGTGGTTAACTTTCTGATCAACGACAATGGATGAACTCTGCTACAGTCACCTACAGTTGAGCAGCTCTGGGTGATCACCCAATCAAACATTCAAACTATTGCAAAGTAAATTGCCTAAGAAAGCAAGGGACTTGCTAAATCATTTGTCTTTAAGCTATTGTAATGCTGCAGCACAATGGAAAGCTCAGCAATGACAGCAGATCAGCAAAGTCCCAGGCTGCAGCAAGCGAGGACTTGCTCAAACACAACAGCCACAAGAAATGAAACAAAGGAAGGAGTCTGCTTACCTTCAGAAAGCCCCAGGTAGGCAGGGATCTCCAACAGAACACCCTCACCTCCACTGTCAACCCTTAAATGAGGTCTGGGAAGGAATCGATCCAGGCTTCTCCCCTCCCAGTCACTCAGGTACATTGCACACACCTGAGCTCCCCTGGGCTGGCCCTGCCTTCCCACCAGGTGCTCAATCACTGCTTCAGGCCATAACTTAGCATTTCTGCTACAAATATATATATATATATATATATATATTAAACAGTGTTTTATGTTGGAATGCAGAAATTATTACAAGTAATTAGAGCCATTTCGATTCAAATCTCCGCTTGGGCTTGACATATTTTGCATACTTTTAGTGCGCATAGCAAGTCAGCTCATCAAAATGCAGCAGCTCACGAGCTCAGGCGGGAGTGGAGGTTGTCTAAAGCAGCGTAAAACTGCTTTGCTTTAGCACGAGGAGGGGGGGATCTGACACCACATGCATTGATTTTGACTCATTAAGGAGAGGCGAGGAGGGGCTCTGTGCTGCACAGGGCCTGGCTGTCCAGCTTGCCGCCAATGGTGAAGGAGCATTTTGCACTGCAACCTCCATCCTTGGCCACCCTCTGAGTGTGCACAGGCACTGGTGGCCTTGAAGCCTGTCCTTTCCCACCCCATCTCCAGTGCAGGTGTGTTTCAGCAGAAAGCACCCAGGGATGCTGGCTGCCTGCTCCTGGGGACACCCACCCTGTGCACAGCCCTGTACAGCGGATGTGCTGAGCATGAGCAGGGCAAACCCATCCCGTCAATGCAGGGAGGGTTGGGCTGCAGCACGGCGGCACGGCAGCAGCAGGGCTGGAAGCTGCAGAATGGGGCAGTGCCACAGATCTGCTGCTGACAATCAGCTGGGATCTTGTACCGCTGCTTCGTGCATCGCAGCCTGTATGCAGCATCTCAATACCAGATCTTATTCTTTCTATTTGTCTTGTTTGAAAGCCCCCGTGTAAGAGAGACAATTTTTTAACTGTAAGATGGATTGCCTGGAGCTGTGCGACAGCAGGGCAGGGAGACAGGGGATGATGGATAACGTACAAATGGTCGGAGGACAGGCCGCACAAATTCCAACGGAGGAAAAAAGGGCTCCCAGCAGCGCAATAACGCCCTTCTGTGGTCAGTGCTGTGTGAGCAGGTGGCTGCTGGGCTCCAGGAGGTGGTGAGGATGGAGGCGGACCTGTGCCCTTGTGGTGCCACCAGGTGTGAACAGGGTTGGGAGCAGCAGAGAATCACCGTACCAAGGTGGGGAACCCCTCGTGCTGCTGCGTCCCCCGTGCCAGCCTCCCTGTGCACACTCTGAGGACACAGCTCTGGCACTCACCCGAGTCACAACAACTGCAATCCCAGCACTGTGAGCTGCCAGCAGAGCTGCGCTGGGCTCTGGGCTTCGTCCGCCGTCTCATTAATCCTGATTTACGGAAAAAGGCAGCGGGCTGGGGATGCCTAGCAGGCTGGCCAGGCCGCTGATCTGCCTCTGCTGAAGCCAACGGTGCCCCCGAGACGAGGCCACACTGAATTATTCAAACCAGCATCAAGGAAGGGGAGCGGCAGGCGGCGGCATGGCAGCACGGCCGCACGGTGCTGTTGCTCCTGGCTGCACCACGGCCGGTGTTCGACCCAGGGACGGGCACTTCCCATCCATCTGCGCCCCGAATACAGATGTTAGCACCTTATTACACCTCTGCTCAGCTATTTTTCAACTTAAAGGGCTAATAATGCCTTAGTAAAACTGTTTAATTACAGGAAATGTCTTTTATTAAACATAATTACCATATGGTTGCGAAGTACTTATGGCCACATTCATTATACGGGGAAGGAAAGCTTCTCTGGTGACACCGGTGGTGTCGCCTGTGCGGCTGCAATGCCATTATTTCTTGAAAAGAAAAGGAATGTGATGGGCACGGGGCACCCAGGCTGCCATCCCGTGCAGCGGTGGCACAACTTTGTCCCCAAGGTGGCACAGCTGTCTCTGCTCGCTCCCTGGCGCCATCAGGCAGTCAGATGGGAGGGGGTGATGGGTGTGATGCCGGGTCCCTGTGCGTGGGGAACAGCCGTGACAAAGCCCCCTCCCAGGATCCTGTTGCATGCTGGTCAGCAGCGGCCAATTAATCTATTACCTAGAGATACATTTTCCATTAGCTGCCGAATCACCGACTTCAAAGCAATTAGCACAAGTAATGAACTTCAGCGCTGCAGCAGTGAAGGGAGCCGTTAACTCCTTCTCCTCCGGATGAGGAAACCAGAGGTGGGGGCTGATGGAGACTCCTGGATCCACAGGAGGCAACTGTGCAGCCCCTCATGCACAGCGTGGGCATTGCCTTGCGGTACCCAAGCAAAGCTGCCCACTGGGCTCAGCAGTGCTGGGGCTGTTTTGCCCCTCATGTCCTGAGCAAGGCTGGCTGCAAACCTGGAGGAGAATGAACAGTGCTCATTTTTCAGCCATCGCAATTTAACCTGTAATTAAGTTTATTAATTGTCTATGTCAGTGATGAAATGGAGACACATGACCGCCAAAGGACGCCTCAGCCAGCATCCATCTCCCATCCCTCTTGACCCTCACATGGGGCAGCCCCCTACTGCCAGGGGGAGCAGCTCCCATACGCCACCATGTCATCGAGTCACAGGCCCCACTGCCATCCCCCCTGTGCTGGCCAGCAAGCTGGACCCAGGGGACATTTTCCTGACCCTGACCAAATCATGGCCAGAACTCCTTAGGCTGAAGCCTTCAGCAGCAGCAGGACAGGTGGGGATGGGGACCGCCCAACCCTTTATCTGCCACATCCTGGATGGCTGGGGAGCTTCGCTGCTCTGCTTTGGTGTTCCCAGGTTCTCTTTCCATTCGGAGCTGCGCTAATTGCTCCTGTTTGTGCTTTACCCCCCGGCAGCTGTTACTGATACTATTCATCAGACACAACATCATAATCCATTTGTGCTAACGAACTGCTCCACGAGGCGCTGCTCTGCTCCGGGAGCAATGAACCCGGATGGTCTGAGGAGGAGAGGGGCGGTGCGAGCGCGGGTGGGTGGGAGACAGCTTGTAGGACCCACAGAAAAGCCAAACGCGATTATTATTCATCACAAATAGACAAAGCCTGTTAATTGCAGCATTAACCTTGCAGCTCTGAATAGTCCCCCGGCCCGGTTTGCATCTCGGCTAATTAACGGCCCGGCACCGCTCCCCACCGCTGTCATTGCAGGGCTCTGGTTGGGGATCCGGGGCTGCGGGCACACAGAGGCACCGCTGACAGTTCCTCCTCCTGCCGCTCGCCGAGGTTCAGCCCTATTAGAGGTTTGCTGATCTTCATGGCCCTGGGTGAAGCCAGAGGCTGAAAACTCCTCATTTAACCGGCGCCAGGATCCCTGCACACGGTGATTAGCCCTCTGCGCAGAGTGCTGCCTGTTGGTTAGATGCTGCCTTGGACTTTTGTTCTGATTGGGTTTAGGTTTTTGCCACTAAAAAAATAATAATAATAATAATAAATAAATAACAGACAAGAGGCAAGAGTGTAAAAGTGAAGATGCTCAGGGGCTTGCTGCATAATTTTCACTAACTGGCTCTCGACCTCCCCGGCACAGGGGCTGCTGCCACAGCTTTCCAACAGCCTCCGGCTCTGCAGGCACGCAGCTGGGTGCAAGGATGCCTACATGTTCTGTTTTGCTCGCTGCAGTCAGGGCTGCAGCGGCAATGATGATCTGCAGGAAGCACTCCAGACCCAAGTGGGCATCTGCATTGCACACTTCACCCCACTGCTATTCCTGCAGTGCCTGCCAGGCATTGGGCATGGACTCTGTTGGCAATGGCAGCTTTGCAGAGTGCATCACCGTTGCTTTTGGTGAGCACCCCAGCGGTGCTGCAGAGCCGCACCTCGGGGATGCGGGGCCGATCTCCGCGCAGGGAGCTCACTCATTCTTTCCATGACGTGCAATTTGTGAACATCTGGTTAACATTTTCTAAATGAAAAGAGTTCTTCTTTGTTAAAAAATGGCTTTTTCTTTTTCTTTTTTTTTCCCCCAAAATTGCTGGGATAAGGGAAAAATCGTGTGGCTTTTTTTCTTTTTTCTTTTCCCCCAAATTGCTCTGTGCTTAACCTGGTTTTCCCAAGGAACCTGCTTAATCAACCAGAAACCACTTGCCAGAGTTCCCCCAAGAAATCCTTTCCCATGCAGCAACGACTCCTGGGGACACAGCCCCGATGGAGGCTGGGCTGGAGGAGCAACAGCCGCCCTTTAACCTTGGGTGTTGGGTTGGGTGGGGTGCAGGACATGGATTATGGGTTGGGTGGGTCAAGAGGTGGGCGATGGGTGGTGTGCAGGACGTAGGTTTTGGGTCGGGTGAGTGCAGAAGGTGGGTGATGGGTGAGTAGAGCACATGGGTGATGGGTTGGACGGGTGCAGGATGTGAGCGATGAGTTGGGTAGGGCTATGGGTGCTCCCCAGCAAGGCTGTGCCCATGGGGTCCCTGCCAAGATGGCTCCACAGGTCCTGTGGCACACAGGGACAAGTGGACGGCCACCTGCACTGTGGGGATGGCACTGCTTGCCCAGAGCCCTCCTTCCCACGGAGGAAGCCGGGCCGGCTGCTGGCTGCCCGCAATAATGGGATTCAGGAGGTGTCTATGGGGGGGAGAGTTTGCATTTTTTCCCTTCAAATTTCCATACCTTGGATTTGATCGGGCCCTCTGGGGACCACAATGCCGTTTGATCTCATTTTGTGTTCCATTTCTGATGTTACACCTTGTCATGGCGTATTAAGTGCCATCAAGCTCCGTAATGCAGTGACACGAGAACCTGATGCTACATGATCGACAAAAATATGCCGGTCCCCTGAGAGATGCTGACAGTGTCATATCTGCTGCCTCCTCCCGCCATGTGCAGGAGGCACAGACCTGCTTTCATGGCAGCTCCACGCTTCTGCCTGTACATCTGAATGGGGAAAGTTGAATTTCGTTAAATCTGATGTCCTGGAGCCTGACACCTGCATAAAATGAGGCCCCCAATTAGAGGCAGGAGCTGCACTCACGGGTGCTCACCCAGCCCGGTGGTGAGAAGCAGAGCTCCGGGTCGTGGGTGCTCCCAACGCTGCCACCAGGACAGCACCGCTGTGCTGCAAACTCTGCAAAAAACCAAATGAGGCAAATGCATAGCTTAGAAAGCAGCAGGGAGTCCTCCCCAGGACATCCCCCAGCAACCATCCCCGCTTTGGCACAGCCAGGAGAAGTGATGCAGGTGCCACGGAGAGATGGATGCAACACCCGAACCTGCCAGGCTCGCATCCGCCATCACCGCCCCTATTTCACTTTGCAGGGATTTCTTGACCATCAGAAATGTGCACGCTGCCTGATTTTCATGGTGATATGCTAAACAAGTGCCTCTCTCCTCAGCGATTCCCAGCTCATCCAGAGCCCCAGCATCAGACGTGTGGTGCACAATGCTCCGATGCGGTGAATGCGGCGTGCCAAAGTAATTCCAAGTGAGATCCCCAGGGATTTATGTCAAGGACAAAATAGTGTATCCCATGGGTAAATATAGTTAGCACAGCTGCAAAACAGAATTTATTTCTTGTTTGCGATATCATTTTTAAAGTATGGCGTAGGGAAAGCTTTAAAAATGAAATTATAGCATGCAATAAAAAAAGCTCATAGGCACTGTATTCAAATTATGCAACAGTAATATGTCGAGTTCATAAATAAACATCTCTTATTAACCCTTCTCGTAGCAAAACGGTATTTTTCCCTTGGAATAAACAGTCAGAATGATTTGCCGGGGAAAACGTCAGCCAAGGATGGCTACGAAGGGTTGGGTTCCTGGCACAGCCCTGCTTGGTGCCCACCCCATGACCTGGGCACCTGGGTATCACCGTGCCCAGCAGCCCCCAGCCCCACAGGAGCTCACGTGGCAGCAGCTGCTGTCCCGTAGCAGCCCCATACCTTCCCACAGCCCTCCCCGAGCTATTAGGCAGAGCTCAGCTAATCAATTTTGTTTGCATATGCGAGCAAAGGCGCTGTCATTTCATTAGCTCAAGTAAAGGACTCAGCACACTTTGTGCGGCTTCAATAATTCTCTTTAAAGTTATTGAGAAATGTATGCTTAATTATATTTGCATATGAAAAATAGGGTCTAATTAGTTTGATTGATTATTATTTTAACCTTAATGACATTTTGAGTATCTGTCCCAACTAATAGCAAATGTATCTCTAATAAATCACAAATTTTTATAGCGTGGTCTTTCGAGCTTCCTTCTGAAATATATTATATTAATACACCAGAATGTATTGAAACTGAAACAAGTCAAACAACTGCTCATTTATTAAACTGTTTAAATGTCAGTTTTATACAAGAATAATATTACAGGAAATACGTTCCTCTGAAAGACATCTGTAGGCCAGGGATACTCAAAATATTAGTTATTTCAGTGAAATATATTAAGGAAATAAAAATTCAATTATGTCATTTATTGCACTAAATAAATTTATATCGACTAGCATAAATGTTTTGAATTAGCAGATGTGCTTTCCTGCAAACTCTCAGATTTCCTGCGGCCGATCTACGGCGGTGTAGGAGCAGATGTGGGTTCAGTTGGAGCCAGGAGCTGCCCGGGGTGCTGCACGCACTCAGGTCTCAGCCCCATGCCCCCAAGTTGTAGGGTGTGCCCCCCAGCACGCAGGATGTGCCCCCAGCACTGAGGTGCCCCCCAGCCCCACAGCGGGGTCTGCTGGGCTGCAATCCGTATGCTGCGGTGGTGGCCCTGCCATCAGCGCCTTAATTAGAAATTAGGATAGTCACATTGGCATAAATTAAATCAGACTAAAGATGATTAACAAAGTAACGCAAGAAATCATTAAATTAAACCACGGTGCCAAGTCCACTGCTGATCTATCACAAATTTGGGCTGCTAATGAGGTCTTAATTAGTAAGTTAGGTCGAAATAATTCATGTCATTCAATTTGGAGAAGACACATTATTTTCCTAGGCTCGATGCAAACGCATCAACTAATGGGCTCATAAATAAATAAATAAACAAGCAGCATCCCCGTGTTATCCAAACTTGGGTGCATCAAATTGGCAACTATTCATGCGCAGCAGAGCTGCTCAGCGCTGCCAGTGCGCCGAGGAAGGGAAGAGAGCAGAACCCGAGCATGGCTTGAAGTAAAAAGCTGAGGTGGTCTGTATGGTAAAAGGCAACACTGGCCTCGATGGGTTTGGGAAGTGCAGAAAGTAATGAGGGTGTAGCTAGAAAGGTAACATGCTGCACCTCCTGGCAGCTGGGCAGCACCTACACTTGCAGCCAGAGTCTGAGCCACTCCGTACCAAGCTGGCAGCGAAGAGCCCTGATCCCTTTGTTGTGTCCTTGATCGCACTGCTTTGCCCTAATCCCATTACCTTTCCTCCCAGTCCCATTGCCTTTCCGCCTGTCCTGCTGTCCTGCCCTTGCCCCATTGCTTTGACTCAGTCCTACTGCCTTGCCCTTGTCCCATTGCAGCGCTCCCAGTCCCATTGCCATGCCCCAGCCCCACAGCTTCGCCCTCTGTCCTGCCACCACACTGGGGTCTTCCACTGCCATTCCCCCCACGATCATCTCCCCATTGCATCCCCATCCCCAGCGACTGCAGGGGACAGGGACATCACCGAACCCTGACATTCTGATACAAGTGAAGTACTCTGCAGTCCAGGAGCAGCAGTGACAAGGAATGATCAGAAAGAGCCAAGGCGGGTGACCTGAAAACCTTGTCTGTGTGCATTCAGCTCTGCTGTCTTGCCTACAGTGTAGGGATGTGTTTGGGGAATTAAGCAAAGCACATCACTTTTTTTGCATAATTGAATTCTCTGCATATTTTTTTCTTTCTGTGCATAATCTTCCTTTCATGTTGTTCATGTACTTCCTAGATAATTCAGAGGTTACTTTCCTTGAAAAGAAAATACTGAAAGAACCTATGGCACTATATCCTTAAGTATTCCACTTGTTGTGAACTCCCTGAGGAATCTTACAGACACTAAACATCAGTGAAAAAATATTCAATACATTTTCAGAACAGCTCTTTGTACTTGAAACACTCTGGTTTATATTAAAATATTCTCATCTCCCGATAATTTATAAGAACTCACAGAAATAAGAGGGCTCTCTTTCTCTCAAACCTTATCCAAAAGTGCCCATTCTGGAGATGCATGGGGGGCAGGACTGGTTAGGGGTAGGGGTAGGTGTAGAGTTAGGGTTATGGTTAATGTTACGGTTGTGGTTGTGGTTTGGGTTAGGACCCTCGTCCACCCCACACCCCATGTGCTGTTGGATGCGTGGGGCCCCACGCAGGGCACAGCTCTGGAGCTGCAATCTGGGGTGCTGGAAGCGAAGGGCCAGCGGAGCCCATTCCATTTTGCGTGCGAAAAGGGAATTTTCCATTCCTTATATGGGCCCGAGCGGAGGCTTCAGAAGGGAAAAAGCAGCCAGGATGATGCAGTCGCTTCACCCTGCCGGGATGGGATTCATTTCTCCAAAAACAAACATGCTCCCCCCGAGGATGGAGCTCTCACACTGCCCTTCCCGGGGGGCGCAGAAGGGGCTCCCCGAATTCCTAGCACCTCAGTGGTTAAAATGTTATCACTTTTATTCGTGTAATAGAGATGAAGTTCCTGGGCCTTCCAGGAGCATCAATCTAGAGATTTATTAACCAATTTAAAATACTATTGTCTTTCACTTCAATGTGAGATTGAGGTGTGTTGTCGGAGGAATATAAAGCTACAATCAGTGAGCCGCAGTGCTGGGAGACGCCGCTACCTGGAACTCAATAGATATTCATGAACATTCTCGTATTTAGTGAAGGAAATAACTTAATACCGACAGTGTCGATGGAATAATAGCCATTTCCTGGCTGACTTGCAGCCCTCAGAAAATGAGATTGCGCCTGCCTTCATTTTTCTTGTCTTTCCTGGGTTTCTTGCAGGGGAATGCACCGCGCAGGGATGCTGTGCGCATTCCAAATCAGCCGCAGGGAGAGGCCCCCCCAGCGCCCTCCTGCAGCCACCCCACCCGTGTGGGGCTGCACCGACCCCAGACATGGTCCCAAATGGAGCAGGTAGCCATGCTGGCATCCTGGCCCTGCCCCACGCTTCCCCCTCAGCACAGGTGCAGCCTCACCGGCTGCGTAAATATGCAAGGCAAAATCAATTTGCACCTAAAGATCCCTTTTGCAATTGCATGCTCGGTGCATGTGGCTTGGCCCAGGAGAGCGGGTGGGACGTCATTGGAAATGCTACGTTCTGCCTAAATATATAGAAAGGGGTAAATCTCCTGTAAGTAATTGTTCCATGATTTCTCCTATTCCTCCATCATAAATGGCACTAAATTGGTTTTTATCATGTTAAGGGCTGCTGGCAGACGCTGCTGTGCGTGCTCCAGCAAAACGAGGCTGCTGCTCGTGGCCGGGTTCCAACTGCATCCCAGCAGGTCCCGCTCGTGGCCCTGGTCCTACACCTCAGCATGGGGCAGAGCAATGTCACCCATGCTCACCTCCAGGGACAGGTGGCTGAATGCAAAGATACCACCAGAAATAAAGAAAATACTTAACAACTGACCTCATGGATCTCCTTAAAGGCAGTAAACCCACAGCCTGCAGTGCAAGCATGGAGTAGTGGATCATATTGCTATGCTCTTGTTTATTTTTCTTGCCTTACACCTAAGCAGAGGATGCTGTACGTGTGGGCTGTGGGGTCCAGGTAGGATTCCTGCTGCTCGCAGTGTCCACCTGAGCTGCTCCATGGAGATGTGGCACTGAGGGACATGGTTAGTGGGTGCAGTGGTGATGGGTTGGGGTTGGACTGGGTGACCTTCGAGTTCTATTCCAACCTTGACGATTCCACGATCCCTTCTCCCAGCCCTGACACGCTGCTGCCAGGCAGAGCTGCAGGCTCTGAATGATTAAATGTTGGGCAAAAAGCTGTGCCCAGATCCCTTCGTCCACCATGCACTGGGGCACTGGGCAGCACGGGGTGCAGGAGGGCTCTGCTTCCCTCTCACTGAGGACAACGCTGTGCTGTGAGAGCACCGATCTTCCGTTCTCAGGGAAAAAGCTACAGCACCTACCAATCATTTTTATACCCGCTAAACAAAACCTGACAATGAGGATTTATGGCTTATAATATTAAGTGAAGTTTAATTTAGACCATCTATAAAAGTCCCATTCCGGAGTGTTTCCCAAAGATCCTCGACGCTTTAAAATAAAGAGGACAAATACTGAAGTGCTCTCTGAATGTTATGGGACAATTTCCTTTTATGTTGCCATTCAGCGATGCTTTCTCCCTGGCTGGAACCCAACATTTCAATGAATTTTTCAGACTGTATCATGCTCTCTCCCTCCCAAGCTGCCAGATGATGCTCATCCGAACAAGCTCACACTGGCAGAACAATAACCAACGCTCAGCTTCCCCTGGAAGCCCTGTGTTAATTTTAATCTTATACAGCTGGGCACTTGTTCCAGGCTGTGAATGCAGCAACACGTGTGAGGAGCGCTCACCCTACAGCCCTGCTGGGTCCGTGAGCCTATGGGATGGGGACAGGGGGATGTTGGGACAGCTGTGTGCGGGCCACCCACTCTGACCCCCCCCCCAGCCCTCAGCCTGGGTGCCAGCTTGCCTCTGTGCTGCGTCCCTACATGACCCCTCCCCATGGGAAACAAAGGGAGGGCAGGGCTGCACAGATCCCTTGCGGATCTCAATCAATTTAGGGCTGTCATTGTTTGACGGCGGGTGCTGAGCAGAACCCGGTTCTGTTCTTTTGTTCTGGGCGTTCCTCCTTGCAATGCTGCCCATCCCCAGGGTGCAGTGCCTGTGTCCGGCGCTGGGGCTGTTCGGGTGAACGGAACGGGACACGCTGTGCACGCGGGGCTGGGAATGGCAGAGCGGTGATGGATTGCATTGCTATGGTAACTTCATCAGTTAGAGTCCTCTTGCTCAATCCACTCTTGTTACCAGCAAGGTTGGGAGGAGAGGTGGGGAAAAACAGAGAGGGGAGAGCGAGATGAACTCGCGGTGCCACGGATTGATTGGATTAATAGCTGCAGATGACTGCAGCTCTATTTAGAAAGCACTGTTTTAAAAATATGCATAATTTTAATTATGCATTGACACACGCTTTATTCCTAATGAAGAAGAACTTGACAGCGAGGGCAGGTGCTGTTAATTACAGCTTCTCCCTGAGCCAACGCTCACCCCTCCGTGCCAGCACCGCCCCGGCACAGGTCCCTGAGCTCTGAGTGTTTGGTACCAGGTGGGGACAGAGCAGAAATAGTTTGGCCCCGGTGGTTAGGAGCTTTCTGTACTTGCCCTATCAGAATAAGAAAGGACTTTGGGAGCAGTGTGTGCTGAGTGCTTTGCATCACAGCCCCTGTAACCTCTGCTCCTGAGGGGCTGCCCCACTGCTCAGCCTCATGGGGGGCAAAGCTGGGCTGTGCCACACATGGGGCCGAGTGCCCAGCTGGGGACCCCCCTGTGCTCCTCCTGCCTGGGCGTTGGGGGCTTTGCTCGTGGCTGGGTGTATTGAGCTGCTGCTCCCCCACACCAGAAATGACAGTAAATGTGTTTTAAAATTTTGTGACAGCGCATGCACAAATCACCAATTAAGGACTCCCTAAGTGCCCATTAACTTGATAAGTCGTAACAGCTCCAAAAGAGACGTTATTGTTTATCACGGCAGCGACCCGTGGATTAAGGACTCCCCAAGTACACATCGACGTCGTGCTGTGTGTGGGGCAGTGCCATGGGGTTGGAGCCCTGGAGCACAGCAGCACCCCCTGCATCCTCAGATCCACCACTCCGGAGGGTGCTGAGGAAGCAAAGTCCCACAGTTTCCCTCTTCCCACTTACACCCATCCCCTCTGCAAATCTGCAACAACGGGTGCAGGAATTTGATTTACATTGGAACCACTTGGAACTGATAGGGCGGGAGGCTTCTGGCAGAGGTCTCTCACTCTTTCCATTGCAAATAATAACATCGTTTTTCTCTTTAAAACCTTCACTTGGAACTGAAGAGCGCAGTTCTCCCAAGCTAAAATATTCCAGCCAAAAATGGCACTATTTGGAAGGGTCCACAATGCCACAGAGCCTTGTGGGAGCTGTAGTTCCCGCAGCCCAAGGCCTCTGTTCCCAGTTGGGTTCCACCTTCGCTTTGCCCACCCTGCCCAAGGGGGATCCCCATCCCCACACAGGCTGTGCGCACCCTAACCCTAACCCACCCCAAATGCTCCCTTTGTTCCAGGACCCCCAGCTCTGCTCCCAGCCCCATGGAGGTGACAGCACACGTCCAACTGGCACTACCTCTGCCGTAGTGGGTGGGTTGGCAATTCGCTGCTCAAAGCATAATGATGGCTCTTAATTTCCAGCCACGCTCATTAAAAGCCAGGCCAGCTTATTATACACAATATACAATTTGTGCAGGGAGCGCCAATTCCCAGGCCTATAAACATCCCATTTCCAATTCCAGATGCACTGACAGAGTTGTACGGTTCAATTTCTACTTAAAACCTCATACGCTGTCTGGTCCCATGAAGGGCTTTCAGCTTTATTCTGCTCATCCCAATTACTGTCTGAGGACCTTAAGTCGGGCAGGATTCAGCCCGAATTCCCTAAATCTCTCCATTAAACAGATCTCTTCTTGTTAGAGCCTATTTATTCAAGATGCAAATGACAAGCTCACCACCCAATTGAAATCATTTTCATCCAGAGCCAAATAACACACTTTAGTCTTCTTGGCATGAAGCAGCGAGCTATTAAAAATGGGAAGGAAATACAGCCAGGCCACTTCATTCCTAGCTTCAGGCCTTCTTCATCAATATTTTACTTATGGAGGCACAGCTCCATTTTAATGGGGAAGCTGTAAGCAGCAGACAGTGCTCTGCATGCAGCAGCCCAGCAGCACCTGTGAGGTTGGACCAGATGCAGTGGTGTCAGCAGCTCCAGTATCTGAAGGGGCTGTAAAAAGGAAGGGGACAGATCCTCCAGCAGGGTCTGTGTGGTAGGAAAAGAGGAAACGGTTTCAAACTAAAGGAAGGGAGATTTAGACTGGACATAAGAAAGAAGGTTTTTTACGATGAAGGAAGTGAGGCACTGCACAGGGTGCCCAGAGAGGTGGTGGTGCCCCATCCCTGCAGACAGCCACGGTCAGGGGATGGGGCTGTGAGCACTGCTGGAGCTGTGGGTGTCCCTGTGCACTGCAGGCAGAGGGAGCTGATGAAAGCTGCCCCCCTGCACAGATCACACCCATGTTCAGTAGTGTCCGAAGGGGCACATATTCAGGTTGATGGGCGAAAACCAGCTGAGGGAGGGTGTGAGCCTAGCACTGAGCACACACAGAAGGCAGGAGCCAGCCCCAGGCACTGCTACATCCCTCTGCAGCTCACACTGCTCCCAACGTGCCCACACACTCCCCATCAAGGCACTGGGAGCAGGAGAGGGAAGAGCAGCGGTGAGATAGCAGGCTCCGTTACAATGGAAGGGGAGCGTGTTATTTGATCCAAGAGCTGCAGGAGCAGAGATGAATAATGAGTCTACAGCACTTCCACTTGTTTTCCTCAATAGTCAGACTTGGCTTCTTTCCCTTAGATCCAATACTAACAAAACTGTATTTGAAATTCACCCAAGTGTACAGTAACCATGCCAATGTGTTAGCAACTTACTTCTGGCACACTGCTGGTAACATATAATTACACCTGACACCATGCTATTTAGTGTATTTCATTCAAATTAAACAGTGTGCTTTGGAGTATTTAAAGGAAATGTCTGCGTTATGCTGTGGAGCAGAGCACAGTGGGTGCTCGGTACCAAGCACGGGGGTCTGAGCACAGTCGGGTTAGGGTTCAGGTTAGGATTAGGGCACATCCCTCTGCTCTGAGCAATGAGAGCATCCCGAGTTCTGCCCCAGAGCAGATCTGCTGCCCTGTGTGCTGGGAAATGCAGAGCTCAGGAGGGTGACAAAGGGCTGCGGGCCCTGGGATAAGGGGAGAAGGCTACGCAATGCTCAGCAGTGCCCCAGAACTGCGGCTGCTGGACGTGAGGCTCCTCGGTACTATAAAGTTAACAAGGATCTGCAGGGCAATTCTCAGGTAATGGGAGCTTTTAAAGGTTTATTTTATTGAAACATTTTAGCATTAAATCTCCCGTTACGCCAGCAATTTCTGTTTCAGTACTTTATGTCGTGCTTAGCACTGAATTTCAGTTTGAGCAGAGCAGGGCTTGTTGGTGCTGGGCAGAAAGGCACAGTTCCCATGGCTAATGCCATATTTACCCCCAGGGTCTCTGCCCCCATCCCTGCCATGCACAATGGGCTCTCCATGCACAGACACAGGGCTGAAATTGGGGTGTGCCTGCACAGCGCCCAGCTTCCACGGCCATTTGTACCCAGCTCTGTGGTTCCAGTGGGCTCCCACTGCTTTCCCTTGCTCTGTGCGCTCGATGCATCTCTGGTTTCTGGCAGGTATATTGAATTGCTCTCCTGAACGCATATGAGGTGTATGAAATGTTATAGAACAATAAATACATTTAAAAGATGGGGCTGCAGCATGTCAGCCAAGTAATTCCCCTCAGTAAAGGGAGCGGGGAAGGGAGCAGTGAAGTTGCTGCGATCCTATTTCAGACTTCATACAGCATCTGCAATAACATCAGTGCAATCCGAAAGGAAACAATACATAGTTTATGAGCACCTTAAGTGCCCGCTGTACCTGCGTTTACTCCATTACACTGTGTCACATTGCATTTGAACTGCAGGCTCCACATCTCTGTCTGTGAGCACGAGGCAGGGGTGAGGGATCCCACAGGATGGGCAGAGCATGGCCACAGCTAGCAGCTCCATGCCCTTAGCAAAGCACAGCAAGCAGGTGTGCACATTCTGTAGGGAGTGGGCTGCCCAACCTTTGGTGCAACCCATGGTACAGCCAGGCGTGATTTATGGTATAAGGCAGCGGTCTGCATGTGATGGATAATAGCAGTTCATTACAAGTCTGAAGTAGAAATTAATTGCAGCACGTTGGAAAAGGTCACAACTCTCTCTCCAAACTTTATAGGATGAGCCAAAATACTACAGAACAAAAAGGCGATGAAAGTGAGTATGGTGAAAGGAATAGATGGATAGAGATAGACGGAGGGATGATGGAAAGATGAACAGAAATGGATGGGATAGATAGATTGATAATAGATGGTTGTATATATAGATGGATAAATAGATGGATAGATAGGTAGGTAGATGGATAAATTAATAGATAGGTGGATAGATAGATGGGTAGATAGATGGATGAATTGATAAATAGGTGGATAGATAGATGGATAGGTAAAAAGAGAGAGAGAGATGAAGATGGATAGATTGACAGATAGATGGATGGATAAATAGATTGATAGATGGACAAATAGATAATAGATGGGTGTATATATAGATGGATAAATAGATGGATAGATAAATAGGTAGATAGATGGATAAACAGATGGATAGATATATGAATGGATAGATAGAAAGAGAGATGGACAGAGGGATAGATAGATTGATAGAGAGATGGATGGATGATCAATTAATTGCATGTCAGGATGACTTTATGGGGAGCTGCTCATAGGGGCAGGGGACAGCACTGCAGCCCCCACCCCACGGCAAGGCCCTCTTGGCTCCCATTAAAAGCATGCAGGAAAAAACCACCATTTATGCCAAACATTTACCAAAAATACAACACTCAATCGGAAATCCAGGAACATGCATTTGTAGTTAGCATTTCACCACCGAAGCTGCATTCAGGAGTTGCACGACTCATCCGTTCAGAGGTACAAAGCCATCAGCACAGCACGTCCAGCCCCAACCCCAGCCTCCTCCCGCAGCACTGCGCTCACCCCCATGCAGCGCTCCGCACACTCAGAGCAGCGGGGAGGGGAAGTGCTGTGTGATTTGGGAGCACAGTCAGTGGCAAATGTCAGAACTGCCTTGTGAACAGCTAACGAAAGGATAACATTTGCTGAATAAATTATCTGCTGTGATTATTTTTTTCTTCTTTTCGCAGCTTCGGTGCGTTATGGTGGTGCAAGACAATAAAACTTTTATTTATGCCTGTCTGTAAGCTGGTGGCTGACAGTGGGGAGAGATGAATGATATCCTGAACGCTGCATTGCATACTCTCCCCATGAACTCTGCTGATATTAGTTTGTCCAAACTGTAAAGGCCCTGAAAATAAGAGCTGATAAATGGAAACTAAAGCAGACACTTGACCCTCCTGACGTGAGAGCTCCTTCAGAACAGCCCGGCCTTCCCAACACCTGCTCTGTTTGCTGAATGTTGATAACTGCCGAGCTCTGCTGCTTGAGGGGCTTGACTGCATCCCCAGCACACCTAGCATAGCCACTGCCTTCAGGGAAGGGCAGCACTGTCCTCCTGTTCCTGTCTGAGCACAGGTGAGGGGATGCAAGGATGCAAGGATGCAAGGATGCAAGGATGCAAGGATGCAAGGATGCAAGGATGCAAGGATGCAAGGATGCAAGGATGCAAGGATGCAAGGATGCAAGGATGCAAGGATGCAAGGATGCAAGGATGCAAGGATGCAAGGATGCAAGGATGCAAGGATGCAAGGATGCAAGGATGCAAGGATGCAAGGATGCAAGGATGCAAGGATGCAAGGATGCAAGGATGCAAGGATGCAAGGATGCAAGGATGCAAGGATGCAAGGATGCAAGGATGCAAGGATGCAAGGATGCAAGGATGCAAGGATGCAAGGATGCAAGGATGCAAGGATGCAAGGATGCAAGGATGCAAGGATGCAAGGATGCAAGGATGCAAGGATGCAAGGATGCAAGGATGCAAGGATGCAAGGATGCAAGGATGCAAGGATGCAAGGATGCAAGGATGCAAGGATGCAAGGATGCAAGGATGCAAGGATGCAAAAGCACGCTGCACCCTCCAGAACCATACAGTTGCAGCTCACCTCCACTCTGCCCTGCACAGTGCCAGCTGCATGCAGGAAAGGACACAGGACTGAGGGCATGGCTGAGGAGCAGATCATGCTTACTAAATTTTAACACCGGGTGGAGGAGAATAAAGAAACCAGACATCTAATTAGCAAAACCGCACGGCATGTTTCAGTACAAACTTTGGGGTGATTCCATCTTTCTTTTGCTTCAGTGATTTCAGAAGAACGCAGACCGTCCAATTATCCAATCATTTTTACACTGTCTGAGAAGCAGCAAAGAAAGGGGAAAGGTCGGCACATTCCAGGGCTAAAATGCCTTCATTTTCTCTAATATCTGTCTGTTTAATTACTGGAACAATTGCTTGAACATTTTAATATATTAATTTAGCAGGAGGATAACTGCATGATTACAAATTCACTGAGGCCACAACAAATAGAAAAGCTGCAGCTTTTGCTAAAGCAAAAACCAGAAACTGCAGGAAGGGAAAATAAAGCCAGGCAACGCACATTGGGTTTCCCTCATCGCCACACTCAAAATGGTTCATTTCCTGTGCAAGGTGCAATTTCTGTACAGACCAGAGATGTGCTGGGGCTGCCCTGGGCTCATGGAGGGGTCAAAACCCCAAACTGCAATGTGGGGTGAAGGGGCTCAACCCCACAGGGAGGAAGAGAGATGCAACAAAGCAAAGAGATTCGGGTCTCCCTTGCATGAATTTCTCAAAGAGTTTCCATCCCCATCCTCCTGGGAAAGGGTTTGCTTTGAGTTTTCCATTTTTCTCCCCCCCCCAAAGTCCTGAAAGCATTGCAACGTCAACACTTGGGGATCAGAGCACTTCTGTTTTGACATTCAGCAAAACCCTTCAGACTTGGTTTGAAACAGCCCATCCTGGTCTTTAGTTCACCGACAGACCAAGTACGTCAGCAGAGATCAGTCCTGGGAGATGCATGGGAACGGCAGAACACAGACATCCCCATGAGCTTTGGGATCCTATACCCCATACCCCAGCCCAGGGTAGTGGGGCTGAGCCCAACCCCTCATGCCAGGGATTCCCCCCCCTTCCCCCCAGCACGCTGCAGCCAGCAGCAGGAGGAAAAATTGCTCTTTAACAGCTATTCATAGAAATGTCACCGAGTGTAAACACCGGGTAACCTCTGCTTCTCTCCTCACTCCTCGGGGAGCGAGCAACAAATTCAATAACGCAGCCAGTGGTTTCTAAATGATATCTCCTCCTGCTTTAAGTAAATTAGGAGCAAACCCGTCGGGCCTTCAGCCCCACACCCCATCCCTCCTGCTGATGGCATTCCCAGCCACAGAGAGTCCCCAGCTCTGCGCCTTTGTCCGGTATCTCCCAGAGTATCTCCTTGCAGACAACAATTCCATAATCCATCCGTGACAGGGCGATCCGTCACGCTCTAAATTAAGCATCTCAAATAAGGATTTATTAGAATTAATCAGAAAATTAATGTATGGCTATTAAATGGAGTTTATTAAAATACATTTAAGTGGGTTAGCTATTGAATGGGATAGATATTGGCTGTGGGGCTGGCAGGAGGCATTCCAGTCACGCTTTCCCATCAGGATGCAGACAGACAGACTGAGCACTGAGCCCTACAGGAGGCACGGTGGATGCCAAACCACAAGGACATAACACTGCCACCACCACTTACCACATCCACATTGAGGGAATGGCCTCAAGTTGCACCAGGGAAGGTTCACGTTGAATAGTGGGAAGAATTTCTTCTCCTAAAGAGCAGTCAGGCACTGGCAAAGGCTGCCCAGGGAGCAGTGGGGTCACCACGCTCCCAGCCCCGTGCCCAAGGTCCCTGCAGCCACCCTCAGCCCATCATGTCAGCTCTGGATTCCCCCAGCCCACCGCCATGCATCCTCTTGTGCTCCCTCCTTCCCACCTCTCCTCCTCTTCTCTCTCATTATCTCTAGCACTGCTGCAGCTCGCGGGATCATCCCATTTATACTCTGCATAAGTACAGCACTTTACATTTTCAAAGCAGACCTTAACTAATTAATCAGATGTTAATGATTCCTCAAAGGTGCAGCAGACCAGGCAGCTATCAATCCTCGCCTCTCCCCCTGCATCTCCCCCGCCTCCACAATTAGATTCCTGCAGATTTTCCTCCTCCTTCACTCTGTTGTCCCTGAGGCCTCTGTTTGGAGAGGGAGGGCTCGGTGAGTATCCATCAGCTCTGCATTTGTTGCAGATTTGCTCTTAGAAAAACAGTGCCTTCTGGAGGTAACCCACGGCACCCACCCTCACCTCAGTCTCTCCAGCAGTGGGGAATGGCATTTCACACGTGTCCATGCAGTGGTGGGGGCTCACGGTGCCATGGGATGGACAGGAGAGGTGCCAGTGCCCCTTCCCCCCCATGGACTGCACTCATTGGGGCAGCTCTGCTCAGGGCAACGTGGGATGAATCCAACCTGTGGGGCTTTGCACTTCCATTGCTGAATGAAGAAAAATGGGGAGGGGGGAGATGGGGAAAAGGGCAAAGCAAAAACGCAGCTCTTTATGGTATGCAAAAATATTCCAAGGCGATGCAAATGAAGCAATTTCACCTCTCAGGCACTCCTCTGTGCACCATTATACGAGTTTCCAGCCTGGAATCACAGTTTCTGATCACACGTAGAGGCCAAGGAGCAGGGCTGGGCTTGTGGGCACAGAGCTGAGCAGGCAAAGGCACTGCTGGAAATGGTTTGTGCTTTACTGAGCCTTCTAAGCATGGCATAACCCCTCCTGAGGTTCTGCCCCTGTGCCAGGGCAGGGGGAGTGCTGGGTGCCCTATCACCAGGATGCACAGGGATGGCTGGGAAGCCATCAGCAGCTGCAAGGGGTTCTGAGGAAGCACACGAAATACACCTTTATACAATAACAGCAACTCCAAGAGCAGCGCACAAGTGATGAGTTCACTGCAGCAGTGGTGACACAACTGGGCAGGGCTTATCAAAGGGAGTGTTATACCCAATTAGCCAGGGGTGTCCAACCATTTGGCTTGCCTGGGCTGCACTGAGTGAAGAGGAATTGCTTAAAGGTCGCATCTATAAAGATTGCTCCGAAAGTAATGCCTCCTAATTACTTCCATGGAAACGCCAATCATTACAAAGAGCAAAATGACACTGTTTTATAGAGCAAATTCTCAGCTACAAACCTTATTTTTCAACACAGTTACCTCCATTAGCCACGCATTTTCACCAGCAATGAACTAGAGCCTGCATACCATGCTTGTAAAAATCTGCACCAGTGGAGATGACCAGTGTTGGTGTCATCACTGCCGAAATGCACCACCCAAAGCCTCACTGTGCCAACATCCACTGTTGGGCCTCTAACAAAAATAAATAAAGAGGGCAACAAAACCACAAAAGCAGTCAGATACACAACCTTGTTTTAGTGACAGTAACACACTGGGCTACGCGTTTTTCATGTCCAGTGTCTGATATGTGGCTGATGCCATATCTAAGACACTTCATTGCCACCTCTCCTCTACTTTCCTGCACTTCCCTTCTGCACTTGAAGCCACAGAATCCCGAGATTCCTGCTTTCTGAGGTGGTTTGGCCGTGAGCATTACCATCATTTGTTTAAGGAACTGGTTTCTTTTCTTAATGTATTTCCCTCTGTTTGGTTTCCAAGGATACCACACCTGTTCGCTCTCCAAATTTACTCTTTCCTAGAAGCCCGCTGTTCTCACTTTGCTTCTGTTCCTTCTTCCCCTTATAAAAGCTATGAACCTCACTGCTCCACGGCCATTTCCTCTTGGCTGTTGCACTCCTACTTGCTCCTCCTGGGGGCCAGGACTGCCTTCAGAGGAGCTGCCTCCCCATTTGTGTTTGCACCCTTTTTATTTACAAACCATTTGGTACAGAGGAATTGAACAGCATGATGAGGAATAATCCAAAGAGTGAGGAGAGTGGGAGGGGTAAAAGAGAGAGGAATCTGCTCCTGGCTAGTTAGATCCTTTGAATCCTCTGTGTCACTGACTAATGATGTCAGCCTAATTAATAAGCTATGGAAGTATAAACAATTGTGTCAAAGGGAATTTCATTATTGGCAATATAATATGATTGTGATTAATACAATTAGGTTCTCTAATTGCATTAGCAAAACCCAAACCTAGCTCCTGGTCACTAATTGGACCGCAATTCTGGCTAAACCAGCTGGATAAGAACTTTGCCCACCAGATTTGGTGCACAAGCACATGCAGGGATGTAGGGCAACGTGCAGCCCAGCAGTGCTGCTACACAGTTCGAAGGCATAGCAGTGCTCCCCCTGCAGCATCAGCTCTGTGCCTCCCCATCCATCCCTGCCGCATGGCTGTACAAACAGAGGCAGTTTTCAGATGTGCATCACCCACCTGCTCACACAGAGTGCGATGGCTCTTTGTGAGCTGTGACGCCGTGCCGTACAAAAGCTGTATTTAGGATCTATTTTAACATTCATATTTTCTACCACATAGAACATAACGGCTCTTTGGGAGGCAATTTGATGATTATCAGATAGGTATGTTTTTAGAATTATTTTTTTCTCCCAAGGCACGCATTTATTTAGTGACCATTTTACAACATGCGCATGCTGTGTACTTTCCCCATGCTTTGCTGCACAGCAGTCCCATGGCACAACCCTGCTGCACCCCAGCACCACTGCAGACACAGCCCCTCTATGCATGACTTTGATTAACACTTGCCGCAGTACTTGCAAATAACTATCCCGGGCTGCTGCTCTAATCACCATTCTCCTTCCCTTCTGGACCAGGGAGGCACTGGAAGCCACACTGCATCTTTTTTTTTTCCCCACCTTCACATTAGAGTTTATTAAATTCTCATTCTGATCTGAGCATATTAGGTTCCTAATCCCATTACAGCCAATTAGCTTGCCCTCCATGCGCTGGCAGTATGGGTGGGCTGGTGGGGAGCAGGGCAGAGCCTCCCTGGTGGGAGAGCTGCAGCTCCACGTGGATCAACCTCCCTGCATGCACAGAGGAAAGATGGGAAGAAGGAGCCTATGCTTGAGGGGCTGTGCTGCTGTCTGCAAACCTACCTTGCCCCCATCATGGAGAGCCAGGGAGGGAGCATGCATGACTCAGGGACCAGGCTGAAAAGAAAGGAAGAAAACCACTTTGGGGGCAAAATTTCCCTTTGTTTATCACAAAAGGCAGATTGATGAGTTAATAAACATCTACAACCGGCCTCTGAAAAAAAATAAACGCAGGTAGACAGAATTATTCCTTCAAATTAACTATAAATTAAAATCAGCCTAATTTACGTCCATTAAAATGGAAAAGCATATCATCTCCCATTCAAAGGAATTTGTATTTGATGCAAATAGAACAAATTCAGAAACTTTAGAAATGTTCTCTGATTGTTCATTTGCATCGTTAACCAATGTAGAATGGGACTGTGATTTAAAAATGGGAGAACAGAAGGAACAATAATTAGTTATGTAAATAATGTGGCATTCTTGTTTATAATTAGTTCAAGAATAAAATAAAATTCACGCATGTCACAGGACTAATTTTCGTATGCAAATTAACAATCAAAATTATAAACGGTAATAATGCAGTTTGGGAGAACGTGGCATTTCTAATTTATTAGCCACGGCATAAGCCAGAGCTGATTCCAGTTGACGTTGGGAGATTTCAAAGGTACCTCCGGGATGAGAAGAGGATGCAAAGCATGAGAAAAATGAGAGAAAAGGGGAAAAAACAATGTGGCGTGCACCTGCGTGAGGATCTTCATGAGGGGAAGAGAACGCAGCACTTCCTGGGCTCTGATAGAGTGCAGTGAGGTGGAATGAAACCATTGGTGGGATAGGGTCATCAGTAGGATAGGGCCAGTGTTGGGATGGGGCGCATCGGTGGGATGAAACCATCGGTGGGATAGAGGTAGTGTTGGGATGAAGTTAGGGGCTCAGCCCCAGCTCCCTGCAGCCTCCCAACTGGTCTTCACCCTAAGAATGCCCAATTGGAACCAAAAAAAATTAAAGGATGAGGGAAAGTTTTACGCTTCTGTGAACTCCCCACGGTCATTGGCCACCTATCTGGTCTCTTTTCCCAGAGCAACGCAATATAGGAGAACATAAAGCTTAGAAGCCCTTTAAGCTGCTCCTGATTTTCACAGCAACAAGGTGTATCTAGACTGAGCTTCTCAGAGTGGGTTCCCTCCATAACAATCAGAATGGTCAATGCAATGGAATGGTGATACAGGAGGTATAATGACAAAGGGACCAACACGATGGTAAAGTGTTTCAAAGAAAAAGGCAAAGTACTCACCCATCTCTGAAGATCTAGGAGCACAGGGAAAACTCCACCAAGGAGGGATCTCCAACCAGAAATCCTTCCCCAGGGGCAGTCAGCCCTTAAATGAGGTCTAAGAGGTGCAGCCAGGCTCCACCCTTACAGATTGCACAGCTGAATTGCCTTCACCTGTGCTCCCAGGGCTGACTGGGTCCTTTCCCCAGGTGCTCCATCAGTGGTTCAGGCCAGGACTCAACAGTTACCACACACCTCCCAACATCCCATTGGAAACATCAGTCTCACATGAAAGAAGCCCATTTCCTTCCATTCCTGCTACTCTGGTAGCACAAACACAAACCCAAACTTTTCTATCCTGTTCCTGTCCAGGTGACTTCACCTTAGGGCTGGTAGGGATCTCAGAAATCTTTGCCCCCAGCCATGTCCAGTGCTCACTCCTCGCAGTTCTGCGAGCCAAAGAATGCTTCAGGACAAGCAGAGCTTTGGGGGTGTAAGGGATTATTTGGTATTAAGTACGGCTTATCTTGCTTCCAAATGTGGAACAGGAGTCAGATTCTGCATCAGGGAGGGCAGGACATCTCCAGGAACAGTAATTGTTGGGCTTCTCTCTTAAAATATGCTCTCCACCTCAGCTCAACACTGGAGTTGGAATCTCTCGGTGGAATAGTGGGGCATGTGTTATAATGAAAGTAAGTACAGTCACTTTAATTAAGGCTCCTCATCTCCATGATAGCAAAGGGCCAGCTGCAGCAGTTCTCCTAGATCAGCCCCACCTGAATAACAAGGTTGGCACAGGCAGGGGGGGGCGGGGCGGCAAAGTAAGCAGCCCCATAAGTTCAGTGAGCCTTGCCTCACTCCCAGTCTCGGTCCCCACCCTGAGCCCCATCCCAATCCCACGGCCTCAAGCCATGGTCTGCAATGGGGCAGAGCACTGAAATCCCATTTCTGATTCCTGCAAACCAGGCTCTGGGAACGGCGCAACCACAGCTGTTTACGTGCGTCACTTAAGCCCTCGGTTGCCAAACCACTGACTGAACCTTTCTGTCAATCCGACACTTTTAGGGTAATTTAACTTAATAATACCTTTGTCTGCACAAGCATTTGTATCTGAAGGGTTATTACCATAGGAGTTATTTTAGGTTGGTTAATGGTATGTAGTAGACTAAATTGTCAGAGCAGTTACGCAGGCTGCTGCTCAGAGTGTTTACCGTTCGAATCCTTCCGTCACTTTACAAAACTTCCTGCCCTTACCCAAAAGTGCCATTGCAAATCATTAGCAATTCTCCCCCAGGTTCTCATGCATCGTTAATTCTTTGCTTAGAAGAAAAAAAAAATCACACTGTCCAGGTCTTAATTGTTATCGCTCTGAGAGGATCTGAAATGGGCACCGGTTCTGTGGGTGCTCTCAGAATTGCAGATTCCCGCGGTTGCCTTTAAACCATTGCATCGGAGGAGCTCACAAGGAAAGGGCAGGGGAAACAGCCTTTGGGAAGGGAGAAAGGACAGTGATTGTAGAAAAATATCAAGCATTTGGCAAGACCAGAGGAGCCGTCTCCTTTTCTGCTCTGCATCAATGAGTTACAGGAAAATCCACGGCTATAGGCAGTAGCGGTGCCACAGCCATTGCCAGGTCCATGCTGCAGGGCAGAGGGGAAGTAGCATTTGTGGGGCTGTGCCCGCATCCTCCCTCAAACATTGTGTTTTGTGGCACCCATGTGGCAGAGGGGAAGTGAGGATCCTCAAGCTGCACATTGGAGCTGCCATGCGTGTCGCCAAGGTGTTGTGGCTCTGGGCACAGGGTGGCCTTGGGGCAGTGCAGACTGTCCCCGTGTCCCCGAGCTGCCACCCCACGATGGGTGACCTTGAGGTGGCTTTGCTCTTTGGCTCAGCTGCAGCCGCAAGATTAAATTCTGCTCCTGTCCTGGGAATCTGATGATAAAAAGTCCTTTCTAGACAGAATCTAGATAATGAACAGCTCCCTGGCTTCGCAGGGGGAGAGGGAGTGTGGAGTTATTACTGCATTAAAAAATCTCCAAAGTCAACTAAATTCACCACAGAAGCTGAGAACCAGAATTCTTCTTCATTACAGCAAGGTAGTGCATTAAGCATTATAAATAACGCTATGCTAATTGCCAGATGGGCAGCGCGGGAGTGGAGCTCTGGGCAGGGCTGTGCTGAGCCCGCAGCCACCGCACACTGCCCGGTGCACCTCTGCCACAGCTGCAGAGCATGGGAAGCCAAGCAAAGCCTGTGCTCTGGGCTTCTCCACAGTGTTGTGTTCATCATTTGGTACTCTGTTTTATTCTTTTTTTAATATAACCTGCAGGAAGCTCATAGGGATGTGTCAGCCACCAGCATTGTGGCACTGCAGCACAGCAGGGTGTGTGCTCGTGGCAGAGAGGGATGGTAGCCAGAGGGAGCCTCATGTCTGTGGTTTCCAGATGTTCAGAGGCTTTCAGTGGTCAGTGGAGATGTGGAATTGAATTCAGCAAAACGCCTGGTGCCCTCTATGCAGCCACACTGAAGGGCCCTTGGGTCAAAGCCAATAGGGCGTTAGTGATGGTTTAGTGGGCATGGTGGGGTTGGGTGGATGGTTAAATGATCTAAGTGGCCTTTTCCAGCCTTAATGATTCCATGATCCTATGATGTGAGTGAGGCACAGAGTGACGGGATCTGGGAGCTGCTGAAGATCTGCACAGATGGAGTGGCCCAAGACCAAAGCTGGGGACATGGTTACCAGGATGTCACCACGCAGGGGTCGGCTGCACAGTGGTGTGGTAGCATGGGAGGGGTCAGTGGCAGAGCTGTGCCCATGGTGCATTTAGGTCCAAACACTGTGCCTTAATTACACAGAACAAAAGGAAAGGATGAGCCAAGCCATTGAGCAGCTGCAGTAAACAACACTGTGACAAGCCCCCAGTATTAGTCATAGGCACACGGAGAAGTGGAACATATATCTGGGAGGGCATCCAGCTCCCCACTAATTAGAAAAGCCTCTGACTGCTGAGACAGTGCTAATTCACATAAGTGTAGTCCCCCCGGACTTTGCTTAGGGCAAGGAAGGATTTACACCTTGTAAAAAGTTATTCTTTATACGAAGGCTGTGCCTAATAGGAATATTTCGGGAGAGTTTGTTGAACAAGAAAGGAACTGAGCACCGGATGGGAAGTCCTTTGCCTGCCTCCTCTTGCCTGCATGGAGCTAAAGCCACAGCACTGCTCCTGTAGCCCCAGCTCATACCAACTTCCATTTGTCCCCTTGGCACGTCACAGCCCACACCCTCTGTCACCGCAGTGCTACCAGCATGTCCAAGCTCTGAGCTGCAGCATCCAGGTCAGTATTTTGGGCTCCTCTCTTTGGTTGAAGGGAGCTGAGCAACACCACACCTTGCAGTGCTCACCTGCTCTCCCCACGGATTACTTTCTAGGCGATGGGAACACAGCAGGGAGATGCCGAGCGGTCTCACTGCCTTCCCTTGCCTTGACGGGAAGCAGAAGGGCCATTTAGGGATGGCAGAAACCTTCAGCGCAAAGACTCTTTCTGACCTTCAAAAACATCAGCGCCAAATTGCCGGCAAACAATGCAGCGAGCGAGCAGCGCTGCGCTGGTCCAAACCCGGGGGTTCACCCATCACCGCGCGCCGACGGCTCTGACAGCACCGAACAACAGCAGAAATAGCAATTTCTCACCGAGCATCGCGCCTGACATCTCCCCGACCTGTGAGCAGCAGGGACCCTGCACACAGGTAGAGCCTGTTTGTTTGCCGCTGCCGCAGTTGACACTGCTGATTAGAGGAGACAGGCAGACGGGCAGACACGGCGCGAGGGGTCAGCGATGGGCTGCTCCTCCTGACCCCCGCCGAGCGCCGCTGCTCCGCATCTGCAGCTAAATAAACCGAGTAAATCATCCTGGCAGACAGATAATTAAATAATTATCAGCCACTTAATAACAAGGAGTGGGTGTTCGGCATTAGCATATTAGACAGTGTCTTTAAGGGCTAATTGTTGCATTACATCAGAGTTACTCATTCATTATTCTTGTCATTTCGGGTGATAATTTGCACTTTAGGAGACAGAGACAATTTTAGCAGGCAATTAGAGACATGTCAGGCTTGGCCTAGTGAGTTACTGTCACAATTATTGCATTTTTTCTGGTGTCCTCATTTAGAGGCGTGGATATGAGGGCAGGCTGTTCGGCACAACACTTTTGGGCACAACACTGTTTGGCACAACGAGTGGCTGAACCCATGGCTGGGATGGGCACCAGCACTTGGGGCTGACCCATAAGAGCTACGAGAGGAATGCACTCTGCGGAACTCGGTGCCCGGTGCCCAGTGCCCAGTATCCACGTGCCAGTAAATCTCTATGGAATGATCCCAGCCCAAATCGCTCCGAAGCAGCTGGCGAGGGGCTTATGTGCTGCAGGGGTTATCAGATTGCCAAATCCCAGAGCAGTGAGGATGGGCCAGGCTACCTTGGCACCGCGCTCCCTGCAGACCTTCACCCACATGGGCCAACCCTCGCTGCACACTGGCAGATGTAACTCATACGGCTCTGGTGAGGCCAAACGGAACGAAGCTCACGCGACTTTGCCGAGCAACCGAGTCTGAGAGTTATGGCCAGGTTTAAATATTTCTTAAACTACAGTTGAAGGGAGAAGCGAGAAATGCAGCAGATGCACCTTGGGATACATGCATTATAAGGGTATATACAGTCAAATAGAGTTAATTAAGCTAAAACCACAGTAAATCTGTCAGAGCCATATTAACACTATAGTCAAAATTGTGGAAAATATAGTATTTTCTATAATAAATCCTGTTCCGTTACAGATTTATGTTGGCATCTGCATAGTTACCATAGTTTTACAATAATCATTGATCAATCAAAGTTTTATGACAAAACTATAATTTTACTGTGTTTCTTTCTTACTTAGTTTCCTAGTTTGCTTAATTCCCAGAATGCAATACAGTAAATCTTTTGGTCCGAGATATTAAGTAGATAATAAGAATGCCATGTAAGATTTGCTTATATTTTAAACTGTCTTTACAAATGATTTATAATTAGGACCAAATCTAAGACAAAACATTATTAAAGTCCAAACCCTCCATAAATTACCAGACTTTGCTTACGCCTGTAGTAATTTATTAGGGCTTTACAACAGTATTTTCTCTGGTGATATCCAAAGCTTTATATGTCATAAATGGAAAATATGAGTTTATAAACTATATAGAAAACAAGAATGATCCCCAGTGACCCGAGGTGACAAACTCATGCTCCGATGTAACGTCAAAATCATTTTTCAGTAGAAATATAACGGCACAGATAATATGATTGCTCCGGACTTAAAATGCATCTTCCCTTCTTTAAAATTAAACTGAGACGTTTCAGTGATTCACCCAGACTTTGCTTTTTTATTTTCCTATCATCAAAACATTGCGTTCCATTTTATCAGCATTATCGCTTCTGTTTTACACTATTGTCTGTGTTTCGCGGTATTGTGATGTTCCTAAGTAGGATGAGTCACTGTTATCAATGCAAAGTGTTCCAACATTCCGGAGCCGAAATTGCAAATTTGTGCCGAGAGTTTCAAAATTTAACATTGTGTGCCAGGAGAATTTTGATTATTATATTTTTTTTTAACAATATGGTTTCAATAGAGAAAAGATTTTGTGCTGACAGAATCCCGTTATTAGTCACCACCAACGCTTTATTGTTCTGCTTTACTCTACTGTTTGCCATTTGTCCCACCATGTGCTACCAGCACCAGGACAGCTCCAGCACTGGCTCCGGTGGTAGCAGCAGCACCTCAGTGTTGCACAGCAAAGCCATTAATTATTCGTCACCACTAATTCCCAGTGCCCCTAGGGGTCAGGGACGTCTCACTGCCCTTAGAGACAGAAGCTGAAGGGAGACTTCTGGGGAGAAATCACAGCTGGAGTGAACGCACCTTGCTTGGAAACACTGCAAAACAACAGCCAAAGCCAGTACAACCATGGCCAAAGTCACCCGCCCTGCATGCATCACACCTCCTGAGTCCCTGCCCATGAATGCCATGTTCCTGTCCCACACAGCCCCATCCTGGGTCATGTGGGAAGCCTTCTGCCAGCTCCGGCGCCACACTTCAGCCCCACATCCTTGTCCTGGTGGGGACAGTGCAGTTCTCCTTCCTCCCAAAGGGAGGGGAGCGGAGAAGGGCCTGCGCTGAAATACAGACGTATGCAGATTATGCCATTAAATTTTTATGTGAATTCAAAAAATCCAGTGTTGACTTCATGACGCAAATAGGTATGAAAATTCTGGTGAGCACGCTCATTGTTACAGAAATCAAATGGCTGAACAGCCGCTAATGAGGCAGACAAGAAGCTTCACTCAGCCTCTGAGGATTTGAAGGCAAGAAGAGAGGAAGGCGTGCATTACATTATTCATGCTGCCTTGTTTGAGTTTCAAATCACAGGAAGTCATAGCAAAGGGGGATCAGGGAGGTGGCCAGGGAGGGGCTGTGGGAGTGCTGCCACCCCCCTGCACATATGGAGCTGGGGCAGCACAGGGGGCTGCGGGACATGGGGATGCCACAGGAACCCACATGTGGTCACTGCCCAGGAATGCGCCCCAACATCTGCACTGTGCATCCCAGGCAGCATCTTGAGTTGGGGGTGCATTGCATGGTTGGGTGTTTTCATGGTCATTTTCATTTTCATTTCACAGCACTACATTGTGCTGTAGCATGTACTGAACTCTCTTACAGGTTAAAAAAAAAAAAAAAAAAAGGAAGAGAAGGGATAATCACCAATCAGAGAGGCAGGCATGTGGGCAAGTGCTCCATAAAGCAGCATTGAGGCACACGGTGTAACTGTTGACCAAGCACACACAACTAATAAACAGATTCCCTGAGTACTTCTGCATTTTGTAATTATTACTTACCCATAAAAATCCCTTCTCCCTCCTGCCAGCATTATCTTAGTAAACTTTATGAGTGCTCATGAGGTTAACGCAGAACCATAAATCTGCAATGGGTCGAACAAGTGAGAGGAGAGGAAGTGTTCGTAAATCTGTTGGAATTGCTCCAGTTTGTTTATTTAATAAAATACTGTTTCATAAAAAGGCTCACAGACCACGGCTGGGCACGAGCTGCCTGCTCAGCGTGCAGGAGGAGGAGAGGGGCTGTGTGCTGGTATCCATCCTGTGTCCATCTGTCTGCCTCCCTGTCTGCCTGTCTATTTGTCTGCCTGCCCATCTGCTCCCAGGGTACTGGCAGTGTTGGGACTCTTGGGATTGCCTCCACTGCATGGCCAACGCAGAGTTAAGCCCACACCCAGCTCTCCACAGCCTGCGTGTATTTCCTTGGGTTTTACATTGGAGTTTGATATCCGCAGCTACAAGGCAACATTTATTTTCTTGCCCTTCAATGATCAAACATGTGGCGTTGAGGTACAAGGAAGCAGAGTTTCCATTAGTAGAGCTGTTTTCTTTTTGCTGTAAAATATCAAATATTTTGACATTTCCATCAGATTTTCCTTTGTATCAAAGCTTTAACGGCAGAATAATCTCAAGGCTTTCAAACTTCATGGATTTTCGTGTTTCTGAGCCCTCCCTTCTCCAGAACGGGGCATCTCTGCAGGCAGGTGCCATTCGTCCAGCACCACGGGGAGGGGACAGCGACAGAACCCCACGCAGTCTCCTTCTGGTGGCCCTCAATGTCTTCCGAGAGGGATTGCCTCCAAGTTACAGTTTATCTCACTTTGATAGTTATCTGCTTAATGTCCTGTGTTCAAGTAGTTACGGTGATATTACCTTTTAAAATAATAATAGTAATAATAATAACAGGTATTTGAATGACCGCAGGGTAAAGCAGTCATGCTGTGGAAATTCCTAGTCCTGCACTTTTGGTGTCCATGCCCATTGCCTCCAGCCTCAGTGCTCCTGGCAGGGTCCCTGCAGAGTGCTCGCCTTCCTCCTCCTCATCCCCTTCCTCTCTCCTCTCCCTCCCAGCTCTCCACCTCCCTGCACGCTCTCTCGCTGTCTGGACTCTCTCTCCTTTCCCTGTTTATGGATGTGTTCAGTTTCTCCTTTTCCACTTGTTTTCTCCAGACATCAATTTTTCATGCTGGATAGCTGAGGAAAATTAATTAATGATTCATAGAAATACTGTGGCTATAATACATAATTAGAGGACTGTTCATAACCTGTTGCTGAAGCGGTTATCAGTAATTCCACAATAACGAAGCAATGTTTTTCAGCACGTTTCAGAAGCCCTTACACAATCAAGTAGACCAATTCATTTATTTCTCTCTACATCTTGGGAACACACTTCAGAGGATGGGATGCTTCGGACAAGATGCTGACATGTTCTGAAGCTTTCTGAGTGCAATGTCCCAATAATTATAGAGACATTAAACAAAGATGGCTCTCAGCAGGGAGGAATTATGGGGAAGAAGGATCCTGACAAGAAAATGACAGCATAAAGTGGCCCAAAGAGAGTTATTCAAGACTAACAACTTGGTTATTGGAGGCTTTTTTAGTGCACGCACAGAAACACATCTGGAGGCTGCCATAGAGCAGGGGCAGCTGCCAAAATCACCCCAAATTTCCTGCCCTGGGCCCAGCCCCTGGCCCAGCAGCTGCCCCCAGGGAACCCTACTTTCTTCTTCCCCTTGTTTCCTATTAGCACTGCAGGGTGTTGGAACCATTCTTCCTATTAGGGGCCAGACATACCCACAGCCTTAATGACAGATTAAATACCAAATACCTTAACATTTGAAAAATGACATTTATTATACCGAGTTGTAAATAGAGAAAAAAAATGACAATGGAACACAGTGTAGATCTTACATAAACTGCACCGGTTCTGTGTAATGACTATGATAATGTCAGTGCTAACAAGCAGATAATTGGCATCACTGAGATAATTTTTGGCACCTTATGCAGAGGGGAAACTGTTCTGCATAATTATTTTACCTAGGAATATTCTTCATTTAACAGGTCTATTTGCATAACAGTTGGAACTTTTTAAGCTATAAAGGTTGTTTAATACGTTGATTTGTTTCATCCATGAACCAATTGTTTATTCATGAGAACCGGCACCTGAGGACTTCAGTAATTAAGCAGCAGTGACCCAGTTGGAGGTAACAACCCTTTATTGGATTTACGGGTCCGGGCGGAGGCAGGATTAGCAGACCACTCACAAACACCGGGCGGGCTTTTATAGCTGGTATAAAGCTGAGTCATTCCCTGGAGTAAAACTTTATTTCCTTAACTTTTACAGAGTTGATAACTTTGACATTTCACTGTTGGTGGAATGCACCTGCCTGGTGGCTGCGTGCCCACACGTAGCTGTCCCAGTACAAACAGGGCTCTCCTCCGCCCTGCATGCAGCCTGTATTGCATTGCTGCAGCACTGTCTAGTTCATGCACAGCTAAATTCTCCTCTGGTTCTCATGCAGATCAGTGCCTAGAAATTAAGCAGGAGTACGCAATAAGAAGGATGAGCAGTGTGATGCATACAAGCCCTGTTTATGTGGTAATTGTAATTGGATGGGAATACGGTAGGTCAATACTACCAACGCATTTCAAGGCAGAGATGAATGCATTTTTCAGCCCAAGTGCAGTCTGACAGATCAGGCTGATGAGCTCTCTCAGTGCCCCAGCGATGTCCCTGCCTCGTGTGCCACGCTGTCTGGGAACACAGTGACGCTGGATGCTGGCCTTGGAGCCAGGCACAGCACTGGCCAGGGGCCAGGCACGCAGCAGTGCTTTCTCTGCATCTCTGAGCATCCCACATTTGTCTTCTTTTGCCACTCCTGACTCGAGGGAACCTCACGGCATCCTAGCCAGACCCCGCACTATACACTGAAGACACATTTGTCCCATTCAAAGTATGTTTCCAAAGGGAGGCACGCACTTTGGCTCAGGCTCCATAGCAAAACCTCAGCATGTTCCCCAGCACAGCCATGTGCAGTGTGATTCATAGCAGCCCTGAAGCTTAAAGTGTTGGAAAAGCTTGCATTCTCCACATGTTACACTTTGACTCTTGCTTGGCTTCCCCATTTCCAATTCTGCATCCTGCAGCCAGGAGAGCACCAGCCACACTCTGACCAACACTTTGCATCCAGCACTGGACACTTGAAGAGAAGGAGGAATCCACTGCTCTGAAATTTCCTAGTGGATGCTCAGGGCCTCCAATGCCATCCTCCCTCCATCCCCATGCAGCCATTACATGCATAGAAAACTCTCATAGAACACAATTACAAGCAGGAACCTTGCCAGAAAGCAGCACATCGATACAGAGAACCTTTTAAATTCTGCTCCTATGAAAAACACACCTGGTCTCCCAGATTCTGCATCAACAAGGCCACGAAGAAATGTTAGTAAATCACTGCTATGCTTTGGTTCTGCTAGGCCTCATGTATCCCTCAAGTTTCAACCTGTGAGTGCTCCTATTGACTACCAAATTAATCATGTGCTTAAGTACCTCGCTGAATCAGAGCCCCAGAAATGATTTGCCAACAGCTTCTTCGCTAAGCAGTTCTGTGCTCTGCTGGAGCAGAACCAGGCATACCAGCAGAGCTGGGTTTGGGATGTTCCAACCTGAATGGGTGTCAAACAGGGTGCCCAGAGAGGTGGTGGTGCCCCATCCCTGCAGACACCCTAAGTCAGGGGACGGGGCTGTGAGCACTGATGGAGCTATGGGTGTCCCTGTGCACTGCATGTGAGTGGCACCAGATGGCTTTTAGAGGTCCCTTCCAACTCAAACCATTCTATGACTCTATAAGATCCCTATCCCTGGGTGCTGCTCATTGCCTTGATGGTACACACTGCAGAGCACAGCCAATCCCGCAGCACACAGCACAGCTCACCCACCAGCAGTGTGTCCTGGGCTCCAGCCTTCTAGCTGTGATACCACTACTCCACTTAATCACTGTTCACTTTTCTGCTACCTGACCACATAAACCCTGCTTGAGATGAGCAGCTACATAATCAGCATGCTCACACACGCATGCACAGCGTGTGCCCCGGGCTCGCAGTGTCGGACACTTCCCAGTTCCCTGCACGATGACACTGATTTTGAAAGTAACACCTCCAGGGCCAGCTGAAAGATGTGTTAAATAGGAGTGAGCTAGAGTGTTAGCAGCAGTGATGGAACGAGAGGAAAGTTCTGGCACATTGTACAACGTGTTTCACTCAGCACGCATGCACCGCTTGCAGCTCACTGTTGCATGGCCCACAGACTTGCAGACCAATTTCTCTCTGAAAAAGAGAGGCGATGCCACTGTTCATTGTGCTTATCCATGCATGTGCACGTACACATCTGCATGCACATCCTGCAAAATCAGAGGCCGCAACATCCAGCTCAGCTCTAACTTCTTATAGATTGCATTCCATTTCTTTCCAAACGAGGCTGTTGGCTTTAGAGAGGTGAGGTCTGCAACATGTTTGCACATGAGATATTAGACTCCTGACTGTGTTCTGATGATGTTTCCCTAACCTTCATTCTAGCACATCTACTGAAAGGAACAGCCTGTACCACGGAGATGCACTCAGAGCCAATACATCACATACTCATTCTTTCAAGGCCATCTCGCTGGCCCCTAACGTTCTGCAAAATGTTGCACTCTGCTGTTTTATAAACTTCATGTACAAGCCTGCAGTTTTTCAGCCTTCACCTGGAGCTCGCAGAGCATCAAGCCACCCTCACCTCCCCCTTGCCCCTCCTGGCACGCGGGCGCCGGGAGCACGCCAGCATAAAAGTTCCAACATTTCCAACAGGAATGCTCCATCTGCCGCATTAAAAAAAAAAATCCAAAGCGCCTGTCTTAAATCACAGCCCTCGCCTCGTTAGAGACAGGTGTCCAACCTTCTTAGGGATTAGCAGGTGATAGCTGGGAGCCACTCTGCTCTTACTCACTGAAGGATCATAATTACTGCATCCTGTTCCGCCCACAAGTTCTGTACCACTTTTTTTTTTTTATGGCTCCACCAGGCCATCTGTCTGGGGGATGGAGACCACACTCGCTCCTGTTTGATTTTTCTCCTTTTCAATTCCCAAGCCAGCCCTCGTTCGGCGGGCGGATTTATTGCTGCTCCTCGCTGCTCCCTGGCTCCGTGCCACTGAGGGAAGCAGCAGCTCAGTGTTCTGCACACACTGCCACGCTGCCAGCCCTGGGCTCACATCCCTTGTGTCCCCATGCCGAGATGGCAGAGTCACTGTGACCAAAGGAGAAAGGGTATGGAATTCCCCATTCTCCTCCAGGGCAGCTCCAGTTGGTGACCATGGCCAAGTTCAACAAATATCTGTGGGTGACTGCATCTACCGCAGCACAAAACCTTCTGTCCCTGTGTCACAGGGCCTGGGTGATGCTGTGGGGCTGACAGAGCCCACCTTGATTCAAGATGCCGAGGACATTATTGATCTAAACAAGTTGTCGGTGAGGGAAAAGTTGTAATTGCTGCTGTAGTTCCATTGTAACACACCAGCCCCGAAGGGAAATTAAAGTTTGCAGCTAATAGGGTTGTATGATCCTTCAACCTTTGATGTATTGAATCTAGAGCAGCCCGTGGAATACTGATTTGATGCACAAAAGATCATTTTTAACAGCGGCTGCACCTCCAGCTTCCTCCCACCTAGTTCTGCTCCCAGTCCCAAGGCTGGGGTTGGTGTGTGATGGATCCCAGTGTGAAGAACAGCAAGCCATCCCACAGCTCCCTGTCCACACCACCACTGCATCCCCAGCACCTGGTGGGCTCAGCTCCAGCCCCAGCCCACGTGGCAAATAGCTCACGCTGAGAGTCCTGTAATTCACACCATACCTGGAGCTGCCACATCCATTCAAGGAATATGAATTTTGCATCAGGAGCATCAGTTTCCCAAATTCAGCTTTCAGTCAGAGCGTAATGTGTCATCTTCCTGCCTGGATGCAATTTCCTTAAAGAAGCAATTACTGGGTTTCTAAGCACAATTGCCTGCTCCCCCATTAATCACCTGCAATTATAAAAGACAACTAACGGCCACTCCCCGGTGTTGGGGCAGCCCGTGGGGTTCTGGCTCTGTACAGGGGATGCAGAGTGCTCCTGGGTGCTGCGTTCCCACGTGTCCCATGGGAGAGGAGGGCTGTGCTCACCCTTCATCCCCACCTGGCCGCATCCTTGCTATCAGAGCAGCAGCCCTCGTGCTCTGCTTCACGCAGCCACTGTAATTTGGAGTGATGAAGACACTCTCTCTAATTACTTCAGTTAATTAGCACCTCGCAGCCCCTGCAGGTCGCACAGGAGGAACCCCCAAGGCCAGCCTGCCTACCACCCCATCCCACCTCACCAGGGACACCCCGCACCCCAGACACCCCACAGTGCGGGGCAGCGCCTGGCACCTAAATCCCTGCTGAGGACAGCAGGCAATTTAGACCTGAGTGCAGCAACTAATTAAATCAATATGAGATAATGAACAGCAATTAGAGGTCCAGCTAGGCACATCTTCTCTTGTAAATACTGTTTCTCTCCCAACGGGAAGCTCTTTTTTAATAATCTGTTTGTGTTTCATTTCCAGGAGCCATAATTCCCCAAAGAAGCAATTTGGGAAAGTGATTTGTTTGTCTGTATAATTGCCAAAGCACTTAGTTAGACTTGTTTGTTTTTCTACAGCTCCTGCGACTCCCAGAAAGAAACAATGCAGCTATTCCTTGTGCTACTTCCCTTCTCTCTGATTTCAGGATGTTCTGGGGCTGGGTGAGCACCTACAGCGAGTACCACCATGCACACAGAGGATGGCATCACCATATCACACAAGAGCAGCATGCCCTGTGTCACTATCAGCCCCTCAGGAGCCTCTCACCTCCCACCCAGACCAGTGGGGCCACCAAGAATCACCCCTTGGTTACACCCCACGTCCCTGCCTGGGGACTCAACACACCGCACACTCTGGGTGCTGCCTCTATGGGATTTTGGCCCTGTGAGCACTCGCTGCCATTGGGTCCTGCTCAATTGCTATAACCTTTCCAATTAAACTGAGTACTCTGTTTATTAGCAGCTAAATGCTTCCCTGCGCCTCTGAGCTACGGCAGGACACAGGGCGCTCCGTGTGCAAGCACATAATTGGATATCTATGGCTTGTTTAGTTTGCAGCCAATTAGATAGCAAACAGGTTAGAGTCTGTGTCCGTATTAAATACGACTTGAAGTTCTTCCTGCAGGGTGAAGCATTCAGCACTATGGGCTCTGTGCTGTGCCAGGCTGTGGGATGGGGGGGGTCCTGGGAGCTGCTCCAACCCAGCCCCACGCACCGTGCTGGGCTGTGCTCGCTGCTCTGTGGTGCTCTGCATGGGCTCCTCCAGGGCAAAGCCTCATCCCATCTATCTGTTTAACATCTCAAATCCCGGAGCTGCGCAGTGTTTTCCTCACAGCTCTGAAAGGAGACAGGCATATTTTGACAAAGCAAGATTATCTGAAATCATCTCTCTTACCGTGAGCGGTTGGTGCATGGAACTTAATTATCAATTAATTAATAGCAGCAAATTTACAACCCGAACGAGAGGGAGAAAGAGGTAGGAAAGATGATTTCAGAGGGAAGGCAGCAAGCCTGGAACAAGCCCAGCCAAAATACAAGTGGCTCTGGGAGCAAAGCCTGGAGCCATGGGCTCAAGACTGGTGGGGCAGCACGGAGTGATGATGGGCACCAGTGCTGGGCTGGGTAGTGAGAAGAGGGAAAGTATGTATTTGTTGGAATTCTGGCATTTTAGAGCACTTTCTTTAAGAGCACTTTTAAGAGGCTAAAGAGAGACAAGAGGATGGGGACCCAGCTCAGCTATGTAACTGCCAGCCCATCAGACTGTAGAGGTAGTGGTAGTCTTGTCTGGTGCCACCACGTCAGCTTTCAGTATTGGTGAATGCATTTATCAGCAAAACTGATTTGAGATGAACATTAGAGAAAGGAGTACAGGCCCTTTAAATAACAAGGTAATATGTAAGGCAGCCGGGGGTGGTGCTGCTGGGGGGCTGCCTCTGTTTGCCTTCAGCCAACAGGACTGAGCCCATTCCAGGTGTGCTACCCATGTGCTCTAAAAGCAGTCACTTTCTTGTCAAAATTCTCACAGCAGCTGCGTGGCAAAGACTTTTGCTTACAAAACAGTGCTGGGATTTCTCCAGGGAGGCAATGGATTCGGAATTTGTAAAGCTGCTTTCAGCAGCAGTCAAGACTGAAAGAGGAGTTGAGATAAACATTTGCATTTTTATTTCGCTGCTACAGTTCTCTGATGGAGCTTTGCAAGCAAAAGGATGGCCCCTTTTGTGTATGCTGCCGGGGTGAGTGTCAATCACTTACAAAAAGCGTGCTGTAGAGCCATCTCCAGACAAGGAGGGTGTAATTCCCGGTGGGCTGAGCCGATGCAGCACCCCCTGCCTTACAGCATCAGCACATCCCCACAGCTCAGCCACCCCCAGCTCACCTCCCACTGCCTCTCTGGGAAAGCCACATGGGACCTTGGTGTTTTGTTCCTCATTTGGGTGATACTGTCAGAAGCCAAACATGATTCCCACACTCAAGAGAAGCCGTTTCAGACACAGTCATCCTGCCCTGCCCATGCTGCATCCAGCCCCTTGGTGTGATCGCAGTGAGCAGTTGGTGCTCTCACATCAGCTGCAGCGTGAGCGAGCCCACCAGCAGCAAGGCACCAGGACGCAGTGACACCAGGACACCAGACCACAAGCAAGGCACCAGACACTACAATACCAGGATGCCCAGCAGGGCAGCAGGACAGCGCCAGGATGCAATGACATTTGGCCACCAGGACTCAGTGACTCCAGGATGCAATGACACCAAGACACAGGATGCAGAGACAACAGGCCACCAGGACACAATGGCATCTGGACACCAGAACACCAGGATGCCAGGACACTGTGACACCAGGTCACCAGGACACAATGACATCAAAAGATCAAGTCACAATGACACCAGGTCACAATGACTCCAGGACACCAGGATGCAATGATTCCAGGATGCAATGACACCAGGGCACAATAACACCTGAACACTTGGATTCAACGACACCAGGATGCAATGGCAACAGGACGCAATGATGCCAGAACATCAGGATGCAATGACACCAAAGTACCAGGACTCAATGATGCTCGGACACCAGCACAACCTCACTGTGCAGAGCCATGCCCACAGCCTGGCCGGGGTAGGGGCTATTGCACAACAACCAGCACTCGGTCCACCTCCAGAGGCACCTCCACAACCCCCATCAAAACACCCCATGGAGGCTTCCTCATCGGAATCAATTCTTCAACAAAATAATCCAAGATAAAAACGGATCCGTTTTGACTTTCTTTACTCTCTCAAACATTTCAGAGATAGTAATGAATTATGGTATATTTCTCTTTTTTTTTTTTCTCCTTCTGTTTTATTATAATATTTTAACAGCTGTCAGATTGTGTCACCGCAGTGAGATTGCTTCAGTGTTTATGAATTGGAACGTCTCTCGAAATTTTCCGTTCTGTAGAACTGAGATTCCTATCTCTACCAACCACTGCCTGGGGAGAGAACAAAGGTTTCAGATGCTGAAATTCCTCCTAGGAAAGCATTTTGTTTCCCAGATAGGCCAAAGTTAACACAAAGTGAAAGTGCTCCTCACCCCTCCCCAGTGTCACACCGCGGCTGATGTTGGGTGTGTTTTTATTCTCTGGGTTGCACCTATCAGGGCTGTGCTGTGCAAGATCCTGTTCCATCCCTTAAAACAAACCTGTATCAGAAGGCAGAACCTCTCCTTCAATGGAACTTCCATGGGCACAACATTTAGCCCGTGACCTCTACACTGAAATGCAAAGAAAAAACTGCTCCTTTCCCATATAGCAGTGCTGTTCTGAACTCTCTACCTTTCCTGGAGAGAACGCTCAAGTTTTGTAGCCTTTTTAAAATTCCTGTCGTAACGCTTGCTTTTTATTATTTTATTATAGGACATCATAAATTAGTTGTCACCATTCTTTAAAGGTTACTGAATGTGTAAAATAATGTTTGCCCGATTCGGGAGTGCAGTAGTTTATGCAATTATAAAATAGCACATCAAAAAAAAAAAGCCAGCTTTTCCCTTGCTGCTTGCATAATTCATCACTCATTCTGTTGTCATGGGCAAGACCTCTCCTGTTTTTCAGACAACAAAAAAATTAAGTTTACATTTTCTTCTATAATTAAAAATTTAAAAGTTTAAAAGGAAGAGAGTTTGTAATCTGTCCAATCATTAAAAGCTGGAGACACAGCATTAAAACTCACAGAACCCAGTGACAGGGATAACACTCTACACTGTTTTCCAGCCCCTGAGTGGGTGAGGCAATGGCAAGGCATGAGGACAGTGATGGAAATGCTGCGGCCATTCCGCGCAGGGACTGGATACGGGGAGCACGGGGTGCTGCCTGGGTATATATCTGCATGGAGATGAGTATGTATGCATAGTCATAGAATCACAGAACCATTAAGGTTGGAAAAGATCTCTGATCACCAAGTCAACACGACCCCACCAAGTCAACACAATGACACCATGCCCACAAACCTTGTCCCTAAATAGAATCACAGAGTCATAGAATTGTTAAAGTTGGAAAACACCCTCAAGATCCCTCAGCCCACCCCCGCCATGCTCACTGTCCTGTCCCTCGGTGCCACATCTTCACTTGAACACCTCTGAGGACGGTGACCCTACCACCTCCCTGGACAGCCTGTGCCAGTGCCTGACCACTCTTTGGGAAAAGGAATTGTTCCTAACATCCAACCTGTATATTTATTTTTATACACGTCTATACGCACAGGAGTAGAAGGTGCTGAGACAAAACCCACAGACTAGATGCGGGTGGTAAAGAATCATATCATATGCATACACATCATATGAAAGCACCGCCTGAAGCATTGGGGTCCAGGAAGGAGGACGCCAACACACCCCAGCCCCCAGGCTCTCCATGCCAGGTGTGCAGCTCTCAATGACGCCGAGTGACAAAATCTGCATTAAGCGAACCAACAAGGCCGCCTTGGAAGAGGCCAAGTAGGAAATAGCGGGCCCCATTGCCTAATGGGACTTATCAATTATTATCTCAGACCATATTTCTTTGAGGGGTGATTGTTTCACAGAGCCTGACATCTCATATAGCTTTAAATTACTCACAACCGGGACGCCTTACAAGATAGCAGTAAAATCAGGAGAGGATTGGGCAATGTAATTATAGTATGGAAATGATGTTGATCGCTCAAGCAGTGAGCAGACCTTGAATCGAAAGCCCCCTCGGCCCCCCTGCTCCTCACCACCACTGCCACTGAGCACCTGAGCGGGCAATGAGGAGAGGAGAGCGATGGGAAAGGGATGGGAGAGGAAGCATACAAACACACTGCATTGGCTCCAGAACATGGTACTGCAATGGAAGTAGGGCCTTTAAGGACCTTGGAACTTCCTTGCTTGGACTTGCAGCGTGTTACAGCCAGCGCCACTCCAAAAGCAACATTTCCATTTCACGGAGAATTTCAAGGTTTTGAAACAGTGTTTTGCTCTTACACGGCATTAATTTTTAATCTTTCAAAATAATCTTTCAAAACACCGCACTTCGGTTTTGCTACTTTGGGTCTTTTACCCTATCCTATTTCAGAAGTCAAAAGAAAAGAGAGGGGAGAAAAAAAAACAAAAGACGATGGAAATGGTAAAATGAAAATGCGACGTTCACATTAAAAACAGTATAAAAACTCCCCAGCAAATGGTGAAGAACTTGGTAAAGCCCTTGAAACTGTGATTTCCCTTCCATTGCTGGAGCTGTGCCACCCACCTGGTGCCCACAGCCAGGGTCAGCCCCTGCTTTGCCGGGTGGTGCCTGGAAGCAGTGGCGGTGTGGGGTGACAGCCAGAGGTCTGCAGGAGGGAATGAGGGTCCCCAAGGAGAACTGCAGAGCGGAGCTGCTGCTTCAAAAGCAGCCCCCGGTGGGAGGGCTGGGGCCGGGAGCAGTTGCCGATGGGCACGGCTGACAGCACTATCAGTTTGACGTGTTTAAATGCCGGAGCAGGAAGGCTGCTTCCAGGAGAGGCAGAAATCATGAGTTGCTTCTTCTTCTTCTTCTTCTTTTTTAATTAAAAGCCCTGCTTTCCCCGGCTCCTTAAAAGTTGATGCTCTGTCAGAGGCTTAACAAGAGGCTGTCAGTCCTGTCCCCAGCAGGGAGAGCAGGGCTATGGGATCACAGCCACGCTACCAGCCCCCAAATGGGCTCTGCCCTGCACCCTGCCCTATTGCATGCCAAGAAGCACCCAGAACACCCGAGGAACATGGGTTGGGGCTGAGCTGGAGAGCTGCACCTAGGAGCAGTGGTCAGCAGAGTGGGGTATAGGAACACACTGCTGGTCCAGCTGGGGAGGAGTCCCTATCCTGAATCGCATCCAAAACAAACACCACATTTGGTCTAAAATGATGTCACTGCTGATCATTAGCGCAGTAATTACAGTGAAAGCCTTTTGCAATTGTATCCTCTGAAGGGTTATTAATGCAACCCAACCGCACCAGTAAATGTCTCATTAGTCTTATTTTAGACTTATGTATTTTTCAGAGCTACAGAATCCTAATAGACTTTTCCCTCCAATAACATTAATATCTGCTCCCTCCCCTAGCAGTGCTGGCAGCGGCTCCTTCCCCTCCAGCCCCAGGGGGGAAAGGCTCCAGGAGGCAATGGGAGAGAGGCTGAGAGCTGCTGCTGCATTCCCTGCTCACAGCAGACATCATCTAGGGGAGGCAGAGGGGTGACCAAAGCAGCAGTGATGGGGCCAAATGTCAGCAGCCAGCGGTGCTGCAGGGGAAGGTGGGGCAGGGGCTGCTCTGTGCTCCCCTAACCCTGCTTTGGGGAGGGGGGAGCAGCAGCTGTGTTTGCAGACTTATGGCTGTTCAGGGGTATCATGCACCAGCAGCTGCACAAACACGGCCGTAGCAGGCGTGGGGAGGAGGGGGCAGGGTTGCAGCCCTCGCACTGTGCTGCAATGCAAGACACAGAGGGAGGCAAGCGGAGCTCAAGGTGCTCCATGGCTGCTGCTAGCATCCCGCAGGGACAACACAGGGCAGATGTCCAGAGCCCCATGTTTCTGGCATGGGGGGACTCCCTGGTGGATCCACATAGAAACAATCTGAGAAAGCAGCGTGGCTGCAGCCCGAGGCACTGCGAGTGGGAGCAGCTCCCCTCCCCTCACCCACATCACACCAAGCCGTTCCCCATGCAGCCGGCGCCTTTCATCCCAGAGAAACTCTCAGAACAGAGGACTCAAACCCACCAGGAAAGGTGACAGATTCTCCTATTCTTCAAAGAGGCTCTTTAAATATTAAAAATAGCATTGTTGTTTTAGCAGCGTTAATTTAAATGATGCACACATGACACATTTAATCGCCTGTGCGCGCTCCAGATGCAGCGCTGCTTGTGGCGACAGGGGCTGGGTGGGAGCTCTGCCTTCCTTGTCTGGCCCAACACAGGAAAAAAAGGGAAAAAACACAGGGAAGAGGAGGAGGAGGAAGGGGATGAGGTGCATTCCCAGCCTGCTTGTGCACAGAGGGATGGGGCACAGCCGGCACCTGCAGTGCAGAGCCACAAAGCCCAAAGTCACGTTCCCAACCCAAGGCTGGGAGCTTGCTCCCCATGGGACAGACGTAGGTGGGTCAAGCACAAGTAGTCACCCAAAAGCACACCCTGGACTTCTCCCTACCTTTGAGCAGCCCATGCTCAGCTCCCACTTAGAGAAAAAGCATAACTCATCTGGGTTCTCCACCACTACTCACTCTCTCAAGTGTGCTAAGCACTCTCTCTAAGCAACTGTATCCACACGTAGCAAAGGGCTTCTCCTCCCTTTGAAGACCCCAGCAAGGGCAAGAGGGGGAAGTACATGATTGTCAAATGATGGAAATCATATGCAGCTTGGCTTCGCTAATGATGGATGGCTGCTTGTGAAGATCTGAAAGCATCACCTACAGCTGCAAGGAATTGAGAGGGACCTGAAGCCCTTCCTCACAGCTCGTGCAATGCATGAAGGGAACAGTCCAGTTTCTGGTGACCAAGATAGCTAACTTTACCTATATGAAGTGAATAGCATTTACATGTGAAATCTAAACTGTTCATGAGTCAGTGCAGTGGGCAGGTTGTGGCCCAGCTCCTCACATCCAAGTGTCCCCATACGACGTTCATGTACCTCATTATGGCTTACTTCGAAACAGACCTTGCCCAAGAGTTGAGCAAAGCTGAAAATAATTTAACTTTCAGTCCTGGCTGCCTGCCTCCCTCTGAGTCATCAGTTGCTGAAGGAATTGTTTTAATCCGCAAATTATTTTCTTTTACTAATTCATGCTAGTGAAATAAAACGATCATGAATTGCTATCAGCCTAAAAGCAGATACGCTGGGAGCTGCCTTGTGGACAGGTCCCTCTCTGCTCACCGTAATAGGAGATTCAAAAGAGATGCAGTAGTTCTTTGTGCTCGCATGGTGCTTTCCAGCTCAGGATCTCAACATGGCCATAGGGATTCTCTTTTCTTTTTACTGTGATCATTATTCTTTGAACTTGCTGCCAACGGAAAAGAGAGAAAGAAGCCAAAGCACAGAACTGAAGTGAAACAGAGAGATACGGATTAGCGATTTCTATGTGCTAACATGCTCAGATGCAGAGTAACAGGAAAGTTGCTCAGCTTGCCTGATCCGTCCTTATCCAAAGGAGAAGAGCTGCAGGGACAGGAGCTATGAGCGCTCTCCTGTCCCAGGCTGCTCCTCATCTCTGTATCAGTCCCCTGTGCCCTTGGACTAGCTCTGAGGTGTCCAAAAAGATCGTGTCCTATTTCAGGTATGAGGTACCAGGCGGTACCAGGGGAGGTGCCCTCCAGGTGCTGCTGGGGAGTTCCCAGCACTCTATAGCACCCACAGCCAAAGGAGGGTCACTGTGCTCAGGCACCTCAGGGCTCGTGGGAAGCGGTGGAGCGGGCGGCAGGAGGAGGGCAATTAGAGAAACTCACGCCTGCAGACAGCTTAGCTGGAGCTGGTAATTACAGGAGTGAAGGTACAGAGCACTTCATCCCAGCTCCTGCTCCAGCGCTTCAAGGAAGGGAGGTTTGGATTATGCATTCCGACATGTAACAAGGTCCATTGGCTTGGAACAAGAAGTCTGCCAAAACGTACGGCCTTGGAAGGAGGAGCTGAATAGGAGAGAAGGCTGAGACCGCCTCGGTGCTGTCTCTGCAAGTGCAAAGAATATTAACAGCCCTCCGTGGGAAAAACCAGCCACCTCCAGCCGGGAGGATGGAGAATGCAAACCCTATTCCCACGTACGTCCTTAGATCTCATTTTCCTTGGCCAGATGTATTTCCCAATGGCCTCTCCTAGAAAGAAAAACCTGAGCATTGTAATTACAGTGGGCTGAGTCGTGTAACTGCTGCGTCTTGAGTAAGGATTCGGCGGTCAGAATGGCACAGTCTGTTGTCAGAAGTGCTGATCCCATGGCCAGGACCACATCCCTGTAATTCAGGGGAGGCCTTTTCTGACTTAGGATGAAGAAACACGCAGTGATGCCACCATCAGCCGAGTGTAGTTAAAAAGATAGTGCTTTTGTGAGCACATAGATTGTTTAACATCTGCTGCTGCACATGCAAGTGCTCAGAAGAGTGTTTGTGCAGAGCTATGCAAGCAGACGAAAGCATTCCTGTGTGTATAAGGTAGGGGTTAGGGTAAGGGCTGACCTGACCGTGAAAGCAGATACTGTGCTTAAGTGCATCTGACAAGTTTCACAGTCTGCACTCGACTGCAAAGCTCAGAATACAAAACTTGTCCAGGGCCACCCTGCACGAAGCGCTTGGCACCGAGCAGCACTGGGCACAGCCTCACAGTGCTTTCTGTGTGTGAGCCATCCATGTGGGCACAGCATTAGAAGCGCAATCCTGAATGACGCTCTCATTCAGAAATATGAAAGGGATGTAATAAAAGCCTATTACTACAGAGTTTGCTACTATGGGTTGGTCACCCAGCTCTCCACGTACTTGCATGGAGGAGCAACCAGGGGATAGCAGCTGTGCTAACTGCAGGAGTGGTTACAGCTGCTAGAAGGGTGCTGCTAGCACCGCATAAGGCACACCAGGCTTTCTTCAGCACTGGGAAGCAATGGCTTTTTGCCTTCAGATCATCCCTCCTAGCTGCCAAAGCCTAAAATAGCTCTCTTATTCATAGAGAAGCGATGGATGCAGTTCACATTCACGAACGGCGTGTCATTCACAGCCCATGCTCCATGGCAGCTTGGCCCCTCCTCTCACACCTCTGCTTTTGCCTCCCCATAGAGAATGCCACGGAGTGCTCCCATGTAGCCCCCGCCAATCTGTGCGCTCCAGCAGCCAAGCTCAGAGAGATGCAGGAATGCTACAGCAGTGCAAACAGCCACAGCCACACACAGCCCTGCATGCAGGCGTGCAGCACCATGCCCTGCAAGCAACACGCTCAGGGCCAACCCTGCTTGCCCTCCCATGGCTCTGCTGGAGCTCCCGCCTGCTCCAACACTTCCCCTGCACAACATGACCCCTCTCCTCCCTGGGCCGTTACGTTTAGTTTTACAGAAGTGAAAAATACTTGTGCAAACAGAGGGTCACAGCACGCAGCATCACTCCAGCTCCAGCCCACTGCTGAATATCCCATAGAGCCGCAGCTCCCGCAGCACACCTACACCCCATCCCGCTGTTAGTACTCCTCACATGCTCCCGCGTAAGTGATGGAGAAAAGTGTCAGGCTGGGGAAAAGACAGATCACGAGTATTTCTGGCCCTGACATTTTCCTCCAGATATCTGGATTTCCATATATTTGAAAACCTAATATAAACAACAGAGAGAAAATTTGCATTTCGGGCAGTGAGGAATGAAAAATGGAGGCGGCGTAATGTATTGCTGCTCGAGGAAGAGGAATGACAGTGGTAAAGTCGAGCACACACGACAGCACCCAATCGGCTTGTGGCAAACTCATTTCCTGGCAGAATATAGGGTTTCATCTGCTGGAACATTTAATAGGCATCAAAGAAAGATCACTTCCCCCCTCTCGGTGCAGATTGAGAGCCTTCGCTCTTGCTTTATTTTTGCCATTTTATTAAAGCCTTTATATAGTTTTAATACAATATGTATGATTCTCCCGAAAACAAATAAATTCTTAGGCGCTTCCCAGATTCTAAGGATTTCTAATGGTTATGTATGTTTTATTTATATTTTCAGAGAGACATTAAATACGTGATGTGTAAAAAATATGCAAAAAGAAAATCAACTCTAATTTACTGCTCCGTACAGGACCGTGTTACGTTATGCAGTTAATTTGCAGCTCTGGGCAGAGCCCAGGGAAGGGGCTGAGCACACACCTGCCACCCCTGGGTTCTGCTGCAACGGGAGATGTCCCCACAGCCAGGACTTCCCATGGCCCCTCCCAGCCAAGCCATAGGAATATGGGAGTGGCATCTGTTGAACTTTAGTTATGGCTTGGAACAGCCTTTTGCTTTGAGATGCCCGTATTTAGGAGAAAAAGAAATAGATCACGGGTTTAAATGATTCATCAATTCTGCTCAGGTTCAGTCTGGTCACACCATCCCTCCAGCTCCTGGCAGGAGCTCCCGCCTGCTGAACATGCACCAGCACACAGACACATGCTGAAGAGATAAAAAAAAAAAAAAAAAGAAAGAAAGAAGAAAGAATATGGAACAGAAGGAGAAAGCAACAAAAAAGGAAAGTAGGAAGAAAGAAGGGAAAAGATGAGGAAAGGAAAGGGAAAAGATGAGGAAAAGAGAAGGAAGGGAATAAAGAAAGAAAGGGAGGATGGATGGAAGGAGGAAGGAAGGATGAAAAGAGAAAGAATAAAAACAAAGGAGGAGGGAAAAAGAATTAGGAAGTAGGAAGGAAGCGAGGAAAAAGAAAAAGGAAAGTGCAATCTCTCTCAAGTGTTCAGTGCCAAGAAGTCTGCCACTGTGCCCACTGGCCCTGCCTGCCACGGGGCTGCTCAGTCAGCACTGTGGTTGGTGCTGACCCCATCAGCTCTCCCTCCTGCCTGTACCAAAGCTGGCTGTGACACTGCTCACATTCTGCTGCAAAAGCATGAGTAGAGGGTCCTGGGTGGACCCGGTAGCAGTCAGAGATGACTCCGAGCACCCACACCAGGTGAGGCCTCAACACAGACATCACCTCACTGATAAAGCTCCAGCAATGTGGCTTTCACCAGAAGGCACCAGTATATTCTTAATGTCATTGCAAAGCGTGCTGAGCCTGTAGACACTTATTAAAACACCCTAATTGCATATTACAGACCTAGAACTCCATCTACACAGCAAACATCCACCTGCAGAGGAATCGGGGGCACAAGAGAGGCTTTTACAGCCTTTTTTATCCCAGGCACGCTGCAGTTAATTGTAACACCAGTGATGCAACAGGGCACTCTAAGTCCTTCCTGACTTGTGCCTGGATCAGGGTGGACAGGTAGGAGTTACCCAACCTCTGCTGCACATGGGGGGGTATTCTTCAGCATTCCTGAGAGCTTCAGCCCACCGGTGCCCTCCCTCCCTGCCCACAACTCCCACCAGCCTGGCAGCGCTGCGGGCACACGACGCGTTTCCCTTTCCAGGTCTGCGGTTGGAATGATGATCCTCATCACCACTCAAATTTAATTTCAATGGTTTGCTTCTGCTTTCGTTTTATTGGCACCCATTACATCCCCCTTGTACCTCTGGCATTTCCTTAATAGTCTTTTGACTCATCTGCTCTCAGGAGGAGAAACATTTTTTACCAGAACAATATGAAGTAACAGTTATAAAATCCGTAGCCCGGTGATAAATGTTAAGGACTCATATTCTTTTATTGGAAATTGCTGTCTTTCAAATGTTTAACAGATTTGTAAAAATAATTTCTCCAAAAGGTTACGGTTCCATTGAACTCCATTAGAGAGAGGCTGCGCTCTAAATCACGCGCCGCGTCCAGGAGCCCGCGGAAGGGGACACGCCAAAGTCATAACTTTCTCCCTTTCATACACAACGCCGCTTGGCTCCTCTCCAGCATTATTCCATTTCCAGGACACTTTCCTTGACCCCTGGGTCCTTCAGCCCCAGCAGAGGGGGTGTGCCTGCCTGAATCCAGGCGTGAAATTATGAAGGAATGGGGCCTCGCTCTGCTATGCTAAGACCTCAGATGTGAAATCGCCACTCTTTTCCCCCCCCCCCTTCTCCTCATGCTGGCCTGTCGCATGCCGGGCGGAAAAGATTGTATTTATCACCTGTCAGGGTTTGGCAGAGCTGAGTTACGTGGAGCAGGACAGCATAAAATTATCATACACAAGCATGAAATTACAAAATCGCTCGGAACTGAACAACAAAATTATTTCATTTCTGAGGGAGGCCATTCCATTTTTTAGTCATGACACCTCAACTGCCAAACTTTGAATTGAAATTGAGTGTGAGGTGCATGGAATATAGACAGCAATAACAAGCAAAGGCATGTAAACTAGCCATGCAAATACACTACATTAATGGCCCCGGAAACCTCCCATAGGAGATATGTAACTAAATAAATGTCACATGTCCCAATAACTCAACTTTTCTTATACATTGTGAAATGAATTATGCTGCAATCGGAGTGGGCTGCTCCTGTGACGGAGTCCCACTTGCTCAGCATTCTCCCAGACCGTGTCTCCCAGTTTTTGTTTTTCCCCTCTCCCAGCCCTTACTGTCAGGGTGCAAACATTAGATCACGGCATGGATCTGCAGGGGGTACAGCAGAGCAGAACAGTTCAGTAACTTGTGGTAGCAGTGGTAATGGGAGGACGGTTGGACTAGATGGTCTTGTAGGTCCTTTCCAACCTTGTGATTCTATGATTCTACTAGAGCAGAGCTGAGGGTTGGTGACAACAGACCCATCCTCTGGACAAACTTGCCAACAGTAAGGAAAGATGCCATTATACCTCACCCAATTGTAAACCCCCTAAGCCCATGAAGCCTACCTAGGCTATCACAACCTGGACTCAGGGTTGCTCTGTAGGCACCAAAAGGGCTTACAGATCCATGCTGGGTTCACGAGGCTGCTGATGCAGGGCATGCAGCATGGTGAGAGCAGCGCTCCCCCATTTAGCTTCCCCATCAGAGAGGGCTCAGCCCAGCAAACCCACGCTCTGCCAGGGAGACAACGACAGCAGTAATTGCAGTGAGGAGTAAACGAGCAGTTCCATTTTATTGCAACTAGTAGCATCCTGATGGCTGCAGGCAAGGCGGTCCCAGAGGAGCAATATTTCACCCACGCTATTTGTGTCTCAGCTCACGCTGTGCTCGCTGCATCACCCCCAGGGGTCGGGCAGAGCAGGGGCAGCACCCTGTGCCTGGCAGCAGGGGTTTCACAGGCAGCCCCATCCCATACACCGCACCCCACCTGAGGCAGCAAGGGCAGCACCGGGAGCAGGAGGATGCACCAACACTTCCAGCAAAGACAATGGCAAATCAGGTTGAGAAAAGAGACAAAGCTCATTGCTGAGGCTAATTCTCCCAGTGCTGGACTGGGAGAAGCCTCCCACCCTCATCCCACACTCAGCAGCAGTGGGGTACAGCCTTCAGAGAGCTGTGGGGCTCTGATCCTTCCCTGAAACTTTTGATCTCAGCAGATTGATCATTATTAGCCATTGTTCTACCGCTCTGCTTGCTTTAAAATATGAAGGGGGATTTTGTCAGGGTCAGAGTTCCAAACTGGAACCCGAGCAACACTCAGAAGGCAGCATCATGGCACGGAGAGATGCAAGAGAAGAGAGATTCCCGGTGATTTATGATGGAGGAGGCAGCCCCAGCCTTTGCTTCTCTCAGGCAACCCTTTGATGCTGCCCCTTTAATCCTTCACCACCTGGCACTAGTTATAACTGTAAGATAGCCTTTATATGGAGAAGCATTTCCTTGTTTTTAATTAAATATAATGAGAAGCCTTGGGCAATGGGCCCTGTGCTCCCCTCCCAGCATGCTCTATGCCCTGCCATCCCAGGATCACACAGCAGTGCAGGAAGACTCAATCCCCCAGAAAATAGGAAAACCACAGGGCAGGGACAGCCAGAAGTGGGCACAGGGCAGACCTGCAGCTCAGGCTTCACCTCTGCCCCATAGCAGGACTGGACATAAGATGGGGCAAACCACAGGAGGGTGGAAAGAGGGAGAGGTGGGTGCAAATCCTCTTCGCAGCAGTCACTGCTATAAAGGCAGGCATGGGCACCCCAGGGACTCACGGCCATCCCAGCATTCTGGAGGCTTTGGACGATGCTGATCAGCACCACAGAGGGGAAGGAGAAGCTGGGGATTATCATCAGTTTAAGTCAGTTCAACTTCAGTTCCCAGAAAAATATTGGAACAAATGATCAAACAAACTATTTATAAGCACCAAGGAGATAACAGGGTGAGTAGCAGCCAACATGGGTTTGTCAAGAACAAATCGTGGCAAACCGATCTAATTTTCATCTGCGACAGGGTAATAGGCCTTCTGGATAGAAAAGAAGCAGTAAATGTCATATCTTGACTTTAATAAGATTTTTGACACCGTCTTATATGACATTCTCACAAGCAAGCTGAGGAATCATAGTCTAGATGAAAATACTGTTTGGTGAGTGTAGAACCAGCTGAAAAGCTGCACCCAGAGACTGGCAGTCATGGAGGCTCTGCTGTTGGAATGAGGGACTGTGGCCAGGTCTACCCAGTGCTACTCAGCATGACTGACCTATGCAATGGAAAACACAATGAATAAGTCTGCAATCACTGAATTAGAGGGCAGAAACAGAATAGCAAGGGGCTTGAAAGACACTAGGAAGGATTTGAGAAAAATAGGGATTGATCCTATGGATCCCAGCGCAAGGTGCAGCCCCTGAGGTTCAGCACAGCTGGGAAATGACTGGTGAGATCAGGATCTGACCTTATGCCAGCACAATCACAACGCTGAAGGAAAAGCAAATGTTTTGCAGGCATTTATAAATAGAAACATGTCATACACGATGCTCAGGATGAGGTTGTTCTCACCAAGTCAGCATTGACAAGGAGCAGCTGAAGGACTGCTCTGGGTCTGGGCAACACAGACCAAGAGATAGAACCCACAGGTGGGCATGGAGAAGGAACAAAGCTCTGGAACTCTTTGGCTGAGCAAAAGATGTGGGCAGAACCTGCACAGCCCAGATGTTCCCACCCACACCCACATTGCTGCTCTCCCTGCCAGGCTGTGAGCCACGATCACTATTATTATTATTATTATTATTATTTTACACAGGGGAAGTGGTATAGTTTACTTCCCCATGTGCGCACACACACACACACACTGAGGGGACAGCTCTTAGTGGTGGGTACAGGCCCACGGGACCCACAAAGATCAGGAGGAGAACAGAGAAAGGGCTCACGGCAGCGCACCGCCTCCCTTTGTGCATAGCTGCAGTGGCACAGCCCCAGGGAGAGGCACACCAGAAGCTTTCCAATGCAGTCAGACCCCAGCTTGTCCCCCCCCTCCCCCAAAAATCACAGCCCCGATCCCCCCCAGGATCCCCCACAGCAGCACAGTGCAGATGTGCCAGGAGCGCCCGCCCACAAAGAGTTAAAGCCGCTTCGCCAGACTGCGAATTCTCAGCCGGTCTCCCACATGCAGCCAAACAACAGCTTGACATTTTCCATCCTTCACGAGAAAGACAAAGGCGTGAAGATATTCCCATGATTCCTTTCTGCATGCCTAACTATGAGCTCAGGTGCAGCAGCATTTGCCCTGGACCGGCCTCATCAACATGAAGGGCGAACTCATCGTTTCTGCATCTTTCCTCGCCACTGCTTGATTAATTGGCTCACAACGATGCTGGCTGAATACCTAATGCCTCTCCTGTCCCTGTTCTTTCTTCACAGCCCTTTGCTGCATTTACATATACTTTATATTCCATAATTTTCACACACATACACACACACAAAAAAAAAAAACGGGAGCACATCTCAGTAATTTGATGTAATGACGGCATGTCACCAAAAAGAGGAATTAGAAAAATCTGTAGGTATTTAATTTATTCTTGTTTTTTTTTTTTCCAAGTAGATCTCTCCGAGAAAAGCATTAATATTCATGTGTGTGAAAAAAAAAGTACTCTCAAAAGGAAATTTCCAGCATTTTAGTTTAAATTAAATACGTTTTTAAAGAAGCAATATTTAACTAATAATGCTTAAAGGCAAAATGAATTAAAGTAGTGATTTTTACCTACAGACCAAACATTTCATCGCAGGGGTTCCTGGTAAAACCGCCCTCACAAAAAAACAGCACCTTGCTTTTCTAAGGAAGGATTCTGTGAGAAGGATGGAAGGCACGGGGCAGTGCCAGGCCCCCCAGAATTACCCTGCCCATCCCAGCACCACCCTTGAGCTCCCCTGGGGGACACACCACTGGACAGGGGCAGAGCCACGCACACTGGTGGTGCCCCATCTTGTTTCAGTCAAGCAGGAGAAAGGAAAGAGTAGAAATCAAAAGGTTTCACAGGAAATAAGCACGCTGCGTATTCAGCAAATGGGAGGCAATGACAGTTATGGCAATTTCCCCCAATTAACTTCTCCACCTCTGCTTATCAGGACTGTTAGAGAGGAAAACTGGAAAAAATAAACACTACTTTGGTTCCCTGAGAACTCACAGTGAACAGCAGCCCAGGCTGTTAGGGCAGTAGTGGAGGTGCTCTGAGGGCTATGGGGAAAACCAGAGACGCCCAGCAACAAAGGGGTTCCCACCAGTTGCTGAGACCCCATCCCAAAGTCACAAGCCCTGGCCACAAATAAGCAGCAACCACACACATTCAGGGGGTTCCCCACCAATTGTCCCCTTTGGCTGAGAACAGCCCTTGGGGTGGCTGTAGCAAGAGTGATCCACGGCAAGAGGAGGCTTCAAGGATGCATGTCCTTGACACATGAAATATAAATCTTCAGACCTTGGATTGCCTGTAAATCCTTCCTCATTAGCAGGGTTGGGAGCCAGCTGGGGGCCAGGAGGGCCTGGATTCTCCCTCCGTGCTGGGAGCACCACCCCTAAAGGACAGGGGTGGAGTTTCCTCCTATCCACCAATGCAAAACTGTCTTAACTGCTGTGCCTATGGCAGGCAGGTTGGAACTAGATTATCTTTAAGTCCCCTCTAACCTCAGTCTCCGATTAATCAATTGTTGGGGAAATAAGATTCCCCATCTTTGTCCTGGTACATTGTGGGAAGATCATCCCCCAGGTAAAGTAAAATTATCAGGTTTGTTTCTCAAGCGTAAAAGCTGAGGAGTCAGATGCAGGGGATGGGTAAGCAATAGGAACAGTCCCTGTTGGTGGGAGAGTCCCACAAACACCACAGGCAGGGCTGCATGCAGGCAGGAGCTTCAGCAAGGTTCTAAATTGGTCTCCTGATATTTTACGAAATATTTTTTTTTTCCTAAAGTACTTCTTGATATTTTTATGTTTATATATTTTAACTCCGGATCGGACTCATAAAAAATACATGAGGAGTAAGTGGTTTCTGCAAATGTTTTATACATGATTTGGGAACAGACAGTGTTCAAGGCAAGAGGAGGAATATTCCTCACCACGGCAACCCCGGCAGTACAGCGGACAGCTCCAAAAACATCCATCCCTACATGCTGCGCAACCACCATGAGCTCAGCACCCAACCAACATTGCTCCTCCAGCACCAAAGGCCACCACAGCCAAAGCCTACCTGGGAGACTAAAGAGTTAACACAATATTTCATTGGCTTCCTCTGTCGTAGCATATTTAATCTTTTTTTTTTTTTTGACTGTGTAATATGATGCAAAGTTTTTTTAAACGATACAATTGTGCTCTATTATGTTCCGCTCTTCAGGGAGATTTTAGGCTCATTTTTTGCATGAATGATACTCACTCGATGCATTTCAATGCTGACACAGATAGCACTGTAGGCACACACAGCAGATAGGGTTATAGCAAGTGCACAGATAAATGCAAAAACATATGGCAACACGAGGAAACTCTACATTTTTTATTATATAAAAACAGAACACATGTTCCTAGATACAGTGAGCAGGATCTGAAAGATGGAGTTACTGTCTCCTTGAGATGGATTTTTATAGGACTCGCTTAAAATAAAATCTAAACACGGATTCTGTGCAAATTTTCCCCTTTGGAGGATTGGACTGCGAATCAAGTTTTTCACAACCCCTGGATGAAATTGGGTTTGGGAAGGGTTTGTCCACCTTAACTGAACCGAGCATCATCAGTGCTCTGAATGGCCCAGGGCTGGCAGAGCAGCCCCACACCTCCCCCCTGTGAAGGAATCCCACCCCAGCACAGAGCCCTGGTGTCATTGCAGCACTGCACACAGCAGTGGGACAGAGAGCACCACAGCCACGGGGGCTCCCAGGAGCCAGGAAGGACACTACGAAGGCTGTCGGCAAAGGTCTTAAAAGAAATTATAGCCTGCATAAAAATATTCACTCCAGCCAAGGGCCCTAAAACATTCCCCTGAGCATCGAGCAGTGACTGAAAGTATATTACCATGCACTTAAGGTTACTGTAGTAACCCAAGGTCAAATAGCAGCACGTTACATCCCGGAGACCAGGATGGATTTCCTTCGGCGCTGGATGGCAGCGGGCAAGCAGGGTTTTCGCCAGGCACTGGGATTTAACTCAATATTCAATTTACCCTAGAATCAATTTTGATGGAGTACAATTCCCATTTATAACCCCAGGTTATTGCCAGCAATGCTGTTTGATCAGACAGCAGCAGACTTCGGCCCGGCACATCCATCCCCATTCGCAACACATCCCGCACCACACAGCCTGGGGACAGGTGGGGTGGCAGAGGAGGTATTTACCTCCTCATTTTGAATTCCCATTATTTTAGAGCCCTTTTTTTCAGGGGGGCTAATTACATAATTCCCATGTTTAGAAGGATTGTCCCCAGGGCACCACTGTACATGCCAGAGCAGGATTTCAGCCCCAGCAAGGTAGCGCGTGGTGGATGGCATAATGGCATGGCTTACACCACAGCCCAGCGCCTGTTCTCATTTGTTTGTAGGGCTCTCTGCTCTTCTCTCCTCCTCTCCCCTTGGGAGTTCGTTCCCCATAATTACAGGGCTGGATGAGCCATCGCTGCCTCGCGCTGTTCACAGCTATTTATATTTAACATATTTAGGCTCCCTAGGTCAGAAATGGAAATCACTCCACACCTAGCTCACCCTTAAAGTTACAACCGCTGCTCAGTCATCAGATGCTGAACGCATAGGATAGGCTGTTAGGACTGCACCATTTCACGAAACAAAAAATGTACAGTATGAGGCACAAAGTCTACATGCATTTAGGTAAGCTCAAAGTCAAATCTTGCCCACATCTGGTTGTATTTGATGAACTCAGAGGTCTTTCCCAATCGATACAATGCTACGATTCTGTGATTTCATATGAACCCAGAAAGAGCAGTGATGCATTGGCACAGCCTGCTCAGGGAGGTGGTGGGGTCACCATCCCTGGGGGTGTTCAATGAATGTAGACACGTGGCACTGAGGGATGTGGTTAGTGAGCATGGTGGGATGGATTGATGGTTGGATTGGATGATCTTAGTGGTGTTGTCCAACCTTAATGATCCTGTGATTCCATGATGTGCCTGTGGAAGCAGGAGGGAATGCACAAGCGGGGAGATTATTCATTTACAAAGTTCACCATCCTTAGAGCTGAGAGCCATCCCTTTAACCACTGCTAAATTGTTTTCTGACAGCCCTTGCTGCAATTTTATCCCCTGACATTTGATTTACATATGATCTTTAAGCACCACCACTGCTGTAATAGCTATTTGGTTAATATTCAAATCACTCTGTGATGTCACATACCTTGATAGGTCATTTCACTGCAGCTTGGCAAAATGCATGTAAAAATAAATGTATAACTAATGAAATAAACTGATTAAGGAGAGAAATCAATCGTTTTACTGCTGTAGTGAAGATCTAGCAGTTAATTTAGCATGGATCTGCAAGGGTGCACGTTAATAGAACAGGCTCTCATCTAATTGGTGCCACAGTAAATGAAATACAGTAATATTCCACAATGCATTGGAAGAGTTCACTTCATTTTCTCTGCTCTTTCCTGAGAACTGTTTACAGCTCAAAGCAGTTTCAGTTATTTATGCGCCCCCACAGTGGCAGGAACTCATCAGGTCAACTCCCCCCCCGCACCCACCCCAACCCCATGCCTCCAGAAGCACTGTTTGGGGCAGTTTAAGGCTTTTCCCTCTCTTTTCGCTCACTGGTTGCCCACAGCAGGCTGGGTGGGACAAGGTCCGGCAGCCCTATGGGGCCACGCTCTGGTAAACTTTGCAGAGCTTTCCAACACTTCCAGTAAATAAGGGAGCTCCAGAGGGCCACACTCATTTCCCAAGCATTTAATCAATATGACGCTGCCCTGTTCATTACAGCTGTCAGAAATATGCAAGAAGTCCCATCTGGTCCTACCAGGTACAGAGCCTGGAATCTCTAGTCTAGAATAATCAGTTGACTGTCTGATTACCGCACCCCATTTCTCCTAATTTAAGGTCATCCCATTAAGGATGAGTTACCACCTCGAGTATAAAAATGAAACTAAATATTTGAGGAATGCCATCTTGGAGCAGTCACAGGCTCGTGTCCAAGTGGGGCAGGAGGAGATCAGCAGGAATGGGCTGAGGGCAGGATCGCCCACTGCACTCTCACACTACTGGAGAGCCTCTCCCCTCCCCAAAATTATTGAGCCATATTAAAAAAATAGGGAAAAATGATCTATACAAAAGCTTTGCATAAAGAAAGTGATCAATGCAAATTCCACTGAGAAAATTGCACCAACAGATGGAACCAACCCATTTCCAGCAAACGCCTCTGGCTGTGCAGATGGTAATTATAGGATGTATGTAAATACGCAAGCTCTAGGAAGCGCAGCAACGCGCACTGCTGAACTGGGGCGGTGCAGGGGATGCCACTCAGCCCATCCCAGGGCCATTTGGCTTAGAAGAAAGCTGGACTTTCAGACATTCCCTGCCACATCCACACAGCTCGTGCTGTGCCAGAGCCTAGAGGCCACAGCTCCCATCCTTGGGCTGTGTGCCATGGATCTCATCAACCCAAGTGAGGTACTGAGCCCCCAGCCCTGCCCGCACAGTGGGTAGGGGGTATGTAACCAGCCCCAACCCTGCCCCTCTTCAGGGATGGGGGGACACAACCTGGCCATTCCCGAGGGTGAGCAGGTCCATTCCCCAGCAGACATCAGGCCTGGCTCCCATTTCTCCAGTTGGGTGCCAAATACCATTCCTAAAGCTACTGGATGTTTTACTTCACATACATTGCTGCTGGCATCACTGTTTTTTCCTTTCTGAGGAAAGAGCTTGCAGAAGTTGTCAGTGTTAAAATGTTAATTGGAGCCAAGTAATTAGACAACGATAGTTAGTGATCTCTCCAAAGCAATAAGCTTTTGGTGCTTTGTTTTAGTGCTATAATAATTACTATTACCCCATGAAGTGCCTTGGTATTTGATAGGAGGGTCTGCAAGTGGCTGAGGACCCCCTAGGATGACAGTGAGTGGGCACTGCTGCAGCCCCCCACAGCCCATCCCCTGCCTGATCCTTGCTGTGCAGCAGAACATTTCAGGCCAACCCATTGTATCCAGCTCCTCTGCTCATACTGGCACAACTAGATCCAGATTTATTACTGCCTTTCTATTTCCAATTAAGCAAAGCTTCTTGCTGCCCTCTCCAGTTCCCCCACCCCTGAACGTGATGAGTAGCTGCACAGCAGCCCCAGGCCCCTGGGTCCCCCCCCCCCCCCCCCCCCTTCCCCCGAGGCAGCCTGGCCCCACAATGAGCATCTATGCAAAGCCAAGGAGCCTCCAAAACAGCCTCAGACATCTCAGTGATTTTAAACTATATTAATTTAAAAGAAAATTGCAGCCTGAATGACCTGTTGATTGGAATCGCCTTGGCCTTGATCAAGTGAGCAGTTCTGCCTGGCTTCCTCTCCTGCATGGTCCCACTGGGTGCCAACTGGGAGCAGTAACACTAAATCCAACCAGCAGCTTCACTGAGAAACACATTACTAAAAAGAAATCATCAGGAGGTGTCCACCTGCAGATGTAGATACTGTTATAACAGCCTTCTCTCTGCATTTGCACTGCAGTTCTGCAGGTGACAGACATCCCTGCAGCCTCATTATGCCAACAGAAAAGCCCTATCCATGCTGGATGGAGGAAGGCCAGACAGGGATGCACCTCCTCGAGGATGGGCTCCTTCCCAGCAGCTGAAGCAATGCTCTGCATCACTCCTACTGCAATCACTGCTTCAGACTTACAGAACAAGAGATGCTGAAGGCGCTTTATGGCTCACACCAAACGACCCCCTGGGATCCAGCTTAATGGAGGCAGCCCAGCAGCACTGCCAAAATGAATGCACTGGGAGAACTGAGGAAGAGGAGAGAGCTCTTCCTCCACCACTCTCCACCTCTCAGCCCTGGTGCAGAGAACAGGCGGCCCCAGGAACGCAGTGCCGCCCCCAGCAGTGAGTCCCTTCCCCATGATAGCTCAACTCACTGGGCACTGCAGGATGGAGGCAGGGACAGCACCGTGCTGGGATCCTGCTAACATCGGGCACAAACATGTCGTACACAGGGAGCACAAAGGGAGCCACGCTCAGACATGACTCCTTCGTGTTCCGTACATCAGCTCTCTATCTTTTCATCAGCAATTGCAGACAGATTTTCTCAGCGTGAGAACTGCCATGAAAATTGAATGATTGTACTGCAACCATTCTTTTCTCCTTGATGCCCCCCTCTCATTGGGCTGCCTTTGATTTTATTAATCTGTTTTCATTAATATCCCAAAGGCAAGAGAAAAACAATTAAAACAGCAGCTTTTACTTCCTGCAATGGCTTCTGTTCAATTTTTTTCTATTCTGAAGAAGGTGTATGGTCATTAAGGGACTCACTTTGGGGGATAAGCCCCTTAGCACTTCCCTCCTCCGCCAGGGTCTTGGCCACATGACTCACAGGCTTCTGCTGTTGCAGGGCAGATGCTGGCTGGTACCTGGCCCCATCAGCAATGCCACTGCACCACACAGAGTCTAAAACTGAGTGTAAAGGCTATTCCTACTCATAGCAAGCACACTTGTAATGGCTAAAATGCAGCAAGGCACCAACACATGGCTCCAGGACACACATTACTTCCCAGCTCCCACCCATCCACACATAACACCATAGGCCCTAAGTGGGGAAGGCACAGAGGGACCATCCTGTCCCCACCCCACACCCTGGGAGCTCCTTGTGACAGCAGCAGCACAAGCAGCACTCCCAGCCGCTGCCAGGTCTTTATTTTAATGGTGAGATGTGTGCAGTAATAGCACATGTGGGATTATTGATGTCCGCTTTGTACTTGCCTGTAAAATGCACTGACACAGTATATTGCATGGTCAATAGGTCTTTAGGGTTTTTCCAGCAGTATTAAATATCATTCCAAGTGATGTGCCTGAGTACCCTGTGAGCTGCTCCCAGGATAGGGCACGAGAAGGGGTGCAGGGAGCAGCCACACAGCCCCAGCATGCAGGCAGGGCTCTGGTGGCAGGGTTAGGGTGTGTGGGGGGTTCCTGTAGGCTCACAGCCAATCTCACAGCAAGGAGTGCACAGACACAACCATGAGCATCCAAGAGCTCACTGCAGCAGGCAGGCCCTGAAATGAGGCTTTGCCCCTTGGCACCCTATTAGGGCACTCCTTCAGCAGTTGGCTTGCAGTTTGGGAGGCCGGGAGGAGTATTTGATTATCTGATTTGAAATACGGCCCTCTGAAGAACCCTCCCTATTGAAGAAACCATAAAAAGAAAATCTTTCCTAATGTCACTCTTTCCTCCCTGTTCTTTAGGAGCCTGCAAACGCTGCCATTCATCACCCGCGTGACACTTTCATAATGTAGTCCCAGATAATGGCACACCTTCTAACTCCCCAGAATTGGCTGTCACAGCAATCAGAGGAGACAAGTGTGAGATGCTGGAGTGGGGCTCCTCTCTGGGTATGGGCCTACAGACGCTGCTTAGCTCTGCCTTGAAGGACAGCAGGCAGGCAGCACCTGGGAGCACAGGGCCATGCAGCAGCATCACACCCCACTGCCCCCTACCAGTTCCACAAGTATGGAGCCCTATGCAAACAGCAGCCCTGCTCCTTCACTACGTCACAGCTTTGGCTATCAGCACCAATTCTGCAGCCTAGTTAGCCACCAAAACATACCTGCCCAAAGCAACAACACCTTCAAAACTTACTTTGCAGCTGCTGCAAAGAGCTCCTGACTGCGGATGGCCAAACTGCGGGTCCAGAAGCCTAACACAGAGATCACAGTTAAATCTACACACAGCATCACCCACTCTACGCACAGGGCTGGAGCCTGCCCAGGTGCTCAATGCTGGCACCTCTGTGTAGAAACACCTGGCAACACAAAACCAAGGACAGCCCCTAGGAAAGGGTCAAGGCCACAGCTCGTTGCCCTTCATTCTTTACTTAAATCCCTCAGATTCAGAGCAAAACCAACACCAGGAACACCTTACTTATAGCAACAGTCACTGCTCATACAGCCAACCGAAGCTTGAGTTTCAGGCATTCAGCCATCCTCCTACTAAATCCCTAGCGCTTAAAAATAAGTGTTCACACCACTTCAAACCTCCACCTCCATATGGACCAAAGAAGGCACACAGCACTCACCTGGAATCCCAGAATGCTGCTCTCATCTTCTCCCCCAGACCAAACAGGGCTCAGCCAACGCTCTCAGCACAGTACCTCACAGCCAAACTCAGCCCTGCTTGCCGGAGCTACATATATACCTGTGCTCTAAAGCCTTATTCAGCCTTGCTGCTGCTAATTAAGGTTGTAATCAGGAATTGCCTTCAGCTGGGGGAGTCGGGGAGGGGTGAGGCAGCACAGCCCTGTTTGCTGGGCACAGCACGCTTGGATGGGAAGGGAAAGTGAGTGCTGTCTGCTGGGTGCCTTATCTTTGTCTTTAAATAAATACCATTTTGTCAGGTTTATGAAAAATAATATAGCATGTTATTTTTCATAAGCCTGACTGATATCTCCATTTCCCATGGTTCAACTTAGGCCATAAACATGACCCTGCTTGAGTGATTTCACCTTCCCCATTGAACAGAGAACCTCAGCAGCACTCAGACCAAGGCCCTGACTGATTATTGACAAATTAAAAATATAAGCTATTGACCAGACACTGAGATAGAGTCCCTGAGCTGGCGCCCGGAATCTAAATGAGGTTATTGAAGTCGTGCAGATCGATAGCGCAGTTATAGCGCAGAGAGCAGGTGGATGGCTGCATACATAATGCGGAGGGGAGCGGGCTGGGTGCTTAAGTAAATAGTTGTTCAAATTAACAAGGATGCTCTGAGATGCATTCCTCTGCTTAAAGCATAATGACTTTCTGAAGTCAGAAAAACAATTCACCAAGCCAGCGAGCGGCAGGGCAGGCATTCACCTTCTGAGCCTCCGATCAGGTGCAGGAGAGATGGGGATGGGGACAGTCACCCCCAGGCCAATGTTCTGCACTACGGGAGATCTGCAGATCCTTCCCTGCATAGCACTGCGAGGTCCCGGTGCCCTTTCTCTCCATCCATGTCCCCACTGTGCTTCTCCAGGCCCTGCAACTCCTCCTCGCAGACACCAGAAGACAGAAGGTCTGGGGTATTATCAGATGGGCACAGCTGGTCCCATCTGCTGCTTGCTCAGCAGTGAGAGTGTGTGGTGCCCCGGAACGGGTTGCTCGTGTCACTGCCAGCACTGCCAGCTAGCAGGAGGGATTCTGTGGGAACACAGCTGGAAGACTACGGGGCACAGCTGAAACCCTGGGAGGCACAGCTGGAAGACTATGGGGCACAGCTGGTGGCCCTGCGGGGGGTAGGGCTGCAGCCCTCCCATAGGGCAGGTTAGGAAGCACTGGGCTGTGCACTGGGGCTTTTTGCCTGGAGCTGCATGGTTTCACCTCCCCTTTTTGCTGCATTTTTGGGTGAGACATGGGGAAATCATCCTCCTCACAGGCTCTGGTGTTGTACCAATGGGGGGTTCTCTGGGTGATATGAGGGCCAGGCGTGAACCATGCCACTGGGAAATACCATGCCTTCCTCTCTGGGCAGGGCTCCCGCTGAGACCCAGGACACACTGTGACCCTCCTGACCCCCCTGTGCAACAGCAAACCCTCCTGTGCTGCACATTCAGCGCCCAGCAGCAGGGGAGCTCAGTAAGCAGTGTGCATGGCCGTGCCCCTCGCTCTCATGGCGCTGCAGACATCCTTTGTTTGCTAGTTAAGTGATTTCTTGGCTCTCCTGCTAATGCTTGCTGGCATTTATATTGCTTTAATCAATATTAATTATCTTTTGTCCCGAACCAACAAAAAAAAAAAACCCCACTTCTTTTATTTCCTTCCCACCAGTTTGACTCCCCGCAGGATGTGTGCCTATTCCTACCCCTCCCCATCCCCAACACTTCCTTTTCCCACTGTTCTCCAGCCCCAGCACTGAGCCCAGTTGCTGCGTGGCAAGAGTTAAACGCTCCACTCGGAAGCAGCATCATTTACCGGCACAACCGGCGCACAGCGCTCACCGAGCCCTGTCCTCTGGGGAAGGCACTGCTCAGAGCTGCCTGCGTGTTTGAAAACACTCCTGTCACCCAGCAGGCTGCGGCAGCGCAGCGGCTTTCCCAGTGCTGCCTGATCGACAGGGTCAGAGCCCAGCAGCGGGCTGCGAGGAGGATGCTCCTTCAGCCGCTGTGCGCCACGATAGGCGCTGACAGCGCCTGTGCCAACCCGTGTTATTGCATGGCTCGGTGCCAGGGCCAGCAGCCGCTGCGCCCCGCTGGTGAAGTCCCCATGCAGCTGCTGCAGGGTCACGCAGGCAGCAATTGCCAGCAGTACTGCACAGAGGGTACAGCTTCAGCAGCCGCTGCTGCGCAGCGCTGAGCTGCAGCTCCAGCGCCGAGTTGAGGTTTGAGCAGGGAGCAGCTACTAACAGATTCATTAAACTTGCTCCAGAGCAGCTATAAAAAATCAATTTAGTTCACCAGGCGGCTTGAACCAGTGCCAGTGGCAGGGAGCAGCTCACAGCTGAGAGCACTCCAACCCTGAAGTGCCGCTGTGATATGGCCGGGGCTGAAGCACAGCAGCGTTTGAGCACACAAATGCAGCGGTGCAGGCACACGTGGGGCCTGGTGCTCCTCTCCCAGGGGTGAGCTCCAGCTCTGATGCTGATCTCAGCCCCATCGCCAGCCCTGCCTGCAGTGGCAGCGCAGTGACAGCCTTCAGTGAGGCCCTGTGCTTGTCCTCCCATATAAATGCCCTTTGATGCCACATCCCCCTCGGGCCACGCAGGCAGCACTGGGTAGAACTGCACGCAGCACTGGCAGTAGCATTTGTATTCACAAGGGTCCCGTTCTATTCAACTTTACTTGTAAATGTGTTCCTTAAGTTTCTTTTCTCCTTCTGAAAATTTTCCTACGGTGAAAAATAATGCAAGGCACCGGCGAGATGGAGCAAGTGACTTCCATCTCAATGACACGTTTAATGTGCCTGTGAATGGAAAGTCTCTTGCTCATTCTGGTCCCGTCCTTTGCATTCGGCTGCTTGGAATTTAGCAGGGCAATCATTAAAGCTGAGCGATGTGGAAGAAGGAGAGCGGGATCTCGGTCCCAGATAGTGACACTGGGATGCAGCCCTTCCCAGTGCATCAGTCTGTGGGAAAAGCCTTATATCCACGAAGCAACTGCACAGCACAGCACAGAAAATCACGTCTGGGGAGAAAATGCAGAGATGCCCACGGGAGTGCTGGTGGCCGTGGGAAAAGCCTGAGCCCCCCCTACGGCACTGCCACCAAACCCACCCCGCCCCGAGCCTCAGCACAGTTATTGAACAAACAGATCTGGAAGAATGCAATTGTCACTGTGGGTTACTCTTAAGCAGATGATTTGCAGGTCAAGGCTGACACTGGTGGGGTGATTCTGCCGCTAATTAGCTTGGTTTTCAGCTCTTGTGCCTTTTTTTTTCTCTGTTTACATAATTAATTCTGTGAATTTTGTATTCTCACTTAAACTCACTTTTTTTTATAGAGCAATCACTACTAAAAAATGAATTTTTTATAAGTTTGCCTTTGTTACTTTAAATTTTTTATAAACTTCTTACCCTTAAGGAATATTTCTTATAGCTAGCAATAAAGTATGTTAATTTCATTTGAAAAGGGAAATGTAAGTTTGTATTTTATTAAACACACACACCACCCATATATCTGCACGCGCGGTGTGCTCGATGCTGAGTGATGTGCAGGAGAACCAAGAGATGGGTGGGAAGGCAGGGCCATGGGCTGGGCTGGGTGGGAGATTCTGGTGGATGCCATGGGGGAGGCCATGGGGAGAGGATATAGGGGAGGCCATGGCATAGGGGACAACATGGGGGAGACCATTGGGGGAGGATATGGGGGAGGCCACGGGGAGGATATAGAGGAGGACATGGGGGTGGTCATAGGGCACAATATGGGGGAGGCCATTGGGGGAGGATGTAGGGGAGGCCATGGGGGTGGTCATGTGTGGAGGATCTAGGGGAGGCCATGGAGGTGGTCATGGGGGGAAGATAATAGGGGAGGTCACTGAGGGAGGATTTGGGGGAGGATGTGGGGGAGGATATAGGGGAGGACATGGGGGTGGTCATAGGGTACAATATGGGTGAGGCCATGGGGGTGGTCATGTGTGGAGGATAGAGGGGAGGCCGTGGAGGTGGTCATGGGGGAGGGTATTAGAACGGCCATGGGAGTGGTCATGGGAGGAGGATATAGAGGAAGCCATGGGGGAGGTCATGGGGGGAGGATATAGGGGAGGCCATGGGGGGTGCTCATAGGAGACAATATGGGGGAGGCCATGGGAGAGGATATGGGTGATGCTTTGGGTGAGGCCACTGCAGGAGGCTCTGCCACTGCGGGCTGTAAGGTAGTGTAAATGATCATCTTTTGCCTTTGCCACAAAAATCTGTATCTCTCGAAATGAAGCCCTTTTTTTTTTTTTTTTCACTTTGAAAATATTGCATACTTTTATCCCTTCATTTGCATAGCATTTGAGATCGTCGGCTCAATACATAACGCCGAGTGTGTGCAGAATCACTGAAACACGCATAACACAAAGCTCACGCTACCTGGGGAGGCTGCAGCCCCAGTAACAGGGTATTACTGCATCATAAAGCACGAGCTACTGAAGGAGATAAAGAATGTTTTCCCCTTTGGACAAGTAACCAGCAACGCTCTGACATGTCCTCAGGTGAAGGCTGCTTGTCTGAAACTATAAAATGCAAGAGCAAGCGGAGGGCAATCGGCAGTGACACAGACACAGACGTTCTCCCTCGCAAGGCAGCAGCATAAAGGCGTGTCAACGCGGTCAGATGCAGTTCCTGGCTGGCCATTGTGGGGCACCCGGGCACCCCATCTGCCCTGTACATTAAGTGCTCTTTGCACTTTTCATAGGATCATAGAATTATAGAACCATTAAGGTTGGAAAAGGCTTCCACATCAAGTCCAGCCATCAACCCATCACCACCATGTCCACTCATAGAATCATGGAATCATTAAGGTTGGAAAAGACCTCTAAGATCACCAAGCCTGACCACCAACCCATCCCCACCATGCCCACTAACCGTGTCCCCACGTGCCATATCTCCACTGTTCTTGAATACCGCCAGGGATGGTGACCCCACTACTTCCCTGGGCAGCCTGTGCCAATGCCACTACTCTTTCCCCCCACTTGTGAATGCTTCCCACACCAAACCCAGAGCCCGTGCTGATGACAAATGTTTTACGGAAGGAATCACCAGGGTCAGCCAGATGAAGGTGACGTATGAGCATTCAGCCCCGTTTGGGCTACTCCATGACAAATCGATGGACCACTGGGTCTCCAGGCTAATAAATAATAACAATGATAAAAATAAAATATAGCTAATAGTCCTGCAGCACATTCATAGGATGCATCTCTCAGACCTAATAAAGGCTTTGCTCTCAAGCTTAATTAAAAGCGATACCGAATAAACTTTCCCTCATATCTGACACAAGGTCACAAGTGGTTTGTGCCACGGGACATGGGCCATCCCCATGGGTTGGTGCCCAGCCTGGGGGCAGCGAGAGCGTTCCACAGGGCTGTCCCACAGCTGTAATTCATCCTAATTATTTCCTCGGTTAGCGTATGCATTAATGACCCTTGTATTAACGCAGAGCACTATCATTTGTTTCCATATGAACCAGATTGCTCATTAATACCCTGTAAATTGTAACAAGATGCTCCTTGGATGCTAAGTATCACTGTGTGCTTAGGGTCTGTCCCGTGCATGGCATAGGACCCAGGAGGTGCTGGCAGCCTTAGGATTGCCCTGCAAGGACTGTGGGACTGTCCCTGCTCCCAGATGGGGTCAGGAGCCCTGGGGCTGTCCCCTTCCAGGGGCTGTGGTCTCAGATTGGGGTGCCCTTTGGCTGCTCCCACTTGGTCCTCTGAGCCATCCTTTGCCACAGAATCTCATGCCAAGGTGTGTGCTCGCAATGAGCCTGCTGCTTTGGTGCCCCAGGGGCAGAGGCTGGCGTTATTGTACCCAAGGGCAGAAACGTGCTTTGTTATTGTCCCCAGGGCACACAGTACTGATTTGGACAACACTGCACAAGCCGCTGCTGCTGTTGGAAGGACACCTCTCAGCCGGCTCGAAACCCGCACCTGCCTCATTTGAATCCTTCCCGCTTTGATGAGTTCAGATCTTTATTAGTACAAGGTGTTTTTAATCTCTTATCTATGGCATTTTGTTTTCCCTTTAATCACGCGAGGTGGGCTCAGCCAGGAGGGCACAGCGCAGCTCCCTCCCGCTGCTCCTTTGTAGCTCAATATTCTCACATGGTAATGTTCAATTATTCGTTACACAGTGTCTAATATTTTCTATAGTAAACGGAGTTTTATTATCAGTTAATGTATTGATGAAAGAGCACGAGTTAGTCGATCGAATATGTAATAAATACAGACATATACTTGAACTATCGATTACTTCAGTTGCTTACGTGAAGTATTGATATAAAGTGTGCAGGTTTGCCCTGTTGAGTCATGACACACCAGCCACCGTTTTTAATAATAAAAAGTGACTATTTTTAAAGACTTCACAAGAAAAAATCCATTTGCTTAATGGGTTTGTGCCTATCACTGGGACTGCTCCCATGGAGGCAAAGGGAGGTGAATGGTGCCAGAGCCCAGGCAGGTCCCAGGCGGTAATGCTACTTGTGATTTCCTGAGTGATTCGGAAAAGGGAAGTGTCAGTGTTGTTAGGCCAAAGACAGTTCTTTCTAAATGCACTTTGAAAGAAGAAAAACCCACAGTATCCATCCTGCGTAAACCTGCTACGCCTACCAGCAAAAAGCAGCCTTCCCATCACGCCTGCTGAAAGGGATAGAATCATAGAATCATAGAATTGCTCAGGTTGGAAAAGACTTTAAAGATCACGGAGTCCAACCACGACCTACCTGTACTACCCTAACTCTAACAACCCTCAGCTAAATCATGTCCTTGAGCACTCTGAGCAGGCTTTGTGGCAGAGGTGGAGATGTGCTGCATGGTTTGTCCTGCAGCCAGCAGTGCTGAAGGCTGCTCCCAAGCTGCTGTGTCTTCCTCTGAATTTTCCTATGCGTTTAAACCTGGCCCAAGTTGAGAATCATAGCCCATCACATTCCACAGGCTGAGCTCAGCTGCAGCATTGTCTGTGTGCGCACCCTCAGTTTGCAGGAAATGTAAATTTATATTTAAATCACTTTCTTGACATTTAAGATCAGTAACAGTTCTTAGCAATTACCTCTGGATGAGAGTGCATGTGTGCAGTTAGCTCTGGTGATCTGCAGCAACCTGCTAAGTGTGTTTACTGATTTGCAGAAAAACAAGGGGGAGAATAATGAACTGAAAAACTGAGGAAGAAAACTCATTGTTTGGTGATGTCAGAATTAAATCCGGCCACAGCTGTGCTGAGACACAGCTCCGACCTTCTGCAAACACCACTCCCAGGACCCTGCTGGCCACCTCCCTTCTGGTCCCATTGGTACCATTGGTTCCATTGGTTCCCCATTGACCGAAGCAGCGTGGAGTGATGGGTGCAGCTGTCCCAGCAGTGTGTAGGGGCAGGGGTTGGGCAGTGCCCTGCAATGAGGCCTCCCCATAGCAGGGTGTTCCCAGGTTATGTCCCCTTTACACGTCCATGTAAGGGAGCTCTCAGCAGAAAGAGGACCCGGGCTCTTGAAACGTGATCTCAGCCCACATTCGGTGCACAGCTGCCCTGTGTCTTTATTAAGAGCCCTTCTCTATTCTGCAGCTCTTGTGTTTCTTTGGCCACCCCGTTCCAACCCCGACCCCCCCAGGGAGCAGCTCAGCTCATGCCTGACCCCATCCCGGGGCGGATCGCTTACTGCCGCCACGAATGGCCCCATTGACGGAGCCCTTTCAGCAGAGCAATGTGATCCTCAGCCCATGACTTTCCCAGTCCATTCACAAGCTTCTTTAGGCGTCCCCCCTCATTAAAGAATCACTGCCGTCTTCTGCTTTACCTTTACCAAGCACTACAGAAGGGACTGTTATGCCGTATGGAATTTCTTCTACACAATGGCCTGTGACCAGATGGCTCTATGGAGCGCATCCCTTTGTAAGACATGGCTTTGTTAAGAGGTTCACCACAGTCTGAAGCGTTATGGCAACACCAAAACCTTGCAGCAGGACACCTGCAGGCTGCCCAGCCCACACCACACCTCCAGGCACAGAAGCAGGACCCATGTGTTCTATAGCCTGAATGTTAATTGTTTGAGCCAACAAATTTGCCTATATCAGCAGTTCTAGCTATCTACATCGAGCAGTTTGTCTGCACGAGTAAAAACCCTCCTGACCTTTTCTATCAAATAGATTTTGGGTCCTGGGAAATCAGAGAGCAAGCGATGTTCATACAGAGCACTTTCACCCCAGAGGAGCCACAAACATCCCTCTGATGGGTGAGAAAGACTTTGCTGTGGGCTGGTGGTGCCAGGAGCTCCGAACTGCCGTTTATCACCAATCTGCACTTGTAGAAGCTATGGCGAAAGTTCTCTGCCCAAAGAACCTGGCACCACAAAGAGCCTCTAGTTAAAAAAAAGGGTCATTTTTTCCCTATTTTTGAAGGAAGTGTGTCTTGGGTTCAATAGAAAGGAAATCATTTGCAAAGTTTTGCTTATCTTTTTCTCTACTTTTCATAGAAAATATTCCAGTTCCCACTGAGGAGGTCGATACCTCAGTAGTGCTCCACGCTGCTGCCTGATCTGCAGGGAGGGCTATGGAATTATCCTCACATCTGGGGCAAAAATAAATATTTAATCGTGGTAATGGCCGTAATTTGCATTCAAATGTTTTTCGGAGTAAGAATTCTTCACTAAATGGCACCGAAGGCTTTTGAGAGTGATGAACTCGTGCGAGAGCGTTGCTTTCTATTCCCCTGAACGTCATCAGCAGAAAAATGACTAAATTTAGTAAATAAAAAAAAAAAGAAAGAAAAAAAACCAGCAAAAAGAAAAAAATCTATTTTCTCAGTTGTAATAAATACAGTGTGTAGTAAAAAGGAGCATACTTCAGCTGTAAGTGGGGTATTGTTATTTGATATGTGGGAGAAAAAACAGAAAGCTAATAAGACATTTTTATACATAAAAAAAAAAAAAAATCATGTAATCCTGGCGCATTATACATGCTGTACTTATTCATGGTCTATCCATGGGCAGATATTTATTATTATACACAGCCATCCGTTATGCGAGGAGATGCAGATCTGAGCTTTCACATGGAGAAGCTCAGGGCGCATCGCTCGCCTGGAGAGGATCCTGCTGTTATCCATCCCCCTGCCTATGCAGCCCTTCCTCTGGCTGTGCTGCTGCTGGCACTGGGTGACCCACTGCTTCCTGCACACACAGGGCTGCCCCATGGCACAACCTCACCACTGAGACACAGCCCTGACCTCCAGGCCCCACTCGCTGCCCCATGTGCTGGGGACACCCGGTGCTGCACCCCATGGTGCTCAGTGCTGCGCTGTGCCCACATCCAACCACAAGACTTCTCAGGCACCCTGAAGTCCCACGTCCCATTATTCTTTCCCAGGCAGCATCTTATCTATCTGAGCACCATTAAAAGCAACAAAGAGAGCACATCCTTTTAGTTTTGCCAGCTTTCCAATACTTTCTTTTTTTTCCCCCCAATATCCTTTCAGTGCTGAACACTGGCTGCCATATGTCTGTTCTTGTGTGGAGATAATCCCATGACTTGATTTTCAAATACATTTAGTGTCTAGACAGGGCACTGTAGCCCTTTGTCCTTCCCCTGTGGTTCCCTTACTGATTTCTGCAGCCCTCCAGTGTGGGCACCACCCAAACTCAAAGTGGTTGGTGCTGCAGCCCCCCACGTCCCACCTTCCAGCAGAGCCCAAGCACTGCCATCCAGCAGCACTTCCCTCCCTTACTTATCAAAAATGGCCAAAAAAAAAAAAGAAAGAGGTCAGAGCGGGTATGGAAATTACCACGGAGAAGGATAAAGAAAGGCCAAGCAGTGACCTGGTCATGGGCGCTCACTCCTGGGACGTGCCCTCGAGCTGCTGCCTGTGCTCAGGCTCTGGGACAGCCTGGGGGTACAGCGCAGCTCCTCAAGGACTTCCCTGTCCCCAAGGTCCCCAAAGTCTGCAAGGTCCCCATGAGGACCCCTAGATCTCCCCAAGGTCTCCAGGCCAAAGATGCCACAGTCCCCATTGGCACCCAGGGAGCGGCGAGGAGCAGTCGCCCCACACACCCAGCAGCTCCTTCCCTCCACACCCATACATCAGAACAACCCAATTAAGTCATTTACAGTGAGGACCTGGAGATGGCAGCAACATATAATCACAAACATAAGCAGTTTTTACATGGTAATTATATATTCTATTTTTTTTTATCAGTGCAACACAGACAGAAGATTATTTTATGCTTGATATCATTCTAATTTTTGATCCATTTTTCCCCCCAACTTAAAAAGGATTAAGATTGGGCTTCTGGTAATAATTTTGGATATGCCGACTTCATAAGTACTACACAGCTTTGTATTAAACCGATTATTAGGTACTTTTGCTTATTGTTAACAGTGCTTCTCTTCTTTGGGCGAATATCTGAGGTGCGTGGAACCAGATGGTTGCAATGGTCAAGCTGAAAGGCCAGAATATTTTTTAAGTCTGTTTTAAAATAAAACATACTATTCCTTTAAACTTCATCTGATAAAGCAGTCTCGAGGAGATAGGCAACGAGAGAGGAAACACCGTGCCTGGCTTTGATCATTTTCAAAAGGAATTGGCATATGTGATTTTCTAGAAGATGAAGGCACCAGGTGAAACTATTTCATAACCCAAGCCCTTTTCTCTGCCGAAACCAGCATCTGCTTCTCGTTTTCCCTTGGTTTGAAGAGCAGCTCTCCTGACCCCCAGTTTACATCAATTACTGCTTGGTAGCGGCGGATGGCAAGAGGCAGAGGCTTGGAGAGTGGGCAGCCATGGGGCCACATGTGGTGGTGGTGGGGATGGAGAGGAAGGGATGCGTGTATGAGGGCACAAGGATGCGCGTGGGGTGGTTGTGAATGAGGCTTCTTTCTCTTTCTCTCTTGTTATGCTATATTTTTCTGCCTTCACAACATTCATCCTCGCACCCATCGAATGACTCACTCGCTTTCCACCACCCAACGCAGTGTGCATAGAAATGGGTGGGAGGGTTGGCAAATGGGGAACAGTTCCTTGGGGACACAGCAGCAGTCCCCTCGTTCCCCCCCATGGCCATGTGTCCATGCAAGCGGCCTCCTCCATCTGCAGAGCCCCAGCAAGGAGTGCGGACACTGCTGCCATGTGCACTGTGTCCAGCAATGTGTCCATCAGTATGTCTGGTACTGTGTACAAGAGCATATCCAGCCATGTTGAGCAGTATAACCAGCACTGTCAGGCACGGCATCCAGCACTGTGTCCAGCACCAAGTATGACACCATATATGGCACCATGTCCAGCACCGTGTCCAGCACTGCATCCATCACCATGTCTGGCGCCAAGTACAGCACTGTATATGGCACCACATCCAGCACCATGTCCATCACCGTGTCCAGCCCATGTTTCCAACACCATGTCCAGCAATGCTCAGCCCCACTCCCACCACCCCTCTGCCACAAAGATGAGCACAACAGACCAAAACTCCTGCGCATGCAGAGCACTCTTTGGCCAACACTCATGGCTAAAGCCAGCCCTGTCTCATCTGGCTGTGTGGTGGTGACGTGCTGACCACCAATGGACAGCATCATTGCGTAAAATCCAGCTATTATCAAAGACAATATTAATCATAACTAGTTCCATAACAGCTGAAAATAACAAATGTAGTTCTCCCTGTTTGGTGCCAGTAGGGAACAAGTGTGGAGTGAATGAGTTCACGGTTAGGAATCAAAGATTTACAGACTATCTAGGAGTAATTTCTTATCCACACGAATTAGTAAATCGCAGGTAATTATTGCAGACAGAGCTAGGCAGGTTCATCTTACCAGGTCAATTAAGAATAGCCAGAATGATCAAACTGTCTCTAGAGCCAATAAACAGTGCTGGAGCTGGGGCCAAAAGGGCCACGTTTCCCTAGTGCTCACTTCCCCATAGCTCCTCCTGCTCTGGTCATTCCCTGTTGGGGATACTTACACACACCTGGCACGCGTTCACACATCAGTGCCCACCTGAAGCAATCACAGCATTGCTCCAGTGCTACCATAGGGGGAATGGGATGGTGGCAGCTCGGGGGAACCATTGGGGATGGGTTACTACAGACACCACCCAACAGAGGGTGAGACGTTACTCTCCCAGTGCTCAGTGCCTCCTGGAAAAAGGATGCGGCGTCATTAAAAATAGAAGCATGAAAGATTATTTACATTTCAAGAATAGCTGAGGTCTTTAAAGAAACTTCCATCATCCTTTAAAGGCTCTTAGTCAAACGCCGTTCATTATTAATGCCTGTTGGCTTTATTTAGCCTATGACTACAATTATATATTTATGAGGTAATCAGCAATTGGAAATTTCCCTGTAATGGTAACTGGAGCTTGGCATCCAAATAAAATGAACACCATTAAGAAAGTATTGCGGTCATTGGGGTGGATCAAGTGTGCTAATAGCCCAACTAACAGCAATTAAGTCAATTAACCATTCAGACATATGCTGCTCAATTTCCCTGCTTAAACAGCCCGGTGCATCTGCGAAATTTGTGGAACTTATTTATGGTGTAAGCGGCTGCTAGTCATTATTAACCAGGGGAAACAGTGAAAATAAGGGAGGCTTGTAAAAAATTAACTACTGCAGCAAAGGGTCTGCTAATTGCCAGTTCCCCTCCCAACAGGGGAAGGTTTTGTTTTGCTGAATGTTTATTTATTATTATTTGAATGTCACTGTGAGCATTTTATGGAGCTACGTCCATAGGTGGATGAGGCAGGTGGATGTTGTGGAACAAACAGGCTGGCCAGAAGTGGTCAGCACAGTGCTGGGAGATGGGTGATGGGAGATGAGAGGTTGGCGCTGGGAGATGGATGCTGGGAGATGGAAGATGAGCAATGGGAGATGGGAGATTGGCACGTGGGGATGGGTGGTGGATGCTGGGAGATGGGAGATGAACAATGGGAGATGGGAGATTGGCACCTGGAGATGGGTGATGGATGCTGGGAGATGGGAGATGAGCAATGGGAGATGGGAGATTGGCACCTGGAGATGGGAGATGGATGCTGGGAGATGAGCAATGGGAGATGAGCAATGGGAGATGGGAGACTGGCACATGGAGATGGGTGGTGGATGCTGGGAGATGGGAGATGAGCAATGGGAGATGGGCATTGGCTGGTGTGAGGCCTCTCCTCCCCCTTTCCCTGTTTTGGGTTCTTGCCATCTGTCCAGGAAAGGATGTTCCAAAGTTTTGTTAAGTGCCTGTTTTAATGAACACCATTAAAGTTAACCTCGCCATATAAAATACAGGAGAAATCTCCCATAAATACAGGTAAATAGAGATTGTAAAGATAAATAACAATACCGGTGTGTGAGAAGTGATAATGTACTCTATTTACTGCAGGCCCATAAAAGGCCAGTAAAAGATACTGCGCCTTTAATGACTTACTTTCTCCATGGCAGCCAGCACTCACAGTTAGCAAGCTAAGGATGCAGTGACACAAAAAAGCTTACAGATAATTAAATATTGATTTTTGTTTTCTAATCCTATATAAAAATTGTCCTGGGTCTCCCAATGGTAGTTTCATCTCACTAGGACACAGGGAATGCTATTAACCCTGTTTGGTTTCAAGCTGTTGCAGAACAAATAAACAGGGGCCTGGAGAACCCGGGCGGCTGCCAGCACCCTCCACGAGCACCGTGCCCAGGCAGACAGCCAGGCTGTGGTTGGAGCCGTGTCCCTTCCATGAGGGTTCCACCAGCCCTGTCTCTCCACCCCACATCCCTGCCCCACGGAGCCCCGTTGGGCGCATGCTGACAGCTCGTGGGCGTTCTGCAACGAGCAAAAAGGTATTAAAGTAATAACCTCCAAGTCTGCCACGCATGATGTTCTCTATCACTATTGGGAAAGCAATTGCCTCCAGCAAAGATCTATTTCCTAAGTTGCTCATTTACAAACATGCGGTAAGTACTGTGTACACAGTATGAAATGGAATAAACCCCACCATTATACAATAGAGCCACTCATTCACAAAATGAAGCAAGGGGCTTCCTTTCCCAGCTATCTTTTCAAAACCACCATGCAGCACAACTCGCGCCGTTTGCAGACCTCAGGATGTGAGTAAATCACGTTGCTTTGCATAATTCCTGTCCTTAGGTACGCTGTGCCTTGTCTGAAAGAGGAGAGCATCCATTCCCATCACTTCTCCAATGCCGTGCGTAAAAATGAGGCTGTCGCTTTAACGCGTCGGATGGGTCTGATTGAATGGGGAAACGGCAAAACATCCTCCTGAAAAGCTGCATGCACCATTTGCTCAGAAGTCTTACTTTTATTTTATTTATTTATTTACTTTATTGCACAAAGCCTGTAGGATCAATATTTTCCGTGCCAAGTATAAGCAGTTCACCACGTACCCTAAACCCCTGCTCAGCCAGGCATGGAAGTGCAAAGTAAGGACTGAAGCATGCCCTAGCTCTGTGCTGACCACAAGCACTTGGAGCAGGGGGCTGAGGTCTCCTCCAGATGCTATGCAGCCCCCCCTGCCCCCCCAGCCCCTGCCCCCCAGCTCACCCGAGCTCCCAGCTGAGTGCTGCGTGGCTGCAAAGGGCTCAGGGAGGGATGGAGAGATAGAGCAGCAGCCCCTGCGCGCTGCAGCTGAACCTGAGCAGATAACCACAGATCTTTTGTGGTTGTCTGACTCTTTCGCTGCTCTTCCTCTGGGGGTTCCCGACCTCATTTGCAAGCGGTGCAAGCTAACCGCTGCGCTCCTGCAGGAGGCTCCATGGGAAACAGCCCACACCGAGCCTGCTGCACTGCGCTGTGCTGTGCTGTGCTGTGCTTGGGGGGCTGCTGCCTGAGCTCGCCAGTGCCCCTTCCCTGCCCCCTCCCCCCATCAAATCCAGGCTCTTCATGGAGTCTGGATCAACACCTGCCCTGCGATGCCTTCTACCAGAGCCCCAACACTTGGTCCGTTATTGGCTCTGCCTGCCCCAAAGTGTTTAAAAGCCAAAAACTTCAGGTTGTTTTGATTAAGGCAACCACGTCCTTCCTGAAGGGATGCACTGAGCCCTGCTCCTACAAGTGTCTCCCCCTTATCCAAGGAGGAGTGGTTGGTAAGTGAGGAGGAACACTGGAATTAGCTCTGCATGTGGCCCCCACCTTCTCTGTAGGGGAAGAAGTGGTGCTGCCCCACAGCCCCCAGGATATGCGTAGGAGAGAAGCACCAGGGCACAGGAACATCACCTGCCCAGAGATGATACTCAGGCACCAAATGCACAGCGTGGATCCAGTGGCACTGAACCCTCAAGCACGAGAGCAGCACTGTATGGCGGCACCTGCTGACCCCACCAGATAGTGATGGTGGCACCCAGCTGTCTCCCCTAGGATGTCCCCATGCCACGGCCCGGGAGTGCTCGGTGTGCGGGGCACCTTCAGGCACTGCCAGCAGGAGCCACTGATTGAGACTCAAAAGAAATTCTTGGAGGGCAGCAGGATGCCAGGCCGAAGCAGAACAGCAGCAGGTTTGAGACTACAGACGCGTTCGTCAGAGCTGATGAATGCTGGCTTGTCAAGCCTTCCCATTTCAGACCCTGGATTGCCTTTAAAGTTTGCCAAGTCACTTTTCAGCATTTGTGTGGGCAGAAGGAGACGTGCAATTAAGCTGCAATTGCTGCACTGAAGCCGAATACTTTCAAGTTTGTTATTTCCCCAGAAATGACAAAATGCTGGTACTGAGACAAGGAACAGGACAGGCACTGCTGTTGCAAAACCGTATTGAGCGCAGGGAACGTGTTTGTCCAAAAACTGATCCGGCTTTTGCTGAAGAATGAAGACGTGTGCATCAAGAGCTGCTTTAGTACCAGAGAAGCAGGCTGGGGAACTGGGAGCCACAGTCACAAACCACACTGGAGCATGGGGAGGTGGGGGGCACAGGCAGCAGCGCTGCTGCAGCCATCACCCTGCACACATACGCACTGTGGGCACGGCTCTGGCACCGCTCGGTGCAGGGCATGGGCTGTGGCTCAGCATCACCTGTGAGCAGCCAGGGCACTGATTTCCCAACACCAGAGGGACGGCTCGATGGGTGCCTTCCCCACAAAGTTCCTATTCCTGCACACATAGCAGCACAGTGCCGGCATTGAGAAACTTCCTCCTAGGCCATAAAGCACGCTGGCAGCAGGACAGATCGATCCAGAGGCAGTTGGCTGCTGCACTGCGTTAATTTCAGGCTCCTGGCTGAAATGCAGCAAGAACCTCAGCAGGAGACACAGGGCTGGGGAAAGGCTCACCAGGAGCCAGTCCAGAGATCGCAATGTTCTCCTGAGAGTAACCAGGCAACAGGAATGGGAGCACCCAGTTGGTGCGGAGCCTTGCTAACATATTGCTTCTTAATCAACACTTAAACAAGCAATGCTCTTTTCCGTCTAATGCCTGGGCTCATTTCAGAGCAGCTCGTCATGCCACCCAGTCTGAAAGCAAGAGAGGAACTCTTTCAGAAGGGAACGTTCACCCAAAATATGTGATGTAATCCAACAGTCATTTTCTGCCTTGGTTTTGCTGACTGCAGAAAGCTGCGTTTGGATGCACGCTGCTCTCATGCCAGCTCGGCTTTGCTTCCCACTGCAAAGAGGCAACGCAACCACAGAACAACCAATTAACTTGCATAGACAGCCCAGCGCTGGGATGGGATAGGGCACTCCTGGCTGTGCACCTTGCAACCCCTTTCAGCAAATCTGCTCCCTGCTGCAAGCACTAAGCCAGCCCGTGGGGCACGATGGCATACAACATGTACATCTTAGGGACGCTGTGTCAGTATGCAGAGCCCCATTCATTTTGTTCATTAACCAGGCCAGAACAATTGCAGCTGCGGTGGCCGTGGGCACCTCTAGTGGGGGCTCAGGGCGTGGGAACCACACCAGCGCTCCCTCTGAGCCCGTTCCACTCTTGCTAGCCAAAAATTGCAAAACCCAAACTCATCTCTTTGGGAACGGTTGTGTTTTGGTTGCAAACTTCCCATGGCAACATGTGATTTTGATCAAGTTTAATTTCAAACGAAATTGAAACAAAGTATTCCAATGAAGGCAACACCGTCCCCTTTTTAACATTTTCCAAATGTCACATTTTGATATTTCGCTTTGAAATGTCTCTCCTTTGGAAATTTATACTATTTAAGAAAATGAGGACGAGGTTCGATCTCTTCCCAAACCACGCGACTGAGGGCGGGGATCCCTCCCATGCACACGGATGTGGCACTGCAGCCCACTTACCCCAGTGGTGGCACTGAGTCGGATGGTGCAAAATAAGACAACAAGGAAGGGCACAGTGAGAGCAGAGGGGGATTTCTTAGCATCCCGGTGTGTTTTACCCGCAGGGCTGCGTGGATGGTTGGAGGTATCCTCCATACTGGGCAGCAGAAAGGGGCTGTGGCCATTCATGCCTGGGGGATGGGGGCACGGCAATTCCTTGCAACCTATTTTAGATCAGTTTCCAGCAGAGTTGGAGAAGACAACGACGGGGGGGAGGGGGGGAATGTGCCAGGCAAAAAAATCATAGGCAGCAATAAATCCTCCTGCAACGGTCTGAAGAATGAAATGCTTCCTAAGCAAGTTCAGCTAGAAGTATGTGTGCAAAAGCCATATGGGCAGTGGGAGTGCGTGGGTGTGCTCATCAGAGGTGCTGAGCGCCCAGCGCTGCCCGGGTGCAGAAGCATGGCATCTCAGGGCACTCAGCTGGGAGGGGCGAGCGTGGGTGGTGTGTGCATGGCTGTGCATGTATGCGTGCACGTATCAGCATGGCTACGTGTGCATGTGTGTGCATGCTTGTGCGTGCATGGGTGCGCCCTGCTCCAGGCAGCCGTGTGCGGGATGCTGTAGGTGTGCTGGGGTGCTGCTCTTTCCAAAGGGCAGCATCCCTGCCTGGAGCCCCACATGCAGTGCCTGTGCCCGCTGCGTGGGTGGCAGCGCCAGGCTCGTGCCCACGTGGGGTCACCGTGTGCGGCTGCTGATAATGCAGGGCTGGGGGCTGCGTGGTGCGTGATGGGAATAGCGACAGCACTGCTGCTCCCGAGGGCTGGGAAGGCACGGCGGTGTGCTGGAGCTGCAGGCAGGCTGTGAGTGGAGACAGATAAGGGACAGCATTGTAAGCCACGGAATATTTTTAACACATACACTTAAAGAGAAGGTTGTGCCCCGTTCCGATGGTTCGGATAGCAAAGCCTCGTTCCTTGTGATATTTTAAAAGGCTGCAGGAGGGATTAAAATGTAATTCCGAATTCAGATTCATGTCTCCTCTTCAGCTCTTTTAAAGGCCCAGAGGAAAGCATCCTATTTCAGAGGAGCATTTCTTCTCCTCTCCGGCACCTCCAGCACTGTCTCTGCTCGACAGCCTCTATTTACACCAGGAGTGAGAGAACTGAACACAACAGGAATGTTGGGGTGTTTTGCCAGTTAACAATCCGCAAGCCAGCTCTGGTTGCTCCTCATACATTGCTCTGCAGGAGCTGGTCCAACTTTGCCTTTGGTACCTGAGTTCCCATTGCAGCCCCCATACAACCCCACAACAGTCGTGTGCCGCTACCCAGGCCGAAGCATTGCCCAGCTCTCCTTGCAGCTGTATCTGCATCACCCAGACTCACTGGGGTTCCTTCAGATTTATGCCACCACAACCGAATTTAGCATGTTAATAAAATGGCCAGGCCATTAATAAACGGAGAGCTACTGAAGATGGTGGAGTTTGTGACTATACCAGGGTCATGCAATCACTTCTGCCCCATCGCTTTCCCCACCTTCACATCCTCCGCACTTCAATCTTTCTGCCCCCAAAGCTGAGGATGGAGGGCACCCACGTGGAACCCCATGGAGCTGCGTGTGGGACAGCCCAGCCCCTGCTGCCAGCACTGCAGTGGGGCCGAGCGGTGCCACACTCCCCATGACATGCTTCCCTCGGTGACGTCCCCCTCTCCGCTCACGGCTCTGGCACTTCTGTCACTCTCGTCCCAAACCATCTGGCTCCTTCAAGCAAATAGAAGTCCTCCTACACAGACCCTCTGCTGAAGGATGGATCCTTCCCTGGCTGACACCAGCAGCCTCCCACTGACGGCGGCCATCCCCAAGCATCCGACCTGGGCCATTTCCCCCCCAGACGCTGCCTTGGGAAAAAGGGAGCAGGGTCTGGGTCAATAGGGCCCATCAGCAACAAAATATTTCATCCTGACTTCAGATTTTAGAAACTATTAAGAAAGCAAAATGAATTTGAAAATGAATATCCGGCAGTCCGTTCCAATAAGGCCAACAGATAATGCTTTAACCTTGTTAAAACGTGGGAGGGGAGGGGTGGGGGGGTTATTTCAAAGCAAAAACTTATTAACATAGAAATGCTCTTGCAAAAAAAAAAAAAAAATAGTTTCAACGTGATATATCTCTGACAGGTAAAAATTGAATTGCAAAACTGTCAGCCAGCTGTGTTCAGATCAGGCACCTTAACTAGAATCCGAAGGTATACAAAATAATGGGATTTTGCTTACGCTCAAATTGTCTCTTATGTTTAGAGCTGTGCGAGTGATATATTCTCAAAACACGTGGTGGGAAAATACATACATACATACATACATACATGGGAGTTTGGCCATTGGTGAATCAGAAGGTTCCGCAAAGCCCATTTCCAGATGAATGCAGTGACTGAGTATGGGGGGTTTGATTCTATCTTTACTCTTTCTACCTTTTCCCCCCACAATCCACCCGGTGCCACAGTACTGTGCCACCCCTATGCCTGGGATGTGGCACCCAGTGGTGTCACCAAGCACTGGGTCTGTGCCTCAGCCAGGACCGTCCTCACATTTCTTCCCCTCTTCTATTGGTGTCTTTTGATTACAAGCCCGCTTTGAAGAGACACTAATTGTAGCCTGCACACAATGCTTGTAATTATGCCTATTACATTTTGATTCATTTCCATATGTCAACACTGCTACAAGGGGGACGTTGGGGGGGAGGGGGGGGAGAGCAGTTTTATAATCGGTTATTGTCTGCAAAAAAATCTGTGCAGCGCGTGAGTGAAGTGTTCTTTGTGGGAATTGAAAGTAAGATGATAAATAAAAGTCTTCCTCTGACATCCAGAAAATGGACACTTTAAAATAAATTGCCACTGTTGATCAAGAAGATTGCTAGCTACCTTTTACATTAATGAGGCAAATACTCTTCAAGTCCCTAATAGCAATATGTTTGAGTATGTCATTTCAATAGCTTCTTTCTTAATAAAGCTTGACCCTAATATTCCCTTCGCTGTCAAAGGCATTGTCCTGCCAGACGGATCTGTGAGTTTTAGCTGCTAATCAGAAGAAAAAGGGAGAGGAGACTGTTATGCAAAGGGCCACAGCACCAGGAGCTGCCCCTGGCCAAGGTGGGACCCATGGGGATGGATGGGGTCCTGCATCCCCCTCACCCCATGGCTACCAGTGCTTCCAGTGCCCACCTCTGCATCACTGCACCCGGTGCCCACCAGGTAGCCTGACCCACTAATTACAGCACTTGCAAAAGTCGGAGAGGAGCTTATTCTTTAGCAATCAATCAATACAAGTTAAAAGGGCATCTTGTTTGTTTCTGTAACAATGCTCTTTAGAAAATTGGGACCTTTTACATTTCCTGGCTGATACGCCATCAGTCATACGTTGCATCAGTCACATCACGTTACGTCTCAAAGCATAATATAACATGATGTGACCGGTGCACCGGGCCAGGGATTTACAAAGAGAGGCATTGCATTCTGTAAAATATTATGGCCCCTTTTTCTTTTTACCAGTCTGAGATTGAGGATGAAGCAGCCAGCTTTGTGCAGCCGGGACTTGCATCCCCACGTGGCCATGCAGTGCTGGTGGCTGTGACAATGGCTGGGACACGTGCCCAGAGCAGCACCCATCTCTGTCACACACTGGTGGTCACTGCCCGGTGCCTCGTTGCCCACCTGGGCACGGATGGGTGTTCTCAGGGTCGGTACTTCAAAGGAACACGTAGGGAGGTTTTGTGAACAAAGCTGCTTCTGGGTTTGTCATACGGATGAATTCCATCTTTCAAGTTCCTGAGACACCCCTATTTTAGCAAAGTGAAATTTTCAACACCGAAACAGCACAAAAGCCACATTTTCCCTCAAAATAATGGTAGCAGAAAGACTTCCTGGATTGGCACCAAGCTATATTACATAAAAGAGAGAGAACTCGAGCACTGATGGGGATACAAAGCGGTTGACTTTCCAGTGCCTCTGTTTGATCAGAGCCTCCATCCTCCGGACCTCCCCGGTTGGAGGGTGATCTCAGAAGACTGTAATACATGCAGTAGAATGTCTGAATTACAATTAACCCCGAGTTTCTCCAAGCCTGGGCGCTCGGCCTCCCTGAGCACCTGTCACCAACCACGGCCGCACGAGCCCTCATTTGTGGTTCCTATTGCAGAAGCAGACCCCCAGAGGCACTGCTCGTGGAGGGATGCTGCAGAGCTGAGGAGGCTTCGGGAGCGAAGGGGATGATGTATTCCGTTTTTAATCAGGGCTGTGGAGAGTATTCAGGCAGCTGCCCACATAGGGACGTAACCTGGATGTAACGCACAGGCTGGTAGAAAAGTTTCTGAGAAGGGAATGTTGTGACTTTTTCCTACAGAGCAGCTAAACAGTCAAAAAAAAGTTAACGATTGGAAGAGTCCTTATTTATTCTGATAAGTTATCATCAGTGTCACCGAGATGAACGTTTAGGCAGAACAGCTCCCCTGCCCACACACGGTGTTTGCTTTTTAAAAGCATTGCAAATAGCTCAGTGGCTTTAAATAAATAAATAGCTAATGAGTCACACCAATAGGAATTTAATGTCAAGACGGAGGAAGTGCCTGCTGAGTGCCTAGCCTAGAAAGTTGGTTAGCACTTGTTAACCACCTCGGTGCCACTCCCGTTAGCAGCTCTCCAACAGGACCCAGGGAGGCAGAGCTCCCAGTCAGGGGGTTGGGGACATCGGTGGGGAGGTGACACGGAGCTGGGAGGACACGGCATCCCTCTCCTTCATTCATCTCATCTGATGGAGCTGCAAAGCTCCCCAGTTGCTCAGTACTCCGGGTCCCTTCTCATCACCCAGACCTCTTCTATTGGGACTTCCCACGTACAGCAAGATGGCTGCTGGGAGGGTGGGCTGAGCTCAGAGAGCTCCCTTGCCAAAGAGCTGGGCCCGCTGCTGACCCCAGCTCAGGCTGGCAGACCTGCTCCCATCACACAGCACAGGCTTTTTCTCGTGGAAATCTCATCAGCAGAATAACAGCATTCTTTCATTTTCTTTTCTTTTTTGTTTTTTTACAGCACTGGTCAATCTGAAAGCCCAGACAGAAATCGTTTCAATCGCTTCTCCATCCCCAGCGACCCCACAGTCTGTCCAACAACGACCCAGTGAGGAGCCAAGGAGAGCAACTCCAGCTCAGCAGCCACACAGCTCCTCTCCCCACTCCATATCCCGGGCACTGAGCAGCACCCAGGGAGCCTGGGCAGGAAGGCACCACAGCTCTGCAGAGAACACGGAGGTGAAGTGCTGAGCCCTGTGCATAGCAGCTGCCACAGGGGAGCACAGGGTGTTCAGACCCCAATGCTCCCACTGCGGGCATTGCCCAGCGCCCGGCGGTGGGGGAGGCGAGGAAGGAATGGAAAAATCATCACACACATTGCACAGATGGAAAGAGTTTACAGCCCTCCTCACTTCCTCATCCTCGTGGTGTAAATTATACGGACAGATGTACAATCTGGGACGTTGTCCAGATTTCCTATTTTTTATATATATTTCTTTTTTCTTTTTTTTTTTTTTCTTTTTTTTTTAAGAAAGAGAGATGCTAAAACAACACGAGCTCTGCCATGTCTCGTCCTTGGCTCTCAGTGTTGGCTATGGGATGGAAGCAGCCAGCACTGCTGGCACGTGGGGAGCGATCCAGATCAGCTCGGGGGCTGCCTGCGGCGCTGCTCACTGCACTCTGGCACATGGGGACGTGGCACTGCCTGGGCAGGGTCTGTCTGTGCCCACTTGGCCACTGTAGGCACAAAGCACCACGGGCACTGCTGCCAGTGGCTGGAGTGACCGCACTCCTGCACCTGAATGGGAGCAGCTCTTTGGATATTTACTAGATTGCCAGGAACAAGAGGGAGGAGGTGGATGACAACATATTTCCAGCGCTTTGCTTCGCACAGCCATCCTGAAGGCAGCATGTGTGTGTCTGCACCAGGCTCAGTGTGCCTCTCTGTGCCGCTTCCAAACAAGGATCAAGCACATTTTCCAAAGCATATTCTCCCCCGTCAAACGCTGCTCTCACTTTGGAGACTGTCCACGGCTTTGACACTGCTGTGGGTTTTTTACCCACATCCTTGTGCCAAAGATTCCTTGGCGGAGCAGCAGGTTGTGCTTGGCTGTTGCTGGGGGGAGCGGAGCCGCTCACGCCCTGCTCCCAGGGACCCAGCCCTGCTGCCAGCAGGTGCCCAAGGACCCTGCATTGTGATGCCCATAGGGGTGACATTCTCCTGCTCCCTGCTGTCCCACCCCGTGGACCCAACCACAGACTGCACTGAGGAGACATGAGATTTCTCAACGCATTTCCCTTAGAAAACAGTCTGACTGCAGTGAAATACGCCTCTCTGTCTGAAAAGTTCTGACTGGCTTTAGGGAAGAGTAAATAGCAATGAAGCAGTGAACTGGACATCATAGAAATGGGTGTGCCAGCAGCATCTCTGCAGGACAGAAGTGCACAGGGCTCTGTCACCACGACAGCCATCCCAGGGCTGTAAGGTCCTGGAGGACCCAAGGATGAGAGCAGGGGGAGGGACACGCGGAGCTGAGCTCTGAGCATAAAGCCCAGAGAAAGCCTGACGTGTGCTGGGAACTAAGGGACAGTAGGTGACAGCCCAGGAGCTTCACGGGCACACCACCTGGGCAGCAAAGAGTCACCCCATGGACCTCTGTGGGCAATTACAGGGAATGAAGGCTTTCTTTATGCCTTGCTACAGCAGGGAATCAGAGCTGTTAGTGGGAATTCCCAGGCCCAGTCCTGCTGAGCTTTGCTCTTAATGGGGATGGATTTTTCTTCTAAACCACCAGAGAAGCAGAAAGCAATAAAAATAATAATTAAAAAAAAAAAACACATAAAAATCAGGCTGCAGGTTGGCCTCCCATGCCCCACTGCAGCACGGCGCTAAGCATTCCCACACACTGACCACAACGTTCTCCACTCTCCCTGGGACCTTACCCAGAACTGACTGTTCTGCTCTGCACCCAGGTTCCAGCGGAGCACAAACAAGTTGCTCCAGAGCAGGGAATGAAATCCGAGGCATTTGTGTGTGCTTTGTACTCTAAACAGGAACTGGCCTGCCACCTCAAACTCCATACCAAATCACAAGCAACAGAGCAGAAAACCAAATTATTCTCAGCTGTTACACTGCTTAATTTAATATTTCCAATGAGCTCCTTTTCCTTCTCTTCAAGAATGAAATGCATATTTGTGCTGTGTCACAAAACATTAGATTTTGTCAAGGCAATTCATTTTTCAATGGTAATTTGTAAGTGCGCACCGTACCACACACGGTCTGGGGAATTTTATGGCTTCTTTCAGAGGGAAGGAAAATAAGGAGCACTCAAACTAGTGATGAGAGCATGGAAAATAAAAGTGAGGAGAGGTAACAATAACAGGCAGAGCATTCATCTCAGCTCTCAGCAAGGAGAGCCCGCGGAGCCAGCAGCAGCCGCGTGCTTTGGGTGCTCCAAGGCCAACGCTGTAAGCGTTGCCGATGGGCGCAGAGCAAGCTGCAGCTCTCTGCAGCGTTTCAAACACGGAATGTAATGGGGCATAAAACAGGCTAAATAGCCTCATCAGCTTGATAATAAAGCAAATAGAAGCCAGCCTACTCCTGGGCTCGTTATCACGGGGAGAACTTTGTTGAAGACGGCGTTTAGGTGTGAAGTTCATCAGAGGAACTGCATGATGAGACAGTGTGCTCCTGTAATTACACCTGTGATTTGAGGCTTGAATTATGTCACCAGTGGGGGCGAGAGGGGACTCAATCTACTGTTTGTCGTACTGTACTCGCAGGCAGCCAATTAATTAAACTCATGCTGCAGAGACCTCCACGACCAGACCCAAGGAAAAGGAATTCCCCACTCCAGTGCTGAACTCAGCTTCTCTAGCATCGGTTTGCCTTTCCACCTCTTTGCAGGCATCAGGCATGGAGTGTAGCAGGATGGGATGCCACCTGCATGAGCTCTTCCCCAGTGATGCCGAGAACACTGGCAGCAGCCTGTGTTGGTGTTTGGTGCCAGGGTGGGATTTCCCCCAAAGCAGGCTGTCTGGAGGCTGCTTCCATCTCTGGTTGGGCCACCATAGCACTCACACCAAGCCAAGCCCCTAGGTCCCTCAGTCTCGCCTGCTTTCTCCCCAGTTGGCACAGCAACTCAGGGCAATGCAGACTTTGTAGCGAGAGCTTTGTATATAGCTATTAGACATCAGAGGGTATTTTCAGTTTATGGTTTGTGCCTTTGGAGGGTACTTTGTTAGTAAGGACAACAGCAGGGTTTTCCAGCTGGGGGTTTCTGTACTCCTGCCCCACGGACATCACAGGGGAGCTGTGATCCCACAGGTGCTTATTGTCTGGTGAAAGCACCAAAGAAAGACAGCACTGCCATGCTCCTGTACCAGAGGGCCATGGGATCCTTGTGTATTCCAGACCCCCACCCCACCCACCCCCAAGCGAGGCCCTCCCACGTGCCACCCTGCACAGCACACAGTGCCCGCGGCGCTCCCTCTGCTCGCCACCTGCACTTTGTGTTTGCGCTCGGCTGCAAGCTAATAGCAGGTATCCTGCCTGTCAGGGGCTGACATGTTGTGACACGCCGCAGTGTGACAAGTCCTGAGTGATGCCACTAAACGGGATCCTGCTGCATCCATGCCAGAAAGCACTGAGACTCTCCTGGTTGGTACCGCCAGCCGTTCTCCTCCACCAGCAGGAGATGGGCAGGGCAGGGCAGCCCAGCGTTGGCACGCATCTAGGTGGCAGAACACTGCCAGCTTTGCTCTGCACTGTTGGCTGCACACTGCCCCGGGGGAGCAGTGCAACACCCAGCAGCCTCACACACCCATCCCTACTGTGTACCGGGCTCCGACGGTGCAGGGAGCTGTTTGCTTCCTCAGTGCCCAACGAGCAAGCGAGAGAAGAAGATTTATAGCGTGTTTTAAGGTTAATCAGTAAAATCTTTCAGGCAACTAACTGTATAAGCTTCCATTCAAATCGCATGATTTATAACACTGAGAAGAAGTGATTGGAAACAGCACAGAGAGCCACAAGAGGAGGTGTTTGCTCTGAGCCCCCTTGGGCAGCACAATAGGCACTGCTAAACTGAACCCATGCTGAGCCACCAAAATCCCCATGTCCCTTTGCAAAGATGGGCTTTGTCATCCCCCCCTTACCCATCCCTGCTTCCAGCTCACAAACCCATGGACGCAGTGCTCCAGCTTAACAAAGACAGCAACCAGCCTGTGGATGACCACATCCAGTGCATCGACCACAGCCAACACATTGACCACAGCCAGGCAGAGTTAAACAACGGTTCCAAGCAGAGAGAAAGCAATTATACAACATCTAGACATTCTGTGTGGCTCCTGGGCCACTGAGCTCTTTGGGAGCAGCCAGCCAGGGGACTGCAATAATCACAAATGGTGTTTATTTGCCTTACTTAAAAACATAAGGATTTTCTCTTCAGTTCTGGGGAGGGGAAAAGGTTAATGAATTCCTTCAGAGCCAAGAGATCTTCAGGCCTCTCAGTGGAAACGAGGTCAGAAATCAGTGCTGGAGGTGGAGAAGGGAGGCCAGGTTGGAAAATAACGAAAAAGGGGGAAAAAAAATACATAAATAAAGAGGCAGGGGGAAATGATAAGCTAAACAAATGGCAGGGTGACACTCACTCAGCTCCCCACAAAGAATATTGAATTATTGTCTATAATTTGGGCTATCGAACCTAAATTAGGGCCTCCAGACTAAAAACTGCTGCATTGTGCGGGGGTACATCAAGGGTCAAACGCTCCTTTGGTTTGCTCATTATTTGCTCTGATACTAGGCTGTCATTAGCAGCAGCAGCGCTGAACAAAGCTACATTACAAAGGCAGTACACATCAATGGTGCTAATTAATTGGATTAATGGAAGGGCAGCACAAATTAGGTCTGGCTTGGATAATTTCAATGAAAACTGAATACCAATCCCCAAAGTCATTGGAATATGGATGAGGCAAATTGAGTTAAAATAGAGGAGACTGCTGCATTCATTAGCCCGCCCACCCTCTGAAGTAGTTGTTTAATATGCAAACTATTAATATGCAAATCAGCACAAATGAAAAAAGTGCAATTTTTTTTTTAATCCTCCCCAACATGGGCAGCTGCCTGACGTGAAAGAGCAGCGCATTTCCGTGCTGGCAGAGGATGGCATTGCAGAGAGGAGCTTTTATCCCAGAAATTCACATCTTGTAGGCCGCGCTGCCCTGGGCCCAACAGCACGCAGCCTAGGGCAGGGAATGGGCTGAGGTCAGCAAAAAAAGTCAATAGTTCTGCCCCAAACTGGGCTGGAAGGCTCAGGGACCTCTACACACAAGCTCTGTGAGCAGGGAACAGCGAGGTGGGCTTGGGAGATGCTCAATCCAACAGGCTGGCACCTTGTCCTGCCCCTGGGCACAGGGCTGGGCCTGTGCTCCCATGTTTGAGGCACGGCCCTCAGCTCAGCGCCTCTCCTGGTTCCAAAGCACTGGTAACCATTTTGCTTGCTAAGCGGAAAGGCAGCTTTCGCACTGGCTGTAACCCCTCTTGCAGGAGGAAGCATTTGAGCAGCAGGGAAATCGAACAAGACAGAAACAAAGCAACATCCAACATGTAGACTGAAGCTCCCACATTTAGGCCAGAAACGTGAGAAAGAGCAAACCAAACCATTTACTGAAGCAAAGCAGCAAACCTGCATGCCCCTGTAACCAAGAGAGGCACTCCAGCTCTCCCAGGACCTTCAGGTCTGTGTGGGTCTCAGGCAGAGCTCTGGTGCCCAGGCACTGTAGGAGCACCACAAGATCACACAAACAGCTCCTCCCGAGACCATAATCCGAATTGCCTTGGCCAGCATAAGAACAGCTGAATGTGTGAAGATTAGCAATAATTCCCAACCCTTTTCTGACTTCACGGTTCCAGCCCCGTAAATTACAGCTCTATTGTGGTGCATTCCCAGCGCTGCTGCGGCACCAATCACCACCCTCCGACAATTACACAGCAAGTGAAAAACTTCTTAGAAACTGTAATTACACCTAAGAACTGTTTCCCTCTTTGGCTTCCTTTGCCTAGCGGGTGACCCTTCAATGTTGTGACAAACGTGTTGTTTGGAATTATTTTTTCATTTCTAGCTGTTAACCAGACACGTCACCGCTTCAGCTTTTGGCATTTTGTGCTCTGATTTTTCTCCGTAGTTAAAGAAGATGATGCGTGTTATCTCACACCCACCAGCCCGCCACGTGCACGTGCCACTCATGGCCCACCACTGGCAGCCTCACCCAGGGGCTGATGCAGGCAGATGCGGCTCTGGGGAAACTGAGGCACACTTGCAGAATCATGAAGGTTGGAAAAGACCTCTAAGATCTTCCATTCCAACCATCCACCTACCACCAACACTGCCCACTAGTCGTGTGCCAAAGTGCTACACCCACCCTTTCCTTAAACACCCCCAGGGATGGTGATCACACCCCTCCCTGGGCAGCCTGTGCCAGCACCTGACCTCTCTTTCTGACAACAAACTCTTCCTAATATTCCATCCCTTGACTTAACTGAGATTCCCAACTCCTCCTTCCCTGAAGGAATGAGCCTTTTGCAGCCCAGGCACCCCTGCTCATCATCAGGGTAACACCAGCTGGACTGGGATAGGGACAGCACTCCTTGTACCTTTTTGAGCTATTACGTTTACACCTTTCCTTTCTTCTGCAGGTTCCTACACTGTGCTCACCACTTGCTTTTGAGTGCCTCATCACTGCAGAATACATATAAGCCCTCTGCACGCAATTAAGCCATTAAATGTCATAAGAGATGTGGGTTGCTCCTCTCTTCCAGGACATCACTGAGTCCAACAGACCATGCCATCAGTCCTGAGGCATTCAGCTATGTGTGAAAGCAGCCCAACAGGAAGTGAATGTCTTTGTTTGACCCAACCACACCACTGCACTGATTTGCTCGGTGCTCCATCCCACCAGTAGGATGGGCACGGGGTGAACACAGGGTTCCTTAAAGCCACTTCGCAGGGGCACAACCCGCCTTCCCTAACCAAAGTCAGATCAGCTCCTCAGCAGAACAAGCCTGGAGCATGGCAGCTATTTTCTTGGTGATTTCATTGGGTTTGTTTTTCTGTGCATAAGGCGATGTTCCTGTGATCCCTCCAAGACCTGGCAGAGCCTGCGCGCTCTTGTCACCCTGTAACAGCTTCCTGGATTAATGATTCTGCAAAGGGCTAATTCTTAAGAGGGCAATGTCTTTTGCAGGCTGGTATTGATCTTTGTCAGCTTCCCCTTGAAAGAAAGAAAATATTGGCTTATTTACAAAAGGCAGCTTTTTGCTCCTGGCAAGTCAGCCTCAAGATTCACGGCTCCTCGTGTCCCTCAGAAATTGGATAGGCTGAGGGGGGCTCCTGCAGTGTCAAAATCAAAGCCCTCAAAGTTCACAAAACTGCAGACTTGGATGGCAGGAGAAGGTGGGGACTTCTGCCAAGCCAATGGGCAGAGGGTCCCATGCTGCAGAACAAAGCCCACCACAAGGCTAAGCTGGGGAGAGGAGCTGCACAGGGAGCAGCCCCGCATCGCGCCTGAAATGCTGCAGTTGAGCTCTGGTTTATGTTCCACGGCAGAAGAAAATACAGGTTTTCAACAGTATGTATGGGATAGATTTTATATGTATATATTGCTATTTGTATAAGAGCAAGGTAAAAATATAAAGAACATACAGCAAACTGAAAAACAATCTAAATTCTGGGCAAAAAAAAAAAAAACAGGAAAATGCAAAGAGAAACTCTCTATGATAAGCAGCAGTGTTGAAATGGAAGCATTCCCACCAACCAGTCTCCCTTCAGAAGATGGCCCTTGCAGCAGCAGGACACAGCCGGGCAGCTCTGGCTCCTCCCTGCAGGGCCTACGGTCACTGAGCAGCACAGGAGGTGTACACAGAGAGCACCGCGCTCTCTTTGCCTCCTCAGAACAGAACCCAAAATATCTGCACAGGAACAACCAAAGGCACAGGGCTGATTTGCAAAGCCATCCCAGAATAGCGCAAATCTGTGTGCATCTGTGCATATGTATAGATACGTACACACACAAATAGAGGAGGAGGCGTTTTCAGCTCAGATAAAGGAAGAAACGTGAACTACAGTGCTAAAAAGAGGCAGGAGGATGTGTGGCTACAGAGCACTGCCTGGGGTGCACCCAATGCCCAGCACAGTCATTGCACGCCCTGTGACTGCCCCCATGCCTTCTGAGGGCACCCAGCACAGCACAGCCCCACCAGCATCCCCACAGCAGGCACAGGGCTGGGCTGCAAATCCCCCATGGGATGCTTATGGCCAAGCTTGGGGCAGCAGCACCAAACACCGCATTGCCGAGCCTCGGTGCAATCCCCATCCGAGGATGCACACCTGAGTGCCCGCCGGGCTGTGCATAGGTCGGCGGTTCCACACACCCCGAGCCCCCGCTGTGCAATATTACACACTGAATACAAATAAACAAAAAGACGAAAAAGCTCTTCCACCCACCAACTCCTGCTGTGCAGAAGGTGCCAAATCAGATTACAGCGCACAGTTGCCACATTATCCTGTCTCGACTTCACTAACGCTCATTAAGCTTCTAAAATCCTTTTTATGGTGTTTATAACACCTCCAGAGGAGTTTACTGTGTAAATATTATTCTACCATTAAATCCTGCAACAAGGCAACCGTCAACAAGTGGAATTTGTAATGGGCCTGCCGAGAGGGCTCTGCTTGCAGGCTGCAAAGCCTGTGAAGTGAGGCCAACGAAAGCAGCCAAGAACACAGTACGGAGTGATAAAGCACTTCATTTTGATGCTTTAAATCTCCTACCACTTGGGCCTGCTTAATGTAACAGGCCCACTGAGACGTTAGATTTGGGCCTGGAGTCAAATAAGCTACGGGGAGCCACTTACTGAAAGCAGCCTTCCACGTAGCGGAGCATTAGCAGTTTAACCCAGCTAATCTGGCACGGCGGTATGGGAGGGGGGTACCCCCAAAATGGGGCCAAACCCAGCCCCCAGCATGGGGCAATGCGGATGCATTGGGCAATGGGAGCACAGAGCCACGGCACGGAGCTCCCTGCTCGCCCCATTGCAAACAAAGGAAGGCAGAAAGGAGACAGGCGCATGGAAAAGAGAGCAGAAAGCAGGGGAGGGGGGGGGGGTCAGGAAGCGAAGAGGAGGGAAGGAGACTCCCTGAAGATCCCGCGGAGTTGGCGAGTGTCAAAATATCAACAGCTGTTCCCAGAGCACAAAATAAACACATTGGAAACGCACGCGCTCTGCAGAGCCGCGCTGCCCGCGCCAAGAGCCGCTCTGTTCCCCCGCCAGCCCCGCACCCGGCTCTGCTGGATGGCAGCTCTCGGGGTGTGCCAGCCCTGCTCACTGCCAGGCAGCACCCGGCGGCCCCAGCCAGCCAGACACAGCACTGCCACCCTCTGCTCCAGTGGCGGAAAACGAACCCAAAAGGAAGCATAGGGCGATCGATAATTAAAACGCGGAGTGCGTCGCCGATGCTGAATAAGTATTCCAAGTTGTCGTACCCCTTTCTTGAAGCCTCCCCTCCCAAAACAAAGGCAAAATCCCAAATCTGCCTTTAACTGTTAAACACCGCTTTGAAATGAAAAAAAAATCTCATCTTGAAGAAAGCAAACTGATGCACTGAGAGGTTTGGGGAAATGAAGAGCCTTCCTTCCTTTTGGGTCCAAAGCATCGGCTGAGCTCAAGCTCTGGATCAGCAGCAGCCCCCTACCCTGCCCCTTGGGGCCACGCCAGGCAGCGTCGGGGTATCTGAGCACAGCACGGTACGGTTTGGTACAGCACGGCCCCGCAGCTTGGCAACCTGCACTAGCGCAAGAAAGAAGATGACCAAGTTTGGAAATGTTGCTAAATAATTTCTACCAGATGTGGTTCCTTGTTCCTTTGTCAGTGCCTGCACCCACCAGCGGGGCTCCCCAGGTTCAGGGCTGCGCTCCGCCCTGCACAGAGCAAAGCAGCACCACGGCAGCTCAGAGCCCATAGAGGGTCCATTCTGTGAACTTCACGTTTCACAAAACCATTTGGGATGAGGGCAGAAACAGACACTGTGAAGCGCCTCTGAAGGAACACGCTGGAAAGCATTGCTGCAGCTTAGCTAAAATGGTTGGGGCTTGACAAAAGCTCTTGGAGTTTATTTTGATTTTGACTTCCAGCAAAATGATCTCTCATGTAAAAATAATACGGAAGACAACAGTTACGATGCAAAACACAATGCAATATGATAAATAATGAAAATATTGAAATACAAGCTGCTTGCAAATTAAAAATTGAAATGACTTGATAGGAGAATGTCACGCCGGGTGTCACGGCATGCTGGGTGCTTTTCCAGCCTCCCCCCAAAACAAAACCCTGCTGCAGAGCTCCAGCACTGGGCTGCTGGCACATGGTTTGGCAGCTGCTGGCACCGGAGCACTGTGCACCCTCTGCCCCATGGTGTGCCTCCAGCTGTGTGGTGGTGGCAAACGCACAGATGTGTGAAGGAGCAGCCATTGCCATGGCAATGGAACACAACAGGCAGTGGGTGGGGGACCAGGATGGAACACGGCAGGGCTCTCCACCCTGCAGGGTTGGGTTCTGTGCTGCCTCAAGCCCCGCAGGGCACAGCCCTCTTCCAAAGCTGTGTTCAGACACAATAGGACCGTGGTGGCATCAGGAAAAGAGGGAAGAATATTCCCTCATGCCTCTCCTAGGAAATCGCAGCTCGATAACTCCCCCCGAAGCTGCATATTTTAGCAGCGTTGTCATCCACATATTTATCTTCTCAGTAAGCCCCGAGAAAAGGCCAACACTGCACACACGCGAGAGCTGCAGCTGGTGCTGCTTCCTGCACAGGGCCACAGCTGTGGGGAGGGCTAAAGGAGGGGAGGGGTCTGCCCTGGGCAGGAGCCACCACAGTACATCAGCACAGGGGTGACCCCACTCACACACAGCCCATCCGTGTCAGAGGTGATGGAGCAGTGCTGCAAGACGCATTGGTGTTCACAAGGTTTTGTGGCATGGCACAGCACATAGCGTGGCACGGACACTGATATCAAGGGAGGGAACGCCAGGGAGTCACCAAAGAGGCTCTTTTCCAAAATGAGGTCTAGAGGAATCAGAATCGTGAAGGTAGGAAAAGACCTCTAGGATCACCCAGTCCAACCATCCACCTACCACCACTACTGCCAAAGTACTACATCCACCCTTTCCTTAAACACCTCCAGGGATGGTGACCCCCACCACTGCCCAGGCAGCCTGTGCCAGTGCATGACTACTCTTTGAGATGACATTCTTCCTGAATAGGCTCAAGCCCTTCTTCAAGAATGGGCATGAAGCTGCAGCTGTGCACATTGGAAATACATGGTCTGTCCATGGTGACAAGTAACACTGCAAGAGCTCCTATGCAATAAATGCTTTACATGATACTGCAACAAGAGGCCGGTTGCAACTGCCCTGTCTCCTGATGAGCAAAGACAGGATTCTTGGTAAAGATGGATTGCGGCCCTGCACTGCCTTCCCAGTGGTACCCATAGGGCACAGAGCCAGCCCCACAGCACAGCTCTCTGCTTCCACACCCTGAACCACAGCAGTCACCAGCACAGCCCAAAGCAAGCAGCAGCAGCTGGGCAGGACAAGGAACACTGCTGTGCTGCTGCACCACGCTGAAGGATTCACTTGTGCACCACACAGAGCTGCAGAGCCTAAAACACCCCAACCTGAGCAGCCAGCATGTGAGAAAACAACCGGGGTGCTGAGGGCACTGCTGCACATACAGAACGCTAATTAGAGGGTTTCCCCATCAAAAGACAGGCCGGGTAAGGTTCCCAATTATCCCGACAGGGATACAGATTTTAATGGGCGCCAGCACTCCCAACAAAAGTCTGCGTGCTGCTCCTGACACAATCCCATTCAGGCAGCTTTGTGAGGCTGAGAGGGAGCGCTGCTGGGAACATCACCATTGCTCCAGGCGGAGGACAGGGCTGGAGCAGCTCTGCCTCTGAGGAAGGATCATACCCAGCTCAGAGCAACAAGACATCTCACCCCACCTGGTCCCACACATCCTAATCAACAGCAACACTGCCCTTCGGAACCCACTGTTGCATTCCTTCCACAGCACTGCAAACACGCGCTCAGAGACCTGACACTTGTGCAGACTCAGCTCCCACCGAGGGCACCCTCACCAGCAATGCCTGCACCCTCTGGTGCCAGCAGCACCGTGCCATGGCCGCCCGCAGCCGCCGCACGCCGTGACTCAGGCAGCAGGAATGTGGGAGCTCAGCCCCATGCGGCGCTGAAAGCCTTTTAATTCCAGCCTGGTGATGAATGGGTAAGGCCTGAAATGAAATGTTCGGAGGCTCAATGTACCAGGCCTCCCGCTTGTAATTATTTTTGTACAGAATATGTCAAGTGTCGTGCTTCACAAGAACTCGTTTAGCATGCAAACATTTTGTGATTAAGTGAGGCTTACTTAATTAAGCACTTTGTAATGACTCTTAAACCAAAGAGTAGTGGATTAGTGCGTCCTATTTGTGTCTATCATGTTAAAGGCGCGGTAATAACAGGTTGCTGCAGACAATTAGGGTTAGAATACAGAGTGGATGGAGGGAGAACCAGCAGGCACCCGGAGCCCCACCACTCGCTCATGCCCTGATTTAAAGCCACCTCAGCACAGACAAAGCAAAAGCATTCCCTGCATGTGCTACCAAGCTGCAGTGCTTTGCGTTGCTGAGTGCCATGTAGCAGGTTGTTCCCAGGGGCCCACGGCAAGCAGGAGGCTGGATGGGGTGGGCACTGTCCCAGGATATGGCCCCCACCCCAACCATGAGCACAGGTATTCAATTGCCACGGCAGCAGCCAGCTGGTAATTTGCTCCTGGATCCAAACCATCATGTTTGCACACCCACATCGACGACAGAGCAGCACAGCCCACGCCCACAGTGTTTTTAGGGCACAGCCTGGGTGGGGGTCTTCACCACACCAGGAAGAGAGCACAGTGGGTGTGGGTCTGTGCCCTGAGCTCACCAACCACCCACATTGGCTGCTGACACCACATTGGTACTTCTAAGCTAAGGAGGACACACACAGCCTCATGATCGTGGCATCATCTGAGTTGGAAGGGACCCTCAAAGGTCACCTAGTTCAACTCCTTTCAACACATGGGGACACCCACAGCTCCATCAGGTGCTCAGAGCCCCATCCCCTGACCTTGGGTGTCTCCAAGGGCAGGGCTCAGCCCTCAGTGCTGGTGAGGCTGCCGCCAAGCCTGCCTCCTGACGTGGTTTATCTCAGCAACTCTTGGTCACCCTACACCACTCAATCAAATAACAGTTTGCCGTGTCCCTCTCCCTTCAGGGCATCCATCGGGCTCGGAGTTTACCTGAGGCTATCACAGTACATCGACATCCCTCGCTCCTGAGCAAGGCACTGCTTGTTGTTTCAGCTCCCGGCCACGGAAGGTGCAAGCCACCTCCTGCGCTCATCTGTGACGTCTCAAAGGCACTCCGGGCCACATTCGAGAACTGATGAGCTAAAAGACGAACACCCGGGGACCCTCCGGAGCCCACGGCGGCGGCGCTGCCCCTGCAGGCGGGGACGGCACAGGGCGGCAGCTCCGGGCGCTGCTTTCCACCCCAACCCGGAGCCTTTTGTCTCACCGCGGCCGGGAGCGCAAAGGCGCTGCCGAACCCGACCCGGGCTCTGGAGGGCGTGCGGTCCCCGCGGCCCGGCCCGGCTCTGGGGCCCGGCCAAAGGCAGCACCTGCAACGTCTCCGCGTTGCCTTCCTGCGTGCTCGTGCAGAAATACCGATGTGCTGATGGTACAGCCGGAGGGCTGGGAGAAGGGGAGAGGGAGGCTGTTTGCCATGGTAACGGCCCAACCGGGAGCTGCAGCGCGTTCGGGAAGCAACGCTCAGCCCCTCCTGTTCCCGGCCCGGGGGTGATGCGTTTGTCACAGGTGCTGCCACCACCCCGTACATCACAAATTATCTCATTACTCCCCACCAACTAATTCATTTAAAGGACTAAAGCAAGCAGCACATCAATCCAGCAAATACAGTGAAGGTGAGAGGCAGAGCTCTAGCTACATGCATAGCGCATACCGGGAGCGGTGTTCTAAGAGCACCGGGCATAGAGCAGGATGGAGCACCCTGAGGACTGCAGAGGCTGAGATGAGCAACACTGTTCTCATTGCACACTGTGAGTGCAGGGCCAAAAGCACCCGGGGCTGCACTGAGGCAGGGATGGAGGCGGTGGTTCCTGCAGTCCCTGCTTGGCTTGCTGCACAAAGTGGGAGACACAGCAGAGGGGAGAACTTTGGGTGCAACACGCAGGAGCAGTGCTCAGCCAGGCCCTGTGGCTCACTCCCTTACTGACGGTGCTACTAAACCCCACGCTAACCCAGCAGGCTCTGCCCTTCTGTTCACTTGTGAAAAAGGAAAAGCAGAGGCAATACTTATCCTGGAAATGCTTTCCCTTCAAGCCACGAAAACATTCTGAGTTAACAAATAAACATCCTTACCTGCATGTGCGTGGGCTAACAGAGCTCCAAGCCAGTGGCTGTGTGCATTAGGGCCAGTTCTTTATCCTAAAGAGCATGAAACTCATATCATCTTCCCTGCAGTAAAACAGCGCTACGAGCAAGTAGTGCCCTCAGAGCAGAAGGCAGCAGCGCAGCAATGTTAAGGCTCAGAGCTTTGATACCTCACCCCCTTGCCCCCAGCTCCTGATTTTCAAATGCTCAGAAGACACCAGGTAATAAATCTGGATATTTTACACTTTTTCATTTCCTCTTACCTCCTATTTAATGAGATTTCTCCCTTAACAAAGGTACTATTGAAACTGACTCTTAAACAAGGCCAGACAGGGGCTGGAGCACGCTGGGGATGGGCAGGGGAGGAGGGCTGTAAAGGACTGGGGAGGAAAAGGGACCTCAGGAAACAAGCAGCCTGGCTTTAGCTCAAGATTTGAGGGAAGGTTTAAAAGGGATCTTATTTTATCTCAAGCACATACCCAGCCTGGAAATCATCCCCTCCTTGGCATTACATGGGGCTGAGTCTGGTCTTACAGAGCCCCAAGCACCAGAGATTTACTGCTGCAGTGCCCTCAGCTCCTTCAGCACAGGTGAAATTTATACTGCTAAGAGGGACACCAGCTGAATGCCCTTGCAAACATCAGCAGGGGATAAACAGTGGGACTGCTATTAGCATAGCTCAATCACCATTAATTTACAGTGGATCCCCCCTGAGCTCAGGAAGGAGGGAGGTTGTGCAGCACGGGGGTGTGGGCTGGCAGCAGAAGGATGCTACTGGGGGGGAAGGAGGATACTGGTCTGGTCTTGTGCTGTGCACAGGGGAGAGATATTCTCATTCTAAACCTTAACCATCCTCAAACACAATGCAAACCCAGCAGCTTTAAACGAGAACTCCTGAACTTGTGCTGCAGCTCTGAACTTGGAGAAGCCAAAACATTCTGCAAAACCTCCAGCTCTGCGAGACTTTCCAAGCCCTCAATGCCTCATGTTTTAGTAGCTGTTGAATTTCAGAAGTTTGGTATTGCAACTGAGGGCGATTAACGAGCAAAGGAAGGGAGGGGATCAAAGCTCCCACTCTTGTGAGCGCTCTCAGAGGAGGTTTCAGGTGGAAGTGGTACTTCTCAAGCCGGCTGCGATCTCACTGCTCTGCTGGATGCTGCGGCGATGGCTCGGCTCTGCTTGCACTCCCCACTCTCCTTTTGTTCCCGTTGTCATTCTATTGGTACAACTCCTTTTGTTTCTCACGATATTAAAAAGATATAATTAATTAGTTGGGATATTTGACTCTGTTTTTCTGCCCTTCACAGAGAAAGGGAACCTGCTGTTGCGCTCTGTCCCATCCCCACCCTGGGTGCTCGTGCCATGGGAGTGATGCTGAGCATGGGGAACCAGAGAGCACCCAGTGCCTGATGGTACCGCTCCGTAGGGCAGGGAAGAGCTAGGAAACTGAAATACCAATGCACCCAAAGGGGAAGAGCAAAGGACAAACACGACTGTGGGGAGGAGCTCTGGTGGCAGAGGCCAGCAGCGCAAGTGCAGCGCGGTGCCGACATCTGCTTGCTGCGACACGGAGCTTCAGCCCGCGGGGCCAGGAAAAATGCAGTGCTGTTTTAGTAACTCCAGGCAGTTGGCAGTTTCACTTTAAATTGCAGCGCTAATCAGAAACACATTGTCCATATTGTCAACACTTCGTTTAACCACTTCTATAAATTCGGTATTAGCGTTAAAAAGATTCTGATTTGACGGATGAAATAGTCATCCTCCTGCAAGCCAAACCCAATAAAAGAGAGCTAATAACTTAAGGAAATGAGGCAGAAGATACTTGACAGAGGCACAAATGGGTGAGATTTCCCTTCTTTTGTATCCGCTTATGAAGGAGCCGGCGGAGCCAGAACCATGCGTGGCAGAGCGCTGGCGGACCCAGCTCTGGGCACCAACATGGCACTGGGGATGGGATGGCGTGAGAACATCTTCTGTGTGCATTCCTGGTGAGGGTGACACGTGCTGTCAATGGGCCTGGAGCTTTTATGGCCTTTTAGCTGTCTGTGTGCCCCATGCGCATCCCCAAGTGGGGTGAGCCGCGGTGCGCCGACCCGCATCTCCTCCACCTCCCCCTATCAGTGCAGCCTTCTAAAAACACTTCTTTTTTTTCCCCTTTTCTTTTTTTTTTAAAGAAAATGTGAGCCAGGCCCCAGATTCCAAATCTAATTGCATGAAACGAGAGGCTTTCAGCACTTCTCATCCTACACAAATAGTTTCCATTTTGATTCCCAATCTTCTTGACAAAGTATTTGAAAGTTGTTGTTTTTACTGCAATATGAGTATTAGAAAAAATAGCTCTCGTCAGTGAACTTGGAAGTCATGGAATAATAATCCAACAACACAAGCCTTCTTGGAAAACTCTTCTGAGAATAACAGTGCCCTTGGGCATGTCTAGAGCCTTGTTTATTAAAACAATATAATTTAAGAATTAATGCATTTATAAAGCAGGACTTATTACATAAGAATATTGTGCTTCTTTCATCGTTACAAAGGATCTAGTTACTAAATGAATGTAACCCATTTTAGAGGTTTTTCTCTTAATCTTATTTGGATTTAGGTAGCTGTTTTTGAGAAAAATATGGAAGATTGGAGGAAAAAAAAAGGAAACCTTTCCACAAATACTCATGTCAGCCAAACTCTTCACGGGTTCTGCTTCTAAAACTGAAGAATGCAAGAAGAGATCAGAATTAGGGGAAATAAATCACATTCCCAGAAAGCTCTCTGTTTGTGTTGGAACAGAGTATGTCCGAGGGAGCAGGGAGATATTGGGGGACTGAGATTGTTGGGAAGCACTGAAAGCAAACCAAGGTTCCAGTTCTGCAGACAGTCATGCAAGTGGCTAATGGACGTGCTGGCTGCGCTGCCCGGTCAGTGGTGATCTGCATGAACCAAGGGCTGAGCACAGACTGACACAGGGACATGGCTGGGCATAGGGACACTGCTGGGTGCCATGCTGATGCCAGTGCTAATGCTGATGCCGATGCTGATATCGATGCCAATGCAATGCCAGCTCCCCGACCCTGGGCTCAGCTTCCTGAAGGCCAGGTCCATGCCTCTCAGTGGCTCCTGGCAGGTGGCAGTGGAAGCCACTCCTCCATGGGCACAGCCCTTCACTGCCCCATCCATCCACCAGCAACCCACCATGGGCACAAAGAGGGGCTCATCTCAAAGTCACTTTTGGTTGGTAAAAGTCTGAGTTTCATAAGCCCTTTCCAGTGTGAATTTTTTGAAGCTTTTCACAGTGATATCACTGTGAGGTTTTCCACAGCTTCAGAATTTCTTCCAATTAATGGGAAAAACATTAATGTCCACTTAGGAAAATAACTTTTCCACTGCTGACAAACTTCTCCAGCTATGCCTTATGCAGCAGAAGTCATTCCAGGGGCACTTTGCCCCAAACACCCAGCTTTCTGCGGTGCTCAGGGACATGATTTAGTGGAGGGTTGTTAGGGTAGTATGGGGAGGTCGTGGTTGGACTCGATGATCTTTAAGTTCTTTTCCAACCTGAGTGATTCTATGATCTTATTTATGCAAATTTTGCTTTTAATAATCCTGGTTATTTTCCAGTCTCCAGTACCTTCCATCAGGTTCTGGGAGACAGTTAGCAGACATATAAAGAGGATGTGCTTTGATAGGAGTGTAAATGAAATTGGTGGTTGCTGTAATTGAAAGCGTCCAGGCCAGGGGATTGTTTCTCAAACATTTGTGTCTGTTCTTATTTGGAGATTTCACCATTTTGGAAAATTCCTCCCCTTCCAGTTTTTGGGGTCTGAGAATTTCTATCATCAGCACTGAAAAGCTGGGCAGTGTTCTGGTAGCCTGCACCTGCTTCTCTTTCATGTGCTGCTGTTCTGCACCGTCAGTTCAATAAACCATCCCTTTCCATAGGACCGAACTCAGTGTATGTGCTGTGCTGTCCTTGGGCCATACCTCCCAGAGCTGATATTACAAGTTGGGTTTCTACCTCATAAATTCCCTTTCTTCCCTCCCTTATGTATCATGTATAATCCAGAATTATCCTTTAATGCAACTGGACAGAGTACCTGGGTGAAAACACGTGAACAACCAAAAAAGAATGGGGTGGCTGCACTGGCAGCAGCCTTGAGAGCAAGTGGGAGCAATCAGAGTCCTCATGGCCCTGCGAACACCTGAGTGTGGGCATGGGAGAACCAGCTGGGGGAGGTTCGGTGAGTGGGGGGGCAAGCTTTGGCCATGCCTGCAGTCCTAAGAGGGGGAAGATTGAGGTTGGATGTGAGGAATCAATTCCTCACTCAGAGGGCACTGAGGCCCTGGCAGTGCTGCCCAGAGCTGTGGGTGCCCCATCCCTGGAGGTGCCCGAGGCCATGGATGGGCCCTGGGCAGCTGAGCTGGGGGCAGCCAGCACATGGCAGGGGTGGGGGATCTGTAAGGCCCCCTCCAACCTCAGCCATTCTGTGATTCCATGGCTCTATGATCGTGCCTCATTAAATATTTAATGTTTGCTAAGAACTCCAAATTTCTGACAATTTTAAAGCACAACTTCCTCAATTCCAAATATTTTCTTAAGGATCATTTTCAGCATGAGTTCCATCCTGGTTTCGAGCTGGTTTTAATTTCCAATAGTTATAAGCTCCGCTGCTATCGTTACCATTCAATACGGCCATTCATTACCGGTGACTCCATCACTGGAACTCACCAGCCCTGGGCTGTGCATGGCCACAGGGGATGTGATGCCCACCACCATCAGTGCCACGGGGCTGTGGCCAGGCGAGCTGTGGGGATTTGTCAGCGATAGAGTGATAACAGCAGCAATAGTGCACAGCCACCAGGGCTGATGCGTATCTGGTGCGGGGCTGAGCGCGGCCCCGGTCGCCGGGAAGCTTTGAGCTTCGGAGCCTCAGAGCCTGAAGGAAATAAAGCCCTTGGTAAAATAAGCGGATCAGATAAGCTGGGAGAAAAATGGAATCGTGTAAAGTAAAAGTACCTAATCTAGCTGTTTTTCACCGCATACAAAAAGCAAGAGCTGATCCTAACAGATACCCGCTGGGTGCGTGCTCGCCAGCTCACAGCTCTCTATCTTACTTTTAAGAACATGGAGATGTGAGCTGGGGCCAACGCATCACACTGCACACTGCTCTTAACCAGCACTCAAAGACCTGCAAGCATTTAAGCCCAGGAAACACTAACGTTGTATATGGGGACATTTTAGAGACAATGATCCGTTGGCCCAAATGAATAAATAGGGTTTTAGAGCGTTGGGTCCGTAATGCAAGCACTGGTGTGCAGGGCGCTGCTGGAATGCACTGCCTCACAATGGGCACTGCTGTGCTCCAGTGGGTCCCCAGCTCAACTGAGGGAAAGAATTGGGTTCACATCGCCCTCCCTTAAAAAATAGACTGGCACATTTTTGCTTTATCAAACCCCATTTACAAAAGACGAAGGCTAAGTGATCTGAAAAGGTTATTTTGAAGCAGGGTCACCCTCGCTGCCACAGGTCTAATAAAACAAAACTATGGCCAAATTAGAAACATATTTCATCTAATAGGGGAAAATATAATTGGTGAATCTGTCTGGTGTTTGACCTACAGTATTTATGCTAAATGAAAGTTTAAATATATCACAATGCAGCCTGAGCAAGAAAAGCTGCATTCACTATATCTTCTGTGGTTTGATCCCTTTCCCTTAACCCTTAGCTTCTCACGAAAGCCAACATCAGCATTGCACAGATGCTATGAAGCAAGAGCGATGGCCAAGATCTGCAGAAGTGATGAGTGATTCTGGGTAAGTGCCCGAGGGACCTCGGGAAGGCTGAGGAAGTGCTGTCAGACCTCGGGGCAGACAGGGGACACTGCGCTCTGCTGCTCCCAACGCTGCAGGGAGGGGTTGGGTTATGGGCACTAAACGCCACTAGTGGCACCGGTGTCCTCTTGGGCACAGGGTGATGCGGGTATGACCTGGATGCAATGAAGATATGGATCCTGTCAGAGCTCCCAGCCCCTCCCCAGCCCTGCTAATTTATGCTCTCCATAAAAGCAAGAGGATCCCCGAGCAGGAGTGATGGATGAAGGAGATTATTAACAAGGATATCATTTTAAGAGAGTCTGTCTGTGGGTTCCTCGCAGTTACATAACATTTCATAAATTCCATAACGGATCGCTCCCCGCTCATTAACCTGGCAGCCTCCGGCCCCACGGTGCTGGGGGTGCCCATTCCTTGAGTTCTGGGGGGCAGAGCAGGGCCTTGCCAGGTACCCACCCACTGCCATGGCCCCACAGCTAGGGATGGCACCTGAACAATGCTCATCCACCCTCGCCACTGCAGAGGGAAGGATTTCTGGTATGGTTTTTGGCACCGCAGTGGAAGCAAGCACAGTTTATCCAGGTCTAGACATCAGCTGCACAAACAGTGCTTAATGTCAGCACAGCAGGTCTGCGCCCTGTGTCTGCAGTGGGCGGGGAGGCCACGCTCAGCACCATGCACCTGGCTGTGCCCCATCGCTCAGCTCCCAGCAGTTACAGGCACCCAGCTTGCACAGGGCCCTGCTCACAGCACCTCTGCCCTTTGCTGCTGCACTGCAGCCCGGGGAGGCAGATTTTCCCCCTGTGCCAGAATGTGCGGGTACAGCATGGGGCAGAGCAGAGGAACCCTTGGCAGGGCTGTTCGGTGCTCCCTCTGACGAGGGACACGTGCCAGTCCCTGTGTTCCCCAGCACTCATGTGTCTCAGCAAAAAGCGCGCACGCTCAGCCAAAGTTATGCAGCTATGATTCATCCCTTGCAGGAGTTTGGGCTGAAAGCAAAGATCCCAACAACCAAGCGATCCTTTAACCTCCAAGCAGGAGGCAGAGGGACACACAGAGCCTCCTGCTGCCGCACTCAGGGCAGCCATGCTCAGGCAGGACAGGCTCTGCCCAACCATGACTTTCCTTTCTGGAGATGCATAAAAATCCCATAGAGAGCAGCAGAGCCACGACAAGGAGCTGAGGAGATGGACTTAGAATGGGGAGCTTTTTTTCTTTTCTTCCTCTTCTTTTTTTTTTTTTTTTTTTTTCCTCTTAAAGCTTCACGTGGAAGAGAAAGAGGCTAATTAAATTCTTTTGCTGAACGTATTTAGCAAGTCTTTCAGAGAACCGATCGCGTTTGGCCGCTGTCCAGCAGCGGGGAGATGGGATTGTGCTGGGTGAGGAGTGGGAGCAGAGCCCGGATGCAGGAGGAAGCACCGTGACTGGCTGACAGGCTCTGGCCTGTCTCGGATGTGCAGGAGAAGTGATAAGGGTGGCCACGTTGTTCTGAATTCCTGCAGCATGGGGAACCCACTATAAAGTGAATCCTGGCTCTGCCACATCCTCCAGTGCTTAATTCCCAGCACAGTCCACGCACCACACTGTCTCCATTGATACCTCCATTAGTGTTGATGCAGCACCAGCCATTCCACGCATCCAAAAGTAAACTGCTTGTTGCATCAGCAGCCCTGAGGTCCTTCTCAGAGCTGCGCTGATGCTGAAATGTACCCAGATTTCCAGCCACATTCGTGTCCAACAAGCATCAAATGCCTCTGAGCATGGGTGCTCATCTGAGCTGAGCTTCAGGCTCCTGGCTGGCCCTGCCTGTCTCGATGCCACAGGTGGGATGTGGGGGGATGCACAATCATGGGCACTGATCCTGCTGGGGTTCAGCTGCACAAACCCTCCAGGCTCTCAGGGGCACAGTACCAGCCTGGTGAGCCTCTGCAATGCATGGTGCTGGGGACAAGGCAGCACAGTGATGGGCTCCCAGCAGCCAGTGGTGAGCCTCTGTCCCACACACAGCACCCCAAAGCTGCCCCCGCACCAAGCCAGCTGCCCGGTGAGACGTCAGCCCCCGCAGGGTGCCACATTCACATCTCTTCACCTATTTCCGGGGCAAATTGCCTGATTTTATGATGCCTGACCGGCTCCCTTGGGGATATCATTAGTGGGCAGTTAGTGAACCACAACACGAGGTTCTGCTTTTCCCACAAGGTTCCTGTGAGAAAACCCTCCTCCCTCCATCAGGGTTATCTTATCTCCCAGCACCGCCAAGCCCAGTCCTTTAACCCCTGCGTGCCAGTGAACCCTGGGGCCAGACCATACTGCACTGGGCAGCCACCTACCAGCACGGCCCCCATACCCGTTCCCACCCCTATCCCCATCCCTGTCCCCATCCCTGTCTTCATCACCATCCCACCCCATCCCATCCCCATCCACAGCCTCAGTGGCTGCTCCCAGCACCTTCCCCCACTGCTCAGGCAGCTCCTCTGCTCTCCCAGGCAGCTTCTCCCTCTGATTTCAGCTCTTTGGTGTAAGCCGTCTTTGTGCAGAAAGAGTCTGCCCATTACTTTAAAATGGAGACGCTGAACATGCAATTTCTGCTTTAACATCCACACAGACCTGAGGCTTTGCAGCCTCGCAGGCACCGTGGCCGCAGACACCCTGCATGCTGAGCATGGCCCTGGGGCTCACACTCCATCACTGGTGCAAGGCACTGCGCTGGGAAAGCCTTAACAGAGAGACAGCTTCATCCCGAGCAGATGGTTCAAATTTGTTGCTAACCCGTATTTATTTAGACTGATAATAACAGGCAGCCCTCCAATCGTGCCGGGAGTTTTTACAATAAACTCCAGCTCACAGTATCAAAAGCAAATCAATTAGCGGGCGCTGTCGGGCCCCACCCCGGGCAGCAGTGCCCGCAGCCCCGTGCAGCGCTGAGCCCCAGCCCCTTCACAGCTCCTTTTAATTTGCTTCGGGGAGAGCTCCAGTGATGCTCACTAAGGGGAGGATTGATTTAGACACGCAGTTTTCTCCACAGACTTCGCAAATGGTTGTAACAAGGTCACAGAGAAAAACAATTTTATCCTCTGATTACTGTAACATGATATGAGCTTGGAACTGCATTTGCCTATTTATTTAGGCGTTGCTTGGCTGGTCCCTGAAGGAAAAGCTCCTGGTGTAGGAACAGGACCACTGCCCCCAGCCCCACGCTCAGGTGCTATGGTGGAGCCCAAAGGACATTCCCCATGCCCTTTCCATTGGCCCAAATGGCAAAGCAGGAAAGTGCAGCAAGGAAAGAACACGGCTGAACCAATACAGAAAGAAATGGATACAGCAGTTGTATGCACCTCATCCGGAGTGAAATACTGCAAATATGCAGCAGATTGTCAAAATAACGGGAAGGTAACAAAGTCACAATATTAAGCCGTACGATTGCAATCAGCCCTGATTCCAGCACAGCCACGCTTAAAGGAGATTGTTTTGTCACCGGGCTTTCATGGCCCAATGGCTTTGTAGCACAAGGTTGTTTGGATCGAGTCATTTCTGATGAGCATTTATCACAGTGAGGAAATGTCACATTCATTTTATGCTGTGAAAGTTCATCAACTTTCTCGGATACCGCGAGGACTTCCCAGCCGGTGACCTGTTGCCTCGCAGTGATTTACGCGCCGTGGATGGGCTGAGCACAGGGTCAGCCCCGAGAGCTGCCAGCCGGGCGCTACAAGCGGGGAGCCCTCGGTGCAACATGGCCATGGGGGTGCCCCAGGTCCCCTCCACCCCCCTTCTGCAAGGGTTAACGCTCCCGCACAGCGAGCAGTGGGGGTTCTGCTGACTTTCTGCTCTTACATCATGGCTGTGCTATGAGGCCTGGCAGGGGTCCGCGCTCCGGCGCTGCAGCTCGAGGCCCCGAGTGCTGTGTAATCTTTGGCAGGCGGGGAAGGAGCCTCACACGGGGCCACTGGGGCGTGGGGATGGGGCAGGGGCAGCGCACGCCCTCCCCTTGCTGGGGCTGCGGGGGATCACCCAGAGCTCAGTGTTGGGGTCTCACAGCTCAGGGAGGAATGTGCCAAAAATCCCCCTGCAGCTCCTTCCAGTCCTTAACCAGGCTCGGTCAGCTCTGCACAGCTCTGCATGGCATAGCACGGCACAGTGTAACACGGCGTGGCATGGCTCCATGTGGCTCAGCACAGCAAGGCATGGCACAGCACAGCGTGGTGTGGCTTGGCTCGATACAGCACGGCTTGGCACAGCAAGGTCACTCCCTGGGATGCCCTTGGTCCATTGGGGCACACATCATATCAGGGCCATTTCGACAGCAACACACATTGCCTCCACAGGTTCAGACTATAGGAATGAGCTCACAGAGCAAAACCAGGCAGCTGGAGTCAGCTACTCCCTAGAATCATCCATTACCCCATGACAGGAGGGGAAGTCGGGGACACGCTGCTCAGGGGAGGATGAGGCCAGAACCAGAGGGCGGTGCTGAAGGTGAGGCTGCGAGCCGGGAGGCAGCAATTGCATTTCCAGATGCAGGAGCCCTGGGGGCTGCACACCCCCTCCCCTTTGCTTGCAGGCACCAGCAGCCCTGGGAGCTGCATTCTGGGGAGGGAAGGGTGGACGCTGGTGGGCACCAGGGCAAGGGTTGCTCCTGAGCACCACTGGGACTTAGGGGAAGAATGAACACCTTATGGGTAATGTTACAGAGGAGACCCAGCTGGGATAAGTTGCAAATACACCAACACCAACAGAAGTGGGACTTGGAAGAATTAGGAAAATGCAGAATGTGACCAAGAGAAACATAGCTGGGACCAGTGCAGCTGACATGGCTGAGATGTAAGGGAGGAAATATCAAAATCTGGATGCGGTTACAGGGGAAGAAGCGAAAGAGATCTGGGATGAGTCTGCAGTGAAGGATGAAAGCAAAGATTGTTTCCAGCGGCGGTATCACTTCAGGCCATGGAAATGCAGCTGCTCTGTCAGTGACTGCAGCAAAGCTGGGCACCGAGCACCCATCTGGGCTCCTCCAGGGCACCACAAGCGCTTAGAGACATCCATGAGCCACCACGCACCATGCCAGCTCCTCTGGGCACAGGCAGAGGGGCAGGGATAGTGCTGCATGCATCCCCTGCTGCAGCATAAAGAACTGAACCTGAGCATAGGTGAAGCGCTGCTCAATTTTATTTCTCCTGGCAGGTTTTGTCAGATACCCGAGGGAAGTAGAGGAAATTTTGTTGTACGTCCTAGCCGTGTGAAAAACAAAACAAAAGCACAAATAAAAACACAGACTGGGTATTTATAAAACACATCTTAGGGTGCAAACTCATGAGGTGACCTAAGAGCTCTTGAGCACCTCTGGGTCTAGAAAGCAGTGAGATCTGTTACGGATTCACCTATTATTCAGCAAAACGACGTTAATTGGAACATGGGAAAATCATCAGCAGCGCTGTCTTTTCAAAAGTTACATGTAATAAAACCAAAAAAATACGCAGGAGTGTGCATGGGACTAATATTAAATTACCTTGGTTTTACCGTATCAGAACCGAAGGGAACGCGGTGACATCTGGACAAGCCATCAGCGGTATCAGCCCACACGTCACAGCCGAGGTCAGCACAGCCATCAGAGCCACAGCCAGCACTGCACTGGGCTGGGGGTTGCATTTCCCAGCACCGGGCCCCGACCTGCACAGGAGGAACAGCTGCTTTTGGCCCAATGTGCTGCAAAGGGAGAGGAGGAGGAGCGGGCCACCAAGCTGGAAATAATCCCTAACTAGTTCCTTCTCCTCGAAAAGTAGGTTACTTCCCCATGGCTAACATCACTGTCACCTTTTATGTGCCTTAGAAATCCACGGGCTTGATGGATGTAGAGTAAAACTGAAATGAAATGCTGGGAGATAATGGCCTCGCGTGCTGCTCCCCCTGCCCTGCACCGTGTTGCTGGCTCCATGCAGCCTGCAGAGATAGCAGCTCCTGCACTGCCCTGCAGCATCCTCGGGGCCACAGCAGCACCAGCGCTGCCGGCACGGGAGGGACCTGGGACAAAGCCTTCATTGGAGGAGGAGGGAAGCAGTGAGGAAGATGGGGTGCAATCCGTGCTGATGGAAATAAACACATTCCCCAACAGCTGCACAGGAAAATAGCCTCTTCCCACTTTCTGCACTCGGGAAGATGGAGAGGTCGGTGGGGTGATGGTGCAATCTCATGGCCAACTCCTTCCATGCCGGGCAGTTTGAGGTGCCCCATCCACACACAACCTCCAGCAGCAGCTGCAGGTGTAACACTGGGAACATAAATAAAAGACAGCCAGAGAATGGGATTTCTTTGGAGGCTGTGAAGCAAAGAGCCTCACCACTAATGCATCTTACCAGTTCTGACCAACAAAATCTCCATTTCATTTGGCCACTGACCACACTCACACTGCAGAGGTGACGGCAGTGCCTGGTGCAGCCCGTCCTTCGTTTGGAATTCTGTGTTGGTTTTTTGATATCCTCTAATTTCTCCATGCTGAGGCAAATTTGTCACACGCATGGGTCTGTTTGATTTCATTAAACAGAATATTTAAGCATAAAAATTGTTTAATCGCCTTGTGTCATTATGAGATGAATTTCATTTTGCATACATTTGCATATTTCATCAAAATTAAGGCTGCTAATATGCAAATGAGAGGCAGGTTGCAGCAGAGGTGTTTATTGTCATAGCTGGAGGCTGCTCCACGCGACGAGCTCTGCAAGGGGCAAGGGAGCAGGCTGGGCCTCACCGAACCGCCTCCAAATTCCTTCAAGTCTCTTTTCTGCTATTTTCTTTTCCCAGCAAAGCCCCCTGCAAAAGCACTCCAGGTTGTTAACACGGACCTGCGCACCCCCACCCCCACGCCTTGCCCACCACTTGGTGGATGAAGGGCACTTACACCCAGTTTGGTTCAGAAGCAAGAGTAACGGCGTCTAAAACGCAAAGCCCATGATGAGCAATCAGCGGCTTCCACTCGCGTAGAGTAATTAAAACAAAATGAACTGGTGAGCAGCCATCGCCATCCATCCTGAGCAGGAGCGCTTTCTGCTGACTCCGCACGGAGCGCACAATGCAGACGCACAAAGTGAACCCTCAATAGGGGCTATGGACAATGGCTGAGCAGCACAAAGAGGAGAGCTTATGGGAATGATTTCTTTTTCTTTCTTAAAGCTTTCGGAATTAATGTTTAAGGCACAATGAGCTTTTTCAGCACACATTAGTCAAACCAAAAGTTAAAGCATCGCTTTGGGAAAGAAAGTTCTAGAGATGTCTTCGCTGCCAGGCTTGGAGATAAGTACTGCCTGTGTACAGAACATAGGTATCCCTACATATATATATATTTATAAATGCTAGTTCTGAATGGCCACTCCACAGTGACTAATAAGGGAAGGTAACCTTGCACTCCACATAGCACTACTGCAAAGGAATGCAAATCCCAGCGCTATTCTGAGTGTTTCTCTTTGCACAGAGGAAGGAGAATTGGTCCACCTTAAGTCCTTCTGAAAGGCTGAGGCTCAAAGGTATGTATTTGTTTAAAAAAAAAAAAATTGTAGTGATTGCAGAGAAAAGAGAAACCTGAGAGCTTATTCTTGAGCAGTCAGACAGGGTCACCAAAACCAGACTAAATAGTCTGACTGCAGGGCAAAGCGCTGGGGCTGTCTGAAAAATGATCCTCTGGATGGAGGGAATAACAAGAGAGCGGGGAAGGAGGGCTGGGTGGGAACGCAGAGCCACCAGAGCTGTGGGCAGAGGGGAGCACCGCACCTGGCCCCACACGGATGGCTGTGCCCACATCTTCCTGTTAACCTCAGCCTTCTTTCCAAACGGCTCCCATAGCCTCTGTCAAGAAAGGTAGTCCCCAAATGCTCTCAGAGGATGGCTGCAGGAAAGGAGCTCCAATGGATAACGAGCAAAAACTTTCTTCTTCTCTGGGTAAAGCTCTGTACCATCCCCTCTTAACAGAACTGCACACTGGAATCTCACAGGATGAGGAAATCTCTTTCAGGAAAAGCCTAAGCTAAAGCACATTTAACTTCTTTTGCCCTTTACTTTGACCTAGGAGAGTTACCTCAACCTTCTATGGCAGCTGGCTTTTAGAGTGTGTGGGACCTCCTCCTGTCCAGCTCTTCACAGGTGAAGTGTTTATAAGGGTAAGGGCATGGATCCCACAGGGCTGTGGGAGAGGCTTCGTGGGGAGGGATTTGGGCCTCTAAGTTCAGAGCACAGCTTTGGTTGAAGGAGAACTTAAAGGTCATCCACGCCCCTGCTGCAGGCTGGGTGCTCCCCATCAGCTCAGGCTGCCCAGAGCCCCATCCATGCAACATCCATCCATTGCATGCAGTGATCTTGAGAAGTTAGGGTGTCCCACGGAACCCCACTGTATCCGTGCCCCAGAGGTCACCTGTGGGGAGTGGGGTGCTCTCCCTGGGGAGCACAGGCGGCACATGGCAGCTTTGAAAGGCTCTGGTTCAGCAGATGACTGAGTAAACACATGGCACTCGCCAGATATTGGGCAAGCAAGAAGCACGCGTTCAATTCTTTTAACTTATGACTGCATTTAATTACTGCTTTTTCCTCTCCTCATAAGCTGCATATGGGATTAATAATAACTCTGAATCAGATTTACTCTCTTATTCTCTAAAAAAAAAAAAAAAAAGAAAAAGAAAAAGAGCAGAGCAGTGAAAATGAGCAAAGAAAGCCCTTATGATGTGAGATTGCCATGTTTAGGGCGAAGCTGCTTTCTCACATGGGCTGCCCCAGCACTGGGACCTCACAGTGGGGCTCTTCTGCTGCCCTCCTGAGCCCCAAAACCAAGCACCAAGGCTACATGGGGCTGAGCAGCAATGCACGCAGCCCATGGGAGGAGCCCCAGTCTGGGCAGGACCCGAGGAGGAAGGGGCTCCTTTGTGCATTGCACGGCTCATCATTGGTGGCTCTTTATCTGAGCATGCCAGCGGATGCAGAGCTCAGGGACACTTAAATAATGGGAAAATTTAATTCAAGAAACCCAAACGGTGTGCTGTGCCGTGTCTGACTGTTTACCTGCTAATGTTTGCCAACTGCTATCTCATTAGCTGTACAGGAAGTATAACTGATATTTCTGCAGAGAGATGACACTTGTGCCTCTGCTGAAACTGGAAGGCTTTCTCAGTGCTTCATATCACTTCTGTTTGCCGCTTCCCATAAGTGATACTGCCTCATTTTGGGAAGGAATCCAAGAAATAAGAGCTTACCAGAGAGGCCTCTTGGAAGTACGGGCAGCTTTATGTTAGCCTGGGAGCTCCCTCGGACACAAATCTTCTGCAGGAAAGAGCGGATTCTACGCTGTTTGCAAAAGGGCCACAAATGGGAAATAAAATGTTTGTGTAGCTCTTTAATGTGAAAAACATCCATTTTAAAGCTCGGATTCTGCGTCTGGGCTCAGTGAGGCTGAGCAGGCAGCAGCACGAGGCCAACCTGGGGGAGACAGCAGCTGGGGTTGGGGGTGTCCAGCAGCCAGCAGCCCGTGTGTCTGCGCCCAGAGCTGGTCCTGCTCTGCTCTCCCTTCCCATAGCCACTCCATGTCCCCACCAGCAGGCTGGGGTAGCCATGCAGGAAAGAAGCAGGATTCCCATCGGCAGAAGGAAGCAAGGGTCAGGGGAGAGCGCGCCTGGAGGAGCCATTCTCAGCTGCTCCCAAGCTTGAGTTGAGCTGGTATTTCTGTCTGCAGCAGGAGCTATCCCCGCCGGACACGCTGCAAGCCTACAGGAAGGAAGAATTTCTGGTTTGGTGGCTCCGTGTCCTTATGTCTTTCTGCTCTTGATTTTATTTTGAGTAAATATTGAGCTCTTCCAAATAGAGGAAGTCCGCATGGGGCATTGCTGGGCATTGGGGATGCTGTGAAAAATGGCTTTGCTGACACGGCCGCTTCCTCTCTTCTCCCTCCAGTGACAGCGTTCTGGCGTCATTTCTTGCCACAAAGCCCCATCCCTTCTCTTCTGAGACCTGCATGCAGTTCACACCTAACAAGACATCCTTTCCCTGGGACTAAATCTCTTGAAATCTGATCCACGAACACATCTAAACAGTCGCGCTAACAGGTAACTCAGAGATATGGAAATGTAAATGATTCTCCAATCAATAAAGATAATTACGGTGAGAGATAGACTGACATGCAGTATCTCGAGGCTTTTCGCCTTGTCTCCCGAGCTCCCCAGCGGCACCACACACACTGGTGAATGTATTTCCAAGGCTGTGACTGTGGCTGGGGAGAATTGTTTCCTGCAAGAGGAGCACGAGTGACACTGCCCCGCTAACGATGCGCGCTGCAGCTGGAGCCAAACTTCCCCAGCATGACTCTGCTCTCTTCCTCCCTTTTAAAAGGCGACGTTAATGTTGTCCTATTAGCCTTGGGTTTCAGCAGACTGAACACGAACTGCTGTCAACTTCTGCACAAGTTGGAAGGAGAGAGGTTCATCTCATTTTTCCCCTCGGGTTGTTAGCTGTCAACAAACACCTTGTCTGCACACCTCTGGAAGGGCTGATGGGGCAGATCCCCACCATTGAGTACTGAAGATTTCCCAAGGATTTGTGTACTTCCCAATGTGGCCAGCTGCTAGGATGTGTGTACAACCGTGCAGAAAAGCCTCTGATGGGAACAGTGGAGAGTTACCAAACCCCAACACCTTTGAATCCTGAGTGTCTTGAGCTGCACAGCCCCTCCTGCCCCTTCTGCCTGCACCCCCATCTCCCCACGAGCTCAGCAGCCTTCCAGCTCAACCTGTGCTTGTGGCTCCTGGCATCCTTTGTGAAGAAAACCTCATCTCCTGTCCAGCATTTGGCTGGATGGTCTTCACGGGTTAGAGGAACTTTTAAACATTCTCAACAAAGTTCATGTTGATTGAACTGGTGAAATAATTCCTGGTGCAAGCTCTAAGAAGGACCTTTTAAACTTCCGTGCTTGAAGCTCTGTCCATCGCACGAGGCACGACAGACACTTGCAAGGTCATCTCCCTGTCTGCATTCAGCTCCTTTAACAGACACGTCTGACAGCTTTGATGCAACCCAAAACCCAGCGCCTATCTTCCTCTATGGCATTAGTTTAAATATATGTATGTATCTATAGATATACTTGGAGAGGAATGAAGCTGTGACTATGGTGGCTAAGGTCATGCCGTTCAGGGTGGCTGAGGTCACACCATCTGACACATGTCAGATGAAAGCTCAGGCAAGAATATTCAGTGACCGCTCCGTGCAGTTTTTCATCCATGTGCAGAGGGAATAGCCACTCTCAGCAGCACCGGTCCAGGCCTCCCTGCCGGCGGGTCAGGGCAACGTGTGTTTCAAGTCATACATGGAATATCTATTCACCTTTAACAAATGCAGCGCGCATGAAAGTGCCCGACTTTGCTCTCCCTTTCTTCCTGCTCACGGTTGGATATAATGGAGGAAGAGAGGAGATTGCTTCTACCCATCCACGTTCTCCATATGGGATGAGGGGTGCTCCCGAGGCTCGCTTGCCCTGAGCACAGACCTTGCTGTACTGGGCCGGCCTCTGCTTCGCAGGTGCTGGGGTCATCCTTGGTGATGCGCCGGGTGCTGAGCAGCGTGGTCCTGTCTTGCTCCCGGCTGCAGCACGGTCACTGCTCCGATGTGCTCATAGCACCACGATAGCAACTGATGGCACTGAGCCGCACCGCCGTGCGCACCAGGCTTGCACTATTTCTGACTGCAAAGTACAGATGGCTCCGGGGTGGCTTTTCTTGGCACCTCCCTGCGAAACCTAGAGAGGGCATCTGCTGAGCACAACTGCTCCGACAGAGCCGATTCCTCGCCCTCTCCCCCCGGGTGCTCCCATCTGGATAGCCCGCTGACCTCCCGTGCTGCGCCGCGCCGGGTTAAACTCGCTCGCTTTAGTTATGTACTTCCAACAGCTTCAGGCAACAAATGTATTTCATGCGCGGTCCTCCTGTACCTCTCCTTGATGTTCTAAAGCAATGAGAAAGAAGTGTTAAATTTGTTCTTGGCTACTTTTCCTTGCAACTCCCAAAGGCACCGGTTACAAACTGAATCAGTTATCAGCTAGTTAGGCTGGCAGTTCCCGAAGGTACCGCATGAATACTGATAGGGACCCATGCATTATTCAGTGCGAAGAGCAGAGGAAAATGAGCAACACGTCCAAAACAAGAACAGCAGTGGCAGTAAGGGAATAATTAGCGAGCTGTCACTTGTCCCTGTCAGTATTCCCTCCCTTAACACATGAGGGAAAATAATAAAAAAGGGTAAGATCATCTTGCAAGCTCTGCTCTTAAATATGCAGCTGGTAGGTTAAAATACAATGATAAAGGGGAGAGGATAGAGAGCTCTGATACAGTTTTCAAAAGATATGGCCTCCATTTCCATGGAGACTATATGGTTTTTATTTTTTTTAATCCCACAGGCACCGGGTTATACAGTCAGCCCCTGCCTTAAATATCAGCCCATGTGCAACAGCACGAAGGGGACGTGGCTCTAACATGGGGGCTTATCCCAGGGAAAATATTTAGGGCTTTTTCCTCCCTTTCTACAAAACACAACTGAAGTGAGCATGGTTTAGAGACACCAGGCTCGCTGCAATTGGCTCTGCTGACCAAGTCTGCAGCCCAGCACCCAGCGCATCCCTCTGGGGATGGGGGTGTCCAAGAGGATAGACCAGAGGACTTCCACCTAGTAGGGTTAAATTATTAATGAATTAACGAGCTGGTGAACTGATGGGAATGGAGCTCTTATGCTGGAATCTATTAAACAGTCTCCAGGGTTGCTCCTGAAGAAGCAGAGGGCTGTGCTGCCCGGGGTTGGCAGTGCTGGGGGAGGTGGTGCCCATGCTCAGTGCAGCCGGGGCAAACTGACTGCAGAAACTCCACTGCAACAGCAGCAAAGTGCAGTGCCGTGCATTACCAGTGCCACCTGCACCGTGCTCTGGCTGCACGGTCTGACGATGCAGTGCTCACCAGCGCTGTTCAAAGCTCTGGGCAGTGGAGGCTGCTGCCCTGCAGATCCTTGGGCTCCTCCTGCCTCCGCTCCATCGCCGCGTGCAGCAGCCCCGCAGATCTCTGGCACTGCCTCGCTCATTCCGTGCGGGGCGGGATTTGTGCGATGCAAAGAGAAACTGCATTCGTGGCAATGTTAGCAGTCACTTCCCTAAAATATCTGACACGGATCCCTCAGAGCAATCTGCCACATCGCAGTGAAGCCGTAGGATCGATCGGAGCAGGTCTCTCAGCACACAGCCCACCACGGAGCTGAAAATGTCAACATTGGGCATCTCACAAGGAAAACAACCACAGGGATCATCCACGAGGGAATGTAATGTTTAGAAAAGCTATGAAAGAGCCTAGGTTATTCCTGAGATCTGCAGCACTTACGTCACTGAAGACCCTGTTTCTCTGCCCTGATTCCCTCCAAGGAAGGAAAGTGGCAGTGCAGCGTTGCAGGCAGCGGCCCCGCAGGGCAGCATGCAGTAGGGCAGGAGGCTCAGAGACCCTGCTGAGGGAATGAGGGTGGGAGAAGGCAGGAAAGGCACTGAGAACTGCCTGCAGGTAGCTGCTGCCCAGCCCCCAGGAGGGGCTCCTCAGCCTCCTCTGCTCCAGGAGGATGGCTCCTGTGAAGTCACTTTCTCTTGGGGGACATTTAAATTTCAATTCCCTTCTTCTTCCCTAGAAATACTGCATTCCCTTTCCCTGCTTCCAAATAGGATCCTGTGGGATATAACACTCCATATGTAGTTATGTGCTACAGAAGTGCATCCAAAGCAAAACATTTTTATTTAGGGTCTTTATAAGCACATTCTGATTTATCCTTGCCCAAACTGATGTGCCACATTATCTGGCCCCACATTTGCACGAGTTACTGCATTTGATTGACACAAGATGCTGTAAATAGTCCCCTATTTAACTCTTATTCCAACAGAAGTTTACAGGAGGATTTTTGTTCATCACATATCTTCCTTGATGTCCTCAAGCTGCTGGCTGGGTGGCCATTTTCTATCACAAGCATTATGCATTGTTCTAGGTCCAAAATGAATGCGTCCCCAGATAATATTTTTTTACCCCACAAAGCTTGTGTATGTGCTGGGAGAAACACACCGGGGAAATTTCACATCAACTACACAAGCATCTTTGCTGCCATGCGCCCATATTTCCACCTAAGCACCCACACAATACTCAGCCTCCCTTGCTGAATGAGATACCCAGCATGGATGAATATTCACAGGAAAGAATTCGGAAGAGCTGTGATTGTCAGGAGGAGGCGTTTGCGTTCTGTAATGCTGCTCCTGTGCACAGCCAGCTCCAGGTAACGCTTTCCAAGCTCCTGAGACAGGTGGGGAAAACTCCCCATTGGCATGGGTCACCCTGGTTTACCCAGCAGGGATGATAGAATGGCTTATTTTGGAGGGACCTTAGAGATCACCCATTCTCAAGCCCCTGCCACAGGGAGTTGAGCTCATGCTGCCCAGGTCCCAATCCATGGCCTCAGACACCTCCAGGGATGGGGCATCCACAAACTCTCCAGACAGCCTGTTCTGTCTGTCCCCCTGACCTCAGTGGAGCCATACTGGCTTTCAACCAGCCCAAAGCAGGTAAGCTATCTTTTCCCTTAGCTCCAAAATCCAAATTCTAAGGGTAAAAGAGATTCCTGCCCTGCTCCCGGTGGCTTGCGCTGCCCAGCCCTTTGCATTCAATACCATCCCTTTTCCTTCCCATGCTTCCACGCTGCGCTGGCGGCACAGACGGGCCTGGCTTTGCTGACGGCATCATTATTGCTGTCACATCCGCGGTACTGACAGGCCGTGGTGAGCCTGCAAGCCTTATGTTCTGCTGCTTCCGCGCATCCTGGCGCTCAATCGCAGACCTTTGTTTTCCTCCCACTGGATGCGGCCGCGGTCTGACTGTAAGGGGATGCGCAACTAAGCCGGAGGAGAGCGAACCGCTTGGCACGGAGCGTCCCTCGTTGCTCCGCTGAGGAGGCTGTGTGTCAATCGATGGGCTAACAATTATGATCAATGTCAACAGGAAAAAAAAACAAAGGAATGCCACTCTGCAGCTCCATGGGTAAGGGAGCAGTGTGGGAGCACAGCGCCAGCAGAGGGATGGGATGGGCAGGGGCCCTTTCCCACCCTGGTTGCAGTCACTGAGGCACACACAGAGCCCTACGAGAGCCAAGGGCTGGCAGAACCCTGTAATGAATGCAGCTCCAACACACCCCGTGTGCCATCGGAGAGAGATGCAAGAGCATTGCAGAAGAATGCTTGATGCCCTCTGTCACTCATTGCCACGAATAACGCTCCTCTCCGCTGTCACCCGGCACTCGTAGGATGCTGAATTAAACAGCGTGGCTTTTGATGCTGCTGAAGTAACTATTGCATTAATTATCCATGGCATTTGCACACACGCCTTACACGCTGGGAAAGGTGTGTTTCCCCCCGACGGATGCACGCATCACGCTCAGCCCCCACCCCTCCGCATCACATCGCTGGGCCTTCCAGGATGCACTGTGCCTCCTTGCTCGCGTATTGTTTATTAATGAACCAAACCTTGAAAGTAGGAGCTCTTTGCCAGAGGTTATTTTTACTACCACGTTAGTTAAGGCTGAGGGTATTATTTTACATGCCGATGAATAATTTACTCACCATTAAAAAAAAAAAACTTATCCTGCAACAATAACCAGCAGTGCCGTCCATTCCCTACACAGCCATGAGCACGTGGGGTGCAGAATTTCCTCCCTTCCATGCTTGTTGTAAAGCTGTGCTGGAAGGAATCTCTTCAATAGCTCCATAAAATAGAATGTCCGCAGCAGTGGAGTTCTCATCAGGTGTGGCTAACTCTGGAAGTTAAGAGGAATTAACACTAATTGGGTTACCACTTTTTGTGCTGGTTCTCCGCCTAGGTTCCCCACATCTGTTGGTTATTTATTGCACACCAGCACTCGATCCTTATGAAGTGCCATGCGTGACTTCTCCTTGCACTATAGGCCATGTGCTATCGGTAGAAGATTTAACTTGCTAATAGAGCAAAGCTAGAACAAAGCTCCTTCATTTCATATGAGCTTTCCCAGCCTGATTGTGTTTATTTAGAAAGCAGCTAAGACACAGGCATGTGGGGCTATAAATCAGCAGAAAATCAAATGCTAACATGTAAATAAATTGCAAATCAGCTGAGAAATTGGTTTCATTTTGAGACGATAAAGCATATTTCTCCTGTACTGATTTTATAAGGTGCCCCTTAAGAATTGTAATATTTCTGCGTGGTAATGATAAACATTAGCGAGTTGCTTTAGAAATGAAAAAATGGCAACCCTGTGGGGATTTGAAAAACATATGCACTTCAAATTTGAAAATCCAATTTAACTGTCCATTATATGGAGAATAAAAAAAAAGGTAAGGATAGGATAATTTTGCAGTTACACAGCATTTGACTAAATCTGATTCAGGGATGACAGCTACACTTTAAAAGCTACATGTCTGAATGTAAGGAGACAGCAAATCATTTATTTATGATTGTAATCTAGCTCCTGTCTAACAAGTTAACAACTGTGCAGAGTGCTCCCTGAGTGGAGGCAGCCTGTGTAGGCTTGTCAGTTAGCACTTTTTAAAACACTTTTCATAGAATTTCTGTTAAAATATATATATATATAAAATAAGAGACAAAAGAGAGTCCCTGTCAAATTTACCAAAACAAGCAGATGTTACAATTTCAAAAGTTTGAAGAAACAAATCCCGCTCCTGATGTCATGCAGAGGGGCAGAGGAAGGAAAGGTGAGCATGGCATGATGGGCTGTGAGAGGCCCTGGGGGTGTGAGGAGCACCGGGCTGTCCCCAGCTGTCCTCTGATGGTGACACCCAGCTCTGGGCTCTGATACCCGTGTCCATGGCATCACTTGGCCAGCAGTGCCACAACAGCTGTATCCACCCGCATCTATGCGCCTTGGCTTTGGGAAGGCCTCACACCCAAGTGGGGTTAGAAAACCTTGTAGGAAAGCTAAACTGCTGGAACAGGTATGATGATTCACAGAACTGTCCAGGTTGGAAAAGACCTCGAAGATCACCCAGTCCAACCATCCAACTACCACCAATACTGCCCACTAGCCATGTCCCAGAGTGCTACAGCCAGACTTTCCTTAAACATCCCCAGGGACGGTGACCCCACCACCCCCTGGGCAGCCTGTGCCAGTGCCTGACTGCATGTCTGGGAAGACATTCTTCCTAATATCCAACCTGAGCTACAAACAGACAACACTTACCCAAGAGCTCTATTGTGGTATAGGTCATCTTCTATCAGTGTTATGTATCCTCTCATCTTACATTCTCTTGCTACCAAAGGTTGAGGAGGTGAGCAGTGAGCCACCAGGTTTTCCTGAAGGGTAACACAGCCACTGTCCTGAAAACACCAGCTCCACCTCCAGCCTCAAAGCAAATCAAGCATTGGGAGTTATGGGGAAAGCACAGCACCCAAGGAAGGGTGCCGGATGCTGCAGTCTCTGATATCTGCACCCTGTGTTAGCCTGACCCACCCCACCACAGAGATGACTGAAGGAAAGTGCACAGGAGGAGCACAGGGACTGTCTGTTCGCACTGCCTGCAGTGCACAGGGACACCCACAGCTCCATCAGTGCTCACAGCCCCATCCCCTGACCGTGGCTGTCTGCAGGGATGGGGCACCACCACCTCTCTGGGCACCCTGTGCAGTGCTTCACTACCCTTAGCATAAAAACTTCTTCCTTATATCCAATCTAAATCTCCCCTCTTTTAATTTGAAACTATTTCCCCTTGTCCTATCACACAGATCATTCTAAATGGTCTGTCCTTTCCTTCCTAAAGCCCTTTTACTTACTGAAGAGTCACTCTCAGCTCTCCCTGGAGCCTGCTCCTCTCCACGCTGCACAGCCCCAGCTCTCAGCCTGCCCTCATAGGAGAGGCGTTCCATTCTGTGGATCATCCCTGTGGCTCTCCTCTGGACACACAACAGTTCCACGTCTCTTCTGTGCTGAGGACTTCACACCCAGATGCAGTTCTCCAGGTGAGGGCTCACAGGCAGCAAGCAGGATGGGGCCCAGCAGAATGGTGAGCAGTCTTCATGGGGATGTTGAACACTGGGTATTCTGAAAGTGACAATTTGCACAGGTTCAGAAAATTAGCGGCAGAAATATCCATCAGACATCCACTCATAGACAACATTTCCGTCTCTGAAAGCTCTCCAGCCATAAATCTCTGGAGGTTAATAGAGCATTCAATGAAGCATTGTTGTTCACTGCTCTGATTATTTGATACTGTGCAAACCCCCTTCCTCCTGAGGAGAGGAAAGCTGCTTCTTGCAACAAGGCAGTTAGGCATTTGTGTGCTACATCCTTCCCTTCTGCTTGCAGAAAGCCTCCCCTGTGCTGGCTGCCTCTCCTCTAGGGCTCAGAGCCATCCTGCAGGTGTGCAGCACAGCTCCAGGTGTGGCTGCCTGGGAGCAGACCCTGTGGACCCTGTTTTGTTTATTGCACTTCAGAACTACAAGCGACCAAACTAAAGAGAGAAAGTTGGAGATGGTGGTTGTCAGATGCTATCACCCTCACACCCTCTGCTGAATGCTAATAAGTGGAAGTAAACAGAAGGAATGTCTGCGTGTTCATTTATCTTGGATTAGGTCAGCCACTGAAAATATGCAGTTCTGCTTTTTGAGATAAAATAATTCCTTTCGGATCAAAAAATGTTTTCGTAACTTGCAATTTTCCCTCTTTTGACTTCAGGAGAGGAAAGTCCTGGCAGAGCCGTAGCGATGTGGGTAAGCCTGGCTTTTAAATGATGTTGCATCGATAAGAGAACACTCAGGGTATGGTTTGCAAATAGCCATCAGCAGGGACTGCTGGAAACACACAGACGAGTGGAACAGTCGGTGCTGTGCTGTTCCTGCTCTCTTTCTGGCCGCTCACTGCACTGGTCATGCTTGGGTTGGAAAGGCAGTGCCTACGGTGCTGCTGGAATGGGATGAGAAGCAGAAGCATTCCAGATGCTGAAGGAGTCTGCGCCCCACTCGAGGGCGGGAGAGGAGAATCTCAGAAATCAATCATTTAATTAGGAGCACTGAGGTCTTCCGTAATTGCCGTTTTCCCTCCCCGTGTCCTCCTGCTTTCCGTGCCTCAACAGAACAACAACAACAAAAATAATATTATGGTGTTTTTGAAAACGAACCATTGGTTCCTATCATGTCATCGTGCGGAGGGGACGCGTCCCTGCCTGTAATTACACAGCAGAGAGGCTGGAAGTATCTGCATGGCTGACTGACAGCTCCAGCTAAGTAAACAGCTCCTTCTGCGAGCGCTGGCAGCCTGGACGGAGGCTGGGCTTGGCTGCAGCTTGGCAGCAAAAGCCAGGAGGCCGTGGAAAATGGCACTGTTTAAGCAGCCAGCAATCTGTGGGGTCTTCAGAACCTTATCATCCATGCGAGTCAACAACTGTGCTAAATTGAAATTGTAGAGTTGATTAAACGACGTATTTAAGGCCCCATAAAAGAAAGCAAGCAAGGCAGGAAGGGAGAGGTGCGCGCGGGGGGAGCGGGCAGAGGGTTTATCTCACCGCGAGCAGCAGGCTCAGCCACTGATCTAATCAAATTATTCAGCATTAAAAAACTGCCAAGGCATTCCAGTGCTGCAGCTTCCAGAGGCCCAGCTGGGATCAAATGCTAATCAACATCTCCGCGATATTTATTCCCACTGTCAGTCTGGTACGTGTTTGTTTTCCGAGCGCTGCATACTAAACTGAAGGATCGAGATGAATTGGCGGAGATGGGAGGTGATGAGCCGACGGGCTGAGCGTGGGGAAGCGGCGCCGACGGGCTCAGGGAGGGACAGGTGGAGACCCCAGGGTGCTCTCTCGCTCTTCCCAGCAGCTCGCTGCCCGTAGTGCTGCTGGGATGGGTGCACGCATTGCTTGGCACCGAGCTGGCGATGATGTGGCCAAGGGACGGCCAGCACCGGGTGCAAACCCTGCAGGTCCTCCTTAAGCACTAGCCACTGAGCGCCCGGAGACTAATTAATTCCCTTTTTGTTTTTCAGAGTTTCATTTTTAAATTACAGTCTTCCCTCCTCTCTAATAAATACTCAACAATTAAAGCTCCCCCCCCTCCGACATGCGATTCCAGCATCTCAGTGTCCCACCTCCTGTCACCTTCCCTGCCATAAACAGATTCGTAAAAACTGCTTTTGACGCCCCAGCTGCCATTAGCCACTTAAAATCCCATAATTATCATCCTATCATGGGCCTGTTAACGAGCAGTAAAAATAAGGCCATTGAATATGGTAATTTATTCGTAAATTAGCCTAATGAGAATAGGTTTCAGACACTGTTTACTTTCTAGCTGCCTGTTTCGGTGCGCACAGGCTGCTGGCGCTGGGATGGAGCTGCTGCCGGCACTGGGACCCATCCGGAGGAGAAAGCAGGAAGAAGCTGAGCACTGCAGAAACAGCTTAGATGGGAAATAGGAAGGTGCTTTTTGAAGCAGGCAGGGCCTGGGCTGAGCAGCAGTGAGAGCAGCAGCAACCCCCAGGTCCCTTTCCCACTCCCTACGCCACATCCCTTGCCCAGTGCACCTCAGGTACCGTTCCCCTAACGGTTGGTGAGTGCCCATTTGCACAAGCAGAGGAGAGAGCAATTTTGCACAGTGCTTTGTGTGCAGCACACCAAAGCCACAGAAATGACTGCGTCTGCCCCATCTTCACCCGGGGAGGAGAGATGGTGCACGGGGCAGAGGCTGAGGAGTTGGACAGGGGCTTGGGCCACAGGATGGGGACCAGGAGCTGCCCCTGGGAATAGGGACACTAACCTGAGCATGGAGACTTTGGTGCTCTGCCAGTGGCACTCAGCATGGTGCAGCATTAAGGGCGCTCTGGTAGCCAACCACCAGCAGATGCCACAGCCACTGCTCAGAATTTAAATGCCTGCAGACCGGACCAGAAGGAGGAGGAAGAGTCCCATACTGATCACACTGAATCCTAAGCCAGCAGGCCCAGGCACTTTGGCACCTGAACGGCTTGTTTTTCCTAAGCTCCATCTTTACAAACAGTTATTCTCAGGCAGTGGAGTGGTAATAAACCTTGAATGAATGAGGATGAGAGGTCCTTTCAGGGAAGAGGTGAAGAGCTCTTGACTATGAGCCTTTCACCCTCTGGAGTATTTTCATTGCTAGGCTGGCTAAAAGCCAGGAAATAAATCTGCACGGCCAGAGCATCTCCACCACACCGTGCAGGCAGAGCGCAGCCCCCAGGCACCACCACCACCCCATTCCCATCCCCATGGGGCTCAGTTCCCCAAGCCCCCATGTCTTATCTGAACTGAGGGTCCCATCAGTTGTCCCAGCTGTGCCCAACTGTTCCCTCGGTCAGGTGGTGGCTGCAGCCATTGCGCTTTGCTGAGGCTGTGCCTTTCCAGCTCCTAATTTAATTACAGCTTGTTTCTTTACTAATTATAATGCTCAAATCAGAGATGAGCTTAAGGCCACAGTTGCAGAGAGGCTGGTGGCTGTCTCCTCTATGCTAGGATGGCCCCATTATAATTTCAGTTCCTTCTGATGGAGATTATAAACACTTTATGTCAAACCACTTCCCAGCAGTTCTCACAGTGTGAAAACGATTGAGGTCAGGAGATGCACACAACCTACCCATCAGCTCAAGTATATTCCTCAAACACTGACATGCAGTCTAACTGCAGGGAGGTCACCTCTGCAAGGAGCAATCCTTCCAGCCCCTGAGCAACTACCAAATTGCAGTGCTGGAAAATAATCAAGTGGAACATGTTGAAAATAGCTCCCCAGGTAATAAATGGTTAACAAAAGCAGCTGCTTCCACCCCGCATAAGTAGGGACATAATCATAGTAAATAAGTTAACCTATTAAAATACGGTATTAAAAGAAGCACACCTCATAGCTCGACACAGCAAACACTGGCATTGAACTTGGAACAGCCTTGCCTGAAAAAGCTGTGCCAGAGGTAAAAGGAGCAGTATGGGGAGGTGCAGCTCCCAGCCACGTGGAGCAGCAGGTGCTTGCTGGATTGAGGAGTGTATGCTGCCTCCCCCCTCCTCTTGCAATTTCAATTCAAAGGGATCAATCCAGGTATGAGACTTCCTTACTGTGCCTTCCTCCGATCCCCTGTCTCCTCCATGAACACACACCACTGCTCAGGAGTAACGGTGCTTGTAGTGCATCACACTACAAGCACATGTGAATGTAGTTCATTGGCAAGACAGAGACAGGCCACCTTTGCTGCTGATTTCATTATGAACTTGTTCCCTGTTATCAACATCCTCCTGTATTTCCAGAAAATCATCTTACACATACACAGGTGGATTCCAAACAAAAAACAACGTAATGCAACAACAGCAGAGCAGCAAAGTCCCAGGCTGCAGCAAGTGAAGACTTGGCTTAAATGCAACAGCCATGAGCACAAAAACAAAGGAAAGAATCTGCTTACCTTCAGAAGGCCACAGGTACACAGAAACCTCCAGCAAGCCCCCCTTACCTCCGCTGCCAACCCTTAAATGAGGTCTGGGAAGGAGTGGATCCTGGCTCCATCCCTTTCAATCACTCAGGTACATTGGATGCACCTGAGTTCCCCTGGGCTGGCCCTGCCTTCTCACCAGGTGCTCAATCACTGCTTCAGGCCTTGACTTAGCCTTTCTGCTACAAGCATACTCCAAAACAAGGAGATTTTCTGTTTATAAGCAAATAAACAAAGAGAGGTTTGTAGAAACTGCTTTCAGAGGTGACCTGCAATGGGCAGTGAGTTCCCAGCTGCCTCCCAAGGAAACCTCGGCTGCCCCGAGCAGCTCTCACAGCCCCCACGTGAAGCCAAGTATTTGTGCTGGTGGGACTCTCCATTGGGATGATGGGGGTTCTCTACTGGGATGACTGGGACAGTCCTTCAAGACAGCTGGGGCTCTACATTAGAATGGCTGATTCCCCATTGGGGTGATGGAGGTTCCCCACTGGGATGATGGAGGCTTCCCATTGGGATTCAGGGGACTCTCCACACTGGGATGATGGAAGCTTCCTCGCAATATGGTGGGGACTCTTCACTGGGATGGCAGGGCTCTCCATTAGGATGGAGGAGGCTCCCCATTGGAATGGTGGGACTCTCCATTGGGATGATGGAGGCTCTCCATCAGTTTGGTGGGGATTCTTCATTGGGATGGCAGGGCTCTCCACCAGCATGGTAGGGGCTCCCTGCCCACCTCCAGTCCTTTGTGGCGCAGCATCCCCCCGTTGAGGAGCAGTGGCATGCTTCATAGCTCGGCATTTGGCAGCGATCCAGCCTCAAATGAATGCATGCAAATACATGGATCTTAGATCATTTACTTATCACATATGTGCCTATTTGCAAGTTTGTAGCAGGAGTAGCATATTTTGTAGATTTGGGGGGGGGTGCTTTTCTGTTTCCAGGCATTTTTTTCACCTCTTCAGTTATCAACCATGAGTCCAGCTCTGGAAAAAGGAGAAAACACAGCCCTTGGCCACAACACGTGTCCAGTGTCACAACACCCCTGCACAAAGGCAGGTTCTCTGGGGCAGCTAACCTGAGAGCAGCCCTCAACCACAGCTTTGTGAAGATGTTTCCTTTGAAAACAAAGGTTTTTCCCCCCTTGTTTTTTTCTGTCCTAAGTGTCTGCGATCTTTTTTTCCCCCCGCTCTTTTACAGAAAGGGGCCCCTATCCTAAAGCAGAGTGTAGGAACGAAAGAGAAGCTGAGCAGCGCTCAGGAAGAAATCACTTTGTCCCTCCCTCCCTCTTGTGCTGAATCTTTCTCTGCAGTGGGTGGGCAGTTTCTGAAAAGCTGTTTGAAGAAAGTCTTGAGTCGCCCCTGCTCATTCCAAGCTCTTGCCAAAATTAACAGATTTATGGCACAGCGTTTAGCTTGAATCAAGTTTTAAAAATGTAATTTACAAGAGAGACATTTTTTCCTTGCTCAGACATGTTATTTGCCCATTAATATGCACCACGATTTCAGATGCCTAATGACTGTTCAAATCTCTTCCTGCTCATATAAAATGTTGCTGTTGTTGTTGTGATTAAGGGCGACGCATCGCTTGGCAATGCAAATACCCTGGAGCCATCGGAAGGACAATTAGTTCCTAAAAGAGGGGAATGCTCTGAGGCCGGGTGAAGGGCTGGGCGAGGGGCACAGGGCAGAGTGGTGCGCCATGACCCGGTCACAACACGCTGCCCACCATCAACCCAGCGCTGTGTATAGACGTGGGGCAGCCTCTGCTCCCTGCGGGATGGCATGGAGGGCTGGGAAAGGATGAAGGGATGGAAGCACTGATCCTGACCCCCCACACTCCTCATCTCCCATCACTCCAGACCAGCTTGGCTGCGTTTCTCCCAGCGTCTTCAAAATCACTAACCAGGCAGAAAGCTCCTTGTGATGGCTGGATGCGAGGCGAGCTGCTATCACCGCTGTTTGAATGCCCTTACATATATTGACATTTTGGTACAAAGGTTAATTATAACTGGTTATTCTTAAACGAAACCACAAACACCCTTTTCCCCGTGTTTTATTACTTTATAACTCACCATATAAACCTGATTCCTATAACCATAAAACAAAGCTGAAACGAGTTGGACATGTACCAGTGAGGAGAAAAAGAAATAGCCGGAGGGGCCTCTCAGCTGTGCAGTAATGTATATCCATGTGGATTTCTGCGTCTCCTACTCTCACAGAAACTTAATATTCCAATCAGCTACTGAGCTACTGCATTAAGAGCCAGCGAGCGCATCAGTGCCCCTATAGCTGAGGGAATATTACTCACCGGGTCATGGTCGGCTGAGTAAAATACAACCCTCATATATCATCATAACTGCCAGCAAATGACAATTATAATTGAGACGGCAATAACTAGGAAAGAGTTCTTTAATTTAACATCCAATTATTACAAGTTATCACTCCTTAATAAATGTAATATAACAGACAATCAATGTTGCATGCGACGGGCCAGGCTGCATTGGGATGGGAAATTTATATCCTGGGGAAAAAATACTGTGTGTGTGGGTTCTGCTTTTAAAAGTCTGCAGTGGTTGTGATAAGTGTAGCAAGAACTCGAGCTATAAATAGCTGGCTGCCATTGCCACATTTGCATATGTACAATAGCTCTAGGCCAAGGGGAGAAAAAAAAGATTACTTCTCCCCTGTGTAGTAAAATAAGAACAACAATAGAAAGCAAAGCGTGGAGTGTGAGCGCTCCTTCCCGGCTCCGGCTCAAATGAGCGCTTGAAAAGGGAAGCGCAGCGAAAGCTGATAAAAATCACCTTAATAGCAAAGGACGTGATTCTGATCAGCTTCAAAGGGGGATCGCAGTGAGCAAGCTATTTAAACCTTGGTGCAGTCGGATCGTTTGGGTATTCATGTTTTTTTGCCTGTGCCCTTTCCTTGTGTTTTCATGGCGGAATGAGCTGCGCATTTTAATTGCAGCCCCTAATGCTGGCGGGTTGGTGGGGAAGGAAGGGGACATTGTAGGGTGGGCATGGGGAGCCCTGGCTGATGAAGGAGGTCTTTGTGTGCTGCCCACAGGTGCCCACCGCTCCCGGCCCTGCAGCACAGGGCTGATGCTGCTTGCCCATGCCACAGCACTGCTGCCATATGTGGGTGAATGGCTCTTGGTTCTGGGCTGGGAGGGAAGGAGGGCTGACACTTTTTTATTTTGATCCCAAAATTCAGTTTGACGTGCAATCAGGTTGGTATTCTTTTTGTCATCTCCATCGCTGCAGAAAGCATCTGCTGTCATACAACCACAGGATGGTTTGAGTCAATAGGGACCCTCAGAGGTCCTCGAGTCCGACTGCGCCGCGATGAACCAACAGCTTGATGCCTCCCAAAGTCTCAAGCTTTAATGACCAAAAAGTTCCTTTTCTTCTCTCCTTCACTCCAAAGCCTCATGCAGGAGGAGCCCCACGGGTAGAAGAGGTGGACGGAATCAGAGCAAACCTGAGCAGAGCCCTCTGGGCTGTCCCATTCCAGCCTCATAATGTGCATCAGCTGCCTGCTGCCATGGGGCTCTGTTCCTTTGTCTCTGCACGGAGCGGAGCGGCAGTAAATTGGAGAGGCTGGTTTGTTTGGTCGCTGGGTTTTTGTTGGGCGTGTGGTGGTTTGTTTTTTTTTTAACTGACTGATTGGCTGACATCTATTTCCAAGGAGATCATTGACAGGGAGAGAATACACAGTTTACTCAACCACAGTGGAATACAGAGCCATTTGCATCGAATAGAAAAAAAAAATAATTCCACTTGAAATGCATGTATATGTCAGAAACACTTGACATGTAAAGTACAAATAACACCGCTTTGAATCTGTAACATTTATTGTACCGCACGTGCTACACAAATAAAATACATAATTACTAGACAGGCATAGATAAATTATCATCTTAAAAATTTCACTTCTTTATCACATCCCATTTGCAACCTGGAAGTTAAGCAGCAACAACCCGTATTTTCTGGTGTCTTAGAGAAGCAGAAGGCGCTGGCGGGTCCTGATTCTGAGAGCTCTCAGCTCCTGCCTTGTGCTTACCTTATCGGGATCATCATCTCCACTTGTGAGTTTAACCACAAAGTGGTTTTAATAACGGATCGTAACACAAATTAATGCAATTTTGCTTTTTTTTCTTTTTTTATTAAATTGCTTTTAAGTAGTAAAACACAAACTGCATTTAAACCCCACTGGTAATTACCATCTCTTTTCAAGTTTTGCTCATCTTTCAATTAGGCATGTGTTAGTCGGCATGCAGCAGACGAGCCACGTGCCTGCAGAACGCTCAGGGCAGTGTCACAGCTTGGGGTGATGTCACAGCATGGTATGACGTCATAGCATGGGGTGATGTCACAGCGCGGGGTGGCACTGGCTATCACAAAAGCTGCCACCGAGGGATTCTTTGCCAGCCCTGCCCTTGCACATGGCAAGCTGAGAGACACTCTTCCGTGATTAACGGGATGTGGAAGAAGCAGTGACATGAGAAAACGAGCTGCTGCCTGACCAAGGTTGCCAGATGTGGTGTCACGGCACGGTGACAGCGCTGATACCGGCGGCGGTGCTAATAATCACGGGCTCAAACTGCTGGGGACCCCCAGGTCCCCGAACGCAAATGAAGCCCTGGACAGCTTACCATTTTTATAGGACAAACGTATCTAAGTGCTTGTAAGAAACAATAAGAGAGGAAAAAATATATTGATCGCTACCGCTGCCGGAGTGAGGTCGATGTGATCGTCGGCAGGGCTATGCGCGCTGCTGGGAGATGCTGAGCCTCGCGTGGATCCCGTTGGTGCCTCGCCTTTGATGGGCAGGCTGCAGGAGGGGCTCGCAGTCAGAGCTCTCTCCTCCCGGTGCTTCAGCAGCGATGCGGTTAAACGCTGCATAAGGTTTCTTCCTCCCCAGCTCCCCCCCAAAACTGGAGTAACGTCTTAAGCAGAAGCACCAGACGAACAAGATAAAGGCAAAGCCCTTCTGCAGGAGGATTTGTCTTTCGAATCTAGATTAGCAATTGGTGTTTGGGGAAGATGGGACCGTAATCTGATTGAATAAGGGGAGTTTGTGATATCAATCTCCTTGAATCCCATTGTCTTTGTGCTGCTTTGTAAATTAATATTCATTTTCATCTCTACGTTCACGCTGAATCTCTCGTGCTCCTTGTCTCTCCCTCTTTGATGAATTGCAGTCCTACGTATTGGATGCTGCGCACCCAGAATTAGCATCGCACTGTGTCTCTTAACTTTGTGCGTGTGCAAAGGCCGAGCACTGAGGCTGCAGCTGTGGGGCAGGCACTGTCCCAGCCCTGATCCCTGCTGGCTGCCCCTGCCCAGTTCACTGCAGGCAGCACTTTCCCCAAAATTCAATTTTTTCCCCCTTCCCGTAGAGCATTGCATCTTGTTCAATCCTTCCCCTGTCACACAAGCTCCAGCACTGTTTCAATTGGATTCCAAAAATAACCTCTTTATTCACACGGCTCATGCTATTATATCGTAGTACAGCTCGGGCAGGCGAGGGGTCATTCCATTATCCAGGAACGAGATAACTGAGTATTAGGGCAGCCAGGCTCTTTGACTCTGTGCCCTGTGGTAATGGGCCTTTTTTAAGGGCATTAACCAATGTTTCTACTTAGGTATTTGACAAGAGTAAAGGTAACATTGCCATTTAATCCTCCCTTTTCTTTCCTTTTTTTTTTATCCTCACCTATAGACAGCGCTCACACATCCACTTCTCTTCAAGTGTTCAAACTTCAGCTCAGCATCACTGAGCTCTCCACGTCCTCCCCTGGAGGCTGCGGCTCCCATTTGGATGAGACCCCCACAGGCCCCCTGATAAAGGCACAGCCTGTGCCGTACCTAAAGTTGTGCACAAGGATTTTTCATCTCTCACTTTCCCCTATGCAGTTCCTGGCAGCGCTGCCTTCAGCCCCCGTTCACACCAAGGAACTTCCTTTGGATGGATGAGGAAACGCTCAGGAAAACCCAGGAGGCTCTGAATCTGTCCCATCTCACTGCCTCATGTCGGTTGGGGAGCACAAGAGGCAGGTCAGGCTTCTTGCTGAATCGGTGGCCATTAGGATCAGGCACTGGCAGGTGCAGAGCCCAGTGCCAGCATCCCCCTGCAGCCTTGGGGCACGTGGCTCCAGCAGCTGGCAGCAGCCACCAACCTCCAGCCGGAGAAGCTGGTGGCCCAAGGACTTGTAATGCCCCCACCTCCCCTCTTTAGGAGTATCTAAATGTATCTACCAATGATCGTGGCTTAATTGATTGATTAATAACAGAAACTCTAATTGAATCCTCCCAGCTTGTACATAAGATGTCTTAATGTTAGAGCCTAGGGAGTAAGTGCACAGCATGGAAGTATGAAGTGCGGCACAACCAGTAACACTTTCAATTTAAAAGTCAATCTCATTATACGAGAAGCTGTTTTCTCTATCCCTCTGGAAAGGCAACAGCAATCTCCCATCTTCTCCCTACCAGAGCCACACGGTTTGTTAGTGTCTGTGGGAGATGCAAATACGAGCTTTTTTTTTATTTGTTCCCACTGCTGCATATCTGAGCAGTTCAGTAAATATTCATGAGGCTGCCATTGTAGGAGCTCTGAAAACTACAGAAAATATGCCCTCCGAGGTGACATGTAATTTGGCACTTCCCGCATGGAGAGGCAAAGGATGCAGCCGGAGCAGAAATATCCCAATAATTAAATACCTTGCTACAAGCTAATCTTTTCTGTTTCTCATTAAACATGAGACACCTCAAACCTTTTCCATATGCAGGAGCCTCGGAATGCAGAAGTTAGCTCAGAAAGGTAGATCTGCACATGCCATCCAGTGGACCAGACAGTATCTAGGCAAGGAACATCTGGAATTTCTCCCCAAATTCCCACTTTAAGGCCGTGATGTCTCTCACCATGGACAGTGGAATCCCTTCGGATCAGAACAGGCACTCACATATGGTGTGTTCCATGTTTTCTTTGCATAGGGAATCCTATGCATTCCTGGTTCATGCTTCCAGACACACCTTGTGCTGAAGAAGGGTTGAGTTCATGCTCCAGGATGGCTGCATGCTCTCTCCCTCCTGCAGCTCACTGGTCCCCACCACCTGGTATGAACCAGGTAGAAAGCAATACCAACCACAAACCACTCCTTCACATGTTCTTCACATGTCCATGTCCTGCCCCCATTCTTCAGTTTGGTTTCTAAAACTCCACGTCTCACAAGACAGATTCCTCCATCTTCAGACAAGGATGCAACCCTGGCGAGTGTCAAGCTGCTGCCTCTCACCAGGTCCATGGGCCACTCCAAGTTGTCCTCTGCCCCAAGCAGCAGACTGGGGACCAATTTCCAGCCTTTCCCTCACGTTCACCTTTTTTCCCTTCTATCTGATTGCCTTCTTTTTGCAGGTCTGCCTTTTCTGGACAGCTCTACTGCGATCCAAAGGAAGGGAGTCCAGAGTCATGAAGACAAAATGGTGGCTTGGGCCACTTCATTAAGGAGGTTAATGACCCATTAAAGTGGACCACTCCCAGGCACTCGCCCTTGAACGCCTGCCTACAGGATCCCTGGGGCACGGTGTTGCTGCAGGAGGATCACTGCACAGGGATGGGCTCCTAGCAGAGCCTGCATGGCCCCATGGCTTGGGGACAGTGGGTGCTCTGTACTTGGTGCACCCAGGTCCTGCACTGCTGGGGCAGGAGGCAACACAGAGCAATGCAGTGATGCCATGCAGTGGTGAGATGGCCCCAGAGGATACCTGGTTGAATCCCATTTTGCCCTCTGTGTGTATAACATCCCCTTTATAGATCCGCCAGTCAGGCAGTGTCCTGCCTGCTGCTCATCCTGCCTCCTTTAACTACACCACCACTGGCATCTCGGTGTCATTCACACTGTAATCTCATAGGTATCTGTTTCCTATCTGGATCCCACCTGTCAGAGCACCTCTTTCCACTGGCAGTATGGGTAGTGAATGACCTTCAGCCAGCGAGTGGTTATAGCCTTAAGACAACACAATTAAACATGTTTTATTGCTTAACACACTGTGTCAGGAGCCCTAGTTGTGTTTTTGTTCCAGTCTTCTATCGTTTTCAGAAATGCCTGGAACTGTGACAGCTCAAAGCGCCGGTGCACTTCTGCTCCCAGGTAATCAATAGAAGGCCTCAAGGTATCTCACGCTTCTGTCAAATATGGGATTTTTAGCATGAAAGTGTTTTCAAGACTTTTTTGGTCACTGCAAGGCTCCCAATCCTCTTCCTCTCATAGCTATCAGGGCAAGGACATCGGGCTGCCATGAAACGGAACAGCCCGAGCCATGGGATGGGGGCTCTGGATGAACTGGGTTAGGCAGATGGGATGGCCAGATGGATGGATGGGATGGGTGCAGTAGGGCAGTGCTGAGCAAGGGCCCCTGGGGTTGGGTGCCGCTGCGTGGGGACGATTGCAACCTCCAGGGAAGAAGTGAGCACATGGACAAGGGACACTCTTGGCCCCGCGCACACTGTCACCAAATGTCCCCCCTCCGGCACTGTCCCAAAGCACAGTGTGAATTGAGGCACGTGGGAGGCTGCAGGGCTGGGGCAGGCAGGAAGAACACCACTTTATTAGTGGAGAAATTCCCGTTTTCTTCAGCTTCTGGGTCGTTGTTTTGGTTTTGTCTGCTTTCTGTTGTTTTTGCAAGGATCCCTGTGAATTCCATCCCAGCAGCAATTTACCTGTTTTTCAGCAAAATGCCTGTGTTCGCAGGAGCATCGTGCCAGGATGAAATGTTGGTTTCTTTGGGCAGAAAAGCTGTCTTTTCACTTTAGAAAATTATTCCAGGTTAAAATTAAATATTTATGTACTTCGCAGTCCCGCAAAGCTTGTTTTCGCTCAGATTAAGACAACTCTCCAACATTACACCATCCAGACCATCATGGCTTTGGCTCCTGCTGCATCTTCCAGCACATGGCTTGAATCCCCCTCTTCAGCCTTCCACCAAGCTGAAACAGCTACGGCAGACACGTTGGATCATATCTGATTTTTTGTTGCTGTTAAGAGTCCATTTTCAGCCAATGGCTTCTGAGCATTATTCCTCATGGCTTCTTAGCTGCATGCTCTGGGCCTTGTGCTTTGCGCAACTTTTTAATAGACCCTCTCTCAAAGCACCTCACACTTGTGTACAAATGACTGCTCGTTTCCTCAGCCCTTCTCCCATTGGCTTTTGCAGCTGTTGTCATTAATGGCTTTAACTGCATTTAAATTGTCTTGATTTGTCTGTGAGTTGCGTTGGTCAAGGAGCAGTTGTTTGGCACATCCATCATTTCTGTCTCAGTCTAACCACCAAGGTTTCCTTTGTTGCCACCAGGAAATGCTTTTTGTAGCACCCAGCAGAGATCTGTCGAGTCTGTGCTGAGGTGTGAGGTCTGCACACACAGGGCAGCTCCCACAGCACCGAACACATTTTGGGGCTGACCAAATTGTTTTCCTACCTCTCCTCCAGAGAGGTTTTTGGTGCCTCTGTGGCAGATCTCTCCGAGTGAAGCAGTGCTTCCTCCGTGCACAGATCGGATGGGAGTTTTGTTTGCAGAACTCAGAACAAACCAAACAAAAAAAAAAAAAAAATAAAAGAAAAATTGCAGTTGCTAATTAGGCTGAGATTGTGCAATGCTTTTCTTTATGGTTTCCCAATGGAAGAAAGACTCTCCCGCCCAAAGGAGGAGCCTCCTTGCAGCCATGCTCCTTCCCAGCCCTGCACCATGCCAGCTGTCCCACAGGCAATGGGGGAGGCAAAGAGTATTTTCTCATTAAGGCTTTTGCACCACAAGTACCCCTGGACCAGATTCACTGCAGCAATGTTGGGCTGTGTGCAGTCTGAAACTGTTTGCATGTCAAGAATTTCTCCCAAGGCTACCAAGGCTCCTCTGCTGCTGTGAACCACAGTGGCCTGGAGGGGAGGCAGGAGAGTGTGCTGCATGGGCAGACTGCATGGACAGCATGCACAGAGAGCCTGCACAGAGAGCATGCATGCAGAGCCTGCATGGACAACCTGCACGGAGAGCATGCACAGAGAGCTGCAGGGAGAGCTGCTGAACATCCTCCTCCCCTTTGGGGCTGCAATTTCTTTCCTCCACCTGGTTTTCCTGAGGAGCAGAGCTCAGCAGCTGGAGGCAGCAGTGCTGATGGCAGTGCCCTGCTCCTAACGATGCCAGCGGAGTGCTGCTTGGGATGAGGTTTCTGCAGTGCTGCACACCCATGCCTGCTGCTGCCGGTGCATGGCAAAGCTCTTCCTTCCCTCCTCTGCTCTCCTCTGGTCGGAGCAGCTCCGTGTGCCCAGCAAAAAGCAGCACAGGGAGGCCACGAGGAGCAGCAGCCATCGCCCTTGATTGGAGAATCCTGACACAAATGGCACAAGAAAAACAAATAGGGAGGGAAATGAACAAATTATACCGATAATTGGTTTAAAAAATGCATCAAAGAAAAATGATATCCAATAATACCGCTGGTTCCTAATGAATGTGTGTGTAATAAAATCAGGCTGTTTGGGCCGCGGTTAGCCCTGCACTTCACATCCCCAGATTAAAAATGGAACATCTGTGATGATTTAATTTACATGTTAATAACAAACAGGCCTCCAGAAACCAACGAATAAATGCCTTTTATTGCCGGCGTATCTTTTCCACTGCAGCTTGAATGAAAACTCTGGTAATTAATTGTTTTAAGCGATTCTATTAAAAAGTGTCTGGAAGTGCTGTGTGCCGAATGTTTATGTGGGCAGGCAGACGAGAGGAATACAGACGAGGAAGCAGCCTGCTAATTATGTGCCTTTTTAAAATTCACTGCCTTACAGACATGGGATACTTTTAAACGTGGAAGTCGACCTGGGCTTATATTTTGCTTTCCCCGCTGTTATTTCCAGCTGAAAAGTTTGCAGTTTAAAATAAGCGGTGCGTCCTGATGGGCATCTCTGCGATCTGGGATGGGAAAGCTGCCTCTCAGAGCAACGGGGCCAAAGGGAACGTTCAGGTGCTCTGTGCTCTGGGAGCTGAAGGAAAACACCTGCAGTGTCAAAAGGGTCATTCTGAAACCCTTCCGTTCTTCAGGCTGTGCAAAATTCAAGACGAGGGTTTGGGTTGGAGAAAGGGCAGTTGGTCATCTTCCCCCTGGCAAGCAACACTCAGGACCTGTTGGCAGCAATCGCTCCTTTGCCTTGTGCAAAGCACTGTGCTCCCAGGATGGAGCAATGCTGCACTGCAGGGCTCAGCGCTGGGAAGATCCCCTTCACTCTGGGTGCAGCACGAGGATCTGTGCAGAGCAGCACCCAGCAGGAGATGCCCAGTGCAGCAGTCACACAGCTGACATTTTGCCCATCGCTGTAAGAGCTGCACTTACAGCCATCGAGGTGCTTCTGCCTGAATTGCTGCTGCCCTGCAGTGGGCTGGCTGCAGCGCTGCGGCTGCCTGTGTCAGAGCTGCCCATCTCCAAGGTGGGAAAAGCACCACAGCCCCATGGAACCCAGCTGCGGGCTGAGGCCTGAGAGCAGTGAGCCGGCCAGGTGAGCGGGGCTATGGGCTGCTGGGACCCTGGAGCCAAGGAGAGGTGCTGCAGCACCATCGCTCCCTGCTGTTGGGTGGAATGATGGGTGTTCTTTCCACCTCCCTGGCCTTTGTGCTTGCTCTCTAACAGATGAAAAGTAAGCAGAAGGCTAAGGAAATCAAGACACCACTATTTACAACATAAAGCGTCCGGATGGTCGCAGCCTGGGAGCAGCACCGGTGGCACTGAGGCTCAGGGGCAGCGCCACCACTGACAGTGCCCAATGGCCTCGTGTAGGACAGACAGACAGATGGGAGCCAGCAGCGCTTGGACCAGCCTGGCCACCCCCTGCAGGTGGGCAGCACGGGTGGGAGGCGGATGCACGCAGTTATTTATGGCGCAGGGCAGGAGGACAATGCTTCCCAACTAAAAATTGCACCGAAACCAAAGCATAAATTTCAGCTGACAGCAGGCGGGCAGGGAGGTAGAGAGGGAGGAAGCTGAGCGGGCTGCAACGTTTCTGTTGCTGTTTCCTATTAAAAGACAGGGGCAAGGGAGACAGAAAAAATATCTGTAAGGTGCGGGATTGCACATTTCTTGGAGTAATTACATCCACAGCTCTGCTCGAGTTACAGGGAGCTCCCCATCATCACCGCCAAAGATGCCACAGACTAATGGGCTCTAATGAGAAGGGAAGACTCTCTCCATCCCTCTCTGCCTTTCGTGCCACAGTTGTTCGGAGCCCGGAGCTGCCCTCTTCGCCAGAGGTGCGTGGCATTCAGAGGGCGCTCCCCCTTTTTGTTTTGCAAATGAAAAGCTCTCCGTCCCTGAAGGCCACCAGATGAGGTCCTTCAGCACTCCCTTGGGCTCCATATGTGTGGCACTGAGAGTGGATGGGTAGGAAAAGTCCCGTTCTGTGGGGAAAGCACCTGGGAGTGCTTAGCGGGGTCCCTCTGTGGGGTGGGGATGCCTTTCCTCCCTCCTCCCCACTCGCTCTCCTTGGAGCAGGGCTGAGCAGAGCACAGTGGCTGAACAGACCACGGTGGCTGCTCCCCAGGGGCTGAGGCAGCTTTTGTGAAGGTTTCTTCCCCAAAAAAGGAACAAGAGGAAAGCTGTGTAAACAAGGAGAGCGGGGAGGAGGAAGGGAAGCAGTTCGCTCAGAGGTGATGGGATGGAGGCTGCCATGCCCTCTGGTGCCATTGGATGCAGTGTGGGTCTGACCCCCCCCACCATGGGTGGCATGAGTGGCTCCATCCCTGCGGCAAAGAAAAGCAGAGAGCCACTTGTCAGCTCTGCAGTCAGTCAATATTTCATTGAACTTTGTTTTCCCTATTTAGTACAATTAAAATCCCAAGGAGAAGTCTTGTATAAATCAAAGTTCTTTTAAAGTGTACCACGCAGGCACACATATCGGTGCCACTGCACAGCGTGTGCCAGTAAAAAATATGCAACCCCCTTTGGCAACACAAGCAGAAATAAGCAATTTAGGATCTTAAAAGATAAAAGATAATAAAAGTAATTAAGATAATTAACCACCCTGAAGAGAGAAGAATTTACTGCTGTAAATTTTGTACTTAGTTTTAGATGGCAATATCGCAGCTGCCACTCCGGTTAATATACAGCACATCAAGGCGTGCTGCCTGCGCTGCTGCCGCTGGCTACGAGGGGCTCATTGCTGCATGGCTGTTGGTGGCCACAGCACTGAGCCTTGCAGAGCTCTGCCACAGCCCAGCCCCAGCCATGCACCTGCAGCTGGAACACCGACTGACGTGCAAGGACTGCACAGCCCAGCTTCAGGGAACATTGGCACTCTGCAGTGGACATGGCCAGGCAGGGAACACTGGAACACTGACATGCAAGGACTGCATGGCCAGGCTTTAGGGCATGGCTGTTTCCAAGCTTCCACTTCTCTGATGTCCAACAGGTTTGCACCTTGGGAAGCCTAGTGCTGAGCCAAACCCATAGGGACACAGCTCAGCATAGACCTGGGTGCATGGTGCACTGTAGGTGGTGCATGGTGCATGGTGCATGGCGCATGGTGCGCGGTGCGTAGTGCATGGTGCAGGCAGCGCAGGGACTGTGCCCTGCTCCCCTCACTGCACATCCAGGCATGGTCAGAGCATTCCCCATTGGCTCCAGAGGTTTTCATGGGCAGAATGATGACGTGTCTCTGCAGAGCTGGGCTGGCTCCACGCTCCCCTTCCTGCTGGTGAAGACTGCGGCACCACAGCGCACCCAGTGCTGGCACCAGGTGAGCACCGCTCCTCTCATCAGCCATTTGCAGTTCCCAAACAAGTGTGCTGTCTCATGCTGGCTGTCATGCTGTAGATGAACCACCTGTGAGCATCCCAGCGGAACCAAAACGCTCCTCGAAATTCTCCATTGCCTCCCAAGTTCGGCTGCTGCTGCGCTTTAGTGAGTGCACATCACGCTGCTGATGCTGCGTTGTTGTTTCCTCCTCTCCCCATCCATCTGTATCCATCTGTTGTGACCTAGCTCCAGTAACAAGCTTTGTGGGATGACAAGCATTTGTACTTCCATGTTAAGCAGTGCCCAAAGGGAGGACAGCCAGGATAGGACTGCTGGCCATGTTGGTGAACAAACCCTCCTCTTCCTCATCTGCTTTCTGTAGCCTTCTGCTCTCTGCAGTTTCACCCCGAGAGATGCTGAACAAAAGGGGTCACGGGAGTCACCCCGCACATGTGTGCAGAGATCACCAAGGGCCAGAGTCACCTTTGCTCTTTTCGGTCTCTGCCCCTTTGCAAGAAAATTATTTCATTAAACAAATTCCAGCAGTCCCATTCTCCTTCCTGACACCGGGCCCTTGCAGTGTGCACTGTCCCTCTGCAGCATCAGCCAAGGCAAACCAGCCCCAGCAGTTCTGGAGCTGGGGCAGCTGCTCTGTGCACCTTCTTATTCATTCTGCCTGATCCTACATCCTTCAGCACCAAGCTCCATGCAGGCATTCACCTTTTTTTCTCTCACCTATAAACACCTGAGCATCATTTCTGCATTCCCACCCTGCTGCCCATCCTTCTTTCCCCTTGCAGCCCACTGGCTGTGTCTCCTTGCTTCACCCACCCGGCAGTGCTGGGTGTTCTGTGCCCATGGGTCAGGAGCTGAGCTGGAAGGAGTCCAGAAGAGAGTTGGAAGCAATTAGACCAGTCTGTCCAGCAAGCACAGACGTGGGAAGGGGAAGCAAAACAAGGGCTGTGAGGAGAGGACAGTAAGATCCAGCTTGGTTTTAGCTTCGTTTTCTAATGAAATGCAATTTAGGTGATCGGGCTGTCCATACTTGTCGGTATCTGGCTACATGTCTGCTGTGATAACTTCTTAATCTCTTGGCAGATTTCAACCCAATCTGACAGAAGTGTGGGATAATGACATTCCTCAAAGCTGCACGAAGGGCTCCTGCCTGGGGGAAGGTTCCATCTCCACCCCTGCCCCTGGTTGGGCCGCTGCGGGCACAGATGGATCTGGGCAGATAGCAGCAGTGCTCATATTAACACCCACGTGCCATAGAGCTGGGTATGGGGCTGAGCTGGGAAGTGCAGGGGATGACAGGGAACGGCAGCACAGGGTGCAGTGCATATGGAACAGTTATCCCAATCCCAGCACTCTCTGCTGGGCATCACCAACCTGACAGCATCTCACTGTAGGTATGCACAGAACACTTGTTTGCCAGAGGAAACCAAATCCCAGGTTGCCTCCCCCATGTTTGCCGTCCATTAAGGCAATTTATTGCACTGTAAATCCCCACGGTTGGCAGTCCCCGTGGATGGGATGGACACCACCAGGCTTCCGCTGCAGGCAGACCTCACTGTGACCAGGAGCAGCTGGGCTGGGTTTGTTTGAGCACAGCGCTGTGAGGTCTGGGAGCAAACCCTGCTTGGGCGGAAGAGGACGAGGTTGTGCAAGAGACCCTTTGTGCCCCCGGAGCAGCGGCTCTGCGCAGTTCCTGCATGCTGCAAATAGCAGCAGGGGGAAGACGCATTGCCACTAATAACACAGCAGCACACATCTGCGCCTTGGTTTTCCTCTCTAGTGTGCTCACAGCCGCATTGTGTGCCCTGTGGTAAGGGGACAGGGCAAGCACAGCCCCTGCCCTGAGCCACGGCACCGGGCACCCAGCACCGGCTGCAAACCAGCATCGCTTCCTCTACTCCCATAAATCACAGCATTTAGAGACAGAATCAGCCCAGATGCTCTGAACTGAAGCAAAACTTTGGGGGGGAAAAAGGAAAAGAATGTGTGTTTAGCAGCAAACAGTTCTCAAGAGCTGGTAAATGAGGGGGAAAAAAGGCATAGAGCGAGCGGTCGCGAATCTTGCTAACTTTCTGCAGCCATCTCATCCAGAGGCTGCAAAGCACCTACTGAATGCTAACGGAGCTTTTGTAAGGCTGTCCTGCGCTTCCAAAATGGAGAGGAAGAAAACTCATAAAATGTCTCTTCTTCTATAATTTAAAAAGAAAAAAAAAAAAGCAAAGAAAACCAAAATTTACTTTGTGAAATCAGAAGTTGCTTTTACATGACAGAAGAACTCTGAAGGAAAAATTGTTTACCACTTGTGTCAGTCATTTTTAAAACGTTCGGTAATTCCTGCGCTGAGAAACAGCTCCGAATAAAAATAGATAAAAGCATTAAAAAGAGAGAGAGAGAGAGAGAAACGTGCTTTTGAAATCGCCCCTTTGCTATTGCAGAGGGAATCGCTGCTCGTGGCACAGCGTTCTCCCAGCCCCAGCCTGGCCGTGGGCTGCCTGCACTGCTTGTATGGGTGATGCTGAGCATCGCCTCTCAGCTCCTGCAGAAGGCAGACAGTGCTGGGGCCTCTCAACTCCCCTTCAAGCCCTCTCCAGTTTGGAGCCGATGGGAAAGTGTGAGCGCCTGGACTGTGCGCACAGCAATCCCTGCCGCCTGGAGCCTCCTCCTTTCTTTCAACATGCAACCTTGGAGTACTCTCCTCATCATTTCTCAAATCCTTTTGTAACCGCCTATTGTTCGGCACAAGGAGCTCTCAGGAGCTGGGCTGAAGTTTCATTCAACTGTCAAATGGCAGCGAGCGGTGCAGGAGGGGACAGCGCGGTGGCACTGCCCGCAGGATCCCAGCCAGCGGGTCACCTCACTGCCATTGCCAAGTGATGATGGCATTTACAGCCCTGTGAGCCACGGAACTCTTTGACCGTGATTTGGGCTTTTACATCACTTGGGTGGTTTGGGAAAAGACCCTCGAGCAGCTCCTGCTGAGCCCTGCAGGGCTGCGGTACCCAGCATGAGGCAAACCAGCCCCGAGCGCTGTGCTCCTGTTTACCCTTTGCACCGTATTTGTCCAACAGAGCTCCTTGCAGGGGAACTCGAGAGGGAGGAGTCAAGCAAAAGGAAAAAAAAAAAAAAGAAGAAGAAAAAAAAAGAAGAAAGAAAACAGCAGAAATAATCAGTTTATTTTATTCCAGAGTGACAAATGTATTTTGAAATGAAATCCAGAAGTGTTGCCAATGAGCCTTTGTTTGCTCTCGCACAAAAGTCCCCGGCTGGGGCTGGGTGGTGAGGAGCACGGAGGAGGAGAGGAGGAGGAGGAGGAGGAGAGGAAGAGGAGAGGAGGAGGAGGGCAGAGCTGCTGAGGCCCTTCTCAGCTGCATTCCAAGGGGCTTTCTGAAAAGAATGAAGTGTTGAGCGTTTGCCAAATAAAGGAGGGGGGCAAAGGTTGCTATTTATCCCAGAAAAGTAGCCAACATTATGTCTATTGATGGGAAGGAACCTGAAGAATTGTGGGAAGGAAGAAAGTTGCTTCGGCTGCCAATCACGGGCCCACATTTCCATGAGATGCCAATCATAATTAAAAGGAATGTGGCAGTTCAGGAAGGTCACAGCAGTGAGGATCTCTCTGAATAAACACAAGGTCCCAATTGAAAGCCACTCCAAAGGCTTGGAGTGATAAAAACGCCAACATCTACACCGATCGTTGTTGTTGTTGGGCGCCCGGAGAGCCTCCCCTTGTCCCCAACGCCGGGCTCGTCCCTGCTCCGTGCCATTTGCTGACACGTGTTGGGGCACACAGCGTGCAGCCCCTGCAATGTTTGCATGCACCGAGACGAGGTGCCCACCTCGCCCTGCTGACCCCCAGTACGGGACCACAGTGCCCGGATGGCAGCTTTCCATGCAGGGGGTTCCCCACCTTGCTGGTGACAAAGGCAGTAATCTGCAGTGTGATGGGAGGAGTACCAGCAGTAACACCGGTGGTAATTCTGCTGCAACCATGCAAATCCCCTTACTTTTTTTCAGCTTATTTTCAGCACCAGCCATGCACTTCTTTTCCCCCCGAATGCCATTCAACACCCGAGGTACTGCAGAGAAAACCTCTTTTGCATCTAAACCTTTTACACAAGAACCAAGCCGCTTGGTTCTGGTGTGCTCCAACAGACCCAGCCAAGCTGCAGGGCAGTGTGTGCTCCCATACTGCTCCCAGTATCCACTGTCACCCAGTTCCAGCATATGCACGCGTTGGAGGCCAGCACATACCAATGGCCTGGACAAAAAGGAAGCACATAAGCAGTGCACAAGACAGCAATGCAAGACATAGCAATACAAGACATAGCAATGCTTGACACAGCCAGCAGTACTCCCTTGCCCTTGCAGACATCACAGTCAGGCTGCTCGCCTGTAGGCAGTGACATTCGCAGCAGAGAGCAGCACAGCTCCTTGCTGTGTGCCTGCTGCGGGCTCTCCCATCATCCCCATCCCCGGAGGCCACATCCAGTGCCGGCCACGTGCTGTGCTGCAGCTCCTGAGCACCACCCCGAGCTCCGTGCCCCATTCCCAGCACCATTCCTGCGCGCGGTGCTGCCGGGCTGCTGGGAGCAGTTGACACGCAGTGGTAATGCGATGTGACTTCCAGCCCAGCGCTGCCTGCTGCAACATGCTCCCCTTCAGCCTGGCACAGAGGCGCGATATTTCACTCAGTGCCTTCAGAGCCTTTTTGTTCAAAGTGTATTTAAAAATTCAATGTCTCACGGCCTCCGCGGAGTTGCAGCTTTGGAGGCAGAAATGAAACCTCCGACACATCTTTAAACAGAAAGAGTGATAAGGCACAACTGTGAGCCAAACGTTGTGCCCCCCCCTGGGCAGGGTGTCCCTGGGCAGGGATCCCCCAGTCCACTGGCACCATGGGTGCCCACAAGGCTCTGTGCCAGGCTCATCCATCACACCCTGATGTGTAATTAGGAGGAGCTCCGTCTCACCGCTCGCCTTGCACCTCGGCGGGGCCGGGGAAGATAAGCTCTATGACATGCACATGATAGAGTACAAATAGTGTCTGTCGCATGATGTATAGAGCCATCTGCGCAGCGCTGCGCTCCTGCTCCCTCCCTCTCACTCACTCCCATTCCCTCTTTCTCTCTCTGTGTTCATTTACTCCGCAGTCAGATGCTGAGCGTGTGCCTGACGATGTCTCGTTTGACGGCGTGTCAGCAGCACCGTGGCCCCATGCCCACGACCACAAGCCACAGGGCTCCCCGTGCCCTATGGTATGGATGACGAGCACCATGCCGTGCCCCCAAGCTGCTTTGCTTATTATTCCTGAGGTTCATTAAGCCAGAGAGAAGCAGGAGCTGTACCTCGTGCAGGACCAAGGACATCATGTCACACCCCAGGGCTGCCGTGGAGCCGAGTGCCAGTGGCACAGCATGCAGCATGCGTGCCCATGGGTGCCAGACTGCATGGAAGGCACGGAGAGCCCCAGCCCCACCGCTTTGCCTGCTGGCGCCCGGCCGGCCCTGCACAAACCCTCTGCAGCAAGCACATTTTCGGAGGATGCTGTAATCTCTTACACTGCCCTCCCTAATCCCTGGGGAGGTTTCACTTCGCTCCTCCCCACAGCAAACCCGTAACAGCCCTCTGCCTTCCCACAGATGGGAGCTTTTAGGGAACTCTGAGAGCATAACAGGATCCCGCTGCCGTCAGCCTCATGCAGAACCCGACTGAAGGCAGTGGGGCAGCAATGGGGCAGAACCGGCCCCACTCACCCCCTCCCAGCAAACCTCCCGGAGCAGAGCCGCGTGCCTGCACCGTGTGTGCGTCAAAGCCGCATGCATCTGCACTTCCCAGCTCTGCTCTGCCTCGGAGGTGCCAGAAATGGCGCTCGGATAATCAATACCAGCAGCGCTCGGGTTTACAAATTGCATATCATTCATGCAAATGGGGAATGATGAAAAATAGCACTTAAGTGCCCTTTGTGCAGAGACAGCTGGAAAAGTTTGCCCTTTTCTTAGTGTTAGTTAAGGCTAACATTAAAATACTCTCTGTGTTCTTGGTGCCTGTTCAATATATTTTATATAAGTTTAATAAAAAAAAATTGCTAAGATCATTGGAAGGGTAAATAACTGCCATGCTGACATTGCTTCTATTTAAATCAGCTACACACTGCGTGCGTACATCGTTTGCATAAAACAATATTCAAGTAGGGTGATTTTAATGTTCTGTGCTATTTCTGACTCTCTCTGGATTGCTGTTTGCATATATTTGCATACCCTAGGAGAATTAAACTAGGAGTATGTAAATGAGCGAGCAGGCTCAGTGGTGGAGGAGTTTCTCGGTTCCACAAAGCAGCCTTGCCCAGCTTCCCCTGCTGCCAGGCGGCCTCCAGCCTCGCGGCCAGGTCGGGCTCAGCAGCCCCTGCAGACAATGCAGCGATTGTCGGTGGGGCGCAGGGAGCAGGGCGGCTGCACGGCACAGCACAGGGACAGCACGGCTCCCACACCCCCAGCCCTGCACCCCCACACGCCATGCAGGGCCCAGTTTGGTGCCCTTCTTCCCCCAGGATCCGGCTCCGGCTCGCGGCAGTGGGTTAGGAGAAAAGGCAGGCGTGCGCTGGGCTGCGGCACAGCACGCCCGCTCCTTGGCATTACCTCAAGGCGGGGACAAAAGGGGCGATGAGAGCTGTTGCTACGAGGGCTGAGCAAACCAGTTCCCGTCAGAATAAATCAGCATCCCTCCCGCCGGACTGGGCTGTCCCCACAGCCCCGCTCTGTATGGCACAGCACTGCAAAACTCCGGGGCAGCTCTGCAGCCCCAGGGCCCTGCTGAGACACCGAGGTTCAAAAATCCCAAACAAAGGCTCCTCCGGCGTTCCTTGCCCTTCCCAGAGGCACGAGGGTGGTGGGAACGATTTTCAGCGCCGTGTGATGAATCTCCAAGAGGCCACATGGGGGCTTAATTAAGCAGCCTGGTGAAGTCTCAAATTTTCCTACTGATAATTGCAGAGCAGCCTGCCTCCCTGCTGGCACGGCTGAGGAAGCATAGCAAGGGGCTTGACCACAGCAGGGCCGCTGCTGCGTGGAGCCAGCTGGAAGCCCTCGGAGGGGCAGAGCAAACGCTGCGAACCACCATCCTGCATTGCAAAGCACTGCAGTGCTCAAGGGAAGGGTGGCCGTGCCCCACTGCCAGCTAGGCACTGAGGAAGGTGGCTGCCTTGCTCAGAGCCCTGGCACCTGCTCTCCCATGGGCTGTATCCCAGGGAGGAGCTTCCGAACCCTCTGATTACTGAAAGGCAATTTGATGGCCTGATGGTGATTTCCTGCTGACACAGTAAGCAGTACCCCGGTGCAGCCCACTGATGGGTGCTTTCCCGACAAGAAAGCCATCAGCTGGGCTCAGAAAAGTGACACCTGGAAAGCAGAGAGGTTGGATCCGAGTGAAGGCAGGACCCAGGTCTCCCAAATTCTTCTGAGAACTACAGCTCACGCAGCCACTGCCCCAGCACAGCAGAAAGCCACAGCTTCCCCCGGACACAGCTACCACTGTTTTATACAACAATACTACGTAATCAGTTTTTTTGTGCAGCCAGAGACCCCATGAGTACTGAAGATCAAGAAGTGCTCATAACTGTATGGAGAAGTGCCACAGTGCCCTGCCAGGTGCCCAGAGCCAGGTCCCCTAGAGCCCCCTGGCATTACCCATCCCCCTCTCCCTCCATTCCTTCATCCACCCATCCATATACGCCGCAGTCGCTCCATCCATCGCTCCATCCCTCCATCCTTTGTAAGGGCAAACCAAACACAGCAGCTGCTGGCTGGTTCACGCATGAGAATGCAGCAGTCCCTGCACAGAGGAGGCTCCTCAGCAGCCTGGGGAAGGCAAGGAACACCCATCCTGCTGCTCAGCCCCACACTCATGCTTTGCAGAAGACGAGTCTGCAGCCAACTTACTGGTAGCCGCACATCCTCTTGTAGAAGCATTCTTAATTATTAAAGAGATATTGGCTTGTTGAGCTGGAGAGATCATCACTGTGGAAGGAGTGGTAATAACTTCCCACCACAAAAGGACTTTCATTCTCCTGCTGATCGTGACTTGGCTTTACTGTAAATTAAACACATCCTCAGCGGCACCTGAAGGTTAAGGGGGATTTTCCTGCACTAAATCAAAGCGGACACCGGTTTCTTCTGCAGGAAGAATCTGAACTGGCTTAAAAGGTCAAACAGTTCGACACAGGATTTGGGTGGTTGTTTAAGGTCATCAGGCAGCCTGCTCTTGTCAATACATCAATTATTAACAAGTCATTGGAGTTCAAGTGATTTAGGCTTTTCTTTTTTCCCATCCCGTTAAAAGGATTAGCAAACAGCAAATAAAAATAATGGTGGAGGTGAGCAAAACAGGCTGGCTCATGGAGCAGCACGTGCAGGGGCCCTACATCACCCCACACCCCTCTGCCTGCACAGGGCTGCTCTGAGATGAGGCGAGGGATCGATTAACACTGAACGAGCCAAGAAAACCTATTTTGTTTCCTGTTTGCCCCATTGCTGCAATGGCAGCAATGTTGTGGTCAGGGTTGGGGTACACCTGGATGAGCACAGCACCTCCCACCAGGATGCTCCTTGTAGGTGGGCACATGGAATGACTTTGCAGCTCGTATCTTCTCAAGATGTGATGTTCTTCATCTTTCATGTCCAACTCAGACACACTCATCGAAACCAAAGAACTGAACGGACCGAAGCAAACGAGAAGGAAGAAATTGTTTCCTAGAAGTTTTGACACACTTAAGAGAAAAAACAACCCGAAAACCAACCCCATAGGGAAACTTGATGTGAAAGCAGTCTTCTTATCACATCAAAATTTTAAGATATGTCTTTTTGTCCTGCGTTCGTTTTAACAAATGTGTCTTCACAGTTCACACCATCACCGTTCTCGGACTAATTAAAGGTACATGTACATTTTTAAGTGCTCGCTTTACATCAGTACTCTCAGTTTCAGTTTTACTCAAGAGCTTGTTTAACACCTTGCACAAAGAAAGGCCTTTGAAATTCCTTCCAGAAAATGTCACATATTAAAGAGCAAAAACAGCTTTGCAAGCACACGAAGCTACACTGGTACCAGCATGCAGATGCAGGAATGAACACAGGGCAAAGCGTTGGGTAACAGCCTTAAGTTGCACCAGGGGATGCTTAGATTGGATATTGGGAGCAAGTTCTCCTCCCAAAGAGCAGTAAGGCATCAGTGCAGGCTGCCCTGGGTCGTCATCCCCAGAGGTGCTCATGGAATACAGAGATGGGGCACTTGGGGACTCAGGCTGTGGGCTTGGCGGGGTGGGCTGGTGTTGGACCTGGGGGTCCGAGAGAGCTTTTCCAACCTGAATGATTCCATGAGCCTGCGCTTCTAAACCACAAGGCCTAGCTAGCACTGCTACTCAGACACCCCTTTCTTGTTCATTTTCTAATTCATTTCTGCTCGTTCCTGGAGCTGACGTTGCTACGAGGGCCATGATGTGGCATCAGAAGCCTTCAACCAACTCCATTTGGATCGGTGTTGGCTTGAAACCTCCACAGAGCACTGCAGCAGTGGCCACCCACCCCCACTTCCACTAAGCAGAGGATAAGGAGCAGTTGGCTGCCCCAGAAGCGAGTGCAGAAGCAGCAGCTCAGAGCCCCAAATGCCCCCTCCTTCCTGCAGATAACCCCCCCCAGTCCATAGAATTATTTGTTTGAAATACAACACTGGAACTTGTCAGGAGACTTTTTGCAGCATATTGTTTTAAAGAAGACATTCAATTACCTCAGCTGCAATGCTTCACTGTGCTCTGATGATCTACTAAGGGAAAAATAACTAATATGTAGCATGTTGTGTCATAGACAATTATAGAGAACATCGCTTTTAAGGAAACAAGACTTGTGCCCAATTGCGCGGGATTTATTAAGTTTGCTGTTTTACAGCAACATGGCAAACTAAGGGAGGGGAACACATTTGCATTTCCTTCTGCCAAACCTTTGCTGCAGGAGGGGAGGACCGCTTTTTCCTTCCCTCATTAAAAGCCAAGGAGCCGGTAGGGCTACAAACGATGGAGATAAACATCTCAACAGACACGTTATTATTTCCTCCTTTAGTTTTACACAGCATGAGATTCTTATGTGGAAACAAAGTGATTTGGCTATAGATTTATAGAGGGAGCAAATGATTCGGTCCTACATGATGGAGCATATCATGCATATTTTGTGCCTTAGCTCGTGGGCATATTCAGCTCTGCACACAAGACTGATGGAAGGGAGGCAAGAGGGAGAAGAGCTTGGGAAATGTGACATTATGCACAAGAGGAAATGCTGCTAGGATTTCACAGCTCCTTTGGCGAACAATGTGACTGAGAAATGCACTTACCGGAAAGGATAACTTAATTCATCTACCATACAGCAAGCAGAGGAAGCCAGGCAGCAGGCAGAGGGGCCAGGAGAGCACAGAGGTGGCACTGAACATGATGGCACTGCTGGGAGGGCACCAGCAGGCACACAGCCCTCCCTGCCCCTCTGCCTCACACCAATACCCAGTGACTGTGCCTCCTCAATGACCAGGGCATTAATGAACTGCTGGGGCAGTTCTTAGTAATGTTTTTTATTTGCATGCCAATCTCTATGCACACAATGGAAGAACCCCCAACGCCAAGGATCTTATGGTTTAAGACCTTGATCCTGCAGACTTATGGATGCGCTTCGTTTTAAGCGTGTGATTAACGCTGTTGACTCTGGCACTTAAGATCCAGCATGCACATAACCATTCTGGGCTTTGGCTGACAACTGGAGTCCACTGCAGATGTTGATATGCTTTAGCAGGAAACCTAACAGTGCGTCCATGGGAGGTGCGCACAGAGTAACCCAGAAGTAGAGCAAGAAACTGCTGGGGTTTTTTTTTCTCCCCCCAGAAAGAAGAGTCTGAGAGCAGGGATGTGCTCTGCCAGTCAGAAGGATCCAAATCTGATGGGGGTTCAGTGCAGCGGGCATTTCTGTAAGCACTTGGATGGGAGACACGAGGGAGCTTATGGGGTATGATTGATGGGTGATTTACAGTCCTCGCTAGAAAAGCGAGAGAGGACTAAAAACAATGAATAAGTCTTCCTGGAATTCAAACTTCCCACCGAATGCATTTATCTTTTCCATTTGCTATAAATGGGCCGGGAGCAGGATAGCATTATTTCTCCATTGCTGGAAAGAGGAGGGCAGCCTTCACACCACCCACCGCCGCGATAAACAATGTTCTCATGAGCCCATTGCTATTTATAGAAGCAATCCTATTTCTCACATATTTGCCTCTCGGTTACTGAGCAAGGGCACTTTCACGGCCCTGATGGATCTGAGCACATTCAGACGCTAATCCCGGGGGAGGGATGCCATTCCAGGGATGCATTGCTCTGTCACTGGATAAACCATTACCTGTTACAAGCAGGCTTCTCCCTAGCACCCCACAACGCTGGGTGTAATTCCGTAGCCAAAGCACATTAATAGCACAGGTACGATGCATGCGTCTCCATGCTCTTCTCACCTACGCTGAAGAGGTGGGAAAGGAGAAAGTAGGGGGGGGGGATGGGAAAGGATTTCAAGGGATGAATGATCTGCTTTCTGCCGAGAACTCAGGCACATCCAATAACCTCAAGCAGAGAAAATCTCAGCCTGAATTAAAGGCTCTGCTGGTCTGAATTCTCCTAAACATTCTGTGCTGGTTGCAAACACTCCAATTCCAGTCTCATTTGCTATCTCACTGTAACATCTCCCAAGGCAGCGTCCTTACTTGCACTGAGGTGCCGTAGCCGAAAACCAGCTGATGTTTGGGGGAAGAGGTGCCAGCTAAAAGGCAAAACAGCAAACTGTCTCTAGCAATGGGGATGCTGCCTGCACGCAAAGCAGCAGCTGATCTGCTGCCTCTCCACAGGAAACAGCCCCTAGGTAAAATGCCAGCCCCCTGCCAGGGCCACCACTGCCTGCCTGCCCCTGGGACCAGCAGTGGCACAGAGCCCACCCACCTCCACCTCACGTGGGGAGAGGGAGGAAAAAGGCAAACTCCAGACCTCAAAAGAGAGCTCTGAATGCCTCACCACCAGCACACCGCCATGGGAGGGTGGCAAGAGCCAAACCCAAACAAAACTTCACAGGGCTCTTGGCTTTTCTTCTTTGTTTATTCACAAAAATCTGCTGCCTGGGATGGGAACAAAGCTCACCTTCCCGGCCCAGGCGATTCATTGTTGTGCTTTGCTTGTCTCATTCCCCTTAATGTGATATGCAAATCCCAGCACAAGGGAATGCAGCGTGCCTTCCCTCTGTAAATTTCTCTTGCCTAGACCCAGGATCCCATCCACAGCAGGCAGCCCAGGAGAACCCTTCAGTTACAGCTGCCATACAAGAGAAGCAACCACCACAGCTCCTCAGGACATGGGCACCATCTTGTGTTTCTCAGGGCTGTCTTGCACAAGGTGCCTGAGCATTCCCCAGGTCTGCGGTTTGGATGTAAGAAGGCATTTAGCCCTGGGTCAAATCAATGGTCTATTTCACCTACAGGAGCAGAGATGTCATATCTTAGAAACTAGCAGTAAAGAAAATACACTGCTGCAATACCACACACAGGATGAGGGCAGCAGGAGTGGCCCCTTTTCTGGGACGCTGGCCCTACAAGAAAGAGTGGCTCCTAATAGCTGTATGCATATGGGCACATCACTGAGCAAAGGGAGAGTGCTGCTACGTGCTCCTGCCCTAAGGATGCCCAGCCCCATGGCTGGGGTGTGAGCAGGAGCTCTATATTTCTGCTGGGAGTGGGAAAGGGGACTCCAGAAGTGTCAGATCCATCTGACACTAGGAAAATTCTTATAAATAAAATAGTTCCTATAAAATCTGTATGAGATCTCTACAGTCCATCTAATATAGACTGTAATAAAGGAGAGACATAGTAACGACAGTCAGAAACACCATCTTAGAGCAAGAAATCTTATTCTAAGAAGTATAAAAAGAAAAGTCATTTACTCTATATTAACATTTTAAAAGCGTGTTAGCGATGAGGGGGAAGTACATTACTGACACTTGGGGTGATTCAGTGCAGCACAGGCAGCCCAGCTGTGCAGGCAGTGCCCCTGCACTCTGGCTCTGAGCAGATCCTGGCTCCAGGCAGCCACTGGTACACCAGAACCCAGCTTTTATGGATTGAATACCAAGAACTGGTCATGGGAAGAGCTAATGTTGCTATGGCTGAGAGCCAAAATTCACATTTACATTTTCTATCATCTTCATGCAACCTGGAGTCATTGTGCTACCAAAGAACTCATAGAATTACAGAATGGCTGAGGTTGGAGAGGGCCTTACAGATCCCCACCCCTGCCATAACCTGGCTGCCCCCAGCTCAGCTGCCCAGGGCCCATCCATGGCCTCAGGCACCTCCAGGGATGGGGCTCTGCCATGGGCAGCACTGCCAGAGCCTCAGTGCCCTCTGAGCAAAGAATTTCCTCCTGACATCCAACCTCAATCTCCCCTCTTTTAGTTTAAAGCCATCCCCCTCGTGCTATTGCTATCAGACCACATGAAAAGGAGAAGAGAAAAAGAAAGGTAGTTACCCTTAGAAGGTCACAGGTAGGCAGGGATCTCCAGCAAGATATCCACACCTCCACTGCCAACCCTTAAATGAGGGCTAGGAAGGGCTGGATCCTGGCACCACCCCTTTCAATCACTCAGGTACATTGCATGCACCTGAGCTCCCCCTAGGTTGGCCCTACCTTCCCACCAGGTGCTCAACCACTGTTTCGGGCCATGACTTTGCATTTCCACTACAATGGCCCTCCTCTGGACCCACTCGAGCAGCTCTACATCCTTCCTGTGCTGGAAGTCCAGGCCTGGACAAAATACCTGGAAACCAAGATACTCCTCAGTTTTTCTTTCATAATGTCTGGAATGGGGCAGTGGGTAATTACACTCAATCCTACACAGATGTGTATTCAGCTCTCATAAGGCATGCCTCACCTGTTCAAACCCTTGTCATTGAAGCATCTAGAGCATGAAACCCAATTAAAGAGAAACCTCTTGCTGTTACAATGGAATAGGTACAAGAATTAGCACTTAAGCTGCATTAGCAGGAGGCATGTGTAATGATGATGCACCCAAATTTGTCTTTGGCAATTACTCAGGGCAAGCTGAGGATAGCTTTCCTTTCTGGGGCCGTTATCTATCAAGCAGTGTGCCTGCTGCCCACCCTGCTGCAAGTCAGTGTTCAAGGTCATCAGCCATTGGGAAAGAGGGGAATTGTGCCCAGGGGGACTGCTTCAGGGGGTTTGCTGAAGGACCATTGGGTCCGGGCTGCAGGTGCCAGCAGCTCCCTGCCGAGCACCCGCCTTCATCATAAAAAATAATCCTCAGCTCATCCACTTTGTCTCCGAAGCACTCTGTAAGCAGTGATTGAGCCATTCTGCCCTCTGGCAAGAGAGGTTAATATTATTCACTCCAGCGTGCGGAGAAAGATGCAGAACCATGCAGAGGTTATGGGCCAGATAACCAAAACTGTCTTTTAGTTCTGGGCACTTTCATTTTAAAGCATCCAACCTCCGCGATACCATCAGTCTGGTTTTCAAAGGCCTTCAGCACCTCCTGCTTTCATCGCCCTCAAACACAGAGGAACACAGCACTGAAGGCAGCTATAGACATCCTCGGCCAGAGAGAGCTGCCTGGTGCGCAGCGGGCAGGGGGAGCCCATTGATGTGGCTCTGGGCAGCCTGATCTGGTGGTTGGAGACCCTACCCATGGCAGGTGGGTTGAAACTAGATGATTTTTATGGTCCTTTTCAACCCAGGCCATTCTATGATTGATATCTTCGGGCTCATGGTCCCACATCCCCATGGTTCTTGAACAGCTCCAGGGACAGTGACTACAGCACCTTCCTGGGCAGCCCACGCCAACACCTATCTGATCTTTGGGAGAAGAGTGCTGGTCGATCTGAGAAGCTGCTAACGCCTCAGGAATGCATTCAGGGAAATGTATATGCAGAGATCTCCTACAATGGGAATAACCTTCCCATGCGCCAGGCTACAGAGACTGTTCCTTGACTGTAATTGGGGACCTGGTAATTAGATGATGGCAAAATGTACCAGAAGCTCAGTTTTCATTCTGTGGTCCAAATTACAAACCATCATATTTTGAAAGTGATGCTGACATTCCTCAGCCAGGAGGCTTTGCCAAAAACAACTCGAGCAAGGCTTGTCTTGGCACAAAATCAAACTCAGGGCCTCAGCAGCGAAACTGAAAACATTTACACAGCTGGACCCAAATCACCCTATTTTCTAAAGAGTTTGTCAGAGCCTGAAGCTCTTGGTGTATTTCTGCCTGCTTTAAAGAATCCTGTGTTCTTGCAATCTACCAGCTATCCACATATAGGAAATAAAATACACTGGAAAAAGTGGGTGGTCTTTCTATTAAAGTCCAAAAAAATAATCCAGCAAAGCCTCGCAGGGATAATGAGAACGGGCCCCATATTTACCCGCTCCATCGATAGATGTGCCAGACGTATTATATTTGCATACATAGATATGGAAACCTCATCATTTTGCCGTATGTATGTAATGGCTAATAAATGCATTAGCAAACCGCTAATGAAAACAAATTGAAGCCAATGTCACAAATTACGACAGTGTGAGGAATTGCCTTTCTGCATTTTTTCCTAGCTAAATGTCCTGCCTATATTTTTTTATTACATCAGTCGTACACATTGCTCATGCATTATGCATCGGTCACTAGCACCAGGGTAAATAGTGCTGGGTCTCTGGAGCATCATGTGCACCCCAACCGTGTGCATCCTTGCCTCTACCAGTCTTCCCACCTCAGCAGCGTCCCTGCAAAGTTTGGCCCCTCTTCCCTTCCTGCACGCTGCCTGAACTTCTCCTATTTATAAAAGCCACCAGCAAATCCTCTTACGCGCCGAGACACAACGCAGAGCTGTCTTTGGAGAGGGTGGGATTGCTGTAAGATACGATGGCAGAGGCTCTTGGCTTCGCAGCGCGCTCACTCTTGGACAGAATGGGGGATGTGACAATTACAGAACTAACCTCGTTTGGCTCCGAGTCATTACGTGTGTTGGTTGCCATACCCCAGCACTCGGCGCTGCGCTCCGTCACCACTATCCAGGTGCTGCACAAGCACAGTGTGAATAAACCAGTCCCTGCCCCAGGACATGTGGCTTCTTCTTATAGCCAGAGATAATTAACAGGCTGTTTGACAGGAATCCCTCTTAAAAGCCCCTCCTAGGCTCTGATTGCTACCAGAAGACATGGAGGAGCCATTTTTCATAGCTTAACTTGAATTTTTGTGGCTACGTGGGGACCTCAAAATCTGGCAAAATTAATTTTTTAATGCAAAACCTTTTAAGCCAAAATACTTGTAATTGCAACCTAAAGCAAAACGGGATCCGTGAATGGCTCTCTGATTAATTCTTCTGCCAGGCTGGTCTTTTCTCTCTTTTCTACTGAACAAGCGTACACATATTATTGGGATTAATGCTGCATAATACATAATTAATGAAACTGCATAAATATGCAGATTTGCGATTGCAGATTGACTGCCACGGCTGTATCCCCGAACACTATGGGAACTGATTGGATGTTCATTATTACCATATTTAAAACTGTTTCCCCGTGAACATGTGCAAACAAATAACTCCAAAAGGGAAGGCTGCATTGTTTCAGGCACGAAGAAGATTCTCTCCACAGCCACAGGGAAGGGTGAGTGTATCTGCCAGGATTACTCAGAGCTGCCCACGCTCCCTGCAGAGGGGCTTGGGCACAGAATGAAGTGAAAATAATGCTCTGGACTGGTGGCCTGCCTTCAACCCGGACCTGCATTTCCACGGGTTTCTGGGGTGAAGGCTGTGAACAAAATCCTCTGTGCAAAATTGCCTTGCACTCCTCCTCCATCGTGGCACAGAGACAGAGCAGCAGAGTGGGCTTTGGGCTACAAAACCCCTGCACTTAGAAAGTGCCTGAGAGTGCCCCTAGAGCAGGGACGGATGGCACCCCACACCTGCCCTGCCCTAGGGTAAAAACAGAGAACCTTGGTCCAAGAAACAGCTATACTTGTGGTGGGAATTCAGAATGCTTTCATGTTGGTGTCATGAAGAAGGCACAAGAGAACAGGCAGGGAGACAGGGGGGTGTCAAATTCCATGGGGAATTCGTGTCCTATAGCAGCCATGGGCACCACAGGCAAGAAAGGCTCTGGAAAAGAAGAGCTTTATGGGCACCTCCTTGGACCTTTGGAACGGCCACAGGCACTGAGTAAACAGACATCCCCAGGTGTCCTCCACTACACACCGACAGTTACTGCTGGGACTCATTGGAGATGGGGCTGAGTGTGTCCAGATCTGACTGGGGGTTTCTCCCTGTTTTCTGCTAAGGGATAATATGAGGTTTCCTTGGATGACCTCCAGTCCATACAGCAGCCATGGGCATCCCCTGACATGGCAGAGTATCAGCTCAGGGTCTGTGGGTGATGGAGCCTGCTCAGAGCTCCTGCGGTGTGTTTCAGGTGTCTCTGAAGCAGAAGCAGATGATTCGCTTCCTTTTGTGCTGTTTGCACTGCTGAGAATGTGGAGATTTATTGCATGATGATTTGAACATTCAGATCTCACACGGGGTGAATGATCTGCTGATCTCAGAGTTCTGCCCATGGAGGACTGCGAGCCTTGCTCCCATTTTTCACACCTACAGGATCAAATACTTACTCAAAGAAAAGGAAAACCTTCCCCAGGAGGTAGATGGGGAATGTTTCCACTTTAAAGTACAAGTTTCCTATGGATATCGTCAGATGTTTGTTGAGGTGGAATAAATGAAGGTGTGAGTGTGCGCTGCCCAAGAAAGGCTGAGAATTGCAGCTCTGAGCACCAGAACAAGAAAGCACAGGAGAACATGTTTGGTGTTTTTAACCCGAGTCAGGCTTAATTTTTCCACTGTAGAGCAACCTGTACTTGGTAATGAATTAACCTGACAGATCTCATGATGAAATATGAATCTGCTATTTTGCCTTCTACTTTCCTTCTGAGGGAATGGCTGCACCTCGCTTATTTGCTAAATCACTCTCACTGCAGGTGCTGCAAACAGCCCTTTTTCCTTCTGAAGAACATAGCACAGCCCAAACACGGCTGCAGCTTGACCCAAGCTTTGGGAATGTGTTTGAGAATTGGCTCAGAGGCAGAGCTGGGCCCCCCCAGCCCATCAGTCACCACGTGTCATCAATGTACAAGCAAGGGATGAGACCTCAGAAAGAGAGGAGGGGACAAGTGACCTTAATTGGTCTACCGTTATTGATAGGCCAACTTGTCTTCATGATGCTAATCACCCTATAAATAAAAGCAAAACAACTACAGGAAGCAATTTGCTGCTTTGTTAGAGTCAAAGTATACCCAAAATGAAATCAAGCCACAGCAGCAGACGTTCAGCGGGGCTCTCCACGATCCTCTGCATGGCCAAAGGCAGGACTGAACCAACCGGCCATGGGACGAGGGCCATGGGCACACACAGAGCTGGGGGCAGGATCACCCCCCTCAGCAGGGCACGATCAGTGAGCACACAGCAGAGGGAGCACGCAGGAGGAACTGGGGATTTTGTTTGCTTGCGGCGGGGAAATAAAAAGCTTTTCTTTCATTTTTTTTCCTTTCTTTTTTTGTCAACTAAGTTGCAGCTTTTCTCAAAACATCGGAAATCACAGAGATTTCCTTCAAGCCCCAAAGGAGGACTTTTAAGTGCTTCGTTTCAAGGAGCTGCCTCTTTTCTCTTTGCTTTCCTGGGTTGTTTTTTTTTTTTTTTTTTTCCACCTTGTGTTTGTTTTCAAACCTGTCGGAAAGCGCTAATATCTCCGAGCTCTGCGTTGTTGTTGTTGTTGTTTTTCTCCCGATCCGTTCCTCTGCTGGTTTTGAACGCGGTGGAGGTTCGGCGCGAGGCCCTGGGAGGCTGCGAGCAGCAGGACTCGATCACAGCGCTGGCTGCCGCGCCGGGCGAGCCGAGCCGGCTTTGAAGCTGCCACTTTAAATTCATGCAGATGGGTTCGCGCTTTTGTTTCTTCAGGAAGTTATGAAACACTTTGTGAAGCAACATCAATGGGAATAATAAGGGCGGCTCCCCCCGGAGCGCGGCCCCAGCCCTGCGCCACGCTGCCCGCAGATGGCAGGAGCCATCCCACCGTGCGCCCCGACTCCTCCAGCTCAGGCCCTTTAGTTGGGCTCTTTCCCCTCACCCCTACCCCAACAACTTGCATTGCTCACACCTAGCCCCCCAAGGGCCGTGGTGCCTGTCTTGGAAGTGTGAGGAGATGGAAAATACACAACTTTATGGGCAGTTTTTTCCAGGCAGTCATTCCGCTCCCTCCCAGCAGCCCGAGTCTCATTTCCACGGTGCACGTCTCGCTTCTGCCTGTAGCCTTTGGCTCCCATTCCGCCCTTCTGCAGACCCGGCGCCCTCAGCTCCTGGTGCTTTCTCCCCAAGAAGGTGCTTCAGGATTTAAGGAAGGCGTTCACTCTTCTTCCTGACCTCACGTGAGCTCATAGTCTCTTTTTCTGCAGCTCATTTTCTTCATCTCATAAACGATTTTGTGGCTTTCTTTGACACCCTCCACATCCCCTTCAAAACACTGACACCAGAACCGTGGGCAATATCCTCGTGCCCATCTCAGCGGTGCGCTACAAGTTTACTGTGCTATAAAATCACTTCACCACTCCTACTCACTAATCCTTCTATACATCCACCAAATGAATTGGCTCTTTGTCGCAAGGTCAGGGAAGTGTGCCCGTGTCCCCCGTCCATCGCAACCCTCCGACGCCTGTCAAAGTCATCAGAGAATGCCATAGCACCTCCTGCTCCTGCTCCAGCAGCATAAACATTATCCTTAGCACGTATGATTTGTATGATTTCACATTTATTTATCTCATTTTGAAGTATGCATTCAGCTTCAGTGGTGCATGTACTTCTTCCAACTCCAGCAGGGCTGAGCCACCCCTCGCCATAGTCCTATATCTGCACTCACAGGCACAGAGGATCTCCTCCTGAGCGCTTCTCCTTCAGCCTTATTCTTCCAAACGTGAAAATTCTATGAACTTCACTGACTGATACTTTCTCTGTAATTAAACCTTCTCTTGTGTCTGCCACAGGGAACGCAAACTGGCAATGTCTTTTTTTCCACTGGTGAGAACAGCGTGGACACTGTAAAGGGATTGTGGAGAGAGCTGCTGCAAACCTGTGCTGCACAGAGGTGTGGTTATGTAGTGCAGATTGTATGAGTGCCTGTTACCTTTTCCACTTGTGGAACGTATGAGGAAAGGCAGGAACGTGCCAGAGCGACAGCTCCTGCCGAGCCCGGCGTCAATAGCACTCCAGACCCAGCTGCATTTTCTCTGCTAGTATTTGATTTCTATTCACTTCTATTAGACAAATGCCTGTGGCGTCGATAAGAGATCAATCCCCTTGCATCAGGCACCGCACACGCTGTAAAACAAGGTAACCCGTGCTGCAAACTGCTTACAGGGCAGGAGCAGACGAGAAGGAGTGCACATGTCAGCACTGCAACTCACTGCTGCACCCAATGCCTCCTGTGAGCCGCAGAGAGAACACCAGCAGCACGCAAAGAGCCCAGCATCCTCCTGGCCACAAGTCCAGAGCCACAAGGACACAGTGCCAAGTGCCACCAGGATGCCCTGCAAGGCTCACTGCAGCCATTCTTCCTCTCTGGCCCTAAGGAGTGGGCTCAGATTGAGCAGCGTTGCCCAGTCTTTGTAATAAACATTAGGAAATTACTTCTATGTTGGGCACAGATTTTCCTTCATGCATTCGGGATTTTTCTTGCAACACAGCTCACCATCCATTACTTGTCGTGGTGTGCTTGCTGCCTTGCCAGATGAGCTGTCCCTGGGGCTCCCATTGGGAGTGAGTGCGGACAGGACAGCTTCTGCATCACTGCCAGCAGGAGCTGTGTCCGGGTCGTACGGCACGTGGTCAGCAAAAACTGCTAACTTGGGGTATAGGATGTGCTGCCTTATTCCATCTGTGTGGTTTGCCCTCTGAGCTGCAGCACGGGTTGCCCAAGACCCAATGCCAATATCACAGCCAGCCCGCTGCCGGGAGAGCAGAGATAAAACCAGGGTGGGGGGAAGAGGATAATTACATTAACCGAAACAATGTGCTACATTTTAAACATTAGAAACTTATGCCTCTAAATGGTAAGTACCTGATGCAGCCCAGGAGAAGAGGGGAAACTGAAGCAACGGTTAAACAATGCACAAGGAGTCTGCTGGGCCTGTTTTGTATTAAAACCATTTGGAGACAGAGTTTGCTCCTCTTACAGCTGGCCACACTTGCTCAAAGAGAATAAGAAAGTTTTTGTTTTTTTAAAAAAGATGTGTAATGGGTTTCTTATGTACCAGAAAAGAAAAGCTCTCTGAGCTGGATCACCTATTTTCTTGTCAAAAGACTTTGGACAAAACCTAATCATGAATAAAATACCTCGTGATTTTTCAAAGGGCTCTTTCATTTGAAGTCAGCTATTCCAAAATGGAATGCAGGGCCTGGGTAATGCAGAGCAGGGATGGAGGTTTGCACGCCAGCGGCCGCCAAGGCCTCCTGCCACCACCTCTGGGCAGCGGCTCCCAGTGCTCCCAGTGGTGCTCAGCTCTTGCCCAGCCCCAGCATATGGCCATCCCCGCTCCCAGGGTGAGACACCGGGCACATCCATGTCCGTCTGGCAGCATGCGGAGCTGGGATGGGGCAAAAGCTGCTTTCTCAGTTCGACAATTGCACCGCAAAGGAAAAAGCTGCTTTCTGTCGTTGCTCCCTAGAGCACTTCAAGTGCGAGCTCACCCTCTGCAGGGCTTTAGGGGGTAATGGGTGAAGACCTGAGAACTGCTCCATGAGAGCACAACCATGCAACTACACCTGCACCTTCCTAAGCAGTGGGTTCTATCTGACTACAGCAAGTGATGCTTCCTCTCAATTTGAAAGACAGTGACCCAGCGGCACAGGGAACATGGCAGTGTGGTGCTGGGAAAGCCACAGATCTGCTGTGCCCCAAAAAGCCCAGCTGGGAGCCACAGGGCCATCCCCAGCAGAGCACCCCACCACCAATGACCTCAGCCTGCAGGCAGCGCCCTGCCACTGCTCCATCACTGTCCCCCAGCCCTGCTGGGGCTCTGGGCATGCAGTACTCACAAGGCATCATAGAATCGTAGAATCATTATGGTTAGAAATGACCTCAAGGATCCCCAAGTCCAACTTGAACCCACCCCCACCATACCCACTGACCATGACCCTCAGTGCCAATCCACGTGCTTCTTGAACACCTCCAGAGATGGTGGCACCACCACCTCCCTGGACAGCCTGCACCAATGCATCACCATTCTAACACTGTTCCAACACCTCCCCACATTTGGGATGTGAGACCACAGGTTGCAGTGTGTTCTCACCACCTCCCCCAGGCTCTGGGCCGTGAGCCTCACACTTACTTTCCTAAATTGAGGCAAACCTGAATGCAGCTTTCTGGCTGCTGCTTCTTTTTCTTGGCCTTCTCCAGCTGTTTATGGATGGAGAAGAATTCCAACCCTTTGTCATGGACTCCCATCATAGCAAGGGCCACTGGAATTTTAATTGTCCAACAGCTCTAATAGGTGTAATAGCCTTGTGTGTTACATATGCATTAATTAAGTAACACCGCATTTAGCTCCAAATCATGCGGAAGGCGCGTGCTGTGTTTGCACAGACATAAATATCTTCTCAGTTAGAGCCCAAGCTAATCGCCCTGCTTTCCTTGCATTGCAGCGTTCTCAGCCCAGGCAAAATGAGTGCCTCCATAACACACACCACACCTGTGCTGGGCAGAGCTGGGCACAACCACATGCTCTCAGGATGGAATATGGCCCTAAGAACCAGAGCAGCTCTTCAATGGCTGTGCACTTCGGCACAGGGCAAGCACTCTGTGTTGACTCACGCATTGCCCATTACCCCGTTGAACAACCAAACTGCCTGGTTGGGCTCTGCTCGTTACCCACATTTTTCAGCCCTGCTCTTTTGCTGCAAGTGCATTTCAGCTTTGCCCAAGCTGTAGGTACAGTGCTGTGTGCAAGCGTAAGGGAAAAGAGGAGACAAAAGGATACAGTATGGTGAATATAATATATTCTCATCTTGATCCACTGGGAACTTCCATGCATTTAGATGAGAATATAACACGAGCTCATCAATGGAAGCTCCTTGTTCCAAACCCAGTATTGACGCTTTTTACTTTGCTGCTTTACTGCAACCTGATTCTAAAACAAAATGAGAAGTTGGAATAACATGTTGGATGAGCCCTGATATACGAGCTGGCCAAATATTTGGAAGAGTATTCGCTTTCACCAGGCAACGTTATGCTCTGTGGATTAATTATACAGAATATGGTCCTGACTTCGGTTTGGACGATTAAAGCTATGCTGGAATTCTAGAGGATTACTTAAATGTGCGGCATTAGTGAAGGTAAAACATCTTCAATATCCCCTTCCTGCAGCCTCCATCTCCTTTATAGCAATATGCAGATTAGTGCTAAGTATTAATCTGCAGAGGTTCCAGGAGCAGGGCTCCTTTCCCTGAAGAGTACTGGGAGGTTTGGGGGAGAGAGGGGGAGGACTTTTTTAAAGGGAAATAAAGAGCTGAAAGAAATCTCCTCTGTTTGTCAAACAATAACTAGATATGAAGTATACCTTGCACAGGTTTTAGTCCTGGAGAAAAAATCCGGATGCGGGCAAAGTAAGTGCGATGTGTAATTAAGAAATGATTTCTTGAGATCTTCCTTAAAACACATCTGAGTACAAACCTAGAATTTGCATAAATAACTTATGCCTTTCACTTTTTCCTCATGGAAAACACACAAGGCTGCCTCTCGCTTTCTGATTTTCAGACCCTCCCCGGCTTGGAGAGGAGGATTTGCCATATTACGCTATTCTTTCCAATTGTAATCAGCCTTAAATCTGAATAAAAGCAGCAAATGGCTGACTAGCACTCAGGGCTTCCCTCCCTCCCCTGCCCCCCATGGAAGCAGCAGCAGCGATAGCATTGAGTCAGACTGGGAAAGACATGACTGCAGCTCTCAGCTTTCATTAGTATTCATGGAGCATCCGACTCCAGAGAGGATTAATAGACTCTGATGCCTAATATCCTGGAGAACAATTAATTTGCCCACAGTTTTGTCATGGTTGAAAGTCAAATGCTGGAACAGATCGATGCACTGAGCTGCAAGTTGAACACTGCAACCTTCTGCTGGAGCTGAATTTTAATTTTCCCATCATCATTTCCCCCCGTTCCCAGCACACCAGTTTTCTAATAGATCTAAAAGCCTCTTACCTTCTTCCATCGCGTGTTGGTCTTCATAACAAAAGTCTACGTTGATTGTTCAAATATTAGAGCCTCGTATTGCTCTCCATTATGGGATTAGAGATGTTCCAGGCCCCTTGTGTTTTGACCTTTTCCTGTCTCATTTCTGTTTAGATTGTACAAAAAATGCTAACCTTTTGTAATTAAAATCAAAACAGGACGGAGGAGTAAACCCTTTTTTTAACTGATCATCATTCCGTATTCGGGTTTCCATCTTGACAGAAATATCAGTGCAGGTGTTTGCCCAAGCCCAGCCAACAGAGGCGGTAAGGACACATGGCTGCCATGGAGCGCATGGGCTCAGCAGCAATTCCCAGTATGAGACCAAGAGCAGCAAACCCAAATCAAAGCCTCACCATCCCAGTTCTCCCAGTGGAAAAGGTCTCACTCCTGCACATTGAGGGGCCAACACAGGACCTGTCCCCGTGCTGTTGGGAATGGATTGAGTGCCCCAAGCTTGGCGTGCCATCCTTTGGCCTTGGCGGGAGCTGCCTCACCAACCTCAGCGCTCTGCTAAGGGTGGGCACGGGGCATGCTTTTTCCCAGGAAAGAAAAAGGGGCTTAATGGGTTAAGGGTGGGTTGGCATGAATCTCTCCTAGCTATTGTGCTGTTCCCTCAGCGTTGCTGGTGTCCGGGCTTTTGTGGTTTAATTACAGTCTGTTCCAAATGGTCTTAGCCAACAGATCAATAGATCAGGAACATTAGAATTGTTAATTTGAATGGGTGATTTGAATTTAAGTGCAACTTCAATTTAATCATTTTAAAAGTGAGAGAGCGTGCGAGGGCCCTCCTTCCTCTGCTCTACCAAAGGAGCAGCTCCAACGGCCCATGGGGATCACAGAACTCTCTGACATGCACATTTCCCTTCGGTGAGGAGTTAAGCCCCGTGAGCTGCTGGATCATGACAAAAGTGGTGGTTTTAACCGCCTTTCCTACAAGCATGGTAATCCCAAATCCAACAGTGATTAACTTGGACTCAAAGCTCCGCTGCAGAAATTAATTCTAAATCAGGGTCCCGGAGCCTTGTCTCACCGAACACTTTACAATGCTAATTGGTGATGACTATATGAGCACGCATAATAATGTCCTGCTTGTCTCAAACTTCCCAGTTCACCCAGAGATTCTGCCTGCAGTGGGCACCACCCAGCTCTTCCCATGGGCAAAAGCAGCACAGGGAAGGCGTGATAGGGCACGAAGAGCGCAAAGATTCCAGAGTCAGTGTCAGTGTTCATGGAGGATTCCTTCAGTTCACATCCCTGCCAAGCACAGATCATGTCCATGGACAAACCTGAGTGCAGTGCATCCCAGCAGATCCCACTTCCCATTGACTGCTGGGTGCTGGGAGGGTCAACAAGGATGTATAAGCTAATATTCTCCCTGACATGCTCAGTGGTGCCTTTAGCCCTGCACAACAAGTACACTACACTCTTTGTTTTCTTTCTGCCACACTCACAGTTGCGCTGTAGCCATCCTGTCTAATTGCCATCGTTCCTGAATGCAGCTTTGCACTCAGAGCCCGAGCACAAGGAGAGTGAGGGATAGAAAGGTGTTTCATTTGCACCTGTGCTTCTGCTCTGCTTTACCGCAGGTATCAGCAGCTTTGTTTGGGAAGCTGCATTTGTTCAACCTGGCACTGTTTCAATAGGACACCTGGGTGGCCTCTAAGCCAGGTCTCCATCAGCACCCTGTCTGAGGTTGGCAACCAGAGCGGTGTCCAGAGAGCAAGCGCTAAGAAAGGCAAGAGATGGAGTGAGTGCCCACAGCTCAGCTCTCAAACTGAGTTTCTCCATTCTTTCTTTCTTTCTTTCTTTGACAACATAAACCAAAACATTATTCTCGGCGCTGTTTTCTTGGCCTATGCATCAGCCTGAATGACAAGCAGCGACTGCATCCTGAGCACAATCTGAAGGCAGCCCAGGGAACCCACCCAGATGGTGTTCAGAAGCGTCTCTGAGCAGAATGGGCTCCGCTCGACGCAGGAATTTCACAGCAGGAACAAAGGGAACTTTGCAAACAGAGCTTTCAAACGGAAGTCATTTCATCCAGCGTGCCTGCAGGAAACGTGAATCCATCTTCCAGCACAATCAAACGCAGAGCTGTGCATGGGCATAATTATTAGGGGAATGATGGCAACAGTAAAGGAGCTCATCAGTCAGAAAGCTACATAATTTCTAAACTGTCTCTTATGCTGTACCACCTGGATTTAAAGTAACATTCGCAGACAAGATTAATGAATCTGCTTACTGAACATGCCCGTACTAATGCATGCAAGAGAAGGGACCACTGCAGACAGCAGATGTGACTTCCCTGCTCTGAGCTGTGACCAACGCGTGTGTCCAACCCCTCTGCACAGTGCCAGCAGTCCCACTCCCCTCCTGGGCAGTTCTCACCTGCAGAGGCAGCTGGCACTGGGGGAAGTCTTTGTTTGCTTTGGGGGCCTCCTTTCACAATAGATGCTTTTTGATCCAGAACTCAGAGCAGCGGTGGAGGGTGCTGGGCAGCCAGCCCTACCCTGCCGCCAGCACTGAGCAGGACATGGAGCGATCACAATGGGAAGGAAAGCTCCGAGCCTGCCAACAGGCAGCTCCAACCCCTCTGCACAAATAGCCCAGAGCAGAAAGGGAAACCAGAGCCTGTGGTTGCAGGTTTGCTGCAGATGTTGGATGGCTGCACCCAGCTGCGTGTGAGAGCCGTACGCCCATAGCGGTTTCCTGGAGCACTTTCTGTTTCACGATGCTTCCTCAAAACCCAAGCAAGGCTCTCCATGAATATGTAAGGCTTCCCTCTTTAAAGTATTTTGGTTCTGTGAAGCACGGAGCTTCGTCCTGGGGAGCTCATTCTGAAGGAGGAGCGGGATTAAAAACTTCAAAGTAGAGTTCTCCCCTGTGACAAGTTCTTGAGAGGAGGCCCTGTCCAAGAGCAATCACATCTCTTCAGTAAGGGAAAAGCTGTGCCACCAGAACCCTGCTGGGCCTGGAGGCTGCTGCAGAGGAGGAGGCTTTTGCCTGCAGGGAACACAGCATCCCACAGTGCCACAGCCCTGCAGCAGGAGGGCTTCTCCTGGAGCTGGGGAAATGCCAGCAGAAGTGTGTGCTATTTCAGGAAGGCAGAAAAGGAATGGAAAGGCTCTTTCAGAGAACTAAAAAGTCAATGTGGGACCGGTGGAGGGATGATAACTGGATGCAGCTGAGCAAAATTCCAACGGCCTTCAGGTGAGAAAGGTCCCACCACACTGCTGCTGTGGGGCACACTGGGGTCAGGGCAGCACAGCACACTGCTTGCAGCTGCTGAACCACCTCTGCTCCTGCAGCAGCCCACAAGATTCCCTGTCCTCAGCTCCACATCACAGTGCCTACAGCTGAGCAGCCAGCAGGGAGGATGCTGATGTTTCCCTGTTTTGGGTTGTCTGGAGTAGGTTACCAAGTAAGCACACCTCCCAGGCTGGGTCAGAAGCGACCCAAGTGCCAACAGGGAAAATTGTCATTCTCTGTGGCTTGACAATAGCTCTAAGTCTCACAGGAGCATTGTTGGTGCAGAAGAGAGCTTCTCATTGTATTATCACTCCACAGCATCTTCACAGAACCACAGAGCTGTAGGGATTGGAAGGGACCTCTAGAGACCATCAAATCCAACCCTCCTGCTACAGCAGGATCCCTACAGTCAGTCACTGGGGGATGTGTCCAGGTGGGCCTTCTGCATCCATCCCGAGATCACACGGCTCTTTGGGACGGTGTCCAAAGCACTGCCGGACACAATGGGCTCCTCTAAAATACTTCATTGAGAACAACACTATTGGTCGTTTTGTTCACTGATTAATCAAAGATAATGATTCTAATGGCTGACTGCGGGCACAGTGGGGAAACGTTCATTGCCTTCTGGTGGCTGCGTGGCTGAGCTCTACGCATTCAGCGTGGCTGCAATAAGTAAACTGCAGAGGAGGGACTGTGGGGATGCAAACACCCCACGCGGGGCTCTGAGGGGCTGTCTGTGGGTAATGGCTCTCCAGCTCAGCCTCCCGCATCCGAGGTGGGACAGATAATGAATGCACTTCAGTGATGAACTCTCTTTGACACTTCTGCTTTCGCGCTTCCAGAGGAAAATGAAAGTAAATCCATTCCGATTTCTGCTGAATTCACTCCTCACCTCTGGGTGGTGTTTTAGAAATCAAAAGTAAATCCGTTATTTTGCTTCTTGTCTAAGGACTTGGAACCTTTCACAGATGTTAAGGCCACTTATAAGTGAACGGATTTGTATTTAAACCTCCAGGCTGTATGTTTTTCATGCATTTTAAGTACTGGCAATAGGATAAGTAAATGCACAGATTAAGCAAGCAAGTACATTCACACATAGCCAGATAACAAAAGGAGAAGAAAAGCAAACGTATCCGTCCCTGTGTTCTGATCCTTGGGTTTCTCTCCAAAATACTCTTGTAAAAACCTCCTGGTGCTCTCAGCCCCCTCTCTTCCCTTGAAGAACCTTCATAAATTTCACCTGCATCTCATTTGTCAGGGCCGGGTACGAGGAAAGAAGAGATGTTCCTCTTCCACCCGGTGTGACATTCAACCACACTCTGGGCTTAGTCTTCATTCATGGTGTAATTCCATTTCCCCTCTGAATTATGTACTCTCGGTAGCCTGCCTTGTGCATAAAAGATCCATGATGGGGAGCCACATCATTCATTTTTTTTTCCATGAGCAGGTGCAAAATATAATGTCCCTGATTTTCAAGATCTGATTAAACTGTCATAGATATGGAGCAACCTCAATAACTCCTAGCATCCGAGAAGGGCTGCTTATTACAGCGCGGCACCCTCAGATGCTATCGATAAGAATCTCTCAGCATTTCAATTACAAACCCCTATTTTCAGGATTTGTTTATTTAAATTGGATGAATTTGGTGCTCTGGAAAGTCAGTGCCTATCAGTAGCAGGCTGCAGCCAGCAGGCACAGCACGGCCCCGTGACCCCATTGAAGAGCTCTGCTGCTCTGCAACTTCACTGGGGCTGCTCAGGGCTTCAAACACATCTTATTCTTCTCTCCCACAGGTTCTTGGGGCACCAGGGTTGGAAGTGGAACCACCGCAGAGTATGGGGGAGAATCAGAGGGGTGGTTGTGCCCCATCCCTGGGGACACCCAAGGTCAGGGGATGGGGCTGTGAGCACCGATGGAGCTGTAGGTGTCCCTGTGCACTGCAGGGGATGGGACCGCATGGCCTTTGGAGGTCTCTTCCTACTCCAACCATTCTGTGGTTCTACGATGTGACAGCGGGGCCCAACGAGCAGCACATGGGAGGAAGGGATGGAGCAGAGGGACTGCAGAGAGCCACAGAACTGTGCAGTCAGCTCTGGTTTTCCGATGCTTTTCTTTTATAAAGCTGTTTCCAATATTGTAAATGAATGCTTAACCGTTACACTGATGGAATAAATTAGACAAAACCTTTTATCCCAAAATCTTCTCTATAAGAAAGAGACATCTGAGGGGCTGGCACAGTGACAGGTATTCCTCTCCTTTGGGGCTGGTGGAGGGGGACACAGATGTCCCCAGGCTGACGCCAGCAGGCACAAGGTGACGTTGCTCTGGCGCAAGTGCATCCCTCGCCCATCAGTCTGGCAGGGCACAACATGACACTGTACGGCATGGCATGACACGGCACAGCACAGAATGGCATGGCGGGGTATAACAGCATGGTATGGCACTACACAGCATGGCACAGCATCAAACCTCCCAAGCCATAGGGCAGCACTGCAACGAAACAAAGACAAGCCGATATGCCATGCCCTTGCTTGATATTCAAAGGTAGACCTGCCAGGGTTGCGGCTAAAATAAAAGTTTATTCAAATTAGCAATCAGCACAAATGATTGCTCTTCCATTCCCTTCCCTGCACTGAAATAGGAGCTCCAGGCTCCCTGCACATAAACAACAAACACACATTCGGCATCTGATACCGAAGAAGGCTCCCAACACCATGAAAAGAACAGGGAGAAGGTACTGCAGAGTGGGAGCTGCCATCTGGGCTTGCATCTGTGAGTGTTTGGCAAGGCACATATGGAGGATCCTTTTCTCCGCCTCATTTTTGGCCCTGGAAATGCAGGAATGGGGGAAAGCAGCAGCTCTGCCTGGGGCTGCTCAGGACACCCCAGTGACCACAAATGTATGGCTCCCTCTCCCAGTCCCAGGTGCTGGGGAGTCAAATGTGTCTGAAAATAAAAGTAGGAAATAGCAATGGCACAGGAACACCTGAGAGTGCTCCTTTTCTTTTCCAAGGAAGATCATTTTTGGCTCTAGGCAGGACAAATCCTGAGCATTTCCATTTTCTCTTTTCCTATTCAGCCCTGACACAGTTAGGATACGGGGGGCTTTGGTGCACTTATTTCATGGGACTGAAGAGAAACACTTCTGCAAGCAGCAAAGAAAGAACGAGAGCAGAGCAGCAGTGTGCACAAGATCTCCTAAATACACCCACAGACTGCAGGGTGTCAGTGATAGCAAGCCAGAACGAAGGTGTCCACTGTCTCCTTCTGCCCCACCAACAAGAGGGAGAGCAGAAACAGCTCTGAGGAGACCACAGGAGAACACTTTCTCTTTCAACCCACACTAAATGGTAGCTGTTAGGGACTTGGGTCTTCCACAAGGACACACAGCCATTCCTTTGCATTAGGAAGCCATGCGTCCAACCTCCACTGCCTGAGTTTATCTCCTGCTGGTCCTGCTCTGGGTGTCAGTGGATGTGCTAACAGCCAGCTTCCCTGCATGAGGAGCTGCTGTCCTCAGCCTCCTGCTGCTCAACTCCCAGGGCTTCTGTCATCCCCTCAGTACAAGTGCAGGGAAATGAGGGAGAAAACTTCTACATCCAAACCATTGCATTCAACTCAACCCTTGGCACCCAACTCAGCCCCTTGCATCCAACCTGCAGCATCCTCAGCATCAAAACAAAAAAAGAAAAAACAATAAAACAATCCAAAATGCAAAGCCTCAGAGAATCAAAAGTCTGAGCAGGTAGAAGAGCAGAAGGCTTGGGGTGATGATGACACAAACCTGAGAGGGAGTTGGAGCCTTTTGGATGCTATGGTCAGTCCTGAGCTCCAGGCAGAGAGGAACACATGGAGGCACGGTGCTGATGTGAGAGGGGCAGCAGCCAACCCCCATGAGGGTACAGAGGGCTCTCCTCATAGCCAGGAGAAGTCCCTGCATGGGGTGTGCTGTGCTCCCATTCCCATCTGCAAAGCAGAGACCCACACGGCACAAGACACACACACACACACAGGTGTGAGGACACCACTCATGCCCAGCAGACAGGGAAGAGGAGGCCTGCAGATAGCAAAAGTATTACTTGCTTCCTTCTTTTAAATCAGGTTAATTATTTATTCATGCACAAAACACAGGTTATTGTTTGCTAAACAAATCTGTGCGCCAGTCTGCGTGCATCGCTCCGTATGTGCTGCGCACCCTGCTTCAAAGCAAGCCCTATCTCCCTCCGCTCCTCACTCCATCACTGCTCCCTCTAAGGGCCCTGTCCCATCCCCAGCACAACAGAACTCCCACTTGGGGACAAGGAGAGCGCTGCCTTCTGCTCCCAAAGCTCTGCTGCATGAAATGATTTCAGAAACAAATTCGGGAACAGCGGCACAAGGAGCCCAGGCATAAAACTAAAGCCTCGCAGGGTTTCGTTATCGCAACACCACACTGTTAAGTGTCCTAAGCAATCTTTTTTTTAAGGAAAACAAGTCTTTAGAAACAGAGGTGACCCCAGAAGTGATAAGTGAAGAGGTGCACCTGAAAGTCTGTTATCAGCTATTTGTGCCTGGCTCTGCCTCAGATTTCTCATTTCGATGTGACGGCAGCTGAAAATTGGATAGATACTGACTTCACCTCAAACAAGACTTTCTCTTTTTGTCTTCAAGGGCAACTTAAGTGCTTTACCCTCTGAGGTCGTGGCAAATCGCAGGATGCTGGAAGAGGAGCATTCAGGAGGGACTCACAGAGCAGTTGCGTGGCATATTTTGATAATTAAACTACAAAGTAAAGCAAGTGTGAGGGAGCTGGAAAAAGCACAAGTTGTTCTGCTATCAGCTGTTAACGAGGGTTCTCCTTACAGGTTTAATCCTCGTACCACGTCCTGCCCTCCAAGCTGCCCCAGCCATGGGCACGGACCCACCCACAGGCATTGGTGCCAGGGAGATGGGGAGGGGGTCGGGGCTGCTTCAGGAGGGGAGAGGGTCTGAGGGAGGTCGCTGGGGGTGAGGCAATGTGAGAAGCAGGGAATGTGATGAGAGGAGTGGGCGCTGGAGCTGACCCTGTGTGTCAGCTGCCTCCCAGAGTGGCATTTCAATTCCCCAGAAAAAGCCTTGAGGCAGCTGTGCTCAGGGATATGTGTTCTTATCAGCTTCATCTTATTCCAGACGGCAGTTCCTAAGAAAAATGGACAGAGGTATGAACGTCCTTCTGGCTGCTGCGGCAGAGCTTTGCAGCATACCCTGTTAAAATGTGGAAATAATGCACTGGAATAGTTTGCTGCACCACTTGTGTGCCTGGTGCAAGCCTGCTGGGTTGGGTGGGTCCAGTGTGCGTGGCAGAGTACGTTGTGTGTGAGTAAACCCAGCCACTCACATGCAGTGCATCTGCAGACCCAACCACCATGCAGCAGCACATCCAGCCAAGCTCTCCAAATGGGCAGCCTAATTCTTTAGGAAACAACACAGTAAACATTCCAAAGCATCCCTAAACATGAGCATAGAATCATAGAATGGCCTGGGTTGAAAAGGACCACAATGCTCATCCAGTTCCAACCCCCTGCTATGTGCAGGGTCGCCAACCAGCAGACCAGGCTGCCCAGAGCCACATCCAGCCTGGCCTTGAATGCCTGCAGGGATGGGGCATCCACAGCCTCCTTGGGCAACCTGTTCCAGTGCGTCACCACCCTCAGCATCTTCTACTTCAACTCACGAGAGCAACACAATTCAGACAGAGCCATACAGACACCTACACACATCAATCCCACTTATTTCAGTCACTCCAGCAGCCAAGCCCAGGTGGTCTTCCCTCCATTCCTCACACATCACCAAGGGCCGCATGGAACCACCTCACCTCCTGCTGTGGCCTCATGGTGAGCGGCTGGCAGCAAGAGCAGCTGGGACTCTCTCCCTCTTCCTCTCTGAAACCATTCCCAACAGACTACTTGTGGAGGAACAGCCCTTCCAGGAAACCTGTTTACTTTTCAAACTCCAGTTGCCATAACAACACGATACAACTATTTAGATGAAATCTCTTTCTCCCCCTTTCTCAGCTCATGCTCTGTGGTAGGAGCACAGCTTCTGAATCAACACGTCTTTTTTTTTTTTTTTCAGTGAATGGTTTTGTCCTTTTTTTTTTTTAATGTATAAACACACATCGGATAGAATGTGTGAACCTCAGCCAAGCTGAGCTCTACGGACCCATCCTCTGCAAGAACAAATGGTGCAAAACCCCATGGGACCGACAGCCAAAGTGGGCTGAATATAGAAGGCTCCAAAACACAGTAGCACTGTGGAACTCCGGCCCCATCCAGCCACATTCAACCCCACGCTATCCAACTGCATCACACCCCATCCCCCTGCATTCCACCCCATCCCGCCATCACCTTGCTCGCAGTATACAGGGATGAGCACAGAGATATCAAGACGATACTTGAGAAGCGTTTCCCAACTGTATATACAGAGTTTGAAAGACCATCAGGCTCAGCTGTGCTCCTTCCTGCAGGACTGGCCATAAACTGGAGCAAAGCCCTCCGGTCTCACTTTGTTTCATGAGTTGTTTATTTTGTTCTGATATTTCCAAGGGATTTTTTTTCCCCCCCTCCCACCCCCTTTACTACCAACAACTGCTACATTACTAATAAAAGGAAAAGTTCACAGAATAAACTTCAGTGCATTAATTATTGAGGGATATAATCCAAATTTATTTAATGAATTAATAATAAGTCATGGGGGTATTTTAATAATGAAATACTTCTAGTTGTGTTTCAATAATTATGGCTGGCTTTCATAATTACACTGCTGCAGTGAAAATAAAATCAAAATCAATTAGGTGGCAGCAGTTCTGTCCCAGGAGTGCCCTGTGCAACTGTATCTAGATCAGGTTTAAAGAGATGCCATGAAAATCAATGTTGGTTTAAGCTTCTGCACACCACTGGTTCTCTGCTTACCCCCAGAAGGAAATCGGGGTCCCCACGCAGAGCTGCCTGGGGATATGAGAGGAGTGAATCTCCTTGGATGGAACACAGTCTCACTGTCCTATGCTGCTTGATCTGGTGGGGGGCAGCCAGCCCACAGAGAGGGGTTGGAACCGGGTGGGCTTTAAGGCCCCCCTCCAATCTACGCCATTCTGTGAGCCTATGATTCTCACACAGCCCCTCCAGGCAGCACCCTGCTCGCCTTTGGACAACGGTCCTGCAACACTGACCCAGAGGGCAGCTGAAGTGTTTGCATCTCCCTCCCATCCTGGGGAGCCTCCATCCCACCCCACAGCTCAGCCGCCGAGCTCTGACAGCAGCTGCGTTTCTTTAACCTTTTTCATCTCGAGGAGGAGTGTTTGGAACTGGAAGGAGCTCCCAGCTCATCCTGCTGAGGAAAGTTGTCATTCCCAGCAGCTGGGATTCTTCCCAAAGGCCACAGAGCACTGCAGCTCGGCTGGAGGGACAGCGCAGTCCTTCAGCTGCTGCCAAAGCTGAGCTCCAAAGGAACATCCCCATCCCTAATCCTCCCTGCAGGGCTCTGTGAGTCCCCACAGCAGCCAGGTGGCATCAGCCCCCTGCCACTGCCCCACAGCAGCCAAGATGCAGAGAGCTCAGGTTTGGTGCAAGGGATTTTGGGGTGCACTTCTGCTTCACTCTGTTTATTTTGGCTTCACTGCAGAATAAGTTGGGATCCCCCCCCTGAGGGGCACCCCACCTGCAGGCTACCCCTGCACCAGGCTGAGGGTGCAGCCATCTCAGCTCTCCCCCCTCTGTGTGACAACAGGCACGGAAAAGGCCTGGAAGCGACACAGTGACAGAGGGCAGCCCCAAAGAGGAAAGGGCAGAGATTCTCAGCACCAAAGATCCAGAGCCTTAAAACAGAAAAGGGTAAAACACAAGCAAAACATCAGGGCAAAGTGCTCATAAGCAGGAGGTCAATCGGGCAATAGAATAATTTATCTAGATAGATGTCATCACCAAAGGCCGGGCCACAAATGAGAGCTGACACTCAGGGAAGGGGGGAAGAGGGGCTCCGGTGCTGATGTGAGGACAAAACACAACAGTGCCGTGCTGTGATGCCATGGATGTCACAGCTCGCAGGTGCTCTATTTCTGATCATCAACAGAATATAAAGCACTGTGCTTTCTGGCAGAGATCGTTCCTGAGCAAGTCCTCATAACTCTGGCCTCCCTGCAGCACAGCTCACCGTTGTGCTTTAATTACAGCTGCAGCCAGGAAATGCTGCTGATAGGGCAGCCCAATGGCAACCCTATGGGAAACCGCATTAGGAATCAACCTAAAGCACTTCAAGTGGGGCCTCTGCTTTGCTATACTTCTGCAGTTATGCACAGCACATCCTAGATACTCACACTGAATAACTCACATGGTTCTGCAAGCACAAACGGGCTTCAGTTTCTGAGTCTGTATTTGTTATTTTAAGGCAATCCCCACAGTTATATTCTAGCACATCAGTTATTACTTCACCGTGTGCTGCTTTGAGCATCTGCTGTCCGAACCATCACACCTATCCCCTAAATTACGCAGCGCTTCTTCTGGCTCCTAGCTGAAGATGAAGTCATACAAGAAGATCTGATGCAAGATTATGAATACATCAGTAACAATCAGAAAAATCAATGCAGTGGCGTTGCAGGAGATGTAAAGACAAGGGAACTAGCACAATAGAAGGGCGTTCCAAAAGAAAAGTACCCACCTGTCTCTGAAGACCTAGGTTTGCAAGGGAAGCTCCACCAAAGAGAGATCTCCAACCAGAGGTCCTTCCCCAGTGGCAGTCAGCCCTTAAATGAGGTCTAAGAGAGGTGCAGCCAGGCTCTACCCCTTCCTATCACTGCATTGCCTTCACCTGCGCTCCCAGGGCTGACCGGGATCAGTGCTCCAGGCTGGGACTCAACAGTTCCCATACAACATCGTAGGCAAACACTGTGCAGCCTCACAGCCACGGATGCTGCCTGGGCCCATGGCTGCTGGAAGCAATGCTCAGGTGTAAAAGCTCCTGCTCTGCAGAAACCTGCACTGCCCCTCCATGCTGGTACCATGGCGCTGGTGCACCCCGTGCTGCTTAACCCAGGGGTAGAAAGCAGTATTTTCTTATGCCCATCTCGCTCAGCTTTTCCATTCGGTCTCTCCGCAATCGGTTGTCCTTAAATAGACTGAAGTGCTGTTCAGTAGGTCAATCCATTTCATCAAGTCGTTCAGCTTGACCTTTTGCAATGCACAGCAGTGCAATTTACACTGCAAGTTAGAGTGCCACTACGCATCACACTCATCCAATTTCTAGCCAGGAGAAAATGAGGGAGGGTAGGAGCGGTGGCAGATTGCTCTAACCGCTGATTAGCGCTCGGGCCCTTGTTACAGACCCGGCGGTGAAGTGCCCTCAGAGCAGAGCAGTGCTATGGGAATGAAGTGACAGCTCAGCCCTCACCTGCGGCGCTGAGAGCCCTCGAGCTCAGCGCAGTGCCATGCGGTGCCCACAGGCGCTGTGTCCCCAAAGCCACCTGCTCTGCTCCTCCTTCGCCCCCGTGTTGGAAGGGGTCCGTGTACTGATAATGGATGCACTTTTAACTTGCAAATACGACACAAACTTCCCTCAGGAACGTCTAATTCACATTTTAAGTAACAAAAGGGCTCAAATCCCTTTCTTGCCTACTTAGTCATGCTGCATTTAGTATAAGCGAGATGAAATGCTAAGCTTGGGGAAGATCAGAGAGAAATTGTATGATTTCCACATTATAGGATAATTCCATGGCTGACTTACCCAAACGCGTGAGATGAGACACTGCGCTCAGGCAACGCTCACAGTGCAGAGCTGAACCTTGGAGCCAAAGCAGGACAGGGCAACGGGGCAACACGAGGCCAAGCACCTCAATGCCCCAGCATTGCCACCACCAATTGATGTCCTCTGTAAGCCACCGCTCTGAGCCCTCAGCCCAGCACCATAGGAAGCCCTCTGCACCTCAGGGACACTGGGAGGGCCAGACTGTGTGGGGTAGGGCCCCATGGCCACATGCAGCAGACCCTGGGGGCTGTAGGCCACATGGCCATTGGTCTCTGGAGCCTCCGCACGAGAGACACTCGTAGCCACTTATCTCCTAGCGCAGCGCAATTTAATTATCAACTTGGAAGCCATCCAGCAAAGCATAAAAAGTCGCCCCATTCCAGTTGTTTAGGTATATCATTGCCCCGCTAATTGAGTTTGATGGGAATTTCAAGAGGATTTTACAATATTTTCTTTAAGTGCTGTTATCTTTAACTCTTTCCTGCGTTGGTGTCACTGGCGATAGGAGTGGCAGAAGGGGTATCCCTGCAATGTCAGCCAGCCACAGCGGGTGGCATTTGGAGGGGGCTGGAGGGGCTGCAGCCGCCCAGTGGGGACCAAGCAGCGTGCAATGGCTCACAGCCAGCCCCAGCACCACCTGTGTGCTGTGAGCAAGCATTTTCCGTGACATCAGACACAGCCACCAGCCCGGGTAACGCAACACAGCACGGGGGGGACGTGAGGCATTCATAACCAAACAACTCGCACACAATGCTCTCCCAGCTCACCCCGAATCGCTCCACCTCCAGGAGACATTCGCCCCGTTACGGTGCTCAGATAACTCGGAGAGTCCCGGTTGTAACCAGAGAGCCCCGATCCTTATCTCCGCAGAGCAGAAGCTGTGGGAAGCAGTGGAATAAAGGGTGCTTTGTGAGGGTGGCATCGTTCCCATGCGGCCCCGCAGTGACCAAACAACACGGGGGGGTCATTGCCTTGCTCATAGTGAGGGCAATGCTGGTGACACTTCTCCTCCCGCACTGAGAGCGGCTGCAGAGACACACGCAGTCCTTGCCGGCACCAGCCTCTCCATTTCGTGTTTGAATGATGCTGCCACAAACATTTATTGTCACAAAAGAGGTTATTCAAACACAAGCAATTAGGCAACTATATTAGCATATTTTTCATTGTAATAATACAACAAAGGGTATATTCCTCCCAGTGAACGTATTTATAGGCTTTCGGAGCTAATATTTGTTTAAATGATTAATATGTTTTTCAAATACATGTGACAAGTGTGGCAGAAATATTTTTATCTCTGCAAACAATGTTCTGAAAGGCGAGAGCTCGGAGCCTCCAGGAGGGCTGCTTTCCAGGTTCAACAGAGTTTTTCAAGGCACACAAATGAAATTTTTATCATAACGAATTGCAAGAGAAGGGCTTTCAGCAAAGAACGCCGAGAACAGATTGAGGCTGCGGGACCCCCACGCCACCCCGCCACCCTCCTGCACCGCGCATCTGCAACGAGCCTCCGCCTTATCTCTGCTTAGATGGCTGTCCTCATTCCAAGCGCACACAGCGCTCTCACGCTGATAAGAAAGCCCTGATCTATTGATAGCTAAAAGTAAGGCTCACGACAGACCGTGCGCCACGCGTTTTTAAGCAGTGCTGTGTCTTCATGGAGCAGCTTTCCTGCTAAGGGGTGCAGACTTTAACCACAACCCTGGCTGCACATGGCAGTGCCTGTGCCCACATTACGTACTGCTTTTGCTGTTCGATGTCCTAGACAAGCAAACCCCTCAAACCAGTGATCTGCAAACTTCCTCTCCGTCCTTGCTTTTACAGCAAGGGACAAGCAAGTGCAAGAAGCTCGATTTGGAAGTGTCTGAAATGGAGAGGTGCTGCTTGGGGAAGCAGAGTTGCGGGGCAGCAGCACTGAGCCCCGGTGCTAAAACTTGGTCAGAGTGGGGCAGGAGCAAGGGGGTGGGACCTGAGCAGGGCAATGTGCAGCGCTGCTGGTTGGTTCATCCCCTCCACAGAAGTTCGGGGAAGTTATGAATAAGGCTCTGAGCTGCAGCTGCTCCCCAGGCAGCTCTGCCAGTGCTGGTTGTTGACTCGCCGTCTGCCCATTACTTCGTGTCCTGCTGCTGTGCTGGGCAGCCACCTCCCGCCCTGCAGTGTCTCTCCAAACATTCAAACCCCTTTCTGGGGGGGGAGGGGGAAGATTTTTTTCCACTGACAAACTCCGTGTCCTCAGCAGCTTTCTAGAGCTGGAGGAACAAGGCTGACATTAACAGGAGAGTGTAATATGCCTATGATCAATACCACGAGTGAAATCTCAGCCTGTGATTTTGCTGCCAATTCCACTCATCCCACTCCTTTCCTTTCAAATGACAACTGAGATGGTATTTACATTGTACTCAGCTGTGCGAGGAAGTGGAGCCTAAGGAGGAATATACTACCACCACCTGTGGAACCAAAATAGCACTCGTGCAGAGGAAGCTGGGCTGCTGGGCTGCAGGCTCTGCTTAGGAACAGGGAACTCTGCCGAGGTTTGGGGACTGGGTCCCACATCAGCGTGGCTGCACCAGACTGTGGCCCGGATGTTTGCCCTGCTTTTGAGCCACAGTTCCAACCGGCAGGGTTTAAACTCAGGGCTGTGAATGAGGAACTCTGTGGGGCTGCTGTTCCCCTGAGCTGAAGGCAGCAGATGGGTTCATTTGTGCCACGTCCAGAGAGTCCTCAAACTTTTTCGGTAGCTTGGAACAAAAGGACTCAGTCAGTGTTGGGGCTCTGTCTGTGCAAGTACTATTGGATGTAGGACTCAGAACTGCTCAGGGATGGGCCCATGCTCCAGGCTCTGGGAAGCCCCCCGCTGCCAGTCCAGCAAGTGCCTTCAGGGCATCAACGTGTCCAAGGGATGCTCGGACATGTGGGCATGCCAAGTAATTCGTAGAATCATAGAATGGCTTAGATTGGAAGGGACCTTAGAGATCATCTAGTTCTAACCCCTGCACGGTGGGCTGGCTGCTCCCCAGCTCAGCTGCCCAGGGCCCATCCATGGCCTTAAACACCCCCAGGGATGGGGCACCCACAGCTCTGGGCAGCACTGCCAGGGCCTCAGTGCCCTCTGAGTGAACAATTTCCTCCTGACATCCAACCTCAATCTCCCCTCTTTTAGTTCAAAGCCATTCCCCCATGTCCTATCAAATTGTTCTTGTGGAACACAGTGCCACTATGGCTTTCACTTGGCCTCCACCTAAGGCTTTACATCAGAGTTTACCACCTGTAAGTTCGGGTAGAACCCTTCCAACAGCCACCACCTCGCAGCCATGCTGGAAATGTGGTTTTCCACCATTTCTGTTGCCTGTAGCTAGAGCAGGCTCACAGATACATTCGTGACCCTGGATTCTTTTGGAAATTCTCTAAATAAAGGCTTAAAAATGCATGGTTTTGCTCAAGATCACCCTGTTTGTGTTGGTACGAGGCCAAAATCCATGAAAAATAGCATGCATGCCAAAAAAAATCAATTTTATACAATAAATACAGATCATTTGGATGTTTCTTGCCAAAAACAATGCAAACATATACATCCTTCATGATTCTTATCAGAGCGCAGCTGAATCTTTAATACACTCTTCTGACAAGCTCCTAACAGGCAAGAACATGCTGTTTAACTACCACTGATCAATGGTTAAAGTTTCTTCATTTCCACCCACTCCAATGGCTTTTAACAGCCAAAATTGTGAAACTCGAGTTATTGCAAGAAATAACAAACCAAATATCAAAGGCTCGTTCAAAGCAAAAGCCCGTATTTGACGAAGAAATAGAGGATCTGCTAGCTAAAAACTGTACTCCTTTGGCAGCACTGACATTGCTGGATGTCACTGAGAAATGCTTCCCCGGAGCAGCTGCTCTGAGCCCCACACTCCCATGGACCCTGTGCATTTGGGGCACACACACAAAACAGGGCCAAAGCATCCTGCTCCCTTTTGGAGGAACACAAACGTGTTGCTGCAAATAGTTTAAATTCCCTATTACGGCCTGGGTGGAATAAATAAAATATTCCATCTGCCTAATGTGACATGCAGATCAGACCCCTGTGGGTAATAGCGGGGTTTGCAAAGGTGCATATGGGATGCTACAGCAAATCTAATAGATGTAGAGGAGGTTGTTTTATTTTTTAAAATAACCTTTACGTTATCCACGCTATAAATTATGTAAGAAGGCACCACTGAGAACGTGGCACTGTGCTCACATGTGCACACAGGGGGAAGGCAGCGCTCAGCCCTGCAGCGCGACGCCAGACTCCATTATGGAGAGGAGCTGGAGGTATAGGACACCCCTTCAGATCATCCACAGCAGCTCAAAGAGAATGCAAACGTAACTCCTTAAGCAGCAGCTCTGTGTGTGCTCCCAGAAAGCACAGCCCGTGCTGCACTCTCTTTTCTCCTTCTCTTTCAAAGCACCGCCAATAGTGGGAGAGGCTGCATTTTGCAAGCAAAGTTTGCAGGAACTATAAGAGAGCATGTTAACTGCTGGTGGCGGTGCCTAATGAAGTGTGTTTGAAATATTGAAGTATATGATAAAACATTATGTAAATTAAATTCATTGATAGCTCTGCTATGAAATCGTTCTGGTAGCGGAATAGTAGATAAACATGGAGCTCAGGCGGTGTCATTTATTCATCCTTAAAATGGTTCCAAGTTCCCAGTGATTCATTATCATTCAGCAGAAAACAACTAAACTTGAGGGAACAGCTCTCGGGCTCTGCAAATACTGAGGTTTGATGATGCTCTCCCTCTCCCCAGGTCAGGCCCTTCTCTGTCCTTTGTGGAGCCATTGGCTGCCGTTGCCTTCACCGTGCGTAGGCACAGAGCCCCGTGAGAGCCTCACCCATGTGCCCCAAGCCCTGCAGCACAGCCTGCATCTCCCCCAGGGCAGTGGGTGGCAGCCAGGGGAGAGAACAGCAGAGCCAGGCAGAGCCAGCAGCCCTGGGGGTGCGAGGGGTTAATGCCAGCACCGCCGCCAGCCAAGCGTGCTGGGAAGGAGACAACCCGCTGCTCTGCAACTAATTTTACAGCTTACCTCCTATCAAATATCCCGGGCCCCCCTCAAAAACCCTCTTTGAGAGGTGCGCTCTCAGCCTGCTGGAAAACCCGTGGCGTGTTGTGATTGGCACGGCCACTGCCAGACGGTGGGAGTTATAAATAAACATCTCTGCGGGGCCTGGAAAAGTCCGGCTCACTGCCGGCCCCGCCACGGCTTTCAGAGCTCCTCTCCACGGGCCGGGCCCTCGCTGGAGCCCCTCCATTGCATGACATAAGCCCCAAACAGGACATGACTGCATGTGTGCGAACAACTCGTGTTACAGAAACAGCAGCTCCTATTCAACGGGCAAATTGCTGCGAGCTCTCAAAAGGCCCCTTTCTCTCCTGGCCTCTCCGCCTGAAAAGCCGAGGGCCACGGAGCTGCAATTTGCATCATCGGGGACAAAGACAACTTAAACCCTTGCACCCGTTGCTCCTTGGTGCAGGATCCAATAGTGCAGGGGGAGGATCAGCGTCAAACACACACCTCAAGGTCTCCTCTGTCCTTCTGCAGGGACATGGTGCCCTATGGAGCAGCTCCAGGACAGGGATGCTCCCATGGCACTGCCCTGTCCCCGTCCCACACCCGGTGCCTGCCGCTGAGCAGAGCCCAGCTGATGTATGGTGCGTGCTGCTCCGCACTGGTGATCAATGGCAGCCATACTTCACCAAATGCCGCTGCTCCCGTGATGTGTTATTGCAATACATCATTGGCACGGCGGGCGGCAGGACCATGAATCCGGCAGGTGCCCTTCATCAGGGCATTTAATTCTCCAGCCCTCAGCTTTTTTCTCTCCCCAGAAAAGAAAGGCTGTGTGTGCGGTGTGGGCTGGGAGGTTCCCCCAGCTCTCCATCCGTGGCAGCAGCAGCTTCTGCAGGAGCAGCGCTGGCTCCAACACATGGTGAGAGGATCAGACCATCTCTCCTGCTGTGACCTCTCCCTACATCTTAAAAGTCACCTTTGGTTTATTGATCTCACTTTGTCTTCCTTGCACGGGAAGGAAAGGTGCCCCTTAAAGTAGCAGACTCTTTTACAGGACAAGCTGTCCCACAGCCATGCATGGCCAGCCGATCCCACACCACGTCCACACATACAGGCAGTGCTCGATGGCTGTGCCCAGCACGTTGGCAGCACTCCCTGCTGCCCCTTCACCAACCAAAGCCAACCCCAGCCCTTCCAGCACAGCTGATGTATTCTGAGCACCCCACAAGGCACAGCAACTTTGGCTGATAGCGGATTTTATGTCTCACTGCTAAGGGTGCCCGACTGTGCGTCAACCCCGAGTACAAGGGAAGGGACTGGTGCCACACAGTAACAATTCAATTACTTGCTACAGATGCTAGCGAGAGCTGCTCTCATTTTAATGCCACAGCGTAACTCATTTCATGCTGGAATTGCAAAGCACTCAGTAGTCCCACACACACGCGGCCCCTGGAGACCCTCTTCCAATTAATAATCAGTAACATTCACTGCTCCAACAAGTGAAATGATTTCTGCATCATCAAAGAGGATGGGTTTTGCCAGCCAGGCAGCGCATCCCTGGCCCTGGCACTCTGTCAACCATCAGCTCTGCAAGGCACGCTCAGCCTGCCCCAGTGATCCTCACCGAGCAGAGCTCCGTGTGGCCCCGTGCTCATCTGGTGCCTGCTAGGTGTCATTCCCACAGCAAAGAACTGTTGGCCAAGTAGGTTATGTTGCTCTGGATAGATGGCTTGGAACCGAACGGTGTGAGCGGAGTGGCAGATTTGGAAGCTGCAGCTTCTTTCTGGTAAGAGGATTTGCTACTCAGTATTTATAACTGCAATTAGGTTGCTTTTGTAGTATGCAGCAGAAACCAAAAACTGGCACAGAAATGAATGTTTACGTCGTGGGAAAACTTCACGGTGCATCTGTGGGCATCCAGTTCTTTTTTAAAAGTCCATCCAACCTTTGTCACGTGCCCACTCGTTTTTGTGCACGACCCGTTGTTCGTCCACTGCTGGCACTTAGACCTGAAGCTGCACTTCTAACTTTAAGTGATGGGGTTTGCCAGGTGTGTGTTCGCAGTCCTATTGTTTGGAGGGTGGAAGCCCACACTGCAGCAATACCAGAGCACAGCTGGCATCAGCAATGCCTGTGCCTCCAGCACATCCAGACTGGGTGCTCCTAAGCAGCCGTGCCGAACAGGGGCTTGGAGCAGATTCACTGAGGTCTGAGATCCTCCCTGCTGGACCAAGCTCGCTGCCACAGGCTATCCCTGGTCCCAGAGCCAGCAACCAGCGCCAGCCTGGAGCAGGAATCTCACGCTCAGTGCTCATAGCATCAGGAGCACAGGAACAAGGGACGCAGCAACAAATCGCCTGTGAGGTCAGGCTGGATGCCAGCCGGGCAGGCTGCAGACACAGAGCGGCAGGGGATGCCTCCCAGCATGCATTGTCCGCGGGCAGCACTCATGCCAAGTGCCACAGCGAGCCGGGAATAGGTCATTCATGCTTGAGCTGAAATCCCAGTCACATTATATCACTTACAGCTAATTAGCGGGCTCCAGGCACAATGCAGCAAGACACTGTTTCTTGCAGAAATGGATAACTCAGGGCAGCCCTCTGCACAACGTTTGTTAAATCCTGCAGGAGCAGAGGAAGCATTCATCTCCCTTCCTCCCTTCTCGGCACTAAACCGCACGCGAGGCTCGGATATGAACAACCTAACGCAGGCTAAACCCAACAAGTGATAGGTTATGCTGGAAGACTGCAGGAAACCATTCCCAGAAGAAAGGCGGCATTGATCCGCAGGGGCAGGGTACCTTTTTTCACCCACATTCACAACGCTGGGTTCCTGAGGACTTCTGGATGTCCAGGCAGCAACAGAAGCATTTGTGTGTAACTTCCCTTGAAGCCAACCCATTTAACCAAGTGGCACTGCCTCCAGCTTGCACAGCACCACACTCATGCCACGCTCAGGCAGCTGCTATGGGTATCCTGGGGGATGGGGTGCTCCTCACTTGGCATGCCACACAGTCTGCCATGGCTGTGGGGGACCACAGCTGTGGCGATGGCAGTGATGGTGCTGGTGTTGGTGGTAGTGGTGTTGATGGTTGTGGCGGTGATGTTGGTGGTCATAGTGTTGATGGTGATGGTTGTGGTGGTGATGATCATTGGGGCTATGGTGATGGTTGTAGTGGTGATGATGGCTGTGGTTGTGGTGATAGGTGTAGTGGTGGGGATGGTGGGTGGTGTTGATGGTGGTGCTGATGGTTGTGGTGATGGTTGTAGTGGTGGGGATGGTTGTAGTGGTGCTGGTGATAGTAGTAGTGATGTGACGGTGCTAGTGATGGTGTTCCCTTCTGCTTGGTGGCCCTGCCTCCTGCCAGGCAATGCATGCCAGCAGCAGCACTGAGCTGTTTGTGCATAGAGAGCAGATAGAAAGGTCAGCCTCCCTGCAACTTGTAAACACTTTAACATTTCCACAAGTTTCCTGGCTGTGTTTTCCTACCGAGGAGCCACAGAACAAACATCTCTGTTAGGCTTCGTTTAATGTAGGTAGTATTGATTAAAACCTTTTTCTTTTCTTTTTTTGATTTTATATCGTCTATTATTATTATTAATATTAATGTCAATATGGATTATTTGCCAGAAACAATGGATTCTTTTTGGTTTTGTTTTTTTTTTTAGCCAAATGTAGACCTCCTGTAGATAGTTTAGTTCTAGCAAAGCTTCGTGGGGGATACTCCGGAAAAGATTCCACTTGCTTTAATGCACATTAGTGCGAGCTGTGTAGCTGCTTCTCAGCACACTCTAAATTTTCTCCATGCATTTAAGAGGGTGTTTCCTTGGAGAGGTGCCGCGCTGAGCAATTTACCTCATTACTTGCAAAATCACCCTTTTACTCAACAATAAGAGCTACCACCTGTTCCTAGGGCTGCCCCACGCTTCGGTCAAAGAGTTCACTCGTTTGTTCACTTCGCTGCCTGTGCAAGTGAGAAATGCTCTATTTTTACATAAGTTATTTCTGCACAGCCTTTAATACACGACTGAAAGGCAGCACTCTTGCAGAAGCCAGGCGTGCCAGGCGCTTAGTGAAGCACAAGATTGTGTCGGACTTGGGCAGAAGGAGAAAGTTTAGGGCTGAAACGCTGAGCCCAAGGAGGCTGCAGGTCGCCGGTGCTGCTGGGGATAGGAGCCCACCCATGCTCTCCTAAAAAAATGTTCTGCCAGTATGAACCTCCTAGCACGGTGCTCTGGGAAAACCCAAAGAAATGAGCAAAAAAAAGCCATTTTGGAGGCTGAGGCTATTTTGAGAGCTGGTGGATTATATTGTAATGCAGACCGAGTGCCAAAACACACTATGCTTGGGGGTATGTAAACTAATTCTCCCCAAAATCTTGGGACTTTATTCCACTGTCCTGTCCCTCCGTCTGACACAGAGCCAAGCCCTGCACAGCCCAAGCACCGCAGCCTATTAGAGATTTTGCTCTAAGCAGCTTGAGAGTGTTTATTTGGTGTGCAAAGAAGATTGGAGCTGGGAAAAGCACAAAAAGGATTATTCTGTTTATCACTCAGCTTTCCCTGGCCAATCTCTATTCATGGAAAAAGTCATTTACTCGGGTTATCCACAGGCTTTGCTCGCCAGAAAGTGCTGAAAGCCCTGAAAATTAGAGAGATGCAGAATGGATTGGCACCATGTAAGGCACTTAGGAGCATCTGACACCCCGGAATACATACGCTGAATCGAGGCTTTTTCAATCCCAACTTTCCCCCGCTAATAAGAAACTGTCCAAGTCCCAGCACGCGCCAGCTAAACCCCTCCATAGGGCGAGCGACAATGAGATGGATTGTCACATCTGGGAGGTTGTTTTTTGAGAGGAAAATTAGAAACCAAAACATCAGATTGAGATAATGAGCCTCTCATTAATTCTTTTCTCTAGCTTTTTGCTTTGTATATGGTTTGCAAATGCCATCTGATTTTATTTCTATCGGAGCGAGGGCAAAGCAGGAATCCACTGGGCTCATTGCAATCACTGCAGCAGCTACACAGACCGAATGGCTGCAGCCCTCATCCTGAGCACTCAGTGCCACCTCCAAGCACACAGCCTGCCCCAGCACAGCAGCAAAGCAAGAGATGTGTGGACACAACCCGGTAGGCAAATGCCTCCGCAGATTGTTTGGCATTGGCTCTGCTAAGAAAACTGATTTGGGGAACCTTGTATTGAGCCAGACCGAGGAGGGCCCAAGGGTTGGCTTTGCTCTGCTGGTCCGTGTTAAGGACTATGTCCCACCACTCTGCTGGATGAGGACTCAGGCGCTGAGCCCAATGGGGCTGGAGCTGCCCCCCAGGCTGCCGGTCTGCGCCGTCGGGCCGCCCTGAAAAGAGAGATTGTTTCTGGACAAAAATAAATATTAAATAACTCTACGATTTCAAATAATTCAGAGCTCCGCTATTTTCCATGCATTATGAAAATAACATCGAGGGGAAAAGGTATGTAATACGTTTCCTATTTCCTGTTTCTGCAGCCCTGCATGTGCCCCGGGGGATCGGCACAAGTGGAATTATCTATCCGCTGGCTGGGAGCGTTCATTTCAAGCCAAAAACACCAAAAAAGTATGAACTAATCCCTACATTGAGCTAGGGAAGTGTGGGATCGCGGGCCAAGGGCTGAAAAATGAGGCAATTTTCCCCATTTCAGAAAGTGACTAAAATCCCTCTGCTGTTCTCAGCACAAACGCATTCTGTTCCACCTCAAACCACTTCAAGAGGGGATGGCCAGCCCTGAGAGCAGGCACTGTCCTGCTCAGAGCTTCTGCGTGGGGAGAGGGGATGCTCAGATGTTGTGCCATTATCTGTGATGTTCAGAACAGCTGGGAGAGCTGTGCTAAGTGCATTAAGAAGCATGGAATGCCAGAGCCAGTGCAGCAGATCCTCTGTTCACAAAGATATCGCTTGCATTTCCAAATAACTAAAATCCAACATATAGAAATGTGTACATTGAAATACACGGTTTTCTACCCAGTCCAGTTTACCAGCCTATAAAATCATCTGTTAAAGAAAAGGATTAATGAAAGACTCATTATCTCAACCTGACGTTTGGGTTTCTGATTTTCTGCTCAAAATTAACCAACAAATTGTATCTCTTCTTTTGATGAGCACCACACAGAGGAGAAAGTCAGTATAAAATACACCTTTTCCATATTTATCATAGAATCATAGAATGGCCTGGGTTGAAAAGGACCACAGTGATCATCCAGTTCCAACCCCCTGCCATGTGCAGGGTCGCCAACCAGCAGACCAGGCTGCCCAGAGCCACATCCAGCCTGGCCTTGAATGCCTCCTTGAATCCACAACCTCCTTGGGCAACTTCTTTCCATACCAATCTCAGTACCTCACCAACAAAGATCCTGCTTGCAACTTGCTTACAAGCAGTAAGCCACCTCTGTTTCTTAGCATGAAGATTTGCAGGATGCTCATCAGAATCCAAGCTCTTCCCCAATTAACTGCATGTCTTAAGAGAGGAGGGAAGCTCCCAGTGCTTGATGGCTCCTCCTAATGCCTGGCAGCACGGCAGAGCAGAGCGCACAGAGCTGCATCCCATCACACCTCCAGCCCCAACGCTCCCACTGCTGCTGCAGCTTCAGAGCTCACAGGGCTGCAGCAGCTCCGAGGGAGGGGAAATCAGAGAAATGCAGAACATGCTCCAACAGATCGACTCCCTCCCCCAGCCCCTTCTGCCCAGTCTCCCATTTTCTTATCCCTCTCCACCTCCCCCCCCCCCTTTTTTTTTCCCTTCACTTTAATCTTCCAATGGAGGTACTTGGCTTGGATAAAGGCTCAGCCCAGGCCAAGTTCTGAGGCTTTTCAGACTCCAGACTTTTCTCTGTAGTCCTGTCTGAAGAAGAAGGAAGAAAAAAAAAAAGAAGAAAAAAAAAAAAGGAAAAGAAAACAGCTAAAGATTTTCCAGTGGGAAGAGAGTATTTTCTCTTCTCCCATAACTTAGACACAGCCAAAGGAATTTTTCTCAAGCTTGAAAACAATTCACCTTCAGGCAAACAACAAGCATGGAAAATTTAAGCCCAGCAGGTGAATGTTTGGGAAAATTTTTAGCCTATAGAAATTCTCATGTAACCTTAACTATAGGGGTCGCTGTATGGCATTGAACCATTATGCAGCGCCCTCCTCCTCACTGCCGGCTGTCGTCAGCTTTCCCAAGGAGAGCTACAAGTATTGGCATGAGAAAATACGATCCTAGGGGGAAAAAGAATGCACACCCATCCCTTGCAAGTGCTGTGCATTGCTCAGAACCCTTTCGGTGCCTCTGGGGCAGTGCCAGCAGCTTGTGGCTGTGCCATGCCGGTGCCACGCGGAGATGGGGACATCACCTGGCAGCCTCCATGCCCAGGACCACACAGGAATTCAGGCAGGTCACAGATTTGGTTATGCTGAGCAGCTCAGACTGGGTATATATATTGAAGTTAATCAGAAACAACTGAGCCACCAAGAGACTAATTCCACCTCTGCTAACTAGCCACTCCGGGACCATTCCTGGGGAGGCTGAAGCGCTTCCTTTCAGCCTGGTGGATGTGAGCTACCATCTAAGCAAACAGCTCTTGAAAAAGCAAGCAAGCCAAATACCTCCTTGACACGGCTGTAACTCTGCGCTCACACAGCAGTCCCACCGTGTCCCCTCTGTGCTGCACAGCGCTGTCACCCCATTGATCCTGTGCATGTAACCTAAGAAAGACGGAGTGGTATTCTTCCCCTCACTCCTTCCCCTTGCACCCCTCTAGAAGGACTTGTGGTTTTTAGCAGAGAGCATCCAGCTTCTGCTTAGCGGGCAGTTCAGCAGAGCAGAACGGCCAGCTCCATCTGGAGAGGTTCTGCTGCAGCAGCCAAGGGGAAAGAGTGCAGATCCTTGGGCTGCAGCGCTCAGCAAAGAGTCCCTGGTGGGAGAACCACTGACCAAACCATGCAAGGTGTTTCTGAGTCCTTACACCAACCATCTCTTCCCTCTGTGCAGGAGAAGCCACAATGAATGACAGCTTTTGGCCAAATGGGGGGGAGTTTCACCACTCTTCAGAACTAACAACAAGCAGCTCTTCCCATAGCACCGCTCAGACTGCAGCCTGCAAGGTTCCCAAGGGTCCCAAGCCCAGCCATGGGGCAACACCTGCAGCACCCGCTGCCGACCTGCACCCACCAAACAGCCCCGCTGATCTGCCAGAGAGCAAACAAGCACCAGAGGTGATCGATGGCTCCCTTTGGAAAACACTAATCACTTAGCTGTAGTGCATTTAGCAAAGCAGAGTGCGCATCAATCCCAGCAGCTGCCTTCAATCACAGAGGAGTTTAACTCCACCAGTTTAAGGGACCGCTATTAACCATCATCTGGTAGACAACGTGCCCTTACTGTAGTCAACATCCATTTAGAGCAGAGGGACAGCAACACTCCTCATTGTCTTGCAGTGCTCCAGGCCTGGGGACGGCGGCTGGATGTCGTTAGTGCCGGGAGGGCCATGTTTTGAAAATACCACGGCCGATATTTTTATACAACAGTGACATCATGAACGTAGGAGGCCCTTTTTACATTTTCAAACATAAACTGAACCACCAAAGATAGAAGATGAGCAAACCTACGAGCATCTGAGCACTCGGGATCTCACAGATTCCTCTCCTCATGTTCTGGGCAGCGTTCCCAGGCATCGCCTCATTGCAATGCATGGGGAATGCGCTATAGGGAAGGAACCGCTCCCTGCTGCCCTCCTCTTTCCCCTGGGCTTTACAGGGGCACCTCAGCAGCCAGCACAATGAAGGGAGGGAAAGCTTGTCCAAAGGGAGCCAGCACATCGAGCATTACTGTCTGGAGATGGCAGAGCTAGGAGGGAGGTCAGCCTGAGAGCTCCTGGATAGAGGGCAGCCTGGCAGCCAGACCGGGCTGCCATAGAATCATAGAATGGCCTGGGTTGAAAAAGACCACATTGATCATCTAGTTTCAACCCCCCTGCCACGGACAGGGTCGCCAGCCACCAGACCAGGCTGCCCAGAGCCCTGCGGGAGCTGCCCACCATGCCCACATCCAGCAGCAGCCACCAGCTGCCAAGCACAGAGGAGCTATAGTTGGAAAGGATAATAAATGGGAACCAAATGGAGAGATGGCTACTTGGAGAGGGCCGGACTGGTGTGCCGAGAGTTTGAAACGCGCTACACTTTAATTACAGCTCTTACCAATCAGGCGGTAATTACTGGTATCCTTCCTGTAGCCTACAATTGCCTAATCTTGTTATTTGAGAACCATCAAGATTTAAACAGCTGGAGAGCTGTGCCTCCTTCTCCAAAAGGCTTCACTTGGCCGTGACACTGATTGTTTAATCTGGAAACATCGTGTGACAATGTGCATTAGCTCTGCATCTCCAGCTCCTCTGCGCAGGGCAGGGACCAGAGCTGCCCCATGAGCTCAGCACCTCCTGAGCAGCAGCACCGGCACCTCCCCAGCACACAGCCCTGAGGAAGCGGCTGCTCCCTGCGGTTCACCAGAAGTGAGGAGGCTGTGCACCTCCACCGGAGGCTCAGGCAGCAAACCTTCCCAGAGAGGTGGTGGTGCCCCATGCCTGGGGACACCCAAGTTCTGGGGATGGGGCTGTGAGCACTGATGGAGCTGTGGGTGTCCCTGTTCCCCTCTCCAAGTGGCCTTTGGGGGTCCCTTCCAACTCCAACGGTTCTGAGATTCTGTGATTCTATCAGAAATCCACCTCTAAGCCTCGTAAGAACAGATCAAGCCTTCACATCCAACCATTTATTTTGGTTTCTCAGTATCGGAGGCTCCTGTTATTAAAATAATACCTGCTAAGCTCTGTTATCCTCAGGATAGCATCAAGCAGAGCTGCTTAGTGCGAGCGCTCACCTCTTTTCACACCTACAGAGTCTCAGACAAACAACATAAAGAATACATTATGCCAAAAAACGTCACATATAGCATTCCCTTTACAGAGGTACGCTCACCCACCAGCATGCACAGTGCCCCCTGGGTACCCTTCAGGGACAGAGCCCTCCCCAGGAGGACCCTAATCTGCTGTGCCCCGGGCTGAAGGGCCACGGCTGGTTGTGAGCCCTCCAACTGAACCCAAGCACAGCCTGCTGTCACAGTTACTGGTGAGATCTGAAAAACGGCCCTTTCACTTTGGTGGCATCTGAGAATTAATGCATTGTGGAAATGCTGATTGTATCTCCATAGCATCCTTCCCTGCATACTTGTGTTACATATCAGCCTGGGAAGCAACTACGGAGATGTTGTCAGCAGCGTTCGTCTCCAAGGAAAGTTGAAATTATTGTGATAATACTACACATACTTAAGGCCTTTATTTCCTGAGCAGTACTAATTACACGGGGATGCAGAAGGACGAGGAGCCTCAGTGTGCCAGGAGGATATGATTTAGGTGCTGCTGGGGGAAGACAGGCGCTGGTGGCCATGAGCACTGAGCTCAGCCCAGTGTGGTCTGTGCATGAGGACCCTCCTGGCAGATCAACGACTTCCATCTGTGCCCAGCCAGCAGCGCTGGCAGCAGAGCTCAGGGCTGTCCCCGTGGAGATCTAAAGGCACACACTGAACTCAGGGCGAGCCCAGCCCAAAGGGAAGGGGCTGAGCTCACCATCAAGCACCAGCTCCATTCTGTTCCAGCAGGGCTGGGGCTTCTGCCTGGCTGTGAGGAGCGGGGCCAGGGCACAGCACGTATCTTGTTGCACCATCCCCACGAAAGGGACAGCAACCTCTGACAGCTGAGCACAGTAACCCTTTAATCCATTGCAGAGCTCGTCTGTCAGAGCTCCAATGCCCATGGGGAGGTATCAGTAACAAAACGCAGGAAAGAGAAATGCGAGTGGAAAATGCTTGGCTTTTTGTCTCCTCGCTCGCCAGGAACACAACGCTTCTTGTTTTGTGCCCGTTTCGCTGGCGGGGGGACCTCCCCGTGGCCATTCATTGCTGTGCCCCTCCTGTGGCCCCCCAGGACCATGCATCGCAGGGAGCATCACGAGAAGCAAGGCGAGAGGACGGAGCCCAGATTCGGGACGACTGAATAGAGCGGTCAGCAGCTGCAGGAGGCCAGCAGGCTCCTCTGGCCCCTTCCCCTCCTAAAGCAGAGCAATCCATGCGGCTGAGAGCAGGAGATGGAGGCTGTGCTTCCCCCGGCGTGTAATCTGCGGATTACGTCTTGTATAACGGGATTACCGGGGGCTGCGGAACGGCAGCGAGCAGCATCCAAATCACACAGCGAAACAGGAGGGAAACCTGCAGGAATGTCCCGCACAGTGAGAGTGCAAAGACGGCCCCGTAAGATCACCTTTAGATTTGCAGATCAGATTTTCTGTAATGCAGAACATACTTATGGCCCACGTCCCTTGCTGGGCAGCTGCTGGTTTTCAGCGTGGAGGAATTGGCAAGATCTTTTCACCAGGTGAAATAAATAGAGTGCTGGGCCCCAGATAGGATTACGGTTTGTTTTCTTTAGGTGTATAGAATCCGCGGGAAAGCTGAGCCCAAACGGAAACTCAACTCCTAAAGAATTTGGCCTATACCGGCCAGCTTCTGTCTGCCTGCCAGGCGTGCTCTCCTTGCCTGCATTTTGCTCTTTATCTTTTAAGAGGCTTTGTTCACAGCATATCAAGCTGCTCTTTGTGTGCCACAGGGACGGGGTCCTCTTTTCACATTACAGCAGATGATAAAGTTACAGGGTTCTACCTGCAGAAAGGCGCTCAGAACACTCTCCTGGGCATTGCCAGGGACCCCTTCCCCAGCACAACGCAGACCAAAGCCAACTCCCTGCACTTCCAGGGCCTGAGCTCAGCTTGGGGAGGCACGACCTGGCAGCCCCTCGCCCACGTCTGAATCCCATTTCTGTTGCGAACGTGTTCTCCTCCTTGCTGATTTTATCCTTAGTCCCATAAGGGCTGCAAAAATCCTGCACTATCTCACATGGGGAGAAAATGTACGAGGCAAAGAACTGTTTTCTGCTTCTGCCCCAAAAACACTGCGATGCTGACTCAAATTAACAGAGACAGAGACAAGTGCAGCCCCAGCAAGCAGAGTGCTGTGTTTAGGCTTAGGTGTTTGCTGCACGTCTGTGCTCTCTTGCTCCCCTTTGTTTCTCTGGCAAGCAGCATTTGCAGCAAAGCCTTGGCTGGAGTATGCTGGAGCCCAACCCAGCCCCCCACAGCCCATCATAGAACCACTGAGGTCGGAGGGGATCTCTGAGATCCCCCAGCCCCACCCTGCCATGTGCTGGCTGCCCCCAGCTCAGCTGCCCAGGGCCCATCCATGGCCTCGGGCACCTCCAGGGATGGGGCACCCACAGCTCTGGGCAGCACTGCCAGGGCCTCAGTGCCCTCTGAGCAAAGAATTTTCTCCTCACATCCAACCTCAGTTTCCCCTCTTTTATTTTCAAGCCATTCCTCCATGTCCTATCTATCATATCAGATCATGTACAAAGTTGGTCCCCATCCTGCTTGTAAATGCCCTTCCAGTATGTGAAGGCTGCAATGCTCTCAAAGCCACACTACATCAGGAGTGGGATCAGGACTGTACCCATCCCCATCCCATCCACTCTCACAGCAGAGGAGCAGACTTTGCTCTTGATTTAAAATACATTCTTTAAAATTCTTTAGGGGATATCAAAGGGAACCTCACACTGAACATGCATGCATCTCTCTGTAGAAATGCTTACACTTCGTAGTTAACACACAGTTTATTTTTTTCATCTCATGATGCTCTTTGCCCTGATCCTTTTTATTTGGATGAGGAAAGCAGCACCGTGCACAGGTTGGAAAAACAGGGGAGGCAGTGACCTAACAAACACCTGGGCAGAAATATGTCCCAGCAGTCATGTAGACCATGATGTTCTGAGGTCTCTTTGAATGCCAGGTACAAGAGCAGCACCATGTCAGCCCCCACTCAAAGTGCCCAGGGGGGCTGCCTTGATCTGCAGACGCAGCACAGCAGCAGCAGAAAAAGGATGTGCAGCCTCAGCCACCCAGCTCCAATCAAGGTCCCTTAAAGTGGGTGTGCAAGGAGGATCTGAGGAGTAACTCTGGGCTTATTTCAGCTCCTTCTGTTTCCTCTTCCCTCCCAAGACAACACTCAGACAGCACAGTCCCAGGCTGGACAGCAAGCTAGGGGCTTTGGCATTGGGTTCTCACAGTGGCTGCCCCCACCCTGAGCCCCAATGGATGGCATTTGTAATGGGAAACAAGCGTGCCTTTTGCCCTTTCTGTGTGAATTGCTGCTTTGCTTCTGCTGAAAAAACACACTGAAATCTGACCATACACTAGCCAAAAAACAATCCGCTCTAGAGCTGTTGGTTTACAGCTTTCTGAGCACCAGGAAGAAGATGATGGGATGGGAAGCACCTATCCGATGGAGGTGGGTGATGGCAGACCACTGCCCCCAGCCTGCAGGAGCTGCTGGAGGAGCTGGTGTCCCCACAGCCATCACCCCACAGCTGGCAGAGCTGTGAATCCCAAAGCTTGAGCACACGAAGTCCACACAGAAATGATCAGATCAATACATCCCAGGAAACTCTCACCAAAGCAGCTGAAATCATTCAGACACTCAGAGAGCACTCAAGGTGGGGGAAAGCCCTTCATTCAAAATATATGCCTTTGAAGGTAGCTTGTTATTTTAACAACTATTGCAAAACAGGGTTTGCATGGAGCTGCTCTAAAGAGGGAGGGAAAGCTGCTTGTGGGCACGCAGTCACCACCCAGGTATTTTAATTGCAAATCCTGGCATGTTTTATAGATGTCATGAGAGTATCTTTTTACGTAGGCTCCAAGGATTACAATAAGATCCATCATCTTTAATACGAACCCAGTGACAGTACGTAAGTCCCACCCTGCCAAAGTCGAGGATGGGAGGACACCATACAACATCTCCCACCCCCACTCCCCAGAGGGAGCAGTGCAGTGTGGGGATTTTTGTGGCTCTCTAATGGGATGCACCATTCTGCATCACAGCAGCTGGGCCACACTGAGCAGCTAAAACACCAGCTCAGGCTGAGATAAACCCATGGGAAGGCTGCAGCAGCGTGGGACTGAAGCACAGTTTGCAGAAGGTGGGCTGTCCCCCTGTGCCAGCACACACTGCCAGCAGGCACAGTCCTGCTGTCAGCCTCCAGCCATCCCCTACCAGCCCTGCAGGGCTGCTGCTCATGCACATCGCTAGGCTTTAGCTCTGCTTTCATTCTGTTGTCACTACAAATAGGGGAGTCCCAAGTGTGCCTCAACCCGAATGCGAGATTCCCAATGGCAAGGAGCCCGGCCGTCAGCAGGGGCAGCATGTCCCACTTGGCCTGACGTGACCGCTGCATAAACGCTGCAACCTGCTCCAGTGCTTATTCCAGCAATCCCAGGGGCACAATCTTTCCTGAGAAGTGTGTCAGTCGGCGCTCAGACACAGGTCCTGCTTCCTGCCTTGGAAAGCTCACGCAGAGAAGCGGGCAGCGCTGCTGCGCCTGTGCCAGCCCAGGCACCGTGAATAGTAGCATCCTCTAGAGGAAGACCTCCCACCCTTTGTGGACTGCTTTACCCAGAGATTCTCACGTGTGGGGACAGCACTGTGCTTTTCTGTCCTCGTGAGCCCTCCCACTTCTGTGGTAGAGTGCCTGAAGGACAGGAGCACTGGAAAAGCCCCAAAGCTCCCTGGCACCTGCATACATAAAGCACTAATAAACAAGGACGCAGCCTGCAGGGCAGCCACAAACACAGCACAACAAGAAAGCGGTCGTGTAAGAGTACAAAAGCATCATAAATACTCTCCCACTGCCAAAGGACCTCTTCAGTCTTTTACTAAATCTCATCACAGGAACAATTTACAAGCCAATAATGCTGAACAACTCCATTCCAAACTCTGTGTTAAGCTTTATTTCAGGCTTTCACACTTTATCATGTTAGCACCTCCCGGCTGGCACTGGACTAATGCATGCCAAGTTCAGTAAGGGGTATAATGGAGCGGGGTTTGTCTCTACATCTGAAGGTCTTCCAGTCAGGAAAAATAGCATGCTCACAGGCACCCGACTTGCAGAGCAGCTTTTGTGTGCCCTTCCCAGGTGAATGCCTTGCAATAGGGAATTTGGGCTATATAAAACATGCTCTTTTGACGTCTAGTTAAGTTATTTTTCCTTACGGATAAAGCAGACCAGTGCTGGTGAGGGGAGAGACCAGCAGTGTGGGCCTGGGGTGCTCCCTCTGCAGGGGAGTAACCTCTGTGTGCGCCAGCAATGGTCGTTGGCCAAGAACTTACAAACACGACATGGGAATTGACATGCTGTAGACCTCGGAAAAAGGCCCTCATAGACTGAGTTGGAGAAGGGAACTTAACGTAATTATCTTAAATTAATAAGAGAAGAGCGTTCCTCTTTGGAGGTCATCTCCATTAACTAATGCAATCCTATTCCGCCCTAATGTAATTGTGTAAGCATTGTGTCTTCCATCCAAGAGCTGGGGCTCATTACAAGAACAATGCCACTCTGTTACGCTCAGTGTCACGTCGTCAGGGTTCTTCTTAGCGTGCACACCGATACCTGGGATCTGGGAGACCTGGGTTGCAAATGTACCCTAAATAATGGAAAGATGTAAAAGGAGATGGCTCCCAGAGGACGGCTCAAAGGTACCAAAAGGGTCTTTCTGTGCACATCGCAGCATGGTGTACACACTCCCCGAGCCCAACCGCTCACTGCTTTCCCCTGACTTCAAAATGCAGCAGTATTCTACCACCCCTCTCTACTGCCAAGTTTGCTATTAGCTTTCACAACTGCGAGCACACAGCAAACATACACAGCAATCTTCGGCGGCTCGCCCTGAGAGAACATGTTACCAATGGCTGCTTAATTCAAATTGCAGCTTCTTTAGAAAATACTTCTACAAACATTGACACTCCAAAGAAAAAAAAAGCTCTCTTTAGCCTTTTATAAGCCAGGAGTTTATTTTGTTAATATTTTTCTGCATGGCGTGTTTTAAATGAGAACATTCTGAAAGTAAATTGGCAGAGTATTTATTGCTGTTTATTTCTGAGCAGCTATAAGCCAATAATAACAGAGAATCCTCTCCGAGTGAAAACTAAATTCCTTTCAGTGAGAACGCTCGGCGCAAAGACCGAAGCTGCGTTTTGTCAAGCAGATGCAGAGTGTCACCTTATAACGCCCATGCTAATGGAGTAATAGGATTGGAGCTGCGGCGAGCTACCCAGATCATTATGATAATCCCAGCCTAGAGAAAACAATTCCGCACTGAGCATTACTGCTCTGGAGTGCATCCACATCCCAGGCTGGCCCGGCCACGCCTGCTGCAGGCGCAAGCACTCTGGGGTTAGCGCTTAATCCTCTAACTGCCCACGAATGCTATGAGCATTCAGCAGTGCAGAGGTCCGGGTCCTCCCTGCAGAGCCCTCACTGGCTCTGAACCCTCAGTGTGGTGCTGCTCCTGTTTGCATGGGTGCCTTCCTGCCCGTGGGTCTCAGAGCTCTGCCCGAGCCTCAGAGCAGTGGTGATCCCTTCTCAGCCCACAGAGTTAAAGGAGCAGGCAGCCAAACCACAGGCTGCAGCTTGGTCTGACCCATGATGATTAAGAACAGGGCTCACAATGATGGCGTGAAGGAAGGGGAAGAAGCAAAGCAATGATAGGACAAGGGGGAATGGTTTTAAACTGAGACAGGGGAGGTTTAGGTTGGATATTAGGAGGAAGTTTTTCACCCAGAGGGTGGTGACGCACTGAACAGATTACCCAAGGAGGCTGTGGATGCCCCATCCCTGCAGGCATTCAAGGCCAGGCTGGATGTGGCTCTGGGCAGCCTGGTCTGCTGGTTGGCGACCCTGCACATAGCAGGGGGTTGAAGGATGATCACTGTGGTCCTTTTCAACCCGGGCCATTCTATGATTCTATGATTTCAATTTGTGACCGCCTTGGAGAGTCTGGCAGTTGCTGGCATGGCTGGTCAGATGCAAAGCACTGCACTGTGCTTCCCCCAGCACGCACCCAGAAAGGCTGCTTCTGCAAAACATGAAGGTTGAGGAAGGAAGGATGCCAAACCGCTAAAAAAACAAACCCTGCTGGTGCGAGGAATCCCAGAAGCGTCTGGAATCTGCTTGTGAGGCTGGGCAGCTCGCTGCCCATCTGCTCTTCTGGGCCTCTCCTTTCACACGCTCTTTTTTCCATTATTTCACAAATTAGAAATTGCAGCAGTCTCCCTCCAGGTCTGAAGTGAACCCACTCTGCTGGTGGCTCAGTGAGCAGTAGGAGTGCCTTCCCTCCACCCCAGCAGAGCTCAGCCATGCTGCCCACACCCGGCCCCATGCACTGCCCACAGAGGACCATCCCTCTCCAAGGCGTGAACAACTGAATTCACATGCTGGGTGAAACCCCACTGGTTTAGGGCTCAGGGGTGGCCTGGTCCATTGCCCTGAGACATCGAGAGTGCCCCGTCCCTGGAGGTGCCTGAGGCCATGGATAGGCACTGGGCAGCCTGAGCTGGGGGGCAGTCAGCACACCACAGGGGTGGGGCTGAGTCATCTTTAAGGACCCCTCCAACCTCAGCCATTCTGTGATTCTCCTTCAGAGCAAGTTCTGCTAAGCTCCCAGGCCCAAACCCAGTCAGATTCATCCCCAAGGAAAGGAAGCACTGGCTGCCTCCATCCGCATGTGCACTGTGCCCGTGGCAACCTCTACCTGCATCCCACAGTGCTGTGGTCAGAGGCAGCACCAGCTCCCAGCCCGAGTTCTGATCCCATTTCCTAAATTGCAGGCTTTTTACTTTGTGCATGCCACAGGGCAATTACTAAAGGAAAAATCCTTTTATCCAGAATACAGTACTTTGTTAATCTGATTACTTGTTAATTGCTCCAATTTAACTGAAACATGTGGTTGAGCTTTACATTTTAACCACTGATGCTCTGTTAGAGTCAGTGAATTGCTTTGCTTTGAGGTTCCCTGAGAAATGGCCCCATGGCTGCAGAGCTGAGCTCCCCTCCTTGCACCCCTGCGTGCTGGGGCTGCCCAAGCTCAGAGGCCTCCAATCCCAGGCTCTGAATGTGCTTTTGCCACATGGGGACATGGACCTCATGGGCAGATTTAAGCTGGGCTGTTCCTGCACACCCATTTTTGAATAGAAATTATAAGTTTCTATGAAGAATGCATTCCAGCTGTTGACACAAGATGCTATTACTGAAGCTGGAAAATGCAGTGCTTGTATGACCACTCCTTATCTTTATTGCTTCCTCAAAGCACGAAGAAACTTGGTTAAACTCATTTTTTAACAATGCCACAGGAGGCAATGGGAGGCTTTCCCACTCCTGACGGACCTGGTTAATTCCTCCTTGCAATGAGCTGAATTCTCCCTTGTGTCCAGAGGGACGAAAGCCTCAGAACCTCCGCCTGGCCCTGACCTCCAGCTGCTGAGCTGGAGAGAGCCAGCTCTGCCAGTTTGCACTCTTACAGCCTGTTCCCTGTGCAGGGGCCCAGCTCTGGCCCTGCATACCCATCTCCTGAAGGCAATGCCAGCAGGTGCCCATTTCCACTGGCTGCAAAGATGTAATGCACTCAGCAGGGGCAGGTGTGCTGCATCCTACCCTGGAGCAGTCACATGGACCAAGGACTCACAGTCCTTGCAGAGATGTGGTGGATGCCCCATCCTGGACATACCAAAGGTGAGGTTGGACAGGGCTCAGAGCACCTGGTTGAGCTGTAGATATTCCTGATCACTGCAGGGGAGTTGGACAAGATGACCTTTAAGGGTCTCTTCCAACTCCCTGGCACCCCCTGGCGCAGCACAGTGGGCACCCCCTGGCATGGCACAATGGGAACGCAGCAGAACAGACAGCTCCCAGCACAGCACTATGGGCACCTCGTGCAGAGGCTCCAAGCACAGTGCCCAGGCTCTGGGCGGGGGAACCCTGTGCCTGCAGAACATCAAACCCAGCAAAACACTTCCATGTGCGCCTTCCCGCTCCAAGCACGTCAGTCATGCTGGATTAATTCATTGGCCGGCATGAATGCTGCTGTCCCCACAAGTGTTCTTTCATGTTTGCCTACAATCTCAATGTCATCGCACAAAATCAAGAGTAATTATGAACAGATACCAGCCCCACGCCACCCTCCTCCCCCCCCCCCTTTGCTTCTGCTCCTCAACATCTGGTTTCCACAACATCTCAGGGGTGCTGGGAGCTGCAGCCATGTGCACAGACCTTCAGTACAGCTCCGCTGAGAGTTAACCCTGCTCCCTCCTCCACTTCCCCCGCTAATTTTTCATTCTGATCAGTGATCAGCACTGAACAGCTTTTAATTCCCCAGCCCGTGATTCCTCCCAGGCTTATTGCTGGCTATTCTGGCAACAAAGAGAGAGTGCATTGTGGGGAGGCAGCTCTACTCACATCCATCCTGGCGTTGCCCAGGGCACTGCTCCATGTACCTTAGCTGAGCTTGGGCTGCCCCACATCCACACTGACCTGTCTGTAATGAGTGGTTGCAATGCTGACCTGTCACAGAAATGGTGCCTTGCTGAGTAATGACAATGCCTAAAATGGCCATCACTCCTGAACAGTGTGTCATGCAAAATTCATATCCGAATTGACTGATGCTCTGCTCTGGTATTTCACCTGAAATTAAGGCTCGTGGGATGGGATATGGCAGACTAAGACAGGGATGGGCTGCGACAGGAGACTGGGAGGGCTCAGGGTTCTGACTAAGCACAAAACGAGATGGGTGAGGGTGGGGGAGTGAGGCAGGGAGGCTGCGCCCTGCAGAGCCTGCAAGAGCTCATGCAAAGGGCCAGAGCTGCCCATGCTCAGCCCTTCTGACACCCAAAATCATCCCTGGGTGGATCAGCTCTGGCCCTGCCCTTAGGAACAAAGCTTGGGTGGTGCCACCACGGTGCCAGGGAGCGCCGGTGTCGTGACACCACCACTGGGGACATGCCATGACAGCAGTGCCAAAAACAACATTGCTGAGAGCAGAGATGTCAGCCCCTACCTGGCCCAGCCACACCACTGCCCTCTCACTACCAGAGGTTACCAACCCCAAACTGGAAAATACCAGATGCGTCGAACACTTCTTGAAACTGTTTGAAACCCTTCGTGTTTATGTTTGCAATAAAAAAAAAAAAAGAAGAAGAAGAACAGGTGCTGGCAATTTAACTAATCAGGTACCTTCGAAATCTCCTCTGAACGGATTCTTTTGCAGCACGCTCCAATGGCTGCACGGCCATCCAACAGCCGGCAATTATGCAGACATCCCGATTCACATGGTACTTATTACTGGCACAAGATGTGCTGTAATCCTGTAATTTTTACTGAGGCCTGGAACTTGCTGTATCAGCTTTTTGGGCCCCTTGTGCAGATGATTTTCCTTCACTGCCCTCTCAGCCATGAGGTGGGAAGGAACATTAGAAGAGTCCCTGTCGCGGTGCCCCCCTTTGGGCACCATTGGCTTCCACTGGGCATGGGAAGCACAGGTTGCGTTCAAAACCAAGGGAAAAAGCAGAAAAGTCTATTAGACATCATACATTTAACCAATTCTGACTTGACCGGAATCCAATAAAATGCAGTTCATACAACATTTTTATTGCTAATTGGTTTGACTCTTAAAATTTAAATGCATGAAGTTACTTTAATGACAGACAGAGTGGACCTTGTTAACCTTTAAAAGGGCCTTAATTCATTTATATACTCCTAAAATGCTTTGCACTTCTCTGGTGCATGGCCCCTGCTGCCTTGGCCAGCTGCCGGGTGAGTGTGTCAGCAGTGCATCCCTCGGCACGGGCTGTTCGCACGCGGTGCAGGCTCAGCTCCGAGCAGCTCCAGCCAGAGCCACGCAGGCAGCAGCTGGGTGCCCTCTCCAGGCTGCACAGGAGGAGATGGGGGTCCAGCAGAGCCCCAGCTCCCATGTGCAGCCTGCCCTAGACGCACAGTTCCACACTGGGCTTCCATCCAAGTCCCTCTTCCAACCATAAAACCCATGTGAAGCAGAAGCTCTGCCAGCTCCAGTGGCTTTACTCCGCTCTGAAAGCCCAAACAGTGCCTTAGCCTGCCTTGTGGGCATCAATAAAATCCTCTGAGTCACCACAATCTGACCGCAGGGCTGGAAGACAGCTCTCCAGGAGCACAGGTCCTGCTCCGGGGCAGCATCCCAACGTCTCACCACGCATTGACCATGCACGTGTGAACCCAACCCAGAAGGGCAGATGGGGGCAGTCAGCACTGACTGCTTCCCTTGGCCAGGCTGAGCGGGGCTGCAGCCAAGTGTGCAGCCCATGTCAGCAGCAGCCCTCAGCTCTGCTGCCTGGCACGGTCATGCCACCACCCACGGTGTTCTCACCGCATCCCAGGGACCCATGCAGCACAGGTCCCCGCGTGTCACACGTTGCCGAACGTTTTCTATTTAAATGCAAATTTTGACTTTTTGCTCAGCAGCCAGTGAAAGTTTTTCACGCCGGAATGAGGGTCACGATAATAATTTATCCATGGGCCTCTTTCTACAATTACTATTTGTACAAGAGAAGTGTTTATACTTCCGTGGCCGGGAGAGGCTTCCATCGGCGGTGTCGGAGCAAAGGAGTGCTGTTGCCATCACAGCATCACTGCTTCCCTCCTTCCCCCATCTGTACCAAAAGCATCCAACCTCAGCTCAGATGCCAGCCCTGGGGCTGAGCGCACCAGGATGGGGCTCAGGACAGGAGCTGCCACTGGCCTACAAAACCCACCGCCCCCAAGCACAGCAAAAGGCACCCGGAGCCGGGGTCACATCCCTTCTCTAATGTGAATTAGTCTGAGCACTAAATGAATTCAGACTTAATTGTAAGCATTTTCTGTTAACTAAGCAAGAAATCTTATAATAACACAATAAGGTGCCATTTCACAGCATCCAAATGGAGCAATAAGCTAGTGCCTCATTTGTATGTATTTTTTTTTTCCACAGTGATTGCTGACGCTGCTGCTTTTAATATATTCACATTGGCACAGCCATTTGCATTCAGATGCAATTATGAGTTAGAAACTCCCTCCTTTCTGCAAGCTCCAGAAAGGGAGAATTTCAGCCCAGAGACACGTTACAGTTCGTTTTGTGGGGTCTAATTAAGGAGTCTGCTCTGGCAGTAATCGAATTCCTATTGTTACCAAAGGGAGCGTCCTGCAAAGAAAAAGATTAAACGAAACCAAGCCTTTAAAATTCTTCCTTCCCCCTCCCCTCCCCTATTTCTTATTGATCTCGAGCAGAAATAGTTATTTCCAATGGAAATAATGACCCTTTGGGGACACAGTCCCAAAGACACACGAAGCCAGGGAAGAGCTGCCATCTGCAGACCCTGATACTCTGTGGTCAGGCTGCTCCGGCACTGACGTTCCCCCCTCCTCCTTGTGGAGATGCTGCAGGCAGGCCAGCTATATGAAAAACTGCAAACACAAATCCTGGCGCTCTGCCTGGAGCGCGGCCCTCCCCTATCCCACAAGTTGCAGCTGTCCCCTGAACCCTCTTGCTCAGCTCTCGTCCTTCCCCCAAACTCACAAAGCCAGAGGGATTCCCACAGCCCTGAAGGCAGCCTGCAGCCCCCTGGATGGACCTCCCTGATGGCCGGCCCTCACCCTCTGCTGTGCATCACCCCAGTCATGCGTTGGGGTGCAACGCCCACAGATGTCACGTCCACGTCCCCATCACACAGCTCTCTGCCATGGGCTCTATTGACAATATGCCATAAAGAGAGATGGGCAGGCAGCACATCCCTGCTAGCTCCCTGCCTGCTGGCTGAGGGAGGAAAGCACCGCATGGAGCAGAGAAGACAAAATAAAGAAACAAAGAGAAGCTGGAGCTGTGGCAAGGGACTTGGTTGCCAGCCCAGGGCACTGGGGTGGTCTAGAGCAGTGAGCACAATCTTGGCCATACCAAAATCCTCCTGAGCTAAGGAGCTCCCAGCAGCAGTGCAGGACCATGCATTGTGCCCAGAGCAGGGCTCTGAGCAGCACACAGCCCCGCAGGCAGCAGAAGGGGCACAGGCAGGAAGAGGAGATGGTGTAATTACTGCAGCACCTGAAATCTCATAGAGTGCCATGTAGATTACCTCCTCCCAACAGGCTGGAGCTTTGGTTTATAGTTTACACCAGCATATATCGAATTAACCTCCGAGAAAAAGGTTAAACTATCAATCATGAGCTGCAGTTTAAAGAACTGCGTTCCCTGTGATATATGGCACTGGCAGGCACATCAGAACTAAGCAAAAGACTGCTTAAAAGTAACTGGGGATAATGGGCCCGGCTCCTTATGGAGATAGATGTGCAGTGTGTTGACTTTAATATGCTGCATAAATGAGACCCCGGTGTGGAAATATTGCATCACAATGTAAAACAATTTCCTCTATTCAAACAACCTCTAAGTAGACTTCTATTTAACATTCGTCAGGTGGCTCGGCCAGCACCGCCTGCCCTTGGCCATGGACGAGGGGCACAGGGACCCCATGGCAGTGGGCAAGAGCTGACACCCGCCTGGACCCAGCCCCGTGTTACAGAGGGCTTCTGTTAGCTGCACATGTGTAGAGCAGCAGGGCTGTAATTTGAAGACATGTAACACAGATTGTTTACATTTTTGCAATCCTGGATAGTTATGCGCTGAATTTCCCTACTGGAAAGAAAAACTGCATGAGCGGGGAATGCGGGGAAGGAGGAGGCTTCTCCCCCCCCCCAGAGCAAGGGGATGCGGCACAGCTGGAACGCAGCAGCAGCCATGCACCACAGCCCAGCAGTGGGACTGCAATCAGCACACAGTTATGAGCCAAGGAGGGCAGAGGGGCTCAGGACTGACCCCCACACTTGTTGCAGTGTGGCACAGCCACATCATACAGCCCTATGTCACAAAGCCCCACTGCTCTGCAGATGTGGTGGCTCTAAGGGCCCCACGGGCTCACCCTAAGGGTTACCATACCACACAAGCTTCTGACACAGAGTGGTGGCTGCGGAGCCAGCCCCATGCCAGTAGGATGATTCTGCCGTCAGGGACATAGAGGCCCTGGAGGTGCCCAAGGCCACAGATGGGCCCTGGACAGACTCATCTGGTGGGGGGCAGCCAGCTCACAGCAGGGGGTTAGAACTGGGTGATCTTTAAGGTTCCCTCCAACCTCAGCCATTCTACAATTCCATGATTCGATGACACAAAGTTGAGTTCTAATTGCAGGAAGTACGATTGCTAGGTTTGGGCAAAGCCGCCCATCACCGCATCTGCAATGTTATAAGGATTACGGTCAGATACTCTCCAGCAAAGGCAGCAGCCTTCATTTTACACCTTCTAACTGCAATAACGGCATCGAAATCACAGCTTTGGGCCAGGAATGGCCGCACGCTGAGGACAACACCTGCATGACCAAGTGAGAGCAGTGACCCCCAGCCAGCCCTGTGCAGGTGGGCACCCGCTGCTGGTGGGCCGAGAGCTCACTCACTGTGCTCTGAGCCTACAGAAAGCCTCGGCTGGGCTGCTGCTTTACCTAACACTCTGTCTTGGGGAGAAGAAAAGGTCAGCGAGACTTTGGAAATAAAAATGTTTCCATCTCAGTTGAGAAAAAGCCCAGATGGGTGAGCAAAGTTTAGAAAAGGGAAAGAATTGAGCGAGCAAGCAATACTGTGAGAAGCTGATAAGAGGAGCTCTAGCGGGAGAATAGGGGAGCCTTGTCTATCAGCCTATTAAAGGCTATTCTTACAAGTTTTTTTTTTTTCCCCTTTTCATTAATACGCAGGGTGAATAGAACATTGAATAAAAATCAGTACTTACTGCACAATTGTAGGATTGAAAGGTAACTGTCAACAGAAGGATTGGGGTGACAAAAGGGGCCATTTCAGTGCTTAGCAAATGATTTTCGGCTTGTCATTTCAATAGGCCGTGTTTTTCAGAGATTGTGGTTTTTTGAATAGCGTTTATTACCATGCTTTTTAAAAATTTCGTGTTGTCTCTTCGCAGGCACCATTCATTTGCAGATGCAGTATTCCTTTTCGGTTGTCAGAGGGATACTGCTTTAGAAAAATAAAGTACAGTCGTCCAGTGAGAAAAAGGATTCTCTTGTGAAGCTAATGGCTGCGAGAACAACAGTGGGGCAGCTCCTACCTTCTTGCCAGGCTGACCCACTTTCTCCCACTGTTCTTTATTCATGACCGCGTGGGCCACGGGCTCTCTCCATTTCAAATCGCAAGGAGATGCTGAGTAAGATAAAACTTTTTTAACCACAAAGTCCCTCTTCCTTCGAGCAGGAGGAGATCCTCAGATACCAATAGGTCTCCTATCTCTTTCCGACAGACAAGAGGTCCAATTCTGCAGTCTTTATTCAGACGAAATCCCATTTACCTCAAAGGGGGCTTTGCTTGAATGAGCAGTGGGCAATTAATGCTCAGACCTTACAAAAGAGATACGTGGGGTGTTTAATGCATTGTGCGTATGCCCAAGAGGAGAAGCTAAATGACAAAGTTTTACGCTTATCTAGTTTAAATAAAATCTTTGAAAGCTTGTGTTGGTTTAATCAAAATGATCATGTTCATTGCGACATAATTGCTCGCATAGGTCCAGAATTTGCATGACACTGTATACTGTGCAACAGCAGTTAAAAGGACTTGCATTAGGATTTCATATCATTTTAACAAAAACCACCATTTTTGGCACCCTGGGCTCCTAAGTAGAGAGTAATCTAGAATTAGTGAGAAATAGATTTCATGGCTTTAAGTCACTTTATAGTGTGCAGGTCTTGAACCCTGATCTTTTGTAAATTGAACCACTTGTGAAAAAACAAAGGCCTCTAATCCTTTTAAACTGCCACTGCACATCCCTGGCCCAGTGCCCTTGAGAAGTGATTTAAATGGCATTGAGTATGGCAGTTCAAAACATACTCAAATCTGTTAAGAGCCTGATATCTATGAAGGGAATGGAAGCAGGGGGAAAAAAAGCTAATTAAAAGTATTGATGAGTCTTGCCAGAGAGAATATCCTTCAGTCCTCTGAAAATCACTCGGAGCAAGCACGATCAGTCCTGCAGTGGGGAGCAGGGGAGAGCTTGTTTGCTTTTTGCCATAGAATCAAGTCGGGCAAACAGGCACAGCAAGCTTAGGGCACGGCTCTATGCCCCTAAGGATGCCAGCTCCATACCCTTTTAGGATGCAAACTCCATATGCATTGGGATGCCAGCACCACGCCCACTGGACAGCTCCATGCCCCTTGGGATGCCAACCCTGCACCCACTGGGATTCCAGCTCCATGCCCCTTGGGATGCCAGCTCTATGGCTCTTATGATGCCAACCCCATGCCTGTCAGGATGCCAGATCCCCAGGAAGCTCACAGCCTCATGTCACCCTGTACCCACACAGAGCATCAGCCAGGCTGCCAGCAGTGAGCCCAATAGGCTTTCCAAAGCTCGCTGGCACACGCAACCCCTCCTATTTGCAGTGCTCTGTTACCAGCTGCTAATGCTTTGCTCCATAAACGTAGAGCTGCAGTTGTTTAGGCGCAAAGACTTCCAATCCTGCTGGGGGAAGAAAGAAACACAGCACCCACAGCTGAGCCAACAAACACTGCCTGACTGCCTGTGTCTGGTCAGTGTCTCCTCACAGCACACGGGAATTAGCAAGATCAGGTGTAAACATGCACATGTCAGTAGGATGTGTCCTGCTTTTGTCTCTGCTGAGAAAAACACTCTCTGATCTGGAGACTCCAGATGAAGTGCAGATTTCATAGCAAGCGGTGATCTCTTAATTACAGGCTTAACCAAGTACTCAGAGACCGTTTTCCCTTGGATTTGCAGCTGTCTGGGCTGGGAGCTGGGTTCATCCTTCACCTTTTCTCCCTGTTCAGCCAGGCTGCGGGCCTGCCTCCAGCTGCAGAACCCTCTGCTGGAACCCAAAGATGAGTTGGGCTGCAGCACGACCCCTCCCTTTGCAATGGGCCTGCTCCTAAGGCACAGCAGCGGGCTGCTGGGAAAACCATTTTTCCTCTTCCCTCCAAACACAAGACATCGCTTCTGAACTCTCTCAGGTGACCTGGAGTTTTCCGTGTTAGATAAACATTACTAATTCAAAAGCACTTTTCTTTTCAACAGCCAGAATTAAATCAGAACTCTTTCCCGAGGAGCCGCAGCAATAATGGGTGCGTTAATGAGGATTATCCTTCCTGCCAGCCCCGAGGAACAGCTGATAAATCAATAGACCCATCACAATATGCTCCCCCACACCCCAATGCACTGGGGAGCGGTGCAGCTGCTGCTATCCCCACGGGCCCCCCCCCAGGACCCTGTCCCACAGCCCGTACCCAACTGCAGAGCGCCGCTCAGAGCCATCTCCACCACAGCACTCACTGAGCTGGGGGGCCAGCAGGGACAAAATGTTCCATTTCCTCAACAATAGCAGAAAAACAACAGTTTGAAAAACTTTTTTTTTTTTAATAAAAGTAAAATAAAACAGAAAAAGAACCAACAAACCCCACTGTTCTTTAAGAAACCTGCTGGCTGCTCCTCTCCCAGGGGAAGGGCTGAGACAAGGATCTCTGCAGCAGAAATGCCTGACTCGGTGTTTAAAGTGCCCTTGTTAGCCCTGCCTTGATGTCTGTCTTGAGAATCACAGATCCTACTGATATTTAAGGCCATATTTGCTTATCTCCTTGTACAGTCTTAAGCAGCCCCCAAAAGAAGGGGGCAGGCTGTTCCCTTGCACACATTTTTGTTTCAGGCTGACATTCGGGTTATGGCACAGGGACATGGGGACAGCACAGGTGACGCCACGCAGAACACCCCATGCCCTCCCACATTTCTATGGCACAAAAATGGTGGGAGCACAGCTGCCACCAGCTTGCAGCCTCTGCCCAGGCACCGTGGGACACAGTGGGTGACCTCACCTTCCCAGCACAGAGGGCATCTCTTGGGCTAAAGGAAGCCCTGGCACCCGCAGCTCTTGGGAGGTAGAAGTGTTCCTGCTCCACTGCTGCAAACCACTGTTTGGCTGGAATTTCCCAAGGGCTTTCCCAGCTGCCAGGATGCCTTGCTGTGCCCTGATCCCTCATTCCATCTGTATTTCCATCCCAGCTATCCTCACATGGTACCAACCCACAGTGCTTGCTCTGCCTCAGACAAGAAGCCGTAGTGCTGAGGGGCTGTCACAGAATCATAAAATAACAGACTTATAGGGGTCAGAAGGGACCTCTGGGAAGCAGAACGTGGAAACACAAGTTCAACCAGGAAAAAGAAGATCATCACTAAATGCAATAGAGACATTCTCACCCAGACCCATCATGAGCCCAGGCAGCAGTGCCTGCATTGAGCAGGCCGTGTTAGAACGCTGCTGTGTGGGCATGGACAGGAAGGCAGGCTGCACTGCTGCTGCCCAGGAGCTGGGCAGGGCCGAGTGGTCGTACTTCAATCACAGGCTCAGCACAAAGCAAGGTGTGGGCCAAAGTGCAGCTCCACTAGGTGCTGCGCCAAGAGGGACTCAGTGCCAGCTGCAGGCACTCTGGCAAACGAGCCCCCTGCAGCTCCAATTATGAGACTTCTCTTATACCACTGTCTCTAAACATTGGCTTCTGACTACAGTGCCTTATGCCAAATTGTAATCACCCTCATTCTACTAATGGTCACAACGCTCAGAGTCCAAACGTGATACAATAATCACTGAGGAGGAGAGGCACACTTCAGTGCTGCGCTGCATAGGGAACCACAGCATATGTCACCATGCTGTGATTACCTCACAGGATCTGTTAAAAAAAACACACTTTTCCTGTTCAGGCTCCAAAATGATCATAAATTCAAATGCATTTTGCAGCTCTCTGTGAGGAAGACGCTCCAGCACACGGCAGCAGGCAGCAACCCGCGGCCCCAACTGCTGATTTAAAGCTTATTAAAATAGAGTGCGTCGAGATAAAATGCCAGGAATAAAACAAAATATGACCGGATCGAGTGTGACTTGGCTTATTGAGTTTGTTTCCTATCTTTTTATAAGGGCTATAAAAACAAACAGCTCTCACTTGACTAAAGAAATCGCTGAGTTCCTCCACTCGCTCCGGCGCATCCAGATGTGAGCGCATGGGCTCAGAGGTGCCCTCTGCATGGGCTCATCCCACAGTAGTCACAGCCATGCAGGTGCCCTGGTGGGACATGGCACCACACGGCACCCACGTGGCACCTGTGTCCCACCGAGCAGTGGCTGCGGTGTAATTGAATCAAGGAGCGGGCAGGAGAGCCTGAGCAGCTGTGGGAGAGAAGGAGGAGCCCGAGGCAAAATTTATTTCTGTCAACTGGTGGTCTATTTCCCTGATACCATTTCCTTGTATACAGATAAGGAGTTATCTTAAATGACCATGTCTTTTTCAATTTGTACTTAACAGTCAGTCCCATTTTCCTTATATGATACTATCACAGCAGGATGAAAAATGCATTACAATAATCCCTGAGGATCTTCATATATCAATATCAAATGGTCTGAAATTGACCTGTTATAAAAACCAGCCTTTCAAGTCAGAAAAAACTTAAATAAAAAAAGCAAATTTCAGAGCTTGCAGCATGCTCCATAACCCAAATACTCAGGCACAAAGAGCAACGTTTCCAGAATACTTAATGAAAACAAACCTTCAACATCTATGTAAAAAAAAAGAAATATTCTGACTATTGATACATCTGCTTAATGTTTGCTGCACCTCAGAGGAATGCTAATCCGCTGGGCTGGATCCACATGTAAGCAGCCAAATGAGGCAGATCCGGTGGCCCCAGCAGACCCTCAGCCGTGGTTTTCTGACCCCCAGGAGGAGGATGGGAAAGGGGCAGCCCCCAGCCCTGCACCCCATGGTGCTAGCCTGGCCCCACATGCTCAGGCCAAGTCCAAGCAAAGCCAAGGTGGGAGAGGTGTGCTGCTGAAGGGATGCCAACAGCACCTGTCCCCATGGGGGAAGACCCAGAACCCCAGGGCCTAGCAGCAGGGCTTTGGGACAGCTGGACTGCATGCACCTGAAGGGAGGTCACAGCTGCAGACAGGTTGCATGTAGAGCAGTTGGGCTGCGTATGGTTCCCAATGAGAGCAGCCCCTAAAGCAAGAGGCACAGGAGGACATAAGTAATGCTAGATCAGGGCCCCTTATTAATTAATAAACAAGAGTGCAAGCTAAAAGCATTACATCTACCACCACTAAATGCACAGTTAAAAGCCCAATAATAACCTGTATTCATAATATATTCCAAGCGCTCTCCTCTCTCTGAAGTGCATGTGATATGACACCATCTACCTGCTGCAGCATGCAATTAAAATTAAGTAGCAGCTCAGCCCATGATGAATCCGATGTGAAACACCGCACAGCAGCATCACCTGGCAGATCAACCCCTTTGTCACAATGTGCAGCGGGATGCGTGTGCTCATCAGCAACCCCAGCTTTGCTGGGATTGGTGGCACGGCATTGTGCTCTCATGCACTGGGAGAAGGGCTCACTACCACCCTGCATGGCTCTCTGCTCATCCTTTTCTTTTTAATGGCACCTAGAGCTTCCTAAACCATTTGGAAATCAAGGCACATTTTGCTTCAGCTGGGTTTCCTCCGCCATCATAAAGAGCACGCCGTGTTCACTGCACACAAACTCACATGATGCTGCTCAACAAGCTCAATTACCGTAAGTGAACATGCAAAGTAGATAGTAGCAGGCGCACGGCCACTTAGATGCCTATTCATTTGCATACGCAAACACTCATTTCCAATGCAAAATGTGATTTACAGAAAATGGACATCTAAATCGAAGTCCCCACAAATCTACTTGCACCAGCCACGGTAATGGCTTTGCCTCTGCTGCACACAATATTGACATATATGCTAAATTACTATCAGCGCTGTTGATGAAAAGTGCTGTAAAATGGCCAGGCATAATTATTTTTACAGCTAAGGGGATTCATTAGCATTCATTAATTTTTAAAAGAGCCCTTTGGAGTGGGTCGGCGGTACGATCTCCCCTGCCCCAGCATCCCTCCCACAGAGCATGACTGCCCAGCTCCTTCCCACCGCGCACAAGAGCAAATCCTTGCAACTGTAGTGCACCCACAGCAGCTCCAAGGATACCATTTCAGAAGATTACAAGGACAGTACCCCTAACACTGACAGACCCTGGTGCTTCGTGTTTGGCAAAGGCACAATAAATGAGGAAGAGACATTTCTGTGGTCTTTCAGTGCTATACTAGGACTCTTTAGCTTCCCCATGTTCAATCAAACTTAAAAACAACAGCAGGATATGAAACTGAATTGTGTAACACTTCGGTAGCAAGATAGGCCTCTAGGGCCACGCTATTTTTCCACCACAGACAACACCATTAGCTCTGCGTTTGCACCAGTGATAAACAAGATCCCACACGATGCACCCCTCAAAACCTGCACCAGTGGAGGCGGCCCGTGGCCACTGCAACCACAGCTGAACCCACACACCCTTCCCTTTGCTCACATCCACTGTTGGGTCTCCATAACCGTTGACCAAGCATCAACGCAGGCCTACACAAAGGCCTACACAAAGCCTCGCAGTCACCTGCTGGTTTGATGTGCAGCGCGGGCAGGCGGCACACGGAAAGGGTTAAAAGAAAATGTTACACTAAAAGAAATCTTTCTACAAGTATAAAAAAAAAAAAAAGAAAGAAAGAAAGAAAGCAAAATGATTGTAAATTCCACCAGGGGAATTCTGCCATGAATATGCTTCACCTTTCACAGAATCTCCCGCCCTGCCTCAGAGGATAACTGACCTTTGGAGAAAAATAATGAAAAGAAGAAATTCCTTGGAGAAAATAATGTGGCCAGGCCTCAGTAATGAGATCTGCTCCCTTTATGTTGCTATGACAACCACAGTCATTTTATAATACAAAATACATGAATGGGAAAGAGGGCCATCTCCTCTCACCGAGCTGCTCTGCACCCCCAGCCCTGGCACTTCTGGCAGGACAGCAGCGCATTGAGGCCGGTTTGAGCTTGGCTTCACCTCTTCTTACTGCATACACGAGCAAGAAATCCTACTCCTTCCTTCAGATGCTTTAATTACCACTCATTAACTTATCTCTGGGGCTGCAGCCAGGCGCACACCCCAGCTCAGTCCTGCAGGCCAGGTGCTCAGCAAGGACCAGTGGGGAGCAGGGTTTCACATACAGATGCTTTTCCCCATTCCAAAACACATAATGGACATAATGGAACCCAACAGCTGAATGGTCTTGCTCCTAGTCTTGCTCGCTGGTCCCTCATTCCCTGCTCACCTTTCCACACTTCTCCCATCAGGGCAGGGCACCAGAATTACACCTGGGTTATGGTAACCCCCACTATCAGTACAAGGTGGGTGGGGGACAGAGAGGATAGAGTGCAAATCTGCCGAAAAGGATGTGGTGGTAGTGGTGGACGGCAGCTGAATGTGAGCCAACAATGTGCCCTCACAGCCCAGAAAGCCAGCCATATCCTGGGCTGCATCCAAAGCAGCGTGGGCAGCAGGGAGAGGGAGGTGATCCTGTCCCTCTGCTCTGTATTGTGAGACCTCAGTTGGAGCACTGTGTTCAGAGGTGTTCTCAGCACAAGAGAGAGCTACAAAAATGCTCCAAGGGATGGAACACCTCCCCTATGAGAATGGGCTGGGAGATCTGGGGCTGTGCAGCATGGAGAGAAGCCTCCAGGGAAAGCTGAGATCAGCCTTTCAGTATCTAAAGGGACTGTAAGGAGGACCTTTAGCAGGGTTTGTTGTGACAGGACAAGGGAAAATGGCTTCAAACTAAAAGAGGCGAGATTCAGATTGGATATAAGGAAGAAGTTTTTATACTGACAGTGATGAGGCACTAGCACAGGTTGCCCAGAGAGGTGGTGGTGCCCCATCCCTGCAGAGTCCTGCAGCTGCTGCTCAGGGAGGGCAGGATTCCAAAGCAGTGCAAGCAGCCCCACGGTGCAGACACAGAGATGATTCCGAACACTGCCCTGCTGCACAGAGAAAGGGGTTCATTCCTGCAACTCCACTACAGTGACAGGGCAGCATGCACGCTGGGATGGGATAAGCACCTGAATGCACATTCCAGATTTTCTAGAGGAAGCCACACTCCATGGCACACAGTGCTCCCAGCTCACCTCCAGTCTCTTTCAAGTGACAGAGGGATGACAGCTGCTAGGACTGAAGGCCCAAAAGCAGAGCAGGAGATGGAAATGGAGAAGTCAAGGGGGAACTAAGTATGGGCTTTCAGTTAATCCAGAGCCTGAGAGTGTTTCCTGTTACCCAGGTGGTCTGGGGGGGGACCTCTCCTGCACGGTCAGCAGAACTGCTGGGTGAGCTGGGAGAGTGTGGGGAAAAACTACTAAACAGAGGCTCACAAATGAGGAAAACAGCCAGAAAAATGAGAGAAGCCCAGAGGATGGGGAAAGAGGAGGCCAAGACACCAGGAGAACAAGCAGCTCAAACCCATGCTGCTATACAGCTCAGCCAAGCAGCAACACAGACAGCGTGCTGGGGCTGCCCAGGGGTGACCACCACCAGGAGGGGGGGAGGTGGTCTGTGACCCTCCCTGCTGTCCTTTCACGGTGACATTTCCCTAAGAACAGACTAGCAGAAAGAGACAAAAAGCCACAGAAGTCATGGGCAATATCCAGGCTACACTAATGTCAGTTACAGCTTTCCATCTGAGATAGATGCTTGTAGGACACAGGTTTCTGGGTTAACACCTTGCAGGATGGAAGTCCAGATGGGGTCTGCCTCTCCTGCTGCACCCAAGACAGGCAGCACCATTTAGCCATGGCTCTGAATCTCCTTACGAGGGTCCAAAACCCCTTTTTCCATGCTAAAATACTTTCATTTGTCCCTGGTGACTCATCTGGGGACCATGGAAGGATTTCTGTAGCCACTGAACTACCCAAGCAAGCCAGAAAGGTCCTGATGTAGTGGCACTGTCAGTACAACTCCAAACCCCTGGAAGCCAGAATAAAATGCAAGTTGCCCTCTGACTGGTGCCTTCCCTGTACACAGAATTTGCATGTGGCAGCAAGATCTGCCTTATATCAAATACCAGTGCAAAGGGTAATTTAAATTCTTTTTATGCAAATGTTCGGTAGTACGGAACAGTAATAAATCTCGGAAACCACTGGAAAGATGTTTAAGAGGACATACAAATTCTGGTCACACATCAGCAATTAGGAATCCCAAGAAGGAAAAAGCACCTGTCTTGGCCTTTATTGAATATTATTCTCAATTAGAATATTCATCATATACACAAGACAATTCCTTCATTCAAACTTCCATAGGCATGTTCAAATTACATCATATCTGCAAAACAGAGAGATGGAAGTTATCATAACCTGTCTTTGAACAAAGCATTATTGAAACTATAAATGGTCCTGTCTGAAGCTTGCTGGAGTGCAGAAGCCTGACAGATGCTGCACAGAAATATGACTGGCTGGGTGATGCCTTCTGAAACAGCTTGCAGGAAAATGATCCCATTATGACTGAGGCTTTCCAGCAGCAGCCATGAATACCTAGCAGGAAAGGCTGCTCGATGCGGGGAGGCACACAGCATGGCAAGCAAGGGGACTCTGGGGGTGTTGCTGGTCAGCCCACCGGGTCCCACAGGGAGGTCTCCAGGCACACTGTCATGGGCCCACCCCATCCAGGAGCCCTTAGGTGGGCAGCCACAAGTTCACGCTGGCTGGGACTGGAATTGCAAGCTTACCCTGCTCTGTTTGGTGCTCACAAAGCCACACTCAGGGCAGAGCACGTGCCTCTGTGTACAAGGTTAGCACACTAAGGTTACTCTTTGCCTGGGGCTACCCCTGTGCACAGCACTGGGAGCAGAGCTTCATCTCAGAACCGCTGCTGCCCCCATCTCTTCCCAGTGATGCCAGTCAGGCTGCCAGGTGTTTTCTGATAACAGATCATACATTTAAGGCCACGGGGATCCTCACGCTCACCTGGCCTGTGTTCAGCAGGAGATCAGACCTGAGGGCTTTTCTGTGTCAGTCCCCGATACAAATCCCATGTCTGTGCAGAGGAGTTGTCTAAACTTCAAGCAACATCTCTCATCATCCACATCTCCACATCAGCCCAGTGCCTCCCCTCAGCTCCCACTGCACTGCCTGCAGCCCCATAACATGTGGGCAGCAGACCCCACCCAGCATCACATTCCTGCCCCGTCACCACTATGGCTTTGTCATGTACCAGCCAGACACAAACCCTCAGAGGAAAAGGAGCTTTGGGGTACATGTACAATAGCTTTGTTTTAATGCTTTTTCTGTCAGCTGACGAACCTCCTGCAGTGCAGCTCGCCCTCATCATGCTTTGCAAATTCTGGCACAAGCTCCTCTCCACTGGAATGTTCTCACTGCACCTAAGAGAACGCACAGTTATTGTTAACAGTCCAGGGAGGAGTTCATCCTGCTCTTTAGAAATGCTCGAGTTCATATGCTGTCTCCAGAAAGGTCCCATCCCCAAAAGGGATGATGATGCTACTATTGAACCATTGCACCAGCAGCACAGGTCCCCTGGTACTTCCCAGGGCCACTCAAATTCCTCTCCATCCCACCTACATGAGCTCAGCCCGCTGCAGAACTAGGTTTGTGTGATATTCTCAGCACAGTGGGCCTTTTATTGGGTTGTCAAAGCACAAAAGTGCTGTTAGATGGGGTGCAGTTCCCTCTACTATGAGAAAAACCAAAGTTTCATGCAAGAAGCTCGGTGCTCCCAAACAAAGATGCACTGTACTAAGCGTAAGATGCAATCATTTCAGTCTTAAAACATGTTTTCTCCTACTATCAGGGAAGATGCATGAAGCTAACAACATTTAAGAGTTGGTCCTTCACCCCTGGGGTATATTATGTGTGTGAAGTGGGCATGGGGGTGATGTTCCTACACCTTCCTAGAAGGGAAAGGGGGAATGGGTTGGATTTGACGACCACAGAGCTCTTTTCCAACCTTAATGATTCTCCGACCCATGTGTGTCCACACCCCAACGACAGTGCCAGCCAACGATGCCACCAATGCCACGGCCCAGCAGGGAGCCCTGGGCACGATGCCGTGATCCCATCCCATGCCACTGATCTTCCCTTTCAACCATCACCTCCCACCATGGTTCAGCTGCCTTCTGCAGAAATAAAAGGTATTGAGAAAAATCAATGGTAATTCATTGTATCCTATGATTTTTAAAGGCAATTAAGGCTAAGACAAGGTAAGAGGTTAGCAAAATCTCTCATTCTTTAATATATTGTATTTTCTCATTAATTCCCTAATCTCGTGACAAATTCTCCCAGGCAGAGGGCCAGCTTCCTGCCCACTTGAACTCTCCCTGAGTTATGAATGAAGCAGGTAATGCCTCAGCCCGCTAACGAGCAGCCCCAGCAGCACAGAGAGGAAGGGATGCTGGGCAAACCACTGCAGCACCAGACCTACAAACAAGACCCACCTCAGCCCTGGCTGCAGCCCCCCAGCAACACGGGCCTCCCCACTGCCAGGAGCTGCAGCCCTCACTGAGGGTGGATTGCCTGAAATTACTGCTAATTAGGGATAACTTGAGATGAGAACACGTCGTACTTCCACTAATCGCCAGCATTTCTGCCTAACGCCCAGAAAATCAAAATTATTAATGAAGAAGTTATTTCAGAATCTGGAGTCTCATTCTGCAAGCTCTGGATAACAGCAGTCAGGCTTGCCAGCTAATTTTCACATCCTAACATCAGAACCCTTTAATTAATAGGGAACTAATTAGAAAACTCCTACCTAAAGGCAGCCTGAGCTCAGCTGCAGAGCTCCGCAGGCAGCACAGGGCCAGCAGCTGCGGGATGTGAGCTCAGGAGGCCTTTTAAGTCTGCTTTTAAGCTGGTTTCAAGTCAGTCGCTGTTAGGATGCCTCAACACAAGGCCTCTCTTGGAAACGCTGTGCAATGCCTCCTTCCCTGCTCCAAAACAAGGGTGAACGCCTGAGCCCCGCGTGGGGCAGACAACGTTAACAACCCAAGTATTTACCTGCTTTGTTTGAGCTCCTATCCGTTAGGAATATTTTCCATCTCTCCACCGAACTAGGCAGAGTTTTCCCTAAAAACAGCAAATATTATGGCCTTCCATTCCACAGAAATTTATTGCTATAGAGTAAAAATGCTACTGTATTCCAAACATTGGCAAGAAAGCTGGGAGCCTCAGGTCCTGCCAGCTCTTAATAAGATACACATTGAAGCTGCATGTTGCTTGCAAGTTGTATGTTTATTTAAACAAGAATTTCCAAGTGTTTGGGGACAGAGGTTGCTACAACAACTTCTTATCATTAAAAACAATGGTGCTGAAACTTTCAGGAAGGAGAATTACAAATGGAGTCACTCTGCAGAATAAATCACTGATAAACTTTCAGCGCAACCGAATTTCACCCAGAAAGAAAGTCGGGCTGGATGGATCTTTGCTCGCTCCTAATGGATGTGCACAAACCCAGGATGGTTTGGGACCTATTATGAGATGAAGTGATCTATTTGGGGATTTCAAATGCTTTAAATACAACTTTCCCTTAGTCTCTGAATTACATATTTTTCTAGCAGAGCTGGAGGTAGGACGCTTTGTCTCAGTGATCCTACAAGACCAGGAGGATTACCCAAACCTTTCCATTCACTCGCATTTAGGAACCTCTTCTGTGCCTTCCCAAAAATGACACGCAGAGAAAGGTACTCAAGGGCCGACATTCACCTTTGAAGTGATGATTGATGGAGCTTCCCAGCTTAATTGTGCCAAGGGGTATTGTCACACAATTAAAATACTGCATATGCACAAAGTCAGCTAAAGGGAACTCAAGGAACACAAGGGATTCAAGTCAGGAAACACCTGCTTGCCACTGTCCACTTCAGCCTCATTCTGACTCCTGAGCAGCACCCAGATGCTGAACAAGAGAGGCAGATGGGGCACAAGTGTCTCCTGATCCTGCCATGAGACCTGGCAGGGGATCCCCAGTCCCACAGTGGGAACCACAGAGGTCCTGGTGAGGAGCCCTGAAAGCTGCAGGGAGACCACAGAGCAGTCTGGTGTATGGAAAATTGGCAAAGACATAAAAAGCAGTAGCATCCCAGCCCACTAGCATGTTGGAAGAGAACTCACCAGATACAAATCCTTTGAGTTCACAGGAAGTCTACAGAGCTGGTGACCACTGGCTTCAGCTTCCAAATGCCAGAGCCCCACACCACAGCACGCTACCAGGACCCTCTGCCCAAATGCCAGCAAGGCAAGGAACAATGGATGGGCGTCCAACCAACAATGGATGGGCGTCCAACCAACAATGGATGGGCGTCCCCAGCACAGGGCCAGCCCTCTGCCACGGCCCCCATCCAGCTCCACTCTGGGGAGGGTGATAAGCAACCCTTCGCTACCGTGCCTAGAAAGCTGCTGGGGCTTGGTAAATATAAGGAGACACTAAATATTATTTTTGGTAAGGATTTTCATATGAAAAAAGTAAAACGCCATAAATCAAGCACAATGCTACAATCAGCACATACTTGTGAATAAATGCATCCTGTAGTACATTTCAGCATAAATTATAGCCATTTGATTTAGGCTTTGCTGCACAAAGCCATATTATTTAAATTCAGCCAGAATTGAGTCCACTCACATTGCTGCACATTTATAAAACACATTCATGATTATTGTCATAAACTCCTGAGAACTGGCTGTTGAGTTAATTTTGCCACATCATCATCTCGAGTAAACAAGACTTATTTTACATTTCTCCTCTCTTCCCCGACAATTGGCTACAAAACGCTCTGCAGAATCAGCGCCGAGGTTAAGGCTGGATTTTCTCCAGCAAGTGTGAGATGATACCTATACACAGGGTGGTACATGGAAGCTTTAAGCTCTTTGCAGGACACTGAGTGATGACATCCCCCATGCACATCCCACAGTGATACAGCAGCGCAGTGCCACTTATCCGCAAGCCACGACTGCAACATGCCTGCCCATCCATTGGTCTACATTGGTTGAGCTACATTCACACGTTGCATTTCTCCTCCAGTTTGCAAACTTTTAAGAAATTAATCCCGTCACTTCAACAAGTGTAACAACTAAATTATCATCTTGACGTGATTAAAGTCTCCGCTGCGTCTTTTCTTGGCAAACATCGCACGCACATAATTTTACTAAACGCAATAAACCAACCATAGAACTATTAATTTCAGCATGGTATTCATAACAATTAGAAACGCATGAACCTTAAAGTGATAAAAACTGAAATGAATACCAAAATAGTATGAAACGCAAGAATCCAGCTCCTCAAGCCAGGGAAAGGGTGTTAGTGCCTCATGGCTCCATAGGCATCTCAAGACAGAGTACAACTGCTGGGGACAGCCCTGGGTCTCTGGGGTGGATGTGGGCTCTCCCCAGGAGAGTGATGGTGGTGCTGCATGGGGGCACAATCGCCCCACTCACCAGGGCCATGGGATCTGCACTCAAAGAGGCTCTGCTTGCTCCTCGAGCTGCCCAGCATGCGGCTTGCAAAGACCCCAAGATGGCCCCTCTTTGCTCCGAAGAATGGAAGGAGTGAGAAGTTCTATCATTTCATTTTCTTCTAACTTTGCTCATTTCAGCAACTGGCCTCCTTTTCCAGGGAAGAAGGAAAAGAAAAGCAGCACACACACACACAAAAAAAAAACCACCCTAGACATTAAGAATTTGATCGAAAGCCAAAAACAACCTTTGGTATCAAGGCATTCTTGAGCTGCTTTGTTTATAGATACCAAAATACACACACCATCCCACACTGCTGTAACCACTTAGAGCATAAAACACTTCCATAAAGAGCAGCCCGTTGTTACAAATCACACACACTGCTGCATTTCCTAGGTAATAAACACCAGGGAGCGAGAGGCAAGGCTCTCCACCAGACGATAAGGGAAAAGCCATTGTTCCTGGGGCTGGGAGGGCCCGGAGCCCACCACGCGCCAGCTTGCTTTTCTTGGAGCGTCCTCGTTCAGAGAATTCCACACGGACTGGACTTCTCTGCATTTCCTTTCCCATTATCGCCGATTGCCAAAAATATTTGCGCAGTGATGGAATCTGCCTGCCAGAACGAGAGCAGGAGGAGGGAGCTTGGCTTCAGCCTGACCCCGAGTCAGGAGAGGTTCTGGGTCTCCGTCGTGAACTACTGCCGTGGAGCTGGCAGCAGCCCAAGGCTGCCTAATGAGAGCAGCCCAGCGGGTGCCTCCCTCCCACCGGCCCCCAGCATGGGCCACAGGGATCCCATGGAAGCTGCGAGAATGTTTCCACTTTGCCAGGGCACAGTAGGGAAACTTTTTGGAGAGAGAATAATATATATATATATATTTTTTTTTTGCTAAATGCCTCCACATCGATGCCCACAAGTAGGAAAAACTACCCAAAGAGCTGCGCAGAAGGGCACAGAGGAGGCCGGAGAGACAAACAGGAAAGAGTTGGAAATTTCCAGGGCATTGTTTGAACCTCAAGACAGAACATTCTGATCTACTTTTTACTGTTTTGATGTTACGTTTCGTGTTTTAAAACACTCCGTGCCTTTTTTTTATTATTTATTTTTAACAGAGAGGCTGCAAAGACGTCAAAAGAATTCAAATGCACCGACTGCTATTTATTTGGCTGTCCTGCTGTATTTCTGATCAGCAGTGTTGCTATTGGGATAGAAGCGAGATGCTCAAAGCAAGGCACCCACCCTGAGGCTCTGAGCTGCCCCAGGACACCGTGGGGCAGAGCTCTGCTGCAAACGTGTCCTGGATGCTTGCGATGCTTCTGGCAACAGCCACGGCCTAAATATTTGTTGAGGAGGAGCAAATGTCTTTGTCTCTCAGGACAGAGAGACTTTTCTTCTGCATCTGCTCAGACAGTTATATGTCTTTGTTGCTGCCAGTTGGAAGCTGCAGCGTGCAGACCAGGCCCTCCCAGAGCAGGATGAATTGGAACTTGGGCAGAGGAGCACATTGCTGAGCCCAGGCCCTCACTGCCAGCTGACGCCCCGCACTCACCATGCTCCCCCAGCACCCCATGGCCATGCCTCCATGCACTGCTGGGGAGCTGCATCCTCCTCTGAGCACAGCGCCCACTGCCCCTCCCAGGGAGCAAAACTGCTCTCTGTGCTGACACTCACAGCACCTGAACCATAGCTGAAGGGAAAATGGTTTTAAAGTAAGAGAGAGAAGATTGAGATTGAATACAAGGAAGAGTTTTTTTTTTTTACAGTAAGGGCAGTGAGGCAGTGCACAGGGTGCCCAGAGAGGTGGTGATGCCCCATGCCTGGGGATACCTAAGGTCAGGGGACAAGGCTGGGAGCACCAATGGAGCTGTGGGTGTCCCTGTGCAGTGCAGACAGTGGGAACAGAGCATCTTTGGGGGGGTCCCTTCCAACTCAAACAGTTCTATGATTCTAAACTGAGCATTTCCCATACCACCAGCATCCTGAGAGCATTGTACAACTCCCAGTCCTGGCTCACATCTTAAGCCAAGGGGTATTCCACTGCAACACTTAAGGAAGGCAGATCAGATTTTTTCACCTATTTAGATAGTCATCTTAGGAAGTATTGCCATGCCCCCGGGACCATGCATTAATGGATTCCCACCACTCTTAGGAGAAAGGTGAGAGGGTGCCTAACACCCTCTAATACAGTCTCCGTGCCCTCAGGTTGGAGACTAGGATGCTACAAAGCTGACTTTACCCAGCTTTCACATACTGGGGGAAAGAAAACGGGCTTCTCAAAGACAGGCAGCCCCAAGAAGACATCCCACCACCAAGCAGCCAACCCCCACCTCATACGATGTGCTGTCAGCATGCGAGCTCCTCGTGCAGCAGGGCAGGATGTGACAAGTATTTGTGCATTCTGCACTCCGGCCAGTTTTGCTTTTTATTGTCTAGCCCTTCAAGCAGATATCTGAGCTGTCAAAACATAACGTCTCCTGATGATAAAAATACTCCACAAAAGAGCTTCAGTGTGAGACGCCCAGGGAGGCTTCAGCGCACTGAGGGTCAGTGCTGTCCCCGGTCCCTCCCCAGAGCTGCAACAGAACAATTAGTCTCAAGTGAAAAATCAACCACAGAAGTTGATTTTTTTTCTCCCCCCTCTTCCACTTCCACAGATCACCTTCTGCTCCGAACATGGAAACCATATGGCAGACAGGTCCTATCCCCTGCCAAGAAATTCCTGCTTGATGAGATCCCTGTAGCTATCACTGAGGCTACATGGGCTTCCAACAAGGGAGTTCAGCTCTGCCGCAGACAAACTCTCCAAGCAACCTGGGGAGGAAGAGCAGGGGCCGAGGTGCCAGAAGCTGTGCTATAGCTGTTGCCTGTTGAGAGTAATTGCCCTCAGAGGGAGCACTGTCACACTTACATCTTTATTCCCGGCCCTCCAGTGGATGGGGGCTGTGGATTCACCATGCTCTGCTGCTGCAGCAGTGAGACACCTCTGGGCGAGGTGGGACCTAACTGCAGGCATTCTCCATCCAAGGAGCGTGGATGGAAGGCACAGAGATTGCTTCCCTACACTTAAAGAGGCAGATGTTCTACTGATGTATAAAGCCCAGGCTCTGAGAAACACTGAGAACTTCACTGCCCTGACAACTTGTGAATCAATTGCTCACAAACAAGTTTATAGAGAAATAGTTGCCCAGATTCAGTCACATACTGGGGAGCTCCATTGAACACTGAACAAATCCACCTGGTGACCTAAGCCAGGAAGAGACAACTGCAAGAAGCAGAGAAGCAGATCCCAAATCACCCAAAGCTGGGGGCAGTTGGGGCAGAGCCCCACACAGTGAGGCTTTATGGAGACTTCAGACCTCCTGGGGTGCAGGCACCACTTCTCACGCTATGTTTTCTCCCAGAACCAGGGCTGATGTGGGAAGAAGCGAGGTGGATGGAGTAATCAGCGTCTTCAGTGCCTGCCTGGTGAAAGGGACAGAGGCTATCAGGGGGGTCAACGCTGCCACACAGGGTGCTGCCTCTTACCTACACCCACATCTTGTTTGCAGGGTGTTTCTGATGAGCACCCATTAGCCAGCAAGAAAACGATGTGCAAATACAAGTGTTGGCAAGAGGGAAACACCAACTAAAGCAACAACAAAGGAAGAAACAGCCTTGCCACAGACACATCCCAGTGCAAGCCATACCTTGCTATTGCCAGCTTGGGCTGATGGGCTCAGGGCTCAAACCCAAGGGCAGACCACCTCCCTCATGTTTCCTATCCCTGTATCACCAGGCTGGGCTGGTGTGTGGAGCAATGTCACTTGCCTATGGGGCCACCATCAGCCCCGGGCACAGAGCCCTCCCCAGCTCTCCCTTAAGGGGCCATCAGGGCCAGGTTTGCCAGAGAGCTGGAAAGAATAAAAAAAAAAAAAATCAATGAAAGCAGTGCAGTCAAAACAGTTTCTGGCAGAGCCCACACCATCCTGAAGTGAATATTACTCGGGACTAAATTGTTTTCCTTATCTAGCAGTTTGTCCTGAGGAGCTGGACTTAGCCTCCCAGCGAACCCAATAAGTCTTTCAGTTTGACTGGAAACTCCACATTTTTCCTTTTTAGAAAAATGTCACAGACATTCCTCCATTTCATTACTCTTCACTGCTTCTCCTTTCCCTCCTATTAAAGCACTAGCAAGGGGAGGCTTCGGCAAGAGCCAGCCCAGAGCTGGACACCGGCCCAGACCGTCTGGACATGGCTCAACACTGGAAAGACCTATTGTTTTGCTTGGCAGGCTACTGGTATTTTTCCTTATGCCCAGAAAGGCTGCGCCAATTTACAGCCGGTGACCTAGGGAGGGGGAGGAAGAGCCAGACCCAGAGTCCACCCTTTTCCCCTCCAGTAATCTCCATCAGCCGGAGGCACTCACACTCCCTCCCCCAGAGGACACGGTGCATCATCTGGAAAATGAACTCCTGCATGCGGAGCAGCAGCTCCCTCCCTCCTCACCCCCCCCCCCCCCCCCCCCCCCCTCCCCCAGGTACCCTGTGCCCCTCTGGCCCATGTCTATCACCCAGCCCAGATCTGACCCTCGCTGAGACCTGGGCCGCAGGTCAGCCCCAACCTCCCCAGCTCCTCCCATCCTCACAGGGATCCCAGCCCCATGGGAGCCCTGGGGGATGCTGAGCACATCCTGCTCCCACCCCGGACCAAATCCCATTAGCACGGCCAAGCCGATGCTATCTCAGTACTTTCAGAGCCAGGGCAAGCAGGAAGCACAGGGCTGTGGGAAAACTAAACAAGGAAGCTGGCCAAGGTTTCCCACACCAACAAGCAGGTTTGCTCCCTTCTCATTTAAAGCACTGGGCACAAGATCAGGTCAGGCCTCGCCTTATCACAAGTTCTTTCTTTCAGGCCCTGATACCATCAGTAGCATCCACCACCCTACTGCTCCCAAGGCCACAGCATCCCATGGCCAAAGTCCCCCTGCTTGCCACACAGTCAAGGCTCATCCCTGCCCCTCACACCATGTGGTCCTCACCCAGGTGGCTTAGTGCATTCAGTTCTGGGGGATTTTCATGCAGTTTCCATGACAGGAGGAGAACAAGAGCTCTTCCCCACCCAACCACTTGAATCAACACCATGAATCTCCTGGGTTGCCCATCAGCAGTAGGAATGCAGAGTGAGTGATCTGCACACCATCTCCAGCATCAGCTGGAATGCCCTGCAGTGAAACACTGCCCCGGTGCAGACAGCAGCTCTAACCTCCTGCAAGCAGGGCCACATGGTGCAGCAGGCAGGGAAGGAGCTGGCATCCCAGGTACATGTCTGCCACTACCCCAACCCATCCTAGCCTCCTTCAGGGGCATCAGAGCAAAGGAAGAGTCAGCACTTCAGCAGTCTGAGGCTCTCCTCAACTCCTAAATCACTGTGTTCCTTCCTTAAAACTAGCGTAGCTTTAATCCCTGAGCCCCAGGGATTGTTCCTGGAGAGCACTTCCCACTGCACCAGGGGAAACGCGACAGCGCTTTGAAACCTCCCCAATACGTAGCAGGATGGTGACAATAAATACTGATCATTGCTCTAGTTCTGTGCTCCGTCCACATTCCCCCACGCTGCATACAGAAAAGTCTCAGAGGGAGACTCCCATGGCCAGAGATACGGATGGAAATGAAAGGAAGGTGAGTGAAAACAGGGCTAATCAGAGAGGAAATGGCCCTTGTAACCCAGCCAAGTCAAACTCTGATTATCTCATGGATTTCAAGTGCTGCTGAAGCAGGAAAGCTTTAAGAGCACATGCGGTAATTGTCTTGCAAATAGGAAGGAGCTGGGCTTTCCTCCTCTGCTTTGGAAAGGACAAAGCAGGATGCAATACATGGCTGTCAGTGGGGGTCATGGCACCCTGCACAAAGCCCACAGCCAGCTCTGCTAATTGAGAGCCCCCTGAAGGATGTGCCACCACACCAAGCCCAGCAGCTGCTCTAGAACATCTTGGGGAGGGGGGGGGGTCAATCCAGCATCCCACATTTTGCTTCTGTAGTCTTTCAAGAGGTGATCACTTGGTACCCCAAGGCATCCCCATGACTGCAGGGACTGTCCACCCTCTCCTTCTGGAGGCATCCATGCTTCGGTGGGGGTCTGCTGGGTGCAAGAGAAGCAAGTTGTGACTGCTCCTCTAACCAGGGAGCTCCTTCCTGACTCCTGTTCTAAGCATTTACCAAGGGAGCCGGATGCACTGGCAGCAATCTGCAACAAGGAACCTCAGAGCTAGAGGCAGAGAGCTCCACAAGACAGAAAGCAAACACTTCTCATCCTGCTGTGAACTCCCTTACAGTGACTCAGTTCTGCCTACAGCGTACGGACAGCTCAGGAGTTGCTGCAGAAATGGGATAAATAAGAAAACAGCACAGAAGCCAGCAACACTGGGAATGAGAAGAGCCCAGGCTCAGAGAACAAGTTGGGTTCAGTTAACCTCACGGCCCATAAGTATCTCTCCTGCAGCTGGTTGCACAAACACCAAGGGGTGCATTGGAGACACAGTTCTCCCCAGCCAGAATATTCCTCACTGGGAACACAACAGCAGGAGCACAGCTTCCCCACTCACACCCCAGCAGAGCTCTGCACACCTCCAACGCATGAGAGCATCTTCCCCTTTGCACATGGGAAGGCCCAGGTGTGTCACAGTGTTCCAGGAGGTCCGCTGCAGCGAACAGAAAAGTGGCTCACACAAAGGAGTGCTGTAAGTATAATCTTAAGTACACATACAAAAACAAATTGTGATTTTCTACATAGAAGATCAAATAATATTTCGGTTACAGCTAATTACACACCCCACAAGTACATCAAAGGGAGTGGTGTTGAACAACCCTTTTGCTTTGACTTAGAGCTCGCACCAGGATTTCACGCCTGATTCTGTCACATGTTGCCTTATCTTCTCACCATTATTTAAAGATATTGGGCTCCAGGTGCAACTTCAACAACTGGGGAAGCAGCAATGCCAGCACTGAGCTCTGCCACCGACACAGCACTAATGCAGAGACCAAGCAGGTGGTTGGGAGCATGGATGCAAGGAAGTGCATTTTTTAGGTTCATAGAAACATGTGCCAGAAGGTACCCCTACATCACAACACCTCCTCCCCAGCATGCCACAGGCTTTTGGTCTTAACAGCTTGCCCTCTATTGAGCTTCTCTGGCCAAGATGCTTTGCAGAGAAGCATTCATCTTGGTTTGGAGGCGTCACTTCCCACCACTGCTCCCCACTCCATCCCCACCCCCATGGTCACCACCACCCTCCCCAGGACATGGCTGGCACCCACTCAGCTATGGACCCACAGGAAACCTGGGCTGATGGATTGCCAAGAATTACAAGAGCTCTGTGCAAATGATTTGTTACCAATTAAGGCGGAAGTCAATTAAGGCAATTGGTACAGGTTAAAAAAAAGAGATGGGTTAAGAAATTCCTAATTGATAGGGAAAAAAAAATACAAAGAGCAGCCTTCCAGAAGCACTGCATTACCAGAGGCTGAAGATGCCACGAGGTTCTGTGCATTCATTCTGCTTATGATCAAGCAGAACACCGAACTCCCGCAGCTCACAGCCCACATGTCTGCCTAAAAGACAAATACTGCCATCACTAGATGCTCTGCTTCAGTTTTCTCACATTTTCATTTCCTCCCATTCATTGGGCCAACTCTGTTGGGATTCTGACATCTGTAGGTGAGTCTGCATAACAGAGCACAACCTCCTGTATCCTCACCCTCCTTGCCAACAGCACCCAGCACAACAGTCCCAGGCACATCTACATCCAGCTCAGGCATCCTAAGCCCAAAACACCCCAGAGAGGTGGTGGTGCCCCATTCCTGGGGACATCCACCATCAGGGGTCAGGGCTATGAGCACTGATGGAGCTGTGGGTGTCCCTGTGCTCTGCAGGCAGCGGGACCAGATGGCCTTCAAGGATCCCTTCCAACTCAAACAGTTCTGAGATTCTATTTGTTGGCTGGAAATGCCCTTCGGAAGCAGCACTCCCACAGGGCTGCCTGGTAGGGCCACAGCTCACAATGCTCCCAGCAGCAGTGGGACTGGGCTGCATGCTTCACGTGGGGCTAATCATTTGCCCACTATGAAGGATGCCTTCCTTGGTGACATTTTTAACACTGATTTGAAGGAGCATATTGCCCAGCTGGAAATGAGAACCCATCAGACGATAGCATACATGGCAGGTCCTGGTCAGTAAGTAGAAAGAATTGGGGTTTATGGCTCAATAAATCATTGAACTCTCAATTAGATGAGTAGCTTAATTAGTCTGCTGGATTTAGCATCCTACCTCTTTTGTAAGATCATATTCTTTTAATGGCAACACAGCAGTTACGCAAGAGCCTGACAGATTATGCTTCCTTTCCTTTAATTCAGGATCTGAGCTCAAGCAGATGGGACAGCGCATCTCAAATTCACCAAATTGCTCTTAAAATACAACGTGCTTTGGCTTTCCATAGATTACTCCAAATAAACAGCATTACATCAAACCTCTCCTCCATCGGACAGAGGATTTGCCTCACAGCTGTGACTCTTACAGATAAATGAGATATACTGGAGACCTCAGAGAGATGGAGCCTCACATAGCTTCCAAAGCCTTCAGAGTAACCCCTGCAAAGCAAAGCTGGGGCTAAACCTGCCCCCTGCACAGCAGAGATCAGTGACATTCCCAATGTTCAGAAGAAGGAGAGAGCTGTGCTTCTGTCGAGGAACTCACACACAAATCACTGCAATTAACAGCCCACAGCAGGAGAGGTGCATGCTGAAGTGCACGGCTGCTCACAGCCCTTGAAAGCCAGGCAGGAGTGTTTGGCTAAGGAGGTGTTTGCTAGTTTACAAACTAATCATGCATTCACATAAATACTGCCAAAGAGCTGAGATAAACAAAGCCTTTGACATGAAATAGACCAGACATTTCCCATCCTGGTCCAAGTGCAGATTTCCAACAGGCAGCACACAGCAGTGTGACCCAGTAGCAGCACTGGGCCCATGGCACGAGCATCCCACCAGCCCCTGTGTGCACGGGGGGCTGCAGGGGGAGCTGGACACTGAGCCTGGGGAAAGGAAGGCTATGGGAAGCATTCTGAAGGGATCAGCCGTCCTGCTCAGCTCTCTGAAGCCACAGGGACTCATAGGTGTCCAACCTTTTGGTGTGCCTGGGCCACAGGGAGTGAAGAGGGATTGTCACAGGCTGCACCTACTGAGGTTGCTCTGAAAGTAACACCTCCATACAATCTACAACAGGCAGAATGAGCAGAGTAATTGCTCGATAGAGCAAGTTCTCAGCTACAAAACATTTATCAGCATAGGCACCACAATTAGCAGTGCATTTTTGCCAGCTATGAACAAGAGCCTGCATGCCACGCTTGTAAAACCTGCACCAGTGAAGGTGGCCACCATCATCACTGCTGAAATGCATCACCCAGCCCTTACTGAGCTCACATCCACTGCTGGGTCTCCATAGACACTGACTGAGCATCAATGAATGTCTATGGGGGCCATTTTATTTTTCCTGCATGGAGGAATTCCATTCCACACATTTGTTTTAGACACACTCCCATGTCAGACGCCATTCTGTCAGAGTGCCCCTCTGCTGCCATCTGTCACACAGCAACAGAATGGAATATTGGTGGGAAGGTTCAACCTCCACTGTTGTACCACCAACATTTGCCTCTGACATCATGGTACAATATCATAGGACAAGAGGCACTACTTTTGGAGCAGCCACACACCACGTACACACAAGCAGTAGTAGCTGACACTCTCAGCAAGTTCTCAAGATGCTCATCAGAGACTTTTGATGAAGTTTTACTTTTTCCTGTATTTCATCCTCGCCAATAATTGTTGACAACAGCACATGCAGCTCTGACAGCCCCGCACACACCCGGCAGCAGCCCTGAGGGTCTCTGGGTTACATCGCTCTCCAAAAAAGAAAACATTGGCAAAAGATTTGGCAACTGCAAATGCATCTTCATCTCACCTTCGTTGCTGCAACTTAGGCTGAAAAGTCTGCTTTGCAACTAAAAGCAAGCCCTTCCTGTACACCAGACTGTCTGACCCGTAACAGTGACTCCCTTTCTCTCCTCACTTCCACCCCACAGCACCTCAACAGTTACAGATCTTTCACACTCATAAAAGATAATCACCCTTCATGGGTGAAGTAGCCTCTACTTATACCACCGCAGCAGCAGGATTGATAGACGGTGCAATTAACACACGGGAGCTGCAGCAGAAGGGCTGGGCACAATCCCTACCAAAGGGAGAAGCCGGGATGCAGGCAGTGCTACACACCATGTGCAGAGCCTCGAGGCTCACAGCCCCGATGGGATCTTTGTCCCAAGGTTTGGATGCGCTCCCTCCAAACCCCCCTCCCACTTTGGACGGGACCCCCACCGTGCGCAGCTCCGCAGGGGCGTTATTTACCTTGTTAATTTCGAAGGGAGGCATTTTAATTGCTTTAAATTACCGCTGGAAAAACCGGAGTGGTCAACAATCAATCAGGCTGATTTAGCACCCCGCGCCCACCCGCTGCGAGCCGGCAATCAGCTGCCGCCACCAGATCCATTATTGATGAACTTTGCGGGTCTGCTCATTAGCTGCGAGCGCACAGCCCGACCCCGGTGAGCAGCACACGGTGCCGCTGCTGAAGTCCTGCAATGAAATCTACCGAACGTGGCCAAAAAACAGACAGGGAGGTGGCGGTGCCCCATCCCTGCAGACACCCAAGGCCAGGGGACGGGGCTGCGAGCACCGATGGAGCTGTGGGTGTCCCTGTGCGCTGCAGGCAGCGGGACCGGATGCCCTTCGGGGTTTCCTTCAACTCAAGTGGTCGTGCACCATGTAGGGTCCCCAGACACAGCCGTGTGCTGAGAACAAAGGCAGAGAGGGAAGGGGGAGCAGCACAGCTCTGAGCAGGGAGCTCCTTCCCGTCCCCTGCCCAGGAGCGTCTGGGTGGCAGCGGGCGCTCGTGTGCCATTCATCCATCAGCCCACTGATCCCATCCTTGATTTTCACGAACATCTTTGGTTTTTCATCAGAAATTCTCCTTGTTCCTCACCGGAGACTGACAGGGATCGTAAGTACCGAACCAAATGGAGAATATTAAAGCGGCTGCTGCTCTATTGCACTTGTCAGTTACTTCATTTTAAATGCTGTCTTTACTAATGATAACACCATAACACTTTAGGACCCTCAGCTAAGGACCCTCACACCTTCAAGGACTTCGACTCACTGCAGCTTCCCCTGGAAAGCCTTTCCTATCCCCAGAAGTCTCCCGTTATGAGGGCCAGGTTAGCTCAAGGTCTGAGCCCAAGGTAAAGCAGCGAGAACCATCCTTGCCTGTGCTTTAACAAGCAGGAACAGTTCGGATGCTCAGAGCTTGCACAACGTCCCCAGCGCACCGCTTATCTCCACTGTGCATCTCTGCTCCCGGGGCTGGGAGCAGGAAGCTGCAAAGTCCCGGGAGGCAAACAGGAAGGTTTTGCTCGCACCTCGCTCCTACCTCAACAACCGTTGTTTATCCAAAGCTATGCAAACTCTGTAGGCTTGGAAACAGGGCTGAAAGCCTTATGCAACCACCTAGGTGAGCCAGCGCAGCCCAGCATCGGCAGGCAGCGCTCTCACAGCAGGTCAGGGTTAGCGTCGTTCAGCCCAGAGCAAGCAGGTGGTATGAAGCTCAGGACAGAGCCAGCAGCAGGTCCGGGTGTTGAGCATCCCCACTCCTGCAGAGCAGCACCGCTTCTGCGGCGATACCACTCGTGTGGTCACACTACGCACCTGTGCGGTGGCACCACACACACACCTGTGCGGGGAGAGGCTCTTCTGAGGCTGGAGGAAGGAACCTCCACGCTCACCGACACCCCCAGCAGACACTCAGGCTGTATGCTGCAGCTCCGAATGCCCCTCCAGCCCCCCGCACGCAGAACTGCCACCTGAACACCTTCTGCCAACGACAGAGCAGACCAAAGCGAAACACGAATCTCCCTGGGACCTCTTCACCCTCTGCCCACCGAGGCCTCATCCCAGCATAGATTCCAAGCACCAACACGGGATCCTGCGCCAAGCACACGGTGCAAGCTGCAGCCGGAGCACCTCCACGCAGCGGCAGGGCAGGCAGCACACGGCACTGACCCCAGCCACGCAGAACACAACCTCAACTGCCTCAATCATCACCATTATATTCGCATCCACAACCGTTACGCTTTGATTTGTCCATTGATTTTCAAATCAGCATAGAATCGTTTCCTACCTGCTGCCGCCTTCTCCGCTGCCGTCTCCCACCCGCAGCCCCTCCGGCTCCTTTGGGGTTACTGCCCCTTCCCCATCTCCTGCCTTATAAACCCTCCCTCCCGAAAGCTCTCCTGCCCCATTTAGCACATTAGGGCTTCCTCCTCCAGTAAGAAACCATTGGTTCCAGGGCACAGCTGCTGCCAATTACCACTACTTAACTGGCACATTAAACACATAGTAAGGAATTAGGAGTTTCAGTCTGCACTCTACTTAACAATAACAAAGTCACTTGACCTTTTTTCAGCCACCACAATGGCTGTGTAAGTGACTGCTTGACAAATGCGCTTTGTAATGGTCTCTGTTCTTTCTCATGCGACTGGTGGAACAGTTAATATCTTGAGTCACAGCATTAAGACGAGTGCTCGTGATTAATTTAAGATGTCAATTAATCACCCCAAATGGACTGGTTTGTCATCACTTCCTAATGGGAAGATGTTGATATGTCCCACGGAATCCGTAGCAGGAGCTGAGGCTGCAGCCCTCGCTCGGAGCCGTTTAGAGCCGCGTGTTTGTGTGCAGCGCAGCACCCGCGAGAAATAAAGGGATGAAGGAAATAAGCACTTCCGAGCGTTAAATGTTCCTTTTTATTCTCGTTTTAAAAGTGACACCAACCTGGGAAGAGCTCTCCGTGTCTTTCTCCCGAAGAGCCGGTATTGATTTTGACTTTAAGCGCTGTCCGTGTGCCATCTAATAGGCTTCCAGCCCAGACTTGTTGAACAGCCCAGGTCCTGCTTCCTGTTTGCTCAAATCAAAGGGTCATTAAGGTTGAAAAAGACCTCTAGGATCATCCAGTCCAACCATCCACCTCCCGCCAATGCTGCCCACTACACCGTGTCCCTAAATACTGCACCCACCCTTTCCTTAAAGACCTCCAGGACTGGTGACCCCACCACCCCCTGGGCAGTCTGTGCCAGCGTCTGACTGCTCTTCTGGAGAAGAAATTCACCCCAGTACCCAACCTGAACCTCCCCTGGCACAGCGTGAGGCCATTACCTCTTGTCCTATCACTGTTACCTGGGAGCAGAGGCCAACCCCACCGCCACAACCTCCTTTCAGGGTGTCGTAGGGAGTGATAAGGTCTCCTCTGAGCCTCTCCTTCTCCAGGTTGAACCACCCCATTCCTTCAGTCTGTGCTCCAGAAGCCTCACAGCTCCTCTACCCATCTCTGGATACGCTCCAGGGCCTCAGTGCCTTTCTGGTGGTGAGCAAGCCTTAGCGAAGCAAGAGATCCTCTCTAAGTCACAAAACGTCTTATCCCCATACACAGTTGAATGGGTTCAGGTGGGATTTTCAGGAGCGCCCGTGTCTCATGAATATCAGTGAGACTTCTGCTTCTGGGTCGCACACTTGGGAACCCTGCCTTAACTCCTGCTCTCACACAGGTTTTCATTAGGAAGGTCCCGCACAGCAGCTTATGCTGCAGCAGCCCGAGTTCACGTGAGAAGAGGTGGGAAAGCAGAGGAAAGGCACACAGTGCGTTGGTGTCGGTGCAACAGTGACACGAAGCAAAGAGGAGCAGAGATGTGCAGTTCTTGCAGCCGCGCTGTCTCCCATACAGTTTACACGGCGCCCTAATTTTAGGCTGCACTGTTCAGAGATAAAGCATCCAGGCCCGGTCTTTCTAGAGCAGACAGCGGAGATTGGAAACATCTTTGATTTTATCCAGGCAAAGAAGACAGTGACAATTTCAAATCTGTCCTCGGTTGCTTTTTATAGAAACAAGCCATGTGCGCCGATGATTCACAGCCGGATCTCAAAGCACTGCAAGTGCTGCTTTTCAGCAGCTCCTCCGAGCTGCGTGGCAAACGTTTGCAGAGCCGTCCTCACCCCGAGCTGCCGGCCGAGGGCAGTGGGCTCAGGGCACCTCCAGACATCAGCCTGGGACACAACAAGCACGCTGTTGGCTCTCGTCTGCGATGCGCCGTGCTCGGCGAGGTGCACATCCTGACTTCCAGCGAGCGGCGATTTCCTTCGCTGCACTTTTCCAGGATGTTTCTGGGTCACTTGCTGCCGCATGAGGCATTACCTGGCTTCATGTGAGCTGTGTCACCCCTAATCAGCCTCACACTGCGGCAACAAATAGAGTCCAAGCGGAGACGGAATTTTTTCCACCCCGAAGCTTGCAAGAGAACGGGCTTCTGCAGCAGGAGATGGCGCATAACCTGCTGCTGGCTCCTGTGCAGCCCCCAGCAATGTGCTGCTCCAGGCTGCAGGTCACAGCTTGTATGAATCACTGAGCAAAGACGACACTTGGGCTGCTGGAAAATGAAAGCAAAGGTGGAAAAAGTAAACTGGAAGTGGGTATTAAAAAAAAAAAACCCAGAACTACAGAAGGTGTAACAGGCAGGAATGTGATCGGGCTGTATCACAGTGCTTCCACTGTGATCACCACCATCCAGCGGTGCCGGCCATCAAAAAATGCTTCACCTGTCCTTTTTCACCTGTTTGTTTTCAGGCTCCTGCACTGCTCTATCACGACATCCCCTCCAACACGTGCAGCATCTTTGCCATGAGCCACGTGTCCTCCCTGCAGCCAGGTGCCTCTCCAAGCACAGTACCTGGCTCACGGCATGTCCAGGGGCCCATGAAACGCTGCTCTCCCATCAAACCCTGTGAACCGTGCTCCTCTCCGCCAGGCTGTGTGCAAGGCATCCCGCTTTCCTAAAGTTCCCATGAAATCACAAAAATGCTGGGAGCTTCCTGAGAGGGAGGACTGCCTTTCCCATCCGTGAGTGCATCCCTGGGGAACACCCTGAGCGCTGCACGGCACCGCAGCACCGCTCCTGTTGGGCACCAGGAGACCCCATGGGGTACGGGCTTGCTCCTGGCACAGTAGCCCTGGGGATATGGAACAAGTCCTGTGAGATGAGCGCAGCCCTGGCGCTCATGGGCACGGCGCTGCACTCACTGGCACTCGCTGGGATCTCTGCACGGCTTTTTGCTGGCCAAAGCTCCGTGACAAAAGCGTCAAATGTGGAATTTTAACCCATAGCTAACCCATGAAATTTCAGCTGTTTTGTTTTTTTTTTTTTTTTTTTTTTTTTTTCCACGAAAACATCCAGCTCCTTTCCTCACCACACCGCAGGGTGCCACGACCAGCAGGACGGCACCTCCCGCGGAGCCGCAGAGTGGAAGCAGCCGTTGCCAATGGGGAAACTGGTCTCACTGGGCAGGCAGCCCAGTCACGGCTGGGGCACTGCCAGCAGAGCAGGGCAGGGGGCCCACACGGGGCAGTGCCACGCACACATGGTCCTGTGCCCCTGCAGGACAGAATCAGAGTGTGGGGCTGCACCGCGACGTCAGCGCAGGTGGCGGTGGGAGTTAGGGGACAAAGACTTCAGGAATTAATTTTCTCCTCTTAACGTCGCTCTTCCATTCGATTCGAGAAGGGTAAAGGCATCGTCGCCAAATAAAATATTAACTTATTTATTATGTCTCGAGCCCCCGAAAATAAAAGTAATTGCGCATAACAAGCAGCTGGAGGACGCGCACGGTGGCAGCACCCAGTGGGATAGCGGAGGAGATCAAGGTGAGCTAAGCAACATCCTTTCAAAAGTTGCTGCTTTATTCAGGCTTTGAAGTGGCACAAGCAGCTTCGGCTCATTGTTCTCAGCCCCGGTAGTGTCGGAAAGTTACAGAAGGACCTCGGCTGATGTGGGAAGCCAGCAACCTTCGGGAAAGGGCTCTTTTGTAGCCAGAGTGCCCCATGACACAAAGCAGGAGAGCGGTAACCCTACAGATAATTTCCTCATTCTGATTGGGGATCAATTGACCACTTGCTCCCATTTATTCCCTCCCGGGCCTGGCTGCCTTCCAGCCCTGAATGCAAAGCAGTCACTCCTTATTTCCAAATGCAAATGAGGCAATGAAAGGCCCGGCTTTGAAATCAGCATTATTCCCCTGGGTCCCGACCCTCCCCACCGCTGCCCTCACCCCGTCCTCTATCTCTGACTCCGTGCTCTGCCTTTCCAGAGCAACAAAGGTTAGGGGAAATAAAAGCAGAGCGACTACCATCTGGGAATCATCAAGACGGAGTTTGGGGGGGAAGGGAGAGAGCTGCAAGGACCCCGCTTACCCAACTGCCCACCGCCATCCGTGCATTCCTCAGCCCACACAGGACCCAAGCAGGATGGTGATGGCCCCAGCACCGCTCACCGGAGCACAGCGAGGGCGCAGCAGCAGGGTGAGCTCTGCAGCCTGAACGGTGTGGCCGCAGTGCCCTGGGTTTCCCTGAGATGGGGCTGCAATGGTGTTCCCCCCTTAGCTGGGCTGCAGCTGTGCTATCCGGTGTCTGCAGCGCAGAGCCCAGCTCAGCACGGTGTTGGAGCTCTGCAATGGAGCACTGCACTACAGTGCTGTGCCAGCGTGCAGCTCCTTCCAGCAGTGCCCATGCACCCACCCAGCCAGACGGACCTTATTCAGAGCACTGGGTAAAGCAGAGCTGACACAAAGGTGGACTTTGGGTTGCAGTCTTTGTCCTGCCCTCCCTTCTCCACCACATCCAGCGCAGCACACAGGTCCATGCCAGCACAATGGGGCTGCAGCACTCAGGGCAGTCGATGGGAGAGGGGATTCCTGCCCCAACAGCTGCCAAGCACCCCTGTCGCCTTCCCCTGCATTGAGCCCCTGAGATGTCCCACCACGTCCCTACACGCAGGGCCAGGGCTGGGGACAGGGACCTCCCCGTGCCCCCTCTCTGCAGGGCGGTGCTGCTGCAGCTCATCCATCAATGAGCGCTCTGTCCTCCGCAGAGCCTGGAAATAAACCCCCCCGTAAATCTCCACCACGGCAGCTCTGTGCTGGTGGCGAAGGGCCTCGCATTCCTGAGTTTCAGGCCGCAGCCACGTCCTCAAGAGCAGAGCCACAAGAGCTTTCTGATGGTTAATTGCTGGCACACTCTCACTGAAAACATGAAACACCCCCTGACAAGCCGCGTGATTTATTACTGCCCACTGCAAAACGGAACAAAATCAATTGGCTATTACCTCACTTAGCGCAGCCTTGTCACCGCCTGGGAGCAGGGTGTTAAAAATAAAAGCCAGGCACGGCCCAGCAGTGAGCCCCACACCGCGGCTGCTCCACCTGCTCAGCAGCAGATAACGCCAGGCTGAGCGCTCCCAGTCACTGCGGCGCTGGTGCAGCAGCAGCTCCTGCTCCTGCTTTGCAGTTATTAATGACACAGATGTCATCGCACGGTACGTTTTGGAGGAGGTGCAGAGGAACGACAGGGTATTTGTTTATGGCAGAAAGGGATCCCGTAATTAATTGAACCCATTTGACCCGTTCCAGACCAGACATCCCTGTGCATTGGAAGCCCTGTGTATTGGAAGCCATTGCCATCCCTGGGCTGCTCTCATGCTCGCTCAGTGCTTGGCCGTATCGGGGACATGCCCTGGTGCTTGTGGGCCAAGGAGCTGGCCAGAAGGGCAGATGCACGTTTACAAGGTATTTCAGACACTGAGTGGTTCCTCTCCTCGCATTTCATCGCCTTTGTTTCATTCCCAAATCACTTGCAGGCTCTTCCAGTCAGAGCAGGGAGATGCTCCTCCCATGAAGCTCCAAACCGTGCAAAGCATAAAGAGGCTGCATTATTTATAGACTCCGGATAGACATTTCACTCGCAGTCCGTCCCATTCCCAGCATTCCCTCCATTCACAGATCATTAAGTAGCACTTGCTGACATATAAGGCAATGCAAGTGGAGTGGTTAACTTTGAATATTGCCATCCATCCCGGTGTTAAATGAGATTCAGAAAGTAATTGTCCAAAGAGATAGGAAAGCATTTGCCCTGCCAAATAACGCAGAGCATCCCAGAGGCACCCAGCAATAATGTTATGGCAGGGGCACCAGGCTGCACCACCCCACACACTGCCCTGCACTGCCCGTGTCCTGCCAGCCTGCGGGACAGCACTGTGCCGAGCCCAGGAGGGTTCTCTCCCTCTGTGCTCCGTCGCTCAGAGGTCTTCCTTAGGGAATAAGAATCCTACAAGAGCTTGGAGGGGCACTACGCAGTTCCCAACAATGCCCTGATGGTAAAACCCCATAGCCAGCGCCCCACAGCCAGCACCCCGCATGCTTGCCGGTGCACAGGAGGATCCTGAGGGCAGCAGCACTCATGCTGCCCACACAGTTGCAGCTAACAGCCACCTCGTGCTGCAGCACTTCCATTTCAGTCCATAGCTCCGTGTGCTGCAGCCACAGGAGCGCCGGGGCCAGTGGAAAATGGGGCTCTGAGCTCATGCATCTTATTTTAGCTCCCCATCCTCTCTGGAAGCTATCTCAGGCATGTTTTGGGAATACAGCAGGTATTTTTATGAGTGGGATTTGCAAGGGTATTTTCATCTTAGGCTTGGAGACAGCTGGGCCTGCTGCCAGGCACAGGGAGCACAGAGGCAGAGGCAAGAAACATAAAACCAGCAAGAGGTAGGCTTCCTACTGGGGCTTATATTTAGCAGAGGGGAGCAGGAACACTTTGAAATGTCCTCGTGCTCTCCGTGCCAGTGTGTCCCCTCAGCCAGGTCACAAGGGCCAACCTCGATCGGGCCGGGGAAGACAACAGGGACACGTCCCCATTGCTGGGACTCGTGTGGCTTGGCGCACCTGGCACTGGGATGTGGGCACAGCGCAGGGCAGGAGCTGCCACCATGTCCACTCAAGGTGTCACCACCGCTGGGGAAGGCAGGACAGTGCTGCCTGCTGTGTGGTGGACAACAGCTGACGGCCAAGCAGAGGGACTGGGGCGATGCATGACCTTGGGGTGACACGGGGAACACGAGCCCAGCAGCTGCACCGCGCTTGGCCAGGGGCCTGCACGCAGCCACGGGTTGGCGAGCACGGCCAGCTCGCTCTGCAAACAAAATGCCTGGGAGAGGGAGGAAAAAAAAAAAAAAGACAGCTTCAAACCAAGAAACAGCCTGAGGGCATTTTTGTTTTTAAAGCATCGTCTTTATTTTGTTCATTTTAGATTCTTTTGTTTTGCAGGACATGGACATACAACCGCTGCGTTCCCTCCCCTCTGCCTGGAGTGGGAGCGCCAGCCCATCGGGTGCCCCACACTCCGGGCTTCCCTTGGCAGCTCGGCTCCTCTTCCAAACCAACAACTGGACTCAGACAGGGCCTTGAGCAAAATGTGCAGCCTCTCCCGTAGCTAGTATTAATTTTATTGCACCTGGCAATGGTGTGCTCAGCATCCTCCAGGGTGCTCAGCCACGACCCCGTGCCTTAGAGCCTGCTCCATAGGGAGCCCTGCTGGTCTCAGAGTCGAACACACACACACACACACACACACACACACACATATGAGCACACGGCACTCCACCATTTTGGGCCCACCCTCAGTGTGCAAAATGGTGGTGGGCACAGCTGCACCCATCGGTGGCTGCGTTGCGTGCGGAGCTCCTGATTGCATCTCAGTTGTCATGCCACTCAGCGAGCAGCGAAGCTAAATTAGAGCAACTAATTGCACCTCTCGCTGAAACAATCAGGATGACAAATCAGTGGTAATCTCTTCGGTTCTGGAGAGGAGCTATAGCTGCTCACTTACAAGGATTAATCAGCTTTTCATCAGTGTTTTTAGACCGCCGCTGCCTCAGGAGGAGCCCCGAGGCCACACCGGCCGGGCTCACACCATGGGGATACCAAGAAATGTGGATGTGATGGAACACCACGCAGCAGCCCTCACTTGCAGCCCTCTGGCACATGCCCAGCACTCACGGGGAATGGCAGTGGGAGCAGCACCAGATGGGCTCCAAGGACACCACGCTGCCACCGGACCCACACCGACCAACCCAGAAGCAGTGGGAGCTGCTCTGTAGGGACTGGGAGGAGAATCTGCATGGCCTCAGGTTTTTAGCTTAGGGCAGGTGGCCGTTTTGCTTTCCGTGGGCATTTCAACTTTATGTGGCTTAATGGAAAGCTTAGCCTTGAACGGAGTGCATTCACACATTAAGAGCAAAAAAAAAAAAAAAAAAACAGGACAAAAAAGCCATAATGACTGCAGTGGCATCTTACAGATCAGACAGGGAGAAGTATGTGGTGCCTCTCTCCTTTGGGTAGTGAGTTGCAGGAGATACCTTGGCAAGCCCTCCCCATTGCACAGCAGAGGTTCATTCCACGAGTCAGGAGTGCATCCCAGGGTTCTCACAAGCACTGCTCTGGATCCATGGTTTGGGGCTGCTGCAGGGAAATCCCCCACCCCCTGTTGTGCTGGAGCTGTCAGCAGGCACTGCTGGGGCCCTTCAACTCTTCACCACGGCATGGCTGTGCCCAGACAAGCCGCTTGCTGCCTAACAAAGGTAAATGAGCAGCTCTACAATCTCCCTCCTGGGCAACAGATTCATCAGCTCTCACACTTCCACTACACTTCATGGCAATCCCAGAGCACTTTGCAGCTCCCAGCTGTTAATGCTGATGATAGCAGAGAGCTTTTACAGAAAATGCCTGAGATCCTGTGCTGCACCAAGCGGGGGTGACCCCCAGCAGGCCTCAGGAGGAAAGACAACACATCTCCATGGACAAAATGAACCCACTTGCATTTGATGGACCCATTTTCTTACTATCACAGGCCATCCCCGTGGTCCACAAAGGCCTCCACACCAGACCAGGCAGGAGCTAAGCACACAAGCAGAAGCATGGGGTGCACAGAGGAAAGGAGAAGGCCACGGTGCTGGCATGAAGACCCCTGGAGACAAATTCTTGCCCTTAAAATAACTTCTTTTCCATGCAGCACTCAGAGCCCCTGACAATAGGGCTGAAGCCCTGCACATGGCACTGCTACACCCTGGAAGAACTCTGCAGAGGGCACATGGCATTTCGGACCCCTACCTCAGCTTCCCCAGCTGTAGGTTACTCCATTCCCTCCCCAGTGCAGCCCTGCCAGCCCTGTTCTCCATGCTGAGCCCGGGCTGGGCTGCGGATAAAACCCTACATGGCCCTTCTTAGGGAACCACACAGGGATGCATTTGCCACAGCTGGATGTGTCTGGTCAGGTCCCTGCCTCTCACACCCAGCCCACTGTGACCTTAGAGGCTGAACAGGAGCAGAACCCAGGGAGACCCTTGCTGCTGCTGCTGCTACCCCATCTGTACCACTGCTGGATAAGGAGAGGGTCCTGACCTCAGGAAGGGATAGTCAGCATCTCCATCACCCTATGCTGTCCACCCTCTCTCCAGAGAACACGTCTGGGAGGCAACCTCTGTGAAAGCAGCAGGCTGCTGGCATTTATGCAACTGAATCAGCCCTCTCAGCATGGAACACGCCCCCAGTATACCCCCCACAAACCTATATACACCCTCCCTCACTCTCTCCATCAGCGTGACCACGGTGCACCTGCCTGCAGACAAAGGCTGACAGTCGTGTCCATCCTGCCTCCTGCTAGGGCCAACCAGGTCTAGCAGGCATCCAGGCCTCGTGCTCTCACTTAGGTGCAGGTGAGTGCTGCTGCCAGCGAGCCTGCCCAGTGCAGCAGCTCCGAGTGGGAGCCTGCCCAGCTGTGAGCCAGGAGATGGTCCTTGGAGTCCAGGAGGCAGTCGGCACCAAGGGCAGCACAGTGCTGCCTGGGGATGCCAGCTGGGAGGGCGTCCATGTGGCTCTGGGTCGAATCGCAGCCTGTAATGGATGGAGAGCAGAGCGGGTTAGCAAAACCCAGCGAGAGTTACGGAAGCTTGGCTAACAGCAGCTTGGTGGGGCTTCAGAGCCTGTGTCTGCAGAGATGCTGGCGGCCAGGGGCCCTGGACCATCATCCTAGTGCAGCATCTTCCATGACAAGAAATATCAGAGTGCAGCCAGTTGCTATGGCCCAAGAGGGGCCTCAAGGCTGTTCTGGGATCCTGATGAATGCGTGCCAATGCACCAGCACCCAGCACTGCTCTCTTGTCGTGCACAATAGCCAGCTCTGCTAAGTTACAGCATTTAGATTGCGCCATAAAAATGCAATGGTGCACTTGAGTTACATAAAGATATAATTCTTGGAGGAGAAAGGGCTCTTGATGTTTCCCCATGGCAGGATTCTTAGGGTACGGTATGAATGCTAAAGCCACGGATGGGAAGTGAATGGGAAGACGAACAAGCCAGGTGGCAGCACCCTCAAAAACAGTTAGACTAAAAACCACTGAAAAAGGTAAAAGAAAATGGAAATCTCCATTATATTCCCGCTGCCAAAAAACCCCAACACCTTTTACAGTGTGCTCATATGTTGTAAGCATACGCTATATAGCATACATAATTGTAATTTCACTTTCTGGATGACATGCATGTGCACATACAGAAAACATACATAAAATATGACAGCTGTATTAAAGTCATCTTCATGAGCACATACAGAAGGCACCCAGGCTTTCTCCCAGTGGGCTCATAGCACGGAACCAGGAGCTATCCTTACGAGCAGAGCCCTTTCTCATACCAGAGCAATTACATCCACGTTCTTCTCCCCTCTGCAGACCAAACTCACTCCCACCTGAGCTACTCGAATTCGCCATGGCGTTGATGCACGGTTTATTCCGTGGCACATTAAACTACCCACAGAAGACAGCCCGCTAAGGAGTGGGGATACAAAGCACTGTGTCTGCTCTATCCCAGATGGGTTTGCTGCAGATCTTCCGTTTGCAGCTTTACTCAGGCCAAGTTAATTAGAAATGTCTGAAAGTCAAAGCGTGGCTCTCGCATGAGGTCGCGGGGAGCTTCCCAGTGCTTTCTGTAAGCAGGGCTCATAAACACAGCCCCTCCCTCGTGTGCTGCAGCCGCTGCCCTTAACAAAGACATTTGGGATCAAAGGAAGGGGTTAACCCCCACGCAGTCGCTGCATTGAGTCTTGGAGGTCCGAATGCTGCCAACTGCTGAAAAATGGCCACCAGGCAAGCTGCTGAGAATCATCAGAATAAGATTGGAAGGTGTCCACATCAATCAATCACTTGCTGACAGATGACTGGAAGCCCCCACTGTGACCGTGGACAGCTGACCAACTCTCGGCTTAAGCTGAAGTCTAACATTAGTCTGTTTGCTGCGTGTGGGTGGCTGCTGCGTTATGACCTTAATAGTCAATCAATCTTGAGATGAGTGGTCTGTCTGGCAGAAACATTAATTATCCATACTATTCATGCATTGAAAAGCTTTATCTTCAAAAACTCAACGTCGCTTAGGGAGGAATAACAGAACCCGGAGCAAGAAAATAAGCCCGGCCTCAGCTCCCGGCTGGGAACAGGATGGTATGGAGCAGCTCCAGGGATCAGAGCAGCCCCAGCCCAACCACAGGAGCAGGGCACGGCCCTGGCTTTCGTGCTGGTACCTCTTCAGTGAGCTCAGAGGCTGCTGCTGGAGCCGGTGCCAAGAGGAAGACAAGGGGGAGAGATATAAAAGGACAACAAACACGCATCAATTAAACCTTGCAAGCTGTTAGTCACACTAGTTAATAAGTTCTTTCTATCTGTAAAGTGCTCTTAGTGACAAATCCTTTAACTGGCACTCAGAGCGTTATTATGGCTTTCAAGATGCCTCTGCCTTTCATGTGCAGCTTCTTGTACACATGTGAGTGCTCCCTGTTGCGCAGTCTGTTTACACTGGTTGTGAGAAGGCATCATCAAAGCAAACTGAAAGCAACACTAAATGCTTGAGAAAAGCAGAATTCATTCACCGCTGCCTGCTCTGAAATCGCCTCTCCCTTGGTTGGAAGACAGCCGTCACTGCAGAGTGCAGTGGGAGGGGAGGGGAGACAACGCATGGCTGGGGCTCAGCTCACCCTGCTCCTTATGCTGTGGGTTTAGGAGCGATGAGACCAGCACTGAACCACAGCAAGGCCTGCGTGAGCACCCTGGGGTGCACATCCTGGCACGGGGGTAGCCATGCCCAGGGCACAGCTCCAGGGGCACCACTGAGGGAACCATCTCCTGTTCAGTCAAAGTCAAAGCAATTAGGCCTCTGCGACGTTAGATTAAAAAAGAGACAGCTAATCAGGGACCATCCATAATCTATCACACTCTGCAGGCCACAATTCAGCATGCCTTGTCTGGATTGATTATGTTTCCTGAAAAATGAACGGTGGCTCTCGTGTAGATGCAAGTTACGTCTCTGTAAACTCTCTTCCACACAAATTAAAGTATTCATCACCTTAATAAACATTAATGTGGAATGGTCATTTATTAAACTCAAAAAGATACGTACTCTTAAAGCAATCATTGCACATTTTTAGGTATCCAACACACCCACAGCACAAACGTCTGTGGCTCTGTGCATAGATAACAGCAGGCTGCCTGCCAGCTGCCCCTGTGCCATCGTCCTGCCATGAGCTCCTGCTCCAGGATACCATGTGCAAATTGGGCCTAGGAAGCCCACGTGCACAGCAAGCATTCCAACGTCAAGCCTTGTGGCATACAGCAAGCAGACCCCAAAGTCAGAGCTGCCAACAGCTCTGCACCCAAAGCCTCCCTCTACTGCCTCTCTGCTTATCCATATTGCTAAGTATGCACGCGCCTGGGACAGCTCTCCCCTGTGTGCCCCATGATGTGCCCTTGGGAATGCCCACACAGGGAAAGCCCTGCAGGGCTGGTGGCTGGCAGGTTACTGCAGAGCCTACTCCTCCCAAACAGGGCCAGAGAAAGCCCTCTGCTCCCCACAGCAGTCCTGGGGACTAAGCCAGGGGCCGTGCAGCCCATGAGCGCGATGGCAGCAAAAGCGTTTGGGAGGGCTCCAGCCTATCAGTTGCATGTGATAATGTTAGCTCTCATGCTCCCAGAAGATCCTCTGTGCAACCTTGTCTCCTCCAACTGGCTCAGGGCTTCACTGCTGGTGTCAAGTGGCAACTTTCTGGATTTTGACCTTGCTGGAATTCGCTCCTTGTGGGGGGAAACCAGTCCATAAAGTTCCCATTAGTGTAAAAGCAGATGTAAGCACTTTGTTGGCAGAGTTCAGCAGCAGGGAAGCCTGCAGTTGATCAGTTCTGCCTCACTGGTCACTGCAGTCAACAGGAATTACTACAGAGGATTTCTGTGCCCCCTCTCCTGAAGCTCACCCTTCTCCAAAAAAGATTTAAAGAAACCAGCCGAGCTCAGGCACCACTCCAGTATAAGGCAATAAATCCGTGTGATTCATGCAGAGGGGAGCAGCACCTCGTCCAGGAACAGCCAGCAGGAGAGCAGCGTGACTTTGTTTATTGTATGAAACAAATCTAACCGTAGGGAATGGATGCTGCTTAGCATGAGGAGCGAGCAAGGTAAGACAACAAGGCATGGGAACAGCAGCATGCTCCTGCTGGTGGCTGGGACCGGCCGTGCTTCCCATAAGAGGGGACACCACCCACCAGTGCCCCCAGTATCAGGACAAGGGCTCAGCTCCCTGCCCGGCAGTGGGGCCACATGCCTCAGCCACGGCTCCATCTCCATCCCCGACTTCTCCATCCGCATTATACTGAAAATCAGCACCAACTGACCTGGTTTCAACTAGTTTTGCTTTATGATTAACAGTCTCTGGGCCCCTATTCACTCTGTTATTCTCACCAAATTAAAGAGCAGTCCCGGATCCTCGTTAGATTTGCTCACATTTGAGCAGTGTCATGTGGTCAGTAGCCCATGGCAATACACTAAATTAAAGGCCTAATGCAGAATCCACCTACAAGCCTGACAACTAATGAATCGAAAGCTCCAGGCCCCAGAGGACCTGCACTGGGATGAAGCCACTCCACACCGAGCTACAGCACGAGTACAGTCCCTGGGCTGTCATTCAGACATAAAGAGTTGATTAATTTTATTCACCACAGGACACACAAACAGCAGCATCTCCTCCCGTTCACTGAGTGGCTCCCCATGCCGCCAGCGATGCGCCGTAGGAGCAGCAAACGCACTCCTTGCTCAGCTTCAATTAACGGCGTTCAGTCCCCAGCACGGAAAAGCAAACCCTCTCATTCATGACCAAAACGAGCCCCTCTCCTTCCCTCGCATCGGCGGCCAAGCGAGCGCTGGATGTAAACACCGGGGCCAAAGAGGCGGCCATCAATTCTGCTCTGAAGCATTTCAGGTTGGGAGCTCTTGTCTGGAAAGGTTCAGCCTGTTGTATCAGACAGCTCCAGCACCGCAAAGGTCAGGGCTGTTTTGGTAAGGGAATGTTTGCTGAAACCCTTCCCCCTCCCCCACATTCCTGTTCTCGGCGCTCACACCGCTCCAGCCTCAAGAAATGGAGAAACTACAGCAAAGCGGTGCTGCTCCGCACTGCCTCGTTCCCAAAGATGCAAACAGTGGGCGGCCCTACTGACAAATGCGGCTATTTGTACGACACGTATAAATGTGGGTACACAATGGGCTGGGGAAAGCTTTCTGCCTAAATGCTGTCAACACTCTGACGACGTTTTTATTATACCAGCAAATAATTTGTTTTGTTGCTGCTTAATTGGGAATCAATATAGCGCCTATGTTTAATTACATCCCCCGTTTCGGAATGGTTGGGATCCTTTTTTTTTTTATCCCTATAGAGATTAGGGACCTAGTATTTAGGATTCAGAGAGCACAGAGGCTGCCTGTAGGATGGAGCAGCCCCATTAACAGAACGGGCGTAGTTAGCAGCATCATTATTAACTATAAACAACCCTCATGCAGAAAGGTCAGAAGCACACTTACCCTTTCCGATCTGTAAACAACCAATTATTCAGCTCATCAAACAAAATAACGTGTGAGTATTTACATACGTGTGGTGTTTGCACATGTAAAGTGGGTGCGATTGGGTGCATCTTTCCTCGCCCTCAGACACTCCACGCCTGGACATCCCTATATGCAAAATCTGATGGGAACTCTGTGCACAAGAGCCAGAAGAGCCACCCACTTCTTGCTGCAAACTCCTTATGCCAAAGGGAGACATCTGGGCTGGTGATGCAGCCGAACCAGGCACCGCAACACAGCTGGTGCTCGCTGGCAGGCAGCAGCATCGTGGCTCTGTCTGGGGGCATGGGCTCACCTTCTTGCAGCATGCAAATGGACTGGATACAAATAACAATATCCTGTGCTGTGTCACAGCTGGCTGCACGCTAACTCTTGCAATTACTTGCTTGTTAAATGGCAACCTTTACATGTGCTTGACCCTTATGCACTCTATCTCCACAGAACCCCCGGAGCACGGCCTGGAGGAACCACCTCCCACCACAGCCCAAGCTTTGCTCTCACCCAGCTGGGACTGCACAAGGCAGGACACGGCTGTGCTGAGCCTCTTACCTTCCTGGCTGCACGTTAGGGTTAGAGTTAGGGTTGCATGGCATGGCGTTGCATGGCATGGCGTTGCATGGCATGGCGTTGCATGGCATGGCGTTGCTCACCCCATCTCCTCTGGAGCCCACTTGTGTCTCCCACCCAGGAGACAGCGATGCACAGCCAGGTATGCACTGCCACCACCATGGCACAGAGTGTCAGAAAAGCAGCACACTCCTCTTTTTGGCATGTTCTTATGAAGAAGGAGCAGCCTGAAAGCCTGCCTTGAAAAGCACAGCTCTGCGGACACGGGGCAGTCAAAACCACTGCATCTCAGGAGCAGACACCAGAACCCAGAGAGGCAGAAGGCTGGAAAACCCCATGCTGTGCTTTGTTATGGGCACTGCTCCCAGCCATGCACTGGGAGTTGGGCTGCAAGCCTCCCACTCCTCTCTATTACAGGCAATGAACTCATTCCCACTGTGTGAAGATGATGGGGCAAGCAGAAGTACTAAAGGCTGAAACACATTTATTTGACACTGGTGCACAGCCCACAAAGCCCAGCATTTCTCCATCTGAGCAATGCACGACCACTTCTTTAAAGCAGTCTCTAGTGCTAGAGCTGCATTTTAGCATTAATTTCTTCTCCTAGACAGACTTCAATCTCATTAATTTTAAGACACTCTAAGCTCTCTTTAGCCATCTCTAGCATAATTCTCCTAACTTAAGATACACTAGATAGAAGTAGCCAATCTCATTCGTAATTGTATATATGGCCAGCAATTCAAATTCACTTCCCCTGATTTAGTGTCCTATTTGTATTCTATCAATAAATGAAGTTCTCAGGACCATACTTAAATGGAAGCAGCACTATGCTCTGATAGCCAAAGCCAGCAAAAAAAAATCTCATCACCAAACCAAAATGTCTTGTAGTATATGATTCTTTGACTTATTGTTCTCTCCTCTTCACTGCACTTGAATATTAAATGCTGTATTAATAGCTCACTCTTAATTATCCATGAGTAATGTACTACAACCAGGAAATTAATGGAGGAGAGCACCACAAAAAAGGGGGAAAAAAAATCTCACTATCCCCAATCCATGTTTGAATAGCCTGTGAGAGAAGGGAAGGCGTACACACACAGCCTTGAACGTGCAATTCAGTGCTGGACATCACTGCTGCAGGAAGGTGTTGAGATCAAACCAGTTCCCACGACACCCCATCTGCTGATGAATCAGCACATGGCCAATGATGCCTCACCCCAATAACATCGCAGTGTAGGTCTAAATATGCCCATCCCATCAGCTGTACATCATGCAGAAGGCAACGCCCCTATTTCCTCCCCCACCATTCACCAGACCTCGATCCACAGGAACCTTTCAGGCTCTGTGGAAGCAGAACCAAAGCTTTTTGGAGTTTCACCCTTGCTGACAACACTGCAGGACAGACAGGTGCTGGCAGGCAGACAGACTGACTGGCTGTAAGCAGGACAGCCCATGGAGGTGGGGGATGCCCCATGCCTGGAGGTGCCCAAGGCCATGGATGGGGCCCTGGGCAGGAGCCCAAAGCAGGGGGTTGGGGCTGAGCGACCATTAAAGTCTCTTCCAACCTAAGCCATTCTATGACAGGATTCCATGAAATAGCTCAACCTGCTTTACAAATATAACAAATGGAGCGCTGACATGCAGCCTCACAAGGGCAGATAGCAATCGGCAGTGAGGAAGACAGAGGACGTAATATTCCTTTGTTGCCCAGGGGAGGAAAGCTCTGCAAAAGCCGTCTGCACTCCAATGCAGAGCACAGGAATCGGAGCTCTGGCATCCTGACCTGCTCCAAACTTTGTAGAGCTCATTCACTGAACATTCACAGCGCAGGGAAGGGAATTAGTTACTTCGTCTCTTACTCGATAAAGGCATTAAAAAATTAACAGGCCATTACTGAGTTTTCTTTGCATTTTCTGCCTAGTGCAGTGTTATTTAATGACTCGGGGCTCTGCTCTGATCTCGGCACTGTTGCTGCAAGGAACCTGTTGCAGACGTGCCCGCTGGGGAGGAGCCAGGTGCAGCACAGCCCCTCTGCTGCACAGAGCCCAGGTGCTGCAGCATCCACCTCCACGGGCTGCATCCCAGAGCTGCTCCAAAAGAGAGGAATGGTGAAGTGCCTAATTAAATATGTGCCTCCCATTGCCGGAGCTCTGCAGCAGCCATGAATTATGCAGCGGCTCACTTACATGTCAGCAGGATCACAATATTGATGAGTTATCCCGCGTGTAATCTGATAAAAACCGAGATAAACTCAGCAAAAATTGAGTGTAATATGATCCTTTCCTTTCAATAAACAATTTCCAGCACAGCGTTCCCATCGTCTCCGCCGCGCTCCTCTCTCCCTGGGCTCTCTTGTCACCTTAGGCAGCCTAACACAACGGCTCCTCAATATGGCCTAATACCGGCATGAATAAACAGCCAAGCTGGCTGCATTAACCTACAAGCTGTGAGACAGTGCTGGGTGTCTGTTAAACACTACCTGGGGGATATTTTCATGCCATATGGAATTAGAGGCTAGTGCTTTCAATAACGCTGGTGCATTCCACAAGGTCTGCTTTTTGGCATTTAGATTAATGCTGGAGACAGGGAGGAAGAAGTTGCCATGTCTCACACTGACTCCCTCTTCTCCGTCTGAACAAATGACGGATGGCAGAGTGCAACTCCCACTTGGAAATGCTTTCCAATGCTCGTTCAGACCCCAGGTCCCGACTCTGGCTTCCATAACAAGCTGACTGCTTTATAATCCCAGCCCAGATGCTTTTGCTACCCTGGGAAAAGTAACTCAGCTTCCTTCTTTAGTCGAAAAGCATCTTTACAAGAAATACCTTGAGGAGAGGGGAGATATCTGGCTCTGGTCGCCCAGCATGAAGCTCCAGCAGAAGACTGAGGGCTAAGGGAGGGCTCTTCTTGCTTCAGCATCAGTGTGTCCCCCCCAGAGCCCCTGGGGGAAGGCACTACGCCCACACCACCGCTCCCCGATTCTGCAGGAGCCAAGGCTGCCCTTGTTCAGAACAGAGGCAAAGCCAACAAACAGCCAACAAAGCGAGCAGCACACCTGAGAGCTCTATCCTCAGCCTGGGGACTCTCATCTGGCTGTCCTCAGCGCATCCTCTTGCACAGTGCCTTCATACTGCCAGCTGCAGGAACCTAACAAAACAACCATTTCATGAACAAGAAGCAGAAGCAAGGGGTGAAACATGGACAAGAGGTAGAAACGCTGCTCTGGAAACAGTGGGAATGCTGAGTGGGAAAGCAAGAACTTGCAGCAAGCCAGGGAGCTCCGTGCTCCATGTGCCCCACACAAGAGCAGGGGACAGGCAGAGCAAGACAGCAGGGACCTCCCAGGGACAACAGCCATCCTACACAAGCAGGGCACAGGGAGCAGCTATAGGGATAGGCTCTGGTTTGTCAGCCACCTGAGGACGTCTGTGAGCCTCACCATCAACGCTGAGCTCCATCAGCCCTGCAGATGAAGCTATGGGGGGAGCCAGGCACGGCGCTGCCTGCAGACGCCTCATTTCACAGTTGTGTGTCTCTCTCTGAGCGAGGGAAAGAAACTTTCACAGTTTTACTGCTTCTCAAATATTTTAATGCAAGCCATTTGGCGTCATATTTTTCAAAAATGGATACCAGCATGAGCTACATGCACATTAGCAAATGTCTCTACATTAGTATAAATACAAGAAGCAGAAAAGCACAGTCTGACTCCTAATCCATATGGTTATTCCAAATAGATTGCATGGTCTTAAACCTTGGCTTATTAGACTGGATCTTACATATGGAAAGAATTAAAACGTTGGATTTACAGTGCAGGCTAATCAGGACGTTCAACTTACGATGCCCCAAAAGACCCAGAAGGTCAAAGCTCCCCGACACCTGAGCGCAGGGTCTGATCCCACTCACACTGGTGTAATGCAGGCAGAACCCGCAGCACGACGCCGTGGCGTAAGGCAGGGCAGGATCTGACCTCCTGCACTCCATGCAAGCAAGCTGCAAAAAGGAAATGCCTCATTTCCCACCGACTAGTCCATACAAGCCCACAGACAATAGGGCCAAGTGTGCACTGCCGGCAGCGTTCCCATAGAGGAGAGCTGTCTGGCGCTCGGGTTGCTTTGCTGAGAGCCTCCGTATCTGAAAAAGCCATCAGCACGCCTGTTCCTTCACTTAGAATAAAAGGTCACTTCAGGGCTCTTAGGGGTTTTTTGGTTGGTTTTTTTTTTTTGTATTTTGTATTCCCCCCCCCCCCTTTTTTTTTTGTCCAAACAAAAGAATTATCTTGATTTTATTTTATTTCTTTTTTTTAAATACTTTGCCCTGAGATCACAAAAGCCGTTAAAAGCGATGTATGATATCACCGTCAGCAAAGCCAGAGCTCATGGGAAGCTGGATCTAAATTACTTACTTCTGCTAATTTATTTCCGGACAAGGCCAGGCTCATCTCTGCTGCTTTTCTGCTCGCCTTTCCACCAGCACAGATGGAAGCACCCTGACCTCCCCCACCAAAGAGTCTCTCCTGCAGCACCCTGAGCCCCTCTCCCTTTGTTTTCTGCATACATTTATTCCACTGATGTTGTTTCCATGCCAGTCAGTTGCCTTCTTATTACTTCTCTAACTACAGCTTCCTCCAAAGTTGTTGCATTGCTGAACTTGGAGCAATGGCACAAGAATACACTGATCGCCCCACTTCCACACTGCTCTGTCTGCTCTCACTGGCTGACATCTCCCTGCAGGGATCATTTCAGATGCTGTCTCCAGTTTATTTGTTTTTTCCAATGTTGTTTTTCTTTTTTTCCCCCCTCTTTCCCCATGTGAAAAGCTGAAAAGTTTGATTACGAGCACACTGTAAAGGAACAGGCTTCAGGAGCAGCATCATGGGGCAGCATCCCCATGCAGGTACAGCAGCATGGAACAGCTGGGCACAGGAGGAGCTTCTGCTCCTGTCCTGAGGAGCACAAGTTCTGCAAGGAAAAGGGGAACTGGAAACCTAAGCACCCTTATTGCAGGGGTTGGGAAACCTGCACAAAGCTACGATGGGAGCACCAGGCTCTGCCACACAAGGTTATTCTCATCACCCTGCTGCAGAGGCACGATGTGGCTGTGAGGCTCTGGCAGCACTTCGCTAGGAGAAAAAAGACTGTGAGCAGAAGAATTACAGTGGAAATCTTTTTCAAACTGTGCTTTTCTTTCCCTCAGTCTGACCAAACCGAAGCAAGCCTGACCTGCCCAACCATCTGCAAAGAATGGGAGAAATTAAAGAACCAAACAACTTCCAGTGATATCCGGGTCCGCCACTTAGCCGTGCCTCAACGATGCACTGATGTCAACGTATTGCTGCTCTCTTATTGCCATCACAACTGCTCAGTTGCAGAACCTTGGGCACCAATGCTCCCGCACCGCCAGCACTGCTGCTGTGCTCCAGCCCCATTCCTGTGCCTCCATCCTACCAACGACCCGGCAGAAGGCATCGTTAATCAGCAACGCTCCCTCTCTTAGAGGGTCACTCAAGGCCCCCGCGGAGGCAGGAGAGGAGAGGATTTTAATGGCATCAGAGACCCTTTAATGATTACGTCAAGTGGCGAGTCATTTATTAGTCTCCTTAACTGCCAGAGAACATCGGCAGCGAAAGACTGGAGCGCGGCATTTAATGGCTCCTTGCTGGCCAGCACAGGACGTGCGCTGCATGCCAGGGCTCCCACCAGCAGCACTGGGCGTAGGGCCCCTTCCTCAGCCAGGCTGGGAGCACAGGAGCCAGGATGGGTCTCCCCAGCTGCTCTGTGCCGTGGCTGCCATAGGAGCACCTTCCTTTTGCTGAAGGCACCGTCGGGTTTGGCTGACAGGAGACGCAATGGGGTTTGAAAGGGCTGCAGGTGGTAGCCACACTCAGGCCAGTTACATCAGCACTGAAAGCAGGGCTGCAAAAAATACGTCTCAGGGAACCGTCTCGCACTGACTGCGGCTTAATTGCCAGCTCCTCTCTCCAGCCTCTCATTACAGAGGACTGGAAAAAGACGGGGAGCGCGTTCACCTTTTGCTTTTCAAGGAAATGATTAAACTGGGATCAGCTTTTCATCTTTCCCACAAAAAAAGTGCTCTGTCATCTTGCGCCCGCTCACCTCCGCGAAGACGAGATGACATCTCTGGCTAAAGGCCAACAGTTCTGCACCTCCTTGTCACTTTTAACAAGAAAATAATCCTGCAGAAACACTTGAAAAACAAATCGGTGTTGACACTCCTCATCTGCTAGGTACATTTTATGAAAGGAAAGAAATACTGCATTAGCGTTTGACCCCCTCACCTTCTTGACATTGGAAGAAAATAGAGAGGCACTCAGAAAAGCTGATGCTGGAATAACAAAGTAATGGGAGCAGGCAGGAGCTGCAAGCACTGCATGGCCCACGGGCTGCACGGCGAGGCACCTGGCCGAGCTCTGCCTCTGGGAGAGGAGAGCTGTAGGCTTGCTTCTAGGGAAGGGGCACGCAGGACGTCTCCAAAAGGCTTTTCAGCCCTGCAAAGCAGGCTCTGTGCTCAGCACCGCAGCCTCCACGCGAGACAGCTGCTGTCCTCTCGCTGTGCAGCACCTCGTGCCCGCTCCGCCCTCACACTGCTGCACGGTGCCTCAGAGCTGCTCACGCTCCCAAGGAAGGCTGTGCTCTGCGCTGCTCTGCACGCTCACCAAAGCGTGCCCCAAGCTTCTGGCTCCCGCAGCTTGCAGACAGCAACAAGAGGGCTTCCCCTACCCCCAGTACTGCCGGCTGCCACCTTCTGCGTGGGCACGGCTCACCCCATCGCTCTGCCCCCTGAGCAGAAGTTACCAAGAAATAAAACTGGCCTTCATCTCCTAAGCAGCCAGACGTGCACTTCAGGAGTACACAACCATCGCGAGGCACGCCTGCCCTTCGGACACGGCACTCAGCCCACTGCGTGTGCAGCACCAGATGGTCTCTTTGCTTCCCAGCGTGGCCGGGCGGTTCTGCTGCCACCACGACAGCACAAGTCGCTGCCTGTAGGAGGTGGGGGCACTCCGAGGAACTCGCAGAAATATTTTCCCACTGGTAGCTGTCGGCCTGAGCTAATGCAACATGACACATATCTCACTATGAACAATGCACTGACATTCAAAGCCTGTTTGCCATGTTCCAAATCATGCCATTGTCACTGGAGTGTGATTAGAGGCAGTTGGATACATTTCCCCTCTGAGCTCATTTCAAGCGCCCCTTTGAGATGCCTGTGCTGTGGAAGACCCGGCATTCCCTCTGCGAGAGGGCTTTGTAAAGGTAGCGTGGTGCCCATGGTGATGTTGGCTGGAAGCACGAGGGCAGGGAGTGAGGAAACTCCTGCAAAGTCGCTCCCCATTAACATGCATGCTCACCAGCTGCAGCACATCCCGCAAAGGACCGGGCTTCCCATATCTGCTCCCCTCCTGGAAAGGAGCTGCAAAACGCAGGAGCAGGAATTGGCCGCTTGTGTCAACCACCCCCAGCCCAAGGACAGCCCCTCCACTCAATGACGTACCCCAAGGAATGGCTCTCACAGCCACCACCACAGCCCCCCAGCACCCACACCACCCACATTCCCCCAGCACTGATGAGTCACCATTACTCATTTCCTACCCTCCCGCACGGCCCCTCTGCCTCTCTCAAAGCACACGCATCTCCAGCTGCCAGGTCTGAGAGTGCAAGGAACGGAGGTGTGATCTCAGGTTATTGGGTTGTTTACTGCCATGTGCTGGACAGAATGCGTTCATATATTACAACAGGTCCCTGTAAAGAAAGTGCATAAGTAAAGCATGAGGCCTCTGTAAGCAGGAGTGCATTTAGTACACCCAAACACCCTGATCATCTATAGCCCTGCACCACCACATCAGTGGCAGGTGATGGAGCCCAAAGGAGGTGAGGGATGCATAACCCAAGGCATAAACCAAAAGCACAGGAGCTGCTAGCAGACACGCTCACTGCCATCAAGCCCTGGACAATTGTCCCTGCTCCTTTCCTGGTTTTTCAGAGCAGCACCCAGACATCACCTCCGTGCTGCAGCCATCCTCGGAGCAGGGCCAGACCTGTAGCCCAGGCCTCTGGTATGGCATTGGCAGGCAGCAGAGACACCTCAACATCCAACCCGCACGTGGGGAGGAAGAGTTGGGTCAGATGGTGAAAGTCATCATCTGCCCCTAACAGCACCCATCATCCTGACACAAAGCCTCCAGACGGTAGCTGGTATCACTGACGGGCTTTCCAAACTGAAAAAAAACCAACACATAGAGCCAGTACGGTGTCCTGGTGCCCAGCAGCATGCTGGTGTGTGGTGAGGCAGATGGGACATCCCTGGGACTGATTCCCTCTGGGCTGCAGGGGAGGGAGCGCTGGGCAGAAAGCGCCGCCTGGATGCTGAAATCCCGCAGCCTGCCTGCACCCTGCTTATACAACAGCGTTACACAACGTGGCATTTTAGCAGATTGCATAAGAAGGGTCAGGCACACCTCGAAACCCCGGAGCTGCTGTGCATGCTGGAACAGCCAACCCACTGCTGCCAACCGCTCCCTGCCTGGCCTGGCTGCGGGACGCGCACTGAGCACCGCGGACCCACACAGATGGACCCACAGCCCACACTGATGGAGCTGTGGGTGTCCCTGTGCATTGCAACCAGTGGGACCAGGTGCCCTACAGGGCTCCCTTTGGACTCAAACAGTTCTACGCTGCTTGCACTGTCCAGTCCCTGAGAAGGTCCGTCCTCACCCCAGGCTCCACCCTACCTGTAATAAAACACAAACATCTCCCTACTTTGCCAAGTACTCTCATTAACTGATACCATTTCCTGAAGTTCCTGATCTCGACTGCTACTTCAGTGAGTTCCTACCCATCAGTACTCAGCAAACGTATCACCTTGCATACCCAAACACGTGTCATCTCCCAGCACAGGACTTCAGGGCTCCTTCTTGATGGACAAAGGAAAATGCTTCAGTTCCTAGAGAATTTAAACTCATTTTTCTTACAGAACCACTGGAAGGGTGAGCAGCAACTTGACGTCATCTGTAAATTCCAGTCTCCATGACAGAAGGCAGCACCGCATTCACCAGCGATTTATAATTTCTACTTTGAGCTGCTACAGAAAGCGAAAGCACAGAAAGGTGCTGCTGTACCACAGGTTTCAAATTCTAGTCTCCATTTCAACAGGATCCACGGGGTACATCCCAGTGTGTCACAAACCAGGTGCCTGCAGCACAGCATGTGGGGAGAAGCTGCTGTAAGGAGGAGGTTTGAGCTTCTCCATTGCTCCTCAATCCGTGCTTTCTGCACCCAAGCGAGATGCCTGCAGCCTGAACTTATGATATGGGCAGGCTCTGGAATGCCCGCACTCTGCAAGGAAGTGCAAGGAAATAAAGGGCAATTGCATTAGCGATCAGAAGCTCAGGGTTTCTGCCTGGGTTCTGATGGCAGCAGGTACCGAGATGGCTCAGCTGCCTGACCACAGCCAGCAGCGTCTGCACGAGGCAGGAAGGAGCCCCCTTTGCAATGCACTACACACTCATCATGCAGATTAATAATCAAGCAGCCACACAAAAACATGACAGAAATATGCTGTTTGCTGGTAACCACCAGGAGAAGCTCCGGGTAACTACAATAAGGCTCCTACCCCGAGCGCTCCCTCCCCCTGCAGCCGGGCAGGCAGCAGCACATAGCAGTGACTCACCTGGCTCTGCTCCGCTGCAGGAACCATACTGCCTGCACACCAGGTGGGCACTGAGAACCAACCACCTGGGGCTGGGATCCTGCCCTTGGGCTTCCTCATCTCCCGGGCTGGCATTAGCACAGCTGCATCCTTACTGAGAACTCCCCACCCAACAGCACGTTGGCCTTTTTCACAGCTGCATCTCATTGCCAGCCCGCTCCCTTTTTCTTGCAACACTATTAACCAAATACAGCAGCTCTGATCTGGACTAATAATTGAAAACAACTTCTAACGCCCTTCCTTGTGCTATTGTCCATGCTGCTCTCAGTGACCGTAGGCCAGTTTCAGCCACGCCACTGTTCCTCATTTATTTCTTCCCTCATGCAACAACTTCCAAAGGGCCGCTGCAAACTCTTCCAGCAAGAAAGACAGTAGCCAAACTCAGCTCCTAATAGCCTCGTTTCCTCTCCTCCCCCCAGCTATAAATTGTGTACTTGAAACTACTAAAGTTGGCTGAAAATAATGATAACTGACAGATGCTGGGTTAAATAGGCCACAGTCTTTCCCTCAGGCCTAATTTAGACCGGATATCAAAATGATATAAAATATCATTGCTTGCCTTCACTCCATCAGGACATCTGCAGGCAGACCACCGTTAACTCTTTCCTAGGAGCGCTGACTTTGTGCCAGGACTTGGACAAAAAAAAGTGTGTTTCATCTATCTGATCTCCTCCCACTCTAAAACACTGCTGGAGCTCAGGTGCCCCCCAGCAAAGACACAGAGGTTCGGTGCTCAGCTCAGCACCAGGCAGCAGAGAAGGCACTGCTATGGGTCTGAAGAGACGTGCAGCGTATGATGGGTCAGATGCCAACAAGAGGCCGACAGCGGGAGCGATGCAGACCTTGAGAAGGGTTTCAAATAAGTGGAAAAGATGGGATATTTCACACCCTTTTTCAGACAGATATTTGGTTACGCTTTCTAAAAAAATCAACATCTCAACCAGCGATCCCGGAGCTGCACTTCTGCCACCCCATATGCCAGCATCCAAGTTTCCACTTTAGTCCTTCACCACGCATTGGTTTCAAAAGCAAACTGGATGTGAGCTGATGCCGGACACGTGGCAGCCTGGCAGCCTGAAGACAGAACCCAGAACCTGCTCAGTTCTTATCACTGAACAGCCGACGCTCGTTGTGTCTGCTGGGGCTCCTCTCAACTAATTAGAATTAGACATCTAAAAGCTGTCCTCACAAATGAGGAATCGCCCACCTCTCTCCTTAATTGGAGCCCATGCAATTGGCTGTAACTGGCACACAGTTTGAAGGCAACCAGGAAGAGGCCCAACCGAAAAGAAAACCCAAGATGCCAGCACCATTAACCCTTTTATTGCTGGTCCCAGAAGGACCAGAGGAGCGAGCACAGCAACCTGCTCTGAGCAATGCCTTATTCAGGCACTCCTGCAACGAAAGCCATCGCGACAGCTCTCATATAGGCCTCATGTCAACACCAGTGCTCCTGTTCTCATTTTCAATGCAGCTCTCCACGTAGTGGAAGCCATCACAACTGACTTCTAACTTACCCAAAGAGAAGCTTCTTTGTCACACCAGTAAGGTCCTGAGCTGGTTGCACACATCACCTGCACATGGAGCTGCTGGAGCTGTAATTTATTAGCCTTCTACGGGGACAGCTGAAAGGAGACGCATGAGGATAAAACCCAACCAATGCACACTAACAAAGCTCTACAGCTACGAGCAATTAGCAGTGATTGTTCACACAGTCATTAACTATGTTTTGTATGGATAAAAGACATCCCCTCGTAGGCAGGCCAGCAGTGGTGGGGTACAGCCCTGCACCATCCCTGGGTGCCATCCGTGGGATTCCCTTTGAAATACTATAGCAATTTGCCCCCCAGCACAGCTTCATAGCAAATCAAAATGGGGAAAATGAGTGCCTGTGGGTGTTAGATGGCTGCAAGCAGCATCTCTATCAATATGTACCAGCACGCTGGCGGTGCAGAAGTCACATCTAATCTGTGGGCATACCAAAAGGGCAGAGCAGTGTGTGGCTGCGTGGTCAGGCACATCATGTGTCGGGCTGGAGCAGCAGCAGCAGCGTTGGGCCTGCCAGCCTGGGCCTCGTGCTGACAACCACCAGTACTACATGTACAGCAGAGCACAATCCTCACTTCTGCACTTAAGGACACACGCAGCTCAGACAGCTTACGACATGTAATTAGAGACTGTATTTTAATGAATATGCACAAGGGGGCAGAGTCAGAGTTGTGCACCTGAGGTTAAGTTTTGCATATTTTAACTTCTCAGTGCTCAGCAGTGCAGTCCTGCTTCATTAACCTGACCTTCTGCAGCTCATTTCCTAGGAGGCTTTTTGGGGTTCTTCCTTCCAAAAGACAAAAGGAAGCTCTCAGGAGCGTTCTGTTGTCTCCAACCTGCACCACCTGAGCCCATACCAGCCAGAGCTGCATACGGGGTCTGCACCACCCCATTTCATTAATAGGGCTGTCTGAGACATCCAACTAAACGCCCCAGGTTTAGCCACTTATAAATTTGCCAAGGGTTAACTGATCAGACCCCAATTTTTCATGGCAAATGCATCAGGCTGACAACGTATCGATTGGAAAAATTAATTCGGATCTGCTCAGTTATTCCTGAGAAATATTTCCAAGCTACACTCTCCATCTCTTCCCTTTCTAAATAACGTTCTGGGGCAAGAGCACATCTTTGTGCTCTGGAAGTAAGACTCCAGATGTGATGGGCCAGCCCCTGCAGCCCATCCCTGTGTCCCAGCCCAGCAGCTCAGTCAGCCCACAGAGCAGTCCCTCTCGTGGCCGAGTGGTCTCTCCTCTGCGAGCAGACAGAGCAAGGCAACAAACTATTTCATTTTTACTATTTGTATTTGACCTTTTTATATTGTTTGCTTTTTCCAGCATAATCTCTTAAGAACACGACTCTGATGATTTATAACAAAAGAATATCTCTATAGTGGGTGCCTTGCAAGACCTCTCTCCTGCTGCTTTAGAGTGATTTACTTTTGGATTAGCCTCTGATAGAGAAGGGCTCGGCTGACGATTTGCCCTCGTATATCAAAAGGGAAATCCTTAAGACATCACTATAAAACAGCAGGAAAGAGCACCTGCCTGACTCATAAACTTATATGATGTGGTTTAGTCAGATAGGCCATCTGCTTCCCTTACATACCCATATGTCCTTCGCTGTTCCCTGCTACCTCACAGTTAACTTCACTGATTTTCCTCCTCACTTCTGCAAAGCTGAAATAAAAAGAAATGAATCGAATGATGGATTCATGCAGATGGAACAAGTGGCCACTGCCTCTGCCGCCTAGTTGATGCAATAAATAACGACAGTGAAGACGAGGAAACACACATCTCCTCGTAATTAGATCCACGTTAGAAGCACAACGTGCCCCATCTCACACCCGGGTGGCTCGGCTGCACCAGGTAAGGCAGCTCTGCTCCTCAGCGATGCTGAGGTTCATAAGAGGAGGGGGCAGTGAGTTGGCCTCGCGTGCTGCTGCCCGCTCGATTCACACTGCAACCCGGGCAGTAATTCCAAATGAAAAACGCATTTGAAGCAAACATGGGCAGCCAACAGGTAATGCACAGCCAGCAAAGCAGAGCCCTGGTGCCAGCCAGGCAGGATGCAGCGAGCTGTCAGCACGTGCTGCAGGGCCCGCTCGTAGACCATGTACACATCTCCTACAACCAAGGCTCTGGGTGTTCATTTTTCCCCTCTGCAATAGGGTAAAGCAGGCAGAGGTTTTTCCAGCTCTCTGGAGAGCCGCCTATAGCCTACCACAGAGTGGATAAAAACCTGCATAAAAAGACCACCCAAGGGACTGGGAAAAGTGGTCCCCACAGAGGCATTTTGTTTAGAAAGGCTGAAGCACAGACAATTACCCGAGGCAGAAAAACAACGGCACAAAATCCCCCACCCTGTGCTCTCGGAGCACCGTTCCCAGCAGCGCCCGCAGCTGAGCAGCCACCATGGGAGGAGGCATAGAGAATGTGTGTGTGCAGATGTGCACGCTTGTAGGTGTCCTTATGGAAAGGCAGGGAGCGCACCAGGCATGGGAAGCAGTCCCCTACCCAAATCCTTCCCACCGATCTCCCCCCCCCCTTAGAAATTATTGCTCCTTAACACTCCTTGTTGAGCAAACGACCTCGATCGAGCAGCCGATCTCTAAAGACTTGCACTGATTGCAACACTCCAAGCCAGCTCACCAGTCCCTCACCCCAGCCTGTCCCTAACAAACACTGGCAAGGACGGTCTTGCACAACAACGGGTGAGACACCTCCCTGGGCACTGCCTCCCCAGCCCACACCTGGCAGCCGCGTGTCTGTTTGTCCTTCCCTGCGTCCGTGTGTCCATTCACATGTCCACGTGTCTGTGTGTCCATCCCTGTGTCTGTCCCACCAGCGATGGGGACGTGGGACAGCCCGCAGACAGCAGGGCAGGACTGGCAAAGCTCACTGGCTCTGCTCCCACCAGCATCCAAGGGCATCCTGGAATTCGGAGAAATTAAAAGTGGAAAAGGCATCACATTAACCTCCTTAATTTTTCATTTCTGACACAGATTGTTTTCTCCTCGTTTCAAAGAATTTCAAGCTAATGTCTGGAGGGCAGAAAAAATCCATTTCCCAATACGCCTGCTGCAGCTTTTTCACCAATCGACTGCCCTTCCTGGTACAATCACTGGGACATTGATTTTTTCTCTCTTTTTTTTTTTTTTCTTTTGCTAGAGCATCATCCAAAAATCTATCAATGCATCTTTGGGGGGGAAAAAAATAAATAAATAAAATAGCAGCACTGTAAGACAAGCTCCTTCCTCCATCCTTTAGCCCCAGCGCTGCAGAAAAACCCTTTACCCACTGCCTACTGCCTTTGCCCACTGCCCACCCAGGGCTGGGCCACCACTGCTGTGCCCTGGGGCCACACGGAGGCTCTGCCCACTTCTTTGCTCCCTGATGTGGCTTAGGACACAGGACAGTGGTGGCACGGAGCTCCTCTGCCATGGGGTTTGTATCTGGGGTTACCCGTACACAAAGCTGTGGTTCTGCTAGGCATGGCAATAACTGCCTCCTATCACTATGCTAAATAAACAATTCACTCAACAGTCTTGGCACTTATTAAGCACCTGGGAGAGAGGCTGCCTTGTGTTGTCCAAAACACTCTTAATTACTGTTTAATCAAGATCTCTTCCCCTCCAGAAAAAAAAAGAAAGAAAGAAAGAAAGAAAAAAAAAAAAGCAGAGGCAAAACATTTGCATGTATTTTCCACTGCAATCACATTACACATCTCTGTGACAAGCAAATTCTTGGCAGTGCTTCGCAGGAACGCGCTGCCTGTGCAGGAGCATCGCAGCACAGCGTGCTAATCCAAATAGCCCGAGGTCTCCCCTTCCCTAGGTAAGGGAAGGAACCAGGAGGATTTCCTGGCACACGGACTAATGCTATCAAATGCTTCTTTTATTTGTTGTTGACACGTGTATAACAGTTGAAGAATCGCTAAATAACCTTGTAATATCTTGATTTATGGATTATTCTTCCATACGAGTAGCACATGGTAAGGACAGCACGTATCCATCCCCGCTTTATCTCCCTGCTGCAGCGCTGACTGCTGCACGCACCCACAGATCCCAGGCCACGCGGTGCTGCATGGGATGCCCAATCCCTGCACCAAGGGCCGCGTGGGCACCAATCTCTTCTCACAACTCCTGCAGCTGGGTTTTCTCTGCGCAGCTCCTGCAGGCAGATGAGGAGCGCGCCCAGCAATCTGCAGCTGTGCTTCCATAGGACAAAGACACGGAGAGAGCAGAGCCTGGCGGTCGGCATGGCTCCTCCAACCCAAGCCCAGGAACCACTGCTGGTGATGGATCAGTGGTGACGGCATACGACTTTGCATTTTGATAAATGCTACTCTTCCTGCTTAACCCAGAACATCAGGTTAAATCACAGCTGAGCCTAACAGCAGTCTCCAGCTCCAAAATATCATACAAATACTAACCCGAGCCTGTTCTGGTCCTCAGTTGCAAGCCAAACTAGTTCAAGATCATCTCCGTTCTCAGCCCACTTACCAAATAGATCTCATGGCAAGCATGTGCTAACTCTTGATCTAGGGAACACGTCCAAGGAAAACAGCTGCTCGAGGCTCTGCTGAGAACAAACACCGTGTGCTAAAGGAGTCCCCAGCCTGACACTGAGCCTGAACGCCGGCCCGGAGGTTTAAGTGGGGACAGATGAAAACCCAAAGCACACTCCCTCCTGAGTGCCTCCAAAGGAAGCCCTGCGTGGACACAAAGAAGGGGCCTGTGGCAGCTCGCAGCAAACCCAGCCCAGCGCAGTCCTTTGCAGTTTGCACGTCCCAAGAGCAGCTGCACAAAGCCCACGCACTGAAGCCCTACAGATGGGAATGCCCACCCCGCAGCACAGAACAGCGGTGCTGCCCCGGGCACGCTCCCAGCTGGGCACAGAGGGGAGCCTGAGCCAACACGAAGGACAAACCCCCCATCAAAACCTTGGAAGGGCTTAAAATGAACTTTCCCAGAGAATGGGAACAATTTGAAAAACAAAATAAACGTAAATCTCCCTTTCATAAGCTGGGAATGGAGCCAGGGCAACCAGCCGGGCAAGGGGTTAATGCCCTGCCCAGCCCTCTGCGTGATGCTCCCTCCGTGCTGCTCCGCAGAGCTTCATTGCCTCACCGAGATGCACACCGCCAGCGATGGCCGCCTGCTGCTCTGCCAGTGAATGAGACCTATTGCACGTCCTCCCAGTTGTAGAATTACCACCTGACTTCACTGATTTCCCCCTCTCTACCTCTCCAAAAAGCCATTTTCTCCAAAAGGTTGAGAGCCTACAGAAAAGACGACAGAAACCAGTTGGGGTCTACGGCACGAAGACCCGCGAGTGTTTTTTTTTGGCGGCTCAGATCTGGATGATTTTCAAGGTCACTCTCGTTTTCGTGTCCTCCTTTCCTCCTCCTGGCTGGGAGCACCGGGCACCATGAGAACAGCCTTCCTTAGAGCATTTTGCCTGGCCCACCAGGGCGCCACGGCTCTTCTGAGGAAGCTCCCCAATACCCCAACATCTCATCAACGCGTAGATCCCCACCTAAAGCCAAAGTCTGGTGCAGGAGACGTGTCCAGATCCTGCTGAACTCACAGGAGGATTACTCTGGGCCTGTTGAGCAAAGTCCTAGCACAATAGTGCTGTAAGGCCCTTAATTACACTGTGCTCGAGCAGCATTCCTTGGCCCAGTAAAGCACACCAGCAGTATGAAACATGAATGCTGGCCAACCTTTGTTTCCCTGTTCCTGTCTCCTGAGCCCACAAGGAACATCTGGTTGCCTTCCTTCCATTGCAGAGGGTGGGCATGGGTGGGTCCCACTGACAGCAGCACAGCTACAGCTAAGAGCACACCCTGCAGCCTATTGATCAACACAAGACAAGGACGTGCTTGGAGAGGTGCCTGCAAGATTTTTGCCATGCTGGCAGCAGAAGCAAGGGACATAGAAATTAGGATCTGCATGAATGTAAGCATTAGCAAAGAAAACCAGGATAATGGCAGATAAAAGACGTTTGACCATGGCTTGCAAGGAAAGTAGTCAACTGTTTCCTCACTTGTACAGACAAGTGAGGAACCGTGGCTTTTGGCTATAAGACACCTCCTGGGCTCTGCCAGGACACGAGCACCCATTCAGAGGGGCTTTAAGCACAGCGCAGAGGGTCAACTGCGAGAAGGCACGAAACTGATTTGAATGGGAAGGCACGGCCATAATGCAGCAGTCAGCAGCCCAGCACCCCACAGTCTGTGCTTGGTCTTAGAAGGGCTCAAGCACTCTCTTTCACAACAGTTTCACAAATAAACACCCTGCTTGTCTACAGCAGAGAGACCCGGCCCAGTTTGCAAGGGACATGAACTAGGCAAGACCCACATCAGCAGTAGGCAAGCCCCCAGGCCTGCTGCCTGCTGCACCACGCTGGAGCAGAGATCTCCAGGGCAATGGAAAGGCACTGCCGTGGCACACACCAGGTCACCAGTGGCACCAGGACCGGTCCGCAGGGCAACGGACCGGCCAGCAAGCGGCACGCTGGTTGCAGGCTCCGCAGCTCCACGCAGCTGAGAGTCCAGCACAGAGGGAAGCCTGGATTAGCTCCTGGCACTGTAGGAAGTGTGATAATAGCAGAAGCAGAGCAGCAGGCAGCAATTGTGGAGCCTGAGCAAAATCCCTTGTTTTCACTGGCTAGTTCTGGTTTCATGTTTCTGATCTTTTAAACATCAGGCACTCCCCGGCCCTGGCCAACAGCTCCCTGATGCAGCACTGCTCTCTGCCAGCAGCCTGACCTGTGCCAATAGGTTTCCTGCAAACTGCCAGCTCCGGGCTGGAGCAGAGGCTCTAACCCCGCTGCACGCTGACTGGCAGCATCCCTCAGTAGCAGAACAGCTGGGCTCAGCTCCCTGGAGGGAAGCAGCAAAAGCTCGTTCCCCCAGCCAAGGCTCACAACAGACCGAGCTACTTTTCCAAGCGCGTCTCTGTAAGCAAACCCACAAGTGTCAAAGCAGGTCAGACGGGACATGGGGAGCGCTCCGCAAAGGGGGGACACGAGGGCAGAGGCAACCAGTGCCAGCCACGGGTACTAACATGTGCTCTGCTTCCATCCCAGCCACTTAACCACACGCTCTTTTCCTGGCTGTTAAGGCAGTCAGTAACACAGACCTGCCTGTCTCCTCTTCCAAAGGAGGTAAAAAAAAAAAGGAGCTTGTGGAAAATAAATCACCCTATGCAGCCTGGAAAAAGCTGGGCATCATGAGGCTGGAGAAATGAGAAGAGGTCATGTGGGCAGGTGAAGGGTTAACAGGTGGAAGTCAATGCCCCTCTACCAGGCAGCCGATATTGCTATCAATAAATTATGCATCAGCATCCACTAATAGTGACCTAGCAGCCAGCACTATTTAAAACAAACCAATCAATGGTATTAACGTAATCCCCGGGAGAAAACAAGACACCACATGCCGTGCTGGGACAGGAGCAGACCAGGCCAAGGAGAGAGGGACCTCTGGCCAGGGCAGCACTCAGCAGTCCTGGAAGGAAAGGTCCCCATGCTGAAGGGACAGATGGAGCTGCACCGCGGCCAAGAGCACAGAATAGAAACGGCCATGCACAGCGTGGTCCTGCGGCTGGCAGCAAGGAGCAGGGCTGGCAGCTGCTGCCCTCTGTCCCAGGAATCCCTAACAGCGGGCTCTGCCCTATGTGTCTTCTGCAGGGGGGAGCTCCCATACACGCACCCTCTGCGCCCATGGGGTCGATCAGGCACCGGTGCTACCAAAGCGTAAGTGAACTTCGCAGGGCTTCAAGGTTGGTTACCTGACAGGTTCCAAAGAAGTGGGAGGGCAGCACCCAGCCGGCAGCACCGGGTACAGCCGGGATGCAGTGCCAATGAGCACATGGCAGGAGCAGGGGATGGATCTCCTGGTTTCTTCTGATGCTCATAGCTGATTGTGAAGTCCCTGAAGCTGCTTTACCAGAACCTCACTTTGAACGATCGATTCCCTTTCCTCCAGCGTAATTAAACGGAATAAGCTGCCAAGTAACCCTACCCTCTCAAAACGAGGAGCGCAGACATACAATCCCATAGCGAGAAGTTGTGTGCAGCCCAGCATTCAGAACACCCGCACTCAACAGTGAGCTCTCTGCTCATGCACCCCACACAACACGACGCAGTGCCCGGTGCTGCCTCGTGCCCCCGGGCAGCACCTGCTGCAGTTGGGGCACACACCTTCCCCTGGGGACACAGGACAGGAGGGACCCCTGCCCTGCCCTCGCTGCTGGGCCCCAGGAGCACGGCTCTCACCTGCAGACACAATGGCTCGCCAGCCCATCTATATAACACGCTTCATGTGCATTCTCCATATTAATAAATGGGGAAAGAAGGAACCATAAATCCATGAACTGCCAATTTGCACAGGACTAGGTCTTTTACCGGCTACGCACTAGCACCTTTTACAGCCCATTAATTACTTTCTCTAATAAAGTTTGACAAAATGATAACTTGCCCATGAAAAGTGTTGTAATAAATACATTTTCTCTAACTTTCAACTATTCTTGCATGTCTGGCTCATAAACCCCTCCCATGGTTCAGCAGCTTATGGCCTACCTGTGTTTTTCAGCCCAGAGGGAACCCTGGTGTGATGCTCCTGTGAACAGGACGATGGCACTGATGCCATCCACACCTGGCGTGTGCAGCTCCCCCAGCTGAGCACAGCCTGGCTGGGCATGAGAGGACCTCCTGCTCCCCAGCTGCTGCTTTTTTCCTGCAGATTTGAGTCACTGCTTGCCTGGCAGGGATGAGGTGCCCCATAAAGCCCACACCTAGCACACCTCTCCTTGTTTCCTATCTCAGATCACACCAAAACCAGCTCAAAATAGCAGCACGAGGGCCAGTCCTAGAGGTGAGCGGCCCTCAGTCTGCAGCGCTCACTGTATTTCCTCATTTACACAAAGGCACGCGTGAGCTCAGCAGAGAACACAATGGACAAAGCTGTTCTTTCCTCGTACAGGAACAGGAAGCAATAGGCACGTGTTCACCCTTCAATAATTCCAAACTATAAACCGTTTGAAGACTTCGTTATTACCCAGAGCAGCGCTGGAGAACTGACTCACCTCTGGCCATAGGAATTCAGATCTCTTACCTTACTGCATCCACGCTCTCTACCCAGGCACCAGAGACACGCACCAGGACCAGGGGTTACCAGCACTGCCAGGTGTGTGGGTGCTGTGCTGCACCTGACAGCGAGTTCCTTTCCCTGATTAATTAGCTCAGCAACTCTAGTCTGCCCAATAAAATCCTCACCCCACCCCCCACCCCCACCCCGAGCAGTGGCACGCAGTGAGAATTTATGATCGTAATTTAGAGGCTGAATTCCCACTGTCAGTACCTGTGCCATAGGAATTACTCAGTCATCCGATATCCAACTGTTGATTTTGCTGGGTTTTATGAAGCTGGAAGCACCCAAAGCGGAGCCCGAGTTGAGCAGATAGAACGTGGGACCTGGAGCCCCGGGGCACCACAAACTGGAGTTTAACATCAGACGTGTAAATTGAAACCCTTTGACTCGGAGGCCCAAATATGAGGCAGGCTGATTTCGGAGAGATGGCTTTAAGGGTACATCCCAGCCCCTGCTCAGGAGCCTGCCAGGATTTCTGATGGGAGGGTGAAAGGAGTGGTGTGCATTTGTATGCAGAGCGAGCATTAAGCAACAACAGTAGGGGAAAAAAAAAAAAAACCAAACACGTTTATCAGCAGGAAAAAGAAAGAAGGGAGCACAAATGTTCTCACTCGTTTCCACTCAGCCAGCTGAAGCTCCGAGTCAGAACCGTGGAGGCTGAGGATCTGTTTTCTCTCACTGACAGCACCTTGCAGCGGGCAGCCCAGTACCTGAGGCAGGCGGCCAGCAGGGTGATGCTGCCCCACAGCTCACTCTCCCTGCAATGCCAGCACGAACCTGGCAGCCCCAGTGCTGCTCTGCACACCTCAGCCTCCCCAGCTCTGCAGTCTTTGTGCTGCTGGGGCAGAGCTCCCACGCTCCCCTCCCACCCATGGGCCCTGGGCTGGGGCCATTCACACCCTGTAGGTTTGGTCCTGGCAGAATAATTCCCTTAAGGGTCAGACACAAGGAGTTTGGTAATGGGAACTGAGGGTTACGACCATGCAGGGACCTTCCCCCTGAGAGCAGGAGTGGAATTCAGTGCAAAGCCTCCTTCACTATAGGTCTCCTATGTCCATCCAGGACCCCTCCGATGATGGAAGAAGAGCACGCATAAAAATCCGCATGCACGATTTCGATCATGTGCATTTATCTGTAGAGATGGCCCTTTTTTTGCCAAGATAATGTCAGAAACTCTACACAAATCATCACAATTTACACTCTCCTCCTCTTTAGTATAAGGCAGAGTCTGCCAAATCAAGGGCTAATATATCACATTATTTCTAGTAATCCAAGGGCTGCCTCCTGCCAAATGCTTTATGAAATACCTATGTCTTTGATTCATTGTTTTCCTACCTCACCTTGTGGGTAGCAAAGCTCTTCTCCCTCCTCATACAACTCCCAGCTGCATCAGAGCTCACAGTGCTGCTCGGCAGCGCCAGCCCTCCTCATCTCCAGCCAGGATTAACCCCTCCCGTGACACTGCAGGGCCCAACGTGCTGCAGGAAGACATTGCCATGTTTTTATCATTGTTATTTTACTATTTTAGGATAGTTTTCTTTCTCCTCCCAGGGTGAACGCACTGCATCCTCACATCATGTGAGGACCAGGCAGAGCTCAGCACACCTGTGTCTCATCATTGCAGCGATGCCTTCACATGCTGCAGCCCAGCGTGTCCCTTTTCACCCACGGCCCTCGGGACAGAACCCCTCCTGTTCTGGTTGCACAGCACTACGTGATGATTACACAGCCAGCTGATGATTTATGAACCTTCTGGTCTTGGTGCAAGAGTCCACAGAGTGGTTGTAAGGAGGGAAAGCAAATGCGTAGAGCAAACAGCATGCTGCTCCCTGCAGAACACAACCACAGCACCATGCATGTCCTTCTGCCAGCACCAGGGTGACTAATTCCATGGGAGGACACCGGGCACTGGAGGAAGACCTGAGCAACTCTTCTTTCAAAGCTTTGAGCGCTGAAACAAAAGCAAGTCCGACTATCCAGCGCACCTCAAACGCCTTGGGGGGATCTACAAAGTGCCATTTTACATAGCAAGAACAAAAGATGGGATAAAGCAAACTGCAGGGAAATGGAGAGAGAGGACGTGAAGGCCCACGTTCCTCAGCAGACGGGGGAGGCTGCAGCTGGAGCTCAGGGATGGGGGGGAAGTGGAGCCATCCCCCGCAGAGCAACTGCAGGCACCCAGCAGCCTGGCACACCCCATGGTAGCACCCCTGGGGTAGGGCTCCCTGCATGCAGCCCAGGCTCTGTGCCCCATTGCAAAGTCTTTAAATGCAACTTCCTCATCTTTCTAAAGGGGCCATAGCTCCTCACGTGTTGGGTTTTTTTTCCTTCTTCTTTTTTCTAAAGCACAACATTTGATCTCCATGCGTTCATCCCACTGCAGTCCATCACAGTGGGATCGCTCCCAGGCCAACACAGAGCACTCCTGGGCAGGAGGAAGGCACTGTGCCCACTTACAGCCTTCTCAGAGAGAACAACCTCAGACTCCTCTGCAGATCAGGAAAAAAAAAGGGGGGCTTTGCTTTATAGGAAGCAATTCCAGGGCCAGAATCTCCCCTTGTGTTTCGCATCCAGTGTAGCAAAGTCTCCTCTGTTCATTATAATCTTCAGCGTAACTTCTGCTCCGCAGCTCCTTTAATCACATCAGATATGGGAACAGACAAATCTCATTGTTCCTTGGCCACAAACAATGCCGGTGGTGGAGCCATGAGAAAGCACAAGATGGAAATAAAGAAGGCGGGCTCTTGTTTCCCCCATAATCTCTTCTTCAAAATGACAAAAGGGGGTTTTGTATGGAGAAAATTGTCACATGCAGAAACAAAACAAAAAATAGAGCGTGCGAGCTGGGACCACTTTTATCTGGAGAGGCACCACGGGGAGATATGCCAAATGTGATTCATTTTAACAAGGTTGGCCCGCAGAGCCCGGGGTCGGCCAGGAGGGTTGGGGAGTGCTGGGATCACAGCCTGCCTCGTTATAGGGGCACGGTGCTGCAGCGGGAGAGGGGCTGGTGGAAAAGGCCAGGCTGGGGGTGTCAGTGGCTTTTATTATTTATTGCTAGTTCAGCCTGAGCATTGGCTTGTTTACAATGGAGTAATTAAAGTATATAAACAGATACGGAGGTTCTTGCTCTGCCATCCATAACGGGCAGCTAGCAAGGATTAACTGCACGGCCCTTTGGGGATACTCTTCCCCTGCACTGGCACCTGAGCAAATACCCTTGAGCTGCTGAGCAGCTGTTTGTAAAGCAGCACGAGGCCGGGCTGTAACGTCATACAGGCGCTCACGCACTGGGGACTGGCCCTCCTGCTCCCCCAGCTCTGCAGGTAGAAGACAGGCCCAGATCGATAGAACTGTGAGACCCTTTGAATGCAATCAATGCAGCTGAACAAGCGTATAAGTCCCGGTGTCATCACATTATTTATTCCCCAACTTCCCTATCCTGCTTCAGCCAGAAAGCACACGCAAATGCATCCCTTCCCTTTGGTTTGCAGCATGCAAATAAATCAAAACCCCAGGTTCTGCTTCCCAGCCTACTCCAGGATTATGAACTGCTGGCACCAAGAGCTCTGCTAAACGTGCTCAGTTGGCAATGAGCAGATAACAGGGTGGTGGCACCCACTCAGAGACCCCGAAGCCAGCTCCCTTTTTTGCAGGCACCTCCTGTGCATCTTGCAGGTTCTCCTCCTCCAGCTCTCTGCCACCTCCCTGGGATGCCACTGTGTTCACTGACTTCTTTTAAGCCATTGTTACACAGTTTATTAAGCGCTTGAAGACTTGGAATTTGTGCCCCAGGAGAATGAGCTGCAGAGAAAGAGCTCGGCAGTCCTGGTGGCCTCGCAGCACCAGCCAGATGTCACATCCAGCCCCAGCAGGCGGCTGCGTGGAGGCAACGAGGACTGCCCCCCACCGTGCTTCAAAAGAATGGGTGAGAGATGGGCAAAGCCCCACCACCGCGCTGCCCTCCCTCTATGGGGAAGCAGAGCCAAGCTTTGGCACCAATAAACCGTGGGGGACAGCAGGAGACAGCCTCGGGCCCAGCAGCCGAGCCACCTCCTGAGCTGGACACAGAGGCACCAAAGCAGGCAGAAGCACGGGGCTGCTGTGCTGGCACCACTGCTGCTCACCCCCCAGCCCAGGCAGGCAGGTGCCTCCCTGCAGAGCACTGCTGCAACCCAGCAAGAGGAGCAGCACACTCCGGCTTTCCTTCCTGCATCCACAACAGCGCAATGCGCACACGGAAGGAACCTCAGGGTGCTCAAAGGAGGGGCACAGGCCCTGCTCCCCACAAGTCCCAGTTCGACACCTGCACAGCCCCAAGCCAGGCACTGCAGAGAGCGAGAGGACACCCCCCTGGGGCACCAGCTCCATGGGCAGCAATGGGGACTCAAACAGTCCCAGCACGGAGACACTTCAGGAGTCCACAAGCACCCGCAGGGTCTTCCCTAGCTCTGCCTTTACATATGTTAAAGTTCAGTTCAAGTGAATTACTGCATAATCATTGAAGTAAACCACAAATATTTCCTAAATCCAGCAATGCTAGGAAGCTAATTTTCAACAATTGTGGGCTGCACGCATGATCCATAGGCAGCCTGCCACACAAAGTCCTTCCACCCGCTGGCCAGGCTCACTGCTCCCTGCTCACTTGCAGAAGCAGTGCATGCAGCCTGGACTCTGCTTTGCACTGCACAAGTACCCCAAGGCCTCCTGCAAACATCGCTTGCTACAGGGCCAGCACCAACCAAGAGCCCCATTTACAGCATGCACAACATAAATGAAAAGTTTTCTGTGCACGGGGACACCCACAGCTCCAGCAGTGCTCACAGCCCCATCCCCTGACCGTGGCTGTCTGCAGGGATGGGGCACCACCACCTCTCTGGGCACCCTGTGCAGTGCCTCACTGCCCTCAGTGTAAAACTTCCTCATATCCAACCCAAATCTCCCCTCTCTGAGTTTGAAACCATTTCCCCTTGTCCTATCACAACAGATCCTGCTGAAGAGTCCTTCCCTTCTTTCTTACAGCCCCTTTAGACACTGGAAGATCACTTCCCTCTGTCCCCAGAGCCTTCTCCTCTCCGTGCTGCACAGCCCTTCTCTCAGCCTGTCCTGGTAGGGGAGGTGTTCCATCCCTTGGGTCAGTTTTGTGGCCCTTCTCTGGACACCCTCCGTCATGTCTGGGGTCACTCATCTCCATGCCCTCTGCGCAGACAGCATCACACATACACTTCACACACAGTTGCTTTCTCCAAGTTAATCCATATTTCCATCTATAGCCAAATGACAGCGTCTCGTTTGCTGCCTCCACCTGATCGAGCCAAAGCTGCAGTTCAAAGCCACCCCACAAATCAGGTTCTTTAGGATTCTCAACCAACACCATTAACTGAATCCCTAACACTGTTCATTATGCTTCCCACCACCAATTTACAAAAAGGCTCTATCGATCTCACCCCTACAAACGCAAATCACGCTGACCAGGATCCAAACCCACACACGCAGAGGGCTGTGCCCCCACGCCCCACTGTTGCTGCAGCAGAGCCGAGGAGGGGACAGCGTGAGAGCAGCCAAGGAAACGACTTCAAATAAAGCAACCGATACGGGAAGAGGCAGTAAGGCTGTGTCGGTTCTGTTAGACCACAGGCTGCTTTCCCACAGCTCTGCTGCTGCTGGAACCCGGCTGAGCAAGCAGGTTTGCATCCCACCTCGGCACAGTCACCCTGCTGCACGCCTCTGCGTTGCCATTTGTTATTTGGGCAATGAAGCGGAGGTCTAAGGAGCGATATATTTTTTAGCTGTGGTTATAGCTTGGAATTAATGATCTTCCCACGAGCGCCGAGCTGACCTGAGGTAGAAGCAACATTTTCCATTATCTGATTGAGAAAAATAGAACAGCAAACCTCACTTTCAGGCACGGAGCGCGGATATCCTGAGAATACCAGGAAAACCCTCCAAACTGTTCTGAAAAGTAAATCATACAATGGCTGAGCTTGGAGAGGGCATTAAAGGCCCCCCAGCCCCACCCCTGCCATGTGCTGGCTGCCCCCAGCTGAGGCTGCCCGGCACCCATCCATGGCCTCGGGCACCTCCAGGGATGGGGCACCCCCAGCTCTGGGCAAGCTGTTCCATTCCTCAGCACTCATCCCACAGCCCTTTGGGGCTCAGCAGCACCCACAGGGGCAGAGGCTGTGGGCTGCGAGCTGTGGTGGCCCCAAACTCAGTGCTCATTTTCACACCGTTTGCTGCGGTGGGAGAAGGCTCTTTGTGATTAGCTCTATCAGAGCCCTGTGCACATCGATCTCATTACAGCCAGAAAGCTCATTTAGACCTTCGACAACAGAGGGAAATGAACTGTGATTCCGAGCACAGCCCACCAGCAGATCACGAATCCTCTCACTCCGAGGATACAGTTCATATTACATCCAAGCAAGAAATCTATCAAGTCACTTTAATTAATTCCCCTCCTCCAACACACATGCCTGCAAATTGGAAAGGTCACACCCTCCTGCGAGGAAGTGCTGTCTGCTCATCCACTGAGAATGGTGGAAACCACGGGGTTACGCATACAGCAGCGATGGGCAGACGATGTCCCCATGGCACAGCACCAGAACAAACATGCTGGCCCTGCTGAGCTCAGTAAGGCTTGGTGAGCAGCTCGCCCGTTTACAAGCACCCCAAATGCTATCTGGTATGAGGGGCTGATGGAGCACCAGGTGAGTGCTTACCCAGACATGGAAATGTGAACCCAGCCAGAATGGGGGCAATGCAGCTGGAATCAGCAGAGCAATTCAGCCAGCCCCAGGAGAGACAGCAGCACTGCCCAGCCCCAGCACTCAGTGCCTGGATGCTTCACTGATAGCACAGACAAGGAAAGCCACTGGGAAAGAGAAGCCTCATGGAAACTACAGGATAGATGGGCTGTGGGAATACAGAGGGACGAGCCAGGGCCACGGCAGGGGGTTGGATCTGGGTGATCTTTAAGGCCCCCTCCAACCTAAGCCATTCTATGATGTTATGATACATACGAAAGAGACAGAGTACCCTCCTTACATTACAATCTACCTTTGCATTATACTCTCTCAGCACCACGTACTCAGAAAAATACTCAGGGGCTCACATTGGCTGTGTCGACCAAAGGATGCCCAGTTCTTAAAGTTGTCGCCTTGCCTCCCTGAGCACCTCCTCATAAAACATTAAAAGCAATAATTAAGTGCTAAAGAATAGGGATTGCAGCCAGGGCACCCAGCTCCCGTGGTTCTGCAGAGGCGTATTGGTAACATCTAAGATTTCAGTGGCTGTTGAGGAGGAGGTGAGCCAGGCTCACGCATCGCTGCTTCAACAGTGGGGACAGTGGTGGAGGTGGAGGAGCAGAGCTGGGCAGGCTGGCTCTGACACAAGATAGAAGCTCTAGTTTGGAGTAACACAGGCTCAGTCCACCTCTTCATAGCTGCGCTGCCCTGCTTTCCACATGGGAAGTCGCTGGTTCATTTCGGAAGGCTGAACCAGAGCAGTTATTTTCTGTGCAGAGCAGAGATGCCTTCACAGGAATGAGTCATGGGCAATCAACTAGAAGGCTGCTACGTCTCTGCAGTCTGAAAGTCTGGAACAAGCCATCACTGCACCACATATGAGAGCAAAATACTGTCACTTGAGTTAAAATCCTGCTCCCTCTCCTCCTTCCTTAAGCACTGCAAGGTGGCACAGATGGCGGGCACAAAATATGAGGGAAAAGAAAGTCAGAGAATCACAGAATCCTTAAGGGTGGAAAAAACCCTCTAAAATCACTACGTCCAACCCCACCATGCCCACTAACCACGTCCCTCAGTGCCACATCCCTGCATTCCTCCGAGACCCCCAGGGATGGTGATTCCAACAGCTCCAGTGCCTGACTGCTCATTGGGAGAAGGAATTGTTCCTAACATCCAAGCAAGTCAAGGTTGAAAGCTCAGTTTTGATTCTTTTCCTTTTGCCCCAGATCCATCCCATAAGCTTAGACCAGCAGAGACAGCGCCGTGGCGTTGCAGTTTGTCCTCCTGCTCCTTCTAAGAGGTTGGTCTAAAACGCTAAGTTAAGTTTTAGCCCCCAAAAATTGGCTTTGTAAGGGAACCAGAGCAAGAGTTCCTGCTCCTGCTCCCCAGGAAGACGTGGTAAAACGAAGATGTGATCCCCTGCTTTCCCTTCTCTGGAACTAACAGTGATATTCTAAGTGCTGTCCTCACGATGCAAGAGCCAGGCAGCGAGATGGCAATTGATGGACAGGCAGCTGCGCCTGCAGAGTGCAATGGCACACAGTGAGGCTGTGCAGGCAAGGCATTTAGGTGAGTCACTGCAGGCTCGCACATGCAATTTCCTTACATCAACGTGCAGCTTTCAGTTGTGCGCCTCCCACATTCCTCCCAGATAAGCTCCCTCTGCACTCTTTGGCCCTCCTTATCAGCCCCAGCGGGTCCTATGCAGGATGCAAGGCAGGCTGCCCGGCCACACGTGGGAGGGGGCACCAAATCTGCTCCGAGGGTGGCGGCTCTCAGGGGCATTTCCATCGCTCGCATTTCCATAGCATCAGGCTGGCAAAGAAAGGCAAGCGGCAGTGAAAGAGTGGCTGAGTGAGGTTGAGAAGAAGCTCTGCTCCACCAGCCTTTCAGATACAGAGGTCGCAGGCTTGCAAGGGTCAGCAACCCCTCTTAATATTCACCAAAGCAGCGACAACAAAGGCAAGCTGGGGAAAGGGAAGCGTTCCTGCCGAGTCCCATCTTCACTCTGGATACCACTCTACAATGCAGTGATTTCAAACCGCCCATAGGTTAAGCTACAGCTTTCATCCCAATAGCCACGTTCCTGCTGAGCGCTGCCTGCACACGCACATCAAGCAGGGATGCTCGGATGACATCTAACCTCAGCAGAGCGCACGGCAGCACCTTTCTCAGCCAGGCTGGTAATTTAGATCACAGGAGAGAGTGTGCCAAACACACAGCATTTAATAAGACCAGAAGGAGGTCAGCAGCCCTGTCTGAGCGGCACTTTAAAAGCTTCCATCTGATATAAATGTTATCTCAGACATCAGCAGCACTTGGTAAATAAAAAGACAAGTTCCACTTTCCAAAGCAAATTACTTGAATGATGCTTGGCTTTGATGATGATTCCTAGGAGGCAACTCTCTATTATTTCCCCTTCATACACCTGGGCATTAACCAGAAAGCCAAGGTCACTTGCTGCTTTCTCATTCAAACAATCTGGATTATGTCTCCCTGAAATCATTACCACGTTGTGACAGCAGCTGCAAAGCCCAGGGAAAGCACTTCCCTCTACAGCTGTAGGGCTGCCAGGAGCACTCCGGTGATCCCCACAGCAGGGCAGGCAGCCACGGCCGTGAGCAGCGAGCTGGGATCGTGCATGGAGCACAAGTGGGTGCTGAGACCATGCACAGAGCACGGGTAGGCTCTGCTCCTCAGCCAGGGCCCCTCAGCAGCAGGCTGGCCCTGTGGAGCAACCGTGCACCCCACATCTCCTTTGAGCTCTGCAACGAGGCAGCATGCTTTGTTGCTTCCGTGATGCCTGGAACTATTCAAGGCAACACCCGCACCGTGAAGGCTGGATGCTAACAAAGCTATTGAGAACTGCCACCCGAGAGTACTCCTTTCCCAAAACAAGCTGCTTTAGAACAAAAGAGGCGACGTATCACCTACCTGCTTTATTCCCTTGGGTTTTCACCGTGCAACGAGGGATGTGCCAGCTCATCCACACGCTGTAGGATGTTGGGCTCTGGCCACCAATGGGGCTGGGACCCCCGTGCCTCCCGCCATCAGTGAGGATGGGCTGAGCAGGAGGGCTGCTGTGGCTCGTGCCGAGGCACACAGAGCAGCGAGAGCACGTGAGGAGTTAAGTTTCTTCTTACCAAATGTGTAAAGATGTGGTCTGCACACTTGGTGAGCTGCAGCATTCGTAGGCCAAAACATTTTGCTGCATATTTCTGAAATTATTTGTCAGAGAAGAACGTCAATGACATAGAAAATGAGTTGCAGATGTAACCTTTTCAAGCATCAATAATAACTTCAGACATTTGAAACTAGATCTTAACTCACAAGCGACTACATCACGCAGTTTCTGAAGCAAAGGCTTGCGGATCAGACGCAGAATTGTTACAGATCCCAGCAACGCCGCCCTGCTCCAGCTCTCCCACTTAGCAAAGAACAATTAAACCCTTGCATTTGCCAAAGCTGCTTCCCTTCCTGGGACCTTTCTTCCCCAAGCTGCTGCCGGACCCAGTGGGCGTTCTCGGGTCCAGCAGCTGAGCCCTACAGCACGCTGCAAGCGGGACATCAGAGTGCCTCTGGGCCACGCGAGTGTTGCTTTGTTGCACACACAGGGACCTGCAGCACTTCCTCGGCCCTGCGCTGCTTGTGGCGTGGCCAATCTGCAGCCTGAAGGCGCTTTGTTGCCATCTCAAAGTCTTGTGGGACCGTGCAGCCACGGCCAGATACCCACAGCGTTGCTACCACATTGATACTTCTGTAATAAATATCACCGCTGCGTTCTCAGGGGCACATGCTTAAGGAATGTAACCGCTGTAATACAATGGGCTCAAGTTGCCAAAGAATGTTTGTGCATCAGTGTGAAATCAGAAATTCGGGGAGGGGAGGCTCTATCCGTCAAAGGGCAGCACCACGGGGCTGGCAGAGCCGGCAGTGGGAGCTGGCTTGCATTCGATACGCATCAGCCCACCGAACACAAACATCCTTCAAAGCACTGCAGGCACAAGCCGGCCCCTCGTGGCCCCCAGTCTGGTCCTTACTCTGTAAATCACAGAGAAAAAGGACGCTGCTGAGCAGCTTGGGTTGAGATGAGATGCCTAAGCTGTCGGGCCAGAGGTTACCTGTGCCGCCCCTGGGTCGCACCGTGCTCCTGGCACAAGGCAGTGACCCACAGGGCCTGAGCCCATTGCTCCCAGCCACCCGAAGGACACGAGCAGGATTTTAGACTGTTTCCTCTTCCAGTGATGGTAAAACATCACAGTGCACGGGATCGGCAGACACCCCTCAGCACAGCGGGCTGCCCTGCCTTGCAAGCACAGCGCCCATAAGGTGCATCGGGTGCACAAAGCAAACCCACTGCAGAGGCTGTTGGCACACTGCGGGGTCACCCCAGGCCCAGCACTGGGGGCACCGTGCTGCCGGGCAGGGCCGATCCCACTGCAGCGTGAGGGGGACCTGAGGGCTCCTGCACTGAAATCTTCTGGTTTAATTACAACAATGGTACGTGCCTCTCTTGTAACTGTGAACGCTTAGATAGTTTAAAGCAGGCTGAAGGCAGCCCCTGCTGCGCGCGCTCACAGCGCTGTTGGCTTCTGAGTTGCGTGGCACACTGAGCCGTGGGAGCAACACCAAATTCAGACCCTTTCAAAGCACAAACGACGATCCGGAGGACCTTCCCCATGGCAGAGAGAGGCCTGTGGGAGACACCCCTCCTCAAAGCAAAGCATTTCCGAGCACACCTTCCCCTCACACAGTTCGATCCCCATGCACACACTTTGCACAGTGCACGCAGCCACTCCCAGGTCCCCCTGGGTCCCCCACACCCGCAGCGCGCCCAGCTGTACTGTAGGGGCTCCTATTTACCGAGAATCATATGTTTTCTGCCCTGCTCCTCACTGTATTCAGAACAGTTACTTAGCTTCAATAAGCCCCTTGTTAAAGCCTTTTCCCTTCTGTAATCTCATCAAACTAACCAAAAGGAGTTTGTTCTGAAATAGAGTCCCATTTTGTAACCTGGCTTCCTATAGGAGATCTCCCCACGCACGCTCGGCCCCTCCGCCACAAAAGGGCTCTGCTTGTCCTGGTGGCTAACAAAACCCGCGGTCTGTTTGGGTTAGCCAGCAGGGGGTTAATGAAAAGCCCGGCCCTGGGGACTCCCACCTTATCTGCAATCATGAATTTATTGAAGAATGTGTTAATGTGCTGGATTTTATTCATCAGGGGTCAGGGCTTTTCAAATTCTTCCTCCCGGCTCCCCCTCTTTCCATCCCTCCCCAGCAAGCTCACAATGCTGTTTAAACAAAGGGCTCCCAACACAAAGAGCAAATTTACACAGTAAAGTTTTCTTGCGAGCCCGGAGCAGAGTCTGGAAGAATTCCAGCTTTATAAAGAGAAAAGGGGTGAGGGGAAGAAAGGGGGAAGGGAGAGAGGGGCATTTCACAGAGAATAAAAGGAAATCGAGAGAAGTTCCCACCTCCGAAGCCCAGCACTGCTGCCAGTTAACTCCAATGGGCTACAAACCCTCCAGGGCTCCAACAGGACATGGGCCCTCCTAACACCATTTTCAGTGTCCTTCAGGGAGGCTGAAATTAATGTGTTAACACCGTGACCCGAAATCCAGCCTATATCAACATATAGACATATACATCAACGTACAGACTGCCAGTTCAACAGCTTCATAGAATCAGAGCGGCTAAGGTTGGAGGGGACCTTAGAGCCCACCCAGCTCCAACCCCTGCCATGGGCTGGATGCTCCCCACCAGCTAACACGGCCATCCATGGCCTTGGGCACCTCCAGGGACGTATGTGAACAGGTAACATTTATCACTGATCGAACACTGTTGGCCAGAGCACATGCGTTTCCCTGAGCTGGGTTCACAGGTGGTGACATCCATGAGCCACAGCTGCACACAACGCAGCCCAGTGTGCCTGCAATCCCACTCCCAGCAGAGAGAGAGGCTGGGCTTGGTGGCTAGCCATATGGGTTTTGGTGCTAAACTGAAATGCTGAGGCACCCCCAGCACTTTCTCAGTTTTCAGTGTTGGTCAGAGCTTTGGGAATTAGGGAACGCAGCACAATCCTGCACCGCTTCACCAAAGAGGACCGAGGTGCACATCCACACATTGCATCCACTCCAGATCAGACGTGTGTGCTCAAAGCCACCAACGTTAACACACGAGAGCTCCTTCAGCTGACACCTTTCAGTTCCTCATGGCCACAACAGCTCCCTCCCACCCCCAGCCCCGCAGCCTGCAGGTGACAGAGGGATGGGGGATCACGGCATACTGGATCCAGCTGCGCTCCGGACAGATCCCTGACTGCAGAACATACAATGCATATTTATGGGGTCTCCTCCGTGACGAGAATCCCAAAGCCTCACGCAGAAAGTAACTCAAAGGACATAATGAAATCAGTTCAGTGTCTTGGGGAAGGAGACACACTGCAGCCAGACTTCAGCTCTCAGCACAAGGAACAACAACTTGGGGAGCACAGACTGTGAGCACCCTCCAACCAAACACTTGCCTTTCTGCACTGAATAAGCAGAAGTCCCTGCTTAAAGCTGACACACAGGAGGACATCACCTCATCACCAAGGCAAGCACTGGGGACAAGCAAGCACCTTAACAGCATCCAGAGGTCACAGCACAAGCTGCCAGCGTGTACGGCCAGCACAGAGTGCAGGGATTGGGGAGCAGCCAATCTGTGCCCATCCATCAGCACACAGTGAGCACGGAGCTCCTCCAGTCCTCAGCACCAGGAACAGCCACCGTGTGGGCAAGGGGCCACGTGAACCCAGCAGTAACAGCATTCAAGAGATCTGAGCAACCATCCGAGCAGAGTGGAGTTACCATCATGGAAATGTCTATTCCAGAAGTGAGGGGCTGGGAAGAAGGAAGGGGTGAGGAGTGGATGCTCCCTGTGACCAAAGCCAAGTCCCATGGGGACTCCAACCATACCAAAGGACACCAGGAAGGCCGGCTCCCCCCTCTGGTTCCTCTCTCAGGATTAAGGGAAACCCAAACTTACAAACCACTAATAACCTCCCCCCCCCCCCCCCCGCAAAAAAAAAGTTCAATAAAAACTTACAGGTGTTGGTTTTGAGCTGAAAAGTTAACAAATCATGCACACTTCTTGCACAGCAAGGAGCAAAAAGCTGTGAAACAGCTTACCTCTCTTTCACACGTTGCTCTGCCCCTTCAAGAACATGAAGAGCACAGTTTGAACGTGAAGCTTCCTCCCCTGACTGACTTGAAAAGGGTCTCAAAAGTTTCCTTTAGTTTCCCGTTTGTGCTCTCAGCATTGCAAAAGAACGCAGAGGGATCGTATGGAATACAGCTGGTGCGCTGTTTGCATTTTGATGCATTACGTGTGAGTTAGCAGATCCCCCATCCGGCATCAAGCAATGCTGCAGAGGCACGGGATCTGCACATGGGCTACGGGAGATGCGTCGGCTCATCGTTCCATCCCACCCCAAAATGCAACACGGCACAGCTTTCTGCATCCCACCTCACACTGAATGCGACGTTAGAATGGAAAGAAACGACCACACGAAGCTGAACGTCTCTTCTGCTTCCTCTGAGAAAGATAAGCAAGGCCGTTCCCTGGGTTCAGAACCGTGTTCTGATGTTAGGATACGAAAGGATTAAGAGTCCGAAATTTGAATAACTGAGAGATGAAGGGATCTTCCCTGTTTGTTTTTTACTCACAGAATTTAGCTCAAAATCTTGCCTGGAGAAGTTCTGTTAAGGATTCAGCTCCCGGCTGACACAGGGAAGGAAGAAGCTTCAATACATGCAGAAACTGAGCCAGCAAAGCCTAGCGAACGCTTGGGCAAGGGATGCCCCCTCCCTGGAGGTACAAGGCTGGATGGGGCTGTGAGCAACCTGGTCTAGTGGGAGATGTCCCTGCCTACAGCAGGGGGTTGGAACTGGATGGTCTTAATGGTCCCTTCCAACCCAAACTGTTCCACGACTAAGACGACCACACCTTGCTGCAGTAACCTGGCTCTGGGTGAAGCCGTACCGCTGAGGGAAGCCAATGGTTAGAGAGGATCTCCCACATTCTGCTGAGATTTGTCCCGACCATCCCGAGGCCCAGGGTTTACCTACATGGGAACAGCACCTTCTTCACATTCTTCACATCCTAGGGGAAAAAGGACCTGCTGCAAGAATCAAAGAACATGGCGTGACATATACAATAGCCACCATTAACATCATATTTATTGTTATTTAGTTGCTCAGTAAAACATATACAGATATGTACAATATGCATGAATACAGAAGACTGCACTTTACATATTAAAAAAAAAAAGAAAGAAAAATAACACTCAATTTCATGAGCTATTGTCACAGTCTTCCAACCAAGCATTTAAGAAATGAATTTAACAAGAATCCCAAAACAAAAAAAAAAACCAAAGAGGAAGGAAAAAAAAAGAGTACAGGATTGCCTAACACACAGCAGAGTCAAGTTTCCATATTTTACATGTGCAATAACATCTTTCAGAAGAGTTTGCTATGCAGTACGGATTACCAGTGTTTTGATTTTTATTTATGGTTGGGTTTTTTGTTTTTTGTTTTTTTTTTTCTCCTTTTCCATGATCCAAATTCGGTATAAAGAAATCACATCCTTTTGCTTAAGGCTGTTTTAAAGCCGTAATATTCTTGGGTAGTGAATAGTGATAAAGTTATAACTGCCGGATATCACAGCCTGCAGTTTCATCAGTCAGAATCTATGAGCGGATGGACTCAAACCAACAATTTTAATAGAGAATTTCTAAGACAAAATTAGACTATTTCCTCCATTAGCCTTAAGCAATAAAGGAGAAACAATTCTATAAAAATGGGTTATGCTCTTATACACCATCCATCGAACAGCTGTGAATCCAGCATTTCAGACAACCTCACACTGCAGCTTCAAAATAATACTCCAAATGTACCAATTTTGGGGATTTTTTTTGTCTGCCTTCCCCACCCATCGCCCACCTCCTCCCTCCCTCCCAACAGCACAGCCAACACGCCGTGCTCCAGCCTCCTGGGGTCATGTCATGCCTCCCTTCTTTAAGGAACACGTCAACATTTGGCCTTGCCGGTGGTGCCCGGGAGCTGTGGGACTGATCTCCTGCACTGAAAGGGCCAACCGGCCTCAGACTGACCACGTCTGAAAGCAGTATCCAAGAAAGGGCCCTCAAAATGGCCCTGATGGCTTCGAGGTTCATTCCTTCCCACCCAAACACACCTTACCTTTTCGATGACATTCCCCATAACTAAATAAAAACGAGCCTAGTCCTTCTCTCGCTGAGGCTCTAACAACTGAACTGCGATAGCAGAGAACTTATTAACCCCGTGAAAAAAGAGACTGGAGAAAATTCTTGGGAGTATTTCATAAATAAGGCCTATCCCGGCCTTTTTTTTTTTTTTTTTTGGCCAAAAGTCATCACTCCTTGCTATTAAAATGCAAAAGATGCATTTCTCAATTTGCTACCAAGCTTCAAGTTTAAGTACAGACTTTCTTTCAGCATACACCAAGAAGGACCAGCAGACGGGGCCAGGAGGAAATGGAGTCTCCAAGGCCAAGAACCAGGTGATGGGCAGCTGCCAACCTCCCACCTCAGGCAGCTCCTACAGCACAGGTCTGTGTGATGCTGGGCAGGGCAGAAAAGTTATTTCAGAATACAAAGGCTGCTCTGAAAGTAATCCCTCCTATTTATTCCCATGGAAACTACAACAGATGCGCACTATCTGATGGAGAAAATTCTCAACTTCTAAATACTGTTTTTTGAACAAGGGCACCACCATTTGCAGGGCATATTTGCTAGCGATGAGCAAGAATCTGCATGCCATGCTCATCAACATCTCATCGCCAGCAGAGGTGACCACTGTGATCATAGCTGAAACGCACCGCCCACTCCTCACTGTGCTCACATCCACTGCTGAGTCTCCATAAACGTTCAGCAAGCATCACTGAATGCCAATGGGGGCCATTTTTTTCCACATGGAGGAATTCCATTCCACAGCTTTGCTTCGTCTGCACTTCCATGTCAGACGTCATTTGTCAGGCTGCCCCTCTGCTGCCATCTGTCACACAGCAGCAGAATTAACGGGATATTGGTGGAAGGTTCAACCTCTCCTGCCATACCGACACCCGCCTCTGATGGCACGGGCCAACATCATGGAACTGGAGGCATTACTTTCAGAGCAGCCCTCTTAAATATGAAGCCATTATTTTAGCTACGCTGGTATTACTCCAGCATGTGCTGTCTGTACCAAACACACCAGGCTACGGGCATGAAATTATCCTCATCCTGGTCAGCATATGTACCGATTCTGTTCTGAGCTTTGGCAAGAAGAAATCCATAGAAGTGCACAGCAGCACTGGCACTGCTGACATCTGCCCCAGTAGAGCTGCCACCTCCTCCTTTTGCTCTGTCGGTAATGCCACTTGAGTTTAGCAAGACTGAACGTACAGAAGGTTAGCAACAGGACTGCACGGAACCATTTTATTTAGCAAAGCAATACGGACAGTAAGGCCCAGAGGAAGGTTGACCACTCTTTCTAACTCCTCACTACCTGCAAATCCCATCTGCCTGCTGCTCCCACTGCACAGAGACCCCATCCTCTCCTCATCTCTTATGGTTTAAAACCCTCACGATTCTGCTGTTTTTATGGGCTTGTTTCCAATTTGTATTCCTACAACCAAGTGAAAAAAGAAGACCCCAAGGAACGAGAACAACTCCAGGATAGAAGCAGAGCTGCAGAGAGCAAACCAGAAAGGAAGGATGCTGAAGACCAATGGAATCAATGAGTTTCTACTTACAGGAGGATTTCTCTTTAAAAGAGATTTGAAGCGTTTGATCCAGCATTCATTGAAAGGTCTCTTCCTGGTAGCACAGGGTGTGCATCCCTGACCTGAGGAAGCCTGAAAAACCTGTTCTGAACGCAGCAGGAAAAACTAAAAACAAAGAAGCAAGCCATCAGGCCTGAGCGATGGTACAGGAATGCCATCAGACCATGAACTCTTCCTAAATTTTCAGCTGTAAGAGCTGAAAGACAGTATCATATGTCCAGGCATGTGCTTTGCTGGGTTTACTCCAAGACACACCTAGCTTGAACAAGTATAAGCTAAAATGAAAAGATGAGAACTGAGGCCCTAATCCACCCAAGCACTCACCCCACGCTTCACTGGATACAGAAGTCTCACTTGGTTCAGCATATCCTTAAGTGACTTGCTAGACTGCATTTAAAGTTAAGCACGTATTTTGGTTAACTGGGACTTAACAAATCACGTCTTCCGGAGTGGCCAATGATAACTGCAATTCAACCTGGAGATATTTTATTGCAGGTCCAGGGAAAAGCTCCAAGCTTTCAGTAGCATAGACCTACAGAAGGTACAAAACATGGCATCTTTTGGTTCCAAACCAAGCGTGTGTGAGGTGGCTCCAGTCAATTGCTTCGGGATAGGCAAAAATCCTCACCCCAGTGACAGCTCCAGCTTCAATAAAAAGTACAATAATGGTGAAAAATCAAGGTCCCAAACCCTCCCTTTTTTCCAAAGTCACTGACCACAATCGTAACGGGAAATCAATCCATGCATGGTTAATAAGAGCACATTCAAATAACAAGAAATTCTGCCTTCTAAAACACTGTGAAATCGTTCTGAAGCCGCATACGATCAAGAGTGAGAATTTCAGACAGTGCTGTGGCCATTAGCATTGTAGGCAGAGTTCCCTCCCCATTGATGTCTACTGAGAGCCAGACTTCAAAATAATTAAAGGCCCGGCACAATCATCTAAAAATACAAAGCAGTCTTCAAATTCCATCCCTTGAGAAGGGACACGTTTTGTGAATTGATGAGAGAAGTAATAAATAACTCTAGAGAGGCTGACTCTTATTTCATAGCAAAAACGTAACTCCCCAGCGATGCTACCGAGCTTTGGGGAGCAGAGGAAGCCAGGCTGGCCTGAGCAAGGGTGGGACTGCTCACACTCCCTGTAAACAGAGGATACACAAATAATAGACAGCGTTACGTAAAGCCACAGGAGTGTCAGATCATCGTGTCGTTTGTGTTTTTATCTGGTTTGCTTCCAGCTTTCTTCTCCAATGAGTATTATCTACCGAGACCAGGAAAGCGTGGTTTTCCTTTTATTGTGTTCATCTAATAACAGCGTTCTTCACATGCATGGCAAAAAATGGAGCCCAGCCTAAGTTTGGAAGGGTCTAAGCTGGGGTCTCTCCCTGTCCTGGCAGATCAGGAAGCGCTGACCTCGGGCACGCAGCCCCTCGGTGCAGGCTGTCTCCAACCATCCACCTACTGTGACCACACTGGGACAGCTGCCATGGGAGCTAAGGCAGCTCCCACAGACAAGAGCATCACACCTCTGATCAACAGCATCTTCCTTCAGCTAAAACAGGGGGAAAACAATGGGAGCTGTGCTGCAGTGCAGCCTTGCAGCGACTTTGTGAACACCAGCTGGATGCTGGGCCCAGGCCTGACCTCGCAGAGGGCACTGCTGCAGCCCAGCCCCACAGCAGAGCACACTCCTTGGGCCAGGATACTGCTCTGCAGGCTATGAGCAACGCAGAAGGGGCTGAGTGCCTTTGGGGGGGATTGTTTTTTTTTTTTTCTCCAGCAGTTATAAAATAAAATGACAGCTCTGGGAACACCACCAGGAACACAGCACGCCTGGGAGCACGCGCACCCCTCGCTCCTCAAAGCGAGAGGGCAGAGGAAGAAAATGCTGCTGCAGCCTGGGTGTTTGGTAGAGGATAACGACTATTCATTATTAGGTAAACTTCCTGTTAGAGCTATTTAGGGAATCATCTGTGTACCTTCCCAGGCCATGCCCGAACCAGCCCAGTCATGACAGAGCTCCGTATCTGTGTTTCACAAAGGCAAACAAACAAACCTCTGTCCTCACCTCACAGAGAGATGGGGAGCAAAACGAGGGAGGGAGGTGCAGGCTGAGCATTATTCATAACAAACCTTCACGTTCTGAGGAAAGGATCGCCGCCTGTACGTTCAAGAGAGCATTCATCGTTTGGTTTGTACGGGACTGGCAAAAGCTGGGTGTCAATACATAACATCATGATGACCATTTCATTTAACCGGCATTTATTCCTGAACTGCTGTTCTTCAGGATGAACCATCGTAATAAGCACTGAGCAAAGCAAATCAAAAGGAAAAAAAAAAAAGCAATGAAGAAGAAAAGGAGGAGGAGGAGGAGAAGTAGCATCTTTGTCTTATTATGACATACGTGACTTGGACATACGCTGAGATGAAAGGAAAAGGCTTCATCTATAAATGTATGCCAAGATTACAGAATAATGGGGGGAAAAAAAAAGTGGTCTAGCAGGAAAATCTTAAGCAAAAGTGTGCTAACTGCAGAAGGGTTAACACTGGTAACATACTGTGGCAGAAGATTAAAAAAAAAGTTGAGGTTTACTTTAAATTAACCCTTTCCAGTCCATATGCCACTAAGCAGGTACCAACCTAGAAAAATAGTCCACCTAGCAGTAGCGGCCCTTTGAAATTAAAAAGAGAAAAAAAATAATTTCTTTTGTTCAAGTCAGGGCGGCCACAAAAGTCCCAAATCTGTTGGAGATGTCCGAGTGCAGGGACCTCCATGTCGGCACCGCAGTCCGGCCCTTCGCTTCGCCCACGTCGTCCGTGCAGTGCACCGAGAGGCACTGCAAGTGGCTGCCAGTCTGCGCCGTGGCCGACGTCTTGCTCGGGGGAAGGTCGTGGGCTGCAAAGGGTGCAGAGAGAGCGTTATGAGAACCACGCAGCACAATGCACCAGCGCTCACAGCACACAGCGGCAGCATCCCAAGGCAGGCGGGGTGGCCCCGCTCCCTCCCTCCCCAAACCACGTCCCCATGGAATTCCTTGCCCGACCCTCTCTTTTGCATGCACCACTTAAAGCAAGCATTCAGCACGTCCAAATGTTCTGGATTTGCATAGCTAGCTATGCAGGTTCTACTGCACACCCCAGCGCCGCCCACCAGTACCCCGAGTTGTTCATCACCATCTCCTATGGAACAGGATTCCCTGTTCACCTCTTGTAGTGGAATACCAGGACAGCACCCTCTTCCTCAGTGAAATCCATCTATTCTTGATTTCTCCTCCACTGCTCTTAGTCACATCATCACACACAATCCAAAAAACCCCAAATTTCTGTAAAATCTGCACATTTCCCTATGCACCCTTCCATGGGGTCCTTCCCACAGCCCTCCAAGCAGGAGGCACCATGACTGCTGGTGGCTGGGTGGCACAGGGCAGCCTGTTCGCTCCTTCCAGGCCACACCAGTGTGACAGCAAAAGAAAATGCTCTTGAAGATAACAGTCCCAGGAGCACCTCGGCTGCTGAGGGGGTGTCCGAGCCATGCCAGCAGCCCCTGCCAGGAGGGCTTCTGTGGGACCAAATTCCACCAGTAAACAGAGCAACAGTCTGAGTTGGGGCCACAGACAGTGTCCTGACAGGCAGTCTGCATTTTCTCTATTTCACCATTGCATTCATGTTCACTCAGGGGATGAAGAGTTACGAGCCCCACAGTTCTGCTCTGATAGACCCAAAGAATCAGGCTGGGGTGAAGATGATGCTGGAACACAGCACATATGCCAACAAATGCCTGTGAATGTTTAACCTCATTATGGCTTTTCTTCACGTTGCCCTTCCAGAGCTCCCCAGACCTAAGCAGTGTGGCTTTAGTGCACATGTGGGGCGAGCCATAGCTGTTCCACTTCACCCACTGCTGCACCAGATACTGGACACGAACCCCAGAGCTCCGGTGCTCCCCTGTACCAACATCACATTCATCCTTAGAAGATAAACTAGTCTGGAAGGCCCTGATTTCAACTGGAAATTGCTTTAAGTACTCAATTGTAGGATGTCAGAAATGTTCTTATTCAAAACGGCATCACAGCACCATACAGAGAAACAAACTGTAAAGCTGTGTTACACACCTCAGCTCAGCACAGCGGTGTTCAGGGTTCACCTTTCTGTACAACATTCTCAATTACTGCCGTAACAAAAACCAGCAGCTCAAAGGTGTTTTCTAGGCTCTGTGTCCTGGAGCTGCCTTTGGA